>NC_139605.1:57454588-58828755 GCF_964270895.1 Podarcis filfolensis
CTCCAGGAAGACATCTGCCACGACCTGAAGCAGCTTGGCCAGGGAATCCTTGGTGCAGTGGGGAAGTCGGTACACCAAAAGGAATCCTGTACTGCCCCATTGCCCAACTTCCAGAACATGCACTCAGAAAACTGGGTCTTCCCAATAGGATGCCCCTCCCTCATCCAATTTGAGATCAGTGACTTGCATTGTATCAAAAATTGGCCTGTATATGATTCTCGTTTTCAGAATGTAGGAATTGGGAGTCTGAAATCAGGAGACACTGTGGCCCCTTCAGAAGAAATTGCATTACCAAATTGCAGACATCTGCTTCCATAGGTTCTCATGCTAGCCACATCTAAACTCCCCACCCCCGAAATATATATGTGTGTGTGTGTGTGTGATAAATCTCTATTGGCTAGAAGTCCATATAATAAATATTTACATGTGGAAATAGGACATTACAGAAGGCAGCAATGTGATGTAGCATGCATAACAGTTCCCTTCCTGTGCAGAAACTAGGGACATGCAAGAGATATGTCGTAACCAGTAGCTTAGGAAGTTGCATGCAAAGTAGCTTGTCTTGACCATAAGCCAAAGCAAGGCTGAAAAAAGACTCCAGTGACAAATTGCATGTCATATAGTATTTGTCAAAAGATAACAATTTATTGCATGTACTCCTAGCCAACACTGATTTCAGATATATATATATTTTCCGGAGGTGGGGAGTTTAGATATGACTATCATGAAAACCTATGGAACGAGCCTTACTGGTTCAACATGTAAGCTATAAAATAAAACAGGTATTGTAAAGGTTGTCCAAGAAAGCGATACAAACATGTTATATACATCAAACACACTTATTGAGGTGATTGAGAGAGCGGTTGCTGAACAGCTTGGTGGGTTTCTGGATGAAACATCGGCTCTGGATCCATTCCAGTCTGGCTTCCGCGCTGGTCATGGGACCGAGACAGCTCTGGTTGCCCTAACAGATGATCTTCGTAGACAGCTGGACCGAGGCGGGTCGGGGCTGCTGATTCTTCTAGATCTGTCAGCAGCTTTCGACATGGTCGATCATGAACTTCTGGACCACCGCCTTGCCGACGTGGGGATCCAGGGCACAGTCCTTCAATGGCTGCGCTCGTTTCTCTCTGGTCGGGGACAGAGGGTGGCGCTTGGGGGGGAATTGTCATCGCGCCACTCCTTGGTGTGTGGAGTACCTCAGGGTGCGATACTCTCCCCAATGCTTTTCAACATCTTTATGCGCCCCCTCGCCCAGCTTGTCCGGAGTTTTGGGCTGGGTTGCCATCAGTATGCCGATGACACCCAACTCTATCTGTTGATGGATGGCCATCCTGACTCGGCCCCAGACACACTGACCAGATGTCTGGAAGCTGTGGCTGGATGGTTACGTGGGAGCCGGTTGAAGCTAAATCCTTCGAAGACAGAGGTCCTGTGGCTGGGACGGGACGATATGGGATTGGGGGGGCAACTCCCATCTCTTGCGGGGGCGCAGTTAGTGCCAGCACCGTCCGTTAAGAGTTTGGGTGTAATCTTCGACACCTCCCTTTCCATGGAGGCGCAGATTGCAGCTATAACAAAGGCGGCATTTTTCCATCTCCGCCAAGCTAAGCAGTTGGCTCCTTACCTCTCTCGCCCTGACCTAGCCACTGTGATCCACGCGACGGTCACCTCCAGACTGGATTATTGTAACTCGCTCTACGTGGGGCTGCCCTTAAGACTGACCCAGAAACTCCAGCGGGTGCAGAATGCTGCAGCGAGACTCCTTACGGGGTCTTCGCTGCGAGATCACATTCATCCGGTGCTATATCAACTGCACTGGCTCCCGGTGGAGTACAGGATCAGGTTTAAGGTGCTGGTTTTAACCTTTAAAGCCCTATACGGCCTTGGACCCTCGTACCTACGGGACCGCCTCTCCTGGTATGCCCCACAGAGAAACTTACGGTCTTCAAATAAAAATATCTTGAAGGTCCCAGGCCACAGAGAAGTTAGGCTGGCCTCAACTAGAGCCAGGGCTTTTTCGGCTGTGGCTCCGACCTGGTGGAACACTCTGTCACAAGAGACTAGGGCCCTGCAGGACTTGACATCTTTCCGCAGGGCCTGCAAGACAGAGCTGTTCCGCCAGGCCTTTGGCCAGGGCACAGCCTGACTCCCTCCCTCGGCAATCTTCGCGGAGCTCTGGCCCAATAGTGGCCAGTGGCTTGAACTTAATTAATTTTATAATGAATGATTTTAGAGCGTTGTTTGTGTTGTACTTTTGTATTGTTTTATTGTTGTTAGCCGCCCTGAGCCCAGCTTCGGCTGGGGAGGGCGGGATATAAATAAAATTTATTATTATTATTATTATTATTATCTTTAATTATTTGAAAACCCCAGAAGTGGAAAACAAGCACAGAGAAAGTGTTAACACTAGATCGTCCGCAAATGCTTTAATTTTGTACTCTTTACTTCCTACCTTGATCCCTTTAACTTCTGATGCTTCTCTTAGCCTCTTATTAAAAACCTCTAATACTGTTATGAATAACAGGGGAGACAGGGGGCATCCCTGTCTAGTCCCTTTAGCGATATCAAAAGGTTCCGATATATTGCTATTTATTATAAGTTTGGCTTTTTGATCTTGATATATGGCTTCAATTCCTTTTCCAAACCCTTCTCCAACTCCCATTGCTTTTCGATTTTCTTTCATAAATCTCCAGGAGATGTTATCGAATGCTTTTTCGGCATCAATAAATATCAATGCCGCTTGCTTGTCTATCCTATTCTCTAAATATTCAATAATGTCTATGACACTATTCATAGTCTTTCAATTGTCTTCCCGGAAGAAAGCCTGCTTGATCTTTGTAAATTTTCCCATTTAAAAGTCTTTTTAATCTTTCCGCCAATACATCAGCAAATATTTTGTAGACATTATTTAATAAAGAGATGGGTCTGTAGTTTTTAACTTCTAAGCCATCTGCATCTTTTTTGGGGATCAGGGTAATGTAGGCTTCCTTCCATGTGGCTGGGATTTTTCCTTCTTTTAAGATGTTATTCATGACCTCGCATAACACTGGAACTATTTGATCACATAGTGTTTTATAATATTTAGATGAAATGCCATCTGGCCCCGGAGCCTTTCCCATTTTCATTTTTTTTATTGTTTTCCGAATTTCTTGTTATGTAATTGTCTGGTTTAATTGTTCTCTTTCATCTTCCGTAATCTGTTGCAGTTGATATTTTTCCAAATATTCTTCTATTCTATTATCTGTCTCCGAGGATGTGGATAGGCTGCTTGGATGAGTGAAACCAACCACCTGTCTCCTGGATCCTTGCCCATCCTGGCTTATAAAAGCTAGCCGGGAAGGACTGGGTGATGGGCTTCGTGGGGTGGTGAATGCTTCCCTCCGTGAGGGAGCCTTCCCAGACCCACTGAAAGAGGCGGTTATTAAACCGCTTCTTAAAAAACCATCTTTAGATGGGGCCACGATGGCCAACTATCGCCCAGTCTCAAATCTTCCATTCTTGGGCAAGGTGATTGAGCGAGCGGTTGCTGAACAACTGCAGGCACGCCTGGAAGAAGTGGACCCTTTGGATCTCTTCCAGTCGGGATTCAGGCCTCATCATGGGACTGAAACTGCCTTGATCACACTGGTTGATGATCTCCGGCGGGCTAGGGACAAAGGTGAGAGCTGTTTCCTAGTTCTGCTGGATCTCTCAGTGGCGTTTGATACCATCGACCATAACATCCTTCTGGACCGTCTTGAGGGGCTGGGAGCTGGGGGCACTGTCATACAGTGGTTCCGCTCCTTCCTCCTGGGCCGTGTTCAGAAAGTGGTGGTGGGGGATGAGTGTTCAGACCCCTGGGCTCTCACTTGTGGGGTGCCTCAGGGTTCTGTCCTCTCCCCCATGCTTTTCAACATTTACATGCAGCCGCTGGGAGAGATCATCAGGAGGTTTGGGCTGGGTGTTCATCAGTATGCAGATGATACCCAGCTCTACCTTGCTTTTAAATCAGAACCAGTGAAGGCGGTGAAGGTCCTGTGTGAGTGTCTGGAGGCAGTTGGAGGATGGATGGTGGCTAACAGATTGAGGTTGAATCCTGACAAGACAGAAGTACTGTTTTGGGGGGACAGGAAGTGGGCAGGTTTGGAGGATTCCCTGGTCCTGAATGGGGTAACTGTGCCCCTGAAGGACCAGGTGCACAGCCTGGGAGTCATTTTGGACTCACAGCTGTCCATGGAGGCACAGGTCAAGTCTGTGTCCAGGGCAGCTGTTTACCAGCTCCATCTGGTACGTAGGCTGAGACCCTATCTGCCTGCGGACTGTCTCGCCAGAGTGGTGCATGCTCTGGTTATCTCCCGCTTGGACTACTGCAATGCACTCTACGTGAGGCTACCTTTGAAGGTGACTCGGAAACTACAACTAATCCAGAATGCGGCAGCTAGACTGGTGACTGGGGGCGGCTGCCGAGACCATATAAGACCGGTCTTGAAAGGCCTACATTGGCTCCCAGTACGTTTCTGAGCACAATTCAAAGTGTTGGTGCTGACCTTTAAAGCCCTAAATGGCCTCGGTCCAGTATACCTGAAGGAGCGTCTCCACCCCATCGTTCTGCCCGGACGCTGAGGTCCAGCGCCGAGGGCCTTCTGGCGGTTCCCTCATTGCGAGAAGCAAAGCTACAGGGAACCAGGCAGAGGGCCTTCTCGGTAATGGCGCCCACCCTGTGGAACGCCCTTCCAGCAGATGTCAAAGTGATAAATAACTACCTGACATTCAGAAGACATCTTAAGGCAGCCCTGTTCAGGGAAGTTTTTAACGTGTGATATTTTACTGTATTTTTGGTTTCTATGGAAGCCGCCCAGAGTGGCTGGGGAGGCCCAGCCAGATGGGCGGGGTATAAATAAAAAATTATTATTATTATTATTATTATTATTATTATTATTATTATTATTATTATTACTACTACTGTCTCTTTCTCTTTTTTATATAATTCTTTATAGTATTTCTGAAACATCTTTCTTATCTCTTTGGGGTCTTCCACTATCTTTTCTCCATCCCTTATTCTACCTATTATATTTTGTTTTTTCCTTTCCTTTAATTGCCAAGCCAAATACTTCCCAATTTTGTTAGCTGATTCAAAAAAATTTTGCCTCATCATTTTAATTCTCCATTCTACTTCTTGATTCACCATCATGGAAAATTGGGCCTGTAGCATCTTTATGTTTTGTTTTATTGTTTCATCTTCTGGTTTAGATGTTAACTGTCTCTCACTCTCCATGAGATGTATCAAGATTTCTTCTTTCTTTTTCTCTCTTCCCTTTCTTAAGTGACTGTTTTTCTGAATTAAAAACCCCCTCATAACCGCTTTACTTGCGTCCCAGACTATTTCTATGGGTGTTCCTTTATTCAAGTGGTATTTAAAGTATTCCTCAATTGTTTATTTCGCCCTGTTTATTATCTTCTGGTCATTGAACAAGTTCTCATTCATTCTCCATCTGAAGGTTGTGGGGTCTTTTCCTCTTAACTCCATGTACACCGAATTGTGATCAGATAGTGTTTGTGGAAGAATTTCCGCTTTATTAGCTCTCATAATTAATTCTTTCGAGATCCAGATGTGATCTATTCTTCCCCAATTTTGGTTTGGGTTTGAGAAAAAGGTGAACTGTTTTGTTGTAGGATTTTTGAATCTCCATATGTCAATTAGTCCCATATTATCCACCAATTCAAAAAAAGTTTTAGGTAGTTTGCCTTCGTTCGTTTCTTTTTTCCTTGTTGATCTATCCAAGTCCGGTATAGTCACGCCGTTGAAATCTCCCATCAGTATCAGGTGTTGGTCCATCAATTCTAACAACTTGTCTCCCAATGTTGAGTAAAAGATCGATTTTTTATCATTAGGAGCATAGATTCCAACATCAGAACTCAGGGATCACACCTACAATCGTGAAGCGTGAATTCTGCCTCATCTCCTTCCTAACCACCCCAGCAACTCTCTCCAGCCCTTATGCCATTACTTATTAGCCACCCATGTATAGTCCACACCAACATTGCCTCTCCACTAGCAGTTCTCTGGCCAATGGTATCTGGAGGATACCATGGTTGATGGTATCAAGATAAATAGTATCAAAGTTATATCAATGATGCTGCTGCTTTTGGGCAATCTGCACCTGATAACAGTGCCCATTTCTGATTTGTACTGGAGCTGCACCGAAGTTGCTTGTGCCGTGGAGCATTTCGGAAGGAAACACGTTCAGTCTGGCCTTAGTAAAAAATCTGTGGTAGCTGACCACTGCCAAGTTCTTTAGATATTCAGCTATGTGAAATGTCCCAACATACTGTAAATTCACATCCCTTGGTGAGCAGGATGGGGAAGGGCCCGCAGATCACCATAGTGATTTTAGTGATTTAAAGGCTATGTTGAAGCCCAAGTGTTGAAGATGAGATGGGGACAGCCCACTGAGGAAGCTTTTTGGGCGTTGTGCTTGGACCAGCAACTAACATAACGGTTCTGAGCTAGAGGTTGGAGTAGTCCTGTGCCCAGTTTGAAAACATAGATCTTAAGCCAGTACAGATAAGGGAAGTAATAGTACTACTCTTTTCTGCCTTGGACAGACCACACCTGGTATACTGTGTCCGATTCTGGGCACCCACAATTTTAAAAGGATATTGACGAACTGGAATGTGTGCAGAGGAGGGCAACCATGATGACCAAGAGTCTGGGAGCTAAGCCTTATGAGGAACGGATGAAGGAGCTGGGCCTGTTTAGCCTGGAAAAGAGGAGACTGAGAAGAGATATGATAGTCATCTTTAAATGTCTCAAGGGCTGTCACATGGAGGAGGGAGCAAGCTTGTTTTCTCCTGCTCTGGAGGGTAGGACTTGAACCAATGGTTTCAAGTTACAAGAAAGGAGATTCTGACTAAACATCAGGAAGAACTTTCTGACAGTAAGAGCTGTTCGACAGTAGAAATAACTCCAATGGAAGGTGACAGACTCTCCATCCTTGGAGGTTTTTAAGCAGAAGTTAGATGGCTATCTGTCGTGGATGCTGTAGCTGAGATTCCTGCATTGCAGGGGGTTGGACTAGATGACCCTGGGGTCCATTCCAATTTTACAATTCTACGATTCTGTGATTCTAATTAGCTCTGCACCCCACACCCCTTATCATTATCAACACAATGTATTCTGGCTCAACTGGGTGGGGTTCAATGTTAGTTGCACTCAGAGTGAATCCACTGAAGCTAATTAACTTAGGTTCATAAATTCAATTTGGTTAGAAAAAATTGAATGGGATAGCTTGCCAATTCTATACATACCGTCAAAATTAGCTCCCCTCCACCCACCCTCAATTCTCTCCAAGGGCAGCTGGTAGGTCTCATACCCTCCAACATTTCTCTCATGAAAATAGGGACATCCTAAGGGAAAGTGGGACATTCTGTTGTTGTTTTTTAAACATAATTTTTATTAGCAGGCCAATCCAATCACATTATTTCCAAATCGTAATTCCAAATTATACAGCCAAATTTTTAAATTTATTGGGGGTACCCATACATCAAGCTCTGAACGAGGATCAAAACATCACTTCTGTTCCTGCTTTTATCAAACAGTTCTATCCAGATCTGTCCAGATAGTCTCTTTATTACTTTCTTCGTCTTCTTGTTGTTATCATATATTCCTTTTTTTGCGATCTCTGATAGTCTTCACAAGCAGTTTAGAAACAAACAACATCTGCGTGGGTTTTGCACAGTCCAAAAGTCATATCTCATAAGGACAGCCGCCATTCCTCCCCTTCTTCAAAAATTTATCCCCGGTCTGTCCTATTAATTTTCCCAAGCTTGCCATGTATTTCACAAAGGGGCTCTGCCAGGTTATCACATTTCAATCCATCATTCACATTCCAATGACCCTGGTCCTCCTCCCCTCGCTTTTCTTCGACAAGCCTGTCTTAGCAAGACGCCATTAAAAACTGCGCCATAGAATTTTTCCTCTGCTCTCCAATATTTACCAGTCCTCTCTTCAATCAATACTTCACTCCACACAGCTCTTAAATTCTTGCTTGCGATTAGTAAAAGGCAACGATTCGTCTCTTTGGGGTGGAGGTTTATAAATACTCACATAGGCAAAGAAAATAAAAGTTTTTTCCTCCACCCCCCCTCTTTTTTCGCTCCGCACGTACCAGTCTCGTAATGGTGGTTCATCGCTTGATTTATTTGTCTCCTCCCATTGCTCCAATCACAGAGATGCATTAATCAGCAGCCTTATCTCTCGAACTTTGTTTGGTGTATGTGCTTCAGCTTCTTTTCCAATTATATATTTCCAATTATTTTTCTGAGCTGAAGCAAACCGGGGCGCTGATTGGAGACAGCTTCAGGAAGAGCCAACTTCACAGAGGGGTTGTTCCAAGTGATCCTCACCCCCGTCTTTCGAATCGGGGGGTGCATTGTGACCACCGCTGGCAAGGCATCCCCCCCATTTCCTGGGGGGGGGGGTAGGAAGACTGCATACTTCCCATAGCAGCCTCTTAATTACCTCGCGTGGGTCGGACAGATGTTATTGTCGGCCATCTTCCAATGTGCCACCTGGTGGCCCCCGGGAAAGTGGGACATTCTGGGATCAAATCAGAAACCGGAACAGCTTCTCTAAATCAGGGACATCCCTGGAAAATCGGGACACTTGGAGGGTCTGAGCTCCTGGACCTGGCTATCTTCTCTATCTCCCTTCTCTCCATCTCTTACACATACACACAATCACATGCACGACAGGAAGAGAAGATGTGTGCGGTGGAAAAGATCAAACAGCCACACAGTGAAGCAGAGAGGCTAGTAACCAAACCACTGCCAGCTTATCTCCCAGTTTATGTTTATGTCTTGCTCGATGGAGACATGGCGCCTGAGAGAAAAAACAGCAGCACAAAAGGATTAGAATCTTCCCTCTCACCCTCCATAGCCCTTTCTATGTGAGATAGTTGATTGGGCCTTTTTTCAACTGTTTCCTCTCCTTGGAGACAGGGCAGGAATCTGCTGCCAGTGCTATTTATGACTGACTAAGCAAAGGAGATGCGCAGAAGCCCTCAGTTGTTAAAATTGCATTGGCATTATTGTGGTTGACAGGCGAAGACTGGACCTTGGGCTTGGAGAGTTTGGAGGGTTCCAAATCTTGCCTGAGCCATGCCCCACTTTGCCCCTCAGAGGTAAGGGGCAGAAGTAAGAACTCGCTTTCAAGGAAGAGTGAATAGGATTGAAACCTGACACCTTTTTTGAAGTTTGCACAGCATGGGGGTACTTCCAGCCTTTCCTAACAAAAGCAGATATTCTGATGAGCAGTTGAGTTGCCTTCCAATGCTTTCTCTCCATTCTTCTCCTAGTCCTCCAGTAGAAAAGGCTGAAAGACCTTTTCTCTCTATTTTCTCTGCTTGTGGAACAATACCTGTGAAATTGAGGAGCTCTTCTGCTTTTCTCCCTTACTAAAACAAGGTGGCTGCTGCCTCTCAGAGATGGGCATATGCAGAACAGGATGATGGACCTGGTGGGTGATGGGTCTGATCCAGCAGCTGCTTCTTACGTTCTCCTTGTGCAGCAGAAGTCTCCCCTTCTCGCTTTCTCCTCCTCTGCATAAACTAACCTGCCCTGGGGATTCCTCAAATCCAGCAGAGTAACATAGGCAACACAATGGGACACCCAGGTGGGGAAAGCAAGGAGGAGAGAAATCCCATTGCATTAACATTCATTCTTGCGCTGGCGCAATGATATACCTGGGTACCCACTTGAATGGCCTATATCAATCATATGATGGCAACTGAATTTTCAATGTGTACTTTTCTCTTATTTCTCAATAGAAAAAGAAAAATAAATCAATAGAAAAGAAAAGAAATGTATCATGGCAGGGGGATGGGTTCTAGCCTCAGTGTCTAACTAATCACCTGGTGTTCTACAGGTTTTTTGTTTGTTTGTTTTTTTACTCTGCAGAACTCAATTGCCAGGACTCAGAAATGTCATACTCGAAAGGGAGAAGATTCTGCTGATTGTTTGACTCAGTTCCCTGATTGTGCGTTATTAGTAACAAACTTCAAGACCAATCTCTTGCCCAAATCATATAATATTTTTAAGAATAGATAATACACAAATAAATGTATGGAGAGTTTGATAATGTTGCTGAGCTTATTTATTGATAAACCGAATCAAGATGTTGCGAGATATTCACTGGCTCACAGGGGATAAGCAAAGAGAAGAATGGATTTTTTGGTGGTGATGCAATGAGTGAAGCTTAAAGAGAAATGGGACTTCTTTTGTAGATGTTTCATAGTCATGTGCATCTTAAGCTTTTTTGCATTCTCCATAGTATTTCAGTTTCAAATTTCTTCCACTTTCGCTGATGAGAAAAAAAGAAGTAAATAAATATGAGAATTCATAAGATGAAGCTTTCATTATAACTCCTGAAAGAGAAATACTATATAGGTGGGAAAGCTTATGCCATCATTGCTCTTTGTCTTTGGGATGGGAAAGGGCTGAGGAGGAATCCTGTCTGAGACCCTGGAAAACAGCTTCCTGTCAGCCTAGCCAATGTAGAGCAAGAGAGAACAATATTCTTTTCAGGTCTACCATTTGTAGAAGATCCCCCTTCTCCCGCCTTCATCGTACATCAGTGTCAAATTTCTCTAGGAGCAAATGTTCAGACTTTTACCTAGAGCAGTTCCAAGATCCACATTAAGGAAACACCTAGTGTAGGCCTTTGTAATGTAGGCCTTCATAATAATGTTCTTACTATCCCCTAATTGTGGGACGTGAGTGGCACTGTGGGTTAAATCACAGAGCCTAGGACTTGCCGATCAGAAGGTCGGCGGTTCAAACGGGGTGAGCTCCCGTTGCTCAGTCCCAGCTCCTGCCAACCTAGCAGTTCAAAAGCACGTCAGAGTGCAAGTAGATAAATACTCCGGCGGGAAAGTAAACGGCGTTTCCGTGCACTGCTCTGGTTCACCAGAAGCGGCTTAGTCATGCTGGCCACATGACCCAGAAGCTGTACGCCGGCTCCCTCGGCCAATAAAGCAAAATGAACGCTGCAACCCCAGAGTCGGTCACAACTGGACCTAATGGTCAGGGGTCCCTTTACCTTTATCCCCTAATTCCCTGATGGCTTTTTTGGTTATTTTTCTTCTGGGCCAACCCTACTACCTTTTGCGTTGTGTCTGGCCTGGTGGGATGGCGATAGAGCCCTTCTGGGCATATTTCCCCTGCCCCCCCCATCACTCTTAGCGGGAGCAATAAGAGTGTCAGGAGGGTGGTGCATGTGAATAGCCCTCCCAATCCACTCCATTTTCAAATTCAGAGCTACCTACAGATTAGCTCTGCTCACCATGTTCCGTTGGGCCTCATAAGCAACACAAAACTCAGGGCCATGGCTTAGAACCTGACATTCTGCAAAATGATTCCTGCACTTCCCAGGGGAGGGGTGTCCCCCTGCTTGACTTTCCTTCTACATGGGTGCTGATTCTCTTTTTCTTTTCTGTTTTTTTATTTACATCTCACCATGCTTATTGCAAATATAATCATGTACTTTTTAACTTCCAACAAAGATGTCAGGGGGGGAAAAAAGATTCCTGCACTGCATGAGGTTGGACTACATGACTCTCAGGGTCCCTTCCAACTCTATGATTCCATGATATACTCACATATATGCATTGCAGAAAGGACACTTGTTGCCATAGGTCACGCCATCAGAACCGCAGTGGGGCTGGTACTCCAAGGTGCATATTGGGTTTGGATACCCTTTGCAATATTTCTGAAGACGAAGGACACAACAGTTTTAAAGGTCCTCCCAACTTAACCTTTGGACTACCCATTGTGGGCACTTACACCTGTCAAATTATAGATCGTCAGTGCCAGGGATTTCATGCAAGACACCTTAAAGTTTAAAATATTGCAGGGTTAGAACAGGTACAAATTTGTTCATGCTGTGAAACAAAATTTGCAGACATGGTAGTCCCCTCAGAGAAGATTAATCTTGCCAAATTGCGAGTGAGCAGCTCTAGGGGTTTCATGCTAGACACATTTAACGGTTGTTTTTGCAAATAAATACTTTAAAAAAACACACAGTGAGTGCCTGGATTCTTAAGACAGTGGCCAAATAATATGCCTGCAAGGTTGGGCGGTCTGTCTAGTAATAACAGAATAACCCCAGTAGGCTACTACAGAACACAAGCTGAGACTCTCTTATAAATTGTGGGTAGCAACTGGAACTAATAATAATACCACCAACTTTTTTAAAGGGGTGGGATTAGAGATGTGAAATCCTGGGTAAAAACCCAGCTCTTGTATGTTATATTTGTGTTGATGTGTTTTTGTTCCCTGTATTTTAAATTCTATTTTAAAAATTGATACACACACACACACAGAGAGAATATTTTAAAATTCCAAAAGAAGTATAAATTCACTTATCTTAACTCCATGCTACTTCCATGTTCTATCATAATAATAAATGATTTCCCACTTACCTTTTCAAAAGATGCTTTAACAACAACATCTAGATGCAAAACACAGAAAATGTGAGAATTATTTTGCAAATCCATATGCTGCATAATAGTCCATTTGATAACATTTATTTCTAGGAACTGAAAAGTGGGGTGCATTGTATCTTGTACATCCTATGTTATCCTAAAAAGTGCCTTGGCAATATGCAATTTCCTTCAAATGCCACTGAGCATGGATAGGAAGACAATCAAATCAATGGGAAATGGTTCAGTCCGTTAACTACACTAAATACAAATAACTGTATATACTGGTTTAGTCCATATCTAACTGGGACCCAGTTCTGTTGATTTCCCTTGAATGCCTGGCTGTGGTGCTTTGCATGTTTAGAATCATGGCTAGGTCCACTTTTTATGTCACAAGTGCCACGAGGAGACCATGAAGAAAGGAGGGTACATGGTAGCTTCAGGGGGCATTAGTGTTTTGAGCTTCAGCTTTCAAAAAGGCTCCTATTATGTGAAAAGTGGTGGGCGCTGTGTGCAATGTAGAGCCCTGATAAACAGCATCTTTATTTGATAGAGTAAATTTAACATAGCAAGACATTCATTCTGGTTCTTCCTGGCATGTATCATTTCATATATGAGGAACCTTGAGAACAGACATGCTTCAGTGCCCAACAGAATGTGGGAAGGCTCAAGTGTGTATGTGTTTTGGGGAGATGTGTGTCCCTGCCCCCAGGGTCCCTATGCTTAACAACAATGTCCCCTCCTTCCGTAAGGTTTAAACCAGCAAACACAATGGTTTGCAAGGAGATTTTAATTGGATTTAGTCAACACAGGTGGAGCCTCCCTACACTCATCTGAAGACATGAATAGTCCATGGATTCTTTGGTCCCAACACCTCTCTGAGAAAGAGAAATTTTGCAATATGAAATATTACTCACCTGAGTACAAAAAGAAGACCATCAGAGTGAGGAGGAGAAAGCTGCTTGGCTTCATGATTTTGCTGGTGGGTTTGGATCTGTTGGCCTCTTAGTGCTTTTCCAAGCAGTAGACGCTTTTCAGATTCCACTGGTTACGGATGAGGTCTCGTATCTCTTCCATGTATTTATGGAAGTTTCTGCAGCCTTGATGATGAAATCTCCCAATTTTTGAGAAATATTTACACATGCAAATGTGATTACAGAGGACTGCAATGTCTTGTACCAATTTTAATGGTTTCCCTTTCAATGCAAATTCCACGTGTATGCAATAAACATTTGGCACCCGGTTCCTTAAGAAATACGGCCTTCTGGTGTGATGATGACATTGCTGTTGCAGGTCACAAGAAATGAGGTACAAACAAAACAGTTTTAGAAATGTTGGGATTCTTTTGATCATAGGCAATTGTTTTAGTATAAAGAAAAACAAAGGAGCCTTACTCCTTCAGCATGTAAGACATAAAATAAAAGAGGTATTGTTGTCCCAGAAAGTAATACAAACACGTTATATACGTCAAACACACTTATTATCTTTAATTGTTTGGAAACCACAAAGTGGAAAACATCATGGAGAAAACAAGATTTGGTGATAGGAGAAAACAAGCCATGAATGTATGGCGTGAGCATCTTGGATTTCCATTGTTTGAGGCCATTTTCTTCTGAATACAAGTTACTGGGAAAACAGCAGGTGGGTCCAGTGTTTTTGCCCTCAGGTCCTGCTTGCAGGTATCCCATAGGCATCTGGTTGTCAGCTGTGAGAACAGGATCCTGGGACAGAAGAGACATGGGTACGATCCAGCAGGGGTATTCTTATGTTCTGATTAAACCACACTTCCGATGCTCAGAGTATTGCCCTAACAATATCTTTCCCATTTTTCCTTGGAGATTCTCCTTGAAGTGGCATATTCATTCTATTGAGATCGCAGTGGCAAGGCAAATCCTTGATACTTCTAAGGACAGAAGTCTCACAATTGTAAATGGGACTCAACGGTTCGGTAATTTTGGAGAGTGCTGGTTGCATTGCCTTCTTTTTAAAAGTGTCAGGTATTTTGTACTATCTTTGCATCAGAACATAATAATGCTTACATAATAAGCTCTAGTGGCTGCAGTGGCAGGAGGGCAGCCCCACAGCTCTGGCCCACCCAATGTGCCACTTCTGGATGCTGAACTTTGACTTGGACCCTCAGCCAGATCCAACAGGGCTTTTCTTCTCAAAACCTTCTCCAGTTTTGAAAAATACAAGTGGCATGTCCAGAGCATGTATATGTTATGGTGTGTGCATTTGAGCCCATGGGCAGAAGTGGAAAACAGTACATGTTGGCTGGCAGTGGGTCCAGCAGATATGGAGCTGTATTTACTTCAGCAGCAATGAAATGATATCACCCTTCTCTAGAAACCCACGTGATACATTGCAATAAAGTTAACTGAGAATGTTACTGTCTTTTAATTCATTTTTATTGATTTACTTTGACAATATCTGTTATATTTGCTATGACTTATGCTTGAGACAGTAAGCTGTTCCACGTAGTATTTGCTAACTGGCTGGTTGCCAAATGTTTCTTGAATTGTGCACTAAAAGGAAACTGTTGAAATTGGTACAGGACACTGCAGTTCTCTGTAATATTCCATTTCCATTTCTAAGCACTAAGAGGCTGACAAATCCACCATTACAATCATGAAGTTGCCTGGGTTTGCTTCTCTGGCAGTGGTCAGGCAAGCAAGGTGCCAGTAGGGGGTGCTGTCTGTTTCATTTCTCCAATCTGGGTGTGCTGACTCTGGGGGTTAGGCGATCTTGTAGGTAAACTGGTCCCAAGTTGTTAAGGGCTTTGTACGCTAATGGGAATACCTTGAACTCTGCCTGGTACCCCATCCAGGATAGGCAATGGACCAATTTCTTGGACACAGGGACTACTTACCCACAGTGCATCCATCTTGCTAGGTTTCAAGCTCAGCTTGATTTTATTCATCCATTTCACCACTGCTTCCAGGCAATGGCCCAGGTACTGTACAGCCTCTCTGGATTCAGATGTTGTGGCAAAGTAGAACTGAGTGTCGTCAGCATACTGATGGCACCTCACTCCGAAACTCCTATTGACCTCTCCCAATGGAATCATGTAGATATTAAATAGCATCCATAATGTGGCCACAAGATGCCCCCCCAAACAGTGTCCCAAAGCTTTTGCAAAGTTTTTTGCAGGTACAGTCCCTCTGATTCGGAAGGAGGTAGCCACAAGGCGCCCCCCCCCCAAACAGTAATCCACAGCTATTCTTGGGACTTGCCATGATACATTTCTTTGCTTTTCTATTGATTTTTAATCGAAGAAAATTTAAAAAAAAAACCAGACAGAGTTATAAGAGAAAAATACACATAGTAAATCAATTGCCATAATATAAATTGATATATGCCATTCAATTGGGTACCCAACTACATCATTGTGCCAGCAGAAGACTTAATGTTAATGCAATGGGATTTCTCTCCTGCTTGCTTTCCCTACCTGGGTGTCTCACTGTGTCACCTATGTTGCTCTGCTGGATTTGGGAAATCCCTAGGGCAGGTTAGGCTATGCAGAGGAGGAGAGAGAGAAGGGGAGACCGTTCTGCTGCACAAGGGGAATGTAAGAAGCAGCTGCTGGATCAGGCCAATGGCCTACCAGGTCCATCATCCTGTTCTGCATATGTCCTGCATTATCCTTCTTTTTAAAAGTATCAAGATCTTTCCAAACCACTGTGATCTCAATAGAATGAATATTGCTACAAAAGTCAAATGCCTGTCCCTCTCTCTGCCAAGCGGTGGCAAAAGCCC
Organism: Podarcis filfolensis; assembly: GCF_964270895.1. NCBI lineage: Eukaryota > Metazoa > Chordata > Lepidosauria > Squamata > Lacertidae > Podarcis > Podarcis filfolensis. The sequence goes on from NC_139605.1 coordinate 57,470,806, forward strand.
ATGGGGTCCCAGGCACCCACACAGGGTCTGTGTTTCTTTGGAGAATTGAGGATGCAGCAGAGACTGTCGTGGCTTTAAGAAATATGGTTTATTAAGCTATGTACACCTTTGATCTGCATGACGGGAGTCTAGATATTACAATTATGGGCATTTCAAGAGGGACTTGTACCCCACAGCAGTAAAGGCAGCCTTCAGTCAACCTTCCCAAGATGGATCCCAGCTCTTCTTCCTGCTTCTTCTTCCCAGCACCCTTTGCTTCCAGAGTCCCTTCTCCTGTCACCCCAAACATACACCCCATCACCTTGGTAACGTCCACATCGTGGATTCCAAGTTGGCCCATCAACACCTTTGTCATATTCATAGAAAATTCAATTACCCCAATATAAATTGATATATGCCACCCAGGTTGGTATTCAACTACACCCTTGAATTAGCTCAAGAATTAATAAAAATATCTGAAGAAGTGTGCATGCACATGAAAGTTTATACCAGAACAAACTTAGTTGGTCTATAAGGTGCTACTGGACAATTTTTTAATTTTTTATATTTATTTCAACTGCGTCAGACCAACACGCCTACCTACCTGAATCAAAAATTAATGTTATTCATGTTATTAATTAATGTTATTGCAATGGAATTTCTCTCCTCCTTGTTTGTGATTCAAGGACCCGCCACTCGCTTGGGGATAAGAAAGAGACATGGACACGGTATATTAGGTTAATGGGCTAAAAATGGCCACAACTTTATTGATTACAGCATGTGAGAGGTATTGGCTTAGGCATTGGATAAAATTGGATCTGACAAAAACCAGCAGCGGAATGAAAGGGAAGTGCTGCTGCAGCCACGTTTGAGCAGCAAAACTCTGCCCCAAGCCTCCAGCTGGTTGGTTGGCTGCCTGGGGGCGTGGTGCAGCAGCCAGGTCAGCGGGGCAGGGGGCTGGAACACCCCCTGCCAACGCGGGAAACGGCTCCTGCCCACAACTCCTCCCCTCTGTAAGGAGGAGAGCCTTTTCCCCACTTGGGTGTCCCACTGTGTATCCTTGATTTCTCTGGTGCATTTGGGAAATCCCCGAGGGAGGCAGGTTAGGCTGTGCAGAAGAGGACTGGACAATTTTTTTCAAGAAGAGTCCATTTTTATTCACCCTGTTGCTCTCATAAATGTAATATTAATAGCCTCAATAGCCCCTCCCTAATCCGATTCGAGACCAGTGACTTGCATTGTATCACAAATTGGCCTGTATATGATTCTCGTTTTGAGACTGTCGGAATTGGGAGTCTGAAATCTGGAGACAGCTGCTTCCGTAGGTTTTCATGCTAGCCACATCTAAACTCCCCCACCCCCACGCCAATATATATGAAATCAGTGTTGGCTAGGTCCATGTAATAAATTGTTATTTTTTGACAAATACTATATGACATGCAATTTATCACTGGAGTCTTTTTCAGCCTTGCTTTGGCTTATGGTCAAGGCAAGCTACTTTGCATGCAACTTCCTAAGCTACTGGTTACCACATATCTCTTGCATGCCCCTAGTTTCTGCACAGGAAAGGAACTGTTATGCTTGTACATCACACCATCGAGCAAGACACAAACATAAACTGGAAGATAAGCTGCCGGGGGGGGGGGGAGAGAGAGATTTGGTCACAAGCCTCTCTACCCCACCATGTGGCTGTTTGCTCCCATAGGAGGCAGTGATGGCTACCACCCTTGATGGCTTTAAAGGAGGGTTAGACAAATTCATGAAGGAGAAGACTATCAGTGTGATGGTTATGCTCTACCTCCAAAGTCAGAGGCAGCAATGCTTCTGAATGCCAGTTGCTGGAAACCACAAGAGGAAAGTGTATTAACTTATGGTCTGTGTGTGTGGTTTGGGAGCTGCACGGTCAGGGGAAAAAACAATGCTGTCCAGGGTTGTAAAGACTGCAGAGAGAATAATTGGGTGCACTCTTCCCACCTTGGATCAAATCTATGCTTCCAGGTGCCATAAGAAAGCTGCAGAGATAGCGCAGGATAGTGCGCACCCCAGAAATGATTTCTTTCAGCTTCTGCCTTCTGGAAGAAGGTACAGGGTTATAAAGACTAGGACTAGCCGCCTGAGAAACAGTTTCTACCCAAATGTGATTTTGGTTTTAAACGCATTGTAAGGAGTCTGTATGGGAGTATATTGTATTTAAAAATGGGGTATCAGAGTTTTTAGGGGGCTAACCAGGTTGGGATGGCTGGGATAGCAGGCTTGTTGGGTTTTGAATGTCTTATGTAGATTTTTCAATTTCGTTGTTCTGTATGGGACAATGACAATAAAGATTATCGTATTGTACTGCTGCACTCAGGTCCTCCTTTGGGGATTCTCACATGAATTTGGCTGGCCACTGTGAAAACAGAATGCTGGACTAGATGGGCCATTGGCCTGATCCAGCAGGCTTTTCTTATGTTCTTATACCATTCTAAACAGTCATGACTTTCCCCAAAAGAATCCTGGTAATTATAGCTTGTAAAGTAAGGGTGTTGAGAGATGTTAGGAAAGCCCTGTTCTGTCAAAAAGCAACAATGTTATGGATAAAAATAAATGAATAAATAAATAAATTTCTTGTTGTTCAGTCGTTTAGTCGTGTCCAACTCTTCGTGACCCCATGGAGCAGTGCACGCCAGGCACTTCTGTCTTCCACTGCCTCCCGCAGTTTGGTCAAACTCATGCTGGTAGCTTCGAGAACACTGTCCAACCATCTCGTCCTCTGTCATCCCCTTCTCCTTGTGCCCTCCATCTTTCCCAACATCAGGGTCTTTTCCAGGGAGTCTTCTCTTCTCATGAGGTGGCTAAAGTATTGGAGCCTCAGCTTCACGATCTGTTCTAGAGATTTGTAAAAAAACAAGTCTGGATCAGTCAGGGCCAGATAGGTCCTGGTTCAGAGTGACCGTTTGAAGACACAAATAAATTGGACCAATACTATGTGATATGCAATTTGTTGTTATAGTCCGTTTTCATCATGGGTTTGGCTTATGGTCAAGACAAGCTACTTCGTATGCTACTTCCTAAGGTACTGGTTACCATATCTCTTGCAGGTGCCTGGGTTCTGCACAGGAAAGGAACTGTTATGCTTGGTACATCACACTGCAGCCCTTTGTAATATCCTATTTCCACATGTAAATATTTCTTGAGACTGGGAGTTTTCATCATCAGGGCCACAGAGACTTCTATATATTCAGGGCAGAGAGTCCAGACCTCACTGCAGCCAGTGAACTCTGAGAAGGATCTACTGCTTTGAAAAGCACTAAGAGGAAGACATAATTAAACCCATCATGAAGCCAAGCAGCTTTCTCCTCCTTACTCTGATGCTCTTCTTTTTGTGCTCAGGTGAGTCATATTTCACATTACAAAGGTTCCCTTTGGGGGAAAGATTTTTCTACAAATGTTCCATTAGATACTCCATCTCAGAAAGGAACCCAAAATCCATGAATTGACCAGGTGTTCCAAAGACTGTATGAAGGCTCTTATTAGGTTGTCAACTGAATCTGATAAAATCTCCCTGCAAACCTCAGTGCTTCATTTGTGAAAGCTTGTGGAAGAAGGAGGCATTGTTGTCCCACACAGGGACATGGGAACAGAGAAGCACATCTCTCAAACACACACACACACACACACACACACACGAGTTGAACCCTCACATATTCTTTTGAATGTTCAGATGTAGCTATTCTCAAGGAAGCTTCTATATGAAATTAGTCAGTAGGAACGAGAAAGAATATCTTGTCATGTGAGATTTGCTCTGTCACCCTACTGAAAGCAACAGAATGGGCTTCAGTTCAGCTAGGAGTTGAATGGGTATATACATGTTTTCTTTATTAGTATCGTCAACTGATTAGCTAGTTTGATTTGATTCTCTTCCCATCAACTGATCAGGGACATTTAAATTCCTAGAAATAAATGTTTTCAAATGGAGAAATAAGTCAGGCATTGGGTAAGCCTTTGTTTGGTTGGAGGGGAGGTTGTAGCCTCCATCTTCCCCTCCTCATGTTCTCAAATGGACTATTATTCAACATGTAGATTTGCTTTGGAATTTTTACATTTTTTATGTTTTCATTCTAGCCGTTGTCACTGAAGCAAGTTTTGAACGGGTGAGTGGCAGTCATTTATTCTTATTACAGAACATCAAAATAACTTGCTGTCAAGATGTGTAATATTGCTTTCTCCTGCAGCTCATGGTTAAACTATAGAACTCGCTCCCACAGGAGGCAGTGATGGCTACCCCCCTTGATGGCATTGAAAGGGATTAGACAAATTCATGGAGTAGAGGGCTACGTCATGAAAGCCAGTGTGGTGTAGTGGTTAAGAGCAGTAGACTCGTAATCTGGTGAACCGGGTTCGCGTCTCCGCTCCTCCACATGCAGCTGCTGGGTGACCTTGGGCTAGTCACACTTCTCTGAAGTCTCTCAGCCCCACGCACCTCACAGAGTGTTTGTTGTGGGGGAGGAAGGGAAAGGAGAATGTTAGCTGCTTTGAGACTCCTTAAGGGGAGTGAAAGGTGGGATATCAAATCCAAACTCTTCTTCTTCTACTTCTACTTTATTGGAGTTTACACAGATGGCTTTTTGCACTGCCTCTCTCCTTGCCAGTCCTTCCACATAGTTATAGTATAGTTGGTTGCAATGTTTGCAGGTCGCCTTTGAGTTCAGCAGATTTGCTTTGTGCAAAAATTAGACTGCGGCCCTGACCCATTTTATCAGTACTCTTCATTTTGGGGGCGGGTGTGTTTGTGATTTCTTAAAACAAGAAAAACCTGATGTGCAACTAAGACCTGACTGGTAAAAGCAACCACATGAGATTTGCCAGAAAATGGGTAATACTGTAAAATTTACTCTCTCTGCAGACATATTGTCGAGGATATCCAAAACCACAGTGCACCCTGGAACTCAATCCCCACTGTGGCTCTGATGGCGTGTCATATGGCAACAAGTGTGCCTTCTGCAATGCGTATATGTGAGTACAGGTTTTGCTTATGAGGTGGAAATGTTAAGTCTGCAAGCCGTGCATATTCTGTCAACTTAAGTTGCCATTCGTCTTTGGTTGAGACGTTGCTTGTTTTCCATTTTTGGACTAACAAAACACAGGCCGCAATAGTATCATACATAAATAACCTTTTTTAACACCTGGGAATATTAGTCTGAATTATCCCCAACAGAAAGGACTCTGGGTTTTTTGGGGGGAGTACTTTTAAATATTTTTTTTTCCAATTCATTATGGATCATTTCCCAATACTCTTTTACGCTTTCACAAGTCCACCAACCTCCTCACCACTCTCTATCCCCACCCCCAAGGAGCAGAGATGCCCCTGTCAGGACAGCAATCGTGTTGAAGTGCCCCACCATGCCTATCATGACACAAAAGGTAGTAAGATTGGCCCAGAAGAAAAATAACACAAAGGTCCATCAGGAAATTAGGGGGTAATAAGAAAGTTATTGTGAAGGTAGGAAAGGCTTACACTAGGCGCTTCCCTAATGTGGATCTCAGAATTGCTCTGGTGAGAAGTCTTAACAGAACTCTTACAGAAGCTTCTGACATGGATGAACAGTGAAAGCTGGAAAATGGGGGTGTTTTACCAAGCAGTGGTGCTGGAAAGAACATATGAACATAAGAAGCTGACTTATACAGAGTCAGGCCACTGGTCCATCCAGCTCAGTATTGTCTAGATTGATGGGTAGCGGCTATTGTATTTATTAATATCGCTCTTTAGAAGCTAAAAGAACTTGTTCCAAAACCAGACACAAAACAATAATGACACACCCAATAGTCGCATAATATCATGCACTTGTTTCAACACAGGCCTAACATCTTAGAAATATGAAATAACTTTTCCCAGAGCTGAAAACAAAGCTCTTTCTCTCCACACAGACTCCATTAGCCTGGAGGCTATTTTCTCCTGGACCACATTAGCGGTCCTATCTCTTCAGCCCTTTTTCAGAAAAACAAAGACCAACTCACACACCTAAAATGGAGAACTGCAATTGAATACCCCATGTGATCATGATGAGTAGCAGAGATACATTCTCAGTTAATCATTTAAATGTTAGGCATTCTGTTGCTCTTTCTTAGCTTCCAATGCCATGTCTTGAGCGATGCACATGCAGTTATTTTAAATGTCAATGTAGAATCAAGCAATTATACTTAACCCTAGCTCTTCAGGTTATTGGACAGGATTCTTTCTCATCCATTTCCCTTCCCCGAGAAATAGAGCAATGATGAACTTACCTTTCTCACCAATACTATTTATGTTTAATGAGTAATAATGAAGCTTGCATCTTCTGAATTCTCATCCTGAGTTCTTGGGATTGTCTTTCCCGCATCAGCCGAAGTAGAAGACGTCTTAGACTGAGGAACCTTGGAGACTGCAGAAAATTTGACGACTAAAGAACATCTACAAAAGAAGGTCGATTTCTCATCATACCCTGTTCATGCCATCTTCAGGAAGAAATTCATTATTATTCCCTCTGCTTATGCTCTGTTCTGCTAGCCAGTGAATATCTTGCAACATCTTCATTTGATTTATCAATAAATAAGCTCAGCATTATAAACCTCTCCATACATTTATTTCTGTATTATCTACTTTTTAATTTATTATGTGATTTGGGTGAAAGAGAGATCTCAAAGTTTGTTACTAATAACACACAATCAAAGAACTAAGTCAAACAATCAGCAGAATCTACTCCCTTTGGACTGTAACACTTCTGACTTCAGGCAATTGATTTATGTAGATTAAAAAAACAAAAACAAAAAAACCTGTAGCCAGATGATTTAGTTAGACATTGAAGCTAGAACCCATCACCCTGCCATGTTACTTTTTAAAAACTCTTTTATTGATTTCCAATAGAAGAAAAGGAGAAAAAGAAACAGAGAGAAATGAGAGAGAAATACAAAAAAATCATTTGAATTGATATATAACAATACAGTGGTACCTCGGGTTACATACGCTTCAGGTTACAGATGCTTCAGGTTACAGACTCCGCTAACCTAGAAATAGTACCTCGGGTTAAGAACTTTGCTTCAGGATGAGAACAGAAATCATGCTTTGGGAGCGCAGAAGCAGCAGGAGGCCCCATTAGCTAAAGTGGTGCTTCAGGTTAAGAACAGTTTCAGGTTAAGAATGGACCTCCAGAACGAATTAAATTCTTAACCCGAGGTACCACTGTATATATCTGTGTATTCAGCCACAGTCATGCACTAATGCAAGAATAAATATTATTGCAATGGGATTCCCTTCCTCTCTGCTTCCCCTACCTGTGCATCCCACTCTGTCCCCTAATTTCCTCTGGAGGATTGGAGAAATTCTCAGGACAGGTTAGGCTGTGCAGAAGAGGAGGCGAGGGGGAGGCCATTTTGCTTGCTGCACAAGGAGAAAATAAGAACATACGAATATAAGTACAGGATCAGGTTTAAGGTGCTGGTTTTAACCTTTAAAGCCCTATACGGCCTAGGACCCTCGTACCTACGGGACCGCCTCTCCTGGTATGTCCCACAGAGAAATTTACGGTCTGCAAATAAAAACATCCTGAAGATCCCAGGCCACAGAGAGGTTAGGCTGGCCTCAACTAGAGCCAGGGCTTTCTCGGCCGCGGCTCCAATCTGGTGGAACGCTCTGTCACAAGAGACTAGGGCCCTGCGGGACCTGACATCTTTCCGCAGGACCTGCAAGACAGAGCTGTTCCACCAGGCCTTTGGTCAGGGCGCAGCCTGACCCCCTCCTCTGGCAATCTGCATAGAATTTTGCTTAATGGTTGCCATCAATTTGATTTTAATTAATTTTATAATGAATGTTTTTAGAATGTTGGATTATTTTGATTGTTGTTAGCCGCCCTGAGCCCAGCTTCGGCTGGGGAGGGCGGGATATAAATAAAATTTATTATTATTATTATTATTATTATTATTATTATTATTATTATTAGAAGCGCCCCAGCTTCTCTACAGAATATCTGCTTATGGCAGGGATAGGCTGGAGCTTTCCCCATCCTGCACCAACTTCAGATAAAGTGTCAGGCTGCGATCCTATGCAGAGTTGCTTGTGAGTGAATCCTTACTTCACAGGACTTACTGCTGAGTAAACATGCATAGGGTCAGGGGAAGCTGCGCTGAAGGGCAGAGTGGAGCCCTGCCAAGATTTGGAAGCCTCCAAACTCTCAAAACGCAAGGTCCAGTCTTTCTCCTGTCACCCACAATAATACCAGTATATTGCCACCTCTGTAGATTCTCACCTCTGTCTCCAAGGAGAAGGAACAGTTGAAAAGAGGCCCAAGCAATTATTGTACATAGAAAGGGCTATGGAAGGAGAGGGTGGCAGTGAAGATGCTACTCCCTTTGTGCTGTTATCTTTCTCTCTCATAAGCAATGCTTCCATCGAGCAAGGCACAAGCATAAACTGGGAGATAAGCTGTAGAGAGATTTGGTCCCAAGCCTCTGTATCCCACCATGTGGCTGTTTGCTCCCACAGGAGGCAGTGATGGCTACCACCCTCGATGGCTTTAAAAGGAGGTTAGACAAATTCATGGAGGAGACTATCAATGTGATGGCTATATGTTCTACCTCCAAAGTCAGAGGCAGCAATGCTTCTGAATACCAGTTGCTGGAAACCACAAGAGGGGAGAGTGCTTGCTGCTGCACTCAGGTCCTCCTTTGGGGATTCTCACACGCACCTGGTTGGCCACTGTGAAAACACAATGCAGGACTTACGTGGGCCATTGGCTTGATTCATCAGGCTCCTCTCTACAAGACGTAGCTTGTATATAAAATTAGTCAAAGGGAACCGGAATGGAACATCTTGCCGTTTGAAATTTATTCTATCAAACAGCTGGATATCCCACTGAAAGCAACAGATTGGGCTTCTCTTTAGCTAGGGGTTGAATCAGTTTATAACTGTTTTCTCAATTAGTGTTGTCAACAGATTAACTGATTAACTAATTTGATTTGGTTTGATTTAATTCTCTTCCCGTCAACTGATCAGGAACATTTAAATTCAGCTGCATATTGCCAAACCTCACTATAAATGCACTTTTAAGAGAAGTCCATTTACTTTTTCTGTTGGGCGGTGTTGCGCCCAGACATTGGGCCCGCTGTGATCCAGCTGGGGGTGAAAAGTGGCCCCCTCATTGTCATTGCCCGGCCGCATTGCCAGTGCTGGGCAGGGCCCCACCAAGGGATGGCCCCACTGTCTATTCAGCACTGGCAGGAAGCGTGGCCATAGGAAATTTAAACTGCAGCGTGGCCGGGGACCACCCTCTCGTGTCCTCTGCCGGATTTTCTGGAAACTGATTTTCTAGATCCGTTTCAATCGGGGTTTAGGCCTGGTTTTGGCACTGAAACTGTTTTGGTCGCCGTGTATGATGACATACAGAGAGAGAGACAAAGGGAACATGTGCCTGTTAATTTTTCTCAACCTCTCAGTGGCTTTCGATGCCATCAGCCATGATATCCTTCCGGTGTGATTCTCCAAACTAGGAGTGGGTGGTACCGCTTTGCAGTTGTTCCAGTCCAACTTGGATGGTCATTCCCAGAGGGTGTTACTTAGAGAATGCTTTTCAGCCCCCTGGAATCTCCAATGTGGGGTTCTACAGGGCTCAATTCTATCCACTATCCCCCATCTATATGAAACCGCTGGGTGGGGTTATCCAGAGGTTCGGAGTACATTATCAGCAATATGCTGATGACACTCAGCTCTATTTCTCCTTTACATCTTCAGGTGAAAACAAAAAAAATTTTTTCCTGCCAGTAGCACCTTAAAGACCAACTAAGTTAGTTCTTGGTATGAGCTTTCGTGTGCATGCACACTTCTTTTGTTTTATTTTTTTTTTTGTTTTGACTATGGCAGACCAACACGGCTACCTATCTGTATCTTCAGGTGAGGCAGTGGAATTGCTGGACCAGTGTCTTGCCTCAGTAGTGGACTGGATGAGAGCCAACAAACTGAAGCTCAATCCACATAAAGCTGAGGCACTGTTAGTGGGTGGTTCCCTAGACCAGATAGGTGGGAGATCACATGCCCTTGCTGGGATTACACTTCCTCTGAAGGAGTAGGTTTGTAGTTTGGAGGTACTCCTGGGTCCTTTGCTGTTGCTTGAGGCTCAGGTGGCCTCAGTGGCTCAGAGTGCCTTCCATCAGCTTTGGCTGGTGGCCCAGCCACACCCCTTTCTGGACAGGGATAGCCTAACTACTGTTGTTTATGTTCTGGTAACCACAAGGTTAGATTACTGCAATGCATTATACAGGGTGAGTCCTTTAAAAGAGGCCCTGTGGATACAGAGTACACATGTTCCATGGGGCCTCTTTTAAAAGACTCACCCTGTACATAGGGCTGCCTCTGAAGACAGTTCGGAAACTTCAGCTAGCAGCCAGGTTGCTCACTGGAGCAAGGTGGTTTGAGCATATTACACTGATCCTGGTCCAACTGCACTGGCTACCAATTAGTTTCCAGGCCCAATTTAAAGCACTGTTTTTGACCTATAAAGTCTTAAATAGCTCAGGACCACAATACCTCAAGGACCACCTCTTTCCATACGAACCTATCCGGACCCTGAGATCCTCTTCTGAAGCCCTTCTTTGGGTGCCTCTGCTCTGGTACCCCAGTTAAGGAACTCCTTCCCACTGAAGATACTGATGTTCCCCACTTTTATCTGTTTTTAGGCATCAAGTTAAAACTTATTTCTCCCTTACAGAGTTGGCTGCTTTAAGAATTGGTTTATTCTGCTGGTAGATTGCTGTTTTGTTATCTTTGTTGGGTTTCTGGTTTTTGTTTGATACCATTGTCTTGCATTTTAATGAACTGTTTGTGTAGCACCTGGAAAACATTTGAGCTGAACAGCAGGCTATATAAATACCATAAATCAAACTTTGATGTAATGAGAAGTTTGGCTTGAAGCCCTCACTTCAAACCTTTCTAATGTGCTGCAACTAGTGGAATTCCCTCTTCTACATAGCCATTTTTTATTATGGAAGCCCTAATAAAAGAAAGTTGCTGTGGATGATTTAACTATGCTGTGATGATGAAACCTTGGCAGATGCACAGTATGAGAAACTTCAAGCTGAACTCAGCCCCAAACCATATTTACTTTGAGGAATAGACCCGCGGTATCTAGGATACGGCTGGGTTCAGCTTGAAGTTTCTTGTGCCTTGTAAATGGATAGATAAATACAAAACCACCATCATGCAAAAGATAAAAATAAATGCGGCAACATATGCGCAGGCAAGAAGTACTCTAAGATGTAAAGAGACAAAAAGATCAAGCCTAAGAATCCCAATAGGCTTGAAGGGAAAAGCCCAAGAACCTAAACTTCCCCTTTTTAAAAGCTTCTAAGGAAGACAACTGTTTAAAATGTACAAGGTAAAGGAGATTTGGTTAGCAGCAGAGAATAAGCCCTAAGGATGTGGCTTATTCATTTATTCAGAGCCTGATCAGGCTTTTCACCTTTAGAAGCCACACCTCTGATGGCTTTTCTGCCCCACCAACTCTTTCTTTATTTACACACTGGGGAATTCTCCTTAGAAACAGCTACATATCTGATCTAATGAGATCCTTATATATCCAGTAGTTTTGTACAATATTCAATACCCTTCAACGGGAGCACAGTGCTACCATTCCACTCCTGCCCCCTTTCTCTCTATATCCCACATACAATAGTCTAGCAAAATAAACAGTGCCTTGCTCACCCATTATAGCACATGTGCCAGCTTTACAAAGTCAGTGGAGAGAAGCGAAAGCTGTAACAGTAATTGAGGTTTACAGAAGATTGCTCTGCCTGAACCAATTATGCAATAAATAGTGCAGGGGGGCCATCTAGTGGCTATTACTGGTAGCATATGGTAGTAGATCTGTGGCGGTCTATGCTGTGTCAGAAGAGGGGTGGTACCTCTGGTGGGGAACACGCCGTGCTCCTTCTGAGATAGTTTGTCCACCTTTGGTCCCTATCCTGCAGTCAGCTCTCACTTGTGGCTCCTAGAAGCTGTCAGCATATGACAGTGGCCACACACTTTGATTGACCTGTTAAACCAGGTGAGAGTAGCCGGTGGGTCTCAAATACTCATTGTGTTCAAAACTTCCCTTGCATGTGAAGACAGGCTCTGGCAGATTGAGCAGATGGGACCCATAGTGGGTCCAACTCAGCAGTTCCTGCATGTGGTGTAAAGGGAAGCGAGGGGCAACTTGGCCAGTTTCCCAGCTTCTCGATCTGGCTCAGGAAATGCATGTGTGGCCTCAGTTTCTGTGCACACCTTCCAACGCAGTTCAATATACATGACAACTGCTTCAGTGTGCGTCTTGCCCCTGTCTTGCCCTAGTTTCCACCAGAGACTGCTTCCAGAATTATTGCATATAACCTCTTCAGTACTTAAATCGAGGTGCAGCTTCAGAGCCCTGCTCAGCAGGAAGTACTTTGCAGAGGTCATCCTGTCGAAGCTTAAGTGACATCTAAGGGCTATTGTCAAGAGACATTAATATAAAACCTTGTACCTTTTCTGGTGCTCCTTTGAAGAAGGGGGGAAATACAACTATAAATGGTAACTTGAACTGCTCCCCCTGCTGTACTGTTGATATTCTTATTAATAATAATCATCTGTGGCATTCTGTGCTGGGTTTCATTATGTTAATGTTTGCCACGTGAAACATTAATGTTTGCCATGAGAAATGTTTGCCATGTAAAACATTAGCTTCCTATAATTCAGTTACTAACAGTAACTTCCCCAAACAATGTATGAATAAGTGCATCTCAAGCATAACATGTCCTATAACAATTTTCCCTCCTCATGGGGTAAGCATTTGATGATACCAAAGAAAGGAAGAGATAAGTAATTCACATTCCATTGTCATTATATGCTCAAATGGGTGTGATGCCGTCGTTAATATTAGCAAAAAGTATTCAGTACTTAGCTTGATGATAATGCCAGCTCAGGATGCACAGCAATGAAATAGGCACTTGCAATTCTAGGGTTTGTTATGAAAGGGGCTGAAAATAAAATGGCCAGCATCAAATTGCCTTTGACTGGACTTATGTCCCCCTGAAACCAATGAGAACAGTGAGCAGTGACTTAAGTTCTATTCACATAAATGGGAACTAAGTCCAGCCAACTTAGTCGAGATCAGTGGTTTCCAACCTTTTTTTGGCCATGTTCCACCTAAGCATCTCTAAAATCCTGATGCCCCCCCCCCCCGCCTGGTGACATATAATTCTTATTATTCAAAAAGTGAACTATTCACATGGAGGAAGCCTAAAAGGCCATTAACTGTTAATAACTCATTCTCCTTTAAAAAATCAAATTGCCCCTCTCAGGGGAACTACGGGTCTAGATCCAAGCAATGCTTTGTGTGAAATCCGTCACAACACTTCAAGGACGTAGAGTTGGGAAAGGTGGCAAAAAAAGAAGCCAGTGTGGTATAGTGGTTAAGAGCGATAGACTCGTAATCTGGGGAACCGGGTTCGCATCTCCGCTCCTCCACATGCAGCTGCTGGGTGACCTTGGGCTAGTCACACTTCCTTGAAGTCTCTCAGCCCCACTCACCCCACAGAGTGTTTGTTGTGGGGGGGGGGGGAGGGAAAGCAGAATGTTAGCCACTTTGAGACTCCTTCGGGTAGCAATAAAGCGGGATATCAAATCCAAACTCCTCCTCCAACCAAAATGGAGCTCCTCCCCTTCACTTGTTGCTGCCTCTACACCTGTCCCCTCCTTGCAAATAAGCAATGGCAGCAGAAGGAGCAGCAGTCTCTGCTTGCCTTGTCTTCTCCCTCTGGGTGGCAGCACCGATTGGGCCCAGAGGAAGACACGGCAAGCAAGTGGGGAAAAAATGGAGAACAGGGACAGCAATGAGGAAGGGGGGCGGGTTTGGTGTTGAGGCCTACTGAGGGCATCTTGACCAAGCACCTCCCTCACTCCCTGCACACAAAACACCTGGATCTGACACTGATTTCGGCCACATCTGGACAATACATTTAAAGCAGCATTATACCATTTCACATTCATGGCAATCCAAGGAACTGTAGTTTGTTCAGAGTGTGGAGAGTTGTTCTGAGGGCCCTATTCATCTCACAGAGTCACGTTTTCTAGCTGGAGCAGCGTGGGACAGGATAACCTGGGAGGGACAGGATAGAACAAAAATTATCCACGGTGTAGAGAAAGCAAACTGATTTCCCCCTCCCATCTCATAAAAGTCAGGTGACTCAGGGATGCAACTACACTGGTACCTCAGTTACAGACGCTTCCGGTTACATACGCTTCAGGTTACAGACTCCGCTAACCCAGAAATAGTACCTTGGGTTAAGAACTTTGCTTCAGGATGAGAACAGAAATCACGTGGTGATGGTGCGGCGGCAGCGGGAGGCCCCATTAGCTAAAGTGGTACTTCAGGTTAAGAATGGACATCCAATACAAATTAAGTTCCTAACCCAAGGTACAATCAGGAATGGGGGAACCTTCTGGGTGCTGCATGCCAGGGGTGGGTCGGGCTGGAGCCAGACTTTTTGGGGGGGGGAGGAACAATGTAGCTGCCCAAAAGCCAAAGGATTCTATACCCAATTCCAGTGCTTTTTTTCTTAAAAAAAAATGTTTAGGGTTACTCTCATTTTGACTCAAGAAAACCACCATTTTGTAGTCCAAATCGGGAAAGATAAATACAGTAAATGGACAAAAGTACAAAGATTTGCAAAATGTTTAGGGGTATGCGTACCCCTGCGTCCCCCCCAGAAAAAAGCACTGCCCCATTCTATACCAGAAGATTCTATGATTCCAATTCCCTTCCAGCCCCTGCATTTCTACCAAGTTTTGCCATCTGCACAGGACTGTTAATTCGATGGGGTGTTGAGGCTGAAGTGTTGAAGAGGCTCCCTCCCCACAACTTTCTGTTTCATTGTTACGTTTCTATGGAACCGCAATCCAAATGCCTGGCTCACTCTTCAGTTTAATGAGACCGCAGGCTGAAGCAACAGCAAAACAGTTTGTGCTTGCCAACATTGAAAGGAGAATAATGAGGGGGTGGGGAAGGGCTCTGTTTGCTTTTGGAGAGAATTGGCATTGGTCTTATCTCTTATCTGGGCCTTTATAGGGAAGGTTGCCAGAAATACAAGTAAGAATTTTATTGAGCATTCTTTTTATGGACTGCTTCTTTTGTGCGTGCAATCCTCATATGTAATTTGTCAGCAAACCCTTTTATGTATATGCTGTTCTTTGTTGAGGCATACGGCCAAGGCAACGAGATCATTTACTTGCTCTCTGATAAGAAGCTAGTTGCCCCTTCACAGATAAGAAACCTTTGAATTTGCTCCACCTGCCCACAGCAGTATCAAATTTCCACATGTAGATATTGTTTGGAAAGGGGATATAGAGAGACCTCATATTCGATCTTTCCTCTGCCAGTGGAATCTGAGAAAAGTCTGCTTGGAGGTGCGAGATCAAGACGCATCATGAAAACATTGGGTTTTCTGCTTCTCATTCTGACACTCTTCTTCCTGTACTCAGGTGAGTCACCTATCGTACTGCCAAGGTACCTTTTAGAGAGACTTTCCTCTTGAAATTTGTGTCGCATTATACACTCACATCTCAGAAAGGGACACACGCCAATTCCATGATTCCATGAGCTGGATGTAAGAGCCACAGGGAATACAAATGCTTAACATGTAGAATTTACTCTGCCACATGGAGAGGCTCAATGACAGCACAGCAAATTCCTGGGGGTACCTGGCACTGTTACCTGGTACTCTCCATGCCAATCCACATGATGAATAGCTTGCAAACATTAAGGACCCCAGGAGCCACCACACACACATTTTTGGTGGCCTCTACAGGGTTGCCATAACACACAAAAACAGAACTTATGTGGAGTTCTAAGCATCAACAAGAGGAAGTTTGACAGGATTGTGTTGCAAACCGATGGGATTTGAACAAATTTATGGGGGGAAAGCTTTCATTTGTGTTGTCAACCAGATAATGAATCTTAATTTATTTGCTCATTTTCACTTCAACTATTAATCAGTTATGTTATTTGGCATATTCCATGTCAAAATAGTAAAGGAAAGGTAAGAGAAAATGCACCTCATTTTTCAGAGGTGAATAAAATGTCCCCCAATGGACTGCTGTTCAACAGGTGGCTTGGCTTTGAAGCTTTTAAAATTGTTGTTTTGGTTCTAGATACTGTCGCTGAAGCAAGAAGACCCCAACTGCAGGTAAGAGCCAGCTATTTCTTCTGATTACACAATCAATATCGTGTAGCTGTAGAGGAGAATTAAAGCACGTAATAGTAAGTAAAGAACCATGAAAACAAAGTTTAGGATTAAACTAATTCTTGCACTGGTGTGCTGTTGAATCCAAGAGGTTTACAGGGGGCAAATGTAAAGTTCTGGTCCTGTCTCATCAGCATATTCATTTCCATGAAGGAAATGTGCTCCTGAATGGAACAGGGATAAATAATTCGCTTAGAAATGGGAACGAAATGCATTAAGTAAGAATTGTGGCTCAAAAGCAGTCGGAACAACTCTACTATGAGCAAAGGATACAATATATGGAACTTTTTAGTTTGGAAAAATGGTGAGAAAGAGGGCACATGACAGAGGTGTATCAAATAACGCAGGGCATGGGAGAAGTGAATAGATAAATGTTTTCCTGCTATAACACTAGAATTTGGGGCATACAGTGAAGCTGAATTTTTGAAGATTCAGGAGAGACAAAAGAAAGGGCTTCTTCAGTGGTTGAACTATGGAACTGAATCCAACAAATGATAGTTATAGCCACCAGCATAGGTGTTTTTACAAGAGCATTAAATAAAATTCATGAAGGATAAAGCTCCCAATGGCTACTAGCTATAATAGCTATGCACTCCATGGGTGTAGCCAAGACGGGACAGGAGAGGGCAGCTATCCACCCCCTAAATCAAGTAAATAAATAAAAATATCTAACTAACCAACCAATCACATCGCAGATAGCTTGTTCTCCCCTCACTAACATAGGTAAAAAGGTAAAGGGTAAAGGACCCCTGGACGGTTAAGTCCCGTCAAAGGCAACTATAGGGTTGTGGCGCTCATCTCACTTTCAGGCTGAGGGAGCTGGTGTTTGTCCACAGACAGCTTTCCAAGTCATGTGGCCAGCATGACTAAACCACTTCTGGCGCAATGAAACACTGTGACAGAAACCAGAGAGCACTGGTTTGCTTTCAAACTGCTAGGTTGGCAGGAGCTGGGACAGAGAAACGGGAGCTCACCCCGTCACAGGGATTTGAAACACTGACCTTCTGATCGGCAAGCTCAAGAGGCTCATAAAGCCTGCGGCCACTAACATAAATCCTGGCTGTGTCCATGTTGCACTACTGCATAGTATGGGGTGTAAGTGGGGTTGCCATATTTCAAGAAGTAAAAGCCCGGGCAAAAAGTTGGGGGAACTGGTTGAGCTTCCCAAAGTTGTTGAGCTTTTTTGGGGAAAGGGGTAGGACACATTGTGCTGCTTCTGGGGCAGTTTGTCCACCTTTGGGATCCCTACCCTGCACCCAGCTCTCATGACAGCAGACACACCCTGGAAACGGCTTCAACTACCTGCACACAGCTGTTGTTGCCACAGCAGCGGTGGGTGGTTTGTTCCTTGCAGGTTCCTTGGAGGCTGGATCTGCAGCCCCTGTGGAACCTGCCCCCTGAGGTGGTCATCTTGGCTTGACTCATGGGTGAGCTGGTCCTTATCCCCCTGCCCCATCCAGCTAAGCTGTGGCAATGTTGGTATCATGCGGGAGCAGAGATGGGGAGAAATTCTATTCAGTTTGCATTTAAAGGCAAAACTGTCACATTGCACTTTCTGATGCAATGTGGGAACTGAAGCAAGGCTATTATTCAAAATTCACAAATACCGTATTTTTCCATGTAAAAAGTATGTTAGGAATTGTGGGTCGTCTTATACATGGATAGTGCATGGGGAGGGCGTAGGATTGGTTGCTGCCACGAGCCGGAGATTGTCAACAGCATGTTATTGGTGGCTGTGGCAAGGGCTGGTGTTGATTGGCTGTCGCTGTGGCAATTGGGCGGGCAATTGGCGGCTTCTGCCAGCAAGGTGACAGACAATAGGTGGCTTTTGCGACATGTGTGAGTGGCAGTGTAGGTCATGCGGGTGAGCTATTTTCGGCAATCCCACCTAAAAAAAAGCTCAACAACTATGGGCAATCCTTCCCCAAAAAATGTCAACAACTTTGGGCAATCTCCCCCCACTTTCTTAATTTCGAGTCCCCCAAAATAGGGGTTGTCTTATACACGGGAGCGTGTTATAAACATAAAAATACAATATCCAGATTTTGCACTGCATTCCTCCAGCCAACAGACATTTACAAAAATGTATATATTAAAAGGAAAGTGTGCTTAAAAAATAATATATGAGAGCCAGTGTGGTGTAGTGCTTAGAGTGTTGGACTACTATCTGGGAGACCAGAATTCAATTCTGTGCTCAGCCATGAAGCTTACAGGGTGACCTTGGTTGTTGTGAGGCTAAAATGAGGGGGGAAGAACTTGAGCTCTTTGGGGCAAAAAGGTGGGGTCTAAATGTAATGAATAAATAATGAAATAACATACAAAAAACAAATTATACCGAGGAAAGTGCTTGCAAAAACACGTACAATAGTAAAAAAAATAAAAAATGATTGGAATAAACCTGCCTCAAAATGGTAATAAACTTCCAGGAGAACATAAAGAGAGAGAAAACTCATGAATTGTAGCAGAAATATCTGAAGAACTGATTTTAAGATTGGAAAGCAGAAACAGAGAGGACTGAAATTAACAGACCCCCTCAATCCCTGGAAACAGATAAACAAAAAATAAAACAAAAAAAAATAAAAAAAAATTTCCTTCCAGTAGCACCTTAAAGACCAACTAAGTTAGTTCTTGGTATGAGCTTTCGTGGGCATGCACACTTCTTCAGATACAGTGTGCATGCACACGAAAGCTCATACCAAGAACTAACTTAGTTGGTCTTTAAGGTGCTACTGGAAGGAAAAAATTTTTTTATTTTTTTTGTTTTGACTATGGCAGACCAACACGGCTACCTATCTGTAACTGAAACAAAAAATAGATACAGATAAATAAAACGAACAATGTAAAGTTTATTCATTTATTTCATTTTACTTAAGGCATTTATACAGCTCCTAATTGTTTGCATCTCTGAGCAGTGCTTATAAAACAAGACAAAAAAATCATGGAACAATGAAACAATTTAAAAATTATAATAAAACCAAACACTAGCTTAAGCTGCAACAGAGCACAGTTATATATTATACATATCCTCTGATGGGAAATAAAAGATAAGTATTTGGCTTGATGGCTTTAAACTAGTCAGGGTGTGCATCTGTGTGGGTATATAGGTATGGTCACATTTATTTCTTTAGTTTCAACATTAAAAATTACATTGAGTTGGCTTTGCAAGTAAGCCTGAGAACATCCCTCGCTTTTTGAAAACAAGGAGGACTACCTTACTATATGTTTATCATACATCTGCACCTGAAATTCTCCTTCTCTCTTGGCAGAATGGTAAGGCACAGCATAACAATGCTTGGCGAATGATCATGGGTATTCACTCACTCTGTATTTATGTATGTGCTTATATTTATAACACTCAAAGAAGTCATTGTGTAGCTTAATGCTAAGTGGGCAAGGAAGCTTGAAAAGGTGCTATTGCTCTCTCGCTCTCTGCAGGTTGATTGCCAAGGCTATCCGAGAAACTTCTGCACCCTGGAGTTGCAACGAATGTGTGGTTCTGATGGCCAGACATACAGCAATAAGTGCTTCTTCTGCAATGCCTTTGTGTGAGTACAGATTTCCCATGATGAACAATCTGAAAAGGATGTGCAGGATTTGTAGCCTATTTAAGAGAAACGCTGCCTTACAAAGGGCTGGATCCAATGTTCGTGCAAGTTTTCTGCTTGTGTAGTGGATCTTCCCCTCTCTCCTCTCTCCCCCACTCTGGCATGAGGAACCCCACACCTGTTGTAGGGGTTCCTCCAACCCTCTAAACCAAATTTGGAGTGCGTGGGAGGGCACAAGGAGAGGAAAGGGAAGTTCCATGGCACAAGTGGAAGTCCTTGCCTGAACGAAACAACCGCCAGATGCAATCCAAATAATTTTGTAACATGAAACTTGGAGAATGAAGCAATTTCATCCAGTGTTGTCACCAACAGGAAATGTAACTTAGGGCGGTAAGCAGTTGGGCTAGAACAAACACTTGGGGCTGCACAGTGGAATTTCTCATTCCCTTCTCCCACCTGAACATATTTAGGAGTTGTGCATGGTGTAGGGGGAGAGGATAAGGTGAAGTTTCATTGCACAGCTCCAAAGTCCTTATACTAGTAGACCTGTCCAGTTGGAGGCCACCCTATGGTTGCCAATTTCAAGTGACCTCTCTTTTTCAGTTGATCCTACTCACTGGTACATTTCTTCTGTTTAATAATTTTGCATCTTGTGGATCCTCACACTCTTCTTTGTCTTTCTCTCACCAGCAAAAGTCGTGGAAGGCTCTCCCTGATTAGATATGGACCATGCTATGGAGCTAGGAATGTCTAAAGAACATCCACTAAAGAATGTCACCTTCAGTTCATGCCTTGCTCACCTTTTAGCATCACCACAAAGCCACCCACTGTTTCCTCCTTGCATTTTCTGCTTTAGTAGCTGAAGAAAACATTGCATCATCTTGATTGGATTTATCAATAAATAAGCTAAGCAGCATTATCTATCTCAGAGTCTTCTTTCCCATTCTTACACCTCGTATATATTTGGGATCTGTGAAGAGAGAAAAAGTAGATGTTGTCATACCCACTAAGAGTGGAGCTACACAAACAGTAATATCATGAGTTACAGTTTATGCTTGACACTGTGGATGGTGGGTTGCCACAAAATACACCTGCCTATACATAGGAAACCAGCATATCAGGCAGAAGCAAGTCTAAATTTGAATCCTTCTGTCTGATGTTCTACATTTCTAATTTCTCCACCCCGCGGGGAAGCATTCAGTGATGTGATTCATGCACCAGCAACTTGAAGTGGTGCAGTCTAGCAAGAGCCACACCATTTAATTCTGCTGGCCACATAGCTTGTTCTTAACATCTCCTTTGAAGGACCTCATGGCTTTGCAACTAAACCTTTAGTTTTACAATGTCTGTTTCTGGCCTGGTAGGCTGGATAGTTATCTGTTCCCATTTCCATGGGTCATCTTTGACAGGTAGATGGGACAACCCACCTGGCAATCACCTGACATCATGATTATCAGATCATGGAGGATGAGTTCATAGCTGCTTTCTGCAGGGATCAGCTGAGCAATTGCGTTCCCCATGGATGCTTTCAGAGTGTCCCTATTTTGGTGTAGGACTCGGTGGCCTACTAGCAAATTCAGGTTCCCTTCCCATAACAGAGCCTGGCTTCTAAGCAGTCGTCCCTATTTGCTGAGGTGAGATTATACAGCATTGTGTCGCTCAGTTGTTATCTCACTCTTCCCAGTGCATTTCCCTGTCATTTTCCTTATTGCAGAAAGTCCCATTTTTGAGGTCCCCTGAAGGAAAGGGATACCTGGGGGGGGGAGAGAGATATAGCCAGGCCATGGCTGGATGGAAGAGACACCGCAAAACAGTAGGTGAATTCATGATTTATTGCAGCTGTAACAATATGAGTTCCCTCCCTCAGTCTGACTGGGCAGTCCTGGGGGAAAGGGTGAAGGAGGGGCAGGAGTTAATGGGAAGAATGTTGTCTCATGCCTATATCACATTTCAGCTTGAGTGACAGGGGTGTCCCATGTGGAAACTGGAGGTGAAAGCACGGAGCCTTAAAATATGCACATGGCAATTAATTTATGGTGGAACAGTGCCAGTTGGTATATTCAGATTTTGGATAGTCCAGTTCCCTCCAAAAATCTTGCTTAGGTCAATGTGACAGGTACATAACTTTTGCTAACACAAAATAAAAACAGTAACAAAAATGTTGTTGTCAGCAGCAGCAGCAGTATTCTCATGCACTATTTCTGCTTTCAATGTTGAAAAGCTTTGAAAATATGAAAGAGATTTCATAAAAACCAAAAGCAGTTTGTTTTGTGGGCCTTGTTCACATTTGTAGCATTTGTGCTGCCGTCATGTTTCACATTTATTCTATGAAATATCCCCAGAAATGGAAGGCCCTTTTGAAATGGATGGAGCCTATATCCCATGTATTACAATGCAAAGCGTGTCATTAAAAAATAATAATAATCCAGGGCAGCTTTCTAATATAATACCTTTATTCTTCTGGGCTCAGGTGTGTCGATGAAGCACCTCTGACCAAGGCGTCCCTGTCCTCATAACGAGGAGGCATGGAGGTTATTTTACAGAAATTACAGGTCAGCAAAAATAGATGGTTTGTTCTTCGATGGCTGGGAAGAGAAGATATGGAAACTATGCATCAGCACTGCTTTTTGTGGCAGCGTAGAACTAATCAGGCATGGATTAATCATTTTACATTTAGGAATATATAGTATATCATTTAGGAATATATCTATACCAGATCAATATATAGTATATCATCCTGGCCACTATTTCAGGTTTTGATTACTTTCCTCATCACAACTGCTTTCGGCAGGCACTGGGAGAATGATATTGGAACAGACATCTACACAGTTGGGTGTAGGGGTCAGCTGGGTACACTCGCCCCAGACCTCCGAGGGGCACCTTGGGGTCAAAGGCAGGGGCCTTCTGGATTTAGACTGTCATGCCAAGAATGCCTTGTGCCTCCAAACCGACTGGGGACTCCCACCCCGGGACTCAGACAAATTCTGCATGGTTCTGCACCTACACAGCCAAGCATCCTGGTCCTGCACAGCATTCCTTGGTAATATATATTTCATCTGTTACATTTCTCTTGCATTGTGCTTCTATCAGGGGTCAACAACCTTTTTCAGCCATGGGCCGGTCCACCATCCCTTGGGCCAGACTATATTTGGGGGGGGGATGAATGAATTGTTATGCCCCACAAATAACCCAGAGATGCATTTTGAATAAAAGGACACATTCTACTCATGTAAAAACACGCTGATTCCTGGACTGTCCGCGGGCCAGATTGAGAAGGCAGTTGGGCCGCATCTGGCCCCCGGGCCTTAGGTTGCTTCATCATCTCTTCTCCTCTCCTGAGGGCTTCCTAAAGACACACAGCAAAATTATTTTGAGTTTTACAATCTACCCTGATTGTCTCAGATTTGATGGGATTTTTATCATAAAAGGCTTGGTCCTAAGTTTCTTCTGAGCATCACAGCATCTCACCAAATGTTTTAAGAGGCATTTGGCCCAGCAGTAATAATTACATTTCAGAGAGGACAGGGGAGGACATTTCCCCCCTCTCATCCCTTGAAACCAGCTGGGTGTATGTGTGTGTGTTTTATATATACACAAGCTGTACATACATACACATGATGACATTTAAATCAGCCTGTAGCACCTTTCTTTCATCTTTTCCAGTTTGGGAACATGTCACTCATGAAGTGCTTGTTGTACATCAAACTGAATGACTGGATGTCTATTGTTCTCTTCTAAGATCATTGTTTTCCTTCAAAGTACTTAAAAAGTAGCATCAAAGCCACACCCTTCCCACACCTAACAACAGAAGGGTTAGAGTTTCATCCAAAAGTAAGCAAGGCCATGTTGGGTGCTGAGATCTCACGCGATTTCGTGTTGATCTCCCCCCCTCCCCCCCGGTGCTTTTTCCGGGGCTGTGATTTTGGTGTCTTGGTGGACCACAAACTTAACATGAATCAACAGTGTGATGCAGCAGCAAAGAAAGCTAACACTATTCTAGGCTGCGTCAACAGAATTATACTGTCCAGATCAAGGGAAGTAATAGTCAGACCACACTTGGAATACTGTGTCCAGTTCTGGGCACCACAATTTAAGAAGGATGTTGACAAGCTGGAATGTGTACAGAGGAGGGCAACCAAGATGATCAAGGGTCTGGAAACCAAGCCTTACAAGGAGCGCTTGAAGGAGCTGGGTATGTTTAGCCTGGAAAATAGGAGACTGAGAGGAGATATGACAGCCCTCTTCAAATATCTAAAGGCTGTCACATGGAAGAGGGAACATGCTTGTTTTCTCCTGCTCTGGAGGGTAGGACTTGAACCAATGTCTTCAAGCTGCAAGAAAGGAGATTCCGACTAAACATTTGAAAAAAACGTTCTGACAGTAAGAGCTGTTCAGCAGTGGAAGAGACTCCCTCAGGAGATTGTGGACTCTCCTTCCTTGGAGGTTGTAAGCCATTTGGAGGCTGGATGGCCATTTGTCATGGATGCTTTAGCCGAGATTCCTACATTACGGGGGGTTGGATTAGATGACCCTTGGGGTCCCTTCCAACTCTAAGATTCTATGATTCTATGATCTCGTGTGTTGCCCCCAAATGTGTGTTTTTGGGCAACATGTAAGCACAGCTCTGAAAAAGCGTGTCTTTTGGGCTCTGTGATCTCACGTGGGTCATGTGACACATGCGGGAATACAGGCAGGAAGTCGTGCGTCCCTGTTTTTGGGACTCAGGATGTTGGAGTGTTTGCAATGGCCAGTCAGATATATTCAGAAAGCCCACAGGTTCTCCTTTGGCTTGGGGAGTGTATCCTGTGACAGAGCAAGTTCTCCTTTCACAAGTTAATAAAAAGTGGGGATAGAGTGGCTGAACACACTCTGGAATTTCCTTGTTCATCTATGCAGAGTCCCTGGGTAAACAACTCTGAGATGATAAGAACTCAGCCTTACTCTTCTGAGCAAGCCATATTACCAACGATAACAGTACTGAGTTGAATTAATTAAGCCTTTGGAAGTCAGATTTGTTCATTTAGGTGGCCCTCTTCGGCTTCTAGGCTCCTTGAAACATTACCCTAATATCAAGAAGATATTTTACCTATTACTTAAAACTGGTGTGGACAATATGAGCACAACAGGCCAGTAGTTCAGTGAATCTGATATGGGACAATCCATTCTAGGTGACAGATCCTCCAAGGGTCCCTATCTTCCAGGGACAGTCCCATATTTAGAGAAGCCGTTCCGGTTTCTGATTTGATCCCAGAATGTCCCGCTTTTCCTTAGGATGTCCCTATTTTCATTGGAGAAATGTTGGAAGGTATGAGGTAATGGTGGACACAGCGATGGTTTCTCTGCACAGTTCCAGCTGAAATGAATGGGAGATGAGGAAGGAGGCAGTAATGTTCTAGCACAGTTCCCATTCGTTGCAGTGGAACTCAAGCAAGAGAAACTCCCAGTGGATTGTCCTTAGTGCCGGATTACCAAATAAGCAGAGTTACCTATGGCTCTAGGAGTAAGTGTGGTGTGGTGGTTAAGAGCGGTAGTCTTGTAATCTGGGGAACCGGGTTCGCATCTCCGCTCCTCCACATGCAGCTGCTTGGGTGACCTTGGGCCAGTCACACTTCTTTGAAGTCTCTCAACCCCACTCACCTCACAGAGTGTTTGTTGTGGGGGAGGAAGGGAAAGGAGAATGTTAGCCACTTTGAGACTCCTTAAAGGGAGTGAAAGGCAGGATATCAAATCCAAACTCTTCTCTTCTTCTTCTTCTCCCACACCTTTTAGGGGTCCTACGACAATGGATCAAAATAACATTGATTTGATCTCAAAAGAAAATTACAAACACATATTAGGAGATAATTTGCAAAGGGCCCCCTAAGATTTCTACTGCCTAGGGGCCGCCACAGGGTTTAATCCTGCACTGATTGTCCTGCTTATGTACATGTTTTGCAACCTAAATTGTTTGTACATTTGCTTTTGGGCTAGGTAAAGTGAGCCTTACTTTGCGGGCTGATCTCGCCCTCTATGAACCACATAAAACACCTTCAGTGTCCTTGCTGTAATCCAGCTTCATTCATTTCAGTGTCAGTATAATGTATGTTATATGCAAAGTGTGCACTGCTGGACATCTGAGTCACAGCATGAGTCTTCTGATCTGCCACAAGCATTACAATGGATGTTCTTTGTTGAACAGGAAGGATCCATGTTAAAATTCACCCTGACAATATTTATTCAAAGGTTCGATTTTTAACAACCCTTCAAAAATAGAAGTCACCTTCAAATTCAGTAATCTCCCCCAAATATCTGCTAAAACTATCTTCCCAGGAGTGAAGATGAATCAGCCTTCCAAGTGCAAGGCAGTCCTCCATAAAATAGGCCACCCTACACCTGACATAAGTCACACATTGAGACAACCAAAATGTGTAAGGGGAGTAAGGGGAAAGGTATTCCTTAAGTACCATCATGTATTCTTCCCCAACCTGGAGTCCTCCAGATGTTCTGGACTTCCCTCCCATCAGCCATGCTGCCTAGTGCTGATGAAAGTTGTAGTTTAGAACATTTGGAGAGCACCAGGCCAGTGAAGGTTGCTGTGCCATTCTAGCCAGAGAGGATGCTGAGCTTCAGAATTTTATTTTATTTTACACAACCCTACATTGTGACCACCCAAAGCATGAGTAGCAAATCTGGGTCTACAACTTACCATTTGTGGTTCATTCTGAGTTTCCCTGCTGGACCACAGGGACTCCCTGTTTAGGAACAAACCTATAACGTCCTTTCATCTCTTTGTAGAATTGAAAAAATAAAACTGACATTCATAGTCTAAATAGTTCAAAGGAGTGTCGGCAGCAGCAGCAGCAGCAGCAGCACATGTAACCTATGAGACTCCACAAGCAGCACTGAAGTCATTCTCTTTTATATTGCCTTCTCCCAACACTTCTCATGAACAAATTTAGACTCTGCTTCCAAAATAGAAAGCTGTGTTGGAGCCATTATGTTCTCCAAATCTCAATCCTTCTATTATTATCTTTCCTGTGCCCATTAAGAAACAGCTCATAACACGTTGAATCTACACTGCAAGGACTTGGTAAGAATCCCATGTCACCAGTGCTGTTGCCCTGCTGGGTGACTGGTTGGGAAGTTCCAAGCTGTGAGAAGGCTATGATTAGGGAGGAAATGGAAAGTAGCAATTGATGGATAAATTACAAGCTCCAAGGAGTGCCTCGCATAATTATTGTTGTAGTCTGGGCTTGTTGTGGATATAGCAGCATGCCTAAAGGATGCGACAACCCCATAAACATCTGCTGGTGTCTTGGGCCAATGATTGCTCTTAAAAGAAGGTAAAGATGTTTTCTCACCAGGTGGGGCCTACTGTGCTGGGCATATAAATAAATGGAGAGTTTGATGGGTCAGAGCTTCTCCTGAGTTTCAGCACTGACAACCCATCCGCTTGACTTGAACCCAACTTATAGGAGCAGAATGAAAACTGCAGGTGTCTTTGTGCTGCTGAGCCTGGCTGTATTCTGTCTCTTCTCAGGTAAGTGAGGGGGGAAAAGGACTCCAGTCTTTAAAAAACAGCCTCAGTCTCCATAAAAGACTGCTCCCAAGAGGGAGAGGTACTGTCCCAGAGTGTACCAGAATATTTTCCTTCTACCACTTGTTGTAAAATGAATTGTGCTTCTGTTGACAACACCAGTAGGGATATTAAAAGATAAGACAATTCTTGCTTGAAAGCATCATCACCTGAGCATTTCACCTATATAAGACTGTAAGCTGTGTAAACTTCAGCTATCCAGATTCTGGTGTCCATATATGACATAACTGCTGTTCCTCATTGTTTTCTTTTACTATACCCAATGACTTGATCAAACAGATTGACATCCACACACCCTTGGGAATACGAGTAAGATTTATGCAGATCTGTACAACTTGGCACACACCAAGCCAAGTACAGTTTAGTGGTCACATACAACAACATGATTAAACAGTTTTACTGATTGTACTTTTATATGGCTGTTTTAAATGGATTGTATATATATTTTTTAATGAGTATACCACCCTGGGCTCCTTTGGAAGTAAGGAGAGGATAAAATCTTAACAAAGCAAATAAATACATTAGGAAGAAAATGCTAAGTTAGTGCAATGGTGCTACCTACACACATCAGGACTGTGTGATTTTTGTATAATATTATGTGTACCTAACAATGACGGTCTTTCTAACTTGAGGGAAACTTTGAGCAGCAATTGCAGTATTCTTTTCTCTCTCCTCTTGCAATTTTGTATGGTGTACACTGCCCTGTCATATTTTCATGAAAGTGAAGTTTATAAAGTGCAGTTTATAAATACATACAACATTCTGATTCTATTGCTCCTTCGGTATTAGGTCTATAATATGTTAGTAAGCCTTGCTGTTCCTTTCTGTTACAGATGTTACCAGCCAACGTGAGGGAGAGGTCAGTGCAGCTGTTTTTATTTCCTCCTGGGATGTTGCTTGTATATGGCCCCATTTCAAATCTAGACATACTATTAGGTTGCTGGGAAGAGAAGAGGTCCTATCTTGACCCTGAAAGGGATTGTTCGCCAATCCCGTGGTCCTACACACCTGTCTTCTCCCTTTGTGTTAGCATCTGGGGAAGGGGCAAATAGAACATAGCTCTTCCAAGTTTTCTGATCAAGGCAAGCAATTTTAAGGGGCATGGACAACATTGGTTAGGCTATCCTGATTCAAAATTGGCTGTTATAAGACTGTTTAAGCTGGTATGTGGAATGGCCCGTGTTTCTGTCATGAGTGCAAAATGGCAGGACTAATAGGACCATAGGCACAGATTCCTAGGGATCAAGGCAGTTTTGGGGAGGGGGCTATTTTATTTTTTTTAGGAAGCTGGCCCCCTCAGTGTTCAGATGGGATTTGGCTCTGCCTCTAGCTCCTCACGACATTACATACGCGGCATCAGGATATTGTGTGACATCCTGTCGGGCCCCCTCAATCATCTTGAGAATCTGGATCCTCTGAACTATAAAGAAAACTATCACTTAAAGGCTGTTTCTTATCCCTTTAGGCTATTGACTGCAGTGAGTTTGATAACAATGAACCATACTGCACCAGGGAATCTAACCCTCACTGCGGCACAGATGGCCAGACCTACGGAAACAAGTGTGCTTTTTGCAAGGCAGTTGAGTAAGTATATTGAAGAGAGCTCTATACGCACAGCGGATGAAAGTATAACTGTTATGTTGCTTTCATGGTCAACTCCAGGCTTGGGGACTGAAAAAATGTCCACTGACTGATGTGCACTCACTCTTGTAAGTTGGCTACCCCTATGCTACAGTTAGTGAAACTTATTTTCAGGATTTGCATGTCCTCTCCTTTTATGGAAATTATGTTTCCACCAACTTTATGTTCCTGCCCAGAGACCCCCAATGAATCCAGCCTTGCTAGGAATTAGTTTCTTGTTGAAGTCAGGAAGAAATTTGCCTCTATACGATGTTGGAATAGGGTTCGCATATTTAAGCATTCAACAAGTGAATTTATCTGTGATCTTCTGAGACTATATTAGAGCCAAATCAGAGAGATTCCCACTGGTATGAAAAAACAGCCAACCAACCTGGGTTTACAAGAGATTGCTGTTCTATGAGTTAAGACTTTACAAGGATGTATAACTATGCAAACAAGGTAGGGGAGTTTTCCCAGCGTGATGCATCAGCTACAAGAGGATTAAAAGAGGGAGTTGTTTGGCTCCTTCCAAGCTGTTGGTGACAACTCTCCCTATCGTAGCAGGATTGAGAGACAGTCAGTATATGATGTGCTACAGCTTTCTGGCCCTTGAATGCACAGTCAAGATGAGGTGAAATGGGAGTCAAGAAGGCTTTCCAGTCACGAGAAGGTGAGACTAGGTGCCTCGTGGAGTTCTTTGCCCCTCACCAGAACTGGCAGACAAGAAATAAATGATAAAAAAAAAAAATCTGCATGCAAATAATGCCCATTTCTACTATTGGTATTCTTTTTGCACGAGTCAGAGTTTAGCTTTGGCACACAAAATGTGTTGCTTTGATGTAGAGAAAAAATAGATATGTGAAAGATGCATCTTTCATATTGTGCACTGTTTGACTGTGTCCCTAAAAATGTTGCTGCCCTTAACAGTTGCTTGAGTTGCCTGTGGTGTTGGGCCTGCACTGGTCCTTATTGGCAGTCAAGGGGGTCTCTTGCTGTTAAATGGACTGGTCTGTTTTTACTCACTGCTATTCCTCCCAATAAACATATAGCAATTAAATCAGGACATCCCATTTTTGGGTGCCCTGCTCTCAGTAGGGCGCCCAAAAACACACATTATTGTGATGTCACATGGACCGTGCGGGGGTGCAGCCAGGAATACGTCTGTCCCGGTTTTTGGCCTCAACATGTTGGAGGGTATGATATAGGTACAAAATGACAAAGTAAGACTTTTTCAGCATCTCACAATCAGGATCCCTACAAATAAAAAATGAGAAGTGAAGGAAAATTAACTCAGGAATTTTCTCTTCCTTAAAAGTTCTGAACTTGGCCTTCCATAAGTAGACTGGTATGTCATTATTCATCAGTTCCTGCCGTGTATAATCCTGTTTCTTCACAGACCAATGGCTTTAATTTACATGTGTAAATCCTATTTTTCTAGGAAAAGTAATGGGAGTCTCGGTCTCCTGCACATGGGAAGATGCTCTTGAAGGTTTCACTGTTGCAGCTGAACACTAAGATGTCATATTCTACGCGGGTGAATGCTTAGAGAAGCTCTATGTAGGGGTGTGAGCTGTCATTGCTGCTGTGCTCCCCTCCCCGCTTTGGGCTCCTGGTGATGCTACTGTTTCCAGCACACATCTTCAATAAAGCAAAACTCAGCAGAATGTTTTGGCTCTTCTTTGTACATGAGAAGCCTCAGAATGATGCAAAGGATACGTTCCACTTAATATTCACTAGGGGGCTCCATTGACTGGTGAGTCCACATTCTTCCCTGTTTCCAATCCCTCTCGCTCTCATAAAAAGTCTGTTGGAAAGGAGCAAACACTTTCCATGCAGAAAGTTTCAGAGAG
Source organism: Podarcis filfolensis (assembly GCF_964270895.1). Lineage (NCBI taxonomy): Eukaryota > Metazoa > Chordata > Lepidosauria > Squamata > Lacertidae > Podarcis > Podarcis filfolensis. Next base: position 57,501,639 of record NC_139605.1, read on the forward strand.
TATTATGTTGTATGCAAGATAAAACTATGAATACTTTCTGTGATTTGGAAATTCAGAAGCATGGGGTTAATTGGGAGTAAGGCATGTTGTTCATGAGACTATGGCTCTACAGAGGTCTGCACATAATTCAGCGTCTGTGTTGCCTCTTTTCCTTTTCCTAATACACAGCCAGAATGATGATAGTGGCAGCAACATAGTTAAGACCCAAGAGAGAGAGAGAGAGAGAGAGAGAGAGAGAGAGAGAGAGAGAGAGAGAGAGTTGTTGGAGCCAGGGGCCATCTTTATATCAGAGCTTGCTTTTGAGCAGATCTGAAGATCCAAATCTGCCAGTCTAAACTAGTCTGAAGCTCCTTTTCCACTTCTTCTTCTTGTTGTTTAGTCGTTTCCGACTCTTTGTGACCCCATGGACCAGAGCACGCCAAACACTCCTGTCTTCCACTGCCTCCCACAGTTTGGTCAAACTCATGTTCGTAGCTTCAAGTTTTCACTATATATTACACACACACACACACTGTTCTGGATTCAGAGTGTACTCACAGCCAAAACAAAACTATTTCTAAATAGCTTTTCTCTAGCACAAAAGTTCCTTTTCAGATTTTCAACATCAACAGAAAATTCCAAAATCCACAATTTTGCAATCTCGCCCTGTAGGTGTGTTTCATATCCGTGACATTAAACCCTCTTTGGTGACCCATTGAGCAAAGAAACTGCCCTATTAATCCTGCAGGCAAGATGACCCAGCACCATCGAACACAATCCTGATATTCAGATCTGAAAAGCAGATCAACAAGTCTTTCTCAGCAAATGTCAGAGACAGATTTATTATCTATTCGTTTAAAAGATTCACACACACCCTTTCCACAGCTGCTCAAGATGAAATTATATGAGCTTCCAGCACATATAAAAACACAATAAAACCCCTTGTAAGCATATATACAGCACCAGATTTTGCATTAATATATATCCCATGTCATGCATAGCTCATCTATGCTGATACTACCAAGGTTGCAGGTTTGATCCCCATATGAGACAGCTTCACATTCCTGCATTGCAGGGGGTTGGACTAGATGATCCTCAGGGTCCCTTCCAACTCTCCAGTTCTATGATTCTATGCATATGATTGTACATATGCATGTTTCTCAGATAGCCCTATTTTATTTTTATTTTTTTAAACTGACTTTGGGCTAGATTGGATAGCTCCCACTGAGTCCAGCCCACTCCATGGAAAGAGAGAGAGCTGACTCCAGCTCCCCACTTCTCTTGTGTATCTGCCCTACTCTAGATGTCTCTCCATGCCCATGTGGGGTTGAAATACACCTTGTGCATGTAAAATCCAAAGGGCATAGGCAAAATAAAGTTGGTCTCCATAAAACAAATCCCAGTAACTGGCCATTGGATATTTGGCATGTTTGCTCTCAATTTTATATATACACACACCCACACACACCCAAAGATGTGTAAGGACAATTGTAGACAAGTTGGGTGGGCAAGGAGAGCAAGCACTTTCTTGCACACTTCCAAGCCTATTGGGCTAGACCAGGGGACAAACCTCACCCAGTCCTGCTCATAACTTGAAGGCAAAGAGAATACAGGTAAAACCATTTAAACAACATTTTCAATCGGAAGACTGGAGGTTGTGTTGTTTTAGTTACCAGACACACTGAAAACAATGCATAGTTTGGGCAACACGGGCAATAAATGTATGCAAAGCACTTGTTAAAGGAGAATTTTCGCCACAGGGTTCTCTGCAGTTCAGGTCCCACTGATATTAATTACATCAAGGGGGAAAAGAAAAGAAGCAGAAGCAGCTGGCTTGACGTTCAAAAATCTTTTTGTGACTTTCTACTGCATCACTCTGCCAGAGAGGTGCCTTATTTATCATTTTCATCTCCCAGCTTCAGGCAACACTGGTTATATTATTGTAATTACAAGGGCATTCAGAAGATATCCTGGTGCCATTGATCTGAAGCCATGCACTCTGCCTCGATTCCCTTCTAATAAAGAAAGGAGCAGAAAAGACTTCAGACAGCAGTAACATTTTTAGGAATACTAGTAATATTCCCCCCCCCCCTAAAATGGGGACGACACAATGTGCAGCTGAATGTATGGTTGCATCCCAAATCTGAACACTTTTTTTAACAGTATGTATTCAAACATGCAAAATGTCAATGTTTGGTTCACCGTAATTTCTGCTTTAAACCAACTACCTGCTAGATGAGGAGGACGTTCTTGTTGTTACATTTCATTCTTCCTGGGGCAAAATATGCTTGGGGTGGGAGTAGGTAGGATTATCATGTGGCTATCATGGGAAATAAATTAATAATAATATTATAATAATTTATTATTTATACCCTACCCCACTGGCCGAGGAAGAAGGGCGTGGGGGGAGTGCACCACCTCTGGCAGCGCGATCCCAGTAGGGTTCCATTGCAGCTGCCCCCCACCCCGCGCGCGCTGGGCGCCTTGCCCCCAGAACGCACACCACGCCCCAAGGATGTGCACCACACTCCTGCGGGTGACACGCCCCCCCAGGACGTGCGCCAGCCCCACCCCCACCTGCTCTTCACTCCCAGTGCCAGAGCATGAAGCTACACCACTGCCTCCCCCAGCCACTCTGGGCAGCTCCCAACAGAATATTAATAATATTTTTTTTAAGCGATAAAACATCAAACATTAAAAACTTCCCTAAACAGGGCTGCCTTCAGATGTCTTCTAAAAGTCAGATAGTTGTTTATTTCCTTGACATCTGACGGGAGGGCGTTCCACAGGGCGGGCACCACCACCAAGAAGGCCCTCTGCCTGGTCCCCTGTAACCTCACTTCTTGCAGTGGGGGTACCGCCAGAAGGCCCTTGGAGCTGGACCACAGTGTCTGGGCTGAACGATGGGGATGGAGACACTCCTTCAGTAAAGAGTCAGACACAGGACTGAAACACACCCAAATGTCACTGAAGGGAAGAGCTATAGCTCAGTTGCAGAGCATCTGCTTTGCATCAGAATGTCCCAGCTTCAACCCCAGCATCTCCAGGGAGGGCTGGGAGAGAACCCCCTCTGAACCCCCTGGAAAGCTGCTGCTAGATGAATCAATAGTCTGATAAGGAAACTTCCTGTGCTAAATATGCTTACTGGGATGATGCCCCACTGAACACAATGAGAGTGAATTTTGAGTTAGCATGCATTGATTGGGCTGCAAATATTCAAGGGGAAAAAACCATATGGTACTGCCCATGTAGGTCTGAAATCTCATGTTTTAGATCACCTACACAAAAAAGACTTTTGCTTTGTGCTTTTTCTCCTGCATTCCAAGCCCACAGGCAAGGGAACATTTGTGATGAAGCACTCGGTTTTTTAATTCCCCTCCTGCATTCTCAGCTGATTAGAGAAAGCTGTGCCTCCTTCTTTTCACGAACCACATGCTTTCTTGTTACTGCTAGTTTGCACACATGTTCAAAACACTACATATTTCTTAAGAAGTGTGGAACCTGTTTTCTAGCAAAGTGCACCGTGCATGTTCTTTACCTAAACAGATTAGAAAATGTATCTGATCCATTAGATCAGAAGTTTTCAACCTTTTTGAGTCCACGGCTCCCATGACCAACTACCTTATTTCTGCGGCACCCCTGTGGGGCTCAGGAGCCCAGTTATGTCACCCCTTGCCTGCAGAGCTGGCAGCCTCTTACCCTGTTTCAAACACCCTTCCTTGTGCAGTGTCCCCTCAGCCTCTTCTCTTCTCTTCCCCCCTTGGGAGTCCTCTGGCCAGCCACTGCTGCCGCTCCTGGTCTCTGAGTTCCCTCCCCCAAAGAGATGGTCCTCCTCACACTGCCCAACAGGGGGCCTGGGAAGAGGATGCCCCCAGCCTTGGTGGCCCAATGGAGACTGTCCAGAGATGAACGTGAGGCCAGCAACTTACCTTGGGAGGCAGCAGTGGCAGCAGCAGGCACCACCAGGCCTGCATGGGGAAAGGTTCCCCTTTGGTGCTGGGCACTCAGCTCCCAGGCAGGTCTTGCACACAGCAAGTACAAGAAAGGCCAGCACAGCACCTGCCTGCCTGCCCAACCTCCCACTTGTCAGTCCATTCCCAACAGCAAGGTCTGGTGGACTGGCTGGCTGGATGGCTGGCTTGCTTACTCCAAGGCCGCCTCAGCTCCTGACAACCCTGCCTCACGAGGCAACATTTGCCTGCGGAGCTTGTAGCCAGGGATGCTCCAGTGAACAGCTGTGCAAGCCTTTGGGAGGCAGAGACACAAGAGGGCATCAGAGGAGGAAGGGAAGGAAGGATAGAGGGATGGATGCCAGTGTTGCCCATGGCACCCCTGACCATCATTCAAGGCACTCCAAGGTGCCACGGCTCACTGGTTGAAAACCACTGCACTAGATTATGATGATGATATGTTTATTTATGCTTCACCTTTCCTCTGACGGGACAGAGGAAAACAAGTATAGCTAAAAACATAGACTATAAATTCATTACAAAACAATTAAACATTAATACAATTAAAACTATCTACAATACATTTAAAATATGCAAGTAATTACAATCAGTGCTTTTTCCCCCTAGAAAAATAGGTGCTGGTTACTCACCATAAAGTTGCTATAGTAAGTGCCACACTTTTTAACAACAAAAAAGAGGTGTCGGTACTGCATACCATTGAGTACCTCCTGGGAAAAAAGACTGAATTCACCTAATGTTTTGCAGTGGCCCTTCCATCCAGCCACTTCATGTTACTGTGTTCTGACGTCCACACGTACCTTCTCCATGGGGGCAACAAGTCAGATGGTTTGTTTGCCCTGTGGGAACAGTACTCCCACAAGCAGGACAAAAGAAAGTGGCAGGCCTTCCCACCCCAACTTGGAAGGACAGGCATGTGCTTCACTCTCAGGCTAGGTGAGGTGAGAGTTCATGTTTTTTCCCCACTTAGCAGATTGGTTATCCATCTCCATATATGGCTGAAGCCCTCAAAAACACCTATGGTGAGCTCATTGCATCTGACAGGTGATTGCAAAAGAATGACGTGCAAGCGAATGTGGAGCAAACCAACACACTTTCTTTGCAGCATTTCTATGAAAAGCAGAGTCACTGTATTGGTGCAGTGGGGTGTGTGTGTGTGTGTGTGTGTGTGTGTGTAACACAAAGTCAAGTGTCAGCATTAGACCACTGTTCCAAGAGTGGACAGAGCACCAGCCTTTAGAACTAATGCTCAGCTTGCTCTGCAATAGGCTTCCTAGGCGGGTTATTAGGTCGTTACTTTTCATTTATGGACAGAGCACCGGGGAGGTATCTCTGACGCATGCAGATGAGAGGAATGCATCTGTATAGCTTTCAGTCTTAATCAGTGTGTGTGTTTATGGTTCCTGCAGTCAAATGCTGTTTTGACAGGCCACAGCCTACGTGGCTGTAACTACTGTCAAGCAGTTGTTTCTTTCTGGTCTCCCTGCTGCGCAACATGGGAAATGGCCAAGTTATCTCAGTTATGAGTTTCAGATGTTTACAAAGCAGCACATAATTGCCCCACTTGTTCCTACAAATTGGTCTGCAGCCAAACCTCTTTAGAAATATCTAAAAAGGCCGGGACCTTTGGAGTTCTACTATTTACTACAAATCATTAAGGCAGGGGGAGAAGATGTCATCATTGCAAGTGTGCACAGAATGAGACTTTTTGGATATATATAAATACAGGGATTCCATCGCTGGGGAGCATTGGGAGACTGGACACCACCAAAAGCATCAGCATCAAATCACACTGTCTGCATGATGAAGGCTGCAGCTGCGCTGTTTCTCCTCCTAGGACTCTATTGCTGCTTCTTTGCCTCAGGTGAGTATAATTTTTTTTTTTACTTCACGCTCAATGAAGATGTTGACCCAGTGTGCAGCAGCTATGAAAAGGGTGGTTGCTATATTATTTTCTTTATCATTATTAAGATTTCTTACCCACTTTTTGTCATAAGATCCCAGGGTAGGTTATAACAGCCTTTAAAAATACATTCTTAAAGTCAGTTAAAACAATTTAAAATCAGAAGAGTAGAGTGGGTTACATATATATTTATGCATGCATGTATGTATGTATGTATGTATGTACACACACAGAGAGAACTAAATGTGCCTTTTGTCTGTTCCGGGAGGATCAGGGAGTAAATAGAGTTAAGCCGTCCAATGGGAATGCTTTTGCTCAGTGCCACAGCACATGCCTTGCATGCGAAAGGTTTCAGGTTTAATCCTAAAACCCTGGAGAGACACTGCCTGTCAGTGCAGACAATACTAAACTAGATAGATCAGTGGTCTCTTTCAGTTTAAGGTAGCTTCCTATGTCTCTCTGAATATCACCTGTCTTGTCACCTGAACGTCACCTGTCTTGAAAAGAATGATTCATGTCATTTATGGATATATTTTAAAATGCAGATTAATGGCAGATTAAATTGATGGATTATGCCAAAATGGCAAAAATAACCAGAAGAATCAGAAATCAGGAAAACCAAAATTTTAATAAAGAATGGGGTAAATTTATAATTTATCTTAAAAACCATTGTAAACAGTTAAAACTGTTAGTAGGATTGGAATAACACTTGTAGTTTAATGGTGAATTTTGGATAAAATGGAGATGTAAAAGATCTGGATTATTATAAAAGATGCAGGAGGAAATGATTAACAATAGGACCCACAAAAGGGAGGAGGGAAGTTCAGGAGATTCTATGGAATCTTGTCTTTATGTTGTATGTTGGATATGTGATTGTAAAACTGTAATTTGAAAAACCAAATAAATAAATTAAAAAGAAAATGCAGCCCAAAAGGTAAAATTCATTTTTAGGTCTTGGGGCCAAAGGAGATAGCCTAGGGCTTCCTTTTTGCACAATGGGCCCATTGGGATGCAGGTGGCGCTGTGGTCTAAACCACGGAGCCTTGGGCTTACCAATTGGAAGGTCGGTGGTTTGAATCTCCGCGAGGGGTGAGCTCCCGTTTCTCTGTCCCAGCTCCTACCAACCTAACAGTTCGAAAGCACGTCAAAGTGCAAGTAGATAAATAGGTACCACTCTGGCGGGAAGGTAAGCAGTGTTTCCGTGCGCTGCTCGGGTTTGCCAGAAGTGGCTTAGTCATGCTGGCCACATGACCCGGAAGCTGTTCACCGGCTCCCTCGGCCAGTAAAGCGAGATGAGCACCGCAACCCCAGAGTCGGCCACGACTGGACTTAACTGCCAAGGGTCCTTTACCTTTACCTTTAATGCACATAAGCAATGTGAGTGTGCTAAACTTTTCTCATTACAAGTGATGTGCATTTGCTTCTTATACCAATAGCCCCTTGAAAGGCCAGTGAGGGACGTCAGTATTCTCATCTCCATTTTGCAGATAAGGAACTGAGTATGACTGGTAGTGGCTACCCTAAGACCACCCAGTGAAGACATAACAAAAGTAAAATTTGAAACCTGGAATCCGCAGGTCATCATCCTAGCATCAACAAACCAAATGAACATAAAGAGAGTGGTGACCAGTGGCAAAGGGCTACCTGGACCACTCTGCAGCTGCCACCTGGGAGGGATCCCAGTTGTTTTAATTTTTGCAGCTAGGTGGCTATGGCCAAGAGAGTGTGACAACAGGAGTCTTTATACAGCAGCAGAGGTATCAGCAAAGTTACACCATCTCTCTACACTGGCCTTCAAAGACCTCTACACAGGCACCTCCACACACAGTGGCCTTTTTGTGCTCTCCAGCCCTCCCAGGCTTGCCACTGGCCAGGGTGACGTAAGGACCACACACACAAACAATCACGTAAGGCTGGTGTTGTGCAAATTCTGTGAACGCTGACTTTTAGCACAGTGCTCTGAGTGGTTTGCCAAAGGTGTGCCAAAGGTGAATGCGTGGGTAGTTCCGCTCATTCATATTATTATCATAAGAACCAGCATTTCATGTGTCTTGATGAATTTGTATGTGTATTCCCAAGGGCAATGAGGATCAGGTTGTTTTACACACTGTAAAAGAAAATATAAAATTGAGAAGCTTTTACACAATAAGCTTTAATTCAGTTTTTAAAAATGGTTTTCATCTCTGTTGTTTCTTTGCTTTCTCTTGCAGATGCTCATCATTCCTATGAGCCACAGGTGAGTCCACCTGTTGATTGTTTCCTGTGGATATCTAGATAGTAATAACATTTTTGAGCAAGATCCCTTGTGTGGAAACTAAATAAAAAGCCTGTTATTACACCACCATGAGAAATGGAGATCCTGAAACAAATCTTACCATATTCACTTAGTACAAGTCTCATAATGCATGTTCCAGACATGTGATGATCCCTTGCCTGAATTCACATCCATTGGACCTCAGTGAACAGACAGGAGGAGCGGGGGCAGCTTTAAGTATTCTGGCCTCAAGTCCTGCACTTCACAATTTCTTTCTGAATCCACAAAATATGCTTGTGTATCCATCCAGACACTGGTCACAGGAGACATACTGTCTCTCAAAACATAATGCAGTTCTTTCTGCTGAGAGCATAGTTCTGGGAGTCTGAACAGGCAAAGTTCTGTTCATTAGGAAACAATATCAATAATATCAAAGATGAAACTTCCAATACCATAATGCCGTACTCCTTAGAGTACTCCTCAGAATAGATCCATTGAAATGAATAAACATGACTAGCTTAGGTCCATTTATTTTAATGGCTCTACTGTCTTTAACTTGGAATTCTGTGTTTACATGCTTGGCAAAAAAATAAAAATAAAATAAAAGGGGGGCAGGCATCCTGGGGGTGGGGTGAGGGGACTTTGACAACCACCAGCACACCCACCCAATGTGTTTTGATTATATATGATTTTAATTTTATGTGCTATCCATGGAACACAACTCCTGCATATGTTGCTGGTCTACTGTATAGTTCTGCCACTTCCACTCCTTAAACTGAATACTGAAAAAGGTGCAGAAGAGGGCAGCTGAAATGATCAAGGGTCTGATTTGACAAAACAGGACATTCTGGGGTTATGTGCTGTCTTTGCTCACAAACCTACTTGAGCTGATTCCATTTTTTGTAACCAGGAAAAGCACATATGCTTTGGAGTTTGCATAATTTCCCCAAGGCTAAAAAGGCGAAGAGAGCAATTCAGTCAGGATTTAAATTCAGCAGTGCCAAAGTGGTCGTGGTTTTAAGAAGAGAACCTTTCCCTTTTCCAGGTTGACTGCAGTGCTTATATGAAGCTTTCTGACAGGACCAAACCTAAAGGATGCACCCTGGAGTACTTCCCAGTATGTGGTTCCAATGGCCAAACGTACACCAACAAATGTCTCTTTTGCAGAGCAGCCATGTAAGTCGGAAAATAGCACTCCTGAATAAGTGAAGCAGAGATAAGCTACTTTTGTGAAGGGGGCACATGACTCCTATAATGTGATAGACTCATTCAGACATCAATGCTAGTGTTGTTGTATTTACATGATAGTGCTCTCTCATGCCCATATAAGTAAATGCACAGAGTACAATAACACATTTCAAGGCAGTCATCCTCTGAGCCAATGCCAGCAAGCCTTTCCTCATATCCTCAAGGTTAGTGGTGGTGTCAACACAAGGGATGAGAAATGATTTCAATTTTGCTTGCATTTTAATGAGAAATTACCTAATTTGTACTTCTTAAACCAATACGTGAACCGAAACACAACAATCCTTTAAAATTCATGCTTCTCTGAATTTTGCAATGTTGTTAGAAACATAGGCAGCTGCCAGATGCAGAATCGGTCCATTGGTCCACCTAGCTCAGGATAGCCTACACACCAACTGGCATCAGCTGTCCAGGATTTCAGGCAAAGGTCTCTCCCAGGCCAGCCCTACCTGCAAATGCCAGGGATTGGAACTAGAATCTTCTGTATGCAAAACAGGTTCTCTACCACTGAGCTGCACCAGTTCTCCTAGCAGGCAATGCATATATTTGGGTGAAGTGTGCATTAAACTGTATACATTTATGAAAGTAACATACAGAAATGCATTCTGTTCAGGGAAATTGCTTGTAAAAAAGGAATGCATGTTATTCAAAACTGCATGCTAAATGCACACATTGGCGGAGATTCACACTAATATGCTGGCAGAAATGTGGAAAACTGAAATTAAGATGGGGAAAATGAGAAACTGAGAGAAACCAAAATGGACATGTTTGTCCATCCCTAAACCCACAGAAATTTCATTTCTGGAACATGGGGGATCAGCAGAGGCACTGAATCAAGGTTTTTCTCTAAGGCTATCCACTTAGGGCACTAGAGCTAGTGCAGCTGAACTCCAAATTAAGGTTCCTGGTTTGAAGGTTGTCTCTACTGTGAACTCACTAGGTGGCAATAAGCAAGCCACTCTCTGTCAGCTTCTATTCCACCCCATCTGCAGCATTTGGCCTAATAATACTGACCTATCGGACAGCAAGGCTGGGGAACCTGGGGCCCTCCGGATCTTTTTGGACTCCCATCTGCCCCACTCAGTATGGCCAAAGGTCAGGGGTGATGAAAGCTGTAGTCCAGCAACATCTGGAGGGCCACAGGCTTCACATCTGTGTCCGATCAGATTGTTGTATGGATTGCAACCAAGTGTGTATGTCAGACACTTAAAAACACTGTGCAAATGTTAAGTATTGTTATTAGCTTTGTTTTATTTTCTTGTTTTCGCCCTAGAGCAAGTCAAGGGAAGATCCATTTTAAGCATTATGGGAAATGCTGAGTCATTGCCACACACGGTCTATGGAGGCGTGTTCCGTTCATCTCTGGCAGCTCTGCCTTGCTCTTTTCAACTCATCCTGCCGCATCCTAATCCACTCAAGCTTCTGTTCTTTTCAAGTTTCTCCTGATCTGTTGGTTTAAAATAAAGACTTCCCAGTCTTATGTGGAATGATTAATTTTCAAGAAACATTTGCAGTAGCACACTAAACCAGGATCTAAGCTCAGTGTTAAGTGCTTTCACTGCTACTTGACACACCCAGAATCTCCAGGGTCATATGGTGAGGTTTCACACCAGCAGCAGATGCCACCAGGAAATCTAGCACAGACATGGATACAGTGGTACCTCGCAAGACGAATGCCTCGTAAGACGAAAAACTCGCAAGACGAAAGAGTTTTTCATTTTTGAGTTGCTTCGCAAGACGAAAACGTCTTGCAAGTTTGTTGAATGCATTGATTTTCAATGCATTCCTAAGGGAAATCCGTGCTTCGCAAGACGAAAAAACTCGCAGAACGAATTAATTTCGTCTTGCGAGGTACCACTGTACTCTTCACATAAACTGGGGAAGATCTATGTGACAGCCTATGCTGTGAGAACCTATCTGTGGTGTAATGATCTCTGGCAGGCAACCAAGCCTCGATATGAAGTAATAACTCTCTGGCAGTTTTATGTACTTTTACTTACAAAAAAAGACACATCCACAGCACAGCTTCTTCCCTGCTCGTATTTACGATAGTTGGTCAGTCTGAAATTTTGCCCCTCCGACAGCAGGAAGGATGCCAAATTCCCGCCTTTCCCCTCTTGCCCTTCCGTTGCCATCTGATCTTTTCCTGACGCCTAGCATGAGGACTGAGAGGCTGGCCTGCCCCCTTCCCACTGCTACTCGACCCAGACTGAGATCTCTGCTTATCTGCTGATTGCCTAGCAACGCTCTAGCTGCCTTCCAGCTCTTCTTCATCTCGAGAGCTAACAGAGTTTTCCCCGGGAAGGAGGGTCGAACTGCCCTTTCTCGACTGACAGCCAGCTGTCATCTGCAGAGTCTGCCCCTTGTTTGTTTAGTTCAATTTCTGAGTCTAACTCTTCTCCTGCACTTGGGGGGGGGAGTTCCTGATATCTGGGAAGAATTCACACATCTACGTGCTTCTTGCCAAAGGGAAGGCTGACAGCTTAGGCTCACAAAACAGGAGCCGTATGATATATGATTTAGAGTCATGTAACAAATTCAGATCAAGCACCACTAATTAAACATGTGGCACTCCAGCATCAATCCACAAAACCCACGGCCACTCGCCCCATTTTTTGACGTTGGAATTGTTCTCTGTTGCCTGACAGGGCAATATTTAATTGAATAGGGTTAAAGGAAAAGATGGTTTCAGCTGAACATTAGGAGAAACAACTTAGCTCTAGGAGCAGCTAGTTCCCTACATGAGCAGTGTTGGGTTCTCCTTAAGTGAAGGTCTTGAAGCAGAGGCTGAGAAAGCCACCTCTGAGTTTTTGCCTCAAACAAGGGGTTGAAGTAGAAGGCCAACAATATCCCTTTCAAGTCTATGCCCTACCTAGGCTATTACTGTGCCATTCAGATCAGTATATATATACACACACACCCTAGTTCTAGTTTGTGCTGAATTTCCAATAAATTATAAAATATGGATGTTTTTGTAGGGAGGGAAGAAATGTAATAAATATTAAAACTCATCCTTTTCCATCTCTGTCCAATGAAATCCAGTTTTGCAGAAGGGGGAGCTTCACATCAAGTTGGGCAACACTGAGATCTGGGCTTTGCTGCATCACCACAGAAGGAAATTGTATCACTGGGGGACAGCCGTGGAAAAAATCCCTTCATGCTTCTAATCGCTCTTCAATATAATATTCAACATGGGTGGTAATTTAAAAAAATGTGGGGGGGGGGTACTCTCAGAAATAGGACCTAGGGAAGGATATGGTCTGTGAGATTTGTAGGGTCCATGTATTTCCAGGCTTTACATATCATAACCAGCACCTTGGGATTGAGCCTAAAAGATAATAGGGAGGCAGTATAAATACTAGAACAGAGGTATAATGAACTTATAAATATTATTGTTAATTTGTTGCTCGCCACAGAAAAAAGTCTCTAAATTCTTTTTTCCAAGAACTTTCTAAGAATTTTAAAACATAAAATCCAAGGTGCAGGAGGTTTAGCAATGCATTACAATAAAATTCATACAAAAATCCAAGGGCTCGGAAAAATTACAGCAAAATGTATCACTCATCAAAATCATCATAATCTGTCAAATGCTTACAAAACATTATCAAGGGCAACCCTGTGTAGAACACAGTAAAAGTCTCCAGCAATTGAGTAATGGTGGCCAGACACAAATTTGACAGAAGGGATCCGTCTTCTTAGCCTTTAGCTGCAGGTGTAACTTGGGCTTACTGGTGCAGCTTCAGATTCAGAAGCACCCCAAAGTTTTGATGCTGCACCAACAGCAGAGGATGAATCATTTTGTTGATGGCAGCCCCTGTCATCTCTGTAGCTCACAAGACCTGCCAGATTACCTGCCCTTCCCCAGAAGGTCCCAGGGCAGGTCACAGGAATGTTTAATACAACATTAAAACAATTTAAAACAAATTACAGTTACAGCTAAAGTCAGTCCTAAAATATCTCTCTCTAAAGTGTCAAAAGGTAAAGAGGTCATCTTCAGTACACAATGAAAGCTGTATAATGAAGGTGCCAGACACACTCTGTGGAGAACGGAGTCCCAAAATTTACGGGTTTCATGAAGAATGCCCTTTCCTAGGTTGTCCTCCCCATCTGAATCTCTGAGGGTGATGGAACTACCACAAGGGCTTCCTCTGCTGATCTTAATAGCCAAGAAGGTCTGTAGGGAAGGAGATGGTCTTTCAGTTATTTAGGGCCTAAGTTGTTAAGGGCAATAAACACTAGAGTGAGCATCTAAAATTGAGCCCAGAAACCAACTGTCAACCATTGCAGCTGTTTTAAAACAGGAGTTGTATGAGTTCTAAATGGAACCCAGTCAGAAATCTGGCCACTGCATTTTGGACCAGCAAAAGTTTCCAAGTTGTCTTCAAGTCATCTTGGTCTACACCAAATCCTACACTAAGCAAGGACTGAAACCAAGGGAAACCCAATTTATTCCATCGCCCATGTACTCAGGACAACTGGAGGGTTCCCATGTCAGCTTTTTCTAAGGCAGTTTTTATTAGAGATAAACCTGCCGATCCCTCGTAGTTGAGATTTCCACTGTAAATCCAGGAGCAAAATATCATGAACAAGTATTGTGACACTGACATTACATCTGTTCATCCTTTGGTTTAGCCATTATTTCATTATTCTGCCATCAGTTTAGCAGGGAAAGTTGAGCAACTAGTGTTTGCAGGAAGGGCTTTAGGGTAGCCTTTGCTTAACTCTAACTTGAAATCACGGGACAAATTGCTAATTACAAAGCACAGCTAGCAACCTTGCAGAAAAAGATGTAAAGGTGAACAGGACAAAAGGCAAGTCTATTCCTCATTCTTGAGGCATCAGTACTTCTGCTTGGGTAACCTGCTTCTAGTGTTCACTGAGGATGATTCTGAGAAGAGGGTGATTTTTCCATCAGGGTGGAGCTTCTGCTCCCAAGCATGTTGTCAAAGGCCTTCCTCTTGTCAGATGACTTTAAAGGAAAACGTTCCTTAAGGCTGGACGGGGCAGTCTGGACAGCTTCCCCAACCATGAAGATGGCAGCAAGCCTCTCTCTGGTTCTTGTGGTGGCTATTTCCTGCCACATTTCAGGTAAGCAGCTTTCGTCAAATTTCTCCATTGCAAGGCACGACTGCCTCCTCTGAAGAGGTAGGAAAGAATGAATAGGCAGTCTAAAGGCATAAAAAGGATTAAGAACATGGCTGTCCAGGAACTTAATGGTCCTGGAACAATTTGGGCCACAACCTAGGCCTGTAGCCCTATTTAGGGAAGTTTTTAATGTTTGATGTTTTATTGTGTTTTAAATACTTTGTTGGGAGCTGCCCAGAGTGGCTGGGACAACCCAGTCAGATGGGCAGATGATGATGATGATGAATGATGATGATAACCACCACACTGGGCATAAAAGCCTTTTTAAGCATGGCCCTTCTAATGTACAGTTTAAGTGAAGGAGTGCTAGCAATCTATCTATGTTACCAAGTTTTCATTGTTGGAGAACAAGCCAAATATACAGTGGTACCTTGGTTTTCAAACGTAATCGGTTCCGGAAGACTGTTCATCTTCCAAAACATTAGAAAACCAAGGTGCAAAGGGCAGTCTGCAAATGCAAAGGAGAAAATGGAAAGAAAGAAAAACTCAGTGGGAGCCGTTTGACTTTTGAGGCACATTTGAAAACGGAAGCATTTACTTCCAGGTTTTCGGCGTTCGTCAACGGAGACATTTGAAAACTGAGGTACCACTGTACTAAAATCAAAGAAACGAGTGAACTCTCCGCTTGCCAAACCATACACACAGAGAGACACAAATAGATCTATAGATATACAACTCTAAAGATCTGTTCTCTAAAACATGATACACTGGTGATGAATCGGGCAGCAAAACTGCAAAAGATGCAATAAATTCCTCCCCCCACCTCAATATCAATTAGCAAAACTTACTCCTAGCCCAGTTCATAGAACAGAGTTGAAAGAGACTTCAGAAGGCAACTAGTCCACCCAACCCCACTGATGCAAGGAATGTGCAGCATCCCTGGTAGATGACCATCCTGTCTCTGCTTAAGAACCTCTGATGAAAGGGAGTCCAAGGAAGTCTGTTTCATGGTTAAACAGCTCATGCCACCAAAACATTTGCCCTAAAATGTAGTCAAAATCTCCCCTCCTTTAATTTGGGTCCATTGGTTCAGAACCCAGCTTCCGGAGCATGCATGATACCAATTTGCTCCATTTGTTACAGATAATTGACCTGGTATTAAGGTGCCCCATTTGAGACAGGTTTTCTCTCACCATACTTTATATGTCTCCTTCTTATTCCAGGAGTCGCAGGACAGGGCAAACTGCCGGTAAGTTCTTCTTTCCTATTTTCTCTTGGCTTTCCCCCACCCCAGACCCTTATGTCACCCCATTGTTGCCTATCATTTTGCCTGTTTAGGAACATGTGTGTGTGTGTCATGCATGATTCCCTAAAACACACAAGATGTGGGAACTCAGTAAAAAAACAAGCACTGTTCAGAAAATGTGTTTTAAAAGTTTCATCATGCCGTACCAAAGTTTCTTTGGATGCTCAAAAGTCTCATCCATTTATTATTTTTAAAAATACCGAGAAATTGATCATGAGTCATAAATTGGTCAACAGGATGCAGCATAAACATGAAATGACAGGTGCAATATTTTAACCCACTCATTCCTAGTCTAAAGAAATAAGAGACCCTAAACTTCAACAGAAATGAAGTAGTGGAGTTATGAAACTCCTGGAAAATAAAGAGATTCCAAAAGTTTTGAATTGTGGGCCTGAAGAAGCTCTTGCAGCTCTTAATGATATTATATATTGTATAAAGGTGTAATGTTGGGCATAGTAGGGTAAGGTGCAAGTGTGTGTGTGTGTGTGAGAGAGAGAGAGAGAGAGAGAGAGAGAGAGTGTAATTGGGGGTTCTGTCAACACCAAAGGTTAGCATCAGGAGTTTCAATGCTCAATCCTCCTCTTAAAACTCATCAGCTGTGCCGAAAACTGAGTTACTCTCAGGTTTTAGGATGGCAGCCAAGGAGGAAAACTCAGCAACAGAAGTTCCTTACCTCACAGCCTCTCAGTCTGTTGGGCACTGCTTGTAATAATAATGCTGATTATAAAGATGATTGACTGAATGGACATCCCACATAACCATGAAGACCATCTGCAGCGTAGGCACATATGGTAGAAAAGTTACATATTTTCATGTCAGAAGACCTTTCCTCGTTCTCTTTTTCATGTCAGCATTGGCCTGCTTCTTTTCATACACACTAATGAGACTAAAATATTATAAAGGGGATAGTTTTTAAGATGCTTGGTGTAAATTCCAGAATTTAGAGCAAACAATCTGTGTTTTACTAATTGTAATGTCTCATAAATTATCTTGGTTGACACCAGTGTCTGTCTGGAGGAAACAGAAAATTTAAAAATTACCAGTTTGTGAGCTTTCCCAGTATCGCCAATGGTTTATTAAGTGCTTGCCTTCTTGCAGTTTCTGGAGACAGGAAGTCTGTTGCTGCATTCTGTGTCACACGCTAAGGCTACAGACGGGGGCCTGTCATCTTTCAAAGGGGGGGCATCTCTGACAGATTTCCTCAGTAATTTTAATCTTTATGGCATCTCACATTCTCTGAGCTGATTTCTGGCTCCCTTTCTTCTGCTTTTTGATTGAGCAAATAAATTGCATCTCACGTAAGAAGGGCTTGTCTTAAAAATGTAATAGGAGGAAATGATAAAATAAAGAGTATTTTTACATAAATAATAAATAATATAGTGAAAAGCAGTGTGATAGAGATCGACCATTTCACGTCCCTTGATGTTCAAATAGGCACAGCATCACATTACTGAGCATATTCTTAGGAAAGTAAAATTATTTTTAGGGGGGGAAGTTAGAAATGATCAAGGAGAAGGCTGTATCAATCATGTGCTGTGTAAGTTGGGAGAGCATAGAAGCATGGCATGAAATGCACACCTGATTTTTCCTACATAAAATAAGCAAAGTTTGAGCGTAAAGCACCAGCCGAGGAAGAACCAGCAACTACCAACACTGATTTGGATCCTTGTTCTGTGACATCATTTCTCCCACAGGACTGTGCTGAGATTCTGAGAGAAGCTGTGGCCAATCCCTACACCTGCAGCGCAGAGACTGGTCCCATCTGTGGTACAGATGGCTGGCTATACCGCAACAAATGCGACTTGTGCACAGAAGCATCGTGAGTGGACTCAGCAAGAGATGTTTGAGATGGCAGTCTAATGATTAGGAGCTGGGAAATGTAAACCCTTGGAAGTTTGGAAAGCTTGGGACAGAAATGGCTCCTAAAGCAGGAATGAACAACATCTGCGCATGTTGTTAAATTGTTTCTATGGGATCTCTCCTGGATGGGTTCACATGACCACCCACAAGAAGTAATTAGTCAGCATAGACTCATTGAGGGATGTGAGTTGATGTTATACAAGGAGCAATGTACCGTATTTTTCCGTCTATAATACGCCCCATGTATAAGACGCCCCCTATTTTTGGGGACTCCAATTTAAGAAAAAAGTGTGTATTTTACTATCCGTGTATAGCCCCCAAATTTTTGACATTATTTTTTAAGGAAAAAACCTAGTCTTATACACGGAAAAATACGGTATATCATGCATGTTCCCTATCCAGAGGAAGAAATGTTACTGAAAGTCATCAAGACACCTGCTGTAAATCCACCAGCATTAAGGGGAAATGCATATCACCACAGAAAAGCAGCTGCTTTTATTTATTTAGATGTGGTCATCACAGCAAAGGCACCATCTGACTTGTTCACCGAAAGTGGTAGTATGCAGATTGAATGCCACCATTATAATTAGCAGCAATGGAGAGGTAAGAAAGTCTCCCTTCCCAACATCTAGGGACAACATCTAGGTCAGGTGCAGCCAACTGGACTACAACTCCCATCATCCCTTGGTAGCTGGGGCTGATGGGAGTTGGAGTCCAACAACAGGGATGTGTCTGGCACCATCGTTGGTGAGGATGCACCTCTTTACTCTGATCTTTGACAATGTTGGTATGTTTATGGGAATCACCTTTTCCGGTTTTGTTTAACCTATACTGTGCTGCTTTTGTTTGGGATTATTTTACTTGTTTTTATAAGTATGGAACTGCATGTGGAATGGTAGGGAGGTGTCCTTTGTCTCAGGTACCAAATGCCTTGGGGAAGTTCTGGCCTTTGTTGTTAATTTGACAGTGACTTGATCACTGAAAGTAACCTTAATATCTACTTTCATGTAGGGCAAGAGGGTCTGGCATTGGCATAAGAGATCGGAAACAATGCAAGATAAAGGTACTTGCTTCCATGTTTAATTTATGCATGCAGGCATTTATTTAAGTAAAAATAAATTCTGCCCTTTTAAATTAAAAGTTCACAATGTATCTATAAATATATGCATAAATGTTTCATTTTGTTCAATTGCACATTATGATGTTTAGACGGGCTGAATCATAGGCTAGCTAAGGTGGTCTTAGAGGTGGTGAACTCCTTCAGAGTGATTGAATCTGGATTTAGGGCTGGGTTTGGCACTGATATTGCCTTGGTCAGCCTGAGGGATTATCTGTCTTGAGAAAGAGCGATGGGGAGTGCAACTCTATTGATTCCTCTTGATCTCTCAGTGAATTCCGAAACCATTGATCATAGTATTGTCTTGGAGCAGCATCGTTGGTTGGAGGTACACCTCATATTGGTTCCACTCCTAGCTCCAAATGTGGTTTCAGAGGGTAGCAATGGGAAACTTTTGCTTGGCCCTATGGAAGCTGACCTGCGGCGTTCTGCAAGGTTTGTCTCCTATGCTAACCTTTATACAAAGCCATTGGCAGCAGTGATGAGGGTATCTGGAGCAAGGTGTTCTGTCTCCAGTGTGCGGATGGCATCCAGTGTTCTCCCTCTGTTCCACCTGAAGGAGGAGAGGCAGTACTACTGTTGGCATGCAGTAGGCTGGATGTGAGCCAATACATTGAGGTTGATGGTCAGACAGACACAGACTCTCTTAATGCACTGTGGCAACATTTTATTGTACATATATGTTCTCTGAAGATAGCCACTCAAATGGATGGGATGCTATGGAACAACTTACTGAGGACAGATTGATATTTGACTATTAATACACACACACACACAGAGAGAGAGAGAGAGAGAGAGAGAGAGAGAGAGAGAGAGAGAGAGAGACTTTCTCATACTCTACGTAAGCGGCCTTCTACCATTTCATGTTTTGGATTTCATGTCAGTTAATTAAAAAAAAATAAGAATAAGAGAATCCAGCCAAGACAGAGGTACAGTGGGTAATGGGTTTATGGGTCTGGGTTTTAGAGAGATATATCATAGAATAGGCATAGGCAAACTCAGCCCTCCAGATGTTTTGGGACTACAACTCCCATGATCCCTAGCTAACAGGACCAGTGGTCAGAGATGATGGGAACTGTAGTCCCAAAACATCTGGAGGGCCAAGTTTGCCTATGCCTGTCATAGAATCATAGAGTTGGAAGGGGCCCTAGGATCATCTCGTCCAACCCCCTGCAGTGCAGGAATATGTAGCTGATCGAACCTGCAACCTTGGTGTTGTCAGCACCACGTTCTAACCATCTGAGCTGTCCAGCTAAGATGTCCTGTTCCAGGTCAGGCTGCATTACCCTTGAAGGAGTAGAGGTCTGTAGCTTAGTGGGGAGTTGCTCCTGGAACCAACTTTGTCACTTGACACCTAGCCATAGTACTCCATTATATCTGTATTCGGCTATTGTAATGTATTTCATGTGGGACTGCTGTTGAAAATGGTCCAGGGGTTTCAACTGGTGCAAAATACACTAATGGGTATGGCTGGCCACACGCATATAACACTTATTTTGAAAGAACTGCACTATTGCCCATTTTCTTCTGGGCCCAATTCAAGGTGCTTATGATGATATATAAAGCCCTAAATGACTTGGGGCCCAGGTATCTGAAAGAATAGCTTCTCCCATACCAAGCTGCCTCAATATTAAATAAAAGGCTTTTAAAAAGAAAAGAAAATGTGATTTTTGTTCCCTGAAAGCATTTGTTGATGTTTTAATAATGGGTTTTGTGTGTGATCTGTTTTAGTTTTGAGTCATCATTTAATTGCATTTCCCACCCTATGAACTTCTGATGGAGGGCAGGTTATAAAGACTTTAAATAAGTAAGCATCCTTAGCTACGCCATTCCATCCTGCATTCAGTTACCACAAGGCCAGACATTCAGTGGGTGTGTTGAACACTCAGTTACTATATTTTCAGGTTGACTGCTCCTGGTTCGTGCCACATTGGTTCCATAGGTCTTCCACCTGCCTCAAATTTCATTACCGATTCCATGATTCTGGGCCTGTCTGTGGCACAGATAATAAGACGTACAACAACAGGTGCTTGTTGTGTTCAGAAATCTGGTGAGTGTTATTTGGCAGAGTGGGTGGGGAAGAGAATTGACACCAGTCCAATGGCCTGTCTCAATGCATGCAATCAAGTCAAAAGTCACCTAGATGATGAAGAACGTAAGAAGCTCCCTTATAGGAAGTCAGATCATTGGTCCATCTAGCTCAATACTGTCTATACCAGGCCTAGGGAACCTATGGCCCTCCAGATGTTGTTGTTCTCCCATCCCATGGTTGTAGTCCTCCAATATCTGGAGGGCCACAGGTTCCCCACTCCTAGTGTAGACTGACTGGTAGCAGGTCTCTAAGGTTTCAGACAAAAGTTTCTGCAGAGACTTGAGACTTTCTGTATGCAACCTGAGACCTTCTTCATGAAAAGCATGTGCTCTTTCCCTGAGCTGTGGCCCACATAATATAACAGTTCGTGAGTCCTATTGTATTATTATTAGCCGTGTGAATATTCCACTTTTAGCTCCATGCTGCCTCCTTTAACAACCTGTATTTTGGGGAGATGTTCTTTTTATGTACTCTCTGTCTCTTTTCCCCCAGGAAAACTAAAAACTTTAACCTTGGCATAAAGCACCATGGGAAATGTAAAAAATAGGTAAGCTCGTATGTTTTCTGTATTACAACTTTAGGGTCATCTGATGATCCCCCTTTTCCATAATACAAATTCTTATTCATCAATGTAGGGGGATTTCTTGTAGGAAATCCAAACATCTCAAGGTCATCACCTGGTCATGGTGTTGATGTTAGACTCCTTTAGGGTACCCTCACAGAGACAGAACCATTATGGCTGTCCACCCACCACATTCACAAAGACTGTGGATTCAGTCATTTCAAGAATGTTCTGAAGGACAGGGTATTTCCTCAGAATGAGGCATTCTGGGCAAAGGGTCCCTGGAGAGTGCCTAAGCCACCATTGATTTTCCTGTAAACTTTTAACTAAATTTCAGGATCATTTCTAGACACTGAGGGGAAGTGGCCACAGCGCAGGCAGTCTCCTAAGCCACATCACCAAGAACACCTTTCTCTGAGGAACGTCAATATTGCTTGGAGTGAAGCAGAGGGGGACACAGAGAGACGGCCAGCACTGCCACCAAATTAGCAGCAGCAGGGTTAGGTGTGTAGCCTCAACTTGCCCATTTCAGTGTTATTGAATGTTTCCCCTCAACACAAACTACTAAATCCAAACACCAAAGACTTCTCTTTCGTCACAGAAGCCTTGCACTTTTGGTGGATTCTAGATGTGTTTGTGCTGCATGGGAGGCACTGGCCAGGGCTTAAAACACACCCAACCCTTTCAACAAGTTTATTGAATTCATGATGTTCCAAGGTTAGGTCTTTCACTGAAAATAGATCACAGGTCTAAGTCCTGTTGAGTCACAGCTCAGATTAACTTAGGGGTGGAGAACTCCAACTTCCATTGACCCCGGTCAGGAATGGAAGTCCCACAACCATCTGGTAGGCCCCAGGTTCCACACCACTGAATTAAAATGTAAGGGTGGCATTCAAGTTTTACTCAAGAGCACACCCACTGAAATTAATGAACGTGATTAAGTTGGGTCCCATAATTTCAGTACATCTCCTCATAGTTGACTACCACCCTACATGTTCACAAATGTGGTATATTGCATAATGAGTCAAAAGTATGGGGGTGGGGGAGTAAGGTTGTTGGTAGGCCAGGGACATCAGAGTTTCATTACTTGTCTTCATTACTTTCATCCACACTTCGCTTGTCCTGCGGTCTAGGCATGGGTCCATTCGGCCCACCACTTTCCCTGGGAAAGCCACTCTACCTCTCAATTGGAGCAAACATCCATCTGCAGAAAACCTAACTGACATTTGCTCCAATTCAGCAGTAAGGAGTGGGTTTCCCCAGGGGAAGCAGTGGGACAAGTGGAAGTGTGGAGGAACCCATTACTACAATGTACAGTAATTTTTCTTCTTTCTTCCTTTCTTTTCCAAGGCAGGTGATGAGAACAACTGGCATGCAGCACGCATAACCATAAATTTGGTGTTTCCAAGAAATCCCACTAGTCTCCTGCCTATTCACAAAGACAGGCAGGCTGGACCTAACAATCTCTTCTTATCTAATGTATTCTACCTCTCAGAAATAAACTGACATAAACTGAGGCAAATTTTTAATCCTGGCTGCTTTTTCTTTTTTAATCCAACCAGTTAATCAAGCATGTGTTAGGGACATTTATGGGGAGGGGGTGACAAACAAAGAAAATGGGTGCTGGGCCAGCGGGGTGGGGGGTGGGGAATCTCCAGTATCTGTATGTTATGAAAAGTTCACAGTAGCTTCCATAACTAGTCACCCTCCTCTCCACCCAGCATCTTCCAGTGGCGACATGGTGAAACTCTTAAGGCCTAGTTCTCTCAAAGCATCAGAGGAGTTCTGTAGAACCAAGAAAAGATTCTCCTAACAGCAAGACTATTGACTGACAGGAGGGGAAAACCTGCTCCTCTCAAGCGGGCATGAGTGTCCATGGGGTAGGTGGGAAGGCTGGTGTCCCCCACACCCCACAGATAAGTAATAATCCCCAGATTTCTTTTTTTAAATGTTTTTCATACATTTGTAGAAACTGAAATATGAGGCAAAAGTACAGGCACAGTGACCCCCAAATTTCTGTGAGAATCCAGCCTGTTCCCCTCCCCTTTCATGCAGATGCCCATGCAATATTTAGGTGTCATCCTAAAAATGTTCCAAGTACACAACTTTACTTTCATCCATATAAATCAATGGATGGCATCCAAGAGAGGGGAAGAAGCACATTTTCTTGGGAACACTTTTAGGGGCAGGAAGCGGCTCAGTCTAAACTTGGCAGTCCAACTTTGGCTAAAGTCAACCTATCGCTTGCCATTGTCACCTTTGGAGTATGCTTAGTTAGCTTTCGTTTTTTAAGTTTCAAACTATGGAAAGGAGTACCCTCCATCTCCCAGTTTTAGTTTAGATTAAAATTACGTTCAGTGGGGTTGTACATTAAGAACCCACTTTTTTAAAAGATATCCAGTTCCATTCTCATTGAGGTGCACTGTTAAACTGTCTCATTTGCTTTTAGAAAATGTTTTAAGACATGCTTATTCCATGAGGTTTAGCCTTCTAGCAATTTAATTCTAATTTTTTGTTGAATTATTTTTGATGGTTTGATAATATTTTGAACAAGCTATACTAGTTTTAATAGTTTTTAAATAGAAAACCATGTCAGCCTCATATATAAAAAATTGCAAAACAGCATCTTGGTCTTAAACATTGTGCTTTACTAAGACTAGAATGAACATTATTGCTTTTTGCTACAGTTATCTACACAGGCCCACTTGGATGCTGAATATTCTAGGAATCAGTGTATATTTCAGCTGCGCTTGTGCCCTCTAGTGCCTTAAAAAAAAAGCAAAAGCAAAAACCATTCACAAATTTTCATCTTTCTAGCTTCTCACAGTTGGAAAATTCAGTTTGTGCACATTTCACTGTTCATTTATCTCTGAAATAAATTGTCATGAATATAATAGAATCTCCCTGAGCTCAAAGATAACAAGGTGATCTCTAAAGGGAGGATGACACCAGAATCAGGAAACTGCCTTTTATCAGGTCAGACTATGGGATGTATCCAACTGTTTTACTTGGAGTAGACAAACTTAAAATCAATGGACCTAAATTAGCCATACCCATTAATTTCAGTGGGCCCACAGCCCTTTATGTTCATCTAAGCTAGAATGGAGGCTGGTACCCATTGTGACTGGTAGAGTGGAAGGCATGGAGGTAAACAGTAGGCAGCCAGACCCAAAGGCTCTGTGGATCCAGAACTAATCAGAAGACTAGGCAACAATTTTGTCCCCCTCCTTCTCCCTGCTAAGTTCCACAAAGGCAGCAGTACTGAGGCTGACAAGTGCAACTTCTGCACTGGGTGTAAGGAAGGAGGCAGGCAGTTAGTGGGTGGCTGAGGAAGGGACTTGAGTTTGGTGCGGCAGTGCTCCATTCATTCTATGGAACCACCTTCATTGTTGTCTACTCTGACAGCTGTCTTCCATGACTCAGGCTAAGGTCTTTCGCATCACCTGCCTCCTGCTCGTTTTAGCTGGAAATGAATATTGTACCTAGGACCTTGTGAAGGCAAGCCATAGACTCCGCACAAAACTATAGTGGGATACTATTATGTCTACCACAGAGCTACAGCCCTTGTTGCCACCATTCACAAGGAACTAATTTGTTAAGAGCAAATTTGGTGACAGTCAAATTTTGCACCATGGGGAATTTGATGTCAAGTTTCTGATTCTGATTAATGTGCTTCTGGTTCCTCTGGCAGAACCACGCTGAAGTAGGCAAGAATCTGGCGAGTTTAAAAAGGTTTGTGACTTTTGGTCAGGTCTAGTAGTTCTGAGGGACCAGGTAAGGCCTCACCACATGCTTAGAGAACTTGCATTTATGTTAAGGCATCCATGCTTCATGCACACGTGGAGGTCTCTGTACATACACAGTATGGAGCATCTGCACTGCTAAAACCTCGAAAGCATTTGGATTTGCCACTGGAACAGAATGAGAATGGATGTTTGGTGATAGTAAAACTAAGCTCATTTCTCAAACATTTGAAGTGCCCCGTCATAAAGCTGCCCAGTATGGTCACTGTTTAAGAATGGGCACCTGAATTGTGCATAACAAAGTTACTCATTCATTGCTTCCAAGTAATTTCCTCACTGCAACGAAGGGATTCTCTTCCACCTTTTACTAAATGATGCAAATTGAGTTGAGCCAGAAACTGTAATTACTCTGTGAAGTTATCTGTTATTCCTGAAATGCCTATTGAATAGTCCTATAAAACACACCTTGACAACTCCTTATTAAGCTTCTCAGTAGCTCTAAAGAATGGAACAGGCTTCCTCAACCTCGGCCTCCAGATGTTTTTGGCCTACAACTCCCATGATCCTTAGCTAGGAGGACCAGTGGTCAGGGGTGATGGGAACTGTAGTCTCAAAACATCTGGATGGCAGAGGTTGAGGAAGCCCGGAACAGAAGGTGAACATTTTTACAACTGAAGTGGGACTTTCCACCAGAGACGCTATATTAGCAGATATAAGGACTAAAATCCATTCCAAACCCTCTTAAACCCTCATACACACAGCATACTTTGTTATACATCCAATCAGGAATCAAAAGTGGCATAAGTACAGGGCATGGATATTTCAGTCGGTAGAGAATGAGACTCATGGCCTTGTTTGTACTGAAGCTTGAGAAAACAATGGAACACGGGTTTTAAGAAAAGGCATTTATTATTATTATCATCATCATTATTATTAGCAGACCTGCTATAGTTCCTTAAGAACAATATATGCTATCTTTATTTGAAAGGAGCAATCTGCTTTCAAATACAAGAATGGCATGACAAGGGACTGTCGGCAATGCAAGACAGCAGGCGCATCACACTTCCACAGTGCAGGTTGAAGCAGCACAAGTGACACTTTAGAACAGCTGTGGCTGAATATTGCCAGTAAAAGAGCTTGTATCCTGACAAGATTTAACAAGAACAGAACAGCTAATGTTCATGCTTTAAGGAATTAGGCTCTTAGCTCTTTTCAGGTTTAAACCTTTACTCTGGTTAGATTTTGTTGTTGTTAAACAAAAAAACAAAACAAAAAAGGAATGCTTTTCAACCAAGCATTAAAAGGTTTTGTTTTCAAATCCCTCCTCTTCTCTCCAGTCATAACAGTTTTATTATCACAATCCACATATGAAGGTATCTTCGCCCTCTAGTGGTGCTTTCCATCCTTAAAACTGTTTTGTACAAAAGGAACACTTGACATACTAATACATAATTTGACATCTTATAGTTCATAGACTTAAATACCATAAACAGGGAAGGGGAAATGGTTTCTAGAACTGAGAATGCAGAAAAAACAAACTGGCTCCATAGTAAATATCTGGGTTGGGGGATTTTCCTCTTTTTTTGGTCTGAACGTGGGGGGTTTCCACCCCATTTCCAAACAATGTGGTCTTTAAAGTTTTGGGGATACTACAGTAGCAGTACAAATGACATTGCTTTTTAAATAGTAACCCCAGAGATAAATGCAAGGGAGGAAGGGAAACGCAAATGATTTTCCCTTTCGGTTGTTAGTGGCGATCTTCAGAAGAGAGACAGAGAGACCTAGAGCAAACCAACGGGAAGACCAGGTATAAGCAGTTGTTCGGGTGGTTAAGTCAGTGTCCAGCACTACTTTATTCTAGCTTACACAAGAGGAAAGGTCAAAGGGTCTCTATGTTCCGCCTGGTTTCAATGTCACAAAATAAAGCTACTGTCCTTGTTTCTTTGAAAGGTACCTGAAGAAAAAGCCAAAAATAAAACATTTATAATAGGATTCGACATACACAGGGCCATATACAATGGTGTGCATTTAAAACATATGGAATTACTGGTACAATAGATTCTTGATGTTCTGAAGGCATTCATAGTACTATCCTAGTTTACTTCTTCATCTTTCAGCACCTCCTCTACTGAAATAGTTGTAGTCTTGATGGGTAGCAGGAGTAAATAAATCAATTATAAAAAGAGTTAGGCAATATGCACTGCTCATATGCCCTAGAATTTTAAGAGAGCATTTTTCAGCAGTAGCACATATTAATATTCTAAAATATCAGCACAAATCTTTCATTTGTTGTTAAGATCCAACCAGTAAAACAAACCTTTGGGCATTAAAAAAATTATCTCAAAAAATCTGGACTGAGATGTCTAAATAGCATTCTGAAATTTACAGCTGGTGGGGGAAAAGCAGTACGCACTCAAAAAGAGGGCAAATTATTAAAGTGTCTAAATCATGTCCAAATTGCTCAGATTTATGCCTTGAGCATGTGTTATCAGGAGTTATCAGTTACTTTAGCAACTGTGGCATAAGAAAGTACGTTGTAAGATGAATGTGGATGTTCACACTCACAACTTTGAGTGAAGTGCTAGGCATTTTCTAACCACAGCCTGATTAAAATGTGCTAGAACCATCAAGACCAGATAATATTGCTTTGCAGAGCAGGTGTGAGTCACACATCTACAGCCGATTACCCCAGATGCACTTTTAATGTCTACTGACCAAGAGCAACTTCTTGCCTCTAATTTCTGAGCTTCCAACAAATAAATGTCGAAGTAAATATAAAATTTATCAGGAGGTGATCTCAATAGCGAACACAGCACATAGATCTGGACTGAACACCAGTCAGTTTGCAGGACTCAAAAGATCAACCCCTTGCCGATAGCACAGATGCCTTCCAAACTACAGCCTAGTGCTGGTTTCATAGTCCTGAATGGTTCATCTATTCACAAAGCCTTCTCCAACCTGGTATTTTATACTACAGCTCCCATCACTCCTGCCTATTGGCCATGCTGGCTGGGTTTGATGGGAGTTGGAGCCTTAACATCACCTGCAGGGATGGAGAAGGCTGCATTACTTTATGTCAGGCACACCTGCTCTAAAGTAAAAATGTTGCACTCTCCACCTACAAAGAGACTTTAAAAAGTAGAGCTGGTTCACAATTCAACCCTCCTGTATACATAATAATGTGGCCCACCTATCTAAACCACTTCTGGCGCAACAGAATACAGTGACAGAAGCCAGAGCGCATGGAAACACCATTTACCTTAACCGTCCAGCGGTCCTTTACCTGAACCTTTTACCTATACATAAGAATACAGAGATCTAACCGAGATCCCTAAGGTCAAATCCTTCACACCAAAATGGGTAAAGGAACAGAAACTTTGGTGGTCCAAAGTTTAGAAGCATTCTGACTGAAGGAGGAGCTATGGTCCAGTTCTCAAGGAAAATGCCTTAATGTTAGCTCCTTCTCCAAGTGAAAATGCTTGGTATGCATTTTCATTGGAGTCAACTGCAGTTAACTCTCAAGTACAGAGCCAAGACTGCCAAGCCACGTACAATGCATGCAGTTAGCAGAATTTTGAGACGCACAGACTTCTCTAGCCTGAGTCAGCAAGTAGATTCCACCAAGGTCATTGGGACTATTTGTTTTATATGTAACTAGGGAAACCCTGGTTGCAGACATACTGGCTACTGTGTTTTTATGGTGATCCCACCCTGCTATGGTATTGTCTTTGTCACTTTCCTAAACATATGAAAAAGTCGTACACAAAATTGCTAACAAATTGAACCAACACTAATTCAGGCACCTCTGCTAATGGAGCTGCTATCAGTTCAGATTGTGCCAGCAGGAAGCGAAATTTGATATTGTTGAAGCACAATGCTGAACAAGAACAGCATTTCATCCTTACCTTTCCCAGTGTTTGTGGTTCAACTCCAAAAAGTCGTCTAATTTTGCTATTTCCTTGAGATACTGAGTAAGTTTTAGAAGCTCTTTATCCTTATCTCTGTTTAAATGTGCTTTCATGAAGGGTTTTATCTGTTGAGAAAGAAACCAGGTGTAAATGATACGTATCTTAAAGAGAAAAATAGAGAACATACCCAAACTTCACATGCGAAGCAGATAATATTGCAAGAACCTGTCTAAGAACCTGACCCTTTGGTTCAGTTTGCTGGTTCCATTCTACTTGCCAGGCAGGCTCCATCCCTCCCTTCTTGCAGAGACCTGCAATGTACTCTAAAAGCCCAAAGTATTATTTGCAAATGGACTTTGTCCTTCCCCCATGTCCTATTCATATCCACGCAGTAGCTCAAACAATCAACCTTTCAGAGTATTTGCAAATAATGTTTTTATGAACTACTGAGTTGCTTCTAGCAACATCCATCGCAGCATAGCAGCTGCTGAACTCAAGGGCAACATTCTCCTTGTTGCAGGATACTTACTGCTAAAAACAAACTAGCAAAAGCTCTTTTTACTTCAAAGAGCCAATCAGGCCTCCATGTGAACATGAACTCACAACACAGGCAAGCTGTATTTTGAGAATTTACATTACGGCTTCTATATATTATACAAGGAGGTTATTATATGGGGAAACATGAAGATGACTATTCACGTACAATTATTCATAGAGTGTCACCTAAATGCAAAGCCACTCTAAAAGTAAAACATGTAATTTTTCTACTGCAGTGTAGCCATGGGCAGATGCATCAGTATGTCCACACATTTAAAAAGTCAGAGGGTGGTGAGAAGTGGTCTCACGTCACACCTGCAGATCTTGCTTCTTTCCCTCCCACCTCCTAATCCACTGCTGCCAGCACCTCCAGTCCTCCAGCATCAACCTCTACACGACATTCTACTCCTCTCCCTGCCATCATCATAAGCACTGTGCTGTGTTTCTACGAAGCAGGGCTGGCTTCTCTTGATCTCGCTTGCCAGGAAGGAAGGCAGTCTCCCAGATGCAGCCCTCTCTTCTGGGGCCTATACACAAAGAACGTTGTTTCTTCCAGTCTTAAGAACTACAGTCTCCCATTGCAGAAAGAAAATACGCACCATGCATTCATCATCCACTAAAAAACCCACTCAGCACTGTCAACTGCTGTTTCCCAATAGAAAATGGTGAGTACCCTGTCAAGTACCCTGATTGGAAGCTTGACTGTGACTAATCACTAATACGACAGTTAGTGAAATTTACACAGCAAACTTTAAACCTACAAAGGCAACAGGTATGCCTTTTACCCAGTAATAGATCACACACTTTGGGTGCAGAAGATCTAAGATCTAATCCCAGGCATCCTCCATTAAGATTACTATCTATCTAGTTATCTATTTACAGAGTACAAGAACCTGGCCCTCTGCCCTGAGGAGCTTACAACTGAAAATGTGACACAAGGGAAACAGAAGAAGAGGACAGGGGAGGAATATGTGATTGTCTCAGTTCTACATACTTCAGCTTAGTTACATGCTAAGACCCCAACCTGAAATCTTAGAAATTATAAGGGTATCAGAAAGTGTGATACGCTCATAACTTCTTATTTTCACCACAGATGAAGGCTTCTAAGCAGTTTGCAAATCAATAAAAAAATGCACCTGTTATATAATAATAAGCTTAAAATAACAACAGCAGCTAAAAAAAAAGTAAAATAGGACTCACATGGCAATCAAAAGCATGCTGGGATAGAAAGGTCATCAAGTGTCTGAAATTCAATAGGGAGAGGAGGACTGCTATTATCTCATCTGGGAGGGAGTTCCACAGTTGGAACTACACTACTGGGTGCATAGCTCCTGGTCGATATGAGGCATGCATCTGCATCATGGGGATCACCAACAGAGACTCCCATGAAAATCTCAGGGATCAGGCAGAGATATAAGGAAACAGTCAGTCCTTAAGGTATCCTGAACCAAAGTTGTTAAGGGCCATGTAAATTAATACAATATGCTGAGCTAACAGCAAAAATCCTAACCATGTATACTCAGAAGTCTTACTGAATTCAATGGTGCTTGCTCCAAGGTAAGAGAGGCCAAAACTGCAGCATAACCTCTATTATCTACTCTTGAGTGGCAATGGCTGCCAAAAGCCAGGGCAGCACTCTTCCACAGCACTACCACCCAAGACCCTTTTGACTGGAGATGGCAGGGACTGAATTGGGTCATTCCATAAGCAAAGCATGCGCTCTGCCAGACAGCACATTGTTTCAGGCTTCAGTTTATCCCAGAACTCTGTCCAAAAGGAAATAAAGAGCACTCTGTGCATACTTAATTGCTAGGTAAAACAAAAACTAAGCTGGAAAGACAATTGCTGTTATCTTTGTCACCGTAGCCTACAGTGGGGACCACGTCCTTCTGAGAGGCTTCTAAAGCTCATTCCAAGCACCACTTGTCACATTTATCAAAGGCCTGCGGACAATAAGTTAATCCCATGTGGAATGGCTGATTAAATTCTGTTGCCTCTGGTAGAACATCTGATCTCGATTCCTTTTACAGCAGCATTTCTCATAAACGGTCACCTCCAATTTGTCTTGCTGTCAATAAAAGTCTGAGCTGCAGCACACCGGCTCTCTTTTCCCAGGGGGAGGCAATGATACCGCTCTGTCAGCGGTGCACTCCATCAAGCCTCCATCTAGTTGAACAGCACTTTTAAAGCAATTTCCACTCATCTGTCACCATTTCTCAAGAAGCAGAGAGACTTTACAAAGGGCAACACTTGTACCACAAGAGCCAGATGTCTTTTCCAGGACAAACATTTTCCAAAAACACCGAGATGTTTGGGAGGCAGGGGGGGAAAAAGAAGAGACACTGACATGTAACTTTCTTGACAACCATTTCAGAATGGGTACACCCTGTCCCTTCAGTTCATTCAGGCCACATTTCTCTCGAGGTCTGTAATACTTCTGACAGGTCCCTACATAGGCCTCTGCCACTGGTGCATTACAGCAAAAGCAACAATATTCTGCTGCCACCTTGTATATGCCCACTGATGTCATAAAAAGGGAAAATAGTTACCACTGGAAACACAATGGTATAAATAGGAAGGCCACTGCAGAATAGCAGTTAAGATGCTATGGAGCAAGTTCTATTGGTCTAAATGGGGACCTACGTCTGAGTAGGCATACACAGGGCTCCTCAGTAAGAGACTGAGATGTGAAGCTCCTTATTTAACTCTTTCCTGTCATCAACTGACTGAACGGCCTTCGACAAGTTGTTATGTAAGCACATGTCTGCCTGCAATATGGGGATGACAGCACTACCTGACAGGAATCAACTACTGAGACAATGTGAAATGCTTTGGACACACCCTACGTACCTTAAAGTATGAATGCTAAACACTATGTCTTCAAATTTCCATTATTTTACATTATACCTTTAGTCTAAGTACTAAAGCACAAATTGCCTACGTTTTTGCAGACAACTTACTTCTAGCTCTCTTAAATACCCCCACATCATAACTTTGATAAGCAACTGCCAGATCACTACAAAACATCTTGTCTTCACATGCACTGGGGCATGGCGGGGGGTGGGGTGGGGTGGGGAAGCTTCCAAAGACCATTGCAGCTATTATGAGTGCTTTATCATAGGAACGATGCGGTGCAGTGGCCAGAGTGGCAGGGCTGGATAAGAGAAATTCAAACACTAACTTGGCTTTTAACTTTATCTAGTATCTTTGGAAAGTCAGGCTCTCTCAGTTTACGCTGCCTCATAGGCTGATTGTGAAGCCAGAAACATTGGCTCTCAGCTCCTTGTAGGATGATCTAAGATCACAAATATATGATAATCCCAAAGGGTGAGTGGCACAACTTCCGAGGTCAAAGCAATTCCAAATAATGGCTGAAATCCAAAAGCTGAAATGTGTGCATGGAGCCACGAAGAAAGGGATGGTCAGCACAACCAACAGAAAATATTCATTTGAAGAGTAATTCTTTTCATACAACAACGTGGGAAGTGCTGCGATCAAGATGGCACAGTGAGGAATACAGATACTGGCATGTTGCCACCCAACCAGCAGTAGTGCAAACAGGATCAAAGACCCATTCCATTGGCACCGTTTCCCAAATTTCAACCCACTTGAGTTTTCTTCCTCTAGGCTGTTGGCATCCATCTATCTCGAGAGAGAATGGACCCACTATCAGTCTCATCTGCTCAATCGGCCACAGCCTGTCTTCATATGAAGGAAGTCCCTAACTCTCTGGGGATTTGAGACCCATTGGCTACCTCACCTGGTTTAGCCAGCCAGTCAAGACATTAGCTGGGATGTGGGCACTGTCACATGCCGACAGCTTCAAGGAGCCACAGGTGAGAGCTGAGTGCGGGGTGAGGAGCGAAGGTGGATAAACAACCCCAGAAAGAGCACAACTTCTCCCCTACCAGACGTATTACCCCTCCCCTAACACCCCATACTAGGTAAACTGGCATTTATAAACAAATGCTAAACATTACCTTTAGTCCATTTTGTGGGTTCATAAGAAAATTTCGTCCAATGTCATCAAACATAATAGTATTTTTCTTGCTGTAAAACTCTGAAAATTTGCCCCATATGACACCCAAGGGTTTCACCTGTAGATGTAAAGTTGTAAGAAAACCTCAAGTGAAACAGCATTTCAACAACAGAATTTACCATTAGTATTCTGCTTTTACTGTATAAATATTATTTGCAGAAATGTGCTCCTGAAGGATGGGGAAAACCACAGAACAGATTTGGGAGCAGGTGTGGGAGCACCCAGGAAGAAGGGAGAAAGTCCTGTAGCATTGGGGGAAGCTCTTGAGTAAAGAGGAGAACTTCACTGGATACAACCCATTCTGGTGCAGAAAGTCCTTGTTTCTCCAGCCAGCACAGCAAGCATGCCAAGCTCTATTTCTTTCATATGTATGGCTTGGCATGCTTACTTCTTAATTTTGTGTATGAACCACTTCCTATGGAGTGACTCAAAGCAATTTCACAATTCAATAAACCCATATAACAATTGCATATATAAAATCTATTTCAAATTGAGTGCAGATATCAATTGGGATAAAAATATCTGGGGGGTTTGTGGAAAGAGGAATCTTCAACAGGTGGCAAAAAGCCAGTCAGGTTTCTTAGAACTGTTGCTCTTAGTGTGATGAACCTATTCCATATTTTAACATACAGTCGTACCTTGGTTTTCGAACAGCTTAGTTCTCAAACGTTTTGGCTCCCAAATGCCGCAAACCCGGAAGTGACTGTTCTGGTTTGCAAACTATTTTTGGAAGCTGAATGTCCGATGGGGCTTCTGCAGCTTCCTACTGGCTGCAGGAGCTTCCTGCAGCTAATCAGAAGCCGCGCTTTGGTTTCTGAACGTTCGACTTCCAAGGTACGACTGTACTGAAATCTGAATTGCATACACTGATCTTTAGAACAGGGTGCTGATGGGTGGGTGCTCCTGCCTTGAAAAAAGAGGTTGGTGAGAGGACACTTACATCAATTAATCCTCGTCTTGGTGTGTGCACAGTTATCATGGCCGCACTATCCAGCATGAAGGTTATCTTGTAGTTTGCATTGGTGCTCACTCCCAGCTCCTGCAATGAAAAACAATACCTAAGGACATTTTGCACACTGGCTCATCGCCTGCTGTAGTTTACCAATCTCCGATAATTTGCCTCTCCTTCTGCATGTCACCAGTAGGAGCATTCCACAAGAGGAGGGAGGCATTCATGGGAACTTAGGGCCAAAGCCACAGTATTAATCATGCCAATTTTAGCACTTGTAACAGAGTTCTATGCTATGACTAAAATACTATGAATCATTTTGTGAAGCAGATCACACAAAGAACATTCTAAAACACAAGAAAATCAAAACACACACAAGCTTACACATCGGGCTTACTTTCATTTTAGCTTCAATCCACTTCATATTGGTAGCAGCTGAAAGGGAATAAACAAAGTATTTTCAAGTGAAGTCTTTTCAAGGCATCTTTTAATACCATGTTATCCTATTCTGGGTATTAGCTAATTAATCATGAATGCAGGCTCCAAATTAGTTTTCAATGCAGCAAGTCCCTCTCATCTAAACTGTTTTTCAGTTTCACCTGCATTCACATATTTGTGGCAAGCAGCTCATCCAACAATTGCATGAATCTGCCCAGGGAGTCACTCTCTAATCCCAATGCTACCACCAAGTCACTGTAATAGTGTGTATTCCTATTTATCTGAGCTCTGCTTATCTTAGGTATCTGGATACCTTGTGGCTTGTTTTTAGTGTGAGCTACTGTAAAGATGCTGGAACAAAAAGCACACCATGTTTAATATATAAACAAGAAAAAGCTTTTAAAATACAATGGGAGTGCAATACAGCATTACTTTGTTCAACCACTCAATTTGACACAAGGAGAAGAGGGGAGCATTAGATCTACTTCTGTACAACAAGAACACAAACAAATGGTAAGTGTCAAATAAAGTGCTTCAACAGCTGGCATTAAGTGTGTTTTCCTTCTCATGTCCTAGATCCTAGGGACCATGCAACAAGTTCTGAACACTCAAGGGAGACTTTGATTTGAACTTCTCCTACAGTAGCACACACAGTCCCAATGCAGCATGACAAACTTCATTTACAGCAAGGCAAAGTTTCACAATCACTCTACTAGGCATCCCCAAGGCTTTGGATTACCTAAGTAGGTCTTTGGATCCTAGCCCATGTTTACGACCAACAGGGATTCATAACCCATTTTCTGAATCAGAGTACTTGCCCCAGAGAGTATTTTATCAAGTTGTTCAGGAGGGTATTTTAAATCAAGTATTGATTTTCATTCACACAGGGGTTCTGTGTGGACTGTCCCACAAGGGCTAAAGCCTCCATTAAACTACCTCTCATGATTGCTGGCTTGAGAGATGTAATACAGCATCAAGCATTGCATAAAAAATGCAGATCAAGTCCACAACATCTCCAGCAGAGATCCCTACGTCACAAGTGGCAATGCATCTCTAGGCATAATGAAAACACTTTCAATTTGTGAAGTAAATAACTTACACCAAATTACAATATCATAGTCTTCGTATGCAGATGTCAGGAATTCATGCAGATACGGCCTCATCAGCTCAAGCCCAGTCTCTGCACATGATCTATGGTCTAGAAGAAAGTCAGCCAGTTCATATTAGTCATTTAAAACCTTATTTGAATGCCAGCATCTTTTCTCCTTACCTGTGCTCTGGCATACACCTACACTCCATTCAAGGGAGCATAGCACCCAGGACTGCACTGGAACCCAAATGAACCTACCTATACCCAGAGAGCAACTCTCTGGTCTGCTGCCAAGAACCATGAAATCAGCAGGTACCAGGCCCAGGGAATAATGTCTTGAAAATGAAGTATATTACTTACCAAACAGGGTATAATCAACATCCAGGACCAACAATTTCTTCCCTTCTCGCGGAGGGTTCAATATTTCCACTTTATACTCCTTAACTCTGCGGGAGATTTTCAGCAGATTCTCTTCCCTAAAAACAAACAATATAAATGACATGCAGCTGTTGCATATTGATAAGCCAGCCAATTATTTCTCTATTCAGCAACAAACTCACCTATTCTCGACTTCAACCACTTCCTCTTCAATGTCAAAATCATTGACTACATCTTCATTATCAGGCGGTGGCCCAAGGACATCTTCCTACAACAAAAGTAAAACACCGAAAACTTATTTTATTACAATCGTACCTTGGAAGTCGAACGGAATCCATTCTGGAAGTCCGTTCGACTTTCAAAACGTTCAAAAACCAAATTGCGGCTACTGAATGGCCGCAGGAAGATCCTGCAGCCAGTCAGAAGCTGCGGAAGCCCCGTCGGATGTTCGGGTTCCAAAAGAATGTTCGCAAACCAGAACAATCACTTCCAGGTTTGCGGCATTCAGGTGTCAAAACATTTGAGTTCCAGGGAGTTCAGGATCCAAGGTACGGCTGTATTTGAAAGTTCTTGTACAGAAAAACAAAATGAGATATACTTCTGCTTCCATCCCCTGCCCTTCAAAAGTACTTTTGCTTTTTGCCAAGGCATTGTCTAAACAAAGAGCAACATTCAGAATTAAACATCACACACTGCTTAAAGCAGCATTTGGATACTTTTTAAAGAGGATACAGAAAGAGAATAAAGTGGCTGATCAAGTTGACAGCCCACAAAAATGGAAAATATAAACATGAGGAATCAGTGATGAAACAAATTAAGAAAATGTGAACCTATACATTATTGGCGGCTTTGGAAGAATGCAGTTATTTTGGTGGCAAGAGGGTAGAAAATCAATTGGTTAAAGGAATTTAAGAAGGTAAGAAGAGCCTGCTGGATCAGACCAATGGCCCATATAGTCCAACATCCTGCTCTTGGCAGCCAACCAGATGCTGTGGGAAACCTGCAATCACGATTTGAGTACCCCTCCTGGAACACCTTCAGTTCACACCACATACAGGCCAAATTCTGGCTTGAACAACTTTTTGTCAGTTAACATTTAATCAGAAAATTAATTACACTGCTTGTTCTCAGACATACACATGAACCCTACATTATTTCTAGGCAATTACATGTATTTATTATAATCATGTTTTCTGTAATTATTAGTTTTTGTGTGTTTTAAATAGAAAAATGTATTTTACCAAGCTTTCCTCACGAGTCCCCATCATCATGATTTTAGTATTTGGTTTCAATTTTAGTGATCCAAGCTTAACATCATTGTCTGCTGGCTTGCCTGCAATATAAACAGATTACAGCTTCCTCAGCAAAATGATTTCCTCTGCAGCTGTTTCTTTCTCCTTTCACCTGATTTGTATTTTAAAATACTAACTTATGATCTTAGGCTACGATCCTATGCACACTCTCCTGCGAGTTAATTCCACTGAGATCAATGAGTGTTACTTCTGAGTAGATGTGTATAATATTATGATATTGGCAACCTAGAGTAAGATTTTCTCTCCTGCTTCCTGATGTAACTTATTCTCCGTCCCCTCCCCTTCTAGGGGTTCCTGCAACCCACTGGAACAGATTTAGCATGGGCACATGTAGAGAGAAGGAGAGGAAGTCCCACTGAGCAAACAGAAGTCTTTCTGCTAGCAGGACGACTTTGTTGGTTACAATCCAGAGTTTGTTCTTTCTTTCTGCTTCCCACCTCCCTCCTGGAAGTGCAGTGTCGACAACAAAAAGTGAACCCCTAGCCTATTTTTTGCAGGTCACCTAATACTTGCTGATATTCATAAAAAACATTAGAAGAGTGTGCTGAATCCTAGTCTCACAGTGGCCAACCTGATGCCCGCAAGAAATTCTTGCAAGAAATTCTGGACTGGGGAAAACCTTGCCACCTGCACACATCAGATCATTTAACACAGATTAGTTTTGCATATTCTGATTCTCAATTCTTGCTTTGTAAGTGTGTGTTAGCACAGGAGTGGGTCATTCTAGAAAAAGAGAGAGAGAAGGAAATTAAGGACGATGGAAGCCTTAAGTTGACCCACCCCAAGTGTAGGAGTCAGTCTTCTCTCCACCATGACAATTTTAACACATGGACCAGGCAAGAAGAAAGTGTGGATCTGGGACAAAAGGCAACAGATATGCAGATATGCCTTAGCAGCTGGCCAATTTGACAACCAGGTCTGTTTCTGCAACCCTACTAAACAGTGAAAGAAAGGTGGAGCATGAAATAAATATTACCTTTTACTTTAAGTCCAAGAAGCTTTTGACGCTCTGGGAGCACTCCAGTAAGTCCTTTGAGGGACTGCTTGAGATCCAGCACTGTGTCTTCTTCTGACAAGGTGGTTATCAAAAATTCCTGCCCACCCCATTTTATAATAAGAGAGACAGCCATATTTGTAACATATGTTCAAAATATACCTACAGGGAAGGAAGAAATGATTGTCAAGAGCATTCTAACATTTTAACTTCTTTTCACTTCTACTTGGAAAACCAGACAAATACTGCTGCGACATTCTGAACAAATTAGTGGTCCACATCTGTGACATTTTGTATAAATTTGGAAGAGATTGTATAAATTGGAAGATATGTCAAGACGCTTCAGCAAAGGAAAAAGCTGTGTAAGTCAGTAATATATTACATTACTAGACACCAGTTCCCAAGGGATACCTGCTCATGTCCACACCAGCCACCTGACTGGATAATCTGCAAGCTTCAAAAACCGTGTGTGCTGCCTTGTTTCAGAACACTAGAATTACCAAACTCTTAATGGGGGTGGGGGGATCTCCTGCATATTTAAGAGGTGCGAAGACCAAAACTCTGCCAACTGCAGCCTTCCACTTCAGTAGGGAGCCGCAGCTCAGAAACAGAAACACAGTGCCTTGAACGCTTCAATCCCTGGCCTCTCGAGGCAGGGCTGGGAAAGCCTCTTGCCTGAAACTCCGCCGCACTGCTGCAAGCCGGCCGTGGGCGACACTGGCCTAGATCCTCCAGAGGCATGACTAGGTGTTACTTGCTTTTCCCCACGTGCACGTGGACTGGAGAAAGGAGCCGGGCCAGGCGGCGGGTTTCCCTTCGAGGAAGCTCATCGCCCCTTTCTGCGTAAAACGGCAGGCGCTGCGCAATTCATATAAGTTAAGGGACGCAGACAGGCTCCTGCTGCACCGAGGGCTGCGTCCTAAATGCTCCCAGCAGGTGTGCACGGGAGGGAGGGAGGTCTGGAGCGTTGCATTAGGTCCCCTCTACCACCACCGCCGCCCCCCCCTCGGCAGGGTCCGAGCCTCGCGCTTCCACTAGCAGACCCTTGGAGGTGCTGGGGGGCGGTTGTAGGGCGCTCCTTGCTGGCCATGTTTACCCCCCGAGTGCCACCCACGGCCTTTGGGGTGCCCGAGAGGGGCGGGGCAGGGGGAAAAGGCGCCCCGCTCTGGAAGACTTGCGGGCTACGCCCATAGGGGCTCCCGCAGCTCCGCCAAGCGCCGGCCGGACCCAAGGAAGAAAGAGGAGCAGCCGCCCCGCCTCACCCCCAAGAGAGCGTCCCAGGAACCAGCCGCGCCGGAAGCAGAACCCGGCGACCGGAGCTCGCGCGCCGCGCGAACCGGAAGCACTTCGCGCTCTCGGAACCTGGACGTGGCGAGGGGGCCAGATGGCAACACAGAGATATAGCGAGGGGGAAAAAGTAGAGCGGACAGCCCGGGTTTCGCGTCTGGCTTTCCCCCCCCCACACACACACACAGACGGGATTTCCGAGTTACCCTTGCAGGAGTGGGAGCCTTCGGAGCGTGTCATGGCGGCTGAGTGAATAGGGCGGCTTGGGGAGATCAAAGGGAATGAGGGGCTCCCGACGGCCCCGCAGTGTAGGTTGTGACGGTGCGGTGGCAGCACCAGGGCTTGCAGGGTCGCTCCCTATTGCCTCCAGCAGATCCTGCTCGTTTCACCCTCTTGCGTCTCAGTCCCAGACGGGGTGGACCCAAATTATAGCCTGCATACACACAAACAGATGGACACCCTACAGAGAACCAAGGTCCCGATAGCTACAGGTTTCCGTGTGATCTTGAGCCCCTTTAGAAGTTTCTATATCAGCTTCCACCAGCGATTTGTTAATACCCAAGCAGGTCATATGCAGGTTTTGCCAGAAACTTCGCTAGGATGGCTGCCTTCGTGTGATTATGCCCTTACTT
This sequence comes from Podarcis filfolensis, assembly GCF_964270895.1. Taxonomy (NCBI): domain Eukaryota; kingdom Metazoa; phylum Chordata; class Lepidosauria; order Squamata; family Lacertidae; genus Podarcis; species Podarcis filfolensis. Next base: position 57,542,318 of record NC_139605.1, read on the forward strand.
ACAAGTAACTTTCCATATGATAACCCTGCAATGTAGTCCAGAGTTAGTAACCTGGGACGTGGGGCAGGTAGAATGGTATGGATTTCTATCCAAAAATACCGGTAGCTCATGCAAAACACCCAGTCTGCTTACATTTCCTTCACAGATGCCCTGCCGGTCCCAATCCATAAAATAGGATAAAGAGAGCAGGATCTTGCCTTTGCTACTACTGTTTGTTTGAGGGTGGATGCTGTTACTCAACCAAGACAGTATTAAATCTTTGATATCTCCATTTCTAAGGGCAGTCCTCCTTGGTAGTTCAGGAATGAAAAGGGCTTCATTCAGAAGTTAGGTCTGAAGCTTAGTGTCTGTGGAACACAATACAGGTCAGAGAGAAGAGAAGCACCATCACTACTAAGAATACTTTCCTCCAGGTGGTGTAGGGCTTTGAAGTTCAACACCAGCCATATGAATGATGCCTGGAAACTATTTGAAGCTATTTGTGGAATAGATCAAGGTTAGCCAATGGTATGCAGTGATGGGAGTTGTTGTCCAACAACATCTGGAAGCCAGTGTGGTTGCTTCATTCTAGACCAGAACATTCCTGGACAGCAGCAATAGTTTACACATATTGCTCTAAGTTACAGGTATGGCATGAATGATGGAGGATACAGGTTTTTTTTACTCCTGTAAGGACATGTCAGAGGAGGGATAAGGGGGCCATTTGGACTGGACCCAAAGCTCAAAGGGGGCCTCAAATTTAGACCCTTGTTAATTTTTTGACACTTGATAGGTTTCACAATTTGTTTTTATGTACATAGGACAAAAATGCAATACACTGTCAGCTTAGAGCTGCAAATTCAAGCAAACAAGGTATGTAATTTGGCATTTTTGGTTAACTGATACAGATTTTATCATATTAATGAGTTTTAGATTTTCATAAATATTCATCAAAATATAGTTTAGTAGCACAATATTAGTCCATGGTGAATGTGTCCTCAAAAGCATGAAATAGCCCAGGCCTCTTTGGACCTCTGAGAGGGCCTGCCTATCGGACAGAGGTGACTATCCAGAAGCTGTTGGATTCCATCAGCCCTAGTCAAAAAGGCTGATGAGAGTTGTAATTTAACAACATTTGGAGAGCCATGGGTTCCTCACCTATGTAGTAGAGGAGTGTGCAGCTTGTATGCCAGACCTAGCTGGTAAAGCATCCCTTGCCACAACTGCCACTTGAGAAATGATCAGCAATATTGTGTTCAGGAGCACTCGCTCTTCATAAGGAGTAGAACCTGCTCAACAGATTGTCCATCTACTCCCAAATCAACAGGTTCACCATCTCTTTATTAGCTGGATTGAGTTTTAGCGGACAGCTAAAGCCAGTAATGTTAGAAATTCAAAACTGATAGCCCTGGGTACAATTTGACTTATGCACCATTGCATAAGTGTAGCAACTGAGTAGGTATGACATGGAGTTGGCACTTGGGTTTATTCCATGAGTGCAGTTTTGAGAGTTGCCTACTGTAATGTAATACAATGCTGGAATCTACAATATACAGTGGTACCTCGGGTTAAATACTTAATTCGTTCCGGAGGTCCGTTCTTAACCTGAAACTGTTCTTAACCTGAAGCACCACTTTAGCTAATGGGGCCTCCTGCTGCTGCCGCACCATTCTGTTCTCATCCTGAAGCAAAGTTCTTAACCCGAGGTACTATTTCTGGGTTAGCAGAGTCTGTAAACTGAAGCGTATGTAACCAACCTGAAATGTATGTAACCCGAGGTACCACTGTATATCTCTTGCAGACAAACTTATTGAGTATTTGGATGTGATTACATAAAGTTTGTGGGGAGGTAAGATAACAGGAGGTAAGATAGTGATGTATGGAAGTGAGAGCTGGACCATAAAAGAAGGCTGATCGCCGAAGAATTTATGCTTTTGAATTATGGTGCTGGAGGAGACTCTTGAGAGTCCCATGGACTGCAAGAAGAACAAACCTATCCATTCTTAAGGAAATCAGCCCTGAGTGCTCACTGGAAGGACAGATGCTGAAGCTGAGACTCCAATACTTTGGCCACCTCATGAGAAGAGAAGACTCCCTGGAAAAGACCCTGATGTTGGGAAAGATGGAGGGCACAAGGAGAAGGGGACGACAGAGGACGAGATGGTTGGATAGTGTTCGTGAAGCTACCAACATGAGTTTGACCAAACTGCAGGAGACAGTGGAAGACAGGCGTGCCTGGCGTGCTCTGGTCCATGGGGTCACAAAGAGTTGGACACGACTAAACGACTAAACAACAACAACAAAGATAACAGGCTCTTTATTTAGCATTCATTCTGAGTTGTTTGCAATGGGGTCACAAAAAGTTGTGCTGAACAATCTGTATTCTACCATTCCAGTACATTTTGCCATCACAAAAGTGTCAAATCAACTTGAATTTGCTGGTATGTGACTGAATATCACCTGAAAACAGGGACAGCCTGGCCTAGTTTTGACACAATAGCCATTAAAATCAATTTCTATCCCTTTCGCTTACTTTTTGACAGTGGATTGGATCAGGTTCCAAGTTAGGCATGAACTGTTTTATTCATGGTGAAGTTGTAGGCTAATTTGAGTATGTGTCATGGCATATTAGGGTCCCTTTCGTGTATCTCATGATCACCCTCAAAATTGTATGACTTACAAGAGAAAGCTGTTCTTCCAGTTATGACGGATTAAAGTTTTTGATCACTGTTTAAATTGCTACTGCTTGCCCTCTGCACCTTGGGAGGTGTCCAAATCTGTCTCTCTGCTGACAGAAGGGATTCATCAGTAGAATGGGAAGGGAGGCTATTTTCAGCAATGCTTCTCCTTTTCTGCAGCCTGCCCGCCCCAGCACAGCAGTTGTAGGCAATACAGATGTGTTTAACACTGGTTGTGCTAGTGCTTTGTAGATGTCAGCACTGTATTATCTGTAAACAAACATCACTGGATACTACCCTTAGCAATTCAACACTTTAAATGCAACTGAAAGGTAAAAGGCTATATTTCCCCCCTTTCTTTTCTTGGGTAGATGCCATTTTCATCACCACATCTTAAATATGTGTTTCCTTGGTTTTACTTAATACAGGACCACAAGGGACTATCCAGACCTGTATATCATGCAAGCTGTACATGGATTCAGCAGTGTAAGCATGGATGGGAAACTAGTAGCCCTCCAGGTGATGTTGGACTACAACTCCCATCATCCCTGATCATTAGCCATGCTGTCTGGGACTAATGGGAGCTGAAGTCCTACAATATTCTAAGGGCTGCAAGTTCCTCATGCCTAAGCTAAAAGGTTCACTTTCCTTAGGAATCTTGTGTTGGAAGAGATGAAAAGAAAAGAGAGAATTCTGAGGGAATTTAAGTACATCGTAAACTTCTGCCCTTCCCTTAAGCATGAAAAATGCATGTCTTGTCCATGTACATTTCATATTTTATGTGGCTGGGGGAAACGTGTTTGGCAAGGTAAGGCTGCTGTTTTTGTAAAAACCTGTTGGTGATTAGAGCTGTACACTGACAAATTGCCCCTACACTGTAATGTGTTTATAAAATGTTATATACAATGCATTACTTTGGCATTGTATATGATTTCCTCATAACTATGCTAATAATGAAGCTATTCCCCTCCCCTGATTTACTCCAGATTGCAGTGATGGCCATTACCTTTGACAAATTGACAGACAGTTCCAGCAGTAGCTGATGTGCTGAATGGAATGCCCCTGTCCAGAGGCAGTGTGCTGCCCAGTATCAGAGCTGAATGTAAACAACAGGGACTGGCCGTCCTTCTGCTGGTGAGCTTCCAGAGGCATTTGGCCAGCTACTGATGTAAACAGGATGCTTGACTAGAAGATGATCCTTGAGCAATTTGTGTTCCCAGGATGAGGAAGGGGTAGGGCTAAGCTGAGTTGCTCCAGATCCCAAACTGATGTCATAGCCATCACCAGCCAGCATCAGGCCTGAGCCACCCTCGAGATGGCACAGGGATTGGGCCTGACTGTCCTCCTTCCAATCCACACCATCCATCGCAGGGATGGCTACTGTTGCTCCACTATCCTCTGCAGAACCCCAGCAGCGAGTTTAGATTTAGCCCATGTTTTGTATTAGGGTTGTTTTATTGTGTATTTTAATTATGAATGTTTATATTTTAATACTTGTGTTATGGGTATTTATACTTCGTATGCTGCTTAGGAGCCTTTTCTGGCATTAAACGATAAATAAACCAATACCATCAAATGAATAATAGTGATTGCCTGTCTGTGATTTTTCCTCTGTGAAAAACTGTTCTAACAATTAAAAGAAATGCAGCAAATGGAAAAGAAGACGCACAAATGCTAGTCTGTACCTGTGACTGAGCAGTTAAAGTGCAGAAATCTCACTATATTTTTTTTAAAAAATACTTTCTGCTAGAGTAGGATTCTGCTTTACAAAAGCAACTGAGTCAGAAAGGAGAAGACTTTTCTAGTCCAGAGAAGTTCAAAGTATTTGCCATGTCTGATGATTCAAACACCAGGGTAGATAGGAAATTCCCCATGGAGTTCAAACTTGTTTACTGTTAACACTTGCATGACGACTATGTACTGCTTCAAGTATCAAAGGCAATGTGCCTTTAATTACCACTGCTGGGGATCATGAGTATGGCTGTTTTGCACATGCCATGCTTGAGGGCTTCTCAGAGGTATCTGGCCATTGTTGGAACAAGATGCTGTGCTAGCTATGCCTCCGGTCCAATCCAGCAAGGCACTTCTGGTGTTCTATCCACAGAGTAAATGATGTTTTACACTTCCGATGTTTCACTCTTGGAAACTAATATAATAGCTTAAATTAGTCCTTCATATCCTATTCCCTTTGTTTTTAAGTACCTAGTCCATACCATGAAGGGCTCTCTACCCTGCGTAAATATTCCATATTTTAATAACTGAAAGGAGAGCTCAAACTTTCTCTCCAGTGATAACAGTTACAATGGTGCATTTTCTTCCATGACATTTTTCTCTGCCTCTTTCAGATGCCCTCAAAGGAATTTCCTTTCTGACTAATTTAAGGTGATGGCTTTTGTCCAGGCACTGTCATCAGACCTCCACATTATCTCTCAGTTCTGAGGAAATCTTTGGAAACTTTTAATGAGATTCCTCTGCATACTGCAAGCTTTTATTCTTCAGAAATCAACAGAGCTTTTGTTTCTGAGAAGGAGTGATTCTTTTCTTTTATCGTATGCTGAAAAGTTGAGAAATCCAATTTATATAAAGCTCTGTTAATAATGGGGTAAATTATAGCTGCAAACATCATGGCAGCAACAAATTAAAATTGCAGGAGGCCTTTGAAATGTTTGACAAATAAATGATTCTTCTCAAATGATACACGGCTGCAAATCTGTGTGCCTGGTTTCCCTTTTGAAAGATTTCCGCATTTCTAAACAAAAACCTTTTCCAGAAAGAAATCCTGACAAGTCTCAGGTTGGGAAATATTAATTTGCCTTCTTGCCAAATATGAGAAGATGATTTGTTATAGCACTTGGAAAATCATAACAAATACTAATATATCATGAGTACAGAATGCATGAGAAGTAACTAGCTGGTCACCCTTCTGTTATCAAAGCCTTGTGGGTGGAAGGGCTCATTCACACTTTCACTTGCCTCATTTTTTAAAGAATCAGAATGTACACCAATTAATTCCCCTGAGTCTGAGAGCTGTTATTGTTCTGCAGCTGTGCCTTGTGAAAATCCAATCTTAATCGCTTACTAAGACGCCCAGTAATCAAAGTATCTTTTTTAAATTTTCCGTGCACCTGATAAGATCTGATTCAGCAGGTAAGATCTGATTTTTGCAAGGCACAGCCACAGAGGAACAATTTCTCAGATCCAGAGGAATTAATTGATACACAATATGTTCAAGTGAAAGTGTGAATGAGCCTTAGGTCACATTAAGAAAAAGCCCTGTTATTACAAATAATCTCTCCTGATTTGGCAAGCGAGGAAATTAATATTCCCCAACCTCGAGCCACAGGTGTGGGAGAATTCAGCATTCCCCTCCCCCACATTCCTCTAAAAATCAAGGCATTCATATTTACTTTGTTTTGGGGAAATCATTGATATTTGTGAATGTGCATGACCTCAGATTAGCCTGATCCTCCTGGCTGGCTTTGGATATTTATTTGTTAGTGCAATTTGCTCACATATTCATGTATCTGAAGCCTGTGCTTTGCCCTAAAGCCTGCACAAAGGGTGCCTGACATGTACAATGCTGGTGCATCCATGCAAACAAACTACATATGACTTTAAGAAGTGTGTGTGTGTGTGTGTGTGTGTGTGTGTTTAGGAGTGATTGCCTTCCGTCTTTGCAGTTATCCTTGCACTAGGACTCCGTCCTCCAGCTACAGCATGACAACTGTTCAAACACAAATGGTTGTGGGTGGGGGGAGGAATCTGACTGCAGGAGGTCTATTCTTGCTGTGGGAGGGGAAGTCTGTCCGCTCCTTTAAACAGCAACAAATAGAAAGGAGAGCAACACATTCCAATGCTGGAGGGTTTTTGAAAAAAACCATATCCTTCAAAGGAAAACAATGCATTTTTCAAAAGCTTATGACAGCACTTGCTGTCGAAGAGGAGCGTAGTTTTGCTTGAATTTCCTACTTTCCCCTTCATTGTAATCTCCTGCACCAGGGGAGTCACTCTGGCCTGAGAGTCATGTGCCTCTTCAAGCCTCTCTTAGGAGAGGATCAGGAGTGGCCTAGGATGTTTTGCTGCTGTAGGCGAAACACCCCTCTGCCAACGGCCTGCCAGCCTCACCACCACAACTGCATCTTCACCCACAGATGCACCCATGCTGCCAGAACTATGCAGCAGCAAGGGCACAGCGTTAACGGGAAATGCAAGAGCACTGTGGCATAGTTGAAGCCAGGGAGGGGCTAGCAGCAGTACAGTGGCAGGGTCGGATCTGCTACTGGGGCAAATTGCTTTGCCTGGCCTCATGGAAACGCCAGCCTCCTCAAACTCTCTCCAGACCACACCCCTCACTGGTCCCCTGCTTCACACCATCCTTGAGTGTTTTTCTCTGGCTGAAATGTATTTTTGAACTTGGATCCTGCCCTTTGCTTGCCCAGATGGAGGATAAAGAGAAAGTAGCCCACCATGCAAAGATGGTATTTATATCTGTTGCTCCACCCACTTTTGCTGGTGCCCCTGCCCACTACAGACATGTGGCCCCTGGAAGGTTGCCCAAGTGGAGAAATAGATCAGTTGTGTTTGCCTCTTTTAAGTTCACATTGTCAGCAATGTAGAAAATACTGTCCATGTGATAGGGCACTGGTTATCAAATGGGTGCTTACCAAGTGTGGAACATAACATGTGCACTGGACATATGCAATACAACTATATGTTTTAGTCTCGATTTCTGTGATCTATCTACAATATACAGTGGTACCTTGGGTTAAGTACTTAATTCGTTCCGGAGGTCCGTTCTTAACTTGAAACTGTTCTTAACCTGAAGCACCACTTTAGCTAATGGGGCCTCCTGCTGCTGCCGCGCCGCTGGAGCACGATTTCTGTTCTCATCCTGAAGCAAAGTTCTTAACCCGAGATACTATTTCTGGGTTAGCGGAGTCTGTAACCTGAAGCATATGTAACCCAAGGTACCGCTGTATCTTCTTTTGGAGATAACAGGCACACGTGAAAAAAGACGGTGAGAGATATACCTGAGCGCATACTTATTTTTTTACTTTGTTTTGAAGGCTCATATCCTACATTTTGACTGGAGTCCACAAAGCAGCTCACAACACACACACATATATATATATATAGAGAGAGAGAGAGAGAGTGTGCGAGTACTACACTGCTGGTCTTAAACCTGTTGCTTTGTTAGAGTAATGATAATAATAGAAGCAATATTGTATGTAACACTAATGTCTCACAACAAATGAAACTGATCTGTAGGAAACGCAGCTTGAAAAAAGAGAAAATGCACGTGTTTTTGTAAATCAAGAAATCTTTGATAATTTTTTTAAAAAGTATAAATACAGCATTATAATAGTTCCAGAGGAAAGATAGCACAAGAATGAAAGGTGTCTCCAGACAGCCACTATTTTGTAGTAAGGATCTGAGGTGTGCACTTAAGGTGTGCACATTTTAAAATCCACTTTTTGAAAAAACAGACTGTGGTTGGAAAGTGATGCGGAAATGCATTGAAACTTTTTAAGCGCAATTTGGTGGAACTTTATTATATATATATTAACAGCAGCAATCTACAATATCAGTTACAGACAGTATCTCTTGAGGTCTGGAATGCTTCGTTGTACTTTTGACCTTTTGTGTTTTAATTTTAGGTACACATCTATGCTTTTGAATGTTTTCTTTGTCCTCTGTGTTTTCTATGCTTGTAATGCTTTATTTAGTTATGTTATTCATATAACAAAAATAAAAATGTTAAAACATTAAATAATAATAATAATAATAGAAACAGTGGTAGCATTACTGAGCATTTATATACCACATTTGTATGGTTTTAAAGTGCTCCCCACAAATTAAACATAGCGACGAAATCTGCTTTGCATTCAGATTTGTATTTGATTCAGCAAGGGAGGGGGAGAGCTCAAACCCACATCCTCAAATAACTTTCCACTAAACAGGAAACAAGAGACTTCATTAACATTGTCTAACTGGGAAAAAACCCCAGCCTTTAACCAAAAAGACTTCAAGAGGAGCTTGCAAAAACCAGTAATTAGGCAATCCCTGCCCTCCAGCTTATCATCTAAAAGTTATGACGCAGGCACCAGGAAAAAGGGATGTGAAGGAGCAAGAACCCAAGCTCAGAAATCTTAAGGCCACAGACCTGTTAAGGACCAGCTGGGATGGAGTAAGTTCAGGTAGCCTGGTGGAAGACTTGCTGCCAGGTGGAGACTGAGGGGGAGCCACAGCAGAAAGCACTGGAACAGCCCAGCAGCTTCTCTGCTCTGAAGCTCATTGGAATGGCTGCCACATAGTCCCACTTTGCACATCATGCTGAGCCAAAAGTTATTTTCCAGCAGGACGTTGCCCACATTTCCGTGCCTTCTGACCTCCCTCTTTATATTTCCCCTCCCCACAACCATGCATACACATGCTTGCAACTCATGATAACACTTGTTGCATCTGATGAAGTGTACTGTAGTCCAAAAGCTTATGCCACAATGAATTTGTAAGTCTATAAGGTGCCACAAGACACTCTATTTTCTTCTCACTTTCCTAGTAAAATCTGGTATTTACTATTGCCTGTAAGATGGCAAGCTCATCTTTATTTGGGTATAAGTCTGATTGAACTAAAAAAATTTTTCGAGTAGGCATTACACTGCAAAACTAGCTATTTTCAAGAAGTCACCACGGCTAATTAAAAACGGACCTACTTCAGCACTGGACTTCAGATCGTCAGATGGAACTGATCCAAACAGGTCAAAACTGAGCTTCCAATAATTCAAATGTCCTTATATTCAAATCAGTAGGTATGAAAATATTTGTGCCGATTGCAGTGTGGGACATTGTCTGAATGGACCTACAAACAGGCTCTGCAACGTGGTGGGGTTGCCACTTGGGGAAGACATAGGGGTGTACCTACTTGTGGGATTATAGACTAAGCACTACGGGTGGTTGAGGGAAAGTTTGATTAAGTGGGGCTCCCCCAGAGTGAGAGACGGGAGGAGAGCTGAAGTGGACTTTTTCTCTCCTGACAGAGTGGGATGCACATATTACGGGGGCCTTAGTTTGCTATCTGTGGCTCTTAAGTACAGTATAGGTTGATATCGCAGTGGTGGAATTGGGGCTCTCCAATTTCAGTGGCGCCCTATGTGACCGCCTCTCGCGCTTTGTTCTACAGCATTGTAGTGGTCCCTGCAGCACAGTGCCCAGCTCAAGCACACTGGTTGTGCAACTTTAAAACTGCCTTTGGCTGTTGAATGCTGAAATGTGTCTTGCTGGGCATGTAGCTAGGAATTGCTAAGATGCTTCCTCAATTTCAGTGGGTGGGGGTTCAGGTGGAGAGGCTAGCTACCACATGGGTAGTTAGAAATCGTTTGATTTCTGTTCCTTCCTCTAGAGATACTGGTAGGCTATCCACCAAGCCTCCCTTGTTTGTGCTGCTATTGAATGCCAGAGCAGTCCACCATGATCATTCAGGACTGGATCACCAGCAAAGAGAATGATCTGGTTTGCATTACCGAGGCTTGGATGAGTGAACTGGGTGGGTTTGACCTTACCCAGCCGTGCCCATCTCATTTCTTGACGCAGCATCAGGCCAGGCTGGGGGGGGGGGGGCGGGGTCCCAAGGGGAAGTTTTGCTATTGTCCATAAAAGGACCCTCTTCTTTTCCAGAAAACCTAATACTGTATACCTTGGGACAGGCTTAGGAGGTCTGCACCTGATCCTGGACTAGAGAAAGCACCCCCTGGAACGCAGAGGGCTTACTTTTTAATATTTGATGTCTCACTGTGTTTTTATATTATTCTGGAAGCCGTCCAGAGTGGATGGGGCAACCCAGTCAGATAGGTGGAGTAATAATTATAATTTGTTAGTTCTTAGTAGGCAATTATAGTATTTCGCCACAATCCTAAATTCCTAGGTGATTGTTATTATTATTAATTAGATTTATATTACCGAGGGCGGTTCATAGGGTAAAAAAACAAGATAAAAAAAATACTGTAGTTAAAACGAAAGCAGCAAAACAATAACGCCCCCACGAACACATTTATAAAGCCGTGGAATACCATTTCTTATTAGATTTATATAGTTGGGGTTATGAATCCTCGATTTATATCTATATACTTGGAAGTCCCCGAACACAACGGGGCTTCCTCCTGAGCAGCTAGAATCAGGCAGCGGGATCACCCCGAGGGAACCTTCTCTCTCTCCGCCGGATTTCCATCCCGCCTTTCGCGACAAGCTAGGCCACCTGCGGCCGCGCTGGCTGGGCTCCGCTCCCGCGCGGAGCGGCTGGACTGGCCCCGCGGGCGAGGAAAGGGACCTGCAAGCTCCGAGGCGCCCAGGAGAGGGCGAGCCAGCCGCGTCCTGCCCCCGCCCGCCCGCCAACCGAGCAGCTCGCCGGCCGCGACAGCAGCAGCAGCAGCGGCGACTTTTTGTTTCGGCGGGGCGGGCGCATGCGCTCTCCGCCGGCAAGGGCTAGAGGAGGGGGACGGACGGGCTGCTCTGGGAACTGGCTGCAGGCGCAGAGCGCAGCACCGCGGAGGGCCCCATGGCCGCCTGCTAATGGGGCAGCGGCGCTCGCCGGCAGGCGGACCACGACCACGACGATGCTGCTGCCTGTGGAGGCCGATCGGGTGCCGCTGAGCCGACGCAGGCCGGGCATGGAGCCTTGGCAGCTGCTGTAGGAGCCGCCAGGAGGAGGCGGAGGAGGAGGAGGAGGCGGCCGAGGAGCGGGCGAACAAGCGAGCGGAACAATCCGAAGCCCCCCGGCTGGGGCGGAGGCGGATCGCACAGCCCAGGTGATGGAGAAGCGCCCGAGCCGCTTGCATCCCCACCCCGCCCCCGCTCAGCATGCCCACTCCCCAGCCTTCCTAACGGCCCTTTCTCCGGAGCCTCGGGGCCCTTCCGAGATCCCCTCCCGCTCCCCGATCTCCTCCTTGGTCACCCCCTCCCCCGGAACCTTTCCTAACCCTCGCCCACGTTGCCAACACCGCCTCCCTCTTCTCCGGATCTGCCCGTCTTTTTACCCCCCCCCCCGGTCGCCTCTCGTTTCCTGAGGATCTTCCCTCCCAACAAGGGCCTCCTCCATCCCCTCCCACCTTCTTATTATGGCCCTTTCCCACCCAAACTCCTGGCTTGGCAGCTTAAAAGGCCGGGAGGCTGTGACTTCCCTGCCTGGATCCTCTTAAAGGCCTTCCGAACACCCCCTCCCCATTTGCCACGATACGTCGCCAAATTCATGGGAGAGTTGCACAGTGCCTTTGAGTTATTGCAGCCTCTCTCTCCCCCTTTCAAGAGCAATGCTGGGAAGCCCCCCCCCTACCCGCCCTGCCCCCTTTTTCCTTGCTGCGCGCAGGTCTGGAGGCTGCTTTTGCTGCCGCTTGGGTCTGGCAGCGAGCTTTGGAGGGGTTACTAGAGTTCAGACGCAGCTGAGCTCGCAGGAGGGGAGGGTGCGGGGGGGTTTCCGCAGCAAGTTGTAGATTAATGGAAAGTGCTGAATCGAAATAAAAAGCGAGGTGCGGGGGAGTGGAAGGGCCAGGGGAGTTAGGGAGAACTGGCTTTCCAAAGAGTGCGTCGGCTCCTTGCGGTGGGATCCTAACCTCACCCAGGGTGGTGACCTGGGTGCTGAGGTTTGGCAATGGCACTTGCGGCTCCCGGTTCCTTAAACGCTTTCGGTCTGTTCACCTTACCGGTCTTGCCACCGAGTTAGCCCCGAGCACCTAGATCCAGAACTGGTTACGAGGAATTAAAGGCCTGTCGAGATCAATGGCATGCCCCAGGTATGTCGGATTGGAGTATGGACGATGGCTATTTGTTTATGGTCAGTCGTCGCGAGCGTTTTTGTTTTGTTTTTTTACAGCGAGGCATGCTTTGCTGCAAAACCGTCCCATTTTGTGTGTGAAACTCGGTATTAAAGAGAGAGAGAGAGAGAGAGGAAGGAAGGGGGAGTCTGAAGAGGTCCAGTTGTAAAGCAAATGCTTATGTAAGAATTATTTCCCTTTTCTCAGTCTGGTGAGCAGGGCAATCTGCCTGCACCTCTCCCTCCTAACCAGATTCTTTTAGGCACCTTAAATTAAAACTTGCAGTGTGTGTGTGTGTGTGTGTGTGTGTGTGTTGGGTTTAAAAATAATAATAATCTTTCTCTTTGGAGCTGCAGTTTGCCTTGACAGATGGGTAGCTATTGTAAATCTGCCTCCCTGTCAGGTATTACTTTGTCCTCTGGCAAGTACAGGAAAGGAGTGTGTGTGCTAGGGAGACAGGCTGGGCTGGAGAAAAACGTGACTTTAAAGATAATTTAACAGGCTCCACTCCTGCGCATTATATATTTTTTAAAAACCCAACACCTTAGTATGCTAACCTTTTCGTTATGATCACATGCAGATTTTGCTCTCGTTAAGGTAGACTTCTGACAGTAATTTCGTTTATAAGCTATGCGATTCTTCTGGCTGTGATCAGCTTCAATTTTTGTTAAGAGATGCGTTTAAAGCTCACTATTTTGTGTGGAAGAGGCAAAGAGATTAATTTTCCATAGATTATTGTAGATTAACACAGTTAACGTGCTGGCATTGTACTGCAGATCTGATGTACATAGTTCCTCTTGATTTTACTTATTGTGGAGTGTAAAATTGCAATTCTCTATATAATTTTGGGGAGAATTCCACTAAATTCAGTGGGCTTTTGTCCAGTTTGGGATTGGGCTGCAGATTAAATCAAAACCACATTGTTAACGAAAGCTGTAATAAGAAAAGGATGGTTTAACTTTGGTAAAAAAAAATTGGCTTCTTTAATTGTGATCAATGGCATGCTTGAGTGAGTAGGCATTCTGACAGGCTTCTAGTTCTACTGTTAGGAATATATTTGCAACAAAGTGATTTGGAAATAGGGTTGCCAACACTTTCTTGAACAAAGCTCCTGTGTTTCTAACAGTGGCATAGCTTGTAAAAAATAATATTCAGAAACTATCTGTGGAATACAGGAAAAGTAATCTCCTACTGCATTTCTGTTTGTCTTAAAGCTGTTAAATGCACAGGGGCCTTGCTGGAAAAAAAGTTGGCAACTCAGCAGGGAATAGGCAACTGTGTGCTTTTTAACACTACTGCGTGACATAATGTCTTTCAGAGTAACCAGGTTTTCTTCTAGCAGAAATGTGAACATCTTTCAACATAGCTTTCTGTCTGCTTCACAGTACTGTATACACTTATAAAGTGAGTGAAGAAACTGATGTCAGAAGTGAACTGAAATCAGTCAAGTATACCAGAGAGGGATTTCCCCTGTCCCCTTTTGAAAGTGATGCAAATCACTCGTTTCAGTTCCCCCCTAATATCTCATGTCCCGGGGTGGGAATTAAGAACTGCAGATAAATCAATATGTTGCAGAACTGACAAGTGCTGCAAAAAGGTGTGTTACTTTATAGTCTGCTTTAAGTAAACACAGCACAAAATCCATTGAATTATTGCCTTTTGCCCTTTTTAGCTTGTTGATTGGTAGTTCAAACTATTAGAAGCCCAATTGATGCTTTATATTCCAGCTGCTCTTTTCAACCAGTACTCTGCATGACACCATCACACAATGTTTGATTCCAAATACCTGACTGCAGTGATTTTTTTTTTTAAAAAAGCTGTGGAACCAAATACAACTTTAATGTGTACTTGTCTTGAGTAGTAAAAGTGTGTGACGATGGTGTCCTTCAGCGTGTGCTGTGTTTACAGTCGCCGAAATTCCATGAGATTTTCTCATGCAAATAATACACTTAATTTAACATATTATTTATTCTGTGGAATAGCTTTGCATTCTGCTTGTACAGATTTGCATAGGATTTTATTCATCCAGCTTTCCCTCAGAGTAGACCCACTGAAATTAATGGGATTTAAGTTAGTCAGGGTCATTAATTTCATTCAGTCTGCTCTGAGTAAAAGTTGGATGAACAAAACCAGTAATTTACTGATATACGTATAAAGTGAGGAGCCCCAAAGTAGTTTACCACTTCAGTTTTTGTAGGATCAGAACTGTATTGTACACCGGCTGAACTTGGCATCCTTACCTTCTTCTACTGGAACTTTGTGGCATTTATTAATTTTTACATCCAGTACAAGTTTCGTAGTGTCTGTAAAAAAACAGATCTCTCAAACGTATATTCTAGAAGTCATCTATGTATGAATATATATACGCTTATATTGGAGATTCCCAACTGGGTGCCCACCAGGTGTTTGGGACTATAACTCACTTCTGCCCCACACAGCATTGCATACTTACTAAGGCTGATGGGAGTTGTAGCTCAAAACATGTAGAAGGCACCTGGCTGAGAAAAGCTGCTTTAGATACCCGGAAGCACAGCACAGATTTGTATCCTTGAGTTGGTTCGGTATTGTTTCAGCCGGATGTCTGGTACAGTTTACTGCTTTTGTGAATCTGCTGTACTTGCACTACATATGTTACATAGGTATCTTGGGGCACACACCCCCCACTTCTCTCACCTAGAGAGGTGGTTGTCGAATAAAGACTTTCAGAAGACATCTGAAGGCAGCCCTGTACAGAGAAGTTTTTAATGTTGGATGTTTTACGGTGGTTTTTATAAATTGTTGGAAGTTGCCCAGAGTGGCTTGGGCAACCCTGTCAGATGGGTGGCATATGATTGTTATGTTGTTGTTGTTATTGTGTCTGAATTTTTTTAAGTGTTGTGCAGTTATTAAAAGATAGGACAGCCCCTGCCTGAAGGTGCACAGTCTAATAAGACAGGATACGAAAGGGGGTGGGGAGAATGATGAGATAAAAGGAAAACAAACTGCCTCTGATTGATTGATTGATTGATTGATTGAATTTCTGTGCCACCCTTCATCTGAAAATCACAGAGCAGCTTACAAAACACACATACAAAAATACACAGTATAGTAACAAATGAAAACAATACCCCCCACAAACGCTTTAGAAATATTGTACCACTAATTTGATTTATCCTGTGCTTGCAGGATAAATCGTATAAAAGTGCCAGAGAGCCCACTAAAGTTAAGTGTGGGCCAACTCTTTTGAGAAGGTGTATTTGCGAGACATCTGCAAGGACAGATCTAAATGTCTGTGGATGCAGACCTGAGTGTTGCCTTTCTCATGTGGAACTTTCACTCCTTTTAAGGCATGGAGATAACACACTGACATCTTCCAAATACCACATGAGAAGCTGCCCTAAGAGCTCCTTTCATGGAGCTGCCTTCTTTTCACTGGAAGGAAGGTGTCAAGAGTAGTGTCCCTGGAGACCTGTCATTTTTTCACTCACTTGGCAAGGCATGGTCAAAGCAGGAGCTTTCAGATTGCTAAAGTGCCTTCTCTAGATTGCCAGCCACTTCAAGGTTGCTTTTCATTATTTATTGAACATAAGATGAGTCTGCTGAATCAGGCCAATGGCCCATCTGGTCCAGAAGGTGATGGTGGTCCAGCTTCAGGCATGCTTGCAGAAACTGGTTACTTAGGCTTCAGGCCTGGTCATGGCACAGAAACTATCTCAGTCTCACTGGTTGATGGGAGAGATGGAAGGAGTGTGACCCTGCTTGTTCTCTTCAATCTCTTGACAGCTTTTGAGACTGTTGACCATGGATCGTCTCAGGGAGATGAGGGTTGAGGGCACTGTGTTTCCGTGGTTCCGCTCATACCTCCGGGGCCATTTCCAGAAAGTTGTGGTGGGAAGCTGCTGTTCAGCACCCTGGGAGCTGTCCTGTGGCATCCGATGAGGTTCCAGCTTGTCCCTCATGCAATTTAACTATATGAAGCCTATGGGAGCTGTCGTCAGATTTGGTGAGAAGTGCAATCAATATGCCGGTGACATCCAGCTCTGCATCTCTGTTCCATCTGAATCCGGAGAGGCTATTGAGGTGTTGTAATGATGCTTGGAGGCGGTGATAGGCTGGATTTGGCCCTGCAAACTGAAGTTGAATCCTGAAAGGACAGAGATTTTAGGGGGGCCAAGTTCTCATGTCCAGGAGGTAGGAACCTCCTGTCCTGGTTGTGATTGTACTCCCCTTGAAGGAAGAGGTCTGCGGCCTGGGGGTGCTGCTAGATTCAACACTGAAGGCTCATCCTTGGTGGCTGTGAATGCCAGTTGCGGCCCCTTTTGGACAGAAATGACACGGCTGCTGTTCTCCATTCTCTGGAAATGTCCAGATATCATTATTTAATATGTTCTAGATGGGGCTGGCCTTGAAGACAGCTCAAAAATGTCCAAAATGCAGTGGCAAGATTACTGGCCAAGGTTCCATTGAGTTTCCACATAATGCCTGCTTTAAAACAGCTGCGCTGTGGGAACTTTGATGTGACCAATGTCTCTTGATAAAACAAACAGTAGAGGGAATATTGAGCAGAATTGATGCACTGGGAAAGGTTTGAATGCCATAATTGGTGCACTAGTTGGGTTAGTGGAGGCAGGAATTCTGACACAGTTGAGACCTACCAGACAAGAAACTGAAGTTGGTGATAGTTTGGAGGTACATCAAGATGCGGATAGGTCTTAAGCACAGACAGGAGGAAAAGGCAGCGGGTGATGGATTAATAAGCACACTTGGAAAGGTAGTGAATGAGTGGGAAAGTCATATTTCCAGTGGTGATTCTTCTAGAAAGAGGCCCCCAGATGTTCCACAGATGTTCATAACTGGTCAGTGAAGAAATCCAGCAGAATAATGAAAACAGAATCTGAACTGAAATTCAAGCAGGCATGGAAAAGCAGCTGGAGGAGGAAGAGAGGACAGGGTGAAGAAAGAGCTGTGAGTGGGGGGAGCCTTTCCCCCATTCTCTGGAGCCCCTAGGAAACTCCACAAATCTTCTGAGGCTGGATGGGTCATGACTGAGCCTGAGCAAGTACCCTCTGCCTCGGGCCTGTCAATTGTGAATACCTGTCTAACTGTAACCAGGTAGGCAGTATCACATTAATCTTTCAGGATCGAGATGTGTGGGATAAAGTTTGGTCTCTAATTCATATGTTTGCTGACAGAAAACTTGAATTAAAAAGTTGTCCAAGGAAGCCCTTGCCACCCACCCATTCTAATGGCAAGTTAGATATTCATTCCCTGTACTAGAGAAAGGGAATTGCAGTCTGGAAAAGACAATTTGAGAGGAAGGTGCCAGAAGTTCTCAAGCCATAAGATTCCCGCCTTTGTCACCCTATCCTAATTATATATAGATATAGACAAGGCGGGAAACTTCATAATATTGGCTTGAATGTAGATGTTGGAATAAATATTTCCAGGTTTGAAGCTCTAAACTCCTACCCTGCTAGCAGTCTGTTTTGCAGAAATCAAAGGGATTATCTATTAGCAAATGCTCAAGGTAAGCCCAGGCGTAGGGGTAACTATAGAATAGCAAATTATGATACCTTTAGCTCTTTTCTAAGATACCATAACTGACTAGAAAACATCTAGAAAAGGCTTAGCAATCTTTGCAACCTGGCGTGTTGGGATAATAAAAAGGTAGATTAGGATTTTATCTGTATGTTACAGCAATTTGATACAATATGTTTGCAAGGGACTTGGTTGCACACACTTAACCCACCCACCCCCTTTTTACAGGGTTGTAACTCTTTTAGTGAGCCAGCTAAATTAAGAAATTTTAAAAGGGCCGAGGAAGTGGAGACTTGATTACCTTGATTTGGCAGAGGAAGTTTTGATAGCAGATTTTGGAGTTAAAAATAATTAACTTTTGTCCGTACAAATCAAAACTGAATTTGGAATCTTTATTTTCAGTATCAATGTAAGCAAAAGAGCTTATTTATTGCGTTTCTATCCTGCCTTTTTCTCCAGGGAGTCCATTGTTCACCCCCTCCTTAGTTAATCCCTGCAACAACCCTGTGAGGTAGGTTCAGAGGCTGGCCAAGGTCACCCAGTGAGCTTCAGGACTGAGTGGGGATTTGAACCCTGATCCCCCAGGTCCTAGTCTGATACTCTAGTCTTATACCACACTGTTTTCTCAGAGTACTTCTGCTATGGGACAGCTATATACTGTATTTTTCCATGTATAAGACAAGCTTTTTTTACCCAAAAATGAGGCTCAAAATTAAGGCTCGTCTTATATATGGGTAGTGCTGAGGGGGACGTGCGAATTGTTTTTTGGCACAAGCCCGGATTGTAAGCAGCGATTGGCTGCTTGATTGTGTGTGGGGGGGTGTGTGCCGAAAATCGCTCACCTGCCAGAATGCAGCACACAAACGCTCGCATCGCAGCTGCCTGATCACCGCCTTTAGCCCTCCTGCTTGCCGTTGCGGCAGCCAATAGACAGCTGCCCTTGTCGCAGGAAGCGGGAGCGTGATTGCCGGTTGCTGGCGGCAATCAGGGAGCTGATAAGTGGTTTCTGCGACGCGAGCCGCAAGCAGGAGGGCTAATGGCGGCAATCAGGCAGCTGCGGTGCGAGCGGTTGTGTGCTGTGTTCTGGCTGGTGAGCGATTTTCGGCATTCCCCCCAAATAATCCTCCCCCAAACCTCAATCCCCCCTATTTTCTAAATTCTGATGCCCCGTCTTATAGACGGAAAAATATGGTAAATTAAGTAGGTAAATAAATATGGGAAAGCAAAATGTCATTTAGAGAAGGATATGAACTATTTTCCTTGAAGCTTGAATTTGTTTTATTTGATGTTTTAATGTGTTGTAAGCCACTTTGAGAATTTTCCTTTAAATATAAAGTGGTAAAGAATTGAAATTAATAATAATTAAAAATTCCACTGAAAGAAGCAAAAAAGTGCCTAGACATTCTGTTCTGGCAACCGTAACCTAGGTTTAAGGTGCCATTTGGCGATTAGCTTTTATATCTCAGTTTCTAATACTGGGGCCAAATGGCTCCCCAAATCAACACAGACCTTGGAAACTTCACACTGGACTTCAAGCATCTGGCATTGTGTGCCTCCCCATTCTTCCTCCAGACTCTGGGTCGTTGGTTTCCAAATGAGATGCAAAAACTGCTCTCATCAGAAAAGAGATTTGGGGAACCATGTCATCAGCTGGTGTTGGTCCACTGTGCTTCATTAAGTCCAGGGTCAACGCAGCCGTCTACCAGGAGATTTTGGAGCACTTCATGCTTCCTTCCGCAGATGAGCTTTATGGGGATGCTGACTTCATTTTCCAGCAGGACTTTGGCACCTGCCCACACTGCCAAAAGTACCAAAACCTGGTTCAATGCCCATGGAATTACTGTGCTTGATTGGCCAGCAAACTCGCCTGACCTGAACCCCATAGAGAATCTATGGGGCATTGCCAAGAGAAAGATGAGAGACATGAGATCGAGCAATGCAGAAGAGCTGAAGGCTGCTTTTGAAGCTTCCTGGTCTTCCATAACACCTCAGCAGTGCCACAGGCTGATAGCATCCATGCCACGCCGCATTGAGGCAGTAATTGATGCAAAAGGGGCCCAAACCAAGTACTGAGTACATATGCATGCTTCTACTTCTCAGAAGTCCAATATTGCTCTATTTGCAGTCCTTGTTTTGCTGATTTCATTTAATATTCTAATTTTCTGAGATTGTTAATTTGGGGTTTTCATCAGCTGTACGCCATGATCATCACAAGTATAACAAATAAAGGCTTGACATATCTCACTATGCATGTCATGAGTCTATCTCATATATTAGTTTCACCTTTTAAGTTGAATTACTGAAATAAATGAACTTTTCCACGATATTCTAATTTTCCGAGTTTCACCTGTATATGCCTGGTATCTCCTTCAAAAATGATCAGACTGATTGTAAAGTAAAAACATTAAGGGTAGCTCAGTCGGTAGAACCCGGCAGAAATGGTTTGGTTTCTTTTGAGTGACAATAATAGCTTCATAACACACAGAGTGACCCTCCATGCACTGGTTGCAAAAAAAGGAAAAAAGTGTTGGATAAAATCACTATAAATTGTTACAGTGATTCAAAGGTTATACATTTGAAATCAAATTGGATTTGAATTTCTTGGTGTCTCCGATAACCTCTCTTACATCATGGATGTTGGCTCATATTCTCGATGTATGATCTGTATTGTTTTATTGCCACTCTTTCTGTGGGTTTGCCATGGCCTTTGGCTAGAACAATAAACTTGCATTGAAAATTGAACCATCCTTATTCATGGTGGTGCCATGCTGTTTTCATTGCGATTGTCTGCATGCTTTTAATCCATTTGCCAACGAAGCTGAGAAGAGCACCCTTCTGTAGATAGAATCTTGGCTGCTGTAGCTAAGAACTTAATTTATATTAACTCGGGCGGTGGAATACTTTTGGAGATTGTGTTTTCCACAGCTTCACACACAAAATAGTCGATATCTTTCAAAACGCATAGCTTGCTTGCCATGCCTTTCTGTGTGAACCCTTAACAATCCCACTTTGATATCATTTGGAAATTGCTCAGGTACTGCGATGAACTACAGGGTGGGTTCCAGTGGAAATTCTGACAAGCCCTTAACTACAGTGTTGGTGCACACAATACTTACTTTCCACCTGAGGTTTAACAGTATGATTATTTTCCAGGGTGCACTGCATACAGAAAGAAGCGTTCCTATTGTTGATACCATTTTGTATAAACCCCACAATAGTCAAAACTGCTTTTTTGCCAGTGTGGTATAGTGGTTAAGAGCGGTAGTCTCGTAATCTGGGGAACCGGGTTTGCTTCCCCGCTCCTCCACATGCAGCTGCTGGGTGACCTTGGGCTACTCACACTTCTCTGAAGTCTCTCAGCCCCACTCACCTCACAGAGTGTTTGTTGTGGGGGGGGAGGGAAAGCAGAATGTTAGCCACTTTGAGACTCCTTCGGGTAGTGATAAAGCGGGATATCAAATCCAAACTCCTCCTCTTCTTCTTCTTCTTCTTCTTCTTCTTCTTTGCTTTCCCATGGCCAGGAGGAGTCCTTGTCTTTGTGAGTGTGCAGGCAACAGGTTCAGTTTGTGGCATCTCCAGTGAAAAGGGCCAGCTATGAAGTTGTGGAGAAGACCTTAGCCCAAGACCCAGGAGCAGCTGATGGGGAGGGTCACTGCCGTACACCTGGCCTCCGGAAAGAGGCATCACTGCTGCTCACCGGGGGGGAGAGGCAGTGGGGAGATTGGTACCCTAGCAAGAGTGCCAGGTGGGCACTGCCAGTGCTCCAGCTGGCCTGCTAAGTGGCAAATCACTCAGAGAGCCAGCAGTAGATCCTGGTCTACCTTCTGCCCACTCCTGCCCCACACCACACATCTTAATATAAACCAATGTTGTGTTCATCTGTAGGGTTACCTCACCGGTCCATTAGAAACATACCATATTTTTCCGTGGAGAAGACACCCCCATGTATACGATGCCCGCTATTTGGGGGGACTCAAATTTAAGAAATTTGCACTATACACTATCCATGACGACCCCCACTTTTAAGCATAATTTTTAAAGAAAAAAACATAGTCTTATACACGGAAAAATACGGTAGTTACTTAACTATGGCCAGACATTGCGAAATACGCCATCATGACCTGAGGATGATGGTAATAATTGAACTAGTCCGCTGCTACTTAGCATGATTGCCTTTTAAAAACTTGCTTTTTTAAAAAAAACCAGCTACAGTCACCTTATTTTAGTTTTACATTTTTTTATTTGAGAAAAACAAATGGCAACCGTAGGCTGATCCCTAAATATTTCACAATGAAGAGAAGAACTTGGCAGTGAATTAAAAAAAAACTTTGCCTATTCTTGCTGAAAACTACAGTAATTACTATTTTAAAAATAAAAATTATTTTCATTTCACAGTGTTATGTGTTCCCATAAGCATTTCAATTAGCATAATATCAGGCCTGTAAAGCACAAACTTTTTTTTAACAAAAAAGAAAAGAGACTTTAATATCTCTCTCTCTCTCTCTCTCTCTCTCTCTCTTTGTCTTGCCTTGGCTGTTCTTTGACAATGTTTGGCTGGTATCTTCTCCCTGCTGTGGGAGATGCAAAAGGGCTTTTTCTCACAAGACCGCAATTAGGAAGAACAGGAATCGCAAGGCATTGGCTCCCCTTGTTCCCTTTGCGTAATCGTAAACTCCAAAGACCTTGCCTGTTTCATCAAATGCTCCTCCTGCACTTTGAGGGCAATGAGCAGCTTTAACTTCCTCATGTTTTGTAAATCAGAAGTATTTTACTTTATTGGTTAAAGTGAATGGTTGTGGCTTTTCTAATACTATCTCTATTAATACAGCCTGTAAGTGGGAGGAAATTATTGAACAACTATAACCGGGAGATACTGTACATTACCATAGTTTTCTGTGTATAAGACAACTTTTTAGTTATAAAATAATGTTAAAAATTGGGGGTCGTCTTATACATGGATAGTGTGGGGGGACGGGACGGGCGATCGGTTGCAGCCGCGAGCAGGAGATTGTCAGCGGCGATTGGTTGGGTGATTGGTGGCTGTGGCAATCCCTGTTGTTAATTGGCTGCTGCTGTGGCAATTGGGCAGGTGATTGGCGGCTGCTGAGCAATTTTTGGCAATCTGGGCAACCCTCTCCCAAAAATGCTCAACAACTCTGGGCAATCTCCCCCCCCCCCATTTTCTTAATTTGGAGCCCCCCAAAATAGGGGTTGTCTTAAACACGGGGTTGTGTTATACATGGGAAAATACAGTAATTTTGCAAGAATTGGTGTTGCAGGTTGGAACAGAATCTTGACATAGAATCAACAAGAAATGGCTTTGCCAGGTTTCTCTTTGGTGAATTCACAAAAGCCTGTGTAAGAGAGAAGTTCAATCAGGGTAGGCTTAATTTTTTTATAAAAATATGTTTAAAACATATTAATAATACACTGGTATTTTTTCTTAAGGGAAGAATAACTGCTCGTTGCTTTCTGTGTTAGCTTAATTTCCAGATTGACAGTTGTATTAAATGATAAAGTACAATATGTTCAGGGCTTTTTTTACAGCCGGAACTCACCGGAACTCAGTCCCGGCACCTCATTACAAGAGAACAAGGGAGGCAGGCTTTCCTTGTGGGTTCCAGCACCTCTTTTTCTAGAAACATGGCACTGAATGTGTTTAATATTAGCCCTTCTTCCTTCTGAGCACATTACCAAGATGTTATTGAAGTATGTTTGCATGATGTGCCAGGCTGCTGAACTAAACCGGAGAGGCGAATACTTGAAAGCACTCGTCTTGAGAGCGAGCAGAGTGTGCTCTCGCTTGTTTGCTATATGCAGCTATATATCGCAGGCAGCTCCGTACAATAGACTGTTGTTCATAACTGAAGGGACGTCATATCTGAATCTTCTCATCAATTCTTCTTCTCCGACCACTGGCACGACAGTGTATCTAGCTATGGATTAATGTTTTGGTGGCTGGGACTACCGTCCTAACGGTATTCTGAGGCCGAAGCAGATCTGTGAAACTCTTTTGGAAAGCCTTTCCTAAACCTAGATATTAACGAGCCTTATAAAACTGAAGTGGACACGGGTTGAAATGTTGGCAAGATCAGCTGTGCTTTCTTGCACAATCCATTTAAAGGAGCTGCATGCTTTACACACAGACACACAGTTCCAAGATACTGTAGTAGTGTTGCTGTTGTATAACATCATGTATTCAGTTTCGTTGTGTTAAATTGCTGCCTTTCATCTTTCTCTCCAATCTTCTACGATTCTCCTGCCTGCTACATAAGTGTGTTCATAGCAATCACCACCTTTTCCTTACCCACCTTTCGTGGGTGAGCAGCCGCCTCTGAGTTGTACAGGTAGCCTGCCCTGTGAGTATTTTATGCAAACTGCTTAGAGGTTTTTGTCTTATCAAGCAGCCTATCAATCTTGTCAAATGCTTTGATTCTGGCAATAGTAACTCACATTGCAGTTTTTATGGATGATTTCCAGTCATGCCTGGTTTATATGGATTTCTCTCTTGCAAGAAGGTTTATTTCCGAGTTACTTGTTTTTATTACAAGACTATTGCAGATTTCATTAGTCCTCAGTTGTACTAAATTCCTGGTCCTGCTTATGTATACCGATTTTCAGCCTTGAAAAGCAACTCACACACATCGTTAGAGATCCTGTTTTTATGGCACTATCGTATTATTTTCTGCTTGATTCCCGTGACACCTTTATAAGCTAATCAGGTTGTCAAAACATAATCCTTATCTGTTAGATGTGCTAGAATTCTCTCATGCCTTACTAAAATGTATCCAGGGTTAGAGTTGGTTTAGCTCTGTTTTGTGGTAAAGGCAACAATCTGCAGGCTTGATCTTAGAAATGTGAAATGTTGTTGTAATGGAGAAAATTCTGCAATTACTGGCTTAATAAATGGGTATTATTAGATAGTAGGCTATCTTCTTTCTCCACACCCATCTCTTCTATTCTTTCATTTGAACCATATTTTCAGTTGGATTATTTTTATGACTGAAATGGTAACTTGGGCTGGTACAATAAGGCCTGACTATTACCATTCCACTTCTCAATTTATCCGCCTGCCTGTTGCTCATCCATGCCGTGCATAGATTTTGTTCTTCCCTTTTGTAAGTACTCAATCCCAATGGCTGGTTTAGCCTTCATTTGTTGTATTCATGCACATAATTTCCAAACTGTCCACTCATCCACACCTAAGTGGAACTTGTTTTTTAAAACAGTGCTCTGAAAACAGGGGATTGCAAGAAAGTAAGTGGGACATAGAACTGTGCCAACAGTGTCCTTTGCTAACAGAATCCACACCACAATCCAAAAGGGTCTATAGCAGGGGTAGGTGGAAAGAAGGGACCATGAACTACCAGTGGATCGCCTCCTACCTACTGGTTCCTCAGATTCATAAACAATACTGAGCTAGTTGGATCTTGGTCTGATCCACTGTCACTTCCTTTGTGTGTGATTAGGATCACATATTTATTTATTTTATAATAATTTTCATACCTCATCACATTTCCAAAGGAAGTTTTAAGCAGTTTAACACAGACCAGTTAAGCCTTGAGATCAGGGGTATCAAACATAGTGCCTTGTAGATGCTGTTGGGAAAGAGTGCCCGTCGGCCTCAAGCAGCAAGGCAAATGTTCGGGCATGATAGGAGTTCAACGACATCTGAAGGAAAACATGTTGGCTATCCCTGCCTTAGATATTCAGTGATCCTGAGGGTGCACTTTTGATTTGTAAATTTAAAGTCTGTCAATGGACTGTGGGAACACTAGTTTTTAATTATCTTATGTGTAGATCACTTTGCGACACTGCTTTAGAATGCAGTTAATAAATTAATTGCAATAATAATAGTTTTTTAGTACACCATCTATGACTTAAATAAGCTTGCCCCTGGCTTAGCATCTTGATATTGTGACGTCTCTTGATATCACATTGTTTTGAAAACTCCCGTTACCACCTTTCTCCTTGTTTAATGGGTTACTACTTTGTCTTCTCTTTGGTTAAGAATAATTGGTACATTTAGCTGTCTGTGTCTGTGGTTTATATAGGAAAAAAACAAGTACAGTCAGCCTACTGCTATGCAAACTATGCGCTGAAAAAGACTTAACTGCAATTATAGGTTTGTAGGTGTTGGGTTAACCGACATCTCAATTGAAAGCCTTCACCCGACTGAGCAGTAATGCAGTGTCCTTCTCATACAACAGAGCCTATCTGTTGACAGTAAGTGACTGTGAGCGCTGAAAGCTACATTGACAGAAGGGCACTTTATGCAGTTCTCCCAGTTCATACTGTCATCTCTTTGGTGACTACACAGCACCTCTGGTCAGTCCATCAAATATCAGATGCATTACTTGCATTTTTAAAAGTTCAAATAGAATATAGCACAGATCAAAGTTTTGAGGCTTTATGCCCAGACTGAGTTCAGTTATTAAAAGGGTGTTGTTTAGTCATATAACAGCTGAGCTCAAATTGACTCAATGAGCAGACATCACTTCAGCAGCTTTCCATGTGTGTGTCTGCCAGTGTTCAGTATCACTAAGATTTGTAGCCATAGTTGGTTTTTTTAAACCATGGCTTAGTACAGTAGCTGGTTGTGTGTCAGTCTACATGGTGATAGTGTGTGATAGCTACATCCAGCACTAGAATGTGGCCCCTGGGGTGTGTATGTTGGCCAATGTTGCATGTGGCCCTTGAGACAAAAAAGTTCAGCAACCCACGGCTTAGTGTGATGTACGAATGCTGCCCAGAAGCATAACTATACTTTGTTTATTGCCGTCAAACAATGTTCTGAAGCCATGATAAGTTAGTGTATGGGCCAATGGCATGCCTCTATGTGCAAATTGAGCACCTTTCCCTAATCATGGTTTGTTTAGCCAACAATCACAGATGCTCAAAAAGCTACAAAGGCATGAGGCATTTGGGAAACAAAACAAGCTTTGCAGAAATAATCCATGGTTTATTAGATTCCCTGGGGTCGAGAAGCCATGTTTAATTTGGTTTTTGATATACAAACCATGGTTTACTGTTATGTGCAACCAGATCAGTGTGTGTTTGCTTATCATACATATCGCCGTCCAACATAGCCTTGGGTGGTGTGAAAAAGGAAGGCTTTAATGTTGTTTAAAATAGGGGAAAAGTTTGACAAGGAGCAAACCCTGTTTTTAAAAGTGGCCTAGAAGACTTCACCTATTTTATGTCAGGTCTTTTGTCCAATCCTGCTCCAATGAATCATACAAACATTACTAAAATGTGAAACTGTAGAAAATATCCTGCTTCAACAACCCTTTTAACATGCTTTAAAGACTTTATATGGAGCAACTGAAATGGTAAAAAAGAGTCCAAACTTAAAGGGTAGCTGGTTTATTTTGAATCTGAAGTTAAGCTTCCCCCAAATCTAAAATAAATGTGAGTGAGTACAA
Source organism: Podarcis filfolensis (assembly GCF_964270895.1). Classification (NCBI taxonomy): domain Eukaryota; kingdom Metazoa; phylum Chordata; class Lepidosauria; order Squamata; family Lacertidae; genus Podarcis; species Podarcis filfolensis. Next base: position 57,569,720 of record NC_139605.1, read on the forward strand.
AATGGTGAAAACATTGCAGCTTAATGCATTGTGGTGAAATTGGGGGTGCTTTTTTATGATTTGTAGCCCACCTTTGTGAAAAATGTTTACCATCAAACTTCCATCTACTTAGTCAGCGTGAACAGTACCGAGGCACGTAAGCCAGTGGTCTCACTCTGTACAAGACAGCTTCATAAATTCTAATGCTGTGGATCCTTTGGTGTGCCTAACTTGCTGTCTTTTGCTCTTTACAGTCTGCTACCCATCCATTGATAAGGAACAGAATGGCTGCCAAGGAGAAGTTGGAAGCAATGTTAAATGTGGCCTTGCGGGTCCCAAGCATCATGCTTTTGGACGTCTTATACAGATGGGATGTCAGTTCCTTCTTCCAGCAGATCCAAAGAAGTAGCCTCAACAACAACCCCCTCTTCCAGTACAAGTACTTGGCTCTCAATATGCATTATGTGGGTGAGTATGCATTGGCTGGCCAGAGCATTTATTCCCTGCTAGTTCCGCATTCTGCCTGAAGCAAAACCTCTCTCAGTGTATTCAAAGCATCTGATGATAGTCAGTGTCTTAATAGAGAGGTTTGAGTTGCTAAGAGGCGTTTAAAATCATTACTTCCTCTGGCTCTTGAATTACCTGAGGAAAGGCATTCCAGAGGGTGGGTGCTGGCACCAGAAGGCCTGCTTCCATATTGTCAGCAAGTGAAAAATCAGTAGGGTGCCCTCAGAAGGTATTAAATATTGACTCGGTCTGTACTGGGAGGCAGTCTGCTAGGCATCCTGGTCCCAAGTTGTATAGGTCCCAAGTTGTGTCAGCAACACAACCTTGAATTTAGGTCAGTAGCCAGAGCAGATCTTTCAACACCAATATAATATGTGTTAAGCTGGATGTTCCTGGGAGCTGCATTTTGCACCGGCTGCACCTTCTGGACCAGGTGCAAGAGCACAGTCATGGCTGCCTCCCAATTCCCAGGGTTTCCTGGGAAGAAGGACTGATGGTCAAACCACTCTAAAAATTACAGTCCTGTGAGGGAAATAGGAGGTCTCCTAACAAATCTTAGCACCCTTAGCAAATGCCTGTTCCCAGGATTCCTTGGGGGAAGATAGGACAGTTAAAGTGGTATAACAGTGTTGTAAACGTACAATACAAATGCTGCCCATATCTCCACATATGCAATTAATATTCCATAAGTGAATGGGTCACCCCTCGGGGAAAGCATTCTTGAGTAAAAATGTCTTCAGTAGGCGCCAAAACATTGTGACATTAGGTGCCTCATTTAAGCGGATAATTGATTCCAGAGGGCTGGGGCCATAACACTTAAAGCTTGATTTCTAGTGTAAGCTACATGCACCTCTGGGGCGTGTGATACTCTCATGCCCCATCTGAGGAGTGCAGTTGCTGGGCAAGGTGGTCCCATAGGATAGTTCGTTTGACAACTGATGGAGCCACTTGTGCATTTTGTAAACTCTGGCACACTTCGTACCTGTGTATCAGAAATACACTAGCCCTACTCAGGCACTTCCCCTGACTGTGGCAGGGTTCTAAATCATGCAGAGGAGCCTGCACATGGAGAACAGACCTTCCCCCTTCACTGTGTGGAAAGTGGTGATGGGGACACAGAAGAGGGGTTGGAACCATTGAGCTGTACTCCACTGTCCCCCACCCCACCAATGATTGTAATTGTGTGTGAGAGAGAATGTAAATTACCGTATTTTTCGCTCTATAAGATGCACCAGACCATAAGAAGCACCTAGTTTTTGGAGGAGGAAAACAAGAAAAAAAAATTTCTGAATCCCAGAAGCCAGAACAGCAAGAGGGATCACTGCGCAGGAAAAGCAGCGATCCCTCTTGCTGTTCTGGCTTCTGGGATAGCTGCACAGCCTGCATCCGCTCCATAAGACGCACACACATTTCCCCTTACTTTTTAGGAGGGAAAAAGTGAGTCTTATAGAGCAAAAAATACGGTATGTTTGTTTTGTTCACCATCTAGCTTGATGGAAGAGCTGAACAACATATACTTGGTCTGTTGTTGTTGTTTGTTATTGTTTTAAAATAATTATGTTTTAACTGACTGAGCTCTTTTTAAGGTACAGTGGACCCTCTGGTTATGAATTTAATTCATTTTGGGGGTCCGTGTGCACCCCCAAAAAATCCATAACCAGAGGCACACAGAGCACTTCTGCGCATGCGCGAGTGGCGGAACCCGGAAGAATACACTTCTGGGTTTGCCGCTTTCACAACCCGAAGATTATGTATCCAGAGCGGCACGTAACCCGAGGGTCCACTGTATCTTGTAATCCCACTGTACCATCAAGTCCTGTACCATCAAGTCAGATTCATTGCCTTACTTCCCAACACATCAAAGGGGAAAATACTTTCATTTATGCTAGTACCATGCCCTTGTTTTTATTAGTATAAAACAAGCAGAGATTCAGATTCAGATATTTCAGACCATGTTGACTGCACTGCTCACCCCTGGAGGATATTAAGCAGCAAGAAAGGACGTTTCATAAGTTCGAGAAATATTTCACTGAGAGAGGGGTGGTCGCTGCTATTTGATTTTAGTATAAATGATTTCATTGGTTGGATGGTCATTCATATTGATGTTTGTAAACTGTCATAAGTGGTCTAGATTTTTAAATAATAATCTTTGCCACATGATGTCTTTTATATATGTACTCTCTCCCTCCCCCATTTCATTCATATGCCTAAGATGTACACGGACAAGAGTGGCATACAAATAATGTTACAAATAAAATTATGTAGATATAATAAAATAGCTTGTAGTGCAGATGCTAAGCTGATGCTAGATAGGATGCTAGATAGGAAAAATAAGAAAGTTCCTTTAATTCACTGATAATCCTACCTTTCCTCAGTAGAGCTCAGGACCGTACACAGGGTTACTGAGCAATTGCCCATCCAGGTGCTAACCAGACCCAGATCTGCTTTTAGCTCCAGCAATGGTACTTTCAGATAATGAACCTACCATATCTTAGATCTATGTAAAGAAATAGAGGCACTTTCCTTTTAAGCTGCTATACACAGTTTATCCCTCTGGCATTTTCTAAGGCTGATGTGTGGGAGGTCTCTGATTCTTCAGCCTAATGCAACCACTGGCTATTCCTAGTAAGAATGCCAAAGTCAGCGTGACACAACCAGATGTAATGGTCAGATAAATTGTTACGCTTTATGGACTTGGGAGAAAGCGCCCCCTCTGACAGCTACAGAGATGAATAAAGAGTTCATAATGTTGCTGCCTTAGCCATATTTGTGAGAATGAGGTTCGTTATAGATTGGTGCTTCTGAGCTGCATATTGGGTTTCTGGGTGAACCACGTTGGGGCTTTCCAGAGGATTGTTGGCATACACTTCTTCCATTGTGCTTGGCAATCCTTCCTTGTGAAACCTGTCCCAGAAAATAAAGGAAGTCCAGCTATTGCCAGTTGCTCATTCTGCCCTCTTAAGAGTACATGCGATAAAAGTGTTGCTTTGTTTGCACTAGTAGTAGTTCCGTTTTAATCCTATGATTGCAGGTGGGGTGATAATGATCTGCGTACATGTCTACTGCCTGCAGCATACTGATTTTCACCACAGATTACAGCCTGCAACCTGTCTTTTTGACTTGCGGAAGCTGGGTGTACGCCTTGCAGAGCTATGGAGAAAATATACTTAAGAAAAACAGCCCAAACCCCACTCCGCACCAAAACGGATAGTTAGTTGACTTCTGACTGTTTATATCTAAGTTAATTGTAAGACAGTACAGTTGTTAGCTATTGTGGGAGCAGGCCGAGTTGATTTTGCACTGTATAGATAAAGGGTGCTGTCAGGGAACTGCCATCAGTGCCGGAGGGAGAGAGCAAAAGCCAGAGGGATTCCAGAGAGCGTCCAGGGATCGGGAGAAGCAGCCCATCTTCTGGGGAAGAGAATCAGCGTAGCACAAGTGGAGAAAGGGGGCAGATGGGGGAAGCGGCGAGGCGGTCCCATGACTCCTTGCCTGGGACCAGCGGGGAGAGTATGGGTCCTCGGTTGCCCATGCCCTCCTTGCGCAGAAGGCTTCCGCGCAGAGAGAGTAGGAGGAGACTAGGCGTCAAAGAGCTTCTTTGCTGGAAGAAGTTTAAGAAACGCCCACTGACGGATTCTGCCAGCGATTGAGTCAGCCACAGGTAAGTGGCTGTCCAGACAGAAAAGGTTCACTTTGGCAACCCAGCCAGGTGTTTGCACCCAGCCGGGGAGATAAGCACCGGCTTACGCACAAGCAACCCCTAGAACCATTACAGGTGCTTACAAGTGTTAGGACTTGGGAGCCCTGAGTTCAAATCCCCGATCTCTCGTGAAACTTGATGGGTGATTTTGAGCTACTCGCTTTTTCTCAGCTTCAACCTCATAGAGTTGTTGTGAGAACTAAATTGGGGGATGGGGGAAGAACCATTTATACCACCCTGAGTGGCTTGGGGGGAAGAATCTGAATGGGAAAAGAGAATACAGTGAAGCAACATTTTTTTTTTAAAATGCAAGGACAAAATGAGGTTTGCATTACAAACCGGGAAGTGGTTTTTAAAAGGTTACTACTATAAGCAAAGTACTATCAAAATATTTGTTTCCAGTGTTAGCAAAAAAAATAATAAATGTTCACAAATACGTTGCCGTCTGAAGCTGTCCGGTGGTATCATATATATGTTGAATCTCTTTTTGTTGTTGACAGTGGATCTCTGCACCTGACATCATATGACATCAAGTGACGGGGAGGTGGGTGTGGATTGCTCAGCATGGCCTTGCAGGCCAAATCCAGAGGCCTGCCAGGGCTAATTAGGGCCATGGGCTAGGTTCCCCACTGTTGCTTTAGGTCCTGAGGCACCCAGGCCATGTAAGGCTTTCTAGGTCACAGCCAGCACTTAGAATTGGCCTTAGAAACGAAACAGATGCCAGTGGAAGTGCAAAGTGGTTAACTTCTTGACTTCTGTCAAATACCATCAAGTAACAGGCAGTCAGTTGGATATTATTCCTCTCCTCTCTTAAGAACATCCAGGTTGCATAGTGTTATGCTAGCTGCCCTGCCCCAAAGTAGATAGTTGGAAATTGGATTTGCCTGTTAACGTGAGTGCAGAATTTTGATGCTTAGTGTAAATCTGTCACTGCTTCAGAAATGCGTGGGCTGAGAAAGCCTTGCTTTATAAATAACAGAGTCCCCTACCTATCTTTCTCCCACCATTCATTTGATTTTTGCTTCTCTCACCTCTGTCCTCTGGCTGCTGTGATATGCTGCCTTTCCCCAGAGAGGCTTTTGCTGTCACATTAATAGCATCCCCAGGCACATTCAGCAGCCATTCACTTCTATGGCACAAAGTCAAAGAGCACACTTGAGGCCATGATCACATCCCGGCACTGAAATGCAGAGGGGGAAAGAGCAGGTTGTAGTTTTGGTTAAGCACTTATAACAGACCTCTTCATAGTGTGCCTTCATGCTCAGGCTGACATTAGTGCCTGAGTGACAGATCTAATTTTCAAATGTTCTATTTTGGAAGTGTAGCTATTTTTAAGTGAACCCATAATCTTATGACTTGCCTTGTGTCTCTTTGTGATCACGCAGTGGGAGGGAAGTTTTTGTGTGGTGATCAATTGCTATCTTGAGTTCCTTGCAGAAAATTAGTTACTTAATACAGTGAGAAGGCACATGAGGGCTAAAGCTATCCTCTTGCATTCAGTACTTGCTGTGCGGTCTGCATCCATTCCCTCTTCCATCCTTAGTGGTTGCTGAAATGCATGCATGGATCATTCAGACACAGGAGAAAGAGCAGAGTGGAGCATGTTAAGTGAGGGTTTTTCACGACACAATTAGTTAACAGGGTGGGCCTATCACCTACTTACTTAAGTCCTTTTGTAAGGGAAGTGCCTAAGGGGATAGTGGTGTTCTCTGAGCCAGTTTTCACACATATTAGTCATCTAGTAGTGGCCGCAATTGAGACATAATGGACGCAACATGTGAACTGGACCATTGTTTCATTCTTGCTTCAGCTGTTGTGGAGGAAATTGAAAGAGATGGCTGTACAGTCGTACCTTGGTTTTCAAACACCTTGGGAGTCCAACACTTTGGTTCCCGAACGATCGGCAACTGGAAGTGATTGTTCCGGTTTTCAAATGTTCTTTGGAACCCAAACATCCGACACAACTTCCGCAGCTTCCAATTGGCTGCAAGTGCTTCCTGCAACCAATTGGAAAGCCACACTTTGGTTCGTTTTGGAATTCCGTTCGACGTCCAAGGTACCGCTGTACTGCATAGCTTAGCCAGTATATTCTCTTTGTAGCCAAAGCTGTGCAGTACAGTGGTTAAGACCCATCTGTTTGAGTAATTAGAGCTGGGATGTGGAACCTCCAGCCAATGGGCTAAATTTGGCCTAGCACAGTCCCAGTTTGACCCATGAAACTGTTTTCCCCAAACCATACACATGCAGAGATGCAGCTGGATCAGCTGCATGACTGAGTTCCCTGTGGCAAACTCAACCGTGTGCCCAATCCTTGCAGAGAAAGCAGGTTTGAAGTCACTGCTTGGCAGCTGATAGAATGTAGCTTCAAGGCTACCGAATTGGCTGTGAAACCAAGTTTCCCACAGGGAACTCCCTGTAGCAGATCCTGGATAGGCTGCATAATCAAGTTCCTCATTAGATCAAGACTAATGATAGCGTTGCCATTAGTCTTTCATGCCTGCATTTGTCCTCCAGAATAGATACTGATTCCTGGCCGTAGCTGCATGGATAAGGGGCTGTATAAGGCCAACAGTGGACACCGTTTACTGAAGATAAACACTTTCACTTGAAACTGCAGACCGAGCCTGATAAGAACTATGTTCACCTTGTTGCTGCTGCTAACTTCAAGTGGCTTTTAACACTGGGAGAAATGCTACTGACAAGGTGCAAGTGATTTTGCACGTTGGTGTGATATGCAAAGTTATGTACCTGTATGGAACAATGAACAAGCTCTTTCATATTCCCCTATATGGAGTCCATGCATTTTTCTCAAGGATAGTATCCTCCTTCATATGTTACTGGTGCAGAGAGATGTGCTAAAGCTCATGTGCTTGGTGGTTGCCCTGGATCTATAACTAGTACTTTACTACTTATTATTTCCGTGCCTTTGAACCTGCTACCAATCTTGTGGTCTTCAGAGGGTCACAGGTTCCTCAACCCTGCTTAGGCCTGTGATTTGGCCATTTCTGGAATAGTACTACCTTAAAGTTGGAAACTTGCACAGTGTGTTGTGCTACTAACATGCTGGCTTGTGTTTGTGTGCCTGCATTTAAAGTGTGTATATCAACCTTCAGCTGATCTAATGGCAATGATTATGTGAGAGAAGCATTTTACAGACATTTCAGTGATCCCACACTTTAATTGATCACCAGGGCCTTGATTTGCTAAGCAGCTGTTGGATTAGAAACCTGGAGATGCTAGTGAACATTTACATTAGTGAGGATGGGGATTGGAATATAGGTGCATATTCCAGTTTCTCTCAGAATCCCCGTCTTTCCACAGAGAGTACCAGCCCATTCTATCTGAATGTTTAGCCACTGGGATGTAAAATTCTCAGTTGTTTACAGGATGTCCCACATACTGCATTGATCATTTTAGGATGCCAAAGTTGCTGATTATGAAAATGCACATTGGCCAGAGATGAGGCTTTTGCAGGAAAAAAATGGAAATCTGCAAGGTGCTTTTTTTTTTAGTGGTTACCGCAATCATAAAATCAGAGTGAATGCTGAGATATTGGTAAGCTCATAAGCAGCAGTATTGTAGCTGCAGTGACCTTGACTCTTCTATTTTTGCCTATCAGTTCCAGCATTTTAAGGTTTGTGCTGTTGGGGCTGCCTTTTCTAGAGAGCTCTTGCTCATGGCATTGTCTTACTTGCAGCCGGTGATGTGGGATGGAAAACATTATGTGGAAAATTTTCCAAAATGGGAAAACTTCCTGTAGCTTTTTTCCCCCACCAGAAAATTTTCCATTTCATTAGTTCCTTGGTAGCAATGTGAATGAATACCAACTGCAAATACTTTTTTAAAAAAGCTTTCCTTACTAAAAGAGAGAAAGAGACAGACTGAGAGAGTAAAATAAGCATTCTGAATGGGTTCAGGCTCTAGGATTTCGGAAAATATTTGATGCAAAATGAATATTCTCCAAGGCAATTTTTTCTAAAAGTTTCCTCGATTAAAATTTTTCAGAAAAGTACAACACTGCTTGCGGCTTAATATGTGAACTGCTGTGAAAGCCTTTCTCACACAGCAGCTGCATGTGACCCCCACACATTCAGTGTTGGGTGGGGAATCAGGATCATGCCCAATGTGATAGGGAGCCATGTAAAACACAGGTCTTCAGAAAACCAAAACATTGAGAAACTGGTACTTCATTGGTGATTCCTTTTCTTTTGTTAAAGGAAAATCTTAGTCTATATCTAAAAGACTGAAACGTCTTTCCCTATTTCAGCGTTGATTTCTGACTTATTTTTCCTGAACATTTTGACTGACAGCAAAGTTATGTCGATCACCTCCTTTTATTACGACAAATGAAGAATGTCATTTGCTTAGTGAGTGAATAGACCACTTCTGCTGCTGTTACTCAGAATAAGCAAGTGTTCAGAGCCCCAACTGATAGAATAAGCAAACGTTCAGAGCCTGAATTGAAGTATTGATTCCTTGGTTGCTTTCCATGATAAAGTATTCTTAAGGGTGCACCATCAGCTGTCTCCTCAATGAGTTTACTGTTGTTTGAGAGTAGTAGTGAGGGACTGTATGATAAATTGCAAAGGAACATTCTTACCTCCCTAACCATTAGAATCATAGCATTGCAAAGTACTTTGGAAGTAATCAAAACCAGCCCTGTTTTCCATTAGGGTTCTGCAATGCAGCTTACAGCATCATTGACAGAAGAGTCCAGCCTTTGCTTAAAAACACTTAAAGAAGTCCACCACCTCCCAAGGCAGCTTACTGTTAGGAGGTTTCTGCTCACAATTGTATCTGAAATCTGCTTCACCACAATTTCAACCCATTGGTTCTTTTATGCCCTCTAGAGCAGAAAAGAAACCTGTTTCATCTTCTGCATGGCAGCACTCTAGATATTTGAAGGGAATGCTTTTATGTCTCCCCTTCTCCTCCTCCTCCACGTTCAATATAAGCATCTCCTTCAGCTGTTCCTCATAGGGTTTGGTTTCCAGACCCTCTCCACTACCACAATCCTAATTGCTCTCCTCTAGACATGCTCCAGTTTGTTAACGTTCTTAAATGTGTTGCCCAGAACTGTGTGCATTATTCCAGATGCACTCCGACAAACAGAGAATAGAGTGGAACTGTTTCGATCTGCCTCTGTTAATTCAGCCCAAGACTGCATTATGTTCTTTTTTATAAGCTGCTTCGCAGTGCTGGCTTATGTTCAGCTTGCAATTATTTTGCTTGGTTTTGTTGGGCCAAACTGCATGGGAGAGATTCTGTGATTGGATTTCATGAAGTTGAAGGGCTTTTGTCAATTCTCTCTCTCTCCCTTGCACCGTGCCTCCTGAAAATCTGTTCTGGACAGCCTCCCAAACCTCCAGAACAGAATGAGGGTGCCTGTTCTGGGGGATGCAGGAGGTGGGGGATTTTGAAAAAATAGCCCCCCCTCCTATTCTGCTAATAGGTACCTTCACTGGAGCAACAGGACCAGAAAAACCAGTGAGATTCTGCCCTATGTGACAACTATATTACCTAGGTGGGCTTCATAGCTGACGTTTTGTGGATCAGTTGACCTCTCTAAGATTAAATGTCTTTTTCTTGATTTGCTATGGCTCTAGCCATAACACCTGCCTTTTTGTTTTTTAAAAATGCAGAAAGTGGTACCTTTAAATTCACTTTTAAAAGAAATGAATAATATCATTCTTTAGAAGTCCATGGACTTAACTGTGAAATTATTTCTATTTCTTCTCCAGGTTACATCTTAAGTGTTGTGCTCCTAACCTTACCCAGACAACACCTGGTTCAACTCTACCTGTATTTTCTAACTGCACTGTTGCTGTATGCTGGTCATCAGATATCCAGGTAAGAGTTGTCTCACCACCCTTGTAAGCTTTGCATTTCATGAGTTTTTTGCCAATAACTTCCACTTGCCAAATACGTTATTTATTCCATTTATGTATTTATAGAAGGTAGTAGCCAGTGGTGACTGTCCACTGACAGAAAGTGAGGGAAATCAGTTTTTGACAATCCCCCTTCCCCACCTCCAGAACTCAACCCTCCACAGATCTTCTCTAGAAGTCCCTCCCCAATCCTCTAGAGCAGATTTAGGAGAGAAGAAGAAGAGTTTGGATTTGATATCCTGCTTTATCATTACCCGAAGGAGTCTCAAAGTGGCTAACATTCTCCTTTCCCTTCCTCCCCCACAACAAACACTCTGTGAGGTGAGTGGGGCTGAGAGACTTCAGAGAAGTGTGACTAGCCGAAGATCACCCAGCAGCTGCATGTGGAGGAGCAGGGAATCGAACCCAGTTCACCAGATTACGAGTCCACCGCTCTTAACCACTGCCCCACACTGGCTCTCTTAGAGGGGGAATTTCTGAAATCTGCCTCCCACTCTATTCTGCTGACTATACTTGTAGTTTATATTATGGCTTTTCTCCAAGGATCTTGATGCATATGGTCCCCACTCCCATTTGTCTATTCACAAAAGAGGGGCAGGTTTAAATTAGCACCAGTGGCTTGACCTAACTCACCTATTGAGCTTTGTAGGAGAATGGAGATTTGAACTCAGATCCTAGTCAAACACTAGTTTTCCCAAGGAATGAATGAGAAACCTTTCTGTTGACTTTAGTTGTAGCCTGGAATGAGTCTTGAGACTTGAAACACAATCCTGTACTGTATTGGGTTGTAATGGATCCCTTATCATGCCTAGATATGTAAGGGGTGTGGGTGTGTGCGCACGTGCATTTACATATAAAGTGGCTGAGAACATGTAAAATGCAAAACTAAAAATAACAGTATCACACCTTTAAAAGACAGTCATGAAAAAAACCCAATTTTAACAGCATCAAAACCAAAACCCTGTCTTTGAGGTCTGGAGTGCAGTGTCAGAGGAAATGTTTAAAGTATTTAAATAAACCATCACACATACAATTTTTGTTTCTAACCATCTTTGAAGGACCAGATATGGACATAACAGCTGAAGGATTGCTTATTACCTCAATACAGTGGTACCTCGGGTAACAGACGCTTCAGGTTACAGAAGCTTCAGGTTACAGACTCCGCTAACCCAGAAATAGTACCTTGGGTTAAGAACTTTGCTTCAGCATGAGAACAGAAATCATGCAGCAGTGGCAGCAGGAGGCCCCATTAGCTAAAGTGGTCCTTCAGGTTAAGAACAGTTTCAGGTTAAGAACGGACCTCCGGAACGAATTAAGTACTTAACCCGAGGTACCACTGTATACAACTAAATGTGGCACAATTTATGGAACTCTGTTATCTCTGAAAGCAACCACCCATCAAATACAGCTATTAAGTGGTCCTTTTACGCAGTATGGAATTGCTTCAGTTCTGCAGGCTTTTAACTCCCTCCCCCCCCCCCCATGTATTCACATCTTCACATTCAGACTTTGGGTTAGTAGGCATATTCAGCTCAGGCAACAACCCTTCCTTTTGTCTGAAATCTGCAAGCCCTACCTACATGTATAAAGAAAAGGGAAATAACGTGTGCACTTTTGAGTGTCAAGTATAACATTGCTATGGAAGATTTTTTAAAATACTGTGCTTTTACGTTTGGTCACATTTACGTTTTCAAATAAAAGGTTTATTTAAAAATGCAGAAAGACCATTCCCTTCATGTTACCACAGCTGTGGGAAACCTCCGGCCTGCACAACTAATGAGGCCTAACAGTGGTTCTGATATGGCCTGCAAGGCTGTTTTCCTAAAGCTGCACCCACCCAGCGCCTGACAAAAGTGGGCTTCCAGGGTGTGGGGAAGCTCAGTGTTCAGCCTGCTGGCCAGATCCTGTTTCCCATCCCTGTGTTAGCATATTTATGTGTGTCAGGCAGATTTGCAGGGCCATCCTTATCCAGCTATTGAACCTCTGCCATCTGAGCTGCATTCTGGGCCAACAACGTGATTCAGCTTTTCAGCCTACGGTGGACAAAATATGGGAAGGGGGAGCTAGGAAGGTAGCCAAGAACATAAAGAATCATTGCTGTGACAGTTATTGTAGATATTTATTACTTTTCCGGTTAGCTTTGCAGCAAGGAATTTATTGACTTTGAGGGTGTGAAATAAAAAGTTAGACATTGGATAGCCGAGGGTGAAGCATCAAGAAGAGTAAGACTCCATGGTGTCTGCAAGTTTTCTTCAGGGAGAAAAATTCTCTTTAGCACAGACATTGATTTTTTAAATTTATTTTTTAGCAGAGGAGCCATCTTGGAGATTTTGTGTGGGAAATGCAAAGAATGTGGAATTGAAGCCAGTTCCTTGCAGCGTTCTGCAGTGTGGAAACTGGTGTATTAAAATGATGTCCAGAAAGTAGTATGTTGGCTTCCAAAAACAACAGAATTTCTCTTCCAGCAGATGGTTTGGAATTGGAGAGAGAAAAGCAAATGGACATTGTAGAGACATGTAAACAAAGAAGATAATTTTCTTGTTCAGAAATGAAAGGAGGTGGTAGAGAGTATACATGAGCCTGAATCTTGTTCAAATTACAATAATCCAGTAGTCAGTCGGTTTCCCATCTCCCCATCAAGCAAGCTTTCCCCCCATACATTCCTAACTTTCTCAAAGCTTTCCATGATCTGTATAGGCTCACTTTGGCATCTTTTCTTTCATTACTGCTACTATATCAACATGTATGCTGCCCTTTCCTCCTTTATTATAGGATAAATTGATTCGGCAGTGACTCTGTGTATACAGAGCCAGGTACACTGGCTTTAAATCATACACATTGGCTAGGGATGGGGAATTTGTGAGCCTCAAAATGTTGGCTGGCAACTCCTGTAATCCCTGACCATTGGTTGTGCTTCCTGGGGCTGATGGGAGTTGTAATTCAGCAGCGTCTGAAGGGCACCACATTGGCCAACCCAGCTGTGATCATCTGCAAAGATGCTCCAGAAGGTTGTGGGATCCTCCAGAAAAGTGTGGGAGATGGTGTGGGGTACGGGTTGTCTGTAGGAACCTCCATTGAATCAGAGTTCCTTCCATGAACAGAAGGGCATATCTAGATCCTACCCAGTGTATGTATGTGGAATAGTAAAGTTCAGCAATTGCATTTTGTATTGCTTTGAACTGCATGACTTATCGTACTTCACATTGTTTTCACCTTTTTTATGCTCAGGGATAATTTCCCCATTTTGTTCTGGTTACCTTGAAACAAGCCTCAGGTACAGAAGTTTCCTTCATTGTCATGCAGTGTCCAGAGAATGCACAGCATCCACATAATCACAGACTAGCAGCTTGAATGGTCAGGCTGTGGTGTGTGAGAGCAAGGGAAATTTTTGACATCATTCATTGAATAGCGAGGGAAGGTCTTCGTTTGCTTCCCAGAGGTCGTAGGATGAGGATGAGGGCAAACTGGCCTTCCAAGGCCTCCATCACCCCATGGCCTTAGGGAAACTAATAGGGGCCTGGCAGTGCCTCTTCCTATTAGGTGTACATCCTTACATGCATAAAAGGGCAGGATTGTGGTAATATACTCATTTGTTAATCTCTGGACATGGCCTCATGTGCTACTGTAGTTTCTTTTCATATACAGTGCATCCCCCTATGAGGTTATTCAGCAACCTGTTTGCCGCAGCAGAATAAAACAAATACTAATGAAGCAAGCTCTACAGATTTATCTCTGTATTTATTCCTGTGCTCCTTAATAGCAGTTTAATAAACAGGGCTATTGCTTAGCTAATTATTATGGCATTTTAGTTGCTACTATATTGAAAACATCCTTAGAGGATTCCTTTGAAAGCTTGGCTCATAATTACAATGTAGCTTCAGGGCAAAGTATTTCTTTTCTTAATACATAGCATCTTATATAGTGCTTTTAAGAGTTTTTAAAGCCCTTTGCATATATTACTGGTACAGTGGCTCTTGAGATACAGTAGAATATAATCAAGTGATAGGAGGAATAGGAATCCAGGTTTATCCTGACTCATGAAATGACGTTATGAGTTTTCTCAGAGCAAACTCTTGTTCTGGAGTAATAGAAGTTGCATCGGACACCCACAATTTGGGGAAATAGTATGGTAGAGGCTACCAAACTTTCTACTCCATGCAGCCATTTCAATGGCACATACAAATCCAAGATGACAGTAATAATATGAAAGCTAGAAAGGAGTTGTGTAGATACTTGCCCTTAACAGAGAAGACGGGTAACAAAAGTGTCTGTTGAATTATCTGATGTGGCTAAAGAAACCACAGTTGCCTATAATTAATTCATCCTTGCTAGCTTGCAAATACGTCTCTTGTATGCCCAAGAATGCATGCATGTAGGTTCAGAAATGCTTCTTAAAATGTGTCTTTTGTTTTTAAATGAGATTAGTTCAGTGTGTGTGCAAGGATCCATCTTGAGAATCATTCCTGAGAGAGCCTTTACTTACTTACTTACTTACTTACTTACTTACTTACTTACTTACTTACTGTTAGCCATCTGTGGAGTAACAATACAAAGGGTGGGATACAGTGGTACCTCCAGTTGCGGACAGGATCCGTTCTGGAGCTCCGGTCGGATCCTGAGGTTTCCACAACCGGAGGGACCGCTTCTGCTCATGCGCAAGGCACAGCGCTTCTGTGCATGAGTGCACAGCGAAACCCAGAAAAATACCCGGAAAAATGCCGCATTCGCATCCTGGAAAAATGCCGTGTTCGCATCCTGAAGGATACACAACCGGAGGTGTGCGTATCCAGAGGTACCACTGTACACACATTTTAAAATTAAGGTGTTTGTTTTTTATTTTATTTTATTTTTAAATCTTTTTTAAGAAACATGGTGGGCACTTTTTCCGGAGTGACAGATCGCATACTATGGCTGGACAAGAAAAGGGAAGAATGTGTGCAGCAAAGATGGAGGGAGAAGGTCGTAATGTACTAGCGGTATCGGTCCTTTAGATTCCTTGCTTATTCTCATGCATTTTAATTGCCGGTTGTAAACTAAAGAGAGCCACTTCACCTACTTGTAGCATAACCTGCACCTACTTGTAGCACTTCAAACACCTCTGCCGCGTACCTGTGTCAGGCTTGCTACTTCACGGCAGATTTTTAAAATGTTTATAACAAGAGAATTACTCATTTTGTTAGTTTCATAACTCTGAAGGCAAATAGTTTGTAATGAGTTAAAGAGAAGAATTTGTTATCCAGCTAACATTGCAGCTTGAGTGGGCTTTTTTTTTCCTGTTTATGATTAGCGCTGCCTTAAGTCCAAGAGTATCTTAAGGCACAAGGCTATGAAGGATAAATGAATCAGAGAGAGGCCCACATAAAAATTCCTAAATTAATATGCCTCTCCTAAATAGAGACAGAGTTTCTTTTACTTAGTACTCACAGTTATTCTCTCAATTTCCATTACCAGTTATTTTGCTCTCTTTTTGCATACTTGCCTTGTAAATTTCACATTCGGCTCTAAAAATTGGGCCCAAGCTACAAATTTTATGTGATCCCGTCAATCTTGTTTTCATGACTACTGTTCTCCCAAGGAAAAGAACTTTGGGGAATTTTTGATCCAGGGGTTACCAACCTTTTTGGGCCCATAGACACAACTGCAAACTGGAGAAACTGTTGTGTGCACTACATACACACAGGGCAGCCAAGCATATACTGCAACCTATTTTATTTTATTGACTACAGTAGAATACTTCTTTCATGGCTAATTGCAGCAGGGGAGGAGATCCTGTAGATGTTAAGGAGGCCTCTGCAAGCACATCTGTTCCCCCTGGGAGCCACACTCCTTGGAGACCAGTTTGTGTGTTCTCTCTCTCTCTCTCCCTCTCTCTCTCTCTCTCCCTCTTACACACACACACACACACACACACACACACACACACACACACAATCACTGCCTTAATACTTCTTTCCCTATCGTCTGTTTTGCCCTTTCAAAATAACTTCCTAAACCTGATTTTTACCTACGGGAGGGGGGAATGCCAGGACCCCTGTATTTTTGCTCATTTGTGAAAAAGCAGCTTGAGGGGTGGTGACTGGTTTGGCAAGGGTTAACCAGCATCTTTTGCCTGCTCTGCTGCTTAAGATTCCAGCCTCCTTTAGATGCTTCCCTTCACAGGGAGGGCTGGGGGGATCTATCAGCAAAAAGGAACATGGAACAACATGTAGCTTGGCACCTCTTCAGATTGCAGATTTGGTAGAATTGCAGCTGTTTAGCAAAAAGGATCTGGCGGGCAGGGGCAAGAATTGAGAGAGTTTCAGTATTACTCTTTTCCATTGGTAGCTCTGGCTGAAATAATAATTCAATTTTTGCTATTGGGGAGTCTAAAAAGATCAGATGCAATATACTAATAGGCTTGATCTATGTTTCTTCATGGTATTGGTATGCCTTTCAGTCTCATTCATCCTTGCAACCAATTCTGTGGATTGTTGTTTCAGTTGTAGAAGCCCATTGGTAATTCCAAGGCGTAGACATCAATTTTATACAAAAATCTGCACTCTTAAATATTATGACCCAAAAGTAAGTCCCACATATCATTATTCTCAGTAAACATTTTGTAGCATCAAGTAGCAGCTGTGCAGAGTGTTTACGTCCCCAGGAAAACCTGTGATCTTGGATATTTTTAAAACTTCTTTGCGAGAGGGAAAACTGAGGCTGAGTAGCCCAAGACCATCTAATAGTCAGTGATCTCAGCTGGGATTTGAACTTGGGTTTTGCAAGTTGAGCATGTGACCTTTTACTTACTATATATATTTTAGAATAGACTGATTCCTCACTCACTATCAATCACTTTGAGAGAATGATTACTTGTTGAAAGTTAACTCAGAAAATAGCATTGCCAATGAGAGCAAGTAATAAATACAATCTGGCTGCCTCTTTAATTAATCAATGTATGGCTTAAGTTGTATACAGCCTTAAGTTTGGCTGTATAAGCCTTTTTGTGGCTTGTTTGTAGCCCCAATTCTTTCATTGTTTAGTATTTAGATTGGATTACAGAAGTGTTTGTAAACCATTGAAAGCTTCTCTGCTTGAAGAGATGCAACAGTGGTTTTAATTATTTTTTGTTCCTGTCCCCAAAACAGGAAAAGAACATGATGCATATATGGAACTACTTTTTCTTTTTAAAAAAAAATAAAATATGAAATTGGTACATTTTTATGAGGCTTATTTGTTCTGCTTATCTGGTTGCAAAGTCACATTTTTGTAACCCACCTCCCAGTAGGATGTATTCAGGTTAAAGAAAGCTGGTGAAATTTCTAGGAACGGTAAGACACGATACATGCTTTAGTTTAAAATGAGAAGAGTTGTAGGTTTACTGAGGGCTATTTCACACAGGACATTTTCATGGCTTGCACCTAGGACAACCAGTATACAAAATCTTCTGTGAATTCTGAGTGAGTTTTGCTCCCCACGCCCTCTGTGATATTGGGAAACAGCACTTGTTTCCCAATGGTGTGCAATAGTGGCAAAGTAGCCAGTTGCGCAATTGGTCACATGTGACATTGGCCCTATTCAGATGTAAAAAAGAAGGTGCATAGCTCAGTGGTAGAGCATCTACGAAAGGTACCAGGTTCAGTCTCTAGCAGGTAGGACAATGAAGGTCCCCAATCTTGAAACCTTGGAGAGTTGCTGTTGGTCAGCTACTGAGATTGATGGGCCCAGTGGTCTGACTTGGATAGGAATACCAGAAGATGTGTTCTACGACCTCAGACTGATACACTATGATAAAGGAGTATAACAGACTTGGGTACTTCAGGAGCATCCATACAAATCTTTGATAGATTTTGTCTAAACAAATGGACAACAAGTGTCTATGATTTCCTGGAATGTGCATGGCAAAAAAAGAAATGGAGGGTCTTTTTGTATGAACAGTTAATGGCACCCGTTCTTACACCTGACTTAATAATGCTTCATTGTGTTCCTCAGGGATTATGTGAGGAGTGAGCTGGAGTCTGGCTATGAAGGGCCAATGTACTTAGAACCTCTTTCCATGAATCGTTTTATGACAGCCTTAATAGGTGAGTACACTCAAATTCGACATCTCCTGAGGGGCACCATGTTCTTTCTTGTACCATGAAAGCACATTTCACATAATCAAAATCACCCTCTTCAGCCATATTTATCTGCCTGTGTGTTGCCATTTATAGCAAACAAAATTAATAGGGATTGTGTAGCTTCACAGACCATAGCTGTAATTTTGGCTCCTTCTCTTCAGTTACTGGGTACTGCCTGTTCTGTGTCTTCTTTGGAATGGTCTGCTCGTTCAGTCCTGTTTTCTATTTGTGCCAACCTGTGATCTGGATTATGTGGATTAAGCAGTAAGGGGCCTGTAATATTTGGAGATTCCAGCTTTAGGGCAGAGAATTGCAGCTACACGTTTCTGTGAATTCTGTTTGCTTGTTTTCAAATATCACAGGCCCTTGGTAAGTAACCGTGGGGCCGTTTTGAGACAGGAATGGAAACTGATGTCGCTGTTAACCCCTATATAATGACACTAACACAAAACGCCACACCCACTATACTATATAAAAACGCTGCACTATATCAATAATTCTAATTATTTTTTTGTTTTTCCAGAGGACAGTCCTCTGCTTGGAGGCCTATCAGAGGATTGTCCTCTATTTGAAGGCATGTTTTGACTGGTTTATAGAGCAAGAGCCATAAGGAAGAGCAGCAGGGGCCTTGAAATCTTTCCTCTCTTTTTAGATGACTTTTTTGTGATGTAGATGAGGACACCCTAACTAAACAATCAACATTAAAATAAACCGATACCTGAAATTTTAAGGGAAGAAGGAAATAAATAAATGCTGATTCATTGGTTGTCTTTTTAATTTTAGTTACAGACCAGGCTGTTCAAAAATAAGTTAGCATTGTACTCAAGACTGATTTTGGGTGTTTTGTGTCCATGGTGGCCTTGTGGCTTTGACCAGTTTTTTATTATTGGGACCTTCTTTCATAAGCAAAGCATGTTCCAGCCCTACAAAGGGATATTCATCTTCTGCTTTATGGTGATGTTACAGCTGGTCTGACAGGAAATCAGCTTGTCTTTTGGCAGAAACTTTTTTAAACAGCTCATTTGCCGAAACTACCAGTAATGCAGCCTTCAGCAAGAAATCCCACCTTTTTCAGTCTCTTTGCTCTGGTGAATGTGTTGTGGTTTTTGAGAAAACAGAGATGGGAGGCCTGAAAGCTTTCTTTAGAGGTGTTTGTTCTAACGCAGGAATAAAAAGCTGCTGTTTCTGGCTAGGCTGGCTGCTTTCCCTTCTGATCTAATTTCGCAACACCCACTTATTTCTATCATCATTAAAAAAAAAAAGTCCCACCACTAAAACCAGGGACTACTTGTAATCTTGAAAAGGATTGTCTCTTTCCTTACAAATATGCTTTCATTCAGTTTCCATTTTACAGTTAGCATGTTCTTTTCATGAGCACTCTGGAAAAGAAGCTCCTGATCCAAACTGTTTTCTTGGCATTTATTTTCAAGTCTCAAACTATTTAGTTTTAATCTTCCAACAGTTCTGCTGGCTCAGGTTTTTTTTTAATTTCCCAGTTTCCATTTCACCAGTAGCCAAACTGAGCCTCTCATTGAGGGTGGGAGGAGGGCAGTTATAAAATACAATTGACTGACTGTATTCAGCTAACTTTTAGTCAGAGTAGACCCATTCAGGTTAATTCATTACTTCGATACAACCTCTTGTGGGTAAGCTGAGAATCCTCTTGGGAATCCCTAGCCTTTCTCCCCAAATTGTTGTTCCTGGGGCTTTATGTGAAAAGTCCTGTTAGTTAAGCTTGTAGGACAGAAATTGTCCTCAATTGGGTATCCAGGAAAGACTGGGATCCTAAATTTCTGATGTTAAGTGACATTTCTGAGGACTGCCCAGGTGTGCAGAGAAGTGAAAGTTTGGAAATACAAAAAATAAAGGGAGACAACCCCCCTCTGCAAAACATACTGACAAAGACTGAACCATAGCCCTTCTAGTTAGACTGGAGGATTTGCGCCATAAAGCATGTATCATCCCTTAACCCTAATTTCCTCCCCCAGCTATATGCTGTTAGGGGCTCTGATCTCCTTTAGAAACTAAGAGTGGTGGCGGAATAAATTAGAAGTGAAGAAAAAAACTGCTTCCTCCAGTCTTAATTAAGCCCACCTCCGGGACTCAATTTAAGCTGTAAAAGAGTTTTCACATCCTGAAGTATCTCAGAGTGGCAAGTGGTAACGAGTAAACAATACCACCAGCAGCCTAGTCTGTGCACTGTACCACTCAGGGATCCTGCTAACCAAAAGCTCAACCTCAACAGTCAGCACTATATAGGGCAAGTGTTGCCAACCACATTCGGGCCTGTTAAGCATATCTGCAAACAAGGGCACCACACACACACCACAACCTATTCTATTGGTTGCATTGCAACATAATCCTTCTTTCCACCCTAATTTCAGTCGTAAATGCCTCTGTGGGTGCATGTGTGGCTGCAGGTGCCACAATGGCAACCCCTGTTATAGGTCATTTGCATTATAGTGGTTGGTTGCTAAAGGTCAGGGCCTGGTGAGCAGGAAGTGGCTCTAGTTTAACCTTCTTATGCTGTTGTGCAATGCAGGAACTTCCTTCCCTTATCTGTCTGTGCATATATACACACATGCTCCCCGCACTCATGGCTCTCAGCTTGTTTTTTCCTTAAATAGCAACATGCATAGGCATCTTGAACCTGCCTTGAGAGAATAGGAAGATTAGGTGGGGAGAGATATGGTCAGGAATTTGAGTTATGGCCACCATTCTGCATTAATGGCGTGCTTAAGTGCACAAAGCAGAACACCCTTCGCTATCAAATCAGTCTCTGCTCCCCTGGTTGTTCCCACAAAACTTCCACATGATAAGAATACTTTCAGTTAACCTAAAACTTGAGGTATCAGCTTATTTCCTTTGCCTCTTGTGAGAGACATTCAGATCAGAATATATGCCGCCCTTTGATCTGATTGCGCCTGCGTTTTTCTAATTCGTGTAATGATAAACAGACTGCAGTGGAAATTAGCCCTCAGCTATGATTAAGTCTCCAAGCATCATACTTCAGTGCAAGGGCTTAACAAGCAAAATGAATGGCTTCTGTTTCATAGCTGATGAACTAATTGCTCAAAAATCCCATTTTCCAGCATTCACACTAATGGGCCGGGGCACAAAAGTACTCTGCTGTTGGTGTGGTTGTTTTCTTTCTCTCTCCCTCTTTCCAGCCACATTGACTAAGCTAGCCCTGTCTCAAGAACGCTGGGCTAATTTTAAAACTTCCCCATCTTGTGTGTCTTGGCATATGGGAAGGTTGCGAAGTTGCTTAAAATATTGATGTGTGTAATTAATTTTGACTGCAGGCTCGTGCTGTGTGTTCCACATTTCCCTCTGGAACAAGAAATTACCAGTTGCACCAGTGATTGTGTAAAAGGAGATGGGCTTAACAAAATAAAATAAAAAAGTTAATTTGGCAAACAGGATTGTCTAACTCTCTGCTGTGTCTCGAGGTGGTTGGGTGAGACTGGAGGTATCTGAGAGGGTGAAGACAGCTGGCATACAGGCTTGTTCATACCAGCAACCAATTAGGGGGCACCACAACAATTCTGTAGAATATAAAGATTGCCTTTGCTTTCCAATGCGCCTTCACTTTTTGTACCTATAATTGGAAAACTGCAAAGAGAAAATTATACAAAGTTAAGCAACAAGAGGAGAATTCGAGAAGGCGCTAAATTTTTGGGCATTTTATATGCTGCTTTAATTAGACTATTACTCAGATCACCTGCTCTTAGATTATTCACTCTCAAGCTCCGTTTTGTCATCTGTGTTGTGTGAATCATGTTCTGTATTCTCTTATAAATGAATGTGGAGCAACTTCAAGTAACCAAATATGTATACGGTACTTCAGAAGTTCTGAACTATTCAGTTAGCTGCAGCCATGAGCAAAACTTTTCTTTAATATTCAGCCAGTCCTCATTAATGTCTGGAAATCAGCAAATGTCTTCTTTGTGTGAATGAAATTGGAGGACGTAGCTTTGGTTCTAACAGATACGTTATATGAATGACACTTTCTGACTCCCAGAAGGGAGGATCGCCCAGTCAGTGTGCACAAGAGGTACAAGTATAGGAAGTTGGGTGTTGTTGTGTCACTGATGACACTAGCTTTGACACAAAAGGATTTGCTGCCTTTAAAAGGCTTATTGTGTAACAGTTACAATGTGTTGCCGTGTTTGTGTGTGTATGTTTTGGGCCACAATAGAAAACGACGATTACTAAGTTAGAAACAGTGGAAAGTTCAAGCCATCTTAATAAGCACCTCCACAGATGGGACTTTTACTTTCACTTCTGTGAAACAACTTGTATATTACAGCCTGCATTTTAGAATATGAACTGTTACACACACACACACACACACACACACACACACACACACACACACAGTATCCAAATGGTATGCATCAGATTTGGATGAATTCAGAACTAAGGTGAGGTGCCTCAGAAGTGAAATGGGGTCTATATGAGGTGATAGGAGGCAAAGCCAGAACCCCTAAGGGGTTTTGTGGCACCTGGGTGATCCAGCTGTCAAAAGAAGAAAAAAAAATACTACAGTCAAGCTTTTGCTAAAAGCATATTTGAAAGCTTACCATCTAAGGTGTAAAGCTACTTCTGACTGAGTGGGGGGGTGTTTTATGATGTGCAGAATATGGGTTTGAACTGAATTTTGTGGTTTGTGCATACCTCTGATAGTTTGAAAGCTAACCTCCTAGGCTCTGTTGGATGATTGGGAAGCCGTCTTCCTAAGATGAAGTGGCTTCTGGCTGCCACTTTTCAAAGCACAATCCTAGGCAAGGCCTACGTGTTATTAATTCTCCTTGAGCTCCATATGGTTGACTCCTGGGTATGTGGGCACAGGATTGCAGCCCGAGTCTATGTGTTATGTGCAGCAGTCACTCTTAACTGTGGGCATGAGGGCATCCTTCCATTTATGAAAGTTGAAAGCCTCATTATCTTATCAAGAGTTCCTAAGTATTCCCTCACGAGTCATGAGTAAGCTGCATCCTGGGCATATTAATATCTTTTGAGCAGCATTTCAGTGTTAAGTACCCTTACTCTGAGCTAAGTTATTGGGTGTGGAGAAACTTGCTTCATACGTTACATTTTTTGTTTTATTCCTGCAGCGAAAGCCATTAAAATTGCACCCCTCCCTCTCATTATTAACTGCACATACCTTGTAATGACATACACAGCAGGGAAGCTATTTAGCTTTTTCAAACAGTACAAGTGTTAGACTGTGGTTCTAGGCACCCTGACCTCTGAGTAAGCTCCATTGACCTTGGTGCAACTTGGTTCTGAGTAACCATGCTTAAGTTTGCACTGTTAAGCACACACAGCCAGTCTGTAAATATAAATATAAAAATATACAGTCATACCTCGGGTTGAACGTGCTTCGGGATGAGCGTGTTCGAGTTGCGCTCTGCGGCAACCCGGAAGTAACAGAGCACGTTACTTCCGGGTTTCGCTGCTTGCGTGTGCGCATACACTCAAAATGATGTCATGCGCAGAAGTGCCAAAATGTGACCCACGCAGACACGGGTTACATTTGCTTCTAGATGCGAACGGGGCTCCGGAACAGATCCCGTTCGTATCTAGAGGTACCACTGTGTATCATTGAAATATAATATGTAAGGCAGCCCTTCCAACCTCAGCCCTGAAGCCAAATGTGGCCCTCCAGGACACTCCAGCTGACCCCTGGGAACTTGCCCAGGCTACACACCCTTTTTAAGCCACACTTCCCATTGGTCGTGCTCCACACTTTTCTTGAGTGCTCTGGTGCATGTTTTTGAAGTGTGATAGCGCCGCTTGCTTGCTTGCTTGCTTGCTTGCAGTGGTGTGTGTGTAGAAACCTCTGACCGAATATAACCAAGAGTACAAAGGTAAGGATCACATCTGTTGGTCCACCCATACTTGTCTCTGACCCCACCCACCACTGCCATGTGGTCCCTGGGAGCTCACCCATGAGGGACTGTGGGCCTTGGACTGGCAAAGTTTGCTACCCTTGCTTTAAGCATACTGCCTGGGGCTATATTTTTTATATTTATATTTTTGCCACAGTCCTCCCATATTTTCACAAAACATGCAGCAACCACAATTTGGCTTCTGTTAAAAAGCAGCTTGACTAGCTGAGCTATGTTTCGTATGCAGCTTTTACATATTTAGATTTGGCAGTTACGCATAGTCCCAGTGCCGGATTTACGTATAAGCTAAAAAAAGCTATAGCTTTGGGTCCCACTCTCTTGGGGGCCCCCAAAAAAAATTAAAGGAAAAAAACAACTGGATGTACATTTACAAAATATAAGATAAAAAACAAATAAAACCTACATACAGCAACAGTGTTTTGTGTTGTGTAGTTTGTGTAGTTACTCCAATGATATAAGTATTGGGCCCCGCCTGCTAGCCTGCTCCCTATAATATCACTCATTTGCTCATTTCTATATATAGGGTGCCTACAGGTTACATGGCAACTTGTGCAAATGGCTTTAGAACATAGCTGTCAACCTTCCCTTTTTTGACGGGAAATTCCCTTATTCCAGTGCCGCTTCCCGCTGCTATCCCGGATTGTTAGATATCCCATAGACTGTCCCCAGGACAGGTGAGGCTGCTGATCCCTTATTTTCAAATCTGAAAGTTGACAGCTATGCTTTAGATACCTATTAGGTCCATAAATGACCACATAGCATATATTCAACACAAAAAAACAGCAACAATTTGTTGTTGACAAAGGACAGCTGGACATATAAAGGGCCCCATTACCTTCAGTAGCTTAGGGCCTCATCAAACCTAAATCCGGCCCTGCAGAGTCCCCAGTGTGATCTTCCCCCTTTGCTGTCGATTTAGTCCATCATTGTTGCGTGAGGACAATGTATTTAATCAAAATAAGATGCGTCAGGCTGCGTTCTAGGCTATGGCGCTGCTTAATGAGGTTACTGGGGGAGGTGGGAGCCACTAATAAGATACAGATTTTGTTGAAATGGAAAGGATGTCGCTATTCAGTGTTCTCTGTCACTTTCAGGTCAGCTTGTGGTATGCACCCTTTGCTCCTGTGTCATGAAAACCAAACAAATCTGGCTCTTCTCTGCTCACATGCTCCCTCTGCTGGCACGGCTTTGCCTGGTCCCTCTGGAAACTATTGTGATCATCAACAAATTTGCCATGATTTTCACCGGCTTGGAAGTTCTCTATTTTTTGGCATCCAATCTTCTGGTACCATACAATCTGGCCAAGTCTGCATATAGGGAACTTGTCCAGGTAAGACGTATGCATGTTGAAATAAAGTAACTGGTTTTATCATTAGGTCTTGCATACTTTTGTAATATGGTAGGTGCATATACATATGCAGACAAACAAACACACCTATATCCAGCATTTAGGTATTGGATGCAAGCCTGGGTTGCTTGTAGAATGTGATTGTGAGCCAATCCTAAAAACGGCTGTTTTTGAGTAATGCAAAGTGCAGTGCAGGTACCGATAACACAGAGGTCTCTTTTAGCCCTGTACATTGGAGGGTTTCATTGTTGAATGAGAGAAATGCTATCTATTTCAGTTTTGCCTTATCCCATGAATTAATAGAGGTCTCGTTGCCCACAGCTCCCTTTCGCCCTTGCCACCTACACTGCTTTCTGCTATGCGAAACATTTTGACAGGAGTTCCAATATGAACCATTCTTGCTGTTTGTAAGCATTGCTTCTGCTTGTGTATGAGTGTTCATGAGGAATGAATCCTCTCGACCCAAAAATACTATGTATCCGTGAAGTTAATGAAACACTGAAATAGCTAATTACACTGCTGCAATCTCAAATGCAGCTGTAGAATTGAAGATGTATATAAATAACCATCCGCTTGTTAATTAACACGATGGTACGTTCTCTCTTTAACAGAGAACTTGCTATCTGATCTGTGTGTACATTCATCTGTGCGGTGATGGAAAGGAGGGGAAATGGGCAGGGGAAATTAGGGCTCTCCCAGGTGACAATCTTACTGTTTGCAAGCTGCTTTGGGATTCGTTTGAAGGAAAAGCAGCATTGAAATATAATAAATCAAATCAAATCAGTCTTGCTTTGTGATCTACAGTCAGTGCCAAATAGCTAAAGGATAATTAATATTGATTAATGAAACATTAAATGCAAGAACCACTGGCACTGGAGGGTAGGGTGATGGCATCACTTAATTTTACATTTAAAATTGCATTTGCTGTTATGATGTGGCAGACATGTTAGTGGAGGGAACTTCAGTACCTCTGCCTGTGGCATCCATGATGTAATTGGCTGTGGCCCCACAACATCTGATGGAAACTGGGGGCAAGCTGAATGAAAGAGAACCCTCACTTTTATCCTCACAACAGTCCTGTCACATACCGTATTTTTCGCTCCATAGGGCGCACCAAACCATAGGGTATACCTAGTTTTTAGGGGGGGGGGAATTAAGAAAAAAAATCTTATTTCCCCCCCAGCCCCAAAGAGCAGCATACATACTGCGCGCAACCTCTCCCTTCTGGAGGGGTTGCGCACGGCTATGGCACAAGTCAAGGCAGCCAGCGGGATCCATCCCGCTCGCTGTTTTGGCTTCCTCTTTAGCCCCGTGCAACCTCTCCCTGCTGGGAGAGGCTGCTCGGGGCTAAAGAAGCCATAGCCACGTGCAGCCTCTCCCTGCCGGAGGGGCTGCGCACGGATATCCCTGGAGAGAGAGAGGGGTCGGTGCGCACCGACGCCTCTCGCTCTCCAGGCTTCAGCGAAAGCAACGCAAAGCCTTTGGAGCACGGAGAGAGCGCTCCCTCTGCTCTTCGGAGGCTTAGTGTTGCTATCGCTGAAGCCAAGGCGCCTGCATTCGCTCTATAGGACGCACACACATTTCCCCTCAATTTTTGGAAGGGAAAAAGTGTGTCCTATAGAGCGAAAAATACGGTAGTTTAGATGGATATACCTTATTTGAAACTTTATTCAAGGTGGATCACTGAAAAAGACATAGTAAAAATATAAAACAAATGCAACTTTTTTAAAAAACGTACTTGTATGTACATAGTTTAGATTGCCTTAGTTCTTATTCATTTGAAGGCATTAAAAATAAGCTGGCTTTGACTTCCGGAGGTGGCGCCATCGGTAATGGCGGATTCCCTCCAGCTGTGAGAGAATAGCTCCACGGAAATCGGGTCTAGCCGCGACGGCGACGTGGGGACCCTTTAGAAAACTACAGGCGGGAGAAGCCTGTGTTCGTGGGACTCAGCGGGCACCTTCAGCGCCCCCCTAACTGCGAGGGAACCCCACAAGGGGTCTCGGAGCGAAATGGGGAGATAGGCGCGGTGCTGAGAGCCAACTGCTTCTTCCGTGGAGCGAAGCCGCACAGCCGTTGCCGGAGAGCGCTGACCTTTTTCCTGGGACAATTTGGCTAACAAACAACTACCCGTGAGTAGGTCAAGTTCAAAGACCGGGGAATTTAAGAAAAAGAGGATTAATTTGGCACTGAAACGGGAAGGCACAAACAGGAAGTCCGCCTTCCTTTCTGTATATAGATCAAAGCAAAGACTGATCAAGCTAACGCTGGAGAGCTGGGTTTAAAAGGACTTAAATTCTAACGTCAAATTAAAAGATTTCCCTCCCTGAATTGCAGGAGAGGGGAGGGAAGAGGAGAAAATATATTTTGCCTGCAAAAACAAAGTGGAGGAAAAGGGAGTAAAAGACCACCACTTAATCCTTGGGAATGGACTGCCAGATTAATAAAATTGCTGTACTGAGAATCACACTATTTATGGACAGTGTAACTTTGTGACAGTTAACTCTGCAAGTGAGACACTTTTACTCTGAGGGTTACTTTGGACTTGGAACTGTTGCTTTTTGCTTTTGTAGAAGGGGGACTTTGGAAAATCGGAAAAGAGACTCTATTGCAATACCATTGATCATTACTGTGTCCCCCTAGAGGAACTTTGAAATTGTTGCAACTAGCCAGGGGATTTTCCACTCTTGACTGGCCTGGGAAACTTCCATAGCAAAACAAGTTTTGGCCGTGGGATTGACCTTGACGTTCAGATCCATAGATAAAGTGGCATGGCAGACTTGCTTCAGGAAAAGACAATAAGATCGGGAAAGGTTAGACAGCAGCAGACTAGTGTAACGCAGCAGCGCAGAGCATCCGTATCTGCCTCTGCATCTGTATCTGCCCCTTCTGCATCACAAGGAAAAGATCCTGCACAAGGAAAAGATCCTGCACAAGTTGGGTCTAAAGGAATGGCTACTGAAGAGGGATTCACTTCAGTATTAAATAAAATTTTTGAAACCTTGGAAAAATTAAGTAACCAAGTTACTGAAGCGACTACTAAAATTGACCAAAATACTACTAGCATCAACAATTTGGGGCAGAAGGTGAACTCAAATACAGAAGCTATTGAAAGACTGTTGCAAGAATCCGCTTTGAACCAAAAGGCAGTTGAGGAAGCAAAGGAAAAAGTGCTGGCTGTAGAGGAAAAGATTCCAACTATATGCAAAGAGCTAAAGGACCACCGATCGCTTCTGTCTATGATCGAACTTAAGGAAAAACAGACTAATCTGAGGATCAGGGCGGTCCCTGAATTGGAAAAAGACAGTTTAAGTGACTTTCTTACGCAGGAATTTGCAGAATTTTGGAATTTGGATGCTAAGCAAGATTTCAAGATAGTAAGTGCTTTTAGACATGGAAGAGGAGGGAGAAAGAACAGGGTGAGAGACTGTTTGGTTACCCTCTGCACTTCCAGAAGACCTTGGGAATAAACGATTCAAGAGTGGAGATATTCAAGGATATTCCGAAATACTTATTGGATCTTAGAACTAACTACGGAGATTTGGTGGCCCTGTTGAGAAGTAACAGAATTGTTTTTAGGTGGGAATTCCCTCAAGGCCTATCCTTTACCTTTAAAGGGAAAAAGTTCAAAATAAGATCAGTGGAAGACAAGGAAAAATTCCTGAGAGACCACGAAGAAGACCTGCAAAAAGAAGTTCTAGAAGAGCTAAGAGCTTTAAAACCAGGAGTACTAGACATAGTACCACCACCTTCGGGATTGGACAAATTAGAAAAAGTGATCCCACCGTCAGAACAAGAGGAATTACTGGGAGCAGTTGGAGGAAAGTAGAACAAATACATCATGTCTCTGCAATTATTAAGTTGGAACATTCATGGACTTAATTCCCCGGAGAAGAGGAGGAAAGTTTTTCATTTATTGAAAAAGGAACAACTGGACTTAATTTGTTTACAGGAAACACATGTGATAAGGCTACACAGGAAAGTATTGATTAATAAAAGATTGGGTCAAGAGTTTATTTCATCGGATAAGGTTAAAAAGAGAGGAGTTGTAATTTATGCCAAAGAGAGCCTGTCACCGAAATTTGTTTTTAAAGATGATCAAGGAAGATTTGTGGCAATCGAAATTCAATCACAGGGAGAAAAATTTTTAATAGTAGGAGTTTATGCACCAAATGAGGGGAAATCTGATTTTTTAAAGAAATTGCACGAGACATTGTTAGACTATATGGATCACAACATCATTATGATGGGAGATATGAATGGAGTGGTATCTACAAATATGGACAAGTCGCAGAGACAGACTGTAACTAAAGATGGCAGACTACCAAAAACCTTTTTTGAACTGACTGACAATATGGACTTGATTTACATTTGGAGAATTAAGAACCCCCTAGGAAGAGAGGGAACATTCTTCTCTGAAGCCAAAATGACATGGACAAGAATTGACCAAATATGGATAACTAGAGGACTGGCACCTAAGACTCGAAGAGTGGAAATTTGCCCAAAAACTTGCTCCGACCATAATGCTGTGAAAATGGAGATGAAACTAACACCAATCGGTTCCTTCAGATGGAGGATGAATGACACCTTATTTAGAGATCAAGAGATTATCAAGAAGGCCCAAAAAACCTTGAGAGACTATTTTGAGATAAATTTGAATACTACTACTGAAAAAAGAATAATCTGGGACGCAAGTAAAGCAGTTATGAGGGGGTTTCTGATCCAACAGAATACAATAAAGAAAAGAGCCCAAAATGGAAAAAAAGATAAAATTTTAGAAAAAATAAAGGAGGGTGAGAAGAAACTAAGAGCGAAACCAAAGTCACAAGAGATTCTGAGAGACATAAAGTTATATCAAGTGCAATATATGAAGATGATGAACCAGGAAATTGAATGGAAAATTAAACAAATGAGACAAAAGACATTTGAATCGGCTAATAAATGTGGAAAATTGTTAGCTTGGCAAATTTGAATCGGCTAATAAATGTGGAAAATTGTTAGCTTGGCAAATGAAAAAAAGACAAAAGCTCAATACTATCACTAATTTGGAAGTGGAAGGAAAGAACATTCAGAATCCAGTGGAGATTAGAAAATGCTTCCAGAGGTATTTTAAAGAGTTATATACACAAGGGCCACAGAAAGAGTTTGATATAGACCAATTTTTAAAAACAAATGGATTACAAAAAATCTCTCAAGAAAATAAGATAATGTTGAACTACAAAATTACAAAACAGGGGGTAGAAGGTGCCATTCAGAATATGCAGTTGGGTAAATCTCCAGGGCCGGATGGCTTAACCTCAAAATACTATAGATCTTTGAAAGATTGGTTAATTCAGCCACTAAAGGAGGTTTGTAATGAAATTTTGGAGGGGAAAAAAGCGCCAGAGTCGTGGAAGGAAGCCTACATTACACTTACACCGAAAATGGAGTCTGAAAAGACACAACTTAAGAACTACCGCCCCATATCCCTGCTCAACGTGGATTACAAAATTTTTGCTGATATTTTGCGTAATAGATTTAAAAAAGTATTAGTGGAAGAGATACATAAGGACCAAGCTGGCTTTCTCCCAGGGAGACACTTGTCTGACAACACGAGGAACATAATTAACATATTGGAGAAGTTGCAAGTGAACATTAATACTAAAGCAGTTTTAATTTTTATAGATGCGGAGAAAGCCTTTGACAATATTTCTTGGAATTTTATGAAGAAAAATCTTCGGGGGATGGGGGTGGGTCAAGGGTTTGAAAATGGTATAAGTGCAATTTATTCAGAACAAAAGGCTAAGCTAATAGTCAATAATGTGATGACAGAGGAATTTAAGATAGAGAAAGGGACACGACAAGGCTGCCCAATTTCCCCATTGCTTTTTATTTCGGTCCTGGAGGTTTTGTTAAATATGATTAGAAGGGACCGTCTGATTAAAGGTATTCAGGTCGGAGCCAAACAATACAAATTGAAGGCTTTTGCAGATGACCTAGTTTTGACGTTACAGGAGCCAGAATCTAGTACGAAAAGAGTATGAGAACTGATTCAAGAATTTGGTCATGTGGCAGGATTTAAACTGAACAAGTCAAAAACTAAAGTTCTTGAGAAAAACTTAACACCGATTGAGAAAGAGAGGTTTCAGAAGGAGACTGGTTTAACATTAGCTAAGAAAGTAAAATATTTGGGGGTTAATATGACTGCTAAGAACTTAAACTTATTTAAAGATAACTATGAGAAATGCTGGACAGAAGTGAAAAAAGACTTAGAAATATGGTCAAATTTGAAGCTTTCCTTGTTGGGTCGAATTGCAGCTATAAAGATGAATGTATTGCCAAAAATGTTATTTTTATTTCAATCATTGCAAATTTTGGACAAGATGGACTGTTTCAAGAAGTGGCAGAGAGATATTTCTAGATTTGTCTGGCAGGGCAAGAAGCCCAGAATAAAATTCAAAATATTAACTGATGCAAAGGAAAGAGGCGGATTTGCCCTGCCAGACCTTAAACTTTACTATGAATCAGCAGCATTCTGCTGGTTGAAAGACTGACTGCTTCTTGAGAACACGGACATTTTGGACCTAGAAGGTTTTAACAATGTTTTTGGGTGGCATGCATATTTGTGGTACGACAAGGTTAAAGCACATAAAGCATTTAAAAACCATATTGTCAGGAAAGCATTGTTCAATGTCTGGATAAGATACAAAGACTTACTGGAAAATAAAACCCCAAGGTGGTTGTCACCAATGGAAGCGAAGGCTCAGAAAAAGCTCAATATGGAGGCCAAATGGCCGAAATATTGGGAAATACTGGAACAAGAAGGAGATAAATTGAAATTGCAGAGTTTTGAGAAATTAAAAGATAAAGTGCGAGACTGGCTTCATTATTATCAAATAAGAGAGGCCTATAATTTGGACAAAAAAATTGGCTTCCAGGTGGAAAAATCAAAATTGGAAACAGAATTGTTAGATCCCAAAACTAAGATACTTTCAAGAATGTATAACTTGCTGTTGAAATGGAATACGCAGGATGAAACAGTTAAATCTGCAATGATTAAATGGGCACAAGATATTGGACATAACATTATGTTTGCGGACTGGGAACAGTTGTGGACCACCGGTATGAAATTTACGGCATGTAATGCCTTAAGAGAGAATATTATGAAAATGATATACAGGTGGTACATGACACCAGTCAAGCTTGAAAAAATATATCATTGCCCGATAACAAATGTTGGAAATGTAAAGAAAATGAAGGTACATTCTTTCACCTTTGGTGGACGTGCCCAAAGATTAAGGCTTTCTGGGAGATGATCTATAATGAAATGAAAAAGGTATTTAAATATACCTTCCTGAAGAAACCAGAGGCCCTTCTCCTGGGCATAGTCGGCCAATTGGTGCCAAAGAAGGATAGAACTTTCTTTATGTATGCAACAACAGCAGCAAGAATACTCATTGCAAAGTATTGGAAGACACAAGATTTACCCACCCTGGAAGAGTGGCAGATGAAGGTGATGGACTATATGGAATTAGCGGAAATGACTGGCAGAATCCGAGACCTGGGAGAAGAGTTGGTGGAAGAAGATTGGAAGAAATTTAAAGACTATCTTCAGAAACACTGTAAAATTAATGAATGTTAAAAATGATGTTGGATTGAAAATAAGAGGCACTAGCAACAAAGTTAATGAGAATATGCAAAAATGAGTTGATAATGGATGAAAATATAGAGCTATAATATGTTAAGATATAGAGTTAAGATAAACGAAAGAGGGTAAGGATTTGCTGATTTGATTATTTAAATGGGAATACAAAAAGGGGAGGTGTGAGGAAGTCAAGGAAACAAGCTAATGAGTTTAAAGTTACAAAAAATGGGTTTGTTTTTAACTCTTTTTTTTTTTTTTAATATATTTTTATTTTTCCATATAAACACAATACAACAAACATAAACATACAAAAACAAAAACAAAACAAAAAACATGTATCATTTCATATCCTAATTTCATATCCTTTCTTCCCCGACTTCCTCATGCCTCCCCTTTCTGTATTCCAAATTCTTATCAATTGTTCAGCAAATCTTCCCTTATTTTAATTTAAATTTAGACTATTCTTCCTTATTTTCCTTGTCTTAACCATTGCTAATAGTAACCATTTACTTTCCAGTCCAACATCATTCTAACTTTCAATAACTTTGTGATATTTCTTTAAATAGTCCTTGAATTTTTTCCATTCTTCTTGCGCTGCTTCTCTTCCCTGGTTTCGGATTCTGCTCGTCATTTCTGCCAAGCCCATATAGTCTATCACCTTCATCTGCCATTCTTCCAGTGTGGGTAGTTCTTGCGTCTTCCAGTACTTCGCAATGAGTATTCTAGCTGCTGTTGTAGCATACATAAAGAAAGTTATATCCGTCTTTAACACCCCTTGGCCGACAATACCCAAGAGAAAGGCCTCTGGTTTCTTGGGGAAAGTATATTTAAATACCTTTTTAAGTTCATTATAGATCATTTCCCAGAATGCCTTAATCTTCGGGCAGGTCCACCAAAGATGAAAAAATGTACCTTCAGTTTCTTTACATTTCCAACATTTGTTGTCAGGCACATGGTAAATCTTTGCAAGCTTGACTGGGGTTATGTACCACCTATATATCATTTTCATAATGTTTTCTCTTAAGGCATTACATGCCGTAAATTTTATCCCGGTGGTCCACAACTTTTCCCAATCAGCAAACAAAATATTATGACCAATGTCCTGAGCCCATTTAATCATGACCGATTTAACCGTTTCATCTTGTGTATTCCATTTCAGCAGCAAATTGTACATTTTGGACAAATTCTTAGTACTGGGTTCTAACAGTTCTGTCTCCAATTTTGATTTTTCCACCTGGAAGCCAATTTTACTGTCCAGTTTAAATGCTTCATTTATTTGATGGTAGTGAAACCAGTCTCTCACCTTCCCTTTTAATTTCTCAAAACTCTGCAATCTCAATTTGTCCCCTTCCTTTTCCAAAATTTCCCAGTATCTTGGCCACTTGGACTCCATATTTAACTTTTTAACTGCCTTAGCTTCCATTGGCGACAGCCACCTTGGAGTTTTATTTTCCAGCAAGTCTTTATATCTGTCCCAGACATTTAGTAGTGCTTTTCTGACAATATGATTTTTAAAACTTTTATGTGCTTTAACCTTGTCATACCACAAATATGCATGCCACCCAAAAATGTTATTAAAACCTTCCAAATCCAAAATGTCTGTGTTTTCAAGAAGTAGCCATTCTTTCAGCCAGCAGAAAGCTGCCGCTTCGTAGTAAAGTTTAAAGTCTGGCAGGGCAAACCCCCCTCTTTCCTTTGAATCCGTTAGTATCTTGAATTTAATTCTGGGCTTTTTGCCCTGCCAGACAAATTTAGATATGTCTTTTTGCCACCTCTTGAAACAATCCATTTTATCAATTATTTGCAATGCTTGGAACAAAAACAACATTCTTGGCAATACATTCATCTTTATAGCTGCAATACGGCCTAACAAGGAAAGCTTCAAGTTGGACCAAATCTCCAAATCTTTTTTCACTTCTCTCCAAGTTTTTTCATAATTATCTTTAAACAAATTCACATTTTTAGCTGTCATATTTATACCCAAATATTTCACTTTTTTAACCACAGTCAACCCTGTCTCATTCTGGAACCTTTCCTTTTCTATCTGTGTCAAATTTTTCTCCAAAACCTTTGTCTTAGACTTATTCAATTTAAATCCTGCCATTTGACCAAACTCTTGAATTATTTCCAAAACTCTTTTCGTGCTAGCTTCTGGCTCTTGCAATGTAAGTACTAAGTCATCTGCAAATGCTCTCAGTTTATATTGTTTAGCTCCGACCTGAATCCCTTTAACCAACTGGTCCCTCCTAATCATATTAAGCAAAACCTCCAGGACCGATATAAAAAGTAATGGGGAGATAGGGCACCCCTGGCGTGTCCCTTTTTCAATCTTGAACTCTTCTGTAACCACATTATTTACAATTAGTTTGGCTTTCTGTTCAGAGTATATTGCACCTATACCATTTTCAAACCCTTGGCCTACCCCCATCCCCCGGAGGTTCTTCAACATAAAACTCCAAGAAATATTGTCAAAGGCTTTCTCGGCATCCACAAATATCAAAACAGCTTTAGTGTTTATGTTCACTTCCAGCTTTTCCAAAATGTCAATTATATTCCTTACATTTGTTTTTAACTCTTTTGTATCTATTTTTTTTGTACTTTGTATTTTTATTTTCCTTTTTTTATGTATTTTTGTATGTTTTTTCGGTATTTTGTAAATTTATGTTTTTGTAAAATTTCAATAAATATTTTATGATAAAAATAAGCTGGCTTTCTAATGCAACCTGTGCAGGAAATCTTAATGCCTGGTAAGTACAGTGCCACACACTCTCAACATTTGCAGAAAGGTGTTTGTCCTTGACAAACAGTACTCATACCACTCTTTTGTTAATTCCCTGTGCAAATCTTGACATTTACTTGTTGAGAATATCTAAACAATCTGGAAGATACTTACTACCTTCTGTTTGGATCATAGAGATGCTAATAAATAAAGAAAAGCCTGTGGTTAAGAATAACTGTGTGTAATGTAAGCTAGAGAGAATGGAGTGCTGTTTACAAGAGGACAGAATTGTCACTAAGTTAATTTTCCCCCAAATTGCATCTCAGACAAACTGCCTGCAATCAGAGCATAATTATAGCTCTGAATTGGCTTTGTGTTAAGATTCCAATATAGTGTAATTTAGGGTTAGGGCATGACAACTTCTACAAAATAACATGCTGTAATCAGAATTGTATTTGTTCTGAAACAGGGAATATATATATTGCTCAAAACAAAAAACTGAGGCTTTATGCTTACAAGTAAAAAAAAGATCCAATGAACTCATCCAGCAAATGTTTGTCTGTTTGTCTGTCTGTCTAATATATATTCCAGGCTAGAACTCGTCTTGTTTAATCTTGACCAGAGTTGGCTTAACTGTATTTTGCTTACTTTGTATTCCAGTTGCTCTCACTGATCTGATTGGTTGCCTTTTCTCAGCTTGAATTAATTCAGTGTAAATCAATATTTTGCTCATATGTCTCCTTATGAGACTTGGAGGTGACATTGTTATCAATAGGTTTTTTTTTATGCCAGAAGAGGCAGGGCAAATCCAGGAGAAGTATTTAAAACACAGAAATACTGCTTTGCAGCCATATCTCCAGAGCCCTACAGTTCTTGAAAGCACATGGGTGAAGAATATAGGCAAAACTGGTTGCATATCCTGTCCCCACCTCCAGCTGCAATTAGAGTTTCTGGGCATTCTGTCTAGTGAACCTACCTCTGTTGTTTCCAGTTGCTCATGGCAGTGTATCCTTATCTATCCCCCCCATTAGGGAAACACCTTGTTGAAAGTTGAAAATGCCATATCAGGGGTAGCCAGTGTGGCGTCCTCCTTATGTTGTTGGGACTCCAACTCCCACAATCTCAGCAAGCATAGTCACCTTGGCAAAAGCTTCCATTGCAGAAGTAACAATTGAATCAGCTAAGTACATGTTTGCTGCTCAGCAGTGGCTAAAGAGCACAGAATTTAGGAACAGCCATTGAGAAGCTACATTTTGATATTCTGGTACTTCCATTGTTATCCGTAAAGTAGTTCTTAACCATAAATAAGTGCAACAGCTGAACTTTCAGAAAAGCCAAGCAGACTGTTGTGCACATTGCCATAGCTGAACTTCAAGCACAGAAGTTTTGTGCAGAGCTTCTTGCCTCCATTTTACTTAGTCATTTCAGATAGCATTTTGATCTTGCCATAATTGCTTTCCCATCCCATATTGTTCCACACACCCAACCACTACTGATCCTACTCTTAGAGCATGATCAGATTCAAAGCCTTCCATCGATGCAGAACTGAGTGTATTATATTTATTTATTTATTCATTCATTCCCCGCCCATCTGGCTGAATTTCCCCAGCCACTCTGGGCGGCTCCCAATCGAGTGTTAAAAACAATACAGCATTAAATATTAAAAACTTACCTAAACAGGGCTGCCTTCAGATGTCTTTTAAAAATAGGATAGCTATAGGATAGCTGCTTATTTCCTTGACACCTGATGGGAGGGCGTTCCACAGAGCAAGCACCACTACTGAGAAGGCCCTTTGTCTGGTTCCCTGTAACCTCACTTCTCGCAATGAGGGAACCGCCAGAAGGCCCTCGGCGCTGCATCTCAGTGTCCAGGCTGAACGATGGGGGTGGAGATTCTCCTTCAGGTATACAGGACCGAGGCCATTTATCACCATCATCATCTCAGTAAAGTGCCAAGAAACAAAGATGTGCCTTAATTATAAAAATGAATGCCACATGCTAGTTTAGGAACCATACATTGCAACTGAAAAATGATTTCCATTTTTTTTTTAAAAAAAAGGTAAAAGTGGTGGCTCAGATTTGACACCTGTGATTTGTCAACAGGAATGTGGCAAAAATAGTTGGCAGAGTGTCTGTTTGGTTGTGACAGTAAATGTGAATAACTGTGCCGTCACGCATTATTTACATCCAGTGATCCCCATTTTCTCCTTCTGATACTTAGATTTTGGGGAGGCAACGGAAATCATTAAAAATCTTCTCTTCTTTTAACTTGTCCAGGTGGTTGAAGTGTATGGCCTCCTGGCCCTGGGGATGTCCCTGTGGAACCAGCTGGTGGTCCCTGTCCTCTTCATGGTCTTCTGGCTGGTACTGTTTGCTCTTCAGATTTACTCCTACTTCAGCACACGGGATCAACCTGCCTCTAGGGAGAGGCTACTCTTTCTTTTTCTAACCAGGTAATTAACAAAAAATCTGTAGTGGGATGTTGCTAATCTGTGCTGTGTAAAGCAGCATGGCTGGCTAGAACGTTATACTCTAAAATGTATGGAGGACACCAGGGTGGCAAAAGCTGTATGCACCTGTTGGCATATACACCATCATAGAAGTTTCTACACATGTGACAGGGCTCACCTCACAAGCAATGAAACCTGCACCACAGATCGTTTGCACATACATGCATATGCCTGCAATCCTTCCTACCTTATTTTTTAAAGGAAGAATTACAGAAATTGGGAGTTCCTGTTTCTGCTAAACTTCCTTGCCCCACCCCTCAGTAAATGATTTTCAGGAGGAAATCTAAGAGAAGGCTTCTTTGGCAGGTTTAGCAGCCAAAATGATCAAAAGTGGTTGGTACTCTACCCCAAGGAAAGGATCTGTTGCACTGTGCTTTGTGGAGTCATTGTAGCCTTTGTCTCTCGGGGCCTATTGCAGTCTTGCATGTTCCAGGAAGAAGAAGAAATTGGGTTTCATTGATAACCAGAAATAACTATAAACGGTTTGATGGGATTGCAGAGTAACACATCAGAATGGACCAAAACCCTCATGCAGCAACTTAATTTCTAATTTTACAATCATATTAGGCTTGTATTGTGCAGACATCCTTGGGCTAATGCAGATTGACACTGGAAATCGTGTCAACCCTTGTCAACTACTAATGGAAACCTTGTAAATGTACCCTTCAATGTTGGTGCCCCACCACAACTGGTTTCTTGTGTCTGATATTTTGGCTAAATGGGAATTGATGTATAAATGCATTGGTTTAACCTTGCATCTAACTGGACTCTTTTGGATCGAAATATCAATGAGCAAACTAAAAGTATTCATTTCTATTCGTCAATGAACGACTTGTTATCAAAATATAAGCGGACTGGACCCCCTGCCTCAATGGTGCTATCTTGTAATACACATCTCCAGTAATATCTCCAAAAGTTGAATATTGCTGCCTGATACGTATGTACATTTAAGACCCATTCTGAGTAGAAATGCTTTAGGATTTCACTGCTATGCTAGATGTGCAGCTCCAGCATTAGTATTTACAGAATATGGCAATGGACTGATTCATATTGATATTCCCCTGCTTACCCCATCTCCATTCCCCTCCTATTCTTACTCTGTTGTTCTCCTTGTGTCTGTTTTAGCCGCATCAGGGACCACTCAAACCTCTTCTGTGTATCTATGCACAAAGATCTAATTCAGCTGTATTTTCTCCTTCCTAGTATTGCAGAATGCTGCAGCACTCCCTATTCCCTCCTGGGTTTGGTGTTTACAGTCTCCTTCGTGGCACTTGGAGTCCTAACCCTCTGCAAGTTTTACCTGCAAGGCTACCGAGCATTCATGAACGACCCAGCTATGAACAGGTAAGTGCACAGCAGAGGATGCTTAAACCTTTGACAACTTTGGCTGTGTTTAGTTAGGCTGAGCACAGCATAGTGTAATCTTTCTAAATCCCGCTCGCCACAAAAATAGCTTACTATATTGCTCAGGTCTTACTGTTATTGGATTTGACACTGAAATATAGGCTATCTTGTACCTTTCCCCCTAAGAAACATGCTGCTTAGCTCCTTTGCAGTGCATTCCAAGGGGATTGCAACTTGCTCAAGTTTTATGTACACGATCACAGCTTTATGTGCTTGGCTGAATTTTTTTTGGCGGGGGGAGGCAGAAGAGCAGGGAGCCATTGGAGATCTAGCAAGAGCCTCCATAGCTGACACAGGCACTTCCCAGAGCCCAGTAAGCAAAGCAG
Organism: Podarcis filfolensis; assembly: GCF_964270895.1. Taxonomy (NCBI): domain Eukaryota; kingdom Metazoa; phylum Chordata; class Lepidosauria; order Squamata; family Lacertidae; genus Podarcis; species Podarcis filfolensis. Next base: position 57,609,739 of record NC_139605.1, read on the forward strand.
AGAGCTTTAAAAGTTCTTTTGCACATCTGATGGTAATTTTTCTCCTAAGCTTTTATTGCATTATCAGTTTGCCTCACTTTTGCCTTTTATATTTTTTGCTCCCTGCCAGAACACCCCAACCTGAAAGGGGAAAAAATCCTCTTTAAGCTCCTCCCCCAGAGCTTTGTTTTAACACAGGGGTGTAGGACTTGTGGCACGTCAACTTCAACTAACAACCATTGGCCAGAGCTGGTGTAAATTGCACTCCAGCAACATCTGGAGGGCAACATGTTCCCCCTCCCGCTTTCAACAATTCTTCTTACTTCAGCCTGCAGTTCCCTTGTGATGTTTTAATGAATGCACACCTGAATTTGCTCGCCATCTTGATGAGTAGCCCTAGTCAGTTGCCCTTGGCTCTCACGTCCCTGGTTTTAGATTGTAGGCTTCTCAGAGTTGCATCTGGTGTTCCTTAGCTCCCAAAAGCACCAGGCATATTGTGATATCATTTTGTGATACGTAATAACCTGTGTTCTCCTCCCTCCCTTCATACCACAGTTTCCTTCCTTTCTCTTCTGTGTGCCAACCAAAGTAATTTTGTTTCATCCTGAAAGCCTGTTTAAATTACAAGGAGAGACAGCTGAAAATAGCTTCCTTTCTCCCAACAATGGCTTGGCATAAAAATAGGAATTGATAAACATTAGTGGTACAAAATTTCTAGAATGCTGAAATCTTACATTGTTACATAAGCATATATATTGTACTCAAAAATGAGCCAAGGATCAAAGAGATCAGAAGTGATCCATGATCATTTCAGGTGAAGACAAGATGTCGAAAAACATTCTCTGGTACCTATATTGTATTTTACAGGATATGTGCAGTTGTATTAAGTCTCACAGCTCTGTAATGTAGGGCCCATGTGATCATTATTAATTTATATTAATTGCTAGTGATTAAATTTGTCAGCTGCCCTTCACTGTAAGGTCTCAGGGTAGGTCACATCTAGAAGAAAAATACAAGGCACCAAGGAAGATTAAAAACAACCCTGTCCCCAAATACAAGAGCGTTCTCTGTAACCCTATCGGACATGCAATTGTATTTATATGCATTTTTATTGTTGAAATTCTTATTGTTAAATCATTTCAGGATGTTTTATGGGAAGCGATTCATAAATAGATAAATGAATAATATTATACGTATCAACTAAATAGTTTAGCTATCAAAGGCCAAAAGAAAAGTGACTGCCTTAAGTTGTAGAGAAGACGGTGCCTGACACACCTCTCCTGAAAGGGAGTTCTACAGTTTGGGGGCCATCACAGAGAAGGCTCTACCATGGGCCACCACACACATACCTCACACCAGCCATTTTATGGATGGTGACTTGCCTAAGTCTGTCGAGTGAACAGAGATTTGAATTCCAAGACCAATGCACTGTATTGGGGATTTGCAGCTGACAGCCAACGTCTCGAAAAAGGATCAGATGAAAAGGCAACAAAAACCCACAGCATAGTTCTATGTTACGTTGTACAATTCTAAAATTGCACCCAGTTCATTAATACTCCAAATGTTATGCTTGTTTTCCCCCCCCCCCTTTTTCCCTTTTATGTGATGAAGAGGGATGACGGAAGGAGTCACACTTTTGATTCTGGCTGTGCAGACTGGCTTGATTGAATTGCAAGTTGTTCACCGGGCCTTCCTGCTCAGTATTATTCTCTTCATTGTGGTTGCGTCCATCCTGCAGTCCATGCTTGAGATAGCAGATCCCATTGTCTTAGCTCTGGGAGCTTCAAGAGACAAGTAAGCCATGCATTTTCTAGTGGTGTCTATTGATTCTTGCTTTGCAAGTAAATCTAGTATATATGTGGGATTTTGGACTATGGGCTTGTTAGTTTAGGCACCAAACTATGGCTTCAAAATATGAGAATGAGCATTCAAGGGTCATCAGGCTCACTTACTCCTTCCTTCCTTCATGCATGATGATTGAATCATAGAATCATAGAATCATAGAGTTGGAAGAGACCACAAGGGCCATCGAGTCCAACCCCCTGCCAAGCAGGAAACACCATCAGAGCACTCCTAACATATGGTTGTCAAGCTTAAAGACCTCCAAAGAAGGAGACTCCACCACACTCCTTGGCAGCAAATTCCACTGTCGAACAGCTCTTACTGTCAGGAAGTTCTTCCTAATGTTTAGGTGGAATCTTCTTTCTTGTAGTTTGGATCCATTGCTCCGTGTCCGCTTCTCTGGAGCAGCAGAAAACAACCTTTCTCCCTCCTCTATGTGACATCCTTTTATATATGTGAACATGGCTATCATATCACCCCTTAACCTCCTCTTCTCCAGGCTAAACATGCCCAGCTCCCTTAGCCATTCCTCATAAGGCATCGTTTCCAGGCCTTTGACCATTTTGGTTGCCCTCCTCTGGACACGTTCCAGTTTGTCAGTGTCCTTCTTGAACTGTGGTGCCCAGAACTGGACACAGTACTCCAGGTGAGGTCTGACCAGAGCAGAATACAGTGGCACTATTACTTCCCTTGATCTAGATGCTATACTCCTATTGATGCAGCCCAGAATTGCATTGGCTTTTTTAACTGCCGCGTCACACTGTTGGCTCATGTCAAGTTTGTGGTCAACCAAGACTCCTAGATCCTTTTCACATGTACTGCTCTCAAGCCAGGTGTCACCCATCATTTCTGCTTCTCATTTTTTTTGCCCAAGTGCAGTACTTTACATTTCTCCCTGTTAAAATTCATCTTGTTTGTTTTGGTCCTGTTCTCTAATCTGTCAAGGTCGTTTTGAAGTGTGATCCTGTCCTCTGGGGTGTTAACCACCCCTCCCAGTTTGGTGGTTGCTTTGCTGGTTGAGGCAAACTCCTGCTCGCCATTTCCTTTGAACTGATCAACTATGGGGCTTACGATCCTGGTTGGCAGAGCATGCACAAACCATAGTTTGTCAGTGTGGGCAAAACAGCAAGCAGAGGTTTGCCTCAAACTTGGGGATACAGGAGCAAACCACTGCACAATGCAAGGGAGAAGGAAGCACCTGATCCCAAGGCTCATTGACATCTTAGTCTCTGTTTCATTTGAACCAGCCCTGTGTGTCTGGAAGGCTTAGATCCTTAGCAGCTGAAAAGAAGTGGGATACAGGTGTTCAGTCCTCTCTGCTCTCTCTGGTGCTATTTATAATGTATGGGAGTAGTTCTCAGTTTTAGTAGTCACCGTATTTTAATGCAGATATAAAGTACTAAAATAGTGTCATAAGGATTAACAGCTCTTCTGCTAAATGTCTACCTAAGTTTATTTTTGTGTATGTATGTTCTTATGTAGATGTTTTGAATAGTATATTGAGTTATCACTGAAAAGGAGCAGCATGGCAGGAGGTGCAAAGGGTGGGATTTGGAGTATGGAACCAAGTCGACCAATAACAACCGAATGAATACATAGCAGAAAGTGAGCACAGCAACTGAGGACCATAAATCAGAAGAGTGGGGAGAGAAAACCTTAAATGCGTAAGGGTTAGAAACCTGAAGTTGATTTACTAGAACAGCAAGAATTTGGGACTAAAATTGCTTTAGTGTTGAATCTTACCTGTGACCTAATGAATAATATTTGAGTGGTTTTTTTAAAAAAAAAATGTCCTGGTTAGAAGCTCTGGCTTTTTGTACCTTGCCACCATTCCCTGTAGCTTTGTCTTCCTCTCTTCTGTGTAGCCTGAAAGCGTGGTAAATAAGAGAAGGCTTATTTATATCCACTGTGTCTGTTTGTTTTGGTTAGAGGTTACTTGTGGCCAGCACAGGTTGTTGGAGCATGTTAAATGCTAAATTTATTAGCTGAGGGAAAAGGGAATATCAGAGCTGCGGAATGCATAGCTGGCTCCTATAAATTGGCTCTGCTGACAGCAGGCTGTAACTCAGCTCTGCCAGGTACAAACTAGGCTGGGGAAAGAAGCTCTAGAAATGGCTATGGGCGGTGTCCTTAAATTTTAAGATCCAGATGTTGTGCCTTGGTATTTTCATGAATTAAAGATACAGGAGTATGCAAGTCCTCTTTACACAGACACTGCTGTAGCTTGGAGTTGTGGGTTCCTTCCCCCCCAGGAGATAGCAATATATGTGTGTGTCCGCTTTATGCTTATGTACTGTTACAGAGAGATAACCCCTTCGGAGGGTGGGGCATGCAGTCTTCCTCCATTGAATTAGGTCACGAATGAGAGAAGCAACATGGCACTAAATAATGCTACTTTTATAAAGCTAACTGAGTGCTTTTTCCCCATCTGCTGAAACGAAAGAACAATCATGTTCAAAAGTTAAGTGGGTTGTTACATAAGAATGTAAAATGTGCCTGCTGGATCAGGCCAGTGGCCCTTCTAGTCCAGCATCCTGCTCTCATAGAGGCTACCCAGATGCCCTATGAAGTCTGCCATCTGGACATGAGTGCAGCGACACTCTGCCCACCTGCAGTTCTTAGTATTCAGAGCCATATTGCCTCTGACTGTGGAGGTAGCACATAGCCATTGTGGCTAGTAGTCACCGATAGCCTTCTCCCCAATGAATCTGCTTAATCCTCTTTTAAAGCCGTCCATGTTGGTGGCCATCCTTGCCTCCTGCCGGAGCAAATTCCACAATTTTAACTACGCATTGCATGAAGAAGTGCTTTCTTTTACTACTTGCCTTGAATTTTCAAACATTCAGCTCCCTTGGGTGTCCATTGGATGCTGGGTTTCTTTGCAGGGATCATGATGGTCCTCACTGAGACGATGCTACTCAGCATCGTCACTGAAGACTAAAGCTGTCACTGAAGACTAAAGCTGAGGCCCTTTTTAATTTTAAAATTGTGTTTCTTTTTACAGGAGCCTTTGGAAGCATTTTCGCGCTGTGAGTCTGTGTTTGTTCTTGCTGGTCTTTCCAGCTTACATGGCCTACATGATCTGTCAGTTTTTCCACATGGACTTCTGGTTACTGATAATCATTTCTAGCAGCATTCTCACCTCCCTCCAGGTAAGGTATAATGGCCTCCTGTATGCTGTTAATTATTTTTTAGTTCGTACCTGGCAGCAAGGCCTTGTGTTAGAAAACCAGGGCTAGAAAGCAGAATGCAAGGTGTTGACCAAGTTGTTTTTGGGAATACAGACTGAAAGAATATGTCTTTTCCATCAAGCTTGTTCTGTGTTCCAGGCCCAAGTACAGGGCATTTGTATTTACAGATTGTAATGGGTGGTATAACAGATATACCAATTTAGAAAACTCCCATTACTAAGGAAGTTTAAACATAAACCATCTATGTCAAACAGTTGGACACAACCCAGCTAAAGCAGAGCACTTTCCATTGATTTTTAACAGCAGAGTTGACCGTGTGCTCAAATCTCTCCTGCTGAAATCAGTGAGCCTTAAAACTACTTAATGGCTGGAGTGTATCTAGCGATATTACATGTAACTTAAACTATCCTGATCACGCCATAATGTATTTGTGTTGAAACTCTTAACATTGAAATTCAGACTTCCACTTAAAATATATAAATCATTAAAATATAGTGTTCCACTTTTTTTAATAAAAAAATTAAGCCTTGAGTTTGTCTTGTTAAATATATCAATTATATATTTATCATTATGCAAGTGCATTGTTAGATTAGGTATCTATATTCTTCACCCATGCAAACATAATATTGAGAAGTTCTAGCTTTGTGACTCAGTCCCCTTTTTAAATCAGTGTCATTTTTTCTTGCTCCAGGTGCTTGGAACACTCTTCATTTATGTCTTGTTTATGGTTGAGGAGTTCAGGAGAGAGCCAGTAGAAAACATGGATGATGTCATTTACTATGTGAATGGCACCTATCGACTGCTGGAGTTCCTAGTGGCTCTCTGTGTCGTTGCCTATGGTGTGTCGGAAACCATCTTTGGAGAATGGACTGTGATGGGCTCAATGATCATCTTCATTCATTCCTATTACAATGTGTGGCTTCGTGCTCAGTTGGGATGGAAGAGTTTTCTTCTCCGCAGGGATGCTGTGAATAAGATCAAATCACTGCCCACTGCTACCAAAGACCAGTTGGAACAACACAATGATATCTGTGCCATCTGCTATCAGGTGTGTAGCTCTTCTGAAATGGTACTTTTGTGGATATTGTTCTGCCTCCTTATGGTATTTTATTGGAAGAGCTGAAGTTTCTGCCTTTGAATTGGGTTATAAATGAATTGAGCTGGGGAATTTATTACTACTAGTACTACTGTTACTATAGTTGTTTGTATCCCGCCCTTCATCCATCAATCTTAGGGCAGTTCACAACATAAAATTGCAGTACAATTGTCCTGTTTAGATACCTGCAGGGCTATCACTTCCACCTGTGCAATGGAGGAGTGGGAGCAAGGCTGCCCCTTCACTATGGTTCCTGCATTGCAGGGGGTTGGTCTAGATGACCCTCAGGGTCCCTTTCTGTTCTAGAATTCTATGGTTTGCCAGCCTGCCTGCACAATGACCTGACATGTATGATTCTTCCCTCTGCAGATGAGTGTAGATTGGGTCATTATATTTCCAAGACTTCAAATAGTATACCCACATCACACATTTTGTTACACACTACTTCCACCATGCAAATTGTAGCACCAGCCCAGTTAAGTGTTTGAACTGGGCCAGTCTCTTCACCAGTCACAATTAAAAACGAAACAAAAAAAGTGGTCAAAGGCAGATGATGCCTGTAATTTTGTAAGATGCATCATAGTTTTTTAAATAAACAAAAGCTTCACATTTTAATTCGGCTTGAAGTCATATCTTTTGAAACAAATGTAACTGCTTTATAAAGGATCTCACTTTGACAATTGTGCCTGAAATAAATTGTGTGATGCGTATGCTGATAAGCTTGCACTGGCAACTTACTTTGCAGCCGATGTCTGTAGCCACCCAGAGATGCAGGTAGGCTGTTGGGTTCCTTCGCACACAGTCTCAACTAGTTTCTCCAAACTCCTGCCCAGTGACTTTGCAAGAACAATTTAATCTCTGAGGCCTGTTCACTGCATCCCCGAAGAACCAGTTGGGCAGAAATTATAAGACCAATTATCTAAATTAGATCTAGCCTTTTAAGTGAGCATTAATAATGAAGTTAAAATAAACCTGGAAGCCACACTTCCACATTTGTGCTTTAAACTCCCCAAAAACTGTCTTTTCTTCCTAAGAATGCATGTTGGATCTGAATCAAGTGGTTGCATTGATGGCTCTTGGAATACAAAGCTTCTTGTACTTTCCTAGCTACAGTTCAGGAGCATCAAATCCAAGTCACATGTTACTAGTAGAGCACATGTACTGCATATATAAGGATCCAGGTTCAATGGAACTGCCAGTGAAAAATGCTTCAGGCAGGCATCTGCATATTTTGGCTAGTCTTGGTAGCCAACCAGAAATTGTGCCAGGAACTTGCTGCTCTTTCCAGGGATGGTACCCTCTCCCTGACCTCATGCTGCACCCCGACAATCAGTGTGAAGTCAGGGACCTTCTCCAGCACCAAGCTTGGAGCTGAGGTTGGGGGCATTCCAGCAATCATGCTGCACTTTTGAGGAACCCTCATTACCTTGGAAATAGAGCGCCAAAGCAGCAGGCCCTTTCCAAGCTTGGAACTGGAAAAGGGGAGTGGAGATAATCTTGCAGTTGTGCTGCGTTTTGGAGGCTTTCAAAGAACTTCAGAAGCCCAGTACACTGTCCTCGTCTCCAAGAGCGCTGGCTCCTGGGGGCCAAGGCACTATGCCCCCATCTTATTTTTTAGGGGGCTGGGCCCCCCAATATTCAGTAGGCTCCACATGTGACGTCAGAACATCCCATCAGACCCCCTCAATTGTCTGGAGAAGCTGGCGCCTCTGCTTGTCTCCCTTTCCTGTTCAAAGGTTGGGAGAGTGACTTACCATGCTAGCCAAAGGGTGATGGGACATGCTGCTTCTGCACAGAATTGTGGCATTCATCCAGCTGTGTCTATGTAGTTCTTGCACTGCAAATCCTTAGTAATTAAAATTTAGCCTACTTGCCTAGAATGAAATATTATGCTTTGTGCTCTGCTGTTCTTGTGTGTTACTAATGCATAGATATAAAGCAAGTCTCCTCTGTGTATGAATAAAGGGTGACAACTGAACATGGGCAGTTGGGTCATTGTGGTTTACCTTTTAGCAGTCCATGCTGAGTTTTAAGGTAGCTTCAGGACTCTGTGTGTTTGCTTGGGCGCTGTGTGATCCTTCTGCCTTCTTTCTTTCAGGACATGAAATCTGCTATCATCACACCTTGCGGCCATTTCTTTCATGCGGGCTGCCTTAAGAAATGGCTTTATGTGCAAGAAACCTGCCCCCTGTGCCACTGCCAACTTAAAAACCCAACTCAGCCCCCAGGGCTAGGATTGGAGCCCGTGCCACAACCAAATCCCGGAGCAGAACAAAACACTGTTCAGCAACAAGCCACTGAGCCCGCTGGTGTAGAGCACCAGGAAAGGGCAGGAGGCAAACCTAGTGACAATGGACAAGCTGCCAAAGGATCAGGCTCCCTGCAGGACTCTGTCAATGTGAAGGATGACTCTGTCAGTCTGGACACTGCATCTTCCAGTGAGTCTGGCCAGGGGGAAACTGCTGCCGAAAGGCCGGCTGAAGAACGGGAAGAAGTTGCAACGCGAGACCTAGGGAGCTGCATCCAGAATTGAACAGGCAGGCACTGGTGGAAGAATTAAGCACTCCAGGAGCTCCTGATTTGGCAGACGGAATCTTAAACCCTTCATTTGTCTCGAACAAGTTTTAACTCTCAGAATGCTGGCCAAAATGTATTTATGATATCCTATGCTGATTTTCTGTGAGCTGCTTCGTTTACAGGGCTGCCAGTGGGTTCCACTGGAAACTACCTTAGAAGCTGCCACCATGTTGCAAAAGGGCAGAAACTGGAAATCAAAACTGAGTATTGTTGGAAGGGAAAGTTGGGCGGCGGGAGGTGGGGAACAAATGTGAGGATGTTGGGGTGTGAGTGAAGAGAGAGGAAGAGGGAGAGATTAAAATAAAAGACAGTGTTGTTTAAATGGAAAAGGGAGAATCAAATTCAAGGGCAATAGAGGTTTGAGTCCATATCCTTGGCCTTGACTTTCTACAGTGAGCGGAGCTCAGTCGAGAACAGTGACACAACTCCTGTAGATCTCAGAAGTAACAATAAACAAATCAAGGATTGTGTTGGGACAGGGCAGCACTCAAGTAAGTCGAGTGTGGTGCTTTGGGCATGTCGGGGTAGGGCATTTGCATTCATGTAATCTATAGCAACTCTTGAATTTTTATGATGGAGTCTTAAACACTTCAATGTTTTAGAAAACCTTTTTTGTTCATGAACTTTCTGGACAGCATGGGCTGTGTGAAGTCATTAAAGCTCCGGTGAACTTTCTGTCTGGCCTCCACCAGTGAGTGCAAGAGAGAAATGGGAGGAGTTTTATGGTGCTGATTGAAGCCTCTCAGTGCTGTTGAGTTCTGTGTAGTGTATAATTTCTTGCAGATGAATTGAAGCAGTATTAATCTCCTGGCAATATTTGCACCTTTGGGAATGAGTACATCAATTGTATGATCAAACGCCGCAAATGCCACTCCTAAAGCTGTTAATAGGATTTGCACCTTTTTCTTCCCTTTCCCCCTTCTTTGACAAAAATGTGTGTGTATTTAAATTTTTACATTCATCATGGCTTTCAGGTAGAACTAGGGATGTGGGAGGGATGGGAGCTGGCAATTTTTTATGTGAATTTTGATATGAAAAGGAACTAGTCACTTATTTATACACTAGGCTTGGCTCAATTTTTTGTTTTTCTCGAGAGTTGTTGTACCTAATGTGAAATGTGACATTACTTTATTTTTTAGTAGTGAATTTGGATGTAGACTGACAGACATAGCTGAATGTCTCAATAAAGTACTTTTGAAGATTTTTACATTTTGATTGTCTTGTTCTTCCATAGGAAAGTTTCCTACATTGCAGGATTTTAGACTAGATTACACTTGGGATCCTTTCAAACTCTACAATTCTAGAATTCCTCACAACCTTGTGAGGCAAGGCTATATCATCCTTATTCTATGGGTTATGAACTGAAGCTAAAGTTGCAATACTAATAATTTAATCATATATACTAATAATAAACTCATTATATGAGTGCCTATCCTTTTTACAGCAATAATGGCATCATCCATACACAGGAAGGCAATATAAGGCTTGGGAAAATCCTAATGTTTGTAGGAGTTGTAAGACTACAGTAACACACACGAACATATGTTACGTCTATATATTTTGGAAAGTGATTTGTCTGTTTGTTCTATGTAGGTATAGACACCTGTTGAGATAATCATCACCAAACATGACATGAGTATTCACCGTATGGGACCAGCAGCTTTAGTCAACATTTGGATGCTGGCTGCCATTTTGAATCAAGATGGTAGAGCAAAACGTGACTTTATCCTGACTCTGCCCATTTTGGGGCTTAAGTTCAGCCGCCTCTCAAGATACTATCACCAGACTCGGCACAAGGCTTCCCAAGGTGGAGCTGGCAGACTTTATTGCCCTTTGGGTGCCAAGCACCATTTTGAATCAAGGCAGACCAAAACGTCACTTCTGATTTGTGGCATCGTAAGTCCAAACTCACAAATTATGCTATCCATTTAACAAACATATTTGGAAAAATTCCCAGGCAGCAATGGGCACATCCCACTAGCATAAACATAAAATAAAATTCCTGGGGGAAAAACAGGAGAGAGCCCTCACCCCCCAGCAAAAAAAAAACCCCGAGTGAGGTCTGAGCATACTTAGTGGACACAAAATACTGATTATTGGTGCAGTGGGGTTAGGTAACGCAGTGGAGTGGGGAGGAGGCTGGAAACCTGAGGAGCAGCACTGCATTTTGTTGCAGCTCACACTTGTTACTTCCCATGTTATGGAATGGAATAAGTGTGGTTACAATTAAGCCTGTGTCTGTATAGCTGATCAGAAATGTGAACCTAAGAAATATGGTTCCTAGGAACCTAAGGAAGATTATTCCTCTCCCAAGCTGCTTCATTTTAAGGACTTGTCTGCTTTCCCTTATCTTCATTTTACAGCTATGCGGGGGTTTGTTTGTTTACAGAAGCAAAACGTCTTTTTAATAAGGAGCTTGTAAAAAAATACAGCCACAAAAAAGATGCAACTTAACCTACATTAACACCGCACTCCCTCTGCTGGTCAGATCTGCTGCTTCAGGCTCGCTGCTAGAGCGGGGCTAGCAGTAGAATATGTTGATACCTGTAATCTGCAGCACAGAGAGCAGCCGACCAAACTGCAGCTGCCGTGATAGATCACAGTGTTCTGCTTAAAACTGACAACAGGTCTGCCTCCGGAGAGCAGACGATACCTATAAGGGAGAAGATGCACCATCTATATGCTGTGATAAAGGGCATCAAGGAGTTGTGGGAAATATCAGGAAACTGATAGGGTGCAATTTATGTTGAGCTTTGTGTATAGATAACTAGCCAAAACAAAGCTGGAAATGACCACATTTTATAGTTTCATAAACCCTTCCATCAATATACATTGCACAACTGGGAGAAAACTACCATTCAGCCATGCAGGCTGTGAGAACAGAAGAATGGATAAAGCACAGCAAAGGCTATCCAGTGCCTCTTTGCAAGATCTGGCTTAAAGCAAGAAATGCAATAATTGAAACGCAGCCCCTGGGTGGTGGTACGATAAGAGATGAGCGAATTCTTCCCAATCCTGGTCTGATCTGGAATTTATCTTGGGAAAACTAAATTTAAAACTATGCATCTGCTGGCCATTTAGATGTTTATTCTGGACTTCCACAATATGGATCCCTAGCTTGGAGGCTTCTAACACCATGGCAGGAGCTCCTCACTCCTGTGGGAGCCTTTTCAAAGGCAAACCTATGAGAGGTGGAGGAATACCTTTTCTTTTTGCCTAGGAGAACACGACAGCCCATTCACTGGTATGGGAGATAGTAAAGGTTTGTGCTCACCATATGTGTGGGTAGTTAAACTCTCTTCCTGCCCCTGGTGACCCCCAGTTTCTTGGCAGTGTTCCCAACAGCCTTTCAAATTCTAGCTCCTCTCAAAAATTTGCAAGAGATACATGAGGGAGCCACTGTTCCTTTCTTAAGCCATGCTCTCATTTCCAATTTGTTAGCATTTCTAAATTGTGACATTAGCATGTGACTCCATGAGGTGATCTCCCTTCCCCCAGATATTGAAATCAGGTTCCCTCCTCATGTGGAGGAGATCTATATACATACATCAGTACATAGAAAAGGCCCTTTCGCATGGCCATGGGATGTAGCTGGTGGGCACATTGGTAGCAATGGAGCTGTTGGGCAGGATTCCACTCCCTCGCTCAGTAAATGCAGGGGGGGGGGGTCATCTGAACACCTTTAAAGAAATTGGACCAAAAAACACCTAGATAGATATTTCTTTGAGCCACTGACTCAGGGCAGTGGATTATAGCTTTGACTCTTGTCAATTGTCAGTTATTAGTCATTCTGCAGTGCCTACAGTGTGCCTTGCTGAGAAACACCCAGGTCTTAATTTTTAAACTTAGGGAGTTAAGTACATAAGAATAGCCTGCTGGATCAGGCCAATGGTCCATCTAGTCCAGCATCCTGTTCTCACAGGGGCCAATCAGATGCCTATGGGAAACCTGCAAGAAAGACTTGAGTGCAACTGCATTCTCCCAACATCTGATTCCCAGCAACTATTCAAAGGCACTTCGCCTCTGACAGTGGAGATTAAAAGGTAAAGGTAAAGGGATCCCTGACAATTAAGTCCAGTTGCAAACAACTCTGGGGTTCCGGTGCTCATCTCACTTTAAAGGCCGAGGGAGCCAGCATTTGTCCGCTTCCGCAGACAGTTTTTTCCGGATCAGGTGGCCAGCATGACTAAGCTGCTTCTGGCGAATCCTGAGCAGCACACAGAAACGCCGTTTACCTTCCCACCGAAGTGGTACCTATTTATCTACTTGCACTTTGTGCTTTCGAACTGCTAGGTTAGCAAGAGCTGGGACGGAACAACGGGAGCTCACCCCGTCGTGGGAATTCGAACCGCCAACATTTCAGTTGGCGAGCCCAAGTGGCACAGTGGTTTAACCCACAGCACCACCCACGTCCCAATAGTGGAGATAGAGCACAGCAATTATTGATAGCCTTGTCCACCATGAGTTTGTCTAATTCACTCTTAAAGGCATTTAAGTTGGTGGCTGTCAATCCAACTTGGGAGAGCAAATTCTATGTGAGGTCCTTTACTTTTTCCTGTCCTGAATCTTCCAACAGTCTTCTCCAGCTGAAACTACAAGTGCTAAATACCACAGATATTTGCAGGGCAGATATGGAAAACAGTGTAAAGGGGAGGCAGGGAGGGGGACAAGGATACTTTCAGGCAATGCCTGATATTTAAAGGAAGCGAAATACGAAGGACATAACTTCCTTTGTAGATTGGAGCGCAATGTTTTCTCTTTTTTTGAGACCTCTTCCTAGTGTTCCTCAGCACTGCCTTCAAAGCTGAGAAAAGAAAACAGAAGGTCTTGGCTGGAATGCAGAGGGATTAAGTTTGTATTTATTTCCCCTGCTCTGAGCTCGTATTGTGCAGTTTGGAAAGGAAATGTCCTTGAAAGATGGGTTCCTCCATAAACCCTTCCAGCTTCTGTTTGTTTTTAGATGGAAATTATTTTCTCAGAGACCCTGCCTGTGAGGAAGTGGGTGTTGATAAGTAAGGCAAAATAAGAAAGCACAGCCTACCACACAGAAGACTTTTAGAAGACATCTGAAGGCAGCCCTGAGAAGTTTTTAATGGTTGATGTTTTATTGTGTTTTTAATATTTTGTTGGGAGCTTCCCAGAGTAGCTGGGGCAACCCAGTCAGATAAGTGATTTATTATTATTAATAATAATAATAATAAAAGTTGTAGTTGTTGTTTCCATCAACATGGGCAGTTTAGCAGACACAGCACCTCAGCTCTGCTTCCCCTTTGTACTTTGCATGCTGACTGCAGCATCTGGGCTTGATTAGGCATGTGACCTTCACCTGTTCCAGGCCTACTCCAGATGACAATTCCCACACCACTCCTAGAGCTAAAGAGCCCCACCTGGCCAGCTGGGCAGCTTCACCTCAGAGCCTGCTCCCTACACCTCAGAGCCTGCCATCTTTGTGGAGACAGGGGCCCCTCTGGTTCTGGTGATGGGTCCTGCTGCTCTGGTTCCTGTGCATTGACTCCCATCCCCTTGCTATCCTCTGTCACCCTGTGAGTACTTCCTTACCCATCCCCTGCTTGTCCCGGTGTGTCCCAGTCCCAGCTACACCCCTCTCTGAGATCCTCCTCCTCATCTTCCTCTTCCCCATTGTCCTGCCAGTTCATGACACATGGCAACTGAGTATGCTCGACCTTTATTGGGTTGGGTTGTGGTGTGTGGTTGTTGGTTTTTAAAAATAGTTGTAATACTTTTGCAAACTTCGGCGTTGCCCCAAAGCAAGTTGCTGCCTACCTCTTGTTTCACAGTGGTTCTGTTTTGATTGTAATTCTAATTAGAGTCTAATCTATTCTAACCTGATCCGTTAAGCTTGTGGGGAGTCCCTATTTGTGGTGCCCCAGCAAAAACCATGCATTCAGTACCGTGGGCCCAATTTTATGGAACTCCGTCTCAAGTAATTGAGCATGTGGGTGACGCAGCTCTCCTGATAGTGTGTCATTAGGAGATAACCAGAGGTGTGAGTGATCAGCACAAGTGGATTCCGGACTTTCCTAAACTACAATTTGCTTAGATGATGGCCAGTGATTTGGTCAATGAGCACTTGCTATTGCTGTGTAGAAGCAGAATGAAAGGCTGGTGTCTGCGGAAGAGATTTATCTTCACCCAAGTTCAGAGGTGGCCTTTACCCTGTAGTTCTGTGGCAAGCACCATAGCTCCGAGGCAGAGCATAGACTATGCAATGGAAAAGATCCCAAGTTAGAACTCTGGCATCTTTTGTCTGAAATGCTGGAGAGCTGCTCCCATCCTTGTAAACAATATCAAGCGAGATGAACTCAGCATAAGAGATCTTCCTCTGTTTCCATGAGCTTATTTGAGGTTGCTTTTGGATAGAGGTACAGTGGTACCTTGGTTTTTGAACGTAATCCTTTCCAGAAGACCGTTTAAGTTCTGAAATGTTTGAAAACGGAAAACTCAATAAGCCGACAGCTAGGCCTCAGGATCTTGCACTCAGCAGAAGCCACGTGGCATGTTCGACTTCTGAGGCACGTTCGAAAACCGAAGCATTTACTTCCAGGTTTACGGCTTCAGTCTGGTCCTTGTGAACATACTATGCCAACTGCACTCACTCCTCATCTGTTTCGAGGTCCAGTTCAAAGTTTTTGACCTTTTAAAGTCCTTCACAATTTTAGGTCCAGCCGTAGTACTTGCCTGCCCTTCATAAGTAACTGCCAATATATCCAGATTTTCAGCGGAGGGCATCCTTATTGTTAACTGCCTTATACTGTTGCTAGCTGCCTTATACTATTTTTGTGCTTTTGTGGCCTTTCATTTTGTATGTTTTTAAAAGTTTCTCGCAAACTGTCCTGGGAATATGATTGATGTGGCTGTGCAAAAAGGCCTATAATTAATTAAAAGGCCACATGGCAGTTTACATGGAAGACTTTAAAATGTTTGTGCTTTATTTTCTCACACACTTAAAATAACAACAGTGTTATACCAGGACTCTAGATCAGAGGCCTTTAGCCAGGCTATAATTTAATGACTCTCTATGGGTCACTTGTATGCATGCGCCCTGATATTTATGGTCGCCCCTCCATAGAAGCCTTGCATGGCCACAATGGAAGAAATGCCACAAGGAAATGAAGATCTAATGTGAAGGATCTTTCTTTTCCTTCACTATGTTTTTAAAGTTTTACAGTATTGTATGTTAAGATTACCTTTTAAAATATATTTAAGAATAAACCATTTTCCTCTTTGCACAAAATACAAAACAAATATGATCTATCCAATAAACAACAATATGCGACATAAGTCAGGTTGGTTTGTAGCCAATGCTAGCCATACTCAGAGTAGACCCACTGAAAATCACAGACACCCATTAATTTCAGAAGGTCTACTCTGAGTATAATCTAGTTGGCTTCAACTGTTTTGTGCTTAAATTGGTTCTAAGAGAAAGGAACTACAGCAGTACCTCGGGTTAAGAACTTAATTCGTTTCGGAGGTCCGTTCTTAACCTGAAACACCACTTTAGCTAATGGGACCTCCCGCTGTCACCTCACCGCCAGAGCACAATTTCTGTTCTCATCCTGAAGCAAAGTTCTTAACCTGAAGTACTATTTCTGGGTTAGCGGAGTCTGTAACCTGAAGCGTATGTAACCCGAGGTACCACTGTATGACACTTCCACAGCCGGAAAAGTATAATTTAGGAAAGAAAGGCATTAGGATGGACTTTGTTCTCTTGTTGCCCTCAGGATTCTTTGGAAAAATCCCAGAGCCTTTCTCCACCCATTTCTTTGTTTTGGAATGCAGCATGGGACTGTAGACCACCTCCTAAATTTCCATCTTGCACAAGTTGACCATTATACCTTTCTAAAACTTAGCTCTGATTAACAGCCAGCCTAAAAGCTGCTCTGTTTGCAGTCATATTCATCCTTTGGGATTCCTGCAAACCAAGTAGATTATCACTATTCCTATGCTTAGACATGTAGGAAAGAGAGGGTGACTCTTACAGCCAGCTACTAGGTATGTCTACTAGATGCATTAGCAATAGGTTAGTTATCAGGAAATTTACAGGCTGGTCCTTTGAAGGAGCCCACTGATTTAAAGTTCCATGTTTGTCTATAATTGTCTTACATGTGATTTTTTAACTGCATTAATAGCACTAAATGAGAGATGGTATTTAAAAATGCTACCACTAGTTGCCACTGGATGGCACCATGGTTATGGAAACCAACTAGCTCTTTCAAATTTCTTCATGAGAAATGAAGACACTTAATAAATGATATGTTTATTGTATCAAAAAATGTTTTAGTTAGCAGTGTTGCGGCTTTGAAAAATGTTTATTGTAATTGCATGCAGAAACCGTACTTGCAGATTTGTTTGCTTCCTTTCCTTTTAATGCTCCATTTTCTATGTTCCTTACAGAGAAGATTCAAAGTCAAATGAATTACAAGGCAGAAAATAATCACTCTTTCATAAGGTCCATGCTGTAAATTGTGAGTATTTCATAAATTAGCCTTTGCTGAAATTGATTAGGAACCCCTTTTACTCCTTGTGTTCACTGAATTTGTCACTTTCTGCATTCTATGGACTTCTAATATGCCATCTTCAAATTTAAAAATAAAAGCTGTCTTTCCCTAAATCACACTTTCCCTAAATCAACACACCACATAAAGTATAAGAACATATGGATTGTCTGAAACTCATTAATTAGGATGGCATGGAACAGTGGTCCTCAAACTTTTTTTCCCCACCATGGGCCACGTTAAAATTGCGGAGTGTCTTGGCAGATATTTTTTTCTGCCTGTTGTAGCAAGTGCAATGCACTATTAAGGATGCCGTTTGATTTTTAATCACATTTTATTGTGGCTTTTATTTCTTATATATTGCATTTTATTATCTTTCCATTTGAATTGCAATATGAGAAATAAAAGAAGCAATAAAAAATCAATATTAATATTTTGTGCCATGGGTGTCCCTTTTCCTGTTTTCAAGCACAAATCCACAGACATGACATGGACCACCTTAATGAAGTTCATGGACTGGTGTTAGTCTGTGGACCACCATTTGGGAACTCCTGGTGTAGAATGTTGACGGGTTTTCTTTTAACTCAATCCTTGGTTCAGAAATCTATTCTGCCCCCTTCAGGTATTCAGCAACAATGTACAGTATACAGTGGTACCTCGGGTTAAGCACTTAATTCGTTCCGGAGGTCCATACTTAACCTGAAACTGTTCTTAACCTGAAGCACCACTTTAGCTAATGGGGCCTCCTGCTGCTGCCACGCCGCTGGAGCCCAATTTCTGTTCTCATCCTGAAGCAAAGTTCTTAACCTGAAGCACTATTTCTGGGTCAGCGGAGTCTGTAACCTGAAGCGTATGTAACCTGAAGCGTATGTAACCTGTAATAATCATGTGTGGGGAGGAGGCAGCTGGGATTATCCTGCTAGCTCCACCCACTAGGCTAGTTCCACCTCCCTGAGTGGAGGGGGACTATGGAAAGCATTGAGTGTTCTGAATGTTTCCTGTGTGTTTTAGATTTTTTTCCCCAGTGTTCTAAAATGTGGTTGCAAAGTAGAGGAGGCTCCCCTCTTTGTGCAGTTTCCCTCCAACTCATGGTGGATGATAAGAATAAATCTCTCATAAGCAATAAGAAATGCTAGTTTTAAGCAGTTATTAAGAATGATGTTTAAGAGAGCTAAAGGCAAAAGGCAGAAATGTATGTGACAGACAATTAAGAAGCATTATAAATCTATCTACTCTATACAGCTACTCACAGACATAGGCCTCTGGTCTCCTCATGAGTAACTTAACATCCTGGATAGTCAGTTGGAGGGTGAGGGACAAAGGAAGATTGGCAACACTCCATTTTCAAGATCTCTTGACCCAGAAACAACGCATGTAAGGGGGAAATCTGGAACCCCACGGGCTATTTGAAACATTTGTATATTTTCACAGGCCTCTAACAAAGATATCTGGATTCCCCCCGCCCCCGCCTTAAAAATAAAATACCACAAGCGGAGGTGATGCAGATTCTGCAGAAGCTACTGTGTTCTATCCTGCAGATATCATTTATGAAACAGAATGTATTCAGAGCCATACAGGGTTTTAATACATTCCAGCTACCTAGATGCTAATGCTAATTTCAGAATATTTTTGAATAAGCAGCATACTCATTATGTTCTGCTAATGGCTCATGTTTTCAAATATTGCCGGTAAATTATGAATTAATTCACAGTGTAAAAGAGATCCGCTTTGAATCGAGTCTCTTCTATTTCAAAGTCTTTTTCTCTTGTGAAAGTCAGAGGATACAGTTCTCAATGGCAAAGTAATTATATGTCCACAAGCCAATTTCTAACTTAGGTATTTCCTAGAGATAAAGATTTATGAGAATAAAATTATATGACTAAGGTCAGAATTTCTGAGCAGCGATGTTACCCAAAGGGATTCTTAGGAGAGCTCAAGTTTTTATCCAGTTCCCCCAGGACATTAATCAACAAGCCATCCAGCTTCAATTATGGGTTCAGAGGGTGGACTCCCACCCCCCTCTTCATCACTCTGAATTTTTAAAGCTCTGTGCAAAAATGCCACTAACATTGTCTACTTTTAGTTTGTTTTCCAGTGATGAGATGATCATTTATGCATAAATAATTTGCTGGCCCAACTTGACTCAGAGTTGTTGGGTTTTCTTTTTGAAAAGGGTGCTATAAATTCAGTGAGCTGGTTTTTATTATCATTGTTTACTTGAAGCATTTTTATCCTGCTTCTCAGCCAAAAAAAAAGGGGGGGGGGCTCCTGGAATGGTTTACAATTATCAAAATGCATGACACGAAAAGAAAGGAAGAGGGTAGAGCAGGTCAGGGAAGGGAGAAAACCCAGCTACTTTTTCTTAGCTACAGAGTTCTTGAAGTCAGGGCCGGCCCATGCATGAGGTGAAATGAGGCAGTTGCTTCAGGCGGCAGATCCAAGGAGCACGTCGCCACCTCCTCCTCCTCCTCCTCCTCCATGCCTGCCTGTCATGCCCTTCTCCTCCAAGTCCATTGGAGCTACCTCGGCTTTTTAGCACTTGTGGAAAGGTAATTGTGCAGGCCAGAGGTCCTTCATTGTTTATTCTTCAGTAAGTCCTGTTGAGTTTATTGGGATTTACTCCTGGATAAGTGTGCATAGGGTTGTTGCATTCCAGATGCTGCTGCTGGACTACATCTCCCTTCATCCTTTACCCTTGGCCAAGCTGGCTGAGGCTGATAGGAGTTGGAGTCCAACCACATCTGGATAGCCAGATGCTCTCCGGTAGCATGTAGGAAACCTATATAAAAATGGGGCCACTCTCTGACTTGCCGATAATGGACCAGAATGAAAGATGATCCTCCACACTTTGCCATGACAGCATTGTTGGAACCAAGATTTTTGTGTTTTAACTTTTTGGATTTTAAGTCTTCCTCTCCCCTGCACCCACCCTTGAGAGGATAATATGAAGGAGTAACATGGAAAAATATGACTCCTGGCTCTGATGATGTAATGGTTCTTTGTGGTGACATTTTTAAGAGGCCTTGGGGAACAATGACAATAGCAGCCTAAGCATGTGAGATGTTCTTTGTAGTAAAAAGGAAACAAATAAATGTCCCCATTAAACTCTGTGAGGTCAAGAGCATTCTCCTGACCATTTGATTCATACTTTCACTGACACTTTTCTCCTGACTTATCTTTTGGAAGGAACATAAAACAGAGGTACTGCTCTCAACCTTTTGTACACAGAACATGAGAAAGAATTTCCAATCTGCCAAAAAAGAGACATTTTTCTCACTGCTTGAGTATGAAAAACTGCCATTGTGAAGAGACTTTTAAAAGGTTTGCTAAGGCCTTGCCTGCCAGAATTCTCTTTTTAGGTGAACTTACTTTTCTGTTAAACTCCACCCCACCTTTTGTTTAAACAAACAAACACCCATATTCTGGTTATTTTGATGGGGAATCTTGAAATCAGAAAGTACCCAACTATCACTTCTGTCCCATCTCAGAAAAGAGATCACAAAGGTGATATCTACACTGCCCCCGCCCCAAGAAGGACAACCTATCCCTTCAGGATGGTTAAAGCATGTGGGGCTTAGACAAAAAGGCTCTTGAAGGAGACATGATAAAGGCTGATAAAATTAATAATGTCTGGGGAAAATGACCCCAAAATGGACCCAAAAATGAAGATTGACTGGCAGTCATTTCAGAACGGGCAAAAAGTAAGTACATAATCAACTTATTTTTGCAGGAAATTAAGAAGTTGCCTTGTATCTGACTATTGGTTCACTTAGCTCAGTGCAGAGATGGGGGGGGGTCAACTTAACTGAGAAGTGAAATCACAGAATTATGGAGCTGGAAGGGAACACAGGGGTCATTTAGTCCAACCCCCTGCAATGCAGGAATCTTTTTGAAATGAAAGCAAGGAAGGAGTCATTCAAGTGTTTTAAGTATTGATTGATTGATTGATTGATTGACTGATGGATGTACTTGAATTTTTCATGAGTTTGATCGTCACTGTTCATCATTTTTAGTAGTTGCAATGAAAATGTTTACATAAACTGTGATGATTTGCAATTTTCTGATGTAGTAAGATTTGATTGACGTAGTTTTGCCTATGTAGCAAATTGGCATTCATGGTTGTTAATTAATTCACCATTATTAAATGGTGCATACTAAACTTTATAGCACATTCCTGTTGTTATTCTGTGAGTTCTGTTGATAGCAACTGGGAGGAGGTGCAGGAGGAAGGCCCCAAGTCGCTTTTGCCTTGGGCCACCTCTCAGTGTTGACTGGCTCAGAGTGAACTGCATGCTATGCAATGACCGGCCGTGGTGACTTGCCTGAGGCTGAATGTTTGGATTTGGGGGTCTGAGTTTTGACTCAAAACCTCGATTGCGCTGCAACCTTAGCTAAATACCTAAGAAAAGTGAATATCCGGTGCTAACTTGATTCTTAGACTTGCAGAGAGCTCTGCACAATAAAGGGAATATTGAAAAGGAGTTATATGCACAACTGGACACTAGATGTCAACATAGTTCCATAAAAACAGGAGAGAAGAGCCCAAGTCGGCTTTTCAGTTTGAGTGTTGTTTAGATGCTATATTTTCAGGAATGGGTCACATTTGCCCAGGATCTGGGAAATAAAAAACAACAACTAAACATTTGTTTTAAGATGCATACTCTTAATTTTTTTCAATGTATTCCCAGGCAGGACATTTTGTGGTAGGAAAATATCTAATTAGAGAAGTCTGATTAGAACCAAGGTTAAATACACTCAGCCTCACCAACTGCAAGAATCTGAATTATTTAGAACAGCAAGCCACTGAATCATAGTGTCCACTCTCTTTAGGTACCCTGTCTTAACAAAGGCTGTGAGCCTTGCCTCTTAAAGGGCAGGACACAACAACAAGATCTGTTGGATAAAAAAACACAACTGTGTATTCAGGCTACTTTTGCACATTCCTGCTAGCATGTTAATGTTTTAAATATTCGGTGTATAAGATGAGGGATCTTTTTAATGGCAACATTGTCTTGCTTTATGAGTTATTAAAACAACGAGAAACTTGTGCTTCTATCTCCTGTCCCAAAAGAAAGCTTTTTGGAGAGACGGCTTTCAGAAACACTACTACTGATTTTGATGTATGCTGTGCTTTGATTGTTTGCATTGTTTGCAATAGATAAGGTTTTAAAACTACGTGAGCTTGGAAAAGGATGTAAATTATAAAATAATATAAATAATAATTCAACCCCAGCTGCCCCACCCCCAGCAAGAGGACTCTCATCTCAGGTGTTGTGTTTGAGAAACAATTCATTTCCAAAATTACACGTGCTAGGTCTTTTTTTCCTTGTTGCAAAGTCTGGGGGAATATTGTCTTTCCCCCCCTTTTTAATTGCCACCTATATTTTCAGCAAAGCTAATCCCATTAACAGAAGTTTTCATAACAAGGCTGTGTATAACTACAGGGTCACCTCCTGATGTTTTCTCCCTAGTATGATGCAAAATACCTGCTGAGGCGTTTTGTTGTTGTTTGTTCACTTTGAAATCAGGCCCTCCCTAGTTTTCACCTGAACAAAGATCCACTGGATATAGATATAATTATAGGTGGTTATAACAAAGAGGGGACTGGTGGCACATGGCCAGAAACTAAGTCAAGAAATGACCATGACCTAAAAAGTAATCTTATGTTCTCTTCAGTGGCGTAGGGTGGGGGTGCAGGGGGGGCCGGCCGCACCGGGCGCAACATCTGGGGGGGTGCTTGCACTCGCAGCTCTCTGCCCCTACCTAAAATCCACAGGTTAGGGGGCGCAAATTACTTACCTTGCCCCGGGTGCTGACAACCCACGTTACGCCACTGGTTCTCTTGACTTTGACCTCCTGAATATGACTTGCATCTCTGCCTTTTCTGATCTGTAAAACTAATTAGAAATGATGGCAAATCCAGTTAAAGTTAAGCAGTTTAAAGTCCTGCTACTTTGGGTATGGAGTGTTGTCCCAGACCTTTTCCACCTTTAGATGTGGACTTTTTCAGTCTTGGCTATTTCAAACTTTCCAAATTTCATTTAAAGGGGGAAAGGTCTAGGGCAACACTGGGATGGGGAGGTTTTCACGTGGACTCCCTTACATTAAGGGGCAGACGGGCTGGCGTAAATCCACATTTTTCTCTGGTGTGGACAAGTCCATAGAGCCAAACTAGATGTAATGTTAAACAAGTTACTGTATTTAACATGTGTGTGTTGTTTTTTTAAAAAAAAGTTACTGTGATAGGGCCTGAGTAGGATAATGGCACAATGGGGAGGAAGACTTCCACCCTTTCCCACTGCCACCGCAATCGAATCGCTCCCTCACCACAATGCTATTATTTGCATTGGAACAAAAGCTCCCATAAGTTCTAATGAGGCTTCACCCCCACCTGAATGCAAATAGCAGCTAATGGGGAGGATATTTTGGTGGGCATTGCAGCCAGAGGCATACCTAAAGTCCCTTACACTCTTGGCAAGAAGCTGTAGTGGTCCCCCTTCCCCTCAAAAAAAGCCACTTTACCACAATAGTCATATTAGAAATTACTACGTTTTGTGTGACCCAAGTACTTGAAGCACCTGGAGTAAGGGTGAGGTGAGGAGGAAGGGCGAAAAGAATTGCATGTCTTTTTGCCACAGTGTGAGAGGGACAGGAAGCTTCTCCTGCATTGGATCTCATTGCAACTGTGGTGGCACGTCAACGCACATATATATGCCATACATGCCATAGCCTGATAGGCGATTTTTGCACCCCCTCTGGGTTTGCGGCTCCAGTGGGGGCTGGTTTCGCCAACCCCAAGGTATGCCTCTGATTGTAACAGTGGGGCAAAGAGTTATCATACACTTCCCCCTTCCCAGCTGCCACAGTTCTGATTGTGCTTATTCCCCCTTCTCTACGGTCGCTATTTATCCTGGCTAACATGTAAAATATGACAATGCATGACATCACATCTCATTTTGCCCTTCAGCATGCACTACTTAATCTCTCCTGTTGACTTTGTTAGGGCTTTAAAGAGCTACATTTGGCCTAGGTAGTGCCCAATAGGAACATACCACGGGTTTCCCTTAGAACATTGTTTCTCTACATTGATGCAAAACGTTCACATGGTCAGGCATGGAGAATGTGGGGTGACATTCAACTTAGTTTTACAAAGGGCTGATGTTTTGAAATGAATAGACCTAACTGAGCTGTGTTCATTAATTCCAATGGGTCTACTCTGAGTTGGGTTAATACCCATTTTTGCCATGGGTACATGTGCTAAGAAGCTTGGAAACTGGAGAAGGTGCATACAGCTGACTTGGAACAAGCGCTCCCATTAATGGGCAGTGGCTATATATAGGAACATAGGAAGCTGTCTTAACAGCAAGTCAAGCCATTGGCCCATCTAGCTCAGTATTATCTACACTGACTCTTTAGGTCCGATGCAGAAAGGGATCTAACCATGATTGCTTCTACCAAGAGCTCATCATGGTGCCCACTTATCAAAATGGAGCATGCCCGAGCCAGATTCCTGACAAAGCTCCTACTTGCCGTACTAAGAATCGCTTTTACAGAACTACGATTCCAATCGATGCCCCCGGCGGTGCTGGATGGACAGTATGGCAAAGTACATTACGAAGAGAGACTCTGTGTGGATAACCCTGCGTTGAGGACCTGTGCCATTATTTATTGCAGTGCCCGTTATATATAGACCCAAGATACCGATTTATAAAACCCCTGTTTATGAATGGAACACATTTGAATAGGGTAGAAAGGGTGAAATGGCTGCTGAGCGACACTGACGACTTTGTTACTTATAAAGTAGCACTCTATGCACTGGCAGCTAAGAAGATCTGGAGGAAGGAACTAGATAAAATAGCGGTCAACTGCAAAGGGGATTTGGATATTTAATTTGGCACATCTTACCTGAGAATCTTCTGCTACTCTATTCTATTTAATGCAACAAATAATTTTAGTAGCCGTGACCGTAGTTTTATTGTATGTGTGGTGCCCAATGAATTTTATGGTTACTGTTTTTTTGTTGTTGTTCTCCTTCTGAATGATGCCGTGGCCTATGGCAATAAAAAGTTTAATTGGAAATTGGAATTAGTTTGCAAAGAATCTACACTGACTGCTAGTGGCTCTCGGGGGTTCTAGGCAGGGGACATTCCCAGCCCAACCAGGGACTGAACTTGAGTCTTTGCATGTGAAGCATGTGCTCTACACCTGAGCCACAGCCTTTCACCAGCCTAATACAGTACAGATTGATGAGAGGACTGGGAGAAACCCTGGATCTGACGGGGGGGGGACCCCACACAGTATCTCAGATTACATATCCACATGGCAGGCTTAAAGTGGTCTGTCATTTCCTCTTCCCAACAAGTCCTGGGAATGCTAGTTCTTGAGGGAAGAATGGGGCAGAGATATGATCGCTCACAGGATATTATTTCCCTAGAATTTCAGGTCTGACACTTTCTTTTAAGCAACATTTGAGGAAACAACCAAACATAAACTTCTCTCCCCCCCCCCCCCCCAATCTAGCATTGGTAAATGTACCAATTTTATGAATGAAAAGAATGATATAGGTCTGGGAAGGTGTGACTATCTAACCTTGATTTTAAAGCTACCCTCACATTCTTCTAACATTCTTCTTTTGTACAACCTAACATTAACTTGGGTCAGGTGATGCCAAATCTTCACTTATATGGCAAGCAGTTTCCTGCACAACTTCTTTAGAAGTGGCTGGTGCTTGGGTGCCACAGATTCTTTCTTACAGAGCACTGAAACTATTCTCAAAGAATCCACCAGAGTTCAGTAGGGGGTCTTAGGCAAAATTCTCAATGAGGTTTTAAAGTTCACTCTTAGTTAGATTCAAGGTCGATTTTGGGGGGAAAGCAGTGCATCTTAAGAGCATTGTTGTGGCTACTTTTTATACATTCTTATTGGGTTTAAAAGGAATTAGATAAATTCATGAAGGATAAAAGCAGTTGATGGCTACTACTCATGATGGCTTTGAATAGCAGTTGTTAGGGACCAAAAGTGGGAGAGGACTATTAGCTGTGTCCTGCTTCTGGGTTTCCTGAAGGCATCTAGCTGTGCAGTGGATCAGGATGCTGGATCACCATTGGTGATTCTTCTGTTCCAGTGGTGTAGTGGAGGGAGACTTCTGGGGAGCACATCTCTGAGACTTTTTTGAGTTGGCAGCTACTGGAGCACCAGGGTACTTGATGGATCCTTCTTGCTTTGGCAACTGAATGAGATGATAATGAGGCTTTCAAGTTTAGCATGGATTAGCATAGAGGAAGATTGGGGGGGGGGAGAGAAATCAAGTGGATGCTTTTCTTTCTTTTCTTTGATGAGGTTCCTACTTCATGGTTGTTGTTCAAAATGGGATAACACTTATCTGCAAGATTGTTTGCATTTCTGATTAAAAGCTAAAGGTTGCATATTAGCAGGCTGAAGATGTTTTGCTGAAGCTCAATGTGTTTTGCAAATCATATCAATGAAATGTGAAGCAAGCACAGCTGAGTTCAGTGGAGTTTGGTCCAGGGTAGCTATGCATAGGATTGCACTCATGCTGACCCTAATGAATTGGGTCTTTAGATATGGGCTGCTGCTCTTTGGTGTGGGTGTGTGCATGCAGACAAGCATATGTGCATGTTTGTAGCCCTGCTCAAGTGTTTTTTGCTGCTGTGTACATCAGCAAAATAGCTCAGTTGGTTGGAGTGTGGTTGCAGGTTCAATCCCCGCATGGGACAGCTGCATATTCCTGCATTGCAGGGGGTTGGACTAAATGATCCTCAGGGTCCCTTCCAACTCTACAATTCTATGGGAGCATGGAGCTAGGATATGTGAACGCATCATTAATATCGCTAAGGAAGGATTTCAGGTGGCTGGGAAGCCATTGTACATACCATTATATGTGTGAATCCCCCTTCCTACTGGTGTTCAGCACAGCTTGCTTCCTGGTGCAAGTGCTATAGCAGGGATCATTCCATTTATAACTTAAGGGATTAATGATGTTCTCAGTGTTAGTCAACTAACTAAGGGGTCATTGTCTTATTGTGCTGCGTATGTAATAAAGGGGAACCACACTAGGGTGAAGGCATAGGGTGAAGCTCCTCCGTAGCTTGTCCCTGTGCTAGTTTGTTGGTTAACTTTTCTGGTAGGTCTGTTTCCCATAGGTTTTGGTACCTGCATATTTCCCTGCATATCTCTTTGCAAAAAACCTTAAAAAAAACTATTTTTAAAGGAACTAACTAAGAGGTGTGTGTGTAGCAGCCAGTCAAGGTGGCATGATCTTCTCTGAGGTAACATGTGCTCTGATTGGCTAGGTGGTTTTGAAGGAGTTTTCTTCTGTATGTTTGGTTGTATGTCTTCTTACCATGTACCAGGCCTGAAGCAAGAAAGGCAAAACCCCTCTGTTACTTTCTCCTCAAAGTATACACTGCCTTGGTTCATTTCCTCAGTAAAGTTTTATCAGGATTTCTTTTCTTCCTGGACTCCGTCTATGTAATTTAAGTGACTGCCAACACTCCCGACCAGATGCTCATTGGAGCAAATAACACATGAATAAGGCTTTTGTAAAAATTCATGAACACGATTGTCTGGATTTTTGGACCCTCCTTACGGGGGTGAGGGCTATGGGCGCTGTCAGGATGAGCTCCAGCACTTCAAACTGCACCATTACACCTCTGATTCTATTGCAACACAAACTATGCAAAACATGGCAGGTCCCTTTGAGTTGTGTGATCTGATTGGCTATTGGTTTATCTTATTTGACTTACAACACAATCCTAACCATCTATGCAAATGAAAGTCCTATTGAATTCAGTGGGGCTTTCTCTCAGGTAAGTGAGCCTAGGATTGTGGTCACAGGATATGAGTTTAGGATTATGCCCAATTCTTCATGGAATATTTTTTTTTAATTATTTAACAAAAATTATATGCCACTTTGTTGTAATAAAACCTCTAAGTGGTTTACAAAAAATAAGATATTAAAATGGTCAATAAAAGACTTTTAAAAACCAGATATTTTAAAAAATCAGAAGATAATTAAAACTAACAATTCTGATATGGGCCAAAGGAATCTTCATCTCTGCCAGTCTGCAGGATAAATAATCTAACTAAAGGTTTAAAAGTGCCAGCTTCCAGCTCTTCCTGGTGCATGAACAAATCCAGTTGGGGATGATGTTTTTATAGTTCAGAGGGTTTTTTGCAGGAACAGCCACAGAATGAAGCTTGCAATCCACAACCAGCCCTCTTGGGAGAGAGGTTGTCAAAGGGGCAGCATTGCCCCATTTCCTTTAAAACACAAGCTGATAAAGTTCCATGCACATACCAGCCATTGGGGAAAGTTGCAATGGCACTGGCAATGATGGTGAATGTTTCATTAAAAATACAAGGCAAAGTATGAAATGGCTCGCTTTGTTTCTTATAAGTGATTTTAAAATAAAAAATCACTATACAGCCCAAGTTTGACTTAGCATTCCTAAGAGTCCAGCTCATGTCCTTTAAGTTAGAACCTTTTAATACTTTAAACAGTAACCTTGGAGGGAATTTATATAAATTAAACAATATTCATAATGCAAAACCAGAAACAGTAAGCATGAGAATATAGGGCGTTGCTTTTTTAAACTCACTTACTTACTGAAACAAGTTTAAATCGTAGTGTAAATGCACTAATCCCAAAGGATCCACTTCAGACTTCAATAATGCTGAACATGGAAGCTTTAACTGAAATATTTCTGGCTGGGTAAGAAAGAGGCGTGCTGATTTCACTGAAGTTTCCCCCCCATATTTGAACCATGTCTAATTAGAAGCATATCTTCTACCATTAAGAATGCCTACTGTGCAATCTGGTACTCCTTTACCTGGGAGTGCATCCCACAATGAACTCAGGGAGACTTTCGTCAAATTAGGAATGCAGGTTTGCACTTCAGGAGCAGCCTTTGGTGAAGCATGAGTAAGTGAGCAGTCTAGCAGGTCCCAAGGGCCAGTGAAAGTAGCGATAGCAAGCACAGGAAGCTCCCTGATACAGACTTAGGCCAATGATCCATTTGGCTTAGTGTTGTCTACACTGACTGGCAGTAACGCTCCAGGGTTTTAGACAGGGAGTCTTTCTTAGCCCTCCCTGGAGATGCTGGGGATCAAACTTGGGACCTTCATGCAAAGCAAATAAATGTTCTGCCACTGAGCTCTACCACTGAGCTTTCCATGCCTGGAAAAAAAAATCTATTGCAAATTCTTTTACAAAGTGACCTGTTCCTCTCTGGAGTAATGTGCAGGTTGAGATTTAGGGGTCCACGTTAACAACGTGATTACGGAAGAAATAGGGATAACCAAGGGTACACGACAAGGGTGTCTACTTTCGCCACTGTTATTCATCATGGTCCTGGAAGTCTTTCTAAAATCTATAAGGGAAAATGAGGTAATAAAAGGGGTTGCAGTAGGCCGGAATGAATATAAGATTAAAGCCTTTGCCGATGATCTGGTTTTAACGGTGGAAGAACCTTTGGAAAGTGTTAAAAACATACTTATAGAGGTGGAAAGATTTGGTCAAGTGGCAGGATTTATATTGAATAAGAAAAAGACTAAAATAATCGCTAAGAATATGGACCAAGATACAATAGGAATAATGCAACAACAAATAGGCATAGAAGTGGTGAAGAAGGTGAAATATTTGGGTATTTGGATAACCCCTAAGAATATTGATTTGTATCAGAATAATTATATACCAGTGTGGAATGGAATAAAGAAAGATCTGGAGGTGTGCGGACGAATGAAGTTATCGATGTGGGGGAGGATTTCAACGATAAAGATGAGCGTACTGCCAAAATTGTTATTTTTGTTTCAGACAATTCCAATAATCAAAGGGACTGTGACCTTTAAAGAATGGCAAAGAGTAATTTCAAGGTATATCTGGCAGGGTAAGAAGCCAAGAATTCAATTTAAGTTACTAACTAACAGATGCTAAAGAAAGAGGAGGCTTCGCCCTGCCAGACCTGAAATTATATTATGAAGCTTCATGTCTCTGTTGGTTAAAGGAATGGGTAAAATTAGAAAATACAGAGTTGTTAGATATAGAAGGATTTGATAATAGATTTGGGTGGCACGCATATTTATGGTCTGAAAAGAAGAAAATCCATAAAGGCTTTGAGAACCACATTTTCCGAAGATCGTTGATAGAAATATGGGATAGGTATAAAAGCCTACTTGAACCAAAAACTCCACGCTGGTTGTCACCATTAAAAAAATCAATATGAGAAGGAATTGGATTACATATGGAAATTTGATTGTTAAGGAAGGGGGGAAATGGAAAATGAAACCCTATGAAGAAGTAAAAGAGTTTGTATATGATTGGTTGCATTATTTTCAAATAAATGAAATGTTTAAAAAAGATCTTAAGGAATATGGATTTGAAGAGAAAGATTCAAAATTTCAAATAGAAATAATAAATAATGAATATAAAATTCTATCTAAAATGTATAAGATATTGCTGGAATGGCATACAAAGGATGAAGAAGTTAAATCTGTTATGATACAATGGGCCAGAGATTTTGGTTATAATATACAATTTAATGATTGGATTAAACTATGGAACGAAAATATTAAATTTACTGCATGTACTGCATTAAAGGAAAATGTTATGAAAATGGTTTACAGATGGTATATTACACCGGTAAAACTTGCAAAAATGTATAAAACATGTAAGAAATGTTGGAAATGTAAAGAAAAGGATGGTACTTTCTATCATATGTGGTGGGAATGTAAGAATCATAGAATCATAGAATCATAGAATCATAGAGTTGGAAGAGACCACAAGGGCCATCGAGTCCAACCCCCTGCCAAGCAAGAAAGTGAAGAGCTTCTGGGAATTGATATATAATGAATTGAAAAAAATGTTGAAATATACATTTGTTAAGAAACCAGAGGCCTTTCTCTTAGGAATTATAGGAAATGAAATAAATAGAAAGGATTGTAAACTTTTCCAATATGCAGTAACAGCGGCAAGAATATTACTGGCCCAGAAATGGAAACAAGAACAAGTACCAACATTGGAGGAGTGGAGAATGAAGCTGATGGACTATGCAGAACTTGACAAACTGACAGGGAAGATCAGATATCTACGAGACCAAAAGTTCATCGAGGACTGGGGAAAGTTAGTAGAGTATTGGGAATGTATAAGTGACAATGAAATAACGTTAGTGGCATTCAAAGAAGCTCTGTAAAACCCTAAGAAATATTGCAAAAAAGAAAAACAGATGTCGAAGGGTATGTTAAAAGGCAATAGCAAATTTAGGAATGTGTAATTAAAAAGTTTAATTCGGATGATTATCAGAGAGGCTGAAGGAAGTCCAAAAATGAGAAAATTTGTCAAAGTTATAATGTGGTGCGATATGTATTTTTCTTGATGAAAATCAATAAAAAATATTATTAAAGAAAAGAGAGAGATTTAGGGGTCCACTGCAATTTGCACTTCTCCAAATTCAGTATCAAATACAGTGGTATCAAAAGATGCATCTAATGTCACATCCACACAATACCTTTAAAGGACTCTTATACCACTTTGATAGCCATGGCTTCCCCTCCAAGAATCCTGGGAACTGGGAACTGTAGCTCTGTCAGAGGTTTCCTGACAACAGGGCAGACTTTGGTAACGTGGTACCCTGAGTGAGGCCAAAATTTGGCTCCCACAAATGGATCTTCCCACTTACGGGTCTTCTCAATTTTGTGCTGCCTCAGCTCACCATTCTGTGCGGGGGAACCACCCACACTGCCCTAAATCTGGCACTGCTGACAGCTCTCAGCACGCATAACGAACTACATCTCTCAGGGTTCTTTGGGCAAAACCATGCCTGTTAAAGTCACTTAAGGGTGCTTTAAATGTATGTGTTGAATGAGACCAAAATATGCTGTTGGAGAGAAAATGCGTTCCCTTGAATGCCTCCAAACTGTCCCCCTCCCCAAAAAAGGTTTGGGGAGGATCAGGAAATCCCCCAGAAGAGCATGCAGGGGGCGGGGAGTGGAATCATTCCGCTTGCCAATGCTGGAACTGATCACCTTTGCATGAGGCTGAATTCGTCCCATATTGTGAAAGAAAATGATATTTAAATGGTATTTTGAGCGAAAAGACATATTAAAACTTTTTTTTTAAAAAAAAGACATATTAAAACTTTTTAAAAAAACAAACAAACTGGAATGAAATAATGGGTAAAACATGTGAAAGTGACATGGACCAGAAGGATGACTACATAGGTTCACCTATCCCTAGCTAAGAAAGATGGGAGGTCAAAAGGAGACATCAGAAGACAAGATGTTGCCCTGAAGCCAAGTGAATCTTAAACCATAGAGTTGGTGGTGGGGTGTGTGCAAAAATAGCAACTTGGATGGGGAAACTGCACCACCCGGTTGGATTGGGAAGGGACCATCATTTGGCTTGCCAAAATGATTAGGGCCAAATCTGAGTATCATTTCACGGGGAGGAATTTGTTTCCAAATCCCATCAGGTATATGAGGTCATCAGGCAGAAGCCCCTTACTCTGTTTCCCATCCCTTTGAGGTACAGGAGGCTTATTTTGGAGCACAGGGTGGGGGTGGGGATGAATCTTAGGATCAGTGGGGAAACAGCACTATTTGCAGTGAGCCTGTTTCTTTCTCCAGGATTTATGTTCTTTGTGAACTCTGTGAAACGGAGTGAGGGAGCAATATCTCTGTTCTCTGTAAATGAGAGGAAGAACATTTTTAAAACCTTAGCTTGGGTCTGTAAGGCATAAACCCTATGCATGTTATATTAGATTCTCAGCAGACCACCACCCTGAACATTGGTGTGAGACCTTTGGAATCTTTAGCACAAAGATGAATCCTGTGTTCTGCCTTCAGTGCCAATGTCCTGTGCGGGGAGGACTTCAGAGACCAGTTCCCATGTGTCCTCTCTCATCCACTGCAAAAGTGGTCAGGAAAACTGACTGCTGTCCCCACTTTCATGCAATCCAGCTCACTCCACTCCCACTTTCCTCATTCAAAACAGAGTCAAACGTTTGCGAGACTAACAGGACAGAGTTCTTCATGTTGTGTCCTGTTCCCTTTGCTGTAGCAAGTGGATAAGCCAAAGTTCCTCACAAATTCGTTATCCATGCTGAAGAGGACTCTAATGAGCTCCATCTCCATCCTGTGGCAGGTGAACATGGTAGAAACCTGACATTATATAAACTGCCACTCATCTAGGTCAGACAGGCAGATTCTTGGTGCACCTTCCCATCTTGCAAAAACCAAGGTAAAACACCTATTGTTATTAGCTGCAAATGAACAAATGTAGGAATTCACCCCTCCTTCCTTTCAACCAGTTCTCATTTTACTGGTGCCACTGGCAAAACTCACTTTTTCCAAGAAGCCTTTGGCATAACTCCTGACTCCTTATTCAACTCAGCCAAAGTGCACCTCACTTAACTGGACACATACATAGAATCATAGAATCATAGAGTTGGAAGAGACCACAAGGGCCATCGAGTCCAACCCCCTGCCAAGCAGGAAACACCATCAGAGCACTCCTGACATATGGTTGTCAAGCCTCTGCTTAAAGACCTCCAAAGAAGGAGACTCCACCACACTCCTTGGCAGCAAATTCCACTGTCAAACAGCTCTTACTGTCAGTAAGTTCTTCCTAATGTTTAGGTGGAATCTTCTTTCTTGTAGTTTGGAACCATTGCTCCGTGTCCGCTTCTCTGGAGCAGCAGAAAACAACCTTTCTCCCTCCTCTATGTGACATCCTTTTATATATTTGAACATGGCTATCATATCACCCCTTAACCTCCTCTTCTCCAGGCTAAACATGCCCAGCTCCCTTAGCCGTTCCTCATAAGGCATCTTTTCCAGGCCTTTGACCATTTTGGTTGCTCTCCTCTGGACACGTTCCAGTTTGTCAGTGTCCTTCTTGAACTGTGGTGCCCAGAACTGGACACAGTACTCCAGGTGAGGTCTGACCAGAGCAGAATACAGTGGCACTATTACTTCCCTTGATCTAGATGCTATACTCCTATTGATGCAGCCCAGAATTGCATTGGCTTTTTTAGCTGCCGCGTCACACTGTTGGCTCATGTCAAGTTTGTGGTCAACCAAGACTCCTAGATCCTTTTCACATGTACTGCTCTCAAGCCAGGTGTTCTTCCTCTCTCACTTTCAACTCCATCCTCCTCTCACGCCTCTTCTGTCTTCCATCATGTCGGATTTTAAATTGCAACCTCCTCAGGGCAGAGATTCCTGTCTTTGTGTTTGCTGCTCTGGACAGTTGCATACACTTTAGGATTGGACAACGATATTCATTTCTTTGTAACATTTGTACACTGCTTCATTGTCAAAACCTCTGAACTGAACATAAAATATACATTAAAATTCCTATTCCCCTTTGCACATGGTGTGGTAAAGGAGCTGTCCGTGTCAGCAGTGAACTCTCTGGTTCTAGAGAGACTCAACCAAAGCCATCTTTGATGACTTTTCAGCACCAGGCAAATTCCTGTTTTTATTTTCCAGTGCTTTGCTAAGTACACTACTAAGAGGTATTTCACTTTATGAAACATATTTATATATATATTTATTTATATGAGCTTCTTAGCTTCTGCATCTTGCTGTGGTTTGAATGTGTATTTTCTCTCCACGTGGTCATTTCTGTGACTGAAATTGTACACTTTGATTTGATTGTATTCTGATATGATATGGTATGGGTTTTTATTTGATTGCTGCATTACAATAAGTTGTTGTTGTGGGTGGTGGTGGTGGCAATGTGATTTTAATTGGTTGTAATTGTTCATTGCCCTGAAAACTAAGGTGGTAAGGAACTTGATAAATATGACTAAAAATAAATAGGTTTGCCTAGGAATGCAACCTTACTTGAGGAGAAAAATTCAAACTGGCGTTTCCTGGTTGTTATATGACTAGGGAAAGGGCTTGCCAGAATTTTTTGTCTGGATACTTTGCAAGCTCTTCCGTACTAGATGGGAGCTGATTGTCAAAATTATGTCTGATAATAAAAATTTATAGGCATTATCTAAAAATGCTCAGTAAGTGTTGTTTGCTTTAAAACCACAATTAAATATCTCTTCTCCTCCTGACATGACATGATCATACCCCCCTGAGGATATTGTGCATTCACTCCTTCCATATTTGGGGAGGGGTGAGATAAATATGCAATGTTCCTTCCTTAACTATGTGAGGAGGAAGGTTACTGCTCTTGCCTGGTGTGACTCATGTGTAATGCCTTCAGTCTATTACTTTTTCCTCAACCCTGTTGCTGATTGATCCCCATATACAATGCAGAATACATATGCCTGTCATCAGGTCTGGCAGGTTTGCCTGTGGATGTGATATTTGGTTCATGCTCCTATAAAACTGAGGTGACCAGAACATTGGGCTGGACGACTTTAAATTCGTTCCTACTCTGTAATTGCAATCCGTAATTTAAAAATGGGTTACATGTATCCAAAGTGCCCGCTCCACACACGTTATACACAAGAGCCTTTAAAAGTTAATGCAAGAACTCCCCACCCCCAATCCCTGTAGCAACAAAGGCATTTAGGAACTTGTTATGATAATGACTTGTGTTTGGACAGTTTTTAAGCCGGATGTTTAGCTGAGGAATTTTTATAGTTTTAACTATTTTGGCATGTGATTGTGTTTGAGATGATTTCGCTTGCTATTCTGATTCAACATGACAAAAAGCAACGTCAAAAAGGAAGGACAGAAGAATTACCGAGATTCCCTGCTACCTCTTTGATTTTTGTTTTGTTTTCTGCAGACTCCCCTCTCCTTTGGTGCTTCAGAGTCATATTCCTTTCACAACCCAATGCCAAGCCTGAATGAAGGGGACTTGAAAGCAGACTCACATGCACTGGAGAACTGGAGAAACATATAGAGCCTGGTGTGTGCTCTGCACACAGGCAGAGATAAACATAGAATCATAGAAATGTAGAATTGGAGGGGACCCTGAGGATCATCTAGTCCAACCCCCTGCAATTTGCAGCTGTCCCATACAGGGCTTGAACCTGCAATCTTGGCATTATCGGCCCCACACTCTAACCAACTGAGCTATTCAAAGCGGTTGCTCAATTGCAATTACAGTCATTTAAATGTGAGCAAGTTTTAAATCTAGCTGAGAGGCAGAGTTATTTCTAAAGGTACATTGATGGCAAATAACAAAAATATGAAGGAGGGGGATGCGAAAGAAGAAGTGTGAGAATGTTGATTGTGTGGTGTCCTTAAGCAAAAGGACTGTTGCAATGATTCCAGGTCAGCAGAGAACAAGCCACTTTCAGGTTATAAATTAGTACTAGCTACTACCTACTGGGGAGGAGAGGGGATATCCTGAAACAGCGAGCATAGTTTTATCATTGAGGAAGGCAGCTTTCCTCCTGCCCACGTGAACAGACCTGGAGAGCAAAGGCTGCCAACAGTGCCCCTTGCATTGATCCAAGTTCTGCATTTATCTGATCATTACTCCTTCTCCTGGCAAGTGCAGAGCTCTGGAAAAGAAACAATTGGGATCGGTGCAAATTGCTTCTAATTGTAAAGAATATGGCAGAGTTGAAACATTTGGCCTAGAAAATGATAGAATTATTGCACGGGGGGAGACTACATGCAGTGAGGTAGTTTCAACAACAGGAAGGGACGTACTTTTCTGCTCAGATGGGAATGCATTTAATCCAGAGCTCATCCGGTCTTTTTTTCAGTGCTACAGCACAGTCCTGAAAGTAATATTCCTATATTCATAAAATTGTAAGGCTGCCATCGCATGGCCCCCACTGGAGGATTTGTATGGCTGCATCACAATCCTAGATTTATAGGGGTGGCAAGCTACGCAAGCAGGCTTGGCAGCCCATCATCATCACCATCAAAATGTAATACCTAAGAAAAGGTCAAAACAAATATTTTCAAATACTCAAAATCCCTCCATTTTTCTCCAGTTTCACCATTCTGATTATTTAGAATCAGAAATTTCAATGCAAAATCCAAGTGCGAAGCTTTAAGCTCGAAATTGGGATGCTTTAGGCTTGTTGGCGTCCCGTGATTATTTTGATTTTGGCAGGCTTCAAACACAAGCTTTCAATTGTCAAGTGCTCATTGCTATGGCATGTTATTGATCAAATGTCAGATACTAAAGACATTGCATGTTTTTCATCAAACACTATAAGATTTTAAAGCGCTATTATATGTCAACTAACAAACACCTTCTAATATTCTATATTTTTCGCATGTCAACCATCAAATGATGTCAAATGTGATTGTAGCTTTCTTTCTTTCTAAGCTTATGGTGGAGACCTCAGTGGGAAGAACAACTGAAAGGCAGCTTGCTGATCATTAGTGATCATACTCTGCAGTGTAGAAGGGATCTTTTTTGTTGTTCTACCACATGGGATCCGCAAGATCATGAAGTCCCACCTTTCCCGCTTCCTTTTGGTTTTGGTTACCTCCCCACCCCATCCCAATCACAGCTGCACTAAAATCCTGGATACCTGAATTGTTTTCAGCCAGGCAGCAATCACTTTTCCATCAGAGGAGACCAGAATGAAAGGCTGAAACAATTATCCAAGAAGTTCCTTCTACTGATGAGAGTTGTTTCACCCTACACTTCTTTGTCTAATTGGCTACACCTCCTTTCCTAAATGTCAGCCCTTGACATGACTACATTCGTTGGCTAAAAAATGCTAGAGGCTGGTTTCTTATAAAGGAAATGAACAAAATAGACATATTGCCTCATATATCAGGTCATACAAAGGCTTGCTTTATTTGTTTTGTAAATGAAAGCTTGGACTACGTGGCTCATCTAGAGGAGCATCTGTGCCCTTGCCTTCTTGTATAGAGCATGACCCAGAATTATCTGCAATAGTTTCCCCCAACCTAATGACCTCCAGATTTTTTGGGCAGCACCTCCCATCATTTCTGACCTCTGGCAATGTTGAGTGGGGCCAATTGGAGTTGTAATCCAAAGCCTCTGAAGAGCCTCAGGTTGGGGAAGGCTGATCTACAGTTGGAAAAAACATGCATACATTCCATGACAGATGCTG
The DNA here is from genome assembly GCF_964270895.1 of Podarcis filfolensis. Lineage (NCBI taxonomy): Eukaryota > Metazoa > Chordata > Lepidosauria > Squamata > Lacertidae > Podarcis > Podarcis filfolensis. Next base: position 57,647,975 of record NC_139605.1, read on the forward strand.
TGGAGTGTATTCATGGGATGTAGACCATTAGAAAAACACTGTGATAGACAACTATGTGTCAGTGGTCCATGCAATCAGATGTGAAATGTCACTGCAAGTTGATGATCAGATGTTGCTATATATATATATATATATATATATATATATATATATATATAATCAATATCAGTTGGCCAATATCTGTTATCGTTGGTTGTTAAATATGAACAACAACAAAATATTTTAGATGATATTCAAAGAGTATCCAAGCATCCAGAGAATACCTGGAGAATATTTGACTCCAACTTTGGAAAATAGAAAGTTTAAAAGAATCTTAGGAAATTTAATTTCAGCTCAAAAAGTGGGTTTATTAAGCATGTGCAGAGTGCCTTCACCACTAACTAATTACAACCATGTCCTATAAACATGGGCTTATTTTAGGTGGAAGTAGGTTTTATGCTAGGAGGGGGCAAAACCGAGTTATCGGTGACGCAATTGGTCAGTTAAGTATTTTTATTTATTTACTTGATTGATCGGGGGGGCAGCTGCCCCCTGCACCCCCCTGGCTATGCCCACGCCTACAAAACTTGGAATCAGGAGCAGGGTACCAGGTCCTCAGGCTTTGGGACATTCAGGTAGATTTGAAGCCAACTACCTCCCCCTAGTGAAATTAACTATGCATGTGTTTGATTAAGTTGAATGGAGAATGTACATAAATGCAGGTATTATTCTGTGCTGACCAGGTGATTGTGTGAACTCCTGCTGACTCTGTCAGTTTAATATTTATTCATATCGAGAGGATTTCTGGCCCACCCATCACCATAAGGATCCCAGATAGTTTGCAGAAAATAATAATGATAATATCAGTAAAGGTTACATAGGAATATTAAATATTAAGCCTGCACACAATGCAGATTTTATGACCATTCACTGTTCAACTCAGATGAACCCTGTACAGCACATGCCCCTATTTGTATACTCAGTGAGACTCTGGTAAAGCAATGCACTCCATTGCCAGATTTCTTGATCTTCACAAATATAGGCACCAATGTCAGTTAAAATGAAGCTGAATTTTGCACAAGTCTTTGACTTGTGGGGTTTTAGACACAATGCTGCATACATGTGTTGCCCTCTTCATTCAATATTCATTTGAAATACAGGCAGACAGAAGTACCTACAAAGAGCTATGGATGTTCAAAATGGCCCCATGGAAATAAATGAAATCAGATCTCTGTCAGTGGTTACCTGTCTGCCTTCCTGGAAATCAGTTTATAAACTGATGTTTGTCTGTATGTCTATCTATAATCATCTGTTATATTATCTGCATATTGAGGCAAGTGAATTTTGAAAGAGTCTCTTTATCAATACGCTGCAATACAAGGTGTTAGAACCACATTATTTGCATGTTTTTGCAGGCGTGAACAACGTCGGTGCAACACCTGTGCAGATTTACATGTGTAGACACGGACAAAAAGAAAGAAGGAAAGTCGGAGAAAGCCACCCTGAATTTAGTTTTAAAGTTTCTCCCATATAAAAGTCTTCTTTGCGAGAAGGGCTGGGAGAGGATACCAAGCCCGCAGTCTTTGGGCATGAAAAGAGAAAAGAACAAGTCAAGTCTCTGGCTGCAACTTCCTAACGATCAGTTGATTTACCCTGGGAGGATAAAGCGTTTGTTTTTGCGCCACGTTATTATAAAAAGGCTGACCAGGCTTGTCAAAGTGCCCCTCTCCATATGCTAGCACCGCTGATGAGAAGTTGCTCTTTGGGGAGAATCCGACACGCATGGAGAGGTTTGGGGCGGAGGGCTAGATCACTTTTAGGGAAGATAAGCAGTTAGGGGGCACGCACGAAGATGTCCCGCTAGACGTCAAGTACGAGAAAGCGGGAGGCTCTGGCACTTGGCGATCAAGGCGATCGAGAGAGGAAGGAAAGGGAACGCGGGGAGAGTTTTGACGCACGGAGACTTAAGTCAGCTCCAGAATTTGAGTCGGTTCCAGAACGCTGCTTGCAGCGGAAATGTTGCAGAGTGTGCGTGTATGGGTATGTAATCTCTCTCTCTCTCTCTCTCTCTCTCTCTCTCTCTCTCTCTCTCTCTCTCTCTCTCTCTCTGGAGAGAGAGGGGTGGTTCTTGAGAGCGTTTGTGCGTGCCACAAAGATACGTGTTACACGTGTGGCGCTCGTGTGCATGCATCACTGAGTTTCTTTCAACTGTCTTCGTCGTCTTCTCTTTCTCGGAACAAACCAAGCAAGAAAAAGAAAATAGTGGGCTTGTGTGTATATATATATATATATATTAATTTTAAAAAACCCATCGCCGCTAACCCCGTCCATTTGAACCACAGCGTCCTATTTGCGACACGTGTTTCCAAGACTCCGGATTACAAGAATGAAAAACCATCACCATTCTAATGGAAATCGTTCTAAACTGAAGTGAAACTCTTTTCTTTCAGGAAAGAGTCCTTTCTCCATTCTGCCCCACCACTCCCCATCCTAAAAAAGAATTACCCGACCTTCCTTGATTTGAAAGAGGGATAAAATGAGCCCATTAGGCACTTTTTAAACTGATGCGCCCTTGGTTTATTGGTAAAGGAGAAAAGAAATAATAATTTTTATGCCCTTGGTGGGGCGAGAAGTGGCACTTCCTCGTCGGAGAGTGACTTCTACTATGTGGAGGCCACGTGAAAAGAAATAAGGGAGGACGAGAGAGACATAATAATAATAATAATAATAATAATAATAATAATAATAACGCGCTGAGCTATCTGCGCAATGAAGACTCCGAACGACGGGTTCTTATTTTAAAAAACACAAGGCATATTTTGTGTGGGTGCTTTTGTTTCGGTTTTTTTGCAGGCATCTGCCTTATGACCTCGTCCGACTATAAATTAGAAACAAATCCCACGAATCTCTCGATGATGGGGTGAGGGGGGGAACTGTACAATCGGTCGTGAGAGTAAAATTAACAATGCGGACGGATCATCTGCTCTTTTTTTTAAAAGAGGAACACCAGCTTGGTGGTGGGTGACAGCTGTGCTCACAAAATCGTCTCCATTATGGAAAGGATGGTGGGGGTTGCATCCAGTCGGAAGAGCCTGTCACTGTGGCCCGCAACAGCAACAACAACAGCATTGGAGGACGTTCCTCTTTTTTAATTTTTAATTTTATTTTTTTTGTGGTTGGCTGAAGGGCTGCACAGCACGAAAGTAACCCCACCTGCACCTTGGGCACGTAACTTTGGGACGAGCGGTGGACGAATCGTCGAGGCAGCGGGAAGAAGGACCTTGGTCCCTGTGCCCATTTCACGCGAAACCTGGAGGGCAAACTCGCCTCTTTCGATCGGGTGGGAACTTGGGGGAAGCTGCTATATTGGAAATATTTAACTCGATGTGCTGGAGAGGGAAAAAGAAACCCAAACTGCAGCCACCTTTGGTTTAGCGATGGCCAAGAGCGAGCAATCAGTTGCTGGACGGCGCGCCTCGCCAGCCCGAACTTCCACGCGTCTTAAAACAAAAACAACACCACGAGGCTGCTGCCGGAGAGCCAGCGCGCTGCTCTCCGCCTGCATTTGCGCCTTTCCACTCCGATCCTGCCTCTTCCCAACCCGATCCTGTCCCCTTTTCCCCTTCCTTCCTTCCTCCCTTCCTTCCTTCTCCTCGCCGCCCGCGGCTCTCGCGCCCTGGCTGGCAACTTTCTCCGGTCTTTTCCCGGCGAGGCGAGCGGGGCGGGGCGATGCTAATGAGCGGGGCGTATCCCCCCGGCCCGCCGCGCGACGCACCTCGGAGTTCCTCGCCGCCCATTGGCGAGCCGCGGCGCGGCCGAGGAAGTTGTGACGCTATGCAAATGGAGAGGGCGGTGCCGGGCCCGGCCCGGGCCCCGCCCCCTGCCCGCTGGGGCTGCTGCGCTCGTGTTTGGCTGCGGGGAGAGTCGGAGCGGATTCCATTGGGAAAGACTGCAAATCACTCCGGTTCGAGCGCGTGGGGGGAGGGAAGAAGGGGGGAGGGAAGAAGCCAAGAGGATCGCCGTCCACCCGCGGAGGCTGCTGCTGCTGCTGCTGCTGCTCCTGCTCCTTACCTTTGCCGGCGTGTCTTCCTCTCTCGCTCTCTCCAGCAGCCAGCCAGCCAGCCAGCCAGCCAGCCAGGCAGCTTCCTGCGCTGGGGAAGAAAGGCAGGAGAGAGAGAGAGGAGCCAGAGGAGCTCCGGAGAAAGAAAAAAAAGCAAATATATATATTAATATATACATATTAAAAAAAGAGGGGGAAAAGATCTTTTGCTGGAGGGAAAGAAAAGCCAGGAAGAAAAGGCACCAGAAAGAAGAGCGCGCGGGAGGCAGCAAACTTGCCGCTCTCTTGTCACTGGAAAATGACACTTGAGGTAGCCAAGGGCGCCGCCGCCGCCGCAGCAAAAGCCGCCGCTGCTCCAGTCGATCCTATTGTTTCTTAAACTGCCTTCTTTCTCCGGCGATCCCAAGGAGGGTGACTTCGGCGCGGAACGGGGACGGCGCCTTCGTCCTCCGGCTTCTGGCGCGATCCCGGCCAGCGAACAAACGATCGTCGTCATCTTCATCATCATTTTTTTAAAAAAATATTATTGTTGTTATTCTTCTCCTCCAAAGGCCACTCCGCCACGCAGCCTCGACAAGAACCAGCTCGCCACCAGCCAAGCCAAGAGCATCCGCGGCCAACCCCGGGGGAGGGCGATTTCGGTCCCCCTCTGGATTCTCGCTCGTTTTGTTTTTCCTCCCCCGCTGCTGCTGCTGCTTCTCCCTTTCAATGTCTGTGTTTGATTTTCTCTGATTTGCTTTGATTCCAGCAGCGGTTCCAGAGAAAAAGAAAGAAAGCAAAGCAAAGAGCGAGAAAGAGAGAGAGAGAAAGCAAGCAAGAAAAAAAACACACTCCCTGGCGATTTATTATCATCAACACTATTCTTTGTTGTTGTGTTTTGTGTTGTTGTCGTTCTCTCTCTCTTAGATCTATATTATTACTATTTTTTAAGAAGAAGGGAGGGTCCTGGTTGCTTTTAATTCATGTTTGGGATCCAGGAAAGCATTCAGCGGAGTGGGAGCAGCATGAAGGAAGAGCCCCTCGGCGCGGGCATGAACGCGGTCAGGACCTGGATGCAGGGCGCCGGCGTCCTGGATGCAAACACGGCCGCGCAGAGGTACGTAGGCGCTGGCGCAGCATCCCTCGCTCCCCTTGCCTTGCCCTCCTCTCTCTTCTTGTCTCGGCAGGCTACCTCTCCAGCAACACCAGCTCCCCGCAGCCGACTTTTTGCCTGCAGGACTTTTGCGCTGGGGGCACTTTTTGTTGTTGCAAGCGCCTTGTCAGCGGCGTCTTTACGCGCGTTGGCTCTTCCTTCCTAGTTGGGCAAACACATCTTTCTCTGTCTCTCGCTCACACTTTCCATTTCCCCTCCTCCCCCCCAAAATGGTTTTCACAATAGGTTTACTCTTCCGATGCCCCCAGTCTCATAACCGTCTCTTCATCTCTCAAAAAAGCTACATTAATAGGCGCAACGCTCTTCCTTCCCCAGCATAACCCTCCAGAAGATATAAGCACTAATGCAAATTGACCCCCGTTTCCTCCCAAAGCCTCGATTTTTTTGTGTGAGTTGCAACAGGCAATGAACTTTTTCTAGATGCACAACGCTAGACGCCTGTGTGTGTCCCTTCTGCAAAACCTTTGCAATATTTATTGGTAGTCACCCTCCTCCTCCGCGGATGCTCTTCCCGCCCTCCACAGCATTGCATTCTGCAAAGCCTCTGTCCCGGACATCTGTAAATCTTTCTCTTTCACACACCCCTCTTGCTGTCAGTGTTTGCGCGGAAGCAAGTCCGAATTATTGCCGTGGGACTCGCCTCCAAGCCAGCCCCGGTTCGGATTGCAGCCTGGGGCGCATTTGCTAAGACGGATCCGGAACCAAGAGCCAACTCTCGGTTTTAACTGTCATGTTCGGCTGTATTTCACGTCCATCCTTCTCTGCCCCGTACCACCCCCAGGAAAAATGCCCCTCTGAGGAAGGGAAAGTTCTGCAGTTCTGCAGGGACAACCCAAAGGTTGAAATGTTTAAAGTTTTCCTAGGCAGCCTGTGGCGGGATGGTTCCCACCGCAAAGAACCGGAGAGGCGATGGAGCCAGAGGCGCTCTTAAAAGCTCGGGCGGAAAGATAAGGCACATGGCGGGTTTCCCTGACAGCTGAGGCCAGAGCGGAGGGGACTGCGAAAGAACAGCGCTGGGAAAGCGAAGCTCAGCTATCTCGGGCAGCTTAAAGCAATCTATAATTCAACCTGAGCTTTACAAAGTGGAAATAGAAGGTTTGTGGGTGGAGGGGGGTGTTTCAGGAGCAAAATAAATGTTTCATAAAAAAATAGAATCATAATCACTTTGGAGAGCATTGTTTCTTTCTTTCTGGCTCCTAGGAGCCAGGCGCTCCAACACGGGAGAGAAAGAAAGAAAAAAAGAAAGGAAGGAAAAAAGAAAGGCAACAAAATAGGTGAATCAATAAGTTTGCCTCCCCTGTAGGACTGAGCCACCTGCCCTGGTTTCTCCTTCGGGCTAGTGAGTTTCACAGAATTTTCTGCTGGAGAATAGGAGGACCAGGCCTGAAATGGACGTGGGTGAGGGCCCTTTAGCTGTGACCCGAACACTTGCTGGGCATTTTAGAAAGCCGTGCGGGACCCTGGGCCGGGACTTTTCGGCTCGCTAGCCCCGGCGCCCCTTACTCCGTGGCGTCTAGTGCCCTAACTCCAGCGACGGTGACCAGCAAGGCGGGCAGAGGTGGCATGTGGGAGAGAGAGCCCCTTGGAGATGGGAGTTAAGAGGGTCTTGGGACCGTCTCGGGGCTCTCTAACGGTGTGTGTCTTTGGCTGCAGCGGGGTGGGCCTGGCCCGGGCTCATTTCGAGAAGCAGCCGCCTTCCAACTTGAGGAAATCGAACTTCTTCCACTTCGTGCTGGCTCTGTACGACCGGCAGGGGCAGCCGGTGGAGATCGAGCGCACCGCCTTCGTGGGCTTCGTGGAGAAGGAGAAAGTAAGTGAACGTGTGAAGTACGGGGCGGGTGGGTGGTGAAGAGGCTCCGACTGCCTCACCTGCGAATTACCCTCCCCCACCCCTTGCACAGCCCATCACCAGAGAGAAAGAGAGAGGGAGGGAGCGCAATTCCACACCTCCATGCCTGAAATTTAGCTTTGCAACTATTTTGCACGCTGTTGGGAGCGGGGGCATAACATTGCTTTTGCAAAATCCCTACCAGACGATTCGCCTTCCAAACGCTCGCAGGGTCCCTTTATCCCCTCAGAACCTCCACCCCAATTGAGCCAGTTTGACAACTTCATGCCACTACAACGCCCCCACCCCGTCGATTGTCTTCGTGACATCAAGGCGTGTCCCCTCCATCCCTGGGCTTCCCTCGTGGGCTTCCCTTCGGTTGCAGCCCTGCCCCAGGCTTCTCTCTCTTCCTTTTGGCACTTTTGGTTAAGTGCTTCAAGCTAAATCCCCGCTTGAATGGGAAAAAGAAAAAAGAAAGAAAGCGGGATGTGTGTGTGTGTGTTTGTGTGTAGAAACTAAGAACAAAGTAAAGAAAAGCGCAGAGTGGGTTTGGAGCGTCCCGGTGGTCTGCGATCGTTCTTATATGTGTGCGCCCCTTTTCCATTCAGGAAGCCAACAGCGAGAAGACGAACAACGGGATCCATTACCGGCTGCAGCTCCTCTACAGCAATGGTGAGCCCCTTTCCTGGCTCGGCCCAACCCTGACAGCTCGCGGCGGCTTGAAAGCTCTAGGGAGCTCCCTGGCTCAAGTGAACTGTTTACTCCTGGAAGTTAGAAGCCGGGGAGGGGATGCTTTAGGGGGGAAATGGATCAGAGGAAAAGAAAAGGGAAAAGGCCACCTCTCCAGTAGTCCCATAAGGCAGGACAGATTCTCTTTCCTTCCCCACGTGGCGACTGCTTTCGCTTTGCATGTTTCCAGCTCACCAGACACAACGTTTCACTTTGGTCAGTCAAACGTGGAGGCAGCCAAGGCGGAGCAGGGAGGGGCAGCTGCCCCCCTCCAAATCAATATAAATCAATAAAAATACATAGTAAACGGAGGTTCTGTCCCCCAAAGCCCTGCTCCCCTAATAAAAGGCCTACCCTCCAAAAAAATCTTGTCTACGACCATGCAGTCAAACTCAAGGAAAAGAGGGAAAACTCTATTTTCGCCTCCACTCTCCCTTATAATATATATGCGCTGGGGTGGGGTGGGGTGGGGGTTAAGGCGGGATGACAAGTCAGACTGGGACCGATGAGGGCAAAGGGACACCGGAACACGCGCCATCCAAAAAAAGAAGGGAGGGGTGTCTTCGAAGTGTTTGTGTGCATGCTGGAGTGACAAGGAATTTGAACCCGGGTTCACTTGCTTTTCGGAATGCTTACGTCCTTGTTATTTTCGTGATCCATCCCCCCAAAAATTTTTAGGGTTGTGCTTCGTAATGATGACAATAAATAACAGTAGCAATAATGGTGATTATTATGACAATCGGTTCCAAGGCCCTTCCCTCTTGCTCCTGGACAGCCGAGCAGTGGCGTAGCGTGGGGGGTGCAGGGGGGGCCGGCCGCACCGGGCGCAACATCTGGGGGTTAGGGTTAGGGGGCGCAAATCCACGGGTTAGGGGGTGCAAATTACTTGCCTTGCCCCGGGTGGTGACAACCCACGCTACGCCACTGCAGCCGAGTAACTGAAGTTCAAGAAAACACCGATCTGTCCATTTTGTCATTTTCTGCATTATTTATCGTAACGACGCTCTTCATTAATTTATTTCTCTTCCCCCCTCCCCATCCCCCCTCTCCTGCTCGTAGGGATCAGAACAGAACAGGATTTTTATGTCCGCTTAATCGACTCCATGACAAAACAAGTAAGTTCCTCCCGTCTTAATTCGTGCCTGTATACTTTCTCCCTCGGAGAGATCAAGCTGTGTCGGGTGGTTGGAGGGGGCGCGCAGGCAACGCGTTTGGTTCGGTTCGCCGCGGGTTTCAGGAAGCTGAGACTGGGGGCTGGCTGGGGGGGACCAGTTGGTTGGTTGCCTGTGTGCGTCCCCAGAATTGCGGAGCCGGCGATCGACGCGGGGAGCGCGCCGAGTGAGGTGAGGTCAAGGCGCGTAACGTGCGACTGCTTTTGTGTGCACGCTGCGACAGGCCGTGCAGCTCAGTCCCTCTTCCTGGGGGGAGGCGCAGCCGCTCGGGCAACTTGACACAGATCAGCAAATTAGGGGGAGAGGGGGTTGGGTTTTTCTCCTCTCCCCACCCCAAGATACCAATTCCATTTCAGCCCCTTTGCTGTCCTGGCCAAGTTTACCCCGAAGTAAACCCCCCTTGGCTCGATAGACCTTTGTTCCAACTGTCTGCCCGCGGATCCTGGCTTTGCACGGCCGGGTGAAGTTGATAAACTCCTATCCAAACCAGTCCCACAAAGACCTGGTTTCTTGGGCGAGAGCCGGAGGATATTTTCTAACATCGGCCAGAGTTTTCAAACGGGCCTCATCTTCTGGTTCGATCCCTGTACGGGACAGCTATATATATTCCTGCATTGCGAGGGGTTGGACTAGATGATCCTGAGGCCCCTTTCCAATTCTATGATTCTGTTAAGAGCGGACAGTTGCTATTGGGGCGCATTAGGTGCGAAGGATTTCTCTCTCTTTTCCCCACCCTCACATTTCCTACTCCAAATTCCTAGCCACTTAAAAGTCAAGGTAGAGGAGAGAGCCAGCAGTCCTAACGGTTAGAGCACAGAAAGGGGGAAAGTCCTCCTAAAGCAGGAGCGATGAGGTGACGGAGATCTCGCCTCTGCGAGCGAGGGATGAAGTCCATCCGCTTGGAAAGGAAAGCGCGCCTGCGGCTGCAGAGCCCAGAGCAAGCCGCGCGCAGCTCAGGCGAAAGAGCGCTTTGGAATCGGCGTTTGGCTGCGACGGGCAAAGCGCCTCCTGCTCCCTGTTTTAGATTGGCCGGGAGCCAGGGCGGGGTGAAGGCGCCGCCGCCTTAAAGGTACAGGATCGCCGTCACAGCCTCCTCGCCAACCTCTCTAATGGGCCAGGGCCAAATAAGGAACTGAGATCGGGTTGCGGCCAGAAGGAGGAGGAGGAGGAGGAGAGGCGGGGAGGGCAATGTTATTTGTCACACACACAGAGATTAATTTTGTCTCCCCCCAAATCCGAAGTTTTAATTAGGCACAGTTGCTGTTTGAAATAAATAAATAACGTGCGGCTTCCTACTCCCTGAAGGCGTTCAGATCACAGGATTCTTCTCTCCCCCGCCCCCAACTCACTTTAATTATACGAATGAAAAGAAATAGAAAACAAACACAGCCACGCAAAAACAGCAACCAGCCAGTGTAGCAAATATTTATCCTTCTCTTATTTGCAATGACATTGCTAGTGTTTTTTGGTGGTTGTTTTTTTGGGGTGCGGGGAGGGGGGACAGCGATTAACTCATTAGAGCTTTGCAGCTGTATAACTAGGCAGTGAAATGTATGCCGGGAGGTTAAGTGACTGTTTTAGAAATGCTACGTTCAAATACAAGCCTAGTTTTAATTTGTAATATGGGGAGCTGTTCCTGTGATGCAGGCTAATTTTGAGTATGACATTTGCTTCGGAACTCTCAAGTGTGTGTGTGTATGTGTACATACTCAAAGCCAAGCAATTGTGTTTGCAGGTAAAAGGCTACACACAGAGAGAAAACCAAAACAGGAGGCAAGAATTTTGCCTCCCCAAATCGCAATATTTTTGTGCTATGATTTAATTAAAAACATTTCTTTTTTTTAAAAAAAATCTAAAATTAAAAGACTTTAAAATCAGATCTGATTAGCATTCATGTTAATTATTTGAAAGTAATCAGTTGAGGTATATAGACTTATTCAAGTTTTGTTTGTCTATTAAAAAGTTGGGTTTATTGTGTAGGAGGGGTTGCTCCACTTTAAAAAGGCCAGACAAAATCTCCAACATTTGCACACATTTATAAACCAGTTTCTGGGTGTTTCAAATTCTGCCTTCAAAAACTTTTATTGCTTGGCTTTGTTTTTGGTGGCTTTTTGACACCAAACCAGAAAGGTCAAAGTGCTGAGTTTGTTTTAGAACACTGTCTTTGATGGTCCCTAAACATCTTTTCCTGCTATTGATGGCTGTCTTACAATAGAAAGAAAAAGAAAGAAAGAAAATGAAGTAATTATGTTAGACAATTCCATCATTCAGATACAGCTAATTGAAAGATACTCTTTTGAAAGAGTCTGTCGCAAGGGCTGAAACAAAAACAGGAACAATTCTCTAACAGCAAGTCTCGAAAAAGTGGTGAACAGAATTGGCTGAAAATGGATCTGTGAGCTCATATTTAAATTGGCAGAAGCCCTCACAGTGCTTTGGGGTGTGTCTTGTGTATTTCATGAGGAATTGTTACAAAAATACCATTAAATATTATAATTGAACAGCTTTTGTATTACAGTCATGTAAGAGATGATGTTTCCACCTTTCATAATTATGATCCCCTGGTGGAAAGCGACTATTTGAGTTTCTATAGCTTTAAAGCACTTTCCTTTAACAAGGCACTTTGCTTATGATTGCATTGTTGTCAAATCATCTGTGAGTTTTCTTAAGAAAATAAAAGGTGAATAGTCTGCCATCCTTCGCTTAAATGCGATGGTGAGATTTAAGCAGCCTGAATGCAGGATTGCAGCCTTTGTAGCATTTATAATATAGATATTACAGGCTATAATCACCTTTGGAGGATGTCTCAATTCTCCCACCCACTTCTGTATCTAAATCTGCAGTGAGGAAAAAATACAGTATCTTTTTTTGAGTTTGGGGTGGGATCGAAGAGTATCACTGACAAATAACATGGACAGAACCAAGATCTGAGGGAGAATGTTGCTACAGAACTATATTAAGAAGCCTCTTCTGGATGTGAATGTAGAAAATAGCAAGCTGGTGGATACAAGTGTGTTGTGTTATTTGCTTCCTTGTTAGGCCCATGAATGTGCTCAGAAGTGGCACATGTGCCTTTAAATATAATCAGTGGCTGTATCAGTTTTTGTGTGTGTGGTGATCTGATTATTATTTCTGGAAAGCAAAGACGCTTGCTAAATTTCTGCTCGAAACAAATTTGCTTGGGAGGTCTTGAAGCCTGTGCGCTAGTTAATCAAGGAAGGAAGGTCAGTGCTACACAGGGCTTGCCAACGTGTCCAAATGTGGAGACATCGCTAGCGGTTTAGCGCAGAGTGTGCATAATATATAGGAGATTCCCGAGTAACTTTCAGCTTGTAATTAAATTGTGCAAAGCCTGGTTGGAAAAAAAAAATCTTTAATCTTTAATGCAAGTTAAACATATATTGTCAACCTACTTAGAGGGGCAGTATTCCAGTACACACGACTCAGAACAAATTGGATAATGGAGTGATGACTCCGAAATGAAACTGTGGCAGGAGCATGCATGCCTTAATGGGGTGGCGTCAGCGGGAGACTTGCGCACGTGCCTTCGTCAACAATGACTGTCCTACAAGGCAGTCACTGTTTCAAAGACATTTGTTGCAAATATTTTTTTTTAAAAAAAATATATCTGAAAAGGTTAATGAAGAAATAGGTTGTCCCCTTTGCCTCTAGGAATGTGTCAGTGAAGAGACACCATTGAAGGGAAAGGGTGGTTTAAATCTATAGTGATATTGACATAAGCATGTAGGTAACTGAACTGATCATTTAATTCAGAAAAATAAACTTTAATAGATGGTTTATTATCTACAGTGATTGCAATCACTTTCATTCAATTGTATTATTATTATTATTATTTCTTTGTTTAAATGTCTGGATGCTTGAGACTCTCTGTATGAAAGTCATGGACAGATGCTGGGCTTGAGATATTGCTTTTTAAAAAAATAAAGCAGGTCGTAATAGTGTTTTATGAGTCATGGATATTATCCCAACTTCATCTGTATGGTTTTTTTTTTAAAAAGACCCTAAAGCCTAAGAATAGACAAGGGTATATTTTGGGTAGAAATCTTGAAATAGTTACTCATGAATAAGCCATTGTTGGCTTAAATGGGACAGTACCTGCATGCAACTGCTTGCCTATATTTAGCAGTCTCTGATGCTGCCTAAGAAATTAGACTTGGGTCCTGGTATAGTGACACAGCTTACCCCAGCTGGTCTTCAGTGAGAGCTGATTTAGGCTTATGGGCATTGATTTTGTCTCTGCATGCATATAAGCAAACACCCAATCTTACTTCCCTTGCCCCGAACATGTGAATTTGTCCCAGAAGTTTTAACATTGGTCAGGCCTTCAAGTGTGTGCATGTATCATGTTGTGTTTTATGTGTCTATATTGCACTTGACATTGGATGTATTGGCAATGTAAAGCTGGATGCCATGGGTGCTTCTCAGCTCTGGAATGATGTGCATGTAAATATACATGTATGCAACCTGATAAAAAATACCCTTCACTGAACAACGTTAAGTTCTCTTCAGTGCTGAGAGCAGATCTTCTCACAGTTCAGTCCTAATGCACTTCGTAGAAATAAGTAGAGCTGTTTCCTGCAGAACTTTCCCCCATGTAAGGCATTCTAGATGCTATATCAAACATTGTTTCAAATAACTCTAAAGATGTCTGTTCCCTCCCCTCCCTGCCGCTGAGCATGATGCACATGGTACATATGTAGTTTTCCATTTTTGCTCCGATCCTGCTGTGCCAATGCACACAGGTATTCAATCAGCTCTCTGCTCAGCATATTGCGTGGTTCTGTGGCTGGCACATAGGCGATTAAAATATTATGAATTCATTCAGAAAAGAACTCTGCAGAATCTGAGCTATTGAGCACAATGCGCCTTTGAAAACGCAAGAAAGAAAGTTTGCAATCGAGCCAGGTTCCAGCAGCTTCAGTGTTCCTTTGGTTGCATGTCAGAAAGTGCAGGTGATTTTAATTTCCTCATACGGAGAAGAATGCAGAAGTCTGAAATTTGCATGCATGATCAGGACCTGTGTGTTTGGGAAAATGTAAACTCATCACAGTGGAAAATGTGTTGTTTGGAGTCTGGGGGTGAAAACAAAGCTGAGGATTTTGGAGCGACTGCCTGGGCCAGATGGCCTAGTGCATTCCCAGTCTGGCAGCCCAACTGCTCCCTCCTGTATAATATACAGCCATTTGTTCTGGGATATTTACGCTAGAGTTGTTTCCATGTGAATGTTTGAGAAGCGTTGAAAACGAACATATTAAGGGGGGCAAGAATTTTATTTAATTCATGTGAATTCAAGTTGATTAGCGAGCCAACATGCCAGGGATGAGAGAATGAGAACAATGATTAGTGTCTTTTGGTTTAGGGCTGTTGAGCAAGAAAAATAATCGCTATATTTTGGGGGCCAGTCTGGGAAATCCCTTGTTGCTCTACCCATTAAAACATTATAGCAAATAATGAGAGGCTGCTCTGCAGCCGGAAATCAGAATTAGTGGCTGGTTAAATATTGCAAGTGGAAATTATTTTAATCCAGAATCTAAGCACTCATTCCTAAATATTTCCAAGGCTTTATCAATACAACATGATAGTCTGAACCCTTATGATTCGTATTTTATGATTGTCTAAATACTCTTTGCCCCTTCTCCAGACGTAGACCTATGGATTCAACTTGATGTATAAAATGCTTCTTTTATCTGGACACCCATTTGTCTGCATAATGTTAGATAGCACTCAGATATCCCAAGTGGTAAGAGATAATTTGCTGGATATAGGGACATAGGGATTGGTTCGTGACCATTTATGCACATTGGGTTACTGTATATCCAGCGGTGGTGTTCAGCTAACAGAAGACTGCTACCAGCAGAAAGGGGATTTTGGCAATTTGGGGCAATTATCCCACCCATCCCTGCAGCCCCCTAACCTTCCATAAATATGGTGCAGAGGTTTGGAGGGGGAGAGGTAGAAATTGCTAAAAAAACAACTTATTGCCCTATTCTGCACATGAAAACCTTACTCCCTGCTCAGCAACATTGTTGGATACAACCCATGGGCTCCAATCCAGCTAAAGTTAGTTGCTCCTACGTAACATTGCAGCTAATGGAACAAGTTAGTTATGACTGTAGAGCACGTCCCGCTGGAATATCCAAATCTGTGCATTTAAACCCCCCCCCAGTGTGGTTGGATATATATCCCAATGAGTCAGAGGTCCTGTTCTGGAGGGGATTGCACTCCTACTAGTGCACCAGTGCATAGTTTAGGTTGCTCCTAGAATAATTTTTGTTGATGAGCACCTCTTTTCAGCTTTGGCTGGTTCACCAGCTGTTGCCGTCCTATGACAGGGAGAACTTGGCTACTGTGGTCCATGTGCTGATAACCTCATGTTTGGATTACTCTATGTGAAGCTGCCCTGGAAGTTTTGTTGCATGTGGCTAGGCTCCTGTCAGAGCAGTGGTGGGCTTCAAAATTTCAGTGGCTCCCTGTGCAACACCAAAATTCACCCCCTTCCACCTCTCACTTTCTGTTATTCATCATTGTTGCTGTTCCCTCTTAGTTTGGCACCCAGTGTGGGCGAACCAGTCGTGTTCCCTTAAATCCACCTCTGGTCAGAGGCGGCCTGCAGTGAGCACAAATTGTGGAAGAACTGCAGTGGCATCTAATATGTGACTGAGCCAGTTTCACGGTTTTGGTACTTGTGTACAGAAAGCCCCAAACAACTTGGAAACTCAATTCCTGGGGGAACACTTGTGCCCCTATAGACCAGCCTGTATATTAAAGTCAGCTAAGGTGGCTCTCAACAGCCTCACCATTTTTTGATATTTGTTTGGCAGCGTTGTGGAAGAGAGGCTTCTCGGTGGGGGCACCTTGCCTTTGGAATGCTCTTCCCTTATAATAGGATGGATGCTGATTCTGTTCTGCTTTGGGCACCAGGCTTAGGCCTTCCTCAACATTTAATGTCAGACTATTTGTCCTGACCTCTTCGGGTTGCCGTGCATTTGCTCCTGTTCTTAAGCTGTTGAGTATTTTTTGTGTTGCTTTTAACTTGTAACCCACTTTGAAATCACTAGCAATGAAGAGCAGGATAGAAATGTTTTTAATAAGTAGTAGTAGTATGTATATATATATGTATGTATGTATGTATGTATGTATGTATGTATTTATACCCCGCCCATCTGACTGGGTTTCCCTAGCCACTCTGGGCGGCTCCCAACAGAATATTAATAACACGATAAAACATCAAACATTAAAAACTTCCCTAAACAGGGCTGCCTTCAGATGTCTTCTAAAAGCCATTTATTAAAAGTTATTTCTAAATTAATAAACATAATGGTCCTAGTTGGAGGTAAGGGGAAAGGATTTAATTGCCCTTTTAATATACTTTTCCAACCTCCTATCAAGACATACCCCAGAGTTAAAACTATAAAAGGCAAACACACCCACACCAGGGGGAAATTGCATCACATGGTTGTCTATTTCTTTACCCATGTGGGTTATGGTGTACATTTGCAAAATTATTTTTAGTACTACAGTAGTCTAACTTTATACTGGGGTACTTTCACTTCACTTCTTCCTAATTTATTGATCTTCTTTTGTAACTGGGTTTCACGGGAGCAGAGCCCTGCATAACTGACAATTATCCCACCAAAGGTCTTGGTTTCATGAACAGAGCATAAAAAATATTTGGAAATATTTAGATCAATACACCATTTTCATTTAATGCATACAATAGAAGGTGTGTGTGTGTGTTTAAAGGAATCGTAATTTAGCAACTTCCTGTAGTGGGACCTGAGTTTCTGTCAGCTGCAAAGATCTGAGACTGTTCTTCCTTCCGTCCTGAAACCAACTGTTGTAAATGTTTGCTGCCATGGTTTGTGAGCACAGACGGCAACCGTAAGCTAACCAGTCAGCCCCACACTTCTTATATTGTGCCATTTGCGAGAAGAGGTAACATCCTAAGGGTGGCTTAGAGAGCCAAAATAGAGTGGCACCTTGTGTATCCTGTTATCTGATAATTCATAAACAGGGGGGTGGGGATTCTTTTGGTCTTCCAGGTCCTTCATTGCAGCTTAGAGGTCTGCAAACTTATTCTTCCGAAGAAATCTAGTTTTCCATTTTTTAGCCTTGGTAATGGTGCAAGGGAAGGATAACAAGAGGCTGTTCTCCACAGGCCCTTAATGATTTATATATCTGCAACATTCTAGACACTCACATGTCAAGTTTAGCCAAGTAACGCCAGCTTATTGAACAAACACTAAGGACCACTTCTTGCAATTTCTCTGCCCAAGACGGTTTCTTTCCTCCCCTTTGACTGGATTTCACTCTGCAGCAGGCAAAGTGTTCATGGGACTTGGCCATTGAGAGCATGGCCTGTCCCCTTTTTGCATGCTCTTGCTTTTGGATGGTGTTGGTCATGTGCACTGCACTGTTTCTGCATGAACACATGGTGCATCAACCTGCTCAACATAGTTGACACAGATCTAATTTCCCTGGTGCTTGTGCACAGATCCTAAGCACCTTGGATGGACCAGGCTCACATATAATGTAGGAGCAACCTTAGCAGGAATGTTGCATCAGTGTGTTTGTAGGTGTCCCTTATGTCAAGTTGGACCAGCTTCCTAAGCATTGTCTAAACTGACAGGTAGTGGCTCTCCAGGGTTTCAGGCAGGGAGTTTTTCCAGGCCTACCTGGAGATGCCAGGGACTGAACCTGGGACTTTCTGCATGCAAAGCAAATGCTCTGCCACTGAGCTAAGGCCCTTCCCAACACTTGCATGGCATTTAATGCAATTCATTGAGCAGCTATTATCAGTAAACAATCTGAAATGCAGGTAAAATTGTGTTTGGTCAAATAGGCTCCTAGAACTGGCTTGCCTTTTTGTTCTTGCAAAGAAGGAAATACTGAGGAGCATCTGCACAACCCAACAAACGTGTGTGTGTGTGTGTGTGTGTGTGTGTGTGAGAGAGAGAGAGAGAGAGAGAGAGGGGGGGGTTAGGGTTGCCAACTTTCAAATCGGGCACATGCAGCTCTCTCTTCAAGCACAGTTTGATAGGCAGCAATTGGCAGGTGATAATGCTTAGCTGCAAAAGTGGTGCCTGCTGATTTATGCAAATCAAAGCTTTGATATAGGGCAGGAGAGGGTTGCTTTTGCTTTTATCTAGTTGGCAATCCTAAAGGAAATGCAAAACTTTTGGTAACCTCTATATGTGGCTCATAGAATGGGAGCTGAAAGAAGTAGGCAGCGTCCATCTCCCGGCCATGCTCGAGTCTTCTGTTTTAATACATGCAGTTGCCTTGATAATAGCTGAGTGCAAAGAAATTGAAGTGAGCCCCTAGTGCATCGCAAGGCTAAGGATGTTATGCACGTAAGCAAAAGGACTGCTGATGTTAAACACAACAGACAGGTGATTAGATACCACACTGTTGACTCTGTTTGTTCATTATTGCTATTTAGCTGGGTTTTGTTTTTTAAAAAGTAGGTACCTGGAGGTTAAGTAAGCATAGCAGATGCATGGAGAGGAAGTGAAGAAAGGGAGGGAATTAAGTCTGCTTGCTCTTATTTGTAGCTGCTAGTGAAGCTGATGTTGCTGCAATTAAACTCACATTGACTCCGGTGCCAGCAAGATTGGCAGCTGAGCATGCACAGTGGTGGGGCTTCAACATTTTCAGTTCTTACTTAAGTAGGGGGTGGGATCCTTTGGGGCCCTACTGTGCTGTATTAAATGCAAAATCAATTATTCAGCGCAAAACACCATTGCCCCAGCTTCGCTGGCTTTTTGGCAGCACCCAGATAACCTGACATATCAAATGCAATTAAGCCTTTGGTATTCTTCCATTCCTGCGGTCAAAAAGTCCACTCTTGATAACATAAAAACCCCACAGCATCAATCACCCGTGTTGCCTTTTGATTCTAGGAAGATTTTTTAAAAAATCTAAACCTGCAAAAATCACAGTAGACTAAAACTTCATTTATTTAAATAATAGATTTATATTAAATGAACCTGTATCTGGTCATGATGATTTGCAGGTAAAGCTCTACTTGTAAATATTCCTTAAAAATTCCAAGAGGCAAATCATTGTGTGTTTTTTAAAAGCACCATCTGATGTAGGAATTAGTACCAATGATTCTAGTGCAGTATAGTGTTTACTTGCACAGATCCAGAACTCTGTGTGCACTCCAGTGTGCACCCAGACCTCCTTACATGGAGTGGTTTCCTCATTCACTTTAATTGTGTGCAAGACTCCATCCACGGGAATGTTTTTCTGCCTCTCTGCACAGCAGATCCCCCTCACCTGCAAGAGATCTCTGGATCACCACAAATGCTTTTAACATGAGGGTTTCTCTGTGTTTCCAAGCCTAAGGACTTGTAAGTTAGAGCTGGTTCAAGCAATTCTGCGAGGCGCGTGGCTGAGTCTGGTTGAAACTGCCTCACGGCACCTTAGGGAGATGGGATGTTTCAAACCACCCCTAGTTCTCCTTGCACATCCAAAACCCACTTCATTTGCATGCACTGGCTTTGCACGTACAGAGGGATTTTGACACGGAGTGCTTTCAAGTAAGTCACCATTATGGAAAAGTATGAATCAGCTCAAAGTTCCACTGAAGCCAGTGAGATGTGCCTGTAAATAGGTGAGTGGATATGGAGTTGTCTAGCCCAGTGCAGTTCACTCTAACTCAGTAGTGGGAGCCAGATGTGGCCCTCCAGGGCCTCTCTATCTGGTGCTCAGCAGCCCTATTTCACACCTTCAAATTATTATTTTTTTGCCTAACTGGAATGTATCCTTGGACAGATCATGCCTCTTGGTTGCCTGGAATGAAGGATATATAGAGGTGTGTGTGTGTGTGTGTGTGTGTGTGTGTGTGTGTGTGTGTGTATGTAAACAAGCCCGCTGTATAAAGGTAAACATTTGCTGGTTCCCACAATTTTGCTTCTCACCCCTGGCATGGGGCCCCCTGCCATGTGCCCAGATGGCACTGTGGACATTGATCAGATACTTGCTCTAACTGGCATCAATTCTTAAAGACTTCAGACACCAATCCTTAGCAGCCCTGATCCCCAAGATCTGCTTAAATGAGAGATGCTGATGGTTGGACTCGGCATGCAACTAACTTGCAATGCTACCGAGCTGCATCCCTTTCTCTAACCATTTTCCCCCTTGCAGTACTGAGCTCAGATCCTGCTAAGCATGTCAGGATGGGAAGCCAGTGGCTTTTCAAAAGGGAAAAGAGAAACGCATTTGGTACACAAAGCCCCAGTGGGTGAAACAAGTGGAACAATATATGCAAAGGAGTACAGGCTGAAATCCCTCTGAAATGCAAGCTAAGATCTTGGTTGATGAGAAAGGGATAAGATCTGGACCCAGGGAAGACCCCTCCCCCAAACCCTCTGCAATAAAGTTAGATGCTGAGAAAGTCCCTCTTTACAAGCTCTGTTAGAGTTTTCTTAAAAAGTGACGTTGGCATAAAGGCTGCAGAAAGCTACAGCAACATCAGTGCTATTATTTATGGCACTACTAAATCATATTAAAATATAGTATACCGTACTGGAGTGTGATAATACTATGTTTAAGCAATTACTTTTGCTGGCTAAGATTCATGACTGCTGCACAGGCAAACCTCACCCCCTCCTATCGCTTTCAGTGGGCAACCTTTTCAAAAGCAAAGTTACCGCAGTGCCAAGCCGTCTCATTTTATGCATGGCTTTGTTCCGCTTGTTTAGCTGTACTAGTTTGCTTGAGCTGGCCACACACACACACACACACACACACACAGGAATTTTACTTGTTGGTTTGTGTTAGGGATGCCATGAAATGACTTACACTTTTAAAACCAAAGTTTTTATGCAGTACCCTTTTTAGTAAGGGTGTGCCAAATGATGCTGCGGACTGCAGCTCTGGCATCATAGAATTGTGGAGTTGGAAGGGACCACAAGAGTCATCTTCTTCAACTCCCTGCAATGCAGGAATCTTTTGCCCAACATGAGGCTCAAACCCACAACCTGAGATTAAGATTGTCATGCTCTACCAACTGAGCTATGTGCATTTTAATTTATTTATATATTTGAATGTTTATGACCCCCAGTTTTTCATAAAATATATCAGGGCAGCTTACAACATAAAATGCAATGGAACCTATCTACAAATGTCTATAAAGCATAATGAAAAACATCAATAAAGCATCAGTAGATATTGGCTGGTATCTACTGATACTTTGTAAATATACTTTGTCTCTTTGAAGCAAATGGGAGTACGAGGCTAAGTTAGGTGTGAGACACATTTATTTGTATACAGTACATCTTGAAACGATTCACTCATAGACATGAATATTGCCTAAACCTGTAATAGGAAGCTGGTTATAAGTCATTCAATGACTATGCCGCCTAAAGTGCTACAACTCCCTCTTGAGGAAAGCTAATTCCACTATCTACCTCCAAAACAAAACAAAACACTCTAATGGCCTTCCTTAGTTAAGATAGTCAAAATCTTCATTTTTAGGAAGGCTTTGGGGACATAAACTGTTGTTTCCCTTTTGAAGTAGTTTCAATGGCTGTGGTTACATTGTTTTTGATGGTTGTTGTTGTTTATTTAAAAAAGCACATTCTACTCTCTCTGTTGTTTTAATGTTTTATAGCTGTTGTTTTTCTTTCCATTGCCAAATTGTTTTTTAAATGGTTAAGTTATTGTTTCAACTTGCATCATTAACTACCTTGGGCTCATTGAGGAAAGGCAGGCTATAACCATTTTGAATGAATGAATGAATGAATGAATGATAGCAAAATGGAACACCCATGTTCATAACCAGTGTACCTGACATAAGAACAGGTCAGTGGGAATAACTGGCTCCTGGAATAACTGGAATTGCTCGGCCACTGCAGGAGACAGAGTGGGCTAGGCAGAACTTTGGTCTGATTGAGCCAGGGCAGTATTTTCCTGTTCTTGCATTATATAGAAGCATCGATGGAAGATGCAGAGGTGGTTTTATGGCAGTGCGACCACTTCCCCCGCACTGGGCACCCAGTGCAGAGGGAGCCTGGTAAGCACTTGCTCAGCTAGGAGAAGGAGACGTGAGGGCTCTGACAGGGTCCTAGAGTCCTCTCACCTTCTCAAAGCCTAATTACTGCTTTGGGAAGGAGGTAGGAAGGTTCTAGGACCCTTCCAGAGCCCTCCTACCTCCTTCCCAAAGCCTGGCATGGCATGAGGGCTGGGGTGGCAAGTTTTGGCCTAGCTTAGGGCACCACAGTACCAAAGTCTGCCCAGGAAGATGCACATGTGGTTCTGTAGGTCATCATGCTATTTCACTCATTACTGGAGACAGAAGACAGGAAGATGCACCTCTATGCAGCACCTAAGTTACTGGTGAATTTGGAAGCATTTCCTGCCTGTGGTTGGTAAAGCACAGGGGGAGCACATGAGGACAAAGGACAAGAGAGCTTCTGTATTTTTAAGAACCGTTGTGTAGAGGAGGGCTTTCTTGCCGTCGCAGGATAAGCCGCTCCTGCTGAAAACACCCCCTTTCTTTGCAACTAGTAAAGACAAATACAGGAGCCCTGCCCTCCTCTGCATCTGCTTACCCTAGTAAAAGGAGTTTACTAATGGCCTACCTTTAACAAGATGGCACGAAAGGTTAAGTATTGCAAATGCAGAGCTCCATCCTGCAAAAACATATGCCCCTGCACAGCAGTACACCCTGCATGAGGTTGTTTGCCATTTTTATTGGACCTCAATAAATAGCTTGTTGCAGGTTTCAGCAGCCAGCCTTTTCTTTTAGGGTTGCCAACTATTGAACTGAACCCCCCCCCCCCCGCCGGCCATAGCTGTTCCTTTACCAGCCATTTGATCAGCATCAATTAGCAGGTGAGGGCAGTTCTGTGCCATAAAAATCTTTGCCTGCTGATTGCTGCAGAATAAAAAGTCTTTTAAAGGGCCAGACCAATGATTTTGTGTTCTAGCCCATTAGGCTTCATAGTCTTATGGAGGATCCTTTCTCTTTAAATAGCAACAGTGTATTACTTCTGCAGTGTTTGGGGGCTGAAGGGGGACATGGGTGTCTGCCCCAAAGTCCTTCCCTGAGATTCTATTTGTTTTCTCTTTGTTGTGCAGAGTCATATTCCCCCCTCCTGTTGTGTACATGTTGTGGGGGGGGGGACTGTAAACTTCCTTCAGATGGCGCATGGATTTCTGTTGTGATGTAGAATGTTGCTGTGTGCAAATGGCATAGTGGCACAGCTTCCCCTTCCTTGTCAGTTTTTGCAGCCCAGGCTGATGCTTTATTTATTGACTCAGCTGTAAGCTCCACTGACTTAGAGTTAGCCTGTGCAGGACTGCACCCTTAAAGGTACAGGAGCAGGCGGAATGGGCAGACCAGGACAGCTTGAAGTCCCACCGTTTAGAAATGATTTATTCCACACATTCTGTGGCAGCAAAAATCTGGGCTGGCCACCTAGAGAACACGTGATAGGGATCCGCTCCCTGTGTGCTGTGTGGCTGTGTGTGACATGCATGTTTGTAAACATGTACTGATCACGTACCACTTTGAGGCATTTATTTAATGCATCCTAGGCTAGAGCTAAATGCTGCAAAACAAACAACATTCCTAACCCTGGGCTTGTTTGGTTATTGCATTTATACCCCATCTATTTCCCCCCAAGGAGGTGATGCACATGGTTCTCCCCCTCTTCATTTCATGCCCACAACAGCCCTATGAGATAGGTTAGGCAGAGAGGTGGTGACTGGCCCAAGGTGACCCAGTGAGCTTCTTAGTAAGGTGGCGATTTGAACCCTGGTCTCCCAGGTCCTAGTCCAACACTCTAACTGCTGCACCAACACTGGCTGCCAAGTTTACCCCTGACCCCAGTGTGGGGACAACTGCTGGGTGAATTGGCAGATAGCATGAGGGTGCTTAATCCTTCTGCTGCCACCCAGTTCTCCCTTCCCCCTCTCCTTGTGGCTTGCTTCTTCCCCCTTTTTTCTGACCAGCTAGATCTGAGCCTAGAAATATGCATGGCCAGCGGTCAGGGATGATGGGAGTTATAGCACAGCAACATCCAGGCGACCGCTACCTCCTCACCTTGGATTAACATATCGTGTCACATAAGGTGTATGCCTAAACAGATAACGCATGAAGCAGACTTAAATACTGACATGGCATTTTAGTTACAGATAGGTATTGGTGCTTAGTCTCTTGTTTTCCAGAACTTGTTTGTTTGCATTGACAGGAATTTACTCTCCTTTAATTTGTTAGCATAGTTAACTAGGCTGGAGTTTTACAGAGCACGTTGTGAATCAGGTTCTGTGCTCTGGTAGTAGCTAGTTAAGTGTACAGCCATGCTTTTTGAATTAAAAATATATTAACTTTTTCTTTTTATGAATAGGCCCCATAGTGTTCTGAGCTTTCCTGGTTTTCCCGCCCCCCCTCCTCCCTGCTATTAAGTTTATATTTTATTCTGAATTGAAAAGAACATTGTGGTTGTCTTGACTACTAAAAAAGCTTATCCTACACACCGCTCAGAAGATGTGCATAATGCATCGGTTAAAACAGAAGGGGGGGGGGGGAGAGAAAAGCGCAGAGCAAAGCTCTCACTCTGCTCCGCTTCTGGGACTCTCCAGCAACAAATCTCGAGGCAATTTCTGCTAGGATGCCGTCTGTTTAAGCAAAGCTAACTGGCTTGCCACATTGTTATGCATTCATGTGCTGTGTCGGTGATCATTTTCTCCAGGCACATTCACTTTGCAGGTTAAAAATAAAATTTAAAAAATAAAATCCCCCTTCCTGTTTCTCTTTCTTTCCAGGCGATAGTGTACGAAGGCCAAGACAAGAACCCAGAAATGTGCAGAGTTCTGCTCACCCATGAAATAATGTGCAGGTAAGAAAGCTCCTGTCACCATTTAATTAGCAAATACAAAATTAATTCCTGTCTCAAAAAAGAAAGCGGGGGGGGGGGGGGATGAAAGTAGGTTGATCCTGTAACTATTTTGGAATGAAAGCATCACTTTCTTTCCTTCCAAGAAGCCCAAAATAACACAGTTTTACGTCTGCAATTAGCAGCAAAGCCCCAGTCATCATACACATTTTCAATTATTTATTGGAGCTCAATCCTCAACAATGTATGAGAAGCTTCCGTTTAGACACTGTAGCCTTAATAGGCGCGGGAAATGTCTTCACACCAAAAATGTTAGCATCTAAATTGCTGCCTTTCGAGGAGGAGTCATTATCCAGCAGAATCTACCAGCAGTAAAATTGCCATGTTAGGCCGCTGGGATCACGATGGGCTTTCATTCAGCCGGACCGAAAGGCAGAGGATGTTGTCATCTTTTTACGGATTTACAGGTTTATTCTCAGCAGCGAGATGCCATTTCGGCTGCCTGGGAAGGGCGTTTTAGGGGGCCAGGGAAGGGAATATGGTCTGTGGTCAAGGTGATGATATCTGTAATGCAGACATAAGGCTTGGATGCCGCAAGGACTCTGGTGCTCGGGTTTACTATGGCTTCTTCGTTTCAATGGGACCATTCATGGGAGCAAATTTACACCCATTTTGAAGCCTTGGATAAGAGGCCATTGGCTCGACACAAGGTTTGTCCTTGTTTGGAAATATTTCCACATGTGTTTCTATCCAGGGCTGGCTTCTTTGGATCTGGCAGAATTAAGCAACAGCAACTCTACTGGGGCTATTTGGGAACTGATCGCAGCATCTTTTTTCTTCCTTAAAAAAAGAAATAAAGATGTGGGTCTTTTGCTTTTCCGATTCCATGAAGGATTGCATTAGGGTGCTGCCAGCTTTTGCACTGGGCTCCTGTGCCTGTCCCTTTAATGGCAGTTTGATTGGCAGCACTTAGCAGGTGAGTACGTTTAGCTGCAGGCCATGAAGAGCTCTGCTGCTGATGGTTGCTGCAGAACAAATCTCTCTTAAAGGGAATAGGCGAGGCCTTTTCTTTCCTAAGCCATGTGACAAACTCTCAGCAAGATCCGCAAGCTCATGCTAATGGGCATGACCCTACAATTTCAGTGAAGCCAGTGAGTATTTTTTAAAATAAATTTCAGGAATTTCTGTGCAGTGAAACACTGATGTAAGGAGGGAATCCTGGTGAAAAATGGCCCCAGAGCTCCCTTTCCTTTGATTGCTGTGTAGGAGAGGGAATTTCAGTAGAGATAAAGCTTGGATGACAAGCTCCAGTAACTGAAATTCCCTCTTCTATTTGAGGTGCAGGAAACCTTTATTCTATTTCACCTGGATACTCCACATTGAAAAGTGGGAAAGTTCTCTATCAGAAACTCTGGTGTCAATTCTGAAAGAGTGTATTCTTGAAGGTCTCTAGGGGTTGTATTGAATGGATTTGTCCCATGCGTGCAAGTGCTTTCACCTGCAATACGGGTCTTCATTTCCCTCTCCTTTCTGTGCATCCTCCCAATCCACTCAGTTGGTTGGGGGAACCTCCATCACAGATTGGGGTCAGGGTGGTTGGGGGAAGAGGAAGTCCTGTTAGTGCAAGTCGTTCTTGCACTAACAAGACAACTTCATTGGATAAAAAAAGTGAGACATGGGGATCATTTACAGTTTTACTTAGCTTTACTGTGCAGCAGGCAGAAATCCAACAGGTGAAGTTTCCCCATATCTCCATACAGGACAGCACACACGTGTTGAATTTCTGCCTGTTGTGCCACTGTTAAAATTGAGAGCTCCTTGAGGCGAGAACTGTTCTATTGAAGTGCATATAATGGGTGTAATTTGGAGAAAGTTTGAAACACCCATCTCGCAGGGGGGCGGGGAAGGAACTTAACATTGTTTACATTTAAGCAGCACAAATTTCAGTCTGATTTCTCTGGGCTCCAACTATATCAGATAAGACGCTAACCACGCTTTATTGAAGATAGTGACAAAATTCCCCATGATTTCAGTGTGAACAGATGGCACTTGGAATTTTAACACCCACAAGACTTCCTTTCATTTATAGTGCCAACACACAGTAGTCTGTTCTCCTTAAATTATACTAAACTCTACATATTTACTTTAAATAAACCAAAAATGCAAAAATAACTAGATGTTAGCCAATTTTAATATCTGTGTCAGTAAATTACATGGCTGCCAATATACCTTGACATGAAAACAACATTCTAGGCCAAAATTTTGAATTTACTTGATGTAGTACTTGCATTGTTCTTAAATGTGCAATAGATCTTTCAATTTCCCACGGCTTTACAAATGCATGAAGGCAGGCAGAAAAGGACATGTTGCTTGAAATAAGAGGGTAATACCCTGTTAAAATATTTCAGAGCCAATGTGAGCATTCGTAGATGTTGACCAAACTATAAAAGATGCTCTTTTTTCTATCTGGCTGCCTGATCTTAATGCACAAACCTCTGATTGGTTGTACTGATACCACACTTTTCAACAATAAGGAAGGTTTGGAGGGTGTGTGTTCCAGCCTTGGTTTCTCTACCACTCGCTTCCCTGCCTGCTATAAGTGGAAGTTGGGATGTGCTGAATCTGCACCAGGGGTTCAAATGCAGCCTCAATTATAAGCATAAAATTAGAGTCTGTTCCCCATTAATCAGCCCAGCTAATTGCTATGCACTACCATTAGCCATATGGTGTGAAAGACAGCTTGCTCTCTCTAAGATGAAATTTCTTCATTCCAGACATGAAATAGTGAAGGCCCTGTGCTTCAGAATAGCTTGTTTTTGATATTTAATTCCCAAACAACTTTCAGCAGCGCCTTCGATCAAGGCTAACGGCACAATAAAACTTTGAGTTTATGTCACCAAAACCGAATATTTACAAAATGGAAGGGACTGTGTTGTGGAGGAAACAAAGGGCTCAGATGTAGAGGAGAAATCCTGGATGAGTGGAAACGGCAAAGAACTGAATTGAGATTACAAGCGGTTGCTTGTTTACTGCACAGGATTTCCAAGTATCTTGAAGAGATGGTTCTTTTGGTGATGATAAAAATAAGAATAATGCTGATGACAAGAATAGCTTCATAATTCATATTAGAGGAGAATCTTGCAAAGCTAATTTTTGTTAGTGGCCATTGTGCAAAGGAGATATCAAGGTGCAACCCCGACTTCTAAAGAGCATCGTCCTCTTTTCACCATAGAAAATTTGTGTTATCGTCAGCTTGTGTTTACTTTTAAATGGCAGTTAATCAGACAGTTGTCTGGTTGCTTTCTGGCAAGCTTCGAGGTTGGCACAATTCAGGTTCTGGCCCTTTGTTACCATCCCTTGGAAGCAGCAGTAAAAAGGGCAGTCATGTGAATGGGCCCCAAGATCTGCAAGGGGCAGCTTCCTATACCGTACAGTGGTACCTCGGCTTAAGAACGTAATTCGCTCTGGAGGTCTGTTCTTAACCTGAAACTGTTCTTAACCTGAAGCACCACTTTAGCTAATGGGGCCTCCTGCTGCCACTGCACGATTTCTGTTCTCATCCTGAAGCAAAGTTCTTAACCCGAGGTAATATTTCTGGGTTAGCGGAGTCTGTAACCTGAAACGTATGTAACCCAAGGTACCACTGTACTCTCAATGCAACACATTACAGGTTACAGTATTATTTTATTTTATTTTGGGGCTATCGTTCTCATGTTCTAACATAGTATAACCCAGATCATCATTAGCTTCTGAACAGGATGGTTCACCTCTGCTTTTTGTTCTGTGGTGGTTTCAAGACTGATCATTCTCAGAGCACTAAATGACCCAACACACATACACAGAACAAATACCTAGCATTTATACAGTATATGCCAAGCTTCACATTGTTCAGTGCAGAAATCCTTACACAACTGCTGGGTATGGCTGACTGATATTCTCACCATTATATAGATTGGGTGTGTGTGTGGCTACCCAGTGAATTCATGACTGATAAAGACATTTTATCCAGAGCCTTCCTGTGTCATTGCTCACTCTCTTAGGCATCAAATGAGACATGATGTGGGGTTTTTGTGATTGGCTCTCCAGTGCATATACCTCCACAATCCTTTTGATCATTCGATTTCAATTCCAGCATGGGTAACCTGTGGCCATTCAGATGTTGTTGGACTGAAGTTCCCACCCATCCCAGACAAAATGGCTAATGGTCAGGGAATATGGGAGTTGTAGTCCAGCCACAACCTGGAGGACACCAGGTTCCTCACCCTTGCTTTAAGAATAAGAATAATAAGAAGAGTTTGGATTTGATATCCCGCTTTATCACTACCCGAAGGAGTCTCAAAGCGGCTAACAATCTCCTTTCCCTTCCTCCCCCACAAAAAACGCTCTGTGAGGTGAGTGAGGCTGAGAGACTTCGGAGAAGTGTGACTAGCCCAAGGTCACCCAGCAGCTACATGTGGAGGAGCGGAGACACGGACCCAGTTCAACAGATTATGAGTCCACCGCTCTTAACCACTACACCACACTGGATCTTTAATGAGATCAGGGTTGTAGTGTACCATGACCCTGATTGAAATAGTCCTCCTGAAGCCATGGACAGGTGCCCATGTAGCTGACATTAGTTTCAGGCGTGTGTGATTTGGATCAGCCCTGTGCCTCACTTCACTACATCCCCAGTCCAAATTAGACCCTCTCATGGCTGCTTTTAAAGAGGTGGGAAAACATCCAGCGATCCAGTCACAGATATTTCCTGCAAAACCTAGTTTGGTCTGCAGCTCTAGCTTTCTTAAAACAACAACAACCACAACCACCACAACAACTCTGAATCATCAAAATGAATTTGCTTTGAGTTGTATATTTATTGGCATGGTCCATACGTTGTTTTAAAAAACAACAACAAGCCAGTTTTAATGTAGGAGAAGCACTCTTTGTTTAAAGCTCACTCTCACAAAAGTTATGTTTATGAAAATCAATAAGAAATATATATAATGATCATGATGCAGCCAGAACTAAACAATTTTAAATCCTACTGATTTCAAGGGGAGAGAGAAACGCATGCTTAAAAAGAAAAATTAAGATTTAAAAGTGCTTAACTGTGCCTTCATTATGACCTTATTTGTTCTGTTTATGTACCTACATATAAATTCATGCAATAATCAAAGTGGAACTTAGTTCTGAGGGGTCCAACTGCTCCGAGGAGACCCCAGGTTTCTAGGCATGGGTTTGGGTTGAGGCATCAACAAGTGGAATGAGTGTGCTTATCACTCAAGTGAATAAAAATGCAATTCTTTTCAGATTTGACTCATTGTGGGTCCCCGTGCGTTCTCCCTCTATTGCTAACTATTTTAATGCGTGCATTCCGCCCATCCCCTTATCGCTTACTAATTCCTCAGTAGTCTGGGTGGGGCCCTTAGTTTTCAACAGTCGTTTAAAACTATTTTATGTCGATCACTTTTTAATCTTGCATTCATCTTGGAGAGGAGGTGAGGTCACATCTTTAATTAGTACTACTTCTTTGGAAGGGAGTGCTATTTGCAGGGGTTTTTTTTAAAAAAAAGATATGAAAAATGTTTCTAGCAGTACATGAGTGTGGGGGTGTGGGGGAATATGACACGGTGGTGTGAAAATTGATAGACAGTCCTCAGATGCTGATATGTCTTTAAAGTTATTTTTTACGGAGCAGAGAACAAATCAACGGTTCTCGTTATATTTGGCGCAACCAAAACAATGCCAATTCCCCACAGGTGTGGAAATCCATTCATCTGTGAAAAAGTAAAAAAGTTTGAAGCCCTTTATAGCTGCTGTGAGCTTTCTGCCCTGTGCAAAGAGTTGTGTGTTCTTTCCCATTTTTATTTTCGTAAAACTGCTTAAACAGTCTGGTTTTGTAAAAGGCGCTTCTGTTATGCTTAGTGCCATTTATCATTTTATTGCCAATCTTGGTGGGTCCCCATACATTATTCGCTATATTGTTGCACAGCACAAGCAAACCTTTGTCGCTCTCCCTGGAGAGCTATTTATATGGCACGACACTTCCAAGAACTCTACTGGGGAAAAGAAGTCTATCTTCACACACAGTTGGTATAGGGTGAGCTTCTAGTGAGGGGCTGAATTCTGGCAAGATTCAAGTCACACATTGAATATTGCTGGTCCTCTTCACCCTTCACTTCCCTGCCTTCCTGAACCCTGGCCTTCCCTTTAGCATTTTTGATGGGAGGCCAAGAAGCCAACAGCATATACTGCTTGCATGTAAATTTCCTTTATCATATCAGTATCTGATCCCAAGTGCTTCTGTTCAATACTTCCCCTCACACACACACAGGGCACAGAGCAGCCCTGTCACAATAGCCATGTCATGTGAATAACACATGAGGAATGCTGCCCTAAGACGTTTTGCTCCCTAAAGCAGAGTCCAAACCCCCCTGCTTTACCCTACTACGATTATGTCATTCAGGTAGCAATTTGCCCCTTCCTCCATCCACCCTGATGGTGCCACTTAAAACAGGTTGCTTCACCCTGCTGTATGATTGGTCCAGCTTTGTGTATGTGCTAGGAAGTAGCGTGTGATTTAGTGAGGGTGAAGAGGGGGGTCTCCACATGACGGTTGTTGCCGTGAAGCACCCAGATCATAAAGTGGCTTGAAAATTTCTTTTGGGGGGAGGGGAATGCACGAAGTCTTATATTTGTATATTTAGGCATGCACAAGGACCAAGAGAAAGATACAGAAGGATGCACCTCTCTAACTTGAGGGCCTATAGCTTTGTTTGCCTTCCATGATTCCCTTTTAGGTATCCACAGACACCACAGACTTATTAAACATGGGGTTGAGGACAATGATAGTGTCTATAGCCAAAGCTCCCACCACCCCAGGCATTCCCATTTGCTCATGGGCAGCTTACTGGGCATTGGTATGGCCAACCACTCGGAAAGGTCTAGGCAGCCAGTTGATCTTCCCATTCCCAATATCCACCATGCAGGTGCACCATAGAGATAGGAAAAGGTTAAGAGTGATCCTCGCATGCACACTTCCTGGCTCTGCTCGCAAAGCAAGTCTTTGTACAGAGAGCAGGCACGTCCAGTTTTGTTTTGTTTTTTTAACTAAAAAAATGTCTAGAGGTACGTACTCTCATTTTCCTACTCATATTGAAATACTGCCCCTCAATGAGACCAAATTTAGATTCACAAAATGTTTAAGGGTATGCATACCCCTGCGCCCCCCCCCCAGAAAAAAAGCACTGGGCACGTCCATAGAGATTGGAAAAAGTAGAGAGTGATACTTGCACACATACTGTCTGGTTCTGTTTGCAAAATCCTGGGTGTTTTGGCAAATTCAAAAAACTGAAATCCCCCCTCCCCCCGAAAGAGGACCTGTCTGGGAAAAAGAGGATGTATGGCAACCTTAATCTACTCAGAAGCAAGTCCCACTGAGCTCAGTGGGTCCTACTCCCAGGAAAGTGTGTGTGATATTTTAGCCTAAATTGCAGTGGAAGTAGAATATTTAAGAGCATGTATTATGATAACTTTTTAAAAAAAATACTTCACAACTCTAGCAGGATATGTGGGCAATAATGCACGAAAGAATTAGTTATACCGGGGAAGGCTTAACTTGTCATGGTCTGGCTGGACACAGAGCAGTGGTGGGTGGGGCTGCCATACGTCCAGGATTTCCCGGGCATTACTGGGATTTCAAAGGCAGAAGTGACATATGGGGGGAAATTCCGGAAGGCAGCAGTTTGTCCTATGGCAACCCTAGTGGTGGGAGGCACCAGCTGGTAAATCTCCAAGGGAACCCCTAGGGGAAGAAGGCCCAGAGCCAGGGGGAGTGGTGGTGGGACAACAATGGGTGCTCAGAGGGAGAAGAGGGAGCAGCTTGGGAATAGGAGATGTCGGAAGCAGAAGAGGCAACAGGGTTTGGCGAGCAGAAAGAGGCTGTGGCAGAGAGCAGTCCAGAAGAGGAGGCTGGAGAGGAGGGAGGCTCAAGAGGCCAGGTGGAGGCAGGCTGCTGAAGAAGCCAAGGAGTCTCCCCCTCCTGCTCTCTCCCAGAACACAGAGAGGAGTGAAGAGGGTGGAGCAAACAGAGACAAGACAAAGGAGCACCAGGATGCTGGGGAAGGACCCCGGGGGGAGGCGGAGACTGAGCTGTGGGAAAGTGGGGCGCTTCAGTCTTCACAACTGCCTCATTGGGGCAAGACCTACTCGGGAAGGGTTGCTGTTATCACTAGGCCTGCACTGTTTTGGTTCCTTTCATGGGCGTAGCCAGGATTTTTTTTTGGGGGGGCAGGACTTTTGTTAGGGGGCAGAACCAATGTGATTGGTTAGTTAGTTAAGTATTTCTATTGTTTTACTTGCTCTATGGGTGGCAGCTGGGCCCCCCTTAGCTACGCCCATGGTTCCTTTGACTAAACAGTTAACTTCACTGACACCAGGTGTTTTCTTGCTGACCTGACTCCAGCTCCTGACACCTGTGGCTATTCAGGTGTTATTGGACTCGAAATTCCCAGTAGCCCCAGCCAGCATGGCCACCGACCTGCTCTGGTGTTTGTAATTTGTTTTATTTTTATTTTCTTACATTTATGCCCTTGTTTCTTCTGTCATGGACTCCAAGGCAGTGTACATGTGGCTTCCCAATAGTCACACATCCAGGCACTGACCAGAACAAATTATGCTTAACTTCAGCAAGGTGGTGCCCTCATGTGCCTTTGAACTGTACCATAGGATTTTAAATGTAAAGACCAATACATTTCTTGTTGGCAATTAGTTATGGTAGCCAAAGAGGGTCAGGCAGAATTGGCTTCAGAGACAGATTTGGCTTAGGGTCTATGAATGCCGATCACTATTATTGATCACAGGGCAGTCCTGTGCATTGAATCATGAGAGCCAAACAAGAAATATGAAAATGCATCTCACTATTAAGAGATGATTATTTGAGATGTTGGTATGTTTTCCAGCACAAAGTGTCAAAGTGGAAATAGATCATGATCACACTTGTGTATTACCTGCTAATAAGGTGTAAATGCAAATTTCATGGCCATGTAGCATTTTTGTCTTTATTCCAAACAGGCATCATCCAGCATATGGAACGAAATGTGGCGAGAATGGTCTTAAATAATGCAACATGGAAAACATTACGAATTTCTTTTGCTTTCTGGATTCCAAGCGTTCCCAAACCTTGCTGTCATGTTTACAAACAGCTGCAAAACAATTAGGTCTAGAAATGTTTTTTGTTTTTAAATGAGAAGCTGAGAGATTGAGGATTCTAACAGTCTACAGAACGGGTGCATTCAAACAATCTCTTCTCCATAGGAGTTTTCTGCCTGCTCTCTTTCTAAACTTATCTATGGGACGTCTCGAACCATTGCAACGTAGCTGGAGAAGGTCATAATCATTATCTCAAGAAATCTTGCATTATTATCCCTAAAAAGTGGGATAACCCTCTTTCCCCCTTTTTATTTATTAATTGTTGTTGCTTGCCAGCTGTACAAGATGTTAGACCTAGTCATTAACCCATATGTGACCTTCTACATTCAACTGATTTCCAGACAGGGACAGAACAGTAACTCTAGCTGGCAATGTGAACCCTCCTGTATTTGTAATTATGATTTTGAGAGTGTAATGGCTGCACTAAATCCTCTCCCTTTTTGCTCTGTAGCCGCTGTTGTGACAAGAAAAGCTGCGGCAACAGAAATGAGACTCCTTCAGATCCAGTGATAATTGACAGGTAAGGGCTGCTATCCTTTTCCTTGAATTTATTCGAGCTATTTGTGGTGTGTGTGGTAGTTGGTTTTCTTTTTGTGGGGTGGGGGGACGACGACTCCTCATTATAATGAAACACCTGCCTTGTGTTGCTAATGGGCAAAGAGTGATGTGCGTCCGTGGGCGTAATTTTGTCGTTCATAGGGAATTAGTGATGCTATAAGGTTTTGATTTTTGTGGAAAGGCCATATGGAATGTAACTGTGAGTGGAGGCTCTGTGGAGCGTTCTGGTGCTAGTCTCTGATTCATGCTCCTAAAGGGGGACATTTTTCTCTGCAACTTTCTGCGCCTCGATTCGCATGCTGTGCCTGGGAAGCTTCGGGAATATAAAATAATAATAGTTTGTGATTTATGAAATGTGGTTGGGTGCTTATAAATATTTAACTTTTTACTTTGAAAAATGTTTGAATCATTATCACTTTTTAGCTACAGTAGTTCCCTTGGATGCAATCTATCTAAATTGTAAGGTTTGTTTTATTTTATTTATGCATTAAGATATCTGAAAACGAAAGATTCCTCTGCCCCCCCCCTTTCTCAACAACCCCCCACCCCCGGATTCCAGCTTGTTTTCTTTGGTTTGAGTGCAATTTTGATTGTATTGTCAGTTGATTAATTCATTTTGCCTGTCTTAATTATTACGGTTTCTAAACCGATCCAAATTACTAATCTGACATGACCGAATAAATCACTGTAGAACAATAAATTCGCTGGAGTTGTTGTGTGCAATTTGCACTCGGCAGACTTGCAAATTAGGCAGCGCTGTAGCCAAAGAGTCACTTTTACATTTTAATTATTTAAGCTCGTCATACAGAAACATATGATAAACTGTTACGATGTCGCATTACTTTGTGAGAATTAAGTGACCACGCAAGGCTGATACTGTCCATTATCAGTTAAGAGAAGGAGTACTATATCATTGTGGTGTGGAACTCTTCCTCTTGCTTTGCTGCCTGAGTTAATGTTCGCAACGTTCAATTCATCCTCTTTGTTGGATAGCTCTGAAAGTGCCGTGTGACGTCGGAGCAAGGTGGCATTCTGTTACGCAGTGACTGGAAAGACATGATTGATAAGCCATTGTATTTATGTAGTTTTATGTCTTTGGTATGGCTTTTGAAACAAGAAGTTATGCTTTCATGGCAAATGTCTTTGCAAATTATTCCTGAGTTAGTTTACAGTACAGTAGCAGTGAATTTATATTGCATACTTGCATTGCTGAAGAGCGTTAGGTGAACACAGGAGAGCACAAAAGTAATTAATTAATGTGTCTGTTGTGTATTCAAGGTGTATTATAGTCTGATGGGGTATTAAAGATGGCACTTGCAGTTGCATGGAAAATATATGTCTCCTACATGGTTCTCAACAACGAGATAGTTACTGAACGTAAAATGTGTGTGGTTCTACCTACATATAGATGTGCTGGCTGTGGTTCATCTTAGGAATAAAACCATTGGCACTGACTGCATTTTGGACTAGCATATTTCAGCTTAGTAAGCCAAGAGACGAACAAGCATTTTGCCCATGCGTGAAGATCCTGTGTTCCTCCCTTCATATTGCAAGAAGTCAAATTGCAAAATCTATAATTAACCACAACTTCTCATTTTGTCCAAGCTGAGGAAAAAATGGTTATAAGCTTTGGAGCAAGTGTGGGGTGCTAAAGTGACTTCAAACTGTGGTTTCATATTCTGGCATGTTTCAAAGCCATGGTTTCTTGGAAATGAATGATTGGCAAACTATGGTTAATTAGGTTTGCTGTTTTGCTTGTGTGGATAGGCAAAAGCTGTTCATCTCTTGACTTACTAAGCTGAAATCAGTCATCTGATCCAGACACCCTCTTTTGCATATTGTTCCTCCTCTTAGTAGTTTTGGACAACTTGGGTCATACAGTACTTCACCAGCATTGCAGAACTTTGTGCTGAGGCAGATTAAAAGCTGGAATTTGGTTTGTGGAACTGGGCTCTATTAAACTTTGCCTCACCACACATTTTGAGTGTGAACTGGTTAATCTTTTAAAATTCTTCCCTCGGTTTTAAGTGGTGACTTTGATATGGAAGGTTGATATGACTGTGGTTTGAATAACATCTGATTTTGACCCGCTCCTTTGGGTTGCAGTGGCATAAGAAATTTGACTCAGCTGTGCTGTAATTAGCCTTCCCTGTGTTTTTGAAACAGGATTGAGTTACCTGGATCGCATTAGTGTGGCTTCTATTGTTGCCGCTTAGCATCTGTCCCAGTAGGGTACTTAAAACCTTTTTCTTGGCCAGGGCTAGTTCAAACAATTTAGGCAAAATAAAGTATGCGCTTTGTACAGCTAGTGGCTCTGGTGATGTTACTAGTGACATTTACCCTGTGCATATTATTTCCCTCTTGGCTTAGAAAAGCATGAAGCAATCTATATGAAGCCTGTGTTTTAAACACAGTACTTTACAAATTGTTTTAACATTAAAAAGCCGTCACGAGCTGGAACATATGTTGAGTTGCACTCTGCTGTCACTCTGGCGTGCATAAAATTGTAAGCTATTATGCCAATTGATATGCAAAACCATATTTAGCTATTTTTTATTTGCAAGTGATCCTTCGCGGGACACATTTGGGAAGAGGCAGAGGGTTTGCAAAGATGTTCTCTGATGCCTAGCAGACTGCTCAGTCTTGCATTTGACCTGTATTAATAGAATGGGCACCTTAAATGCTACATTTAAGTAGGCAAGGATCACATTTAAATCATAGACATGTTTCCTTATGAGGATTACTACCTCTTTGCTATATCTGCAGAATACGGTTTTTCAAATGTCTGATCAAGAAGGATACTTATGATTTTTATACACTCTAAATGATATTAGAGCATGTCTGGAAAATTTTGAGTGACAGTAGCCACATGTGAGTATTGACAATTCTGGACAATTGCGAATCTCTGAAAATTCAAAGATACACTGGTGAATATAGGCAGCTTAAAAGCGATTACATTTGTGTGTTATGAAAAGTGGGGATATATGACACATG
Organism: Podarcis filfolensis; assembly: GCF_964270895.1. NCBI lineage: Eukaryota > Metazoa > Chordata > Lepidosauria > Squamata > Lacertidae > Podarcis > Podarcis filfolensis. The sequence continues at coordinate 57,685,509 of NC_139605.1, forward strand.
TAAAACCTTTGTACCTACAGAGTTGTATAACATGCTCTTTTGCCTCCAATTATCATTTATATTCATTTATAATAGTCAGAATGAACTGGAGCCATTTAATCATAAATGTAGAGTGTTGGAACAGCCTCGGCAGATGCACTGGGAAATGACTTTGTATTTAGAGGAGCACGTTTTGATTGCGATCAAAATGACCTTAGGAAATTTTCTATACTCTAGAGATCTGTCTTCCCTCCATACTGTGGCATCAATCTATTTTTCTCATAGGCAGTTTGTAAGCTTTATACCATCAGTTCATATAGCCCAGTATTGTATGGCTGGCTCCAGGCTTGAGGGGAACGTGGGCAAAGTGTCCCCTCTCTTATCGTTGTATCTTATCACCTGGCTACAATGATAGCACTTCAAGGAGTGCTGTGTTGCTGGATTTAGTTACCCTTTAAATTCCCCACAATTCCTCAGAGTGACAAAAAGTTGGGGGCATTGAGAGAAATTAAAGTGGTGGCTTGCTACAGTCACCTGGCGCTGCTCCAAATGCCACATCAGGTGGTGGTGGTGGGGAATTAAGGTTGGAGATGAGTCAGTACTGGGGTCCTGTCAGCTGCTCAAGGATGCCAGACACAGGTTATGAATACTGTTTACGTTGGTCCTTCCCAACCCTACCAGAGTTACCAGGGCATTTGCTTTTACCACAGAGTACTGCTGCGTTATGGCCTCTGTGTGTTTTTGTTGCGTGCGCAACTTAGAGATGCTGTAAAATAATCTCCAACACAATCACACAGATTAAAATAAAAGCCCCAGGGCTGCTTTAAATGAAATCATTGAACTAGTGGGCTTTTCCCCCTCTCCTCCACTGCTGTGTGCCCCATAGCCTCCCAAACCTGCTCCAGAGGGTCAGGAGAGCTCCCAGAACAGTGCAAGGGAGGAGGAGAGGAGATACTGTTTGGTTTTCACGAACAGAAATGCTTGTACTGTACTGACGCAAGAATCTCCTTAGCATTACACTGAACGCAGCCCAGTATCCCCAATAAATGACATTTTAAAAGCCATTTGTTGCTTTGGCACAAGCTGTGCTGGTAACAGCTTTCCCCCATGCCCCAACTGGCCCTTCATGTGTTCCCTGTCCTGCTTAGTTAATTTTACAGCAGGATGATACAGTTTACATTGTACAGAAAGTATAGCAAAATGAGATAGGGCGTAACATCTATTTTAAGGTTAATTATTATTTTTTAAGCGGAAGGTGCATGCATCCCCCTAAAAGCACCTGCAATTTCATGCAGATGTGGAGGGGACAAGTCTTTGGAGAAAGCGAGTGCAATGTAAAACAATTCAGGGTGCAACAATTTCTGTTACAAGTGACACTGTGTGCGTTCAGCCTAGTAGTAGCAAAAAAATAAAATAAAAAACCGAACCACTTCCTGTTATTACATTCTACATAGATTTAACATTCAAACGGTAACTCAAATTTGAATTTAAAAGGTTTGCTATAAAATTCCTGGGCAGGAATTGAATAAATTGTACTTTTATTGCCACAGTGGAGATTCCCATGTTCTAACCCTTTTTCCATATAGCTATTCTAGTTCAATAAATAAAACCTCATTAGACTATTCCCATTTCAATGAGTTTATTAAATTTTACAGGAGTAATTAGCATAAGCTGTGCTAATTTTTCTGGAAGACTAATGAGAGAGCTTCCTAATTAGGTTTGCTTTGTAAGAATCTGAAAAGATGATAATGAAAAAAGTCACATAGGGTGCAATACAACAGGAAGGAAGAGTCTTATTATTTCTTGATTTGTGAAAGATGATTCTGTGTCTTGGCATGGCTTCAAACTTTTAAAAAAAGACTCACACACATTTTAAAAAACCACCCAAACTGACCAGGGCTGAAACAGATATTCTAGTGAGATTTCTCTGCTTGTCATTTAGTTTCATCCGTGTCTCCCTTCATGGATGAAACAATTGAGCAATGGTTCTCTTGGCTAAGATAAACATGGAAAGTAATGTCTACTTCCAATGTATATGGCAGAATCACTCCAGCATAAACACTCATACCTGGTGCCCTGGATCCCCTTAAATACCTGTTGTTTGAGCATGTATGCATTCCAGTGGTGGGAGAAAAACATCCCTGATGTATGGTTATTAATGGCTCCAATTCTCAATAATGACTGGGGAGAGATGATTCCCCACTTCCCTGCCAAGAGTCAAAAGTGATATCACAAGTGTGTCATTGCTAATAGTGAATCATTACCTCTGGCAAATAAGGTTTTTCAGGTTTTTAAGACGTTTCAAAAACCTGCAAAGCTTGTTTGATGGAAGATGATTGCAGGACAAAAGAAACATATATGGGCTGCACCTTCAGCTTTCTTATAAATGACTGTCTCTAACCATAGCTGCTATTTTCTGTATCCCCATTGAGAGCTAATGCCCAAGAATCCGAGACTATTTCCCTAAACTAACAAAATAATTTATTCCAGTGCGTAGTGTACACAATTGCATCATGCAGAGACTCAGTATTAATTCTGATATCTGAAAGCAGCCACAGCGCTTAGCCAGGGGCTCCAAGTTGGTTGTCTGGTGCAGAGTTGTTACCTGGCTACTGTTTATATTAGCCATGCTAGAGAGGTTTTGTTTTGTTTTGTTTTGGAGGGATGGGGTTAGGCCTATACCCAATTTATCCATAATGAATAGGGCCATTTTTAAAGACAGCAGCTCTAGGTATGTGATCAAGCAAATTCCCTTAAGCCAGGCAATTTCAGATGGTGTTTGTATGTTCCCAGTGTGCACTGGATTCCAGTGGAAAACATCTGCTCTCTATGCCCATAACACTCTGTACTGGGATATTTTCCCAGATTGCTCTGTGGGAGAGTAGCCAGCAAGCTGCTCCTTTGTGAGAGAGCTGTTGTGTGACCACTGCCTCTAGAGCTCGGAATTCCTCAGCAAAGCAGTCCAGTTTTGCCTGTAACTATCTATCTATCTTGCTGATGCAGTGCTAAGTGTCTGAAAATAGTTTCTTCTTAGCATTGATTCACACAAGTGGTGCAGAAGAGGAAAAGCTTGTTCCATGATGGCTTCCAGATGGTATCCATTGTGTGCATATATGATATTGTAGGTTGAGTTTAGCATGAATTCTTTCTTTCTTTCTTTTTTAATTTGGCACTGCCTACACATTACTAGCTGATGTGACCTGAACGTGCCCAAGCCTTTTCTGCAGCTGAAATGGTCATATGAATCCATCTTCTGTTCATACACTTGCATATGGTTCAAATACCTTAACACACTTATGCTCATGCCATAACCAGGATGGCACCAGTATGGGCAGAGGAAGGTGTATGATTGTGTGTGTGTGTGTGTGTGTGTGTGTGTGTGTGTATGATGGGAGGCTCCAAATAGACAAAGCTCAGATGTAGCTTGATGTAGTCTTGGTAGTTCACGTAACGATGAACAGGAAGTCTGGTGCAAGATTTTTAGACGCGTTAATTAACCAGCATGAACTGTACTGTGAACAAAGATCTCAGTGCAGCAATTTCTTCCAAGGACAGAGGTGTGCTTGAAATGTCTCTTCCTGCAAGGGCTGCCTCATTGACTGCAAAAGTGGTAAAATTCTGCCCATGCATCCCTTTGAACATGCACTCAGAGATCTGAAGTGAATGGGGCAGTGTGCAGGTTCATAAGTTCTATGTGTGCATGATCATTATGTGTGAGTTGCTCTGTTGTTAAGGCAGCCAATCTGGGGAACATTCGGCACTTTTGAGTTTCATTGGTTTCAGTGGGAGAATCAAGCATGTGCTTCAATCTCTTTCTCTCATTGAATTTAATGAGACTCCAAAGCACTTAACCTTGCTTGGATTGTGCCTGATGTTTCTGTTGGGCTTAGGCCTGAGCTTTGCTTGGAAAAGTCAAGGACACACTACCTTCCAACAGGAAATACCTCCTTAAAGAGTGACTATAGTTCTGCTCCCAGTGTTGATCCTTCTATTCCATCTGGAACAGCTGCAACTGGAAATAACGATTGCCTTCCTGAACGTGTCATTTTGGAGTTATTGGTCATTGCTCCAGTTCATCGCGCAAGTTACCTACAAACCTATATGTGGAAAGCACCATAGTATGTAGTGAAACGTATACATTCCTCTCTATTTTAAGCACACAATGGCCTTGTGAGTAAGGCTATGTTAAGAAATAGTGATTGGCCATCTAAGGAGCTTTGTGGCTGTGTGAGAATTTGAATTCAGGTCTGCACAAGTCACCCAAGGCAAGTGTTTAACACACAACACCACTTTGGCTCTCTTCCAGCCTTTCTTCATAGTCCTCCTTGCGCCGTGGCACACACTGCCTCAGTATAAGAGGGGTGTGAGGGTTGGCACCACTCATTTGATGCAATGGTATTTTCCTAATCTGCTGATTAGTTGTGGGGGAAAGAACTTGGAAACATCTTATTTGGCCCATGCCAAATGAGTGGTCCCTGCTGCTTTCTTATTCCTGGAACGTGGCTTGAAGATGATGGCGATAAGCTTCGCTTTTATTTCAGGGGCAAGTTCTGTGGAGAATATGTAGTGTACCTATATTCTTTTTAGTGTAAAAAAGCCCTTAAAGCATCTGGCTGAAAGGCGGGGCCTGATCCTGACAGGGTAGCCCAGAAAGCACTGAGCACTCCCCACCCAACTTTGCAGGGGCGAGTACCTTAAAGGACCGGGCTTTTCTTTTGTTTCTCTTCACAAAACTTCAAATGTCCTATTCATAGCTATTGATTTCTTAATGCTAGCTGCTACTTCAAAGTGTGTGCAGGGGCAAAGAGGACAGAGGCGGCCCATAGGATTACCTGGGTCAACAGAACTAAGAATCTTTTATTCCATTTCATGTATTATTAAAAAGAGATTTTTTGGGGGGGGTGTAGATAGTTTTCCCCCCTCTTTTTTATGGATTGCGGGGGAGATCAGAACGGAGAAAATCCAGAAATATCTAATCTCTGAATCATAGCTGTGGAGTAAATCTGATTTTGGGATCCCTTTGTTGTACTTGAAAAATGTGCCAAGGCAGTGGAAATACACGGGGTTCCAATATTAAGAAAAAGGTTGCTTTGATTAATTTGGGGTCTGCCTGTCTGCAGAGTGATGTGGAGTGGCCTTTTCTTGCTGAGGGATGATAGGACAGGTGACTTTTCAACCTTGATTGTAGAGCCACATTGTACAGAACCCCGACTTCTCTGTAACAATTTTGCGGCTTCTTTGGAAATCATTAATTAAGAAGCAGCAACAAACATCTGTTATGCCAGCGAGCGACAGCCAATTGAAGTTTCCTTTCCTGAGTACTTGTGGTGGACCAGATCCACATTGCCCCTTTACACCTGATGTTGTACACCATGTGTACATGTGTGTGAACATGCTTTTGTTAATTACTGGGATACTGTCTGGTGAACTCCTAGAATTTCTTTGCAAACTTTAAATGTGTAAATGATTATTTTTTTTAATGAAACAATGCCAGAAAAGAGTATGTTCTTTTCTAGTGGAAGTTAGACCTGCAGTGGCTGTGTTTAGAGAAGAGAGGAGCTTAGTTGCATTGCAAAAACTCAGATGGGAAGGTGTGGATAGACGAAGCTTTTACTGTACTGTACTTCCCTTTACTATCTTCTTTGAGAATCATTGCTTCATTGGCACCAGCAGCTTAACTGAGCAACTCAATGGTTGCTCGGTGCCACCTCCAGGTTTTGAGGGGCTCTTAGGCTAGGTGGTCCCCTGCTCTGTCACATGTTTGCTTGCCTTCTTCCATCTGCACAACTACCTAGAGAGGGAGTGTGCAGAATGCTGCGCAGTAGTGAGCAGCAGGGTAGGGTGATAGTGCTCACTTTACCTCCCACTTATTGTGTTGCTGATGCAAGTAGTAGACAGGGAGGTCAGCATGGTGCAAACCAGCTGGAGGAAGCACCACCTTGGTGTGTTTGCGCTGCACAAACTTCTCCTCCTTCTCTACCTCCTGGTAAGCAGCAGTAACATGGGCAATGAGAGGTCAGGTGAGCACCGCTGCACTGTCCCATCACTTGCTACTGATGCTACTCCACCTATTTATTCTTACCACAGCTTGCATGCTTAGAGAAGGCAGATGAAGAGGTAGCAACACCAAGGAGGAAAAGCAGCAGGGTCAGGAGGCTCTGGGCCATTGCCTGCTGCAGGGTGTGGAACTCAACACAATGTGAACCAGTGATGTTAACCCCTGATGCTGCTGCCATTAAGTTTCAGCTGAAGAGCGGAGGGTCCATGGACTTATGAACCACCTAGGTCAAGCGGCAACCAGCGAGAGGAAAGGATCTTTTTCATATGATGCAGATGCTGCAGTGCTGGCCCTATAGCATCCAGCACCTGCACCACCAAGCGGTGGTGAAATTGCAGAAGTACAACATGATGGCACTGAAACCACATAAAGCAGTTCTTCCACCTTTCAGCTTCCATTTAGTGATTGCCTGGTGGCCAGTAAATGCACTAGAGTATAACTGCTAGAATGCACTGTGGTCATCAATACTTTCATATAATCCAGGAAAGCAAAAATCTATTTCATGCTGCTAATAAGATGGGTCAAATTACACTGTGATCTATAGATCCTACACAGAAGGTGGCAGATTTTTTTAGAAAGGCATTTAATACAGCTTCAGAAAACAAGCAGCAAGTGTCAAGAGCGTAGCATGCACTGAAATTTCTCTTTCTCTTTTAACATCCTAGCGTATTTCCTGTCATAAGAGTTCTGGAAAAGTACAGGGTGCGCTATACAATGTTGTCTCTGTGTCATTTTGGGAACTGTGCACAGGCAGTTGTGATCAGATATATTAAAGTATGAATGAAAAGTTTACTTCCAAAATTATAAAGGAGAATATTTTAAGGTGGTTCCCCCCCCCATTAAAAAAAAAAGTCCTTTATCATTTGTGGCATTTTAAAATACTTGTGACACTTCTTTAGTATATGAAAATCTATATTCCAAATGAATGTGACATGTTTGATGCTGTTAATCTGCTCTGGGTATGAAGTAGGTCGTTAAAATGTGTTATTTCATTACCTTGAAATTATATCCTGGATGTTATTAAAGTGACCCAGATATAGACTTTCACAGCAGCCGTTGAAATGCTGTGAACAGTACTTTTTTGTCTTCAGTTCTTAGCTCCTGGAAAGGTGTAGGCAGATGAAGATAAATCTAGCACAGGCCATTTCTCTGGTTACAAACCTTTGTTCCAGTGCAAATAAAGGTTTTAGATATACAGGGTTCATTATAACAGAATTTTAATTGCTTTAATCTGGCAAAACTCCCTAGTCAGACAAGAACGTTTTCCCCCTCCCTTTTTTTCTTTTAAGATATAATGGAAATACCTCTTCTTGGATTCTGCAGTTTGTGTATCCTTTCATGTTTTTTTTTTAATCCCCTAGATTAGAATATCAACAAAGTTATTCTAGAGGTTGTTAAAGTTGTGTTTTTTCGGGATAGCCAGATTTTCACATTCTGAATGCACTGCTCCTAAATACACTTTTGGACTGAAGGGAAAGTACTTTGGAAGTGGTGTGTGTGTGTGTGTGTGAGAGAGAATATGTTATAAAGAATAGCCATGTTATGACTTGAACTGACACTCTAGCAATCTATATTGCATTATAGCAGCACCAGGCATCTCCAGCGTGGCATTTTCCAACTATATCATTTAGCTAACTCTTGGAGACACAATAGTTTTGTATATATCTGTATGGAACAGTGTTGGCTAACACGCCTTTAATAAGAGATTGTCTTCTGCCCTGCCATATGCTACGGGAGCAGCCACCCGCTCTGTGGGGCTTTTGATTCCTCTCAATAAGATTATTTCAAATACTCTAATCCCGAATCATTGACATGAATACAAAAGCCTAGTGACATCTAATAGATGCCTCTTAGCTTTGCTTTTTTCCTCTTGTTCCTTGCCTTTTTCTTCTTTTTTTACCTGACAAAAAGCTTACAGACACTTGGGCTCTGTCTCTCAGTAGCAGCATGGGGGGCTGCTCATGAAATATAAAGGAGGAAAAAGGACTGACATAGGGCTGATAAGCCACAGAGCAAAGGACCATAGATTAAAAGTAAATGCCAGTAAATCCTATCCTGTACACTCACTTGTTCTTTTATTGTTTTCTTTAACTCTTCCTGTGCTGGAGGAAAATGCAGGCTGAGACCAGTAAAGGGGAAGACAGGCGACAGAAGAAACTTAAGATTAGCTTGTTGCTCCCTTTCGTGTCAGTTTTGACACATTTCCTGGGGTCTGGCTGACACAAATGCAAGGTGGCTTTTAGTTGCTAAAGTCGCTCTGAAATTATATTTTCAGCCAGCATGTAAATTAACAGGTTGGTTAGAATATCTTATTATATACAGAACATTAAACAGATGATACCTTTCCTACTTGGCAGAAAACACAAGTACGACTATTTATTTATTTATTTATTTACGCCATTTATATGCCTTTTCCCCAAAAGATGTGTTTGAAGTGGCTTGCAACGATTATATAAAATCATTAATAAAGACATGTCAAACAACCTTTTGCTAGTCTTTATTGTATTCTTCATTATATTCCTCTGAGGGAGTTACTGTTATTCCCAGGCTAAGGTACGGCAACTTGTCTCAGGCCTGCAACGCATTCTTTGGAGAAATGAGACCTGAACTCATATCCACATTTAATTCTCTATCCACTGAACTACTCATCAGAGATATATTAAGAATAAAATAAACTTCATGGGCAGGCTTCAGCTAACAAACCCCATCAGCGGAAGCCCTGAACAAGGGCTTCTGCTAACTCAATGGGGCTTTCCCCGTCCCCCCAGAATTGGTAATAGCATAATGCTGACCTCAGCCTCATGTTTTATATTTCTATAAAAATATAGAAAAATATATATTAAACAGTTCCAAGGTTAAGAAAAAACAAACCCCTATTAACCATCTTTGGACATAAAACAATGTGTTGAACTCGGACTTTGTGATGCTTACAGCAGACCCACTGAAACCTTTGGAATTTAAGTTTTGACTTATTTTTGTCCCATTGATTTCAGTGGGTCTACATTAAGCATGGCTAAGCCAGGATCTAACCCTGTGCTGCTGGGACTTATAGGGTATGTTCATATTAGTGGCTTAAAATGCAGCAGGATCATTTCTACTTCCCTGAATTTGCATGGTGTTGCCCCTATGAAGGGCTGTGTGTGTGTGTGTGTGAGAGAGACAGACAGACACACACAGAGAGAGAGAGAGAGAGAGAGAGAGAGAGAGAGAGGTATCTTCACCTATACGCATGACCTTTTTGGTTTCCTTGCTCCCACAAGCCCCACTCCAATTCATGAAGTTGTCAGCTGCACACACAAACATTCACATTACCACTTACTCCGTGCCCAAACTTCTAGTCTGATAGATGCTGGTTGGAGGAAAAAATGCCTCAAACGAGAAACATGCCACTATGGATTATGGCTAATGTGAACGTGGCCACTTACACTGGATGTGGTGTAAGTGGCTATGTGAACACTTGCTAGGCAGCAAACTCCAGAGAACAAAGGAGAAATTACTTCCAAATAAATATGTATAGGATTCTGCTGTCAACCCTAAATCAGAGACTCAAATATATTATTTGATACGATTAACATTTGTTATCTGTCATTAGGCCTGAATGTACATTTTCAAATGTTCACAAAATATTTTGTTCTACACAAAGGGACTAAATACTTCTCTCCAAATACTGCCATGTTCGCATTCAACAGAGTCAAGCTTTATTTGATCTCACCTAATAATCCTCCTATGGGGCCAAGAGGAAGCACTTCCCCCAAACACTTTCGGACTGATTCTTTGCTGTCAGAAGCTGTTACTGGGGGAAAGAAAAAAACCCAAAACTATTAGCACAGACTAAATTCCCTACTGTAATTGGTTATGAAGGTGGCAAAGCCTGTCAAATCATGATGATATCTGGATTTCTCTCTCTCTCTCTCTGTCTCACTTGCATCAGATTACAGTTAAAAACTTTAATGATTTTGAAGTAACCATCTGTATTCAAAATGTGGATTGTTGTTCAGTTTCAAACAGGTCTAACTCCAGAGTCAAAGTTCTATCTACCTCTGTGATCTCTATGAAATTAACCTTTCAGTTAGATTTTTTGGCATCTGTCTAACAGCATATCCATTGGCTGACATCCCAGATGTTAAGTTTCTCTAAGTGGATGTTAAAGAACATTTTACCTAGCTCAAATTTGGTAGAAGAGTGACAAGAGCAAGGAATAAATGTTTCATATAATCGCTGCAGAGTTCTTTCCAAGAAGTGGATTAGCAAATTTCAGTGTCATACAAGGATTTTTTCCAGTGTTTCCCGGTGTAGTCTACTTCAGATCTTTAAGATCTATGCTTAGGGCTCAGACATGTGTTTACAAATGTTCATGCTCAGAACAGATATTCCTTCCATCTTTGCAGTGATATAAGGACAGGGTTTTATATCAAGAGATGTTCAGCTTTCATGTCCCTTTCTAGCCTTAATATGGTCTTCCTTAGTAAGAATCAATGATTTTATTTTATTGATCTTGTCTGTTTTGGTTAGGACAGAATACAAAAACTCACGGTTTTTTGCATGTATAGAAGCCTCTTGGAGATGGGTTCTCAAACAACTCACCTTTTGCCCCAAATATAGACATATCGCTTAACATTTGTGTCTCCAGCATCCCTAAAGTTGGTTTCTTAAGCTGAATTTGCACCCCTTGTTATCTAGCATACTGACTCTCAATTGTGTCCGTCCTATCTAGCGGCGACCCCACCTCCCAGCTGAAGCAAATTGAAGGGTATAAAGGTCATGATCCCTGACCCCTGTTTGTGACACCCTCTTTCGATATACCCTTCCAGACTGAGAACTCCAGAGTAACTCCATAGACTTTGCTTGTTTATCAATGAAGTTGCTTAGGGTTTGATGCCAGGGAATGAATGAATGACTCTGTGTTCTGTGGCTCCTCAATTAATGGAGCATTATTGTGTGTATGTGTGTGTTTGTACAGGAAGGGAGGTGGGAGAAAGAGGAGCAAATAGCTGTCTATTTCCATTTCACACACTAGCCAGTGCTTTGGTCTGAGCTGAGATTGCCAACTTCCCCCTACCCTACAGGTTCTTGTGCCTTTAATAGTTATACATTACCCAGGAAACAACACGTAAATTTTTTTATTGGCATGGACATTCAGCAATAAGGGAAGTCTTTCCTGCCAATTTCATCCTGTTATGCAGATGTTAAAGGCTCAAGAACTTTGCCAGAAAGCATGTTGGCAACCTTATCCTGATCGAACTGGGATATATGGAATGGCAGAAAGAGGTATTTCCAGAGGTGCGCCTTTTGCAGCAGGAACAACAAAGAGTCTTGTGGCAACTTAAAAGCTAACACATTTATTATGGCCTAAGTTTTCAGTCCACTTCATCAAATGCATACCATGTTATCCTGAGTCATAGATATATAGAGACATGGTTGGAGGTTCAGAGGCAGGGATTGTAAACAGTAAGGTCATAAGGAAGTATAATTAATGTACCTGATATGGTCAGCATGCAATCTAATGGTTTGATCCAGTTCTAAAATGTTTTTAGTCACTGTCCCACCAAGATCTATGTGGCTAATTTCATCTTCACAGATGGAGACCCATCACTCCACATGACCCATTCATAGAACTTCAAAGTGTCTGGGGCAAAGAGCAGTCTGATCAGGGTGGCAATGTGTGCCTGTTCGATTGTATGGTTTCTTGCTGTGAGTTGGTTTCTCCCCAGGGACCCTGCTTTCTGCAGTTTTCCAAGTTGTGTGGTCGAGTCTCGGCATGTACAATCTGCACATCATCATCATCATCATCATTTTATTTGTATGCCTTCTTTCCATGGTTAAAACCATGCTCAAGGCAGCTTACCCCATGACAAGATTTATATAATTGCAAACATAACAAAAGTCACAAACAATAAATGAAGCACATCAAAAAGTACACAAACTAATTGGAACATAAATCATAAGCATAAGCACTGTAAACAGAATCTAGCTGAAAGTGCATATGTCAGAGCAGGATCCGCTGGTGTGTTCCTATTCTACACACATCTACTCTGCAGACTTTGACCCCCTAAAAAGATCTCATGAAATCATTCAGATGCAGGGCTCTTGAGAACAGCATTCTGCTCTTCCCAAGACATGTTCAGCTACTCACTGGGAAAACAGAAGTCTCAGACTTTCTTATCTACACTCAAAACCATGTCCTTCCTCCCCAGCCAGGTGAACATATGAAGCTGCCTTATAGTGAGTGAGACCACTGGCTCATCTAACCAACTGCCCTGGCCGGCAGTGGCTGTCCAGGTTTTTTCTCAGCTCTATCTGGCTATGCCCAGGATTGAACCTGGGACCTTCTGTATGCACAGTGGGTGCTCTGCCACTGAGCTATGGCCCTTCCCTTGACTATCAGAACTTAATATTGAATGGGTATCAGCCTTAAAATACCTGGGAGCTGCTAAATGCTTCTTCAGTAAGGTGCTTACGTACTTGGTCAAGCAATGTTAGCTGCCTTCATCTATTTAGCACAGTCCCACTAAGGCAGGCCTCTACTTCGCTGTGAATCTTAGGCTGCCCAGCTCCATGTTTCTGCTTTTTTCCCAGTTGGCTACACAGGGAAAGTCTGCCAAGGAGATTCAGTCTGCAAGCAAGACAGTCATGTAGCTAGCAACAGTTATTTGAAATGTACAGCTTTGACATTAAGAAAATGAGCAATCCATGCTAAAGGAAAAAAAACCTAGCCCCAAACATACAGTGCTAGATGAGACTTGCTTTACATTATTGGGGGGTGGTAGACGTGTCTGGTTTGAAAGTATTTCAATGCTGTGCTACTAATACACTTAGGATTATTTTGGTTCATATAATACCAGAGTATTATTGCTAATACCCATACATTCAGGCTTCACGGTTCTGCAAAGATAAACACTCCTAAGTTAAGTTGCACTTGATCCAATTAGCCCTTAAATATTAAGCAGCCTGATCCTATGTATGTTTATGCAGAAAGGAACTGCTAGTTTCACTGAGACACACCATAATAAGGGGATCTAAGGTCACAGCCGTAGTCACTGGGATATTTTCTCCTTTCGTTATTGCTAAACCCATGCAGGCTATATATAGCTCTTTTGTGTTATTTCCATTTTATAGTGAACACAATGTTTTACGGTGACTATAACATATCTTAGCAAGTGTCTCTCGGATATTGCTCTCGGAGAAATATGTGAGGGTATCTTTCCCCAATTTCCCGGTGGCAACACAGTTCCTTCCCATTAGTCTGTCAAGAGTGAGACAAGTTCCAAAGAGCCATGCCTCAGAAGAAGAAAAAAACAATTGTTTCCTGGGATGGGAAGCTTCCCTTCCTTCTGCCTCCCTTCCTTCCAGGCAGGTTTTGTTAGCTGCTGCAGCCGCCTCCTCGGTTATTGAGGGGTTAATGAATTGGAGGCTGCTCCCGGCAATCCCATCATGTGCCTGGTTGACTCTGAAAGAAGGTCTTGCCTTAGCCTACAGGGCATCCTTTCCCAGCTTTCTCCGAGGCCACCTGGGCAGATGAGATCCTGCACAATCTGTCCTTAGGACACAAAATCTAATCAGGCGCAGCCTTCTCTAGTCTCAGTGACCTGCCTGCTTAAGGAGGGAAGAAGAAACAGGGGCAGGGAGGGAGCTGATCACTGATAGGCTACATCGTTTCTGGCTTTAAGGCGCTCCTGTATCTCCCACAAGGGAGGAAGTCTCCCCTCCCCCTCCCATTCATTTTCAAGATAAGGTGTCATTCATGGGAGCATTGTGCTGAACTAATCAGGTTAATTGAGGAGCCCTGAATAGTACTCATTTAGTTGATCTCTTTTTCCTGTTAGAGACAGATAGTGCCGTCAGAGATGGCACATGCTTTACATTTTCTTGCACTTCTTGTCCCTCCTGTGCCGACTCCAGAATGGCAAATATAAATGGGTTAATATGCAAACTTTGGTGACTGAATGAATAAGGTCTGCATGTATGTACTGTACGTGTTAAGAGGACTGGCATTATATGGGTCTGTAATGCACACTTGTGCATGCAAACCTGTACAGCATATTCCTTACAACAGAAATCCAGAACATATTCTTGCCAGGATTACGGATTCTTGTATACATAATGCCATCTATTCCTTGGCTTCAAAACTGCTGTTTTACGTAAAAGTAAGAGCTGTTTGACAGTGGAATAGACTCCCATGAGAGGTGGTGGAGATGGCCAACTGTCATATATGATCTAGCTGAGATACTTATAATTGGGGGGTGGGGTGGTGGACTAGATGACCCTGGTGATCCCCTCCAACTGTACAGTTTTATGACTGTATGCTCAGCAAAGTTACACCAACAAGGTATTATTTGAAAACCCCAGGCACTGATAACTTGGCTTGTTTTATTTTTAAAAAATGTTGTTCATGGTTCTGAAATTCAAATCTCTTGATTGTGCTGCCTGGTCATTTTTTATTTTCACAATAGGCTTTGATGTGATATAGCGGTTAATATATGGCAAAGTTACTCACTTTGTATACCCAGAGTGAAAGGCTGTTTATTGATGAGCAGGCTAAGACACTACACAGGAAAATGAAAGTGACAAGAACAAGCTAAGGGGGTGGAGTCTTACCTCCAACCCATAATAACTGGAGACAACATTTAACTCCATGATTTCTGGTTGCTACAGTAGTTTCTTTTTCTCTTTTCCTTCCTGCCTTGCTTTACTCAGCTTTCCAGTGAAGATGCTCTTGTTTAGGCAGATCCACTGTGATGGCTGGGGACAGGCCAAAGTCATCACGAAAACGTAGAAGGTCTAGGGGGGAACACTTATGGGAAAATAAAAAAATACAGTCCATTGTATCTGTAATAATTTCACAAGCATCCAGTAAAAAATGGAAAACTATTAGAAACAAGGTTCTTGCCTGGACATTAAAAAACCCCCATTGCTAAATATTTACTTATATACAGTATTTATATATCGCTTTTTAGGCAGATCTCATAAAATGGTTTGCATAATATAATTACAACAATAAACAATGGTGTGGGGGTTTTGTTAATTACAATAGACTGGAAAACACCACTTGTTTGTTAGAAAAAGCTTATTCTCTCCCTCCCCCTTGGAGCAAGGTGGTCCTTCAAATGTCTCTTTGGTGGCAGTTGGGGAGAGGGGGAGGAGAGGCCACTAAAAACCCTGGCAGTCTGCTCAGTTGGTTAAAGCGTGGTGCTGATAACTCCAAGGTCACGAGTTTGATCCCCATATGGGCCACACCTGCACTGCAAGGCGTTGAACTAGATGGCCTTCAGGGTGCTTTCCAACTCCAGAATTATTTTCTATGATTCTATGTACCAGAACAGAACATGAAAATAAACTGAAGTAACTTATTTGCCCCTAAAGGACCAGTCAAAATAACTATACAGGTCTGCAAGGGAGACTTCACATACTACGTGGCTGAATTCTGCCCGGGGGACCCAGTGTGGCGCTCTGGCTAGAGAGCGCTGGCCTACCCTTCAGAGCGAGAGACCCAGGTTCAAATACCCCCTCCGCTTCATTGTGTGGCTTTGGGCAAATTAAATTCAGGCAATCAGATGCAAAAGAGGACAGCACTCCTGCGCTAGTGATGTGTAACAATGAGAATTTCAGCAGCTGTAACTTGCATGCAGCTTGCATGAAATTCCCTCATGACTTCTGTCTTCTACATCACTATGACAGGTGCAGGAGGCTTGTCCTCTGGTGTACCTGCACCTCCACCATAGGAACTTATGTCTTCTCACAGGGGAGGCTAGGGGCAGATTTTGATACAATGGCACCCTGAGCTAGGCCAATTTTTTGCCCCTGTCCTTGCCAAGCTTTGAGAAGGAGATGCATGGGCCCTGGTAGGGTCTAGCCCCTTCTGTCATTCTTAGCGATATCTATCCCAGGTGAGGCCTTGGCCTGCCCTCCCTTCCATACTCCAGATATCAGTTAAATTGCATCCCTTTATTAATTTCTAACATTCATTAACTCTAGCAGTTAGGGGGGGCCCTTGCACCCCCAAACTCTGTTACCCCAGATGTGTAACAATACTCACCTTTTCATAAGTTAGGGATGCAGTATAAAGACCCATTTATAAAGGGACACGGGTGGCGCTGTGGGTTAAACCACAGAGCCTAGGACTTGCCAATCAAAAGGTTGGCGGTTCGAATCCCCGCGACGGGGTGAGCTCCCGTTGCTTGGTCCCTGCTTCTGCCAACCTAGCAGTTCGAAAGCACATCAAAGTGCAAGTAGATAAATAGGTACTGCTCTGGTGGGAAGGTAAACGGCGTTTCCATGTGCTGCTCTGGGTACGCCGGCTCCCTCGGCCAATAAAGCGAGATGAGTCAGCCACGACTGGACCTAATGGTCAGGGGCTCCTTTACCTTTTTTTTTTTATAAAGACCCATTAATATTTTGCTAGGAGAATGCATGGTTCTGAAGTGATCAGTAATAAGGAAATGATTTCAGCTCCCGTTTGTTGTCGTTCTCTATAGTCTTTGAAGTGCAGCTTAGAAAACATACGTGCAGAGGCACACAGGCACTGACTTTACAGAGTTGTCTTCCTTCAAGTCCACCCGTTAGGGCTTCCCTGCTTAATCTATCAGAGTGCTCTTTCCCTGAAGATTCTCTGCCCAATTTAGGTGCAGCCAGCCCATAGCCTTCACTATAATCTTCCTACTAGCTGCAACCCACAGTTTCTGCTTTGCAAATGTTATACCCATTAGAGTAAAGGTGAAAAGAGTTCAGGGAGAAATGAATGCTATATAGAACCAGCAGAGATTTGTGTGTGTGTTTCTCAAACATTTGAATGTTTAATGCTTAAAGGGGGAAAAAAGTTTCTCTGTCATCTTTCAACCTCTCATTCTTTGAAAGTTTCAGGAATGACTTCATTTATATCCACAATCAAATTCCTGCCTCCGAAGGGCATGTAGTTGTGAATTGCCCAGCTTATTTTTCTTTTTAGCACTTGGCAATAGGGAAAACTGGTTGGTTCAAAATGAGAACCAGCTGGGTTCTCATAGCTATCATTTAGGGCGTGGGGGGGGGGGAGAAGCCACTTTGCACACAAAAACCAAAGCTCAGGTTTGTCATTAACTAAAACCCTAAATAGGCAGTGTTTGGTTTACCGCACTTCAGAATACAATGCCAGGAACCATTCTGTCAGTCTAATTAATGTGCATCGTTAATGTTGCTCCTGCCAGACTTTAATTCAAGACTAACCGCTATCTAGATTTCGTTGTTATAAAGAAGCTTTTCCACCAGGAGGTGTTTTCCTTCTCTTTCCCCTCCCTTCCCTCCCCGGCAATGTAGACATTAAAATGGAACATACAGAATGAATGCTGTACCTGTCATGCAATGTGCAGATAAAAGAAAAGCTGCTGAAACAGGTTAATACCATGCATGGAAAGGTATCTCTCTGGTTCCCCCCCTTTTTTTTTTTTAAAAAAAACCCATTTAGGCAAAATACAAATGTGATCTATTGGGGACACAGTCTCGCAGTCTTTCTGGATTAGACAAACTAGGTGTTCGTCACATTTTATCAATCAATGCTGGTGCCAAATTTAATTTAAAATGAGGGTCATATCTTCAGTCAGAAGTTATGTAAAGCAGAAACCTTCACAGTTTTTTCTTTATTTAAATATAACAATGTAAGGTATGTTCATATTTAGGTTTAGTTATGAGGATTTAAATCTGTTTGTTTGGCCACTGAATGTATGTAAAATGTCCCCTTTAGGAAAAGAGAGGAGTTTCCTATTTACATTTTAAATTTGATATGCAAGTCTAGCGTTGTGCTTAAAACAAAAAAGGATGGGTTCTTGAATTCGCGTGTGAGAAAGTGTTTAAAGCTAAATTAATTATTGTTTTTTAAAGTGAAGATTTATAGGAGAAAGGATATTTTAAAAAGAGACCTTCTGTGTGTCTTTCGCAAGAAAACTTGTAGCAGCAAAATGATGGATTGCTCAGCTTTGCACAACTAATTTGAAAAGCCTTAATGTATTTTTTTAAAAAAACCCTCCCCCTGATGCCTGGAATATAACATGTTTCTGACACTATTAATAACCTGCTCAAGCACAACTGAAGTATTTTTAAACAAGGTTGAAACCATTTAGCACTGTACATATTCAGATCATTATTTGACCTGAATATTCTGACATATAAACCTTTCTGAGAATTACATGTTGAAACAAATATTATTTTTTTTTTAAAAAAACCTAATGACTAAGATTTTTAGGGTTCTTTTCTCTCTATCTCTTTCTCTGGGTGATGCATTTATTTAATGTTTCAATTTGTTACCATACTATATTAGCTGTCTGTACATTTTTGAAAAAGCTGTTTCCCCCCTCCCATTTTTTTTTTAAGCTGGTATATTTCTAGTCATTCAAATTTGGACAGAATTTTACTTCCTGTTTCAAAGGTCAAGGAAAGCTGACCTCAACAGCAGTGCAGAGACTGCTGAATTATTCATATCATTGACTTTGTGTCAGCTTCCACATTTGTGCAGAGGGATGTTTTATTCATTTATCTCATTTAGGGTCCTTCTCTGCACCTGTTTCTACCATTAAGTACCCTGTAATTTGCATTTGATGCTAATTTAGTTTCATATCAGCCTGGTCCCCCCTTGTTAATTTAATTTTCTAAGACCCTTTTCATTATACCAGAAATGTTTCCCTCTTTAAAGCAAACATCTATACAAGTAATTGTATAAACTGCCTTTTAAATAATATCTTTTAGAAGATTCCTTCGTTTAATTCCTTAATTCCTATAATTAGCCATGGTTTGATTAATGTTTCAAAGGGTTAAATTAAAATGCAAAGTTACTTGAATGCACACTTGAATAATTTTATCTGCAGTCTGTAACAGTTTCTGCATTGCTGCCTTTTATTCCACTTGTGGTTTTGAAAATTATATGTGTTAACAAGTCTTGATTCCTTATTTGGTGACTTTATTTTTTTGTCAACTGTTTATAAAAAGTATAAGCACTGGGAAAGAAGCACTGATAATCTAACACTTGGGTTTGTTTGTTTTTATTCTAGTAGGTTGGAAATGGTGTGAAGGAGTTTTGGTATGAGGGAAATCCTAACCCAGAAAAGCGATGATACCCATTCTGTCTTTCTCCTACATCCATTTAAAAAAACCATAGTGATTTTATTTCTCACAGAAGAAGTAAATATTACTGTGCTCTTTCAAACAATCTGATCTGGCATAGTTACTTCAAAGTTATCACTTCACTATGCAAGCAGTGTGTGTGTGTGTGTGTGTGTGTGTGTGTGTGTGTGTGTGTTGTCTCTTTCATTTCTATATGTTGATGACAATTAGTGTTATATACATACTTTATACATACATACTAAATAAAAATAACATTTTTTTTGCTTCTTAAGTAGCTAATAGGATTTCTTAATTCATTAACAGCATTTTTGAACAAATTTAGGAAAGTTGAGTAATTTTGCTCCTTCTCTGGGTTTTTATTTATTTATTTTCAAACCGTGCTATTGTTGCAACAGTGGGATAGGCTGCATGTTATGTTAATCTCACTGTAATTTAATTGTTCAGTGCTGGAGTTTTGAGCCACCGCTTCTACTTTTATTAATGTATGATTAAATGTAGCGGAGAGTTTCATTTGTATACATGTAAGTTTCAGCCCCCTCCCATTCGCAGAATAGCCCTGAAGACACTGTAAAAGGAGCAGCGCAAGAAAGAGAGGAAAATGAAAGGAGGGGGTGGCCTGTTAGCAGCTGGGCTTCACTTCACCAGTGAAACCTGGATCTGCATTTAGAAATAAAAACAACAATTTTGCAGTCCTTTGCTTTCCCCCCTTCGAATGACAAATCGGTTCAGTTTGGCTTTCGTTTCCCAGCCCAGCCCCAAACTTTAATTTCACAGGGTTGTAGCCAACAAAGTCCTACTCAGAGTAGACCCATTGAAATTAATGGACCTAAGTTAGGCATGCCCATTAATCTAAATGCATCTCCTCTGAGCAGAACTAATATTGGATCCAACCCTTCGTAAACCATAAGTAAAAATGCACAGTATTTTGCAGCTGTACACAAAGTGCTTCCATATCTCAGGAATTAAGCAGCCATTTCTGCCTGTGTGCCCACAGATTCAAGGCTTAGCAGAGAGAACAACGGTTTGCCCATGTAAGTCCTTTGCTATGTTCGATCCTTCGGGCATCATGCATGTACAAAGAGAGGGACTTCTCTGTGTTGGCCCCCAGACTGTGAAAATTCCCTCCCGAGGGAGATATGGCAGTCATGAACACTTTATTAGTTTCGACACCAGCTTAAACCCATTTTATTTTCCCAGTCATTTTATATTATGACATTTTGCAGCTGGTTGAATGGTTTTATTCCTCTTCATTTGATGGTATTCTTGGTGATGTTTCATATGTAATTTTAAACTTTGCATACCACCCAGGACCCATTTTTGGTTATAGGTGGTTTATTTTATATATGAAATGAGTACATGAATAAATAAATTGAGATGTGGAGATGTTGGATTACAACTCTCATTAATCCTTACCATTGGTCAAGGTGGTTGGGACTGATGGGAGCTCAGGTTGTGATATCACCACACTGCAGGATCCCTGTGCTTTCCCTACTGTGGATGCCAAATAGGTTTCTTGCTTTTAAAAAAAGCAGAGAAAAATTCAAGAAAGCTTCTACCCTCATCTCCAGCTATAGTGCAGTTCTTACTGTTTTTACTATAATGCTGTGGAAGAAAATGTGTTTTGATTTATGAAAAAAGTATCCATACTAATATGTTTCTTTAGCTAAAACAGGTTGTTTCATTGTGGGAGAAATGAATCAACTCTAGATATGCATTAGAAAACCCAATCCTACAATCGGTCTACTTGGAAGTAAATCTCACTGATTTCAGTGGGACTTACTCCCTTGTAAGCGTACTCCAGGATTTTTGCCTTGGGGGGGTGGGTATAAACAGTTTGTGCTTTTAAGGATTTCTGGTTATCACCAGGCTTGTGATATAGGAAGATATAGTCAAGAGTTTCCTTTTCAGATCAGGGGCTGAGTCAAGGCTCTGCTTTGGACTGCACAATTTGCAAATGTTATAGAAAGTGATGGAAAGCCATATCTGAATCAATTGTGTAATCTAGTGAGGAATACCAGAAAAGACATTGATTGGAATATCATACCGTAATTTCTGGCGATAGTGCTGTGCTTGCCAGCACAGGATTGGGCTGAAACAGTGAGGTTGGATGAGTTCTGGGTTGATGGCAGGGGTGATGCTGCATGTGTGTGTACACCTGTGGGGTGCCACTACCACCAAGCCAGTAGTCCCCCAGGCTTGCCACCACACCACCCTGTCCTGGTAAGTGCAGCACCACTGGGAAGGCACTGCTCTGCCCAACCTCATTCACCACTTCTAGTAGAGATGGATGCTCTCATCATGTTGCCTCTCAATTGGAGCTGATAGGTACAAATTATAATTTGTTTTCATCCAATTAAGTCAGACTCTCATAAGTTTATTTTTCTTTTAGTATTATAGTTCGATGTTTCTCAAAATGGTACAATTGATTCCAGAGCAGGGAGGGACCTCGGAAGCTGGGAAAGAAGGCACAGGGGTAGGACTTAATTGGCCTTCGCCCCCTCCCTTTTGGAAATAGATATCTTTATTACAGTACAATGCAATGATGAAGAAAATAAAGGTGATTGAGGCGAACTCCTCGAAGGTGTTAATGGATGTAAAAGTACACAGGAACCAACCTGTGCAGCCTTTTGTGGTGCTACTATTATTATAATTTTTTATTATTTATTTATTTGGCAGAGAGTATGTTGTATGAGCAAGGACAAAACAGACATAAGAATTAGATATTTTAGTTTCTGGCTAGGTGAGTAGAATAGTGGTGGGGCTCCCTATCTGGTTGAATGGGTTGGTCAGGTTTTCATCAACTGCATAGAAGGATGGCAAGTTCATTGTGGTCTGACAACTCCTGAAGTGTGTCCTGATCAACATTTCAGCTGTGAGCATCCAAGAGCAGGATTTTGGTTTGTTTTATAATGAACTCTCATCCCACTTATGAGTCAAGGCCTCAATCCAAATAAAGTTGCTCATGATGAGTCTCATGAAAATCAGTGGAACTAAGTATTCCCAACTAAAGTTGTGCTTTTTAAAAACTAAGTTAAGAAATTATTAAGCTTAGCTGGATCTTGACTCAAGTGCTTATTTGTTTCACCAACCGAATTTGGCATTCCTGTCCTTTCCATTGTAATTTTATTGTTCTTTATCATATTTATTAGACAGTTCTCTATTGAAAAACGCTCAAAAGGGCAAAAGTAAAATGGCTTTCTACAAAATCGTTTCAGCTTCAGAATATGGATTAAAAAGTATTTAGTTATGTATAATGTACAAATGGACTGTAGTTCTTATTGATATCTGTATCATTTTGGCAATATAGGTGATCTTGGCATCTCTGATTTTCTCCTTTCCATATATGGAGCTTTAATGGGAATGACTGCAGAGTTGGGCTCTGCATTAGGAAATACCCTGAAAAATGAACTCGTCGTTGAGAGATGGTTCAAGCAGTTGATTGGACTAATGTAGAGAGAACTAAGTGCCAAGTGCATTAAACATGAAACCCTATCAGCCTTAAACATTGTCAACAAAAATCCATACACATATTACTTTTCTCTCATTTTTGTCTTACATTCACAACGATGACCTCAGCACAGGGCATTTCCTGAGTATTAATGACCATTCAGAGTTAATGGCCCTCGGTTTTGCCTCGAGACATCAGCTCCTCCTAACTGGTCATTAATTCCCAGGAAATGCCCCATGCCGAGGTCATTATTGCTTAATTATCTCCATACACTTTAATGCCAGTTTTGACAATGTACAGTCTTGTGCCATGAGTTATGTGTCTTTTACAGTTCGTTTAATAGCTCATCATTAAAACTGCAGATGATCTTGATTATTATTTATTAATGTTTTCCTTTATTATTATTTTTGTGGTGCGTCCATACATGTCTTACGCAAGGGAGTAAGATGTGCTGCTTGGTTCTAAAATGTGCCAGAAGCAATGTCCTGGGCATGGTTTCTAGATAGAGACAGAATTTGGGAGGCATTATGGGGAAGAAAGTAAAATAAAACACCCTTCAAGCATTTGTCGCTTCAGGCTTGTAGTACAAATCGGTGTGCTCGAAATAAAATTGCCAAGCAATTCATTCACAAGATCCTCAACGGCCGGTAAAGGTTGTCGAAAGAGAAACGAGGATCAGGCAAAATCTCTACAAAGCTTCCTGGGTGTTTTGTAGTCTTGAGGTAGGAAGTAGTATTGAGGTGCTGTTGATCATTTCATTCTCAAGTGCCTGTGAGACTAAGCAACTGAGTGAGAAGGAAAGGCGGCCCCAGAGAGTATTTCATTCAGAGCAAAATGACAGACCGAGGACTTCTTCGTACAAGATCAAATTTTTGTCATGCAAGTCACTTCCATGTATGCAGTTGCCTGAATGTTACATGCAGTTAGATCACTGGCAAATGCACACATTGACTACACACAACTGGAAGCTAATGCATGTCAGTGTAGTGAAGTAAACATGCAGCAAGTATCCTAGGAGAAATGAGCTCTGTGCATGAAAAGTTGTCTTGTGTGAGAAAAAGATGCAGAAGCAGAGAAAGCTGTTTCATGCTAAAGATCGAAGTGGTATGTCAAAGCACCCTGGCCATTTCACAACAGCAAACTGTGCCATCATTGTGAAATGTGCCGAGTCAAACTCTTACCCCTGCTGAAGTGCTATTGACTGTAATTTGGCACTGGAGATTGCAAGAAGGAAAACTGTCTCCAAATCTGGCAAGAAAATGCATTGGAAGAGATGAAGCCAGAGGAATATGTTGTGGGAGAGTGTACTGGCTCTGATGAATGGAATGAACCTTTCCATTCATGTAGCAGCAGATCTGGATCCAACGTGTTCTCTATCTCACCATCCATATGAACAGTAATGTGTAATAATATATCTGACTGGGTAGGGGAGAGATTCTGCATACCTCTGGAAGGGGCCACATAGAATTATATCATGAGCTGTCTGCTACAATTAGTTTGCATATTTTAGAATTGATTAATTAGATATTTGAATTAAATAATTACAATTTGAACAGGCATGGAATCTCCTTATAATTATCTGTTAGTTGTGAGAAACCAGTAGCAGACCATCTTGATAAGTGACTGTAGGTAGAATGGAGACTTTAATTCTTTATTTGATTTCTGTGCTGTCTTTGCTTGAGCAGCTAAAGTCGTGGCATACCTGTTTTCTCCCCTCTCCATTTTATCCTCACAACAACCCTGTGAGTTAGGTTAGGCTAAGAGACACTGACTGGCCCAAGGTCACCTGATGAGCTTCATGATATTGGGGATTTGAACCCTGGTCTCCCAGGTCCAAGTCCAGCATTCTACGTACTGAAACCGCAGAACTGGCAAGGGAAACTGAGAAAACAAAACATTGAACTGTTTTGCATGTGATGCCAAACTAAACCATGGCTAAGCGTGAGCAATAAACCCCTACCCTGGTCCTCCTGTTGATGCTCCTTGGAGTTAACTTAGCATTATGTCCAAACCTGTGCTCGTGGCTTTTCTCATTCCAGACAAATCATGATCTGTAGCCAAGGTTCATTTGGCTTTTGGTTTATCAGGCATAGGCAAACCATGAACCCAGGTTCAGACGTATCACTGGACCATAGCTGTCAACGTTTTCCCTATTTTAAGGGAAATTCCCATTATTCCAAATAGGATTGCTCGCAAGAAAAGGGAAAAGTTGACAGCTATGCACTGGACCAAACAATGGCTCCAGGTAGTGTGGCATCATCCTAGAGACTCTTCAGCATCTGAGTATTCAGGTAGAGAAGTGTGTCTCATCATTTTCCATGGTCCATTAGTGACAAGGCATAATTTTTGCCAGGACTTGGTCTATCTTAAACATCACTTGCTAGAAAGTTAAGCATGCCTAGCACTGAATATTTCACCAGCGAATGTGTTTCCAAACTGAATTAACCTCTTACTCATACTTACTGATCTCAGTTGTTGTGTTTTTCTTAAAGGAGAGCCTGCTTTTATTTCAAAGAAAGCCATGGTGCCTCATTCTCATTTATGTGTAAGCCAATTTGCACCACTCTGGCAGCGTGAAGGGCTCTTGAAGTGGGAGTAAACATTATTTGCACCAACTTGGAGAGCTCTTTATGCAACCTACAGAAGCGGCATGGAGGGCTCTCAGCAGAGAATCATTGTGGTGAACGCCGTTCAAAAGAAACAAATAAAAAAAAAAAGCGCATGGAAAATTAGAAGTTAGCACATTTCTAGAAAGATTTTATTTTATTTTATTTATCAATGGTTGACTTGTTAGTAATCTGGGATAGGGGCTGGGAAGAAATTATACAATAACACCTAAACGAAAAGTTGAGATAATTGTTTTTCAAGCCAAAAACCAATGATTCCTTTTTTCTTGTTTAAAGCGAGAGCTAAGATCCAGGACCAAGTTAAAGGAACCAAAGGTTACTGTACCGTGAATGAGTGCAGTGTGCAGAAGCTGGTATTGTAGAGAGAACTGAGGTTAGGATTTCGGCAGAAGCCCTGAAGAATCGGGGACTTGCTGGCTCTCCCCTCCCCTTCTACCTTCAGTCAGTAGTGGCATTGTAGCCTGCCATGAATCGGTTCTTAGATTGGTGTCTCCTTGCTATAAATCCTGACCATAGGGCTGTGCTCAGGGTGGGCAGCGAGGCTCGGACAAGAAGGGGGCAGCCTCTGTGTTGTGTTGTTGTTAGCGACATGTAGCAGAAGTTCTCGCTGAACGGAAAAGCTCTGGCTCCAGAGTGTCGCCAGTGAAAGTAGAAACATAAGTCGCACATGGGGGTGAGAAGGAGAGATCATTGCCTCAGCTATAGGGATTCACTCTGGAGGTGGAGGCAGGATGATTTGGGACACTGGGTGTTTGTTTGGAGATTTAAAGGAAAGGGAGAGCAGGGGTCAGGAAAACCTCTTTCGGAGCCTAACAAACGATTAAAGCCTTGTGATTTAAAGAAACAGCAACCCACGCTATGTGTAGATTTTCTTTTCAACCTGAAGACAAGATTTCTACACCCCCCTCCACCTCCATTCTATTCTGCTATCTGTATTCATTTTTTATGATGGCCCCTTTAAGAGGCAAAAGCATGTCACTAGGTGTAAGGAACTTTTAACACTTTTTCATCTTTTCAGCATTTGTATAATTACTGTTAAGCCACATTGGAAAGCCTGGGGCCTAGTGATCACTAAGGTAGTGTTAGGTTTCATAAGCAAGGAGAAGGAGGGGGTGGGGGTGGGGGGAACCACTCTTGAACTTACTGCTCAGATAAATTGGCTGCAAAACCTGTGCCATATGCTGTAAGACCAACCAAATAATTATGCATAATAATAATAGGCAATAAAAGCAAAGCCAATCAGATTCTTATCATCTGGTGGCAACTTCTGACTTAAATCTGTTTTGTTCCGCAGCATTAATACTCAGTAAATCATGTTGGTATGTTGCTTTTCATTTGAATGTAAAAGTGTGTATACATAAATGGTTTGTAGGGAAAACAGACTCTGCATTCGGTGATGGCTGCTACCACACCCCTCCTATAAAATTTAAGAGTGGGAGACACAAAACTCCAGGGATGAGAAATATATTCATCTACTGCAAGGCTGTTTTTGAATACATTTTTTTTTGCATTCGTTTGTTTCGTTTGCATCTTCTGTGAAACCAAAATGATGCAGTTGGGCATAGTCAAAGAAGCATAAAAATAAGGAGAAATAAACAGGAGTGAAGAATACCCCCAAATAAAAACAAAATATATATTTGAAAGCTGCTCATTATAAGAGGGTCTGATCCAAATGATCAAAGTCCTGTGAAAGCAGTACAAGAAATTACCAAAAGAGAGCCAAGGGTTGGTTTGTTGATCTGAAAGTGGGGTGACTCCGATTTGGATTTAACGGCCAGTCTCTCTGTGACAGTGCATTGTGCCTCAGTTTTCTGACCTGTGAAATGGGATTACTATAGCATATGCACATCAGGATTTGAGATGATAACACATTAAGATTAGGTACCCTTTACTAGGAAGACAGGAGTGCCTGGCATGCTCTGGTCCATGGGGTCACGAAGAGTCGGACATGACTAAATGACTAAACAACAACAACAACAACCCTTTACTAGAGAAAATAAGAAAAAAGTTTGTTGCTCCAGCAAGTAGGAACTTAGGCTCAGTAGGCTGTTGATCTTGGGACCTAGAACAGACAGTACCATGTCATTAGATGGACTGGTATCCAGCATGGTGTGTGTGGATTTTGTCTTCCTCTCCTGTTCCCTGCAGATCCCCAGAGATCCCTCTGCCAAATCTGCTCCAGAGGCTCCCATGGTCAGCATGTGGTGAGGGGGAAGGGCTTCAGGGGGAAGAGAGGAAGGGAAGTCTTGTTCCACTAGCGGATAGGAAAAAACGGATCTCATGTTTTAATTTATGTGAGAAAACTCAAGCAACATATCTTTTGAAGCACCCCCCCTTGAGGCAGCATCTGTACCCATTACTCCCTGAACTGTGAGCACAATCAAACATTAAATTGCAGCGTGTTGCAATAGAATGAAAAATCTTCCACCATATTTGAAGAAATCCTGGAGTGTTTGGGCAGGGCATAAAGGCCTCACATCCTGCCATATAGGTTGGTGGTGGAGAAGGGCTGAGCTGCAATCTCGCAGAGGCTTTGAGGTCTGGAAGTGGCAGGCAGACAGCTCAGGAGATAGATGGCAATTAGGATTTAGAAGCAACCTGGGAGATAAGGAGCCACTGAGGATTTATTGTATATGTATGGACAGAAAGAAAAAGTCAGTGCATGGGGAGGAGACAAGGGAGGTGGAATACAGTAAATCTCCAGTGACTCCCATTTGCTGGCTGTTCCTGCATCCTAATAGCTGTCTCTGTGCAGGCCACAGAGGTCTACTGCTTTTTTTTTTTGTTTTGACTCCAGGATGCCTTTTCCATTTTCTGCCCAGCCCTCCTTGCATCCTCTAGCCTATTTTCCTTCATTAGCTTCTTTTTTCCTCACGTCCAGAGCTGCCATTTACTTCCTCAGCTGTTCCTTGCTGATATGCGCTCCTCCATGCATAGATTGGGAGCTGAGTTCCTCCTCATCACCCCTCATTCAAACACTGGAGTACAAAATAAGTATATGCATAAAGTCCCAGTTAAGGATGGGGTAATTGTGTTAAAATTTAAAAATAATAATAATACATGGACATTGCGACCAAGACACAGTTGGGGATTTTCTTATACTATATATGTGCCTTTCATAATGTGTTAGTAGTATGTATTGAACATGACCATCTGTATCTGAATACAAAACCTTAGAATGATGATGACACAGGAAATACAGTGGTACCTCGGGTTACATACGCTTCAGGTTACATACGCTTCAGGTTACAGACTCCGCTAACCCAGAAATATTACCTCGGGTTAAGAACTTTGCTTCAGGATGAGAACAGGAATCGTGCAGCGGCGGCGCAGCGGCAGCAGGAGGCCCCATTAGCTAAAGTGGTGCTTCAGGTTAAGAACAGACCTCCAGAACGAATTAAGTTCTTAACCCGAGGTAACACTGTATACAGAACAGAGTGGGCAGGATCAGCCTTGTTCCCATGAAGGGGAATCCGAAGAGCTGTTTTTCAGTAGATGGTGGGGTGGAAGGAAAGAGTTAAATCTCTTCTGCATGCACAGAGCTGCTGAGCCTGAGAACCTAGCACTACTATTTAAAGTTTTTAAAGAAGAAAAGGAAAAAGAATGGCAAAACAAGAAATTATGGGTTCCTTCAAGACTGTCACTATTTTGCGGGAGGGTTTCAAGCACACACAGGAACTCTAAGCTTACAAAATTAAATTGTATTGTGTAAAGGGCTCTGCGGCCCTAAGAGCAACAAATCCACTTTAAAAAAGAACAGTCTTTTTTAGAAAATGTTGGGGGCAATGCCTTTAAAAGTGCGGGATGAACAAATGACTTAGGGGAAGCTGTACGTATAAGCACGCCACAAGCAAATCGGGATGAATGCTAATTATTGTAGAACCGCCCTGCAAACAAATTGGAATGAATGTTAAATACAGACCAGACAGAGTCTGACCACCATTGCATAAGCTTTGTGCAAGCAAACATGGATAAATGCTCAATAAATAGGCAATCTGAAATATTTAATATGACATAGGTTGGCATTAGAGTGCTTTGTATGAATGAACAATTGTACTGTTAATGTGACAGATATCTATGGGAAATCTGGTTTATTTTTGCATTATTAGGGTTTAGGGAAGAGACCAGTTCCTTTTTGTTAAGATGTTCCTCACTCAGATAGGACCGGAGCTTGCAGGGGTTGCCCCTGACATCTTAATATTGCAGCTCCTTAGGTCTTTTCACAATCCAACAGCATCACATAGTACAGACCCAAGAGCTTTATAGTTTACCCTGTGAAGTATTGTCTGGGTAGCAATCCTAGCTGCTAGATGTCAATACAGTGAAAGAAGAATTGGCAATACCCATCCTTTCAGATGCAGGTTGTTGTCAGCAATGTTTTCACAGTGTCGTGTGCAGTTGTCTTCCACTCTAGCTGTGCTTGATCGAGCTACACAAGTAACCCAAAAACACTTCCTTGGGATTCATTTGTGAGGAATAAGGTGAATAGAGCCTGGTCTTTTTAATTACATTGTTGGAATTACTGTATCCGGATAGCTTCAGAGCGTTTTTAGAGCCCACCCCCAATTTGTACAGCAGACGCCTTTAAAGATTATATTTTTACACTGCCCCACTGCAACCAAGTTCTGATGCACTCCAACTCTGGCTGATATGTTACTAATGCTTAATTGTAGTAAGTTTAGATCAACTAAATATTTTTCTTAAATGTATAATTGATTGTGTAGGGAAGGAAGAGCTGGAAGAATGGAAATCATACATCATTTCATTATTAATGGCAATGTCTAAATAAAATGCAGACCTTGTCATATTTAATGGATGGCTGAGTACATTCTGCTCCAAAACACAAGGCGTGCTTTTTTAAATTTTTTTTAAAGAAGTGCTTGAATAATTTTAACTGGATTGGGTGGGATTTAACATTGTTAGAGATGTGTACAAATTACTCTAGATGTAGAAACTTTGGGAGCAAAATAAATAAATACGGGCGAAGAGGATGATGGTCCGGCAATTGTAAAAACTGTATGTGTGAGTATGCGTGTGCAACTGTATAGACATAATAGTTTTTAAAAATATCTCAGTAATATATGGAAAGAATTAGACTTATTAAACAAACAGATAAAATTACGTAGATGCGTTGTGACTGTAGGTTTTGGTACCAGTCCACTTTTTTAAAGGGAAGTTGGGAACAGTTTGTGGAACAACTTTGAGATTTTCAGCCTGGTGTGAAAAAAGTTGAATAAGTAACTTAGCCTTGTGGTTCTGGTCTCCACTGAAGAATTAAACTACTCTGAGTGATTCTTGAGATGTACCGGTGTCAGGAAGGTCCTCGGTCATTTTATTCTTTATAGCACTACAGGTTCAGAGTTTAAATATTAGGGACATCGCGGAACAGTAGCATCTGTAGGAGTAAATGCTGAGAAATTGGGTCATTCTGAAATTAGGGAAATTACTGCTCGAGAACGTTTATTCAGAAAAAAGGCCTCCTTGAAATTGTAGCATAGCCTTTAAAATAAGTAGCATGTGGCAGCTCTGCTGTGTGATCTCAATCCATGCTCGTCAAAGTATTTTCATGTAAGATCAGGAATATCAGTGGGGCCTGGCTGCCTCTGGAGAGTCTTTCTTTGATTCATTTTTTCTAATCTTATTCAGCTGGTCCCACTAAGGGTAAGCTATCCAGGAAAAAGTTGTGTGCTAGCTTCCCTGTAGAATTACAGGGATTTGAAATCATGGTTAAATCCTATTGATATGATATGCATATTTATTAATAGTATTTATGTGCTGGTCAAAAATAATGCTAGGCTATATCTGGATTAGACTCCCCCCCCCCCCCGCATGTCTGTGATGATGTATGTGCTTCTACTATGATGTAGACTTTAAAATGTTAAGTGACGGGAAATACACTGATAGCTTGCTTCCCATTGCTTTCCTGCCCTAACTATGAGTATGCAAGGGAGCCCTTTACCCTTAAAGGATTTCTCATTTCAAACCAACTTCTATAGTTAGTGAGGGTTAAATGGGGAATAGGGAAAGTAGAAAGCATGAGGACGCTTCATCGCATGCAAAGAGAGTCCAAACTGTTGTCCAAACGGGGTCAGAGATCCATGAAAACTGATCTATGATTGCGATTTCACATGTGGCTGTTAACAAGTGACTGCATACCCTCCAACATTTCTCTGATGAAAATAGGGATGCAGCGGAAGACAGGAGTGCCTGGCGTGCCTGGTCCACGGGGTCACGAAGTGACATGGACACGACTAAACAACAAGAGAAAAAGGGGGACATTCTGGGATCAAATCAGAACCTGGGACGGCTTCTATAAATCCAGGATTGTCCCTGGAAAACAGGACCTTTTGGAAGGCCTGCGACTGTTACAAAAGTTTCAGTGCAAAATAGGCACCTAATTTCACTGTTGATTGAAACCTAAGCGTACCCAGTAGTGCAAATGGCTGCAATCCTGAACCCACTTACCCAAAAGTAACCCCCACTGAACTTGGCGAGACTTATCTCTGTTGTGTAAACATGTGCAGACTTGTGCTGTTACTGTTATTGCTTCTCATAGTGGTTACTTAGTATTTAATATAAATACTAATAAATGTTATGGTATAAATTCCAAGAGCCTCAAAGAACAGAATGAGAGTAACTGTGTAAAGCATTGGTGTGATTCTCTCCCCCCACAAGATCTGTGGCCTCAAGGCACATGGAAGAACAGCCAAAGATAAGTGCCAATCTGCCTAGTTAGCCTTTTTTAAGGGAAAGGTTATAGGTTGTGACCAGTGCTGCCATTTTGATGTCTGCTTGCATAGTGAAATGTCCTCTTCCTTTCATTCCCCTGCACCCTCAAAATCTGCTCCAAAGCGTTTGGAGCCCCTCCTGAGCAGAATTTAGGAAGCAGGTGGTGGGAGGAGACGAAAGGGAAATGACGGTCTGTGAAAGTGGAATTCCAGAACTGGATACAAGCTTCTACAGTGGTACTTTGAGTTGCAAACGCTTCGGGTTACGAACTCCGCTAACCCGGAAGTAGTTGCTCCCGGCTGCGAACTTTGCCCCAGGATGAGAACGGAAATCACGCACCGGTGGCGCAGCGGGAGGCCCATTAGCGAAAGTGCGCCTCAGGTTAAGAATGGTTTCGGGTTAAGAACAGACCTCCGGAACGAATTAAGTTCGTAACCAGAGGTACCACTGCAATTACTATGTACACATTCTGCTTTGTCATGGAACTCATGGTGCTGCCCCATCTAGCTTGCAGAATAAGTGCACCCCACTTACCTTCAGCAGTGCTAAAGCGTTTGATGTTCCCACATCATCCACTGGGCCTGGGGCTGCAGTATTTGCCAGGGATTTGCTCTGCCTCCCTCTCCCCTTTTAGAATAGCCGTAGTATTTGTTACAGCATTGATTCATTCCTGATCTAGACTTTAGGAGTTTTTAGATCTTTATTCTGGAGAACAGCATTTCATCTCATCATAAAATCTTTAATGTACGGCAAATATGCTCGTCTTTTTAAAGCTTTCAACTCAAGCCTTTGATGTTCCTTTTAGAAAGTTAACTAATACACCACAATGGCCCCCTCAAATGAGTGCTCTTGGAGAGAAAAAATGTTGCTCTACAATGTTAAGAAGGAAAATACAAATAAACGGTACTCAAATATTTATAAAAGCATTCAGTAGATCAAAACGGTTCATTACGCCTTTAGACACTTCTCTTCATGACTGAGGAGTTACACACCCCCTCCTATTTATGCCATGTAGCATTTTCTTTTGTTGTTTTTTTAATTTGCGGCATCTAATCAATACGTTTCTTAAATTTAGACATATTTATGGAAATATGTTCTGTATTCAAAGTGGGACACTTCAGAGAGCAGTACTTTTGGCACAGACTTGGGTATAAATGTCTATTTGGTGTTGGATTTACTGGGTCAGTGTGGTGTTTTATTCAGTGCTATTTTTCTAGAAAAAGAGGAGACAGAACCCTCTTATAATGGCAATGGCACCCACTTGAGAGGTGCCGGAATTGAGTTCCAACGAATTCCAGCTGAAAAAAAAGCCCTGGTTTTATGGCTTCTCAGCCTGAGTTCACCATCTTTAAAATGTGAAAAGTATACAAGTCTACTTCACATGGTTGTTGTGAAAAGAGGCCAGATAAATATTCTAGAGCACTTTTTAAGGACACTGAAAACAGTATCCTTAAAAAAGAAAAGAAAGGAAGAAAAAGAGAAATAAATAAACAAATAAACAAATAAATAAATAAATGAGATGTCATGCTTGGGACACTACCAGTGGACTGTCCGGGTATGGTGTTCAGGTTGTCATCAGGAGCCATTGTCTTTATCTGGAGCAATAGGAGTAATTTATGTTGCCTCTGTGCTGCTATATAGGTGTTCCTTCCCTGTGATTGGCAGCCAGCAGTCATTGACAGTCAGCTAAGATGGGACATAGCTACTGCTGCTGAGCGAGGAAACAGGAAGGGGAGCGTTACATCCCAATAGAGGCAGCTAAGGCAAGGAGCAGCTCTTGCTGCATCAAGCGGGTACTCTGCTGGCCAAATAAATCATTTGTCTACATGCGGCACTGCTAGTTATTCAGTAGCGATGTGCCAGAACAGTGTGGCTTGAGTGAGTGGTTGCCTGCCTCTGCTCCCTCCAACAGATGCCCCCTGCTTTCTTCCCCACCTCAATGGCTGCCTGGCAGTGAAAATACCTAAAGTCACCAATCCTATGGGATGGACAGGCCATGTGGGATGTTGCATTAGTGCCATCCTGCCCAGGAAGCTACAGGGCTGGTGCAGTCATGTTGAATGTGCTCCATACCCTCCATGTTTCATGGGAGACGTGTTTTCACAAGAACTCACTTCCTAAGTGTGCCACCCAGTATACGAGGCTTCTGTGAAACCAGTTCAAAGATAGCAAGACAGCACGAGCTCTTGGGATTTCAGCATTTATTTATTTTTTAAAAAACCAACAACACCCAAGACTTATGACATTTATGATGGTGCCTAAACAGGAGCTGAGCGCTTCAGGAAATCTGACCTCCCATGACCGCATCACATTACTCTCAATGCTGTCCCTCTGCATGAAATTGGGGCTGTGTGCTTATTTCCTCCCTGAAAAGTTTTGTGGAAATGTAAAATGCAGTCTGACACCTGTCAGTTTTTTCTTCCCCTGAAAGAAAGAAGCTTTGTGCCATATACTGTGGGTGTTTTGGCAGGGAGCAAACAGTTGTGACTAGCCACTGCGCAAGAAGGTCAGACATGGAAGAGACCTATCATAATTGCTAGTTCTGCCAGCATAGTTCAAACCACATGCCACCCAGGGAGGAACAGGAGCCATGGAATTATGGGAAGAGTCCTCACATTGCACACTCTCTGGGCAAGGTCTACATCTGTGTATCAGTCACAGAGGCAATGATACACACACACACACACACACACACACACACACACACACTCTTCATCAATCAGAATCCAACACTGCAAAACTTTAACAAGTGATAATGCTGCCTCTTGATGCAAACTCCTGCTTGTTTTATGGCAGCTCCTGTTTCTTTGTTGTGTCTCATCTTGCGCTAAGGCCTCACTCTGTTGAGTTCAGATGGGCTTCCTTGGACTGTAAGGGCTTGCTTAGATACACTGAACTCTTATGCTTTGTTTGGGAGAAACTACAGGGGCTTGGAAATAATACTTTACAAAAGGGAAAGATACAGTGCAGATTCCAAATGGAGAACTGCATGAGCCCTCTAGGGGGCTTATGAACTAATCAGGGTCAATGGCGTTTTCATGCCAGACTGGTATATGAGGTCCTTTTGCTTTTTCCTACGCATTTACTGCCAGTTGACACTTCGGTTAGTTCAGCCACTAATTTGATGGCCTTAGCCCCTTCTTAATTTGGCATCTGTAAAATGGAAGTAATTTTCACCAAGCTTGGGGTATGTGTGTGTTAGAGGACAAACAAGCTGATGTTTATAAAGCATGTTAATGCATAACAACTGCTGAATAAATGAAGACAGTAATGGCCACCAACGTATGTGGGACTGACACGGGTTAGATGGTTGGTAATTTTTCTTGGGCCATTGTTGTAGGAATTCTTTCATAGTATGTGGCCTTTAAATGCTCTTTTGATGATGTGGACTGAGAGCCTGTAGAGTCAATGCAAGAGGAGCGATCATACAAGATTATTTAAAGCCACACAACTCTTCACGATAATAAGCATTCATGCATTAAATTAGCCATACTACCAGTGCTATTTTTATGGGGGTATGCAGGGGTATGCATACCCCTAAACATTTTGCGACCCTAAGTTTGGCTTCATTGAGGGACAGTATTTCAAAATGAGTAAGAAAATGAGAGTACCCCTTAACATTTTTTTTAAGGAAAAAAAGCACTGCATACGACTAAGTTTACATGTTTGTTCTTAAATAACTCCTTTCTACTCAGGTGAAGGTGCGGTATTTCTGCACCCATTTTAAGCACCTAGTTATGAAAAAGGCAATATATTTTTTAATAACTGGGAAGGGGAAAACTATGTATGTGACGATACTAATTCAGACAAGCTTCTTTTCTTTTGTTTGGCAGTTTGAATCTAGCTTTAGTACTTGGGAAAAATCCTCTTCCAATTACACAGCAGTTTTGTGGTGGCAGAATGCTATAATGGGAATGCTTTTGCAGCCAAAGCTATCTCATTCATAAATCCTGCTGTTCCACTCTATAATTTTGATTCTCTTTTGGATAGATCAGTATTCTGTGGTCATATCAGCAACAATCATGCAAGCAAAAATGAGTAGTTAAATATTGTGACAGTCCTATAAGTCTTCTTATGGTTTTGTGCACAACACAGTTATTCAAAAGTGTCATTTGGTATGTAGAAGGGAATTGACCCTTCACTAATATTTTCCAGTAAAGCTCTTCATAAAAAATGACTGGAGAAATAGCTATGTGAGAATTGGTTAGGTGTCCTTTCCATTAATTTTGCAGTAAATGCAAACTGCTGGGTCATGTTTAAGGGCAATTGAATGCATGTTACACACACACACAGTGCATGTGAATATCCTATACACATACTTTATCCTTACATGTGTTTTTGCTTTGTATACTCTTATGGGAGTATTTCTAGCAACTGTGGGAGAAGTTCTAGCAACCCAAACAATCTTTGTTGCAGGGTTTATTAGCATAACAAAATAAATAACATCCAGGCTGCATTCAGTACACATCACGAACTTCTTATACTTCAATTTTGGCAAAGTTTATCCAAATAAGGATTTGACCCAGCTGTGAATGGGAGCACTGGGAGCCCAGGCAGTTCTAGGAATAATAGAATTAGAGTTGGAAGGGACCCCTTAGGTTATCTAGCCCAACTCCCTGCAATGCAGGAATCTCAACTAGATCATGCTTGACAGATGGCCATACAACTTCTGCTTAGAAACCTCCAGGGAAG
Organism: Podarcis filfolensis; assembly: GCF_964270895.1. NCBI lineage: Eukaryota > Metazoa > Chordata > Lepidosauria > Squamata > Lacertidae > Podarcis > Podarcis filfolensis. The sequence continues at coordinate 57,722,128 of NC_139605.1, forward strand.
GAGAGCCCACCACCTTCTGAGGGAGTCATTCCCACTGTCGAACAGCTCTTCCTGTCAGAAAGTTCTTCCTCATGATTAGTCAGAATCTCCTTTCTTACAACCTCAAGCCATTGGTTCATATCCTACCCTCCAGAGCAGAAGAAAACAAGCTTGCCCCATCCTCTGTATGGCAGCCCTTTAGATATTTGAAGTTGGCTATTGTATCTGTTCGCAGTCTCCTCTTTATCAGGCTAAACGCAACCCATTCCCTCAACTGTTCCTCATCAGGCTTGATGCTTTCCAGACCAGACACATTTCCCTATGTTTACATCACTGAATAACTCCTACAGTCCATGTCTATTGGTTGAGTGAATGAATGGATGTATTTATTTATCATACAGGCCATATTGTATTCCATGTCAGTCAAGGTAACACAGCACACACTGATTCAATGACTTTGTGAATGGACAGAATAAACTGATTATAAAGTTACAATCCCTTTGTCTAAAGAAATGTGATTTATGAATTATATATGTTAACCACTACTTCTAAAGAAGAACATGACTCCCTGCTTTCTGTTCTGTGAGCATCAAGGAATATGTCAACTAGAGATGGGAAATTGGTTGGGATGGCCTAATAATGTTTGCGCTATAATAATATTTTCTTTCAAGGAGACTTGATAGGTAGGCTGTGCTTCATGCTGAAGATTTAACTGAATGACTAATTTCCCCTCAGGTCAATTGAGCCAATGATATAGAGTTGTTGTTGTTGTTTTTGCAATGTCTTGTTTTTTTTCCTGGCTGAGATGGAGATGCACCTTTTTAACTTTAACTCTTGTTATGCTTCTAGCTTTGATTTTATGACTAGCAAACTGATCCCTATGTTTGTTTATTTGGAAGTAAGTTCTTTGTTCAGTGGAACCTTTCCCCCAAGAAATAAAGTTTTGGATTGCAGCTTAAATCTATGAGAGGTGAAGAGTGATGGGATTTGAATTGGTGATGTTATGGTGATCGCCAAGCTGGTTTGGTCTTAGTTGCACTTCAGTCCATTTTGCCCATTAAAAACTTACATAATTCCAGAATCTGAAGTTGCTTGGCAGAAGATGCAGCTTTCATTGGGGGTTTTTTAAAAAGTTGATCTTTACTATTTTCTCTTCATCCAAAAACCTGCCAGAAGAGGTGTGTCTTCAGCCGAGAAACACTATTTATAATAGTGTATATAGCTAGTAATATACTGAGTGCAATGAAGCATGCAAGTATGCACACAGATGCCATCAATATCAGAGTATTCAGGACACATGGAAATAAGAGTAATATTCACAGATACACAAAAAGGTGTTTCAGAATATGTTTCCTCAAAATTTCTGCCCACTGTAAATACAGAGAGCACAAGGGGTACAGAAGCAAATAAGTGGATGCACTTTATGAACATTCCACCCTCCTGAAAAACACATCGCTTTTGGGGAAGTTTTTAAGGGAAACACATAAGGAGTTCCCTTTATGCAAAATATGCCTGGACACATTTTATTTAGAAACTGAATCAATTAATTTAATAGAAAAAAGGCCTGGGCACTGCATGAGTGGAGTTCTGCTTGCACCAAGGCCCTTTCCCTTTGCCTTGTCCCCTGTGTCTCCCAACTCTCTGGAGGGTGGGCAGTAGTCAAGAGGAGAAGAGGGGGAAGTTCCATAGCACAAGCAGAAACGAGCAAGTGAAACGGTGGTGTTGGATACAATCCATGAAAAACAGGCGTACCACACAGTAACTTTGAACCCATTATTTCAATGCAACTCACAATAAATGCCTCCTCATCAAACTATTCATAAATTATGTCAGTTGCAGTTGCCACCATCCAAAGACCCTGCTGGAAGAGGTGTGTCTTTGCATGAGAAATGCTTTAATAGTGTATGCAGTTCTGATTACCTTATCTTTAAAAAAATGGTTATTACTGAGCTGGGTTTGGTCAGTGAGCCTGAGCAAGAAAATGGATCAGAGGTTAGGTTATGACTGAATAAAAACATCGCTGCTTAAAATAAGAAAGCTGCTTTGAAAATGTTAAAAATGGCACTGAAGCAATAGAACATAGCTATTGAAGGCAGAAACCCCCCACTGAATTGGCACAAGAAGAGTATTCCCTCCCCCACTGGAACATTTCCGCCCCCTCCCCAACCTGGGCACTTCTGGTTTTGTTGACATGGCAGTGTTTGCCCCTGAAAATTCTGGGGAACCCTAAGCAAGCCCTTTTGTTTTGGATACCAGAAGAAAACCCGAGTTCTAGATATGTACAAGTATATTTTGTACATCCTTATCCTTATGCAGAGCTTGGTCATCATCCATAAATTGACGCAGCAAGAGGTCTAGTTATCCATTAATAAGCAGCATGTGTAAGTCCCATTAGTGTCAATGAAAGCTGTACAGGCATATCAAAGGGGAGAACAGATTCATGTGCTGTGAGCAGGGTCCAAAATGGTGATTTATAGCCTGCATTGCATTTAATGGATGGTTCTTTGGCACAGAGCTTAAGAACTCTGTGGTGTTTAAAATACACTCCACTCTCCCCTCCTTGTTAATCAAGCGCAGTGCTAAGGAGGGAAATGTTAGCAGATTTCTTATTGTATTAAAATGAAGGCATTGCCGGGCTCGTATTTTATTGCACTTCTGATTTCTCAGAAATGGTTTTCCTGTTGTTGTTGTTGTTTGTTGTTTTTTATATATAAAAACCAGGTCCATACAACTGGCAACTTCCAGAGGTGCAGAGGGGTAGGCACACTGTGTGGCCAGCAAGTGACCAAGCAAAGAAATGAAAGATTAAAGGAATTCTGAGAGATTTCCTGATAGGTCTCTGCCAGAGCTACTTCAGGAGGGATGGCGGGGGTGGGGGGGTGTCCTCTTATAATCTGGATCAGAGCCATTTTCAGAGCTCCTTCCATGGATGCTGAGATGAGAGTGCTTTCAGAGCTTTAGCTCTGAGCTTTAGCAGATCTGTTGATTAAATATTTAAGCTTTTCCTTTTTTCCTGCCTCTAATTCAGCTGTCTGCGGATGAGAGCAGCAGTTTCTCAGCACCATGTAAAGCTGTCTCTCACATTACAGTCCTGTAGTGCCTGAGAGCACCCAATTTTGGAGGACAGGAATTAGCCCTTGCCATGTGATCAGACAGGTGGAAGGTTTACAGGAGAGGTGCTCCAATATTTATAGCCCCCCACTAGATCACAAATAATATGGAATGGGCATGACAAATGAGTCTGCTGTGCTCGCTATAACCATATCCTTTCTGTTGGCTTCACTTAGGTCAGATTTCCATTTTGTGACAATATCTCTATGGCTTGAAAGATGATCTTTTGAATCTTGCCCTTTTACCACATTGTTGTTTTTCCCGTGTGCCTCCTTGTTTTCCATTCTTTTAAAGGAAAGAATCTAACTGCTTTCTGTTTTGCTCACATAGATAGCTACTGTGGTGGGCCCAGGGATTTTCCAAACCTGAAATTTCTTCTGTAATTCTCAATTTACACCAGAGCACATGGATTGGTTACTTAATGACTGCAAGGTGTTGTAAGTGAAAATGACCATCAAGCTATAGATCTATAGATAATTGTAGATGAGTAGATGTTTATTTTCCCCATTTGAAGTCATTATCCCTTTTGGCTTTCCGTAAAATTTGGACAGAGACTCTCTAATATACCAGCAACATTTGTATCCCACCTTTCTATTCAGGGTGATGTGCATGGATTACCATTTTGCCTTAAGAAAATGCTGTGTGGTAGGGAGGTCAGGGAGAGGGGTCTGGTTCATGCAACACATGAAACCATAGTTAAAATAAACTATGGTGTAATGTGAATGAGCAGCATGCAGGTATGATCAGTGATTTGCGCTTTTCCACTCCTGCAGCATGGAAGAAACAAGCCAGCGCCTACATATGAACCCAGGTTTATGGTTGGTTTGTTTTTAAACAAATCATGAATGGACACCAAGGTTTGTTTTTGGAGGAAACAAACCACAAGTCCAGGTTGGCATGTAGCAATAAGCCAGACTCTGGCATGTTTCCTTCCTGGCATGGCTGCAGTATGAGCTGAGGACAGGCTTTTGAGGACTGTGTGCACTGACAGGCTGCTAATTCATATGGAACCATAAACTATAATTTAATTTGACATGCACACTGGGCCAGTGGCTTGTCCAAAGCCACGGAGTGAACTTCATGGCTGAGTAGGGATTTGAACCCAGTACCAGAACTGCAAAATGCATACATAGCTCTTATCTGCAAAGACCAGCCCTTTCCTTTCCATGGAGGGGAGCAGGTCAGCCTGTGTCTAAATAAACAAACAAACAAATGCACACATGGATCTGCTTCTATCGCAAGGAATGGAACAGCCTTTGTTGGCATTGTGTCAAGCTGGTGCTCCTGTTGTCATAAGAAATGACTGAACTGAGATCTATGACAGTTTATGGAGAAATTGTTTAGTGGGGAGAATGCATCACAAAAATAAATGTTAGTATAATTATGTAACAATGATGTAACAGCATTTTTATTGTTTTGGCAGTCAGATGTTATAAAGGTAACCATGTTAGCTTGAATGCTCCTTATACACGATTAGCCATCACTTGAATAAGTATGATGGGGGTGTGTGAGAGGTTTAAATAGTGCAAACTCTGTTGAAACTTGATAGCAAACAAAAAAAAGGTCATGTTTACATGTAAAATGATTTTTTTAAAGAAGAAAACTACGCTTTTTAACATATGAAGGCAGTTTTACAGCCAAATTACTTTAGGTAACTGAATTTACTGCTTTTTTAAAAAAAATAACCAATTCGGATAAAGGATGATGTTGAGATTTAAAATAAAAACGCATAAAACCTGAAACATCTTGCTTCCTGTGGCATTGTGTGGTAGGGGACATAAATGTACGCAGAAGCCTACAGCAGTTTTATTTTAACTAGTACAATATAACAGCATGACAACCTGTGCAAAATAAATAACTTTTGAAAATGCATTTTCTGAGAATGGAAATAATATTGAAACATGTACAGCTCTTGAGAGCAAAGGAGACAAATATAATAATTTGTGGCTTAATGCTTGGAGTCATATAAATGTGCAAAAGGGTTTTCTGGAATAAAATGCTTAATACTGGGTAGTAATGTTAGGGCTGGTTTCTGACAAGTTTCCATTTTGAGAATACTTTGCTTCTCTTGTGCAGTCAGTCAGTCAGTCACTTTAATATTGCGGAGATGACAGAGGTAAGAACTAGTTCTACTCAATAGAAAATAGTGTAGAAAAAGTGTAGGTAAAACATAGGGTACATGAAAGAGGAAGGGTAAATTTCTTTTAAATGTTGAGAGATATATTGGATTCATACAGGCCCACCTTCCGGGTAAGAAGAAAGTCAGAATACAACCCTGGGCTATATTCATTTGGTGGCCTTGCATTTTGATCTAGTGGAACATGTCTGCTAATGGAAGAGAGGAGGAGGCATTTTGAGCTGATCTTTCTCCGTCTCCCAGAGGCCTCCAGCCTTACCCACCCCAATCCTCTCTTGAAGGATCCCCCAAAGGGTGAAGCACATGATAGGCTGGAATCACCTCCTCTCCTCTTCCATTAGCAGCCTCCACTAGATCAACAGCTCAGCTGGATGCCACTCCTGAATCTCACATATTAAGAAACCCTAAGGAGAGCCATGCTGCCATCAGCACATATTGACACAGTTACACAGTTCCTCTCTCCATTCTAGATTTTCCATGGCACCCTGGAAACATTTAGATAGCCGTATTGCACATATCTGTTTGCTTTAATCACCGATGATGTTTTATGTGTTTAATATGGAATTCCTTACAATGGAACACCCCACAAATTGTTAACACAGCGGATGTCTGTGGTGCCGCCAGGTTTTCAAGGGAGCCTCCAAAGTGCCTGAAAGGAACCAGAACCGATTGTGCAGATGTGAGAGCAAGGCATTGCTGTCTGTCAGCTTTGTCTCTCTGGAGCAAGCCTTTGTGTCTGGAATTTTGCCCGAAAATTAGAACAAAGGAAGACAGGACTCTCCTGCTAGGCTACCCTGGCAGCATTTGTATTGTATTGATCTTTTGCACTTGCTCTGGTGGGTTTGGCCCCAGAGGAAGTTGCATCGTGGTTGATCTTTGCTCAGGGGGAAATCACATCTTCAAGTAGGCTTCATATGTACAGCGCCTCAACCTTCTCTGGTTGGTTGGTTTATGTGGGGGGGAAATATATATAATCCACTTTTAAGTTCACAATAATTCTCAAAGCGGAGAACAATGATAAGCCTTGTCATTGGCGCCACTGGGCCCTCTGGGTGCCATGGCTAGACCAATTAAATGGTCCCCAAAGTGCTTTATGTGGTTTACGTTGATTGTAATTTCCTGGTGGAAAATGCTATTAATCTTTAGTGGTCTCCTTTTACACTAGTAAGACAGTACTGCTAAGCATACTTACTGGGGGAGGAAGTCTCACTGAAATCAGTGGGGCTTCCTTTCATGTAAACCTGGTGAGGACTGGACTGTTAAGCTTTATCTAGTGCCTGAAAACACATCCTTTCAAAGAGAGCCCTTTATTTGGTAAGGGACCCCTTTGTGTCATGTAAGATTTGCTAATCTTCAGATGTACTTGGAAATGCCCCCTTTCCAAGCAAAGTAGAATGCACTGAAGCCTGCAACAAAGGAATCTGCTCTGCTTCGTCTTAGCTGCACCTACCGAGCATATCCTTAAGCTAACAGGCCTGTAGCCTCCTTGTTCCATCACTACTGTATGTGTAGAGCGCCATGCAGGCAAGATGGAGTTAATTCAATAAAATAAATATAAAATACTCTCTAGGCTGTCAGACGGAGCTGGAAGCAGGTCAGAGGTCACAGAGCTGCTTCACGAGCGCACTAATCGATTTGCTGTCAAGGTAGTGGTGCCGGGGTTTCAAGTAACAGGAGAATTGAGTGCCACTCGGGCCCAATTTCCATAATTGCTCACTGCCTTTAGTGTACAACCTTTTATGAAACACAAAAAATATATCACTGAATTGTATTGATTAGCCATTGGGTTGAATAATTCACTTAGTATTTATTACCTGACCCTCAGAGGTTAAATAAATCCACTATCTAACTTCAGCTTGTGAAAAATATTACTTATTCATTGAAATGTGGACTGATTATTACACAATAGGACCCTATCTCTGTTGTACTTTTCCTCAGTCTCTCTCCCCACCCCTCTCTCTCTTAAAGCAACTCCATCCTTTCATCCTTGCCACTCTATAATGGCAATGTTAAAAAGAAATATTTATTGATAGCCAGCAGCACTTTCTAAAAGAAATACAGTAAATCTACAATGAAATCATGTCTTGTCTTCTGTTTGAAGTCCCCCCCCACTTTCTCTAAATATTTGGATGAAATTTCAGGAAGACTGCACCTGCAATTTAAAGACAGTGCTAAAAACGATTTATAAACCAAAATTGTTTAGGAAAAACACAGCTTTATAATCACGCTCTTTCTTTTTTGTAACGATGGGACAGTATTCATTTTGGTAGTTCCTGAAAGGCATGAATCAGACTTCCTATCCTATTAAACATCCTCTGATAATTGAATTCCCAAAGAAAACAGAAACATTTTCTAACATGAGAAGATAAAACCTAAATCAGTCAACCATGGACAGCTCACTGTCATTACAATAAAAATGATTTCCCTGTCACCTTAAAATGTTTTGGATGTAAACTGTAGGGCATTTTACAGCTTTAAACATTAAACCAATAATCAATTATTTATCTGCGGATATTATTTACATAATGCTTTTAGTATCTCTGAAGATGACATCTTTTTCTCTTTACCATAAAATGTACCTTATTCGCAGCCATTCCCCTCTCCAGATCTTATTATTTATCCAGTTACCATCAAGTCACATCGTTTGGATGCAACTGTGAGGCAGTTGAAGTCTTCTCTCTAAAAAAGATTTCCTAACTTTGTGAAAAGTCTTTCCTCAATTTCCGGACTGCATCCTCCAGCCCCTCCAAGTATTGTTTTTGAAGTTTGATGGAATTTACGCTAGGTCAAGTGGAGGAAGCTGTGTGAAGCTTTTTCCCCTTAAAGTGTAAAGGAAAAACCTTATGTTTTTCTTTGTATTTGTTGATACTTGTGTGCGTCTGTATCCAGGATCTGGGCTTACAGTTAGCAGCCGTAAGAAACCTGTCCTCTTGGTGATATAATAAAATAACCTTCTTTTCCTGTATCACATAATGGAAGGAAAAGTCTGTCAGAAAATAGTGGGATGTAATATGCACAAAATTGCCTCAGGTTTGTTCAGGTGTCCAGCTTCCTGCTTTCTGGGCCTGCAAGTGCTATAACATTTCACATTGTTTACCATTTCTATAGCACTTTTTATTATACAAACTGGTACTGAGCCAAAAGAGAGCATGATTCATGAATGTTTTTCTCTCCAATTAAACATGCCATTTTAAAAATTGATTTTGAGGAAAACACACGGAAAGGAGTAAAGAAAAAAAAAAAAAGAGGTTAATTTCTGCAGTCACTTAAGTATGTCCTCCTGTGGGTGAATTTTCCCCATCGGTACTTTCTTCCTTAGCACTTTTAAACATCTCTTTGCAGCTCCAATTGCTTGCTGCTTGGGTGCCGTTGTTCTACAAAAGTTGCCTTCTATATATAATGAGATCATCATGAAACTAATCAGATTTGGCTGCACACTGACATCACTGAAGGCAAACAAAGCTCATAGGCAATGCCCTCACTTTGTTTGCCCTCAGTGATGTCACCATGTATTCAAAAATGGGATTGACTTCATGACAGCTTCACTGTTTCTAGAAAGCAGAAGGCTGGTGGTAGAGGAGATGGAGGTACAGTCACAAATCTCTGCTATCTTGTCCACTTTGATCCTGGTTATCCTTTATAAAACTTTGGAAGCACAGGGTGTGAGCACTGCTTGCGACTTGAAATTGGGATGAGTAGAGGAACGTGCCTAAATGAGTCCAGGTGTTCTTAGTAAGGATTGTTATAGTGGCCTAATAGCTTTTATTTTTAGGGTCATTATCATAGCTGTCAACTTTTCCCTTTTTTAAAGGGAAATTCCCTTATTCCGAATAGGATTCCTCACAAGAAAAGGGAAAAGTTGACAGCTATGGTTATTACCTGCAGAGTGAATGATATGTATAGTATAAGCCAATCTGGAAACCTTAATCAAAGTTTCTTGTTTCAAAGAATAAACTATTTTATTTAGTTAGCTGAAGCTTTCAGTGACAGCCAATTAGCATGGAAGAGAACTGTTCCATTAAGGAAGTCTTAACAAATTAACAGTACCCATGTTAGCATCACTTTTCATACCTTATGGTTGGGAAAAGTAGAAAAATACATTCATGCTGCTCAGTAGGGCAAAAGGACAGTAAAAACAGCTTTCTCTCTTTCCTTCTTGATGACTTAGCTGAGAATTTCTGGTACAAGAACAACTGTAATGAGTTTCTGATAGCATCTCAGCATAATTTGTGGGATACACCAAGAGAAATATGCTAGCTTGTATGGTCTCATGTGAAACGCTAATTGTACAAATAACATTATAAAGGAAGGTCATGTCGTAATTGAGCTCATCATAACAGGTCAACAATCCATGTGAGTAAGAGGGACTTTTTGTTTGTTTGTTCTAATAAGCATCTAAATAGCATATGCATTTTGTTAAAAAAATAATACAAAGAAGCCACTACTATCAGACCTAGGATAATATGGTGGCCTGTTGTGATGAAAATCTTAAATTGCATTAATCTCCTACGTATCTTGCTTATAGCCATCAATTCTTTAGGTATGTCCAAATTATTATTTTACTACGATTAAATGCATTTTTTATCATAGCTTTTCATAGTTCTCTCTCCACATATTTTCCCTGAAACAATGTTCTGTGGTGGGTCAGGCCAAGAGAGAATGACTAGGTTTAGCCAACAGATTTGCTGCTGGAGTTGGGATTTGAACTTGGGTCTTCCTAATCCTAGCCCAAGTGCTACACCACATTGCCTCTCTAATAAATAGTTACCTCACCCAGGTTTCTGCTTGGATGGTGTTATGTACTGAGTTGAATAGGATCCAAAATGCAGCAGTCTGATTGGGCCACAGGAGCCACCCAATCCAGATCCAGGTGGAGGTGAATCCGCAACCTGATTGGCCCACAGGAGAATCCCGGAATTAGCCAATCACATGGGGCTCATTGTGTTTCCTAATAACACAGCACACTTAACAAGCTACAGTCCCCAGAACTCTTTGGGGGAAGCTATAATTAAGTGGTATAATAGAGCCTTAAGTGTATAGTGCAGATGAGGCCTAAGAGTGTAGAGTCTATTCTGGGGCAAAGCATGTATTTCTTCCCATGGAATGTCACCAAAGCTTACAATTGGAAGCCAAATGTGCAAAGTTGCACAGGCTCCATTTCTCCTGGAAGTTCTTCTAGCAGCATGGATTAGCAAGAGGGCCATAACCAGCTGGGGTGGGGGAAGCATGCTTATGTGGATTGTAGGAATACAGGAAGCTGCATTACACATAGTCAGACTATTTGTCCATGTAGCTCAGTATTGTCTATTCTGACCAGCAGTGGCTGTCCAGAGATTCCGGCTGAGATCTTCCTCAGCACTGATTCTCTGTTCCTTTTAACAGGAGATGCCAGGGTTTGAACCTGGGACCTTCTGCATATAAAGAATGTACTTTACTACCAAGCTGTGGGACTCTCTGCAATGAGATGCGCTGTGTCAGATGTGCAGAAACTATTGATGAAAATCTGTGTGGGCGTATCTTTTCTCTTTCCTTCTGCTTTTACATCTCTAACTCACAGCAGTTGAGTCACAACTGTTCTGCTGTGCATGAGAATGGTTATTACTTCACATTGTGACCAAAAATAAAAATAAAGCATTATCCTTGTTTGGGCTGATGTTGAGCTCTCTTCAAAGCACAGGTTAATAGTGAGTCATTAGCCAGCCAGATGATTTTTGCAAAAGCCTTGGGTTTAACCAGAGGGGGCTAAGAAATTCACAATGAGTTTTCCCCCAGCCATGTTAATTAAAACCTCTTTTCACAGGGAGAAAAAAGTTTAGTATTCTTTTTAAAAGTCTCTTCTCCCCCTCCCCCCAACCCAACAGAATGCTTTCAGCAGAAATTGGGTAACTGGGTAATATTCTGAATTCTTATATTTAGACATTTTCTTTTGAACCACATGTCAAGTGCACTCAAGTAGCCTACTTAGACCAAAACAAATAACTCCAGATGTCCAGCTTCCCTGAGAAATATCACAAGATAGATTCTGTTTTTTAAAAGAATAAAACAAATGTTTTTATTTCAGTTTTTATAGCAACATTAAATAACAGTACAAAACACAGCTATAGAATGCAGAACAGTCATACAGTTCATATCAGTATAAATTATACATTTCATTGGTCCAGTCATTTAGGGAGCACAAATAATGCAAGAATTCATATGCAGCATCCCTCAGCGGATTGAAATCCATTTCCCAGCATGCGACTTTGTGCTCACCCTAGTTTTGAGAGTGCCTTTGGGTTTCTTTAATTCATGCAATTCTATGATTCTCCTCTTGTAGTCTCCACCCATTTAAATATATCAGCTGTAGAAAATGTCTGCAGCTTGTCCTCCGACCTGCTTTTCTGTTTCTTTTTAAACATCTCCCTGCCTCCTGCCATCCCTGTTGTTGTCGATCTGTATCGGTGATTTCATTTTGCACAGCATGTCTTCTGGAATGAGCTGCGCATTAGAAGCCCAAGTTTAAGGTGGATAATTTCCAGCCTGCCTGGAGAATTTGGCTGCTCAAATGAAATGAACATCCAAACCTCTTTTGGTAGCTCTGGGAATACCATCAGAGTATCTATAGTTCCTCTCCCCATCCCCCCAGGAAAAAGGGGTTTCCTGGGGTTACTCATCCTCAGGGACTTAAACAAAGTGTTTGCTTGCTTGCTTGCTTGCATGCATGAATCTATGAAGGTTTGGGTGGGAAATAACAGATAAAGCACCCACAGAAAATGTCCTGTCAAAAATCCGATTAAACAGCTAAACATGTAGCAGATGCTAAAATGTCCCAACTCCTTGCCCGTTAACTATAACTAAAACCAAGGGAGATCTATAATGCCTATTGCATAAGGTTTCTATAGTTGTAAACTACTCATAAGTCTATCTTGGCATTCGGTGGCTTATAAATTGATTTTTTAAGACGGTGTTGAAGCTTAGGGCTGGCATGTCTTCAAGGGTAGGGATTGGCTATGGGGCAGCTGCTGAGAGCATTTGTTGATGCTTTCCAGTCATTAGGTGGGATTCCCCTAACCAGCCCTGTCAGTGGAAGCCCTGTGCAAGGACTGTCATATGCAGAATGGGACTTTCCCATTGGAGAGGGCAGTGGCTTGTTGAAACTGGGGCACAGGGCATTTGCTACAGTCGAATTCATGAAGAAGAGTGGGGGCTATGTTTTTCTGCTCACTTCCTTTATCAAAGGGACGCGGGTGGCGCTGTGGTCTAAACCACTGAGCCTAGGGCTTGCTGATCGGAAGGTTGGCGGTTCGAATCCCCGCAAAAGGGTGAGCTCCCGTTGCTCGGTCCCAGCTCCTGCCAGCCTAGCAGTTCGAAAGCACGTCAAAGTGCAAGCAGATAAATAGCTACCGCTCTGGCGGGAAGGTAAACGGCGTTTCCGTGCGCTGCTGTGGTTTCACCAGAAGCGGCTTAGTTATGCTGGCCACATGACCCGGAAAAACTGTCTGTGGACAATCGTCGGCTCCCTCAGCCAGTAGAGCAAGATGAGTGCCACAACCCCAGAGTTGTTTGCGACTGGACTTAACTGTCAGGGGTCCTTTACCTTTATTTTTACTTTCCACAAGGGCTTTGATGAAACAGGATGAGAGTTTGTGTGACTTATAGCTGGATCCTCTCAATGGTTCCATTTGCGCATAACACTTGTTAAGAACTGCTTGGATGTTCTGTACAATTTCAGAATTGTTCTTCCCTGTGGCTGTCCCTTGGTTGTGGAATTCTCGCCTTAGAGAGGCTCACCTCACCCCATCTTTGACGGGTTTTTACTTCAGTGTGAAAATCTTCCTGTTTAGAAGTGTCTCCCTCCTTTAAGACAACTGGTCTTATGCTCTCACTACCATTCGTATTGTATCTGCTTGTTGTCCTATTTTAACTCCGCTTGCTTATTTCCTTAAATCTGATGTCTGCTGTTTTTATTTTATTTATTTTAAAATCTTAATCTGTTGTTGCTGTTGGCTGCTTTGGGTATGTTTAATTGAAAAGGTATAAATATTTAAATTATTTTATTATTTATTTTATTTATTATAATCAAAAATTTAGAATCATAGAATTGTAGTGTTGAAGGGGACCCATCTAGTCCAAACTCCTGCAATGCAGGAATCACAGCTAAAGAAGCCCTAACAGATGGCCATCCAAGCTCTGTTTAGACACATCAAATGAAGGAGTACCCACTGGAGGTTTTTGTTCTGGAGCTCAGACATATTCTTCCATGTTCCTGAAACCACACATCCATAATGAATATAGACATGTCACCCATAGGGTTGTGGCTAGACCCCTACATGTTATGCATTTCTGGAAAGGCTCCTTATAGCTCTCTGCTCTTTCATTGTGTCTACTTCTAAATATTCTTTCCTGCATGTGATGCTATTCAGTCAGGAAATTGTATTAAAGACAGACACGGAAATTAATATTTTCTCTAAGTATAGGGAAAATGGGGGCGGTAGGAATATGAGATTAACATTTCTGCCTTCCTCTTTAAAAAAATGGGGGGGGGGACAAAAATAAAAATTTTCCACTTAATGCATCTTGGAAGTTGCATTTTCTTTCCCTTTTAGGTTGCATTTTACATAACATTTGAAAAGTGCTGTCAAAACAACTCATAAAGGAGGACAAAATGTAATTGTCTTGACATGCGGTGATTACTCAGAACTTAAGCTGCAGAGAAAGGATTGTTGTTTTTTGTTTGTGATTTTCCTTTTCTTCCTTTTTTTTTAAAGCAAAAACCTAGAAGTGCCCATGATTTCCCAGCTGTTCTATTTTTACTAATGCAAAAGTTTCATAGAAGGGTCAGATTTGGGCTTTTGTGTGGGAAACAAGAGAGACTGCCAGCAACAGGGGAAGATCACTGCTGGGTTGCGGTTTACATGTTTTACAACATTCCATGCATTTCTGAACTGTATACCAAATGGATAAGTCTAAATCTCTAGTACTTTGTGTGAATTAGCAACCTTTTGATTTAGTTTGAAACTTGTGTATTATTTTTAACATGAGATGTTTACAGCCATCCGGCCATGATCTTTCTCTTCCCAGTGCGGTTGGCTTGCAGCACAGGAAATGTTTGGAACTGTTTCTAATAAAGCAACGGTATCTTGCCATTTCTCTCTTTCTTTCTCCCCCCTCCCTCTTTTATTCATCATTTTTTTATCTGACTAAAAGAATAGCTGGTGAGTGTGGAAGATGTAACCACCAGAGCTACAACATGTAGTGCGGGAAACCAACATGGTGCCCTCTATGTAGATGTTGTGAGCTACAACTCCCCATCACCCCTGAACATCGGCCATGCCAGATGGGGCTGAAAGGAGATGCAGTAGTTGACAACATCTGGAGAGGTACCATGTTGCCTAACCTGCTACATAGTTCCATATACAGAAGTGATGAAGGAATGGGAGGATATTGCATGTGCTGTTGGTCAGAACATTTATGCACAGTGGTGACTAGTGAGATGGGATGCCGGGAAGTAAGTGGTGACTGAGGAGGAATAAGGTTCTTACAGTGGTATTTTTAAAGAAGTAGGGGACTGGTAAGGCAGCATCATGCTGATCGGCTGGCACAATGTTGACCTAACAGCCGCACTTCTTCGGTTATTGCCTCCTGTGATGCAGTTCAGGACCCTCTTTGCTCAGTTGCTCTTTGGTGGCAACAACCTCCTTGGCTATTGTTAGCACTCAGAAACACAATGCAGAGCTAATGGTGGCTTCCCTCTCTGCCAGGTCACTTCCTTCCTTCTTGGGAGACTCAGGGGTGGAGTAGGGAAGTGATCCCGACTGTCCCTACTATTTTTAAAGAGTTCTGTGCTTAGTGGATCATATAACTGCAACTGCACCCAGTTTCTGGCCAGTTTCTTTTTTAAAGCATGGCGCTCAGGATATGCTAGATATACGTGCACATGGTGGCTGCTTCAAAACATCAACTTGGTATGCTACCACTCAGCCCATTATCCAAAGATTTGCAATAGAGCACCAACATTGTGAAATTGGTAATTCATGCTCCTGCCAATGATTCAGACAGCTTGCAAATTAGAGCTGTTAGTGAGCTAAATTCGCTTTAAATTCTGTGCAGATAGCACTTTGTTTCATCCCAGCGGCTGATCAGCAAGCCTTTCTGGTCAATTAGATTTTAGTGTGTTTATAGACTAATTCTGAAGAAAGCTCTTTCTCCTGCATTGGTCGTAGTTTCACTCAAAGCCATCCTACCCTTTCTGCACTAAGCTCTCCTTTCTGCATATTTGTGTAGCTGAGAGACTCTTGTGTTCATTTAATGCCCAATTTAGTTGGAAGGCCTGAACCTTGTCACTCATGTGAAATAAATAACTGCTTTGGTTGCATGGTGCATTATGATGGGTATCATCTGTAATTACTGACCTGAATTCATTGCGTTTAGGCTACCCATGCATGCTGAACAACTGAGCCGAGGATATCAGCCTATCATGCTGTTGCTTTAATGTCCTACTTAAACCCAGCATTCTAGTTCAAGAGAATAGCCATTGCCATTCCAGTCTCCCACTTAAACTGCGAAAATCAAAGATACCTTCAAGTTAAAGATCTGTGGATGTTCCTTTTTTTCTTTTTAAATGCCATGATGCTTGAAGAGAATATCACAAAAGTGGTTTCATATCATATTACCAGTGGCTTTTACTAAAGGGAAAAGTTACTCCTCATATTCCAAGGGGTACATTATCAGTAACTAAAGTTAGCAGGAATCTGATTCCATTTTTAACATCCAGACAGACCTGTAGAGACACATTAAGTTGAAAACCCACAGAAAAAGAGAAACACCTATAGGAAATCTTGCAGGGTTCAGACAAGGGCAGTTTCATGTGACCTCGTAGATTGGAAATAAAAAGGCTGCTATTAGTTCCGTGTCAGTTCTTATCGTGAATGTTGCAGAGTAATCGAGGGTGTTAAGCTGTCAAATGATATCAAGGGTTAATAAGGTTAAGGAAGAAGTAAAAGCAGGCCCAACAATAAAGAACCACGGATAAATATGTTGCAATAAATAAGAGGTGTCATGCCATGGGGGGAAAACTCAAATCATAAGTCTGAGAAGCTTAACAGTGACAGAAATTCTCAACAGGAGATGGCTGCTAGTTAAGAACATAGCAAGAGCCCTGCTGGATCAGGCCAAAGGTGCACATAGTCCTCTTTCCCACAAGTCCACAAGCAGGACATGAAGGCATTGGCCTCCTCCCAATGTTGTTTACTGTGGTGTAGTGGTCGAGGGTTGGACTAAGAGCTGGGAGACCAGGGTTCAAATCCCCACTCGGCCATGAAATGCATTGGCCGATTTGGGGCCAGTCCCTCGCTCTCAGCCTAACCCATCTCACAGGATTCTTGTGAGGATAAATGGAGAGGAGGTGAACTATGCATGCCACTTTGGGCTCCTTGGAAATAAATGGAAAAATAAATAAAATGAATTACTGGTATTCCAAGGCATGCTTCAGATACAGAAGGTGTGTTTGTGTGTTGTTATTAAAATTTGTATACCATCTTCCATCTGTAGATCTTAGGCTGCTTCACAACATAAAAAACACAGAATACATAATAAAATCAAAAACAAAAACGAACCAATAATCCACTGGTCCCCATCATGACCAGTAGCCATTGATTAGTAGCCATTGGCAGACTTATCCTCTCCATGAATTGATCTAACCCTCTTTTAAAACCACCACTACATCTTATGGTACCAGTAGTTATTTCTTTCTTGCTAGTAGTCATTAGACACACTAGATTTTAGGATGGGGATGGGAGCCAATCCCACACTTCTGCTGGACAGTCCTGGCCTCATCGCTGCCTCCATCCCTCCTCTTCTACCTTCCCAGTAAGCAGCAGCAACGTGGCCGACCGGAGGTCAGGTGCATGACACTGCCCCACCACGCTGCCAATTACTGCCTTAGGAGGTTGTTGGACTGCAGTGCTGGAGCAGGTTTTGACGGCATGTGGAGGGTTGCTGTGGATAGGAGAGGAAGGTCCAAAGTCTATTCCACATGCACATGGAGAGCACTGGATACAACCCTCTGATATGACAAAACAGATGTTTTGTATAAGGTCCCAAAATGTATTTTTTAAAGATATAGGTAGGTAGCCGTGTTGGTCTGCCGTAGTTGAAACCAAATATTTTTTTTAAAAAAAAATTCCTTCCAGTAGCACCTTAGAGACCATCTAAAGAAGTATCTGAAGAAGTGTGCATGCACACGAAAGCTCATTCCAATAACAAACTTAGTTGGTCTCTAAGGTGCTACTGGAAGGATTTTTTTTTAATTTTTGTGTTTTTAATAATTACAGTGGTACCTTGGTGTTTTGGATTACAACTGTTTTGGATACAACCACATCAAACACTGAAGTCTGTGTCCCTTTTTTTGGATTACAACCCCTCCCCCCCTTTTTTTGAGGCCCCATTGGCAAAAGTGCACCTTGGATTACAACCTGTTTTGGTTTACAACCAGACCTCCGGAACGGATTATGGCTGTAAACCAAGGTATCACTGTAGTCCTGTGATTTATTGAAGAGTGTTAAGGTTCTTTTTGTCAGAAATGGAACATGCATAGAGAGAAATGGTGTGTTATAACGATGTAGTACAACAGGATAATGATGTATTACCCTCCAGCATTATATTGTGCCACTTCCTGTATGAATTCTTAAGGTTTGTTTCATGGTGGTGAACTATTTACCTCTGTGCATCTTCCCGGGGATGAGATGCTTCATCCACTGGGGCCTCCCCTGTTGCTTGCAGGGCTGGGCTCCCTTGAAAGGCCGACTTGTTGTTGCATCATTCTACAAACTTCTCCTGCAGCTAATAGGGTATGGAGGGTCTTGTTTAAGGATATGTGAATCAACATTTAAACATGTCAGTGTAGTATCCAAATAATATTATTTATTTGCAGAATATGGACAGGTATCTTTCAGAGCAAGAGCATCAAGTGATAGTGAGGACAATCCTAGTTATGATCTTTTCCAATATATTTCTTATCAATAAGAAAGTTGTTGTGCCACAAGCAAATTTTTATTCTGAAAGTGTGTGGCTCAGACAAAAAAGTTTGAGGACCACTGCATTGGGGAGTTACAGCACCTGCTGTGGCTGTAGAGACTGATATGGGAGAGACATGTTTTACTGCAGGTGAGGCAGATGAAGGAATCAATTTTTTGCTGCTACAGTTGCCATGACATTCCTTCTCTCTGTGCTCCCCCCGGCAGTCATTCCTCCTCTGGTCACTGCTGTGGAATACCATGACCTGATTGTCTCCAAGCACACTGTGGTCATCAGCAAGGGATTCACATATATGGTGGGGTTAATGTTGCCAGCCTTCATGTCACATTTGTAGACATCTCTGTAATGCAGAGTTAGTCTGCCAATAGGCCTAGTGCCTGAAGCTAGTTCCCCATAGAGCTTGTCCTTAGGGATCCTGCCGTCTTCCATTCTGTATCACAACAATACAAACACAACACATAGGCTAATAGTTAGTAGAAAATATATAATAGAATAATGATATCATTCAAATAATAGGAGTAAGCCAATCAAAGTTCCTATATACAATATAAGAGAGTGGTAGGGAGGACCGTCAAGCCGTGTGTTCAAAACAGATGTCTAAGGACAGTCTCACAATAGTCTTTCAAAAGTATCAACAGAAGACGTCTCAAAAGCTTCAAAAGTAAAGTCTCTCAATAGTTTTTCAAACGTTTTCAAATGGTTTCAGAGTAGCTGTGATTGCACCTGCACATCATGCTAAACTCCCAACCATGGTCAATGGTAAGAGCTGGTTGGTGGGGTTTTTAGTTGAGGAAAATACAGTGGGCTACAGTTTCCCCACCCCTGTGTCGAATTATGGTTTTTGATCAATATGCCTAAGCTGATTTAGCCTTCCCTTCTCCTACTCCTGCATGGCAAAAAAGAGGGCTTTGGAAGCGTTTACAGTGGTACCTCTGGTTAAGAACTTAATTCGTTCCAGAGGTCCATTCTTAACCTGAAACTGTTCTTAACCTGAGACACCACTTTAGCTAATGGGGCCTCCCGCTGCTGTTGCGCCGCCGCACGATTTCTCTTCACATCCTGAAACAAAGTTCTTAACCCGAGGTACTATTTCTGGGTTAGCAGAGTCTGTAACCTGAAGCGTATGTAACCTGAAGCGTATGTAACCCGAGGTACCACTGTACTTTCAGTTTTCTTTAAGCTTGACCTGTTGCTGCATCCATACTGGAGGCTGTGGTTCATGCTAACTGGTCTGAAGTTGCCTTCTTTTGAAACTGACTTATAAAGCATGACCCCAGGTTCTGATAAAAAAAACACCAAGTTGATTTTAAAGGAAACGAAGCGAAAAAAACTTCTAGTGTCCTCCTCCTGCCAGGTGTTCAAAGAAAGATGGGTGGGTGGAGCCCAAATGATTCATTCCAGTTTGCGCATGTTTGTTTACGTCTTTATTTACTTTAAAACTATTTCTAAACAGCTTTCTAGTTTTAAAAGCTTTAAACACTATACCATGTACAGTATAAGAAACATTATCCATTAACATATCCTGGATTGCAGGGGGCTTGGACTAGATGAGCCATGAGGTCCCTTCCAACTCTACAGTTCTGCGTTGCTATGATTCTAAAACACATTGCACCAACTATGACTCAGCATGAGCTGCCAACACGGCCAGCGCATTTCTTTTTCTTTAGGTCACAGTTTTATCTGGGTTGTTTTTCCGCACTACGAGTTCCCTCCCAGGTATTATCACTGTTCTTTTACAATATAAGCAGAAAGCTTCACCTACGAGAGCCAGTGTGGTGTAGCGGTTAAGAGCGGTAGACTCCTAATCTGGGGAACCGGGTTCGCGTCTCCGCTCCTCCACATGCAGCTGCTGGGTGACCTTGGGCCAGTCACACTTCTTTGAAGTCTCTCAGCCCCACTCACCTCACAGAGTGTTTGTTGTGGGGGAGGAAGGGAAAGGAGAATGTTAGCCGCTTTGAGACTCCTTAAAGGGAGTGAAAGGCGGGATATCAAATCCAAACTCTTCTTCTTCTTCTTCTTACTAGCTCACACGTTATATCAATTCTTCCTCAAAACATTCCGCTCTGCCGGTCGCTGCAGCATGAGCAAACTTCATGTACCCTTCATGCGGCAAACCCTGGCATACAAATGGCACACTGTGCACCACAGATGCTGTGTCCCGTATCTCCCATGTGGAAGCCCGCTGAATGTGAGGAGGGCCTGTGCAAAAGGCATAGTGGGCGAGGGACCTACTTGGTTTATTGCCTTGGGTTTGTCAGATCCCGAACAGACGAGCTCTAAGATTTTGGCAGGGCTCTTCTCCGTGTCCATTAACTCCGCAATCCCTCCTTAATTAGCATTCTTTATGGCTAATCATTGTGATACAGATTTATAGAGTTTTCGCTTGAGCTTCCCACAAGCTTTATTGCCTTCAAAATACTTAGAAGCAGCGTGCTGGCTGGCAACGGGTTATGGTGGGAATAGAGGCTCTTCTTCATGAGAGAGGGGAATGGCTATTACTTCTAATTGATTGCTTGGTAGAACGCTCCCCTTGTGCCTCGCCCCCAAGGCTTGACTCTGCGCCATATGCCTGGTGTCAATGTTTGGAAATCAGCTGGTCAGTCGAAGCACATCCTGTGGGAAGCTTGGCAGTTCAGAGCAGGCAGCGAGCGGTGCAGCCATCAGCATGCGAGAAGAGTGCCTTTCGCTGGTGTTTTGATAATTGTTTCGTACACCCTAATTATGCTGTATGACAACACCATTCAAGGACTATCAAAATAAACCATTTCAAGAGATTCACGCTTAACAAGTTTGGAAGAAACTCTGTGGATTGTTATTATTTTTGGTGGTTCTTTTTCAAAATTAGTATGTAGATCAGCTCTGCTTGTTCCTCTACCTCCTTCTAGAGGAATTTACAGATACGAGATAGAAAATAGGGCCAGGGAGGGGGAATGCATCATTTCATAGATACTACAGTGTTGTCAATGTGGTTCTTTAAGCTTCAGCAAGGTCTGTGAGACTTCCCCCAATAGATGTAATTGGAAAAGAAAGCAGTATAGGGTCCATTAAGGCCATTTTAAGCTGAGACTTATTCTAATGGCATTAAATTGTTATAGTGACTGCAAATGGGGCATTATAACTTAATGCTCATAAACTGCAAGCGGAGTTTGTGCATTCTCGCTGTCAACACAGCAGTAGTTTAGGAACATCTCTTCTGCTAGGGAGTGTTTTAGGTCTAATGGTCTGGCTTCTTTGTGCCTGCAGTGTAAGTAATAGCTCACAGACTGGAAGTTAGCTTTTGATTAAGCTTGTCTAAGAAAGTAATGAAATTTGGCAGTATTGGTTCAGTTTAACTTAAGTTAATTTTGCATTTGCATATATAATCCTGGGGTGTTAGGTCCCTGGGATGTTGGATCCGGCTTTATTGGAGGATGAGAAGGAGGCAATCTTGACTTTCTGCCTTTGAAAATGGCAAAAAGAGCCCCCATACGAGGTTCACATTTCTATAAAAGTCTTGTATCATTAGTAGTCCTTTACCTTTATTCCAGCAAAAATCAATGTAGTTCAGTCAATACAGTTGTACAAGCTAAAGATGAATATCAGTCTCTGAATTTCAGTTTGCTGAAACTCTCTGCACACTATTTTTACTTTTTTGTTCTTTACTGGCCCCAGATAATCTTTGTGCATCTTGGGTGTGTGTGTGTGTGTGTGGATCTAAATGGAGTATCATCGAAGAGGGCAATGTTGATTGACTTGAACAGTAAGTACTTCACACTGCAACATTTTGCAGTGTTAAAGATTACATTGCAGAAAGAAGCAGGGCATCTTAGAAACATTTCTTGCAGTTACCATTTTAATTTAATCTCATCATAATTATTGGCACATGCCATGCACATTTGTCCCCTGTATCACGCTCAGTGCCCATTCAGTTGTTTGTAAAGGTCATGCAGTGTGTAGAGCGGGTTGGTCGGTCTGAGTTATAGGTCCTCCTAGGAACAGTCACCAGTGCACTGAAATAGAGGGGAAACTTGTTGGAGTTATAAAAGGGCTGGTGTTGAACTAAGCAATGTCATTGACATATACCTAAGAGAGGGAGATGCCAGAAGCAGTGCTGATATTTGTCCCTCTCTATCCCAGTAAGTGTAGCAGGTCAGACACATTCAGAGCCAATAGGAATTCAGGATGGACAAATGAAACACTACCTTCGTTTTCTTTCGTTCTTGGTTTTCACGCATTTGCAACTATCTTTTTCTGGGGGAGTGGACTTTCCTTTTTTATTTTCATTTTACACTCTCTGTCCAATAGCTGAAAGGAACTCAGGCAATATTTCTCCACAGTCTGCCTGTGCCATTAAATGGGATTCTGTGATGTATCTCTTTGACAGTTTCATTGCAGTGCAAAAATATTTTTTGCCATCTTTAAAATACTGACTTTGGAAACCTCTGCAGAACCAAGGAGAAATGCAAATATTAATGAGCCTGATATAAAAACATTTTTTCCTCTATCATTTTTATAGTTGCTATAGAAACACCTTGGCCTTCACTCTTGCTAATTAGTCGGATTTTGCACATTTTATATTTGGAAATGCAAATCAGTTTTCATAAATTATTACTTATTTTTCCATTTATATTTACAGTACTGATATGCAGATACACACAGGAAGCCTGAGATATTAATTAGCTGCATAACACAAATAAGTGCAACATTTGTGGTCACATGACAAACCTGGTTTGCTTTTTAAAATGTTTGAAGGAAGTATGTACAGATATACTTTTAATTTTGTAGAAAGAAATGGAACCTTAACAGTTTTGGGGACAGGAGGGTAAAATGCTTTTCTTTTGAAGGATTGTATATATTTCTATGGATTTTAAATGAACAATTTAATTGAAAGAATTGCAATTCCATCCCAAGTCCTTATTCAAATGGAGAACATGTGCATCTGATTCCCCTCTCATTTGTGCCACTGTCAATGAAATAAAGCTCAATTTTGTAATCATTTACAGGGGAAATGGTTCCTGTCTTGGACTATGGAGATACTGGGATCCTGTTGAATTATTTGTCAATGATCTTGGGCATCACTTCTGGGAAGCCCTTTGCACTACTTTTTTGGGGGATTGGGCCATCAGAGAGGGAAAGAGACTCGACAGTCTCCACATGGATTTCCCTTAGAGGGATCAAAGGCACATGTTCACTTTCCACAATCCTTATGTGTCTCCATTTGAGCCTGAATTTTCAAAAGATCACTGCACTATGGAGAACACCCATCCTGACCTGAACAGCTGATGTGCTGGGTGGAATGAGGCTGCACACAACATAGGCTGAGCTAGTATTTATTTAACAAATTTTATATACCAGTTGGCTGGGATTTTCCTGTATTATACCATATGTCCCCTGGGTAGATGCAATCCCAGTTTATATGTATATCTTGGAATCAGCTTGCATGGGTGAAAAAAGCACTGTGTTAATCTAGAGGATTCAGGAACATATCCTCAGTTCGCATAGGGAGCTGGTCAGGCTGTAAGCATGCACAGGTTTGTGGTCTTGTGCCTCCTGGCTTCTCATGCAACTTAGAGTGTTCCTTATCATGGGATTCTGGGATTCACTCAGTTCATGGGGTGACTCTGCTGACCTGGCCTGCCACACCCGCCATCAGCAAGTAAAAATTATTGAGCTTGGATTGGCTTCAGCAGGTTTTTGACAGCTACCTCAGCAGATGCTCCAGTTGCTTTCCCAGACTTCAGTTTAGTCTCTCATGTCTCCCTCCCTCCCTCTCCCCCCCCTCTCCACACACACACACACACACACACACACGTAAAATTGTAATAGTAACTTTAAACTTTAAAACTTTTAAAAAAGCAGTATTAAAACTTAAACACACATCTTTCATATGTTTGCTGCAGCCACAGAATTCAAATTCTAGAGTACTCTGGTCACAAAATGTGAAATTCTGTGATGCTTCTAACAAAACTTTTGAAAGTCTAGTTCATTTGCCATTATATTTTAAGCTTTTGATATTTCTGTCTTCTTGATTTTTAATTAGTTCAGTTCTGAATTCAAAGTAATTTTTGGACCCACAATACTTGAAGTTTTGTGTGTACTTACTTTTAAGACTGGACCACTCAGCAAACTGTGTGACCAAGTCCCTCAATGATTATTTTTGTTTTCAAAACTGTCATGCATAAATGTCATAGATATAAATGCTCCTCCTTCCACTATGTTTATTCTTTTCTATTTATAACAATCAAAGCCACCAGATACAATTTTCCCAAAGATCTTGGCAGATACAGAAGAAGTCCCAACCCCATGTCATAAGGGGAAAAGTATTATTAGAATAAGAACTAGTCATACCAGCTACAAAGATTTGTAGTATAGCAGTACATGCAAATATAGATTTCTGCATGACACTGTTTGGGTGGTTTAAAAGCATCAACTAAAGCCCTGAGTATTTTTGTTTTTAATGATAATAATAATGGTTCCATAAATTCTGTGTTTCTTAATATGGTGAAATAAAAGACACAGATTTTAGTTAAAAAAAATGCTTTTACCTGTTTTCCTCACTCCTCTTCATCTCTGACCTCTCCAGCTGTTTTGTCATCCGAACATCCTCTGAACAGCCCTCTATTCTATTCCAATCTCTGCTGCCCTTCCTTGCCAATGTCCAAGATGGTGAACAACATGAAGCATCTTCATAATCTCTGTGGCAATAGCTTCTTTGTGTTTTTACAGTGACCATTATGCTTCTGGTGCTAAGTAAGTTCATAGTAGCAGCAGTGAATAAACACAGAAAACACACACGACACAAACTTACTGTTGGCAGCTGTTTGCTTTGGACAAGTTTTGGGAACATTGCTGTACATGTCTGAGCATAAAGTTACAACATGTACTTCAGAACTGGCAGCTGGGGGACTTTGGAAGGACAGTTAATTAAGCATCTTTTAAAAGGTAGCATGTTTACTAAACCACAATAGATGTGCTGGTTAGGGGCATTTTCATCTCCTGTTTTTGTTTGCAGTGCTGCTGGTAGTGTAGCACACTGGCAACGGGTGAGTTCCAGTATCATGCTAGCAAATATGACAGGATTCCTCCTTTTTCTCTCCCCCCCTGCAGCTCCTTATGCCCCAGATCTGCTCTGGAGGGTACCCCAATCCTCCAGAGCAGATTTTGGGAGGCTGCTGGAAGAGGACATGAAGGGGAAGCCCATTTGCATAAGCAGAAGTCGGTTGTGCAAGCAAGGCATTAGAATTGAATCTTACCTAAAGTTCTTTGAGATTCTTATTTGTCTTTACAAAAACACCACCACCACCCTTATTTCCACTTTGTAGATGAAAATTGTGGGTAAGAATTTATACATGGAAACTGAAGACAAGACAAATGGATTTGCCCAAGGCTACACAGTGAGTCTCTGGCAGAGGAAGGATTTCAACCTAGATTCCCCCAATTGAAATAAACTTGTTGTACCAAATTATGCCATACTGAGTCATTACAATTAGCCTACTCTGAATATGACTTAGTTGGGTACAAAAACACAACACCGACTCTTTACTTACTTGGACTTTGGTGTCAAGTTTCTAGATTGAATCTTGCAACACACAAGATGCGGACATCTCTGGACCCTATCCAGCTGCCAGAATTTTTTTGTGTTGTTTCATGAGTTGGCAACCCTAGAATCTCCTATAGAGCAAAGAGAAGCAGCTAAGCTTAAAAGCAGGGGGGGGGGGGGGAATGTAGTGTGAATGTGAGAATCAAGATTGGGCAAGGAAGATCAGCCAGGTTTTAACAAGCACGGATCATATGAGATTAGTCAGGGAAAAGGCTACCAGATCAGGTGCAAAAATGTCTTACGGTCTACATTGTGTAAATAAGACAAAGACTCTGGTCTTCCTCTGCAAGGTCAGATATTTCTTTACAAAGAAAATGTTGTGGCATTTGCTCTGAATGTGAGGAAATGCTCCAGTGTTGTCTTGTATTAAAAATGTCAGTAAGCAAACACAGCAATAGAATAAAAAAAAGAAAACACCAGAGAGGATTAGTAGCAACAGGCATTCCCTCCCCTGTATGCGAAGCAATATCCAATGTTTCTTAAAATAGGCTTTGTGCTTACTTTATGCTGCTCTGACAAAGGAGTGCATGCAATAAGAAAGAATTTGCTTCTCTCAGGCTCCCCAAAGCAAATAAGCTCTTGCATTCTGTGCTGTCATCAGGCCCAGGAAGGTCCTTGCAGGATCACAAAACAAATCAAGCAGTTGAGGGCTTCCGGGCAGCTAGCTAACAAAAATATACTATCAGAGGATGCAGCCCAGCAAGCTCTGCGGCTGTCACAGCGGTCGGCCTCCAACGTGGGCATCCGTTCAAGAGCTTCACTCCCACATCTGGTGAAGCTGTGACAATCAGTGTCTGACCATTTTAGAAATCAGATACTCTGGGTACCAGGAAGTTGATTTGCCTTCCACTTCCTTAACAAAACACACATTAATATTTAAGCTTTGCCTTCATAAAGCAGCATTCTGTCTCAGGCAAAAGTTATGTGCTGAGAAAGTTCACTTGGATGCAGCCAACCATATATACATTTCAAATATTCCTTAAGACCTTTTGAAAAGCAAGCCAATTGAATCCTGCTGGCTTATTATTGCTGTTTGACAGATTTATATGTATATTAAATCTTGATTTTATTTTATTTTTAAAAAATTATCTCTACCCCAAAGCAAGGGATGAAATATTTCCCTATTAAGGAAAATGAAAGACCTTAAATGCTTTTCACCTTATTCCTACCGTTGTTTTTTTAGCATCTTTCTTCAATTAGAGAGCCAGATGACATAAGGTTATCATATTATTTTCATTACTGCACACAATGTCTTAACTATCAAGGACCTCTAGCTTTTCCTTTTTCCTTAAAGATAACTCCTTTAAAGAAATCCTGTATTTTGTTTTTAACAGTGTGTCATAAAACTGATAACAGCATCTCAAATGTAGTGCAGCAATCCACTCCCAACTACTAAATGGTTCAGCAAACAACTAATTTATTTTTTTCTAAAGTTTTGCCACTACTGAATGGTGATTCCTCCTTCCCCCTGCTTCTCCCTCTTTTAAACCTATGAGTAGACAACAGGAAGAAGAAAGATGAAGTTCTTTAAGGGCTGCACTGCATTCTAAACAAAATAATCTCTTTGTCCAAATGAATGTTTTGTTTATGTAAATCTTTATCT
This sequence comes from Podarcis filfolensis, assembly GCF_964270895.1. NCBI lineage: Eukaryota > Metazoa > Chordata > Lepidosauria > Squamata > Lacertidae > Podarcis > Podarcis filfolensis. Next base: position 57,749,551 of record NC_139605.1, read on the forward strand.
GAAGTTTTGTTCTAACAGATGTTCACTGAAATAATAGACAGGGGCTTAAATTCAGGTACTGAGTATTTATCCTGTGGGAAGTTTACCATCTATGTACACCAATATTCTTTTATTTTACATATGTGATAAATCTTTGTTGTCTGCTTGGCTCTGCATGAACATTTGAAAAACAACAACAACAAACCACATAATTTATTGACAAATGCCAAACCAAATGACACTTGCATTTAACTAAAACTAAACACATTGGTCCAACTCAAGCTGAGGAAATACAAACAGGTAGCTTACTGATTGTTTATTTATTTATTTATTAGTAAACTTTCATGCAGACATTCCAACAAAATAATTCACTGCATGCGGCATTTAAAGCACGTTTGATGCACACGGCTTTCTGCAAGGAATTCTGGAAGCTACAATTCCCAGCATCCTTAACAAGCTGCAGTTACCAGGATTCTTTGGGTGGGCGTAATTGAAATGTGATTTGAATGTATGGCCTACAAGATCAGCAGTTGGTTGATTCTATGACTCAACCAACTGTTCTCACTGAGTCTGTGTCTGGAGCTCACATGACTGAATTATCTTACTACTGTACACAGAGAAACCATTTCCTTTTACAGTATGCGAGTGCTGGTAGCAAGTATACAATCACCAAGAGACAGAGTTATGAATCAGGAAACCCCCATTTTAGATCTTTCGTCTGCTAGGAGGGATTAGGCCATGCTCTCTCAGTCACAGCCCACAGTTCAAATGCAAAAACGGACATATAGTTCGACAAGCTGGAACAGACTCATCCACAACATTGCTTTGGGTGAGAGAACTCACCAGCCTAACCAGAATGCCTAGGTGTGGAGAATGAAATAAAGGTAGCATCTGAAGTGGGAAATATTGTAATAACGGGTAGCTTCAGGTACTCTCACATAGATTGTGACTATGTACACACCATACGTTTAAAGCATGGCTCTCCCCAAAGAAATTGTCATTTGCTCCTCACAGAGCTACAATCCCCAGCACCCTAACTACAGTTCCCATAATTCTTTAGTGAGGGGAAATTGGCCTTAAATGTATAATCTGTACACAACCTGGGTCCATGTGTGTTTCAGACAGAAGAAAGAGGGTATTTAAAAAAAAGAAACTGTTAAAAGCTGCCCTAGAACAGTTAGTCATGAAAACAACAAGACAGAAGGCAACTCTGGACTTTAATCTTGGGTGATCTTAAGACCTGGTGCGAGATGTAAGTGTTGTTGAACCGATTGGGAATAGCTGCCACAGTGCTGCCAAGCTCAACACATATGTAACTGGACAGTTGCCAAGCAAGTCAGAGTCACATTTGACCTCAAAACAAGAAACTTAAAAAAATGAGGGGAATGGTAAAAAGGATGTTGAAAGTCAAGAGGGTAAAAATCTCTCCAGAATGCTTGGGGGCTATACAAAAGCACAATGAGATAGAAGAAGGTCAGCTAAAAAATATATGGCAGATCAGGAAAGGTACCACCAGGGCCAGGAGGATATCAACATGGTCAACGAACAGTCCGATAAGCTGTTAGAAAGCTCCTCCTCCTCCTGCTGCTGTTGTAATGGAAGTTGTTACCAAGCTCAGCAGGTCAAGTGCTCTCATAGTGCTTGTGTCATTGTTAGCTACTTGCAGTTTGATCGTTTTGAACCTTTGGTGGTCTGTTGTACACAACTGCAGTGGCCTGTTCTCCCAAACATGATCATCTTCAGCTGACATTCTCTTATTAGTAGTTCTAACGAGGTGTTTAGTGCCCACCTACTACAATCTCAATCTAGTAAATAACTTAGCTAGTACAGCTATATTGAGAGAAGTGTTTAGTATATGCATATAAGGAGAGATCAATATCGGCATCCAGAGTATTGATACACTGTATAAAGATTTGTTATCAGTTTATCTGTAAAATTATACAGTTTATTTTGTATGCCACTGAGCAGCCATGTTTCACACAAACTCAGGGCAGGACTCAGTTAAGTGAGGATTGAGGTCCACTAGTGCAACAGGCCTCTCACTCCTCTCCTGCCCCTTGTGGCCCCTTAATCTGCACCGGAGGGTTGGGAGAACACCGAGAACAGGTTTAGCAGACAAGGGAAGAGAAGGTCCCTTCGCTCAAGTGGGTCTTGTTACACATACGCATATCCTTAGGGTGGAACTCAACACAGTGCAAAGGGTTGTAAGTCAGCTTTTACTTAGAGTAGACTCATTGAAGTTACTGGCAGTCAGTAACTTAGGTCAGGGACACGGGTGGCGCTGTGGGTTAAACCACAGCGCCTAGGACTTGCCGATCGAAAGGTCGGCGGTTTGAATCCCCGTGACGGGGTGAGCTCCCATTGCTCGGTCCCTGGTCCTGCCAACCTAGCAGTTCGAAAGCACGTCAAAGTGCAAGTAGATAAATAGGTACTGCTCCGGCGGGAAGGAAAACGGCGTTTCCGTGCGTTGCTCTGGTTCGCCAGAAGCGGCTTAGTCATGCTGGCCACATGACCCGGAAAAGCTGTCTTCAGAAGCAGACAAATGCCGACTCCCTTGGCCAGTAAATTGAGATGAGTGCCGCAACCCCAGAGTCGGTCACGACTGGACCTAACGGTCAGGATTCCCTTTACCCTTTACCTTAACTTAGGTCAATTATTTTCAATGAGTCTGCAACCCTAAGACTTAGTGGATGCTCACAACTAAATACTGAAGGGTAAAATGTTCTTGGCAGTCAGGACATATCACAATGTGCTTAGGTATCACCAGGGAAAGATCACGTGAGGTCAGGGGCTGGCATAAGATGTTTATTAACAGAAATGCAACTATTGTTCCCTTACTGGGTAATTTCACAATACCTCTCTCTCCTGATTGAAACAGGGTTAACTTCTTTTTCCAGTGTATAATATTTGCAGTTGTCGCCATCATATTAGAGAACTCAGCCATCCATGCAGAGAACCAAGAAGGCTAATTAGGAGTCAACAGTGTGGCTCCTTAGCATTGCAAACACACACACACACACACACACACACACACACACACACACAAATACACTTTAAAAAACACCCAACAAACCACATTCTAAATCACCCTATTACTGGTGCATGTGTGCTAGCTTCAGTCACCAAAAATCTTCTAGCGTTCAGAATGCTTGCTGGAGAAAGGGAGACCATCTGGCAGGTAGAGAAAGTAGGGTTATATTTGCTGTTTCTGGAATTATGCTGGTCATGCAATTCTGGTAGCGTTTCTCCAGTGATGGTAACTGCCAGATAATATGAGAGCCATTGACAACTTCCTGCCTCTCCATTCACCAAGAATGTGCTTTATCTCATGACTTCTTTAAAAAGGTGGCCCAGTGCAACTGAGGACATCGATAATAAAAGAAGAAAATGATTTTTATAAATGGATGGCATGAAACAGCAAGACAAACCATTTCCATAAAAATAGCAGCACATAACTAATAATATCAAGATCAATTAGCCCATAATAACCGCAGCATCAAACAATTTCAATAAAGATTACTAGCCATGGGGGGCGGGGGACAGAGCAAGGTGTTATAGGCCAAAGGATCTTCTTAAAAAGAAAAGAGGTCTTTACCAACTAATGAACAAAGCGAATTCTATTCAGGATGTATCTCGAAATTATAGGTGTAACTCCCGAGGAGGCTCTTTCCCTGGTTCCAATCGAATAAACCTCAGGGAGAGTTGGAACATAAAAGAGATTTCTGACAATCGTTTTAATAAGTGGCCAGGTTAATATGGGAAAGGGTGGTCCTTCGGCTATCCTGGGCCTACACTGTGGGTCCCCACTTGCGAACGTAAGAAGGCCCCTGCTGGATCAGACCAGAGGCTTATCTAGTCCTGTATCTTGCTTTCCACAGTGGCCATAGACTTGTCTATGGGAAGCCCACAACCAGAACATGACAGCAATAGCTCTCTCCCACAGTCATTTCCCAGGAACTAATAGTCTACCTCTGGTCATGGGGGTGGTATTATACAGCCATCATTCCTAGCAGCCATTCAGTAGTGGATGGCATGATGGGTGGCACCACTCACCTGGCCACTGCTTGTCATATCACTGTTGCTTATTGAGAGGTAGAGTAGGAGAGGCAAGGTAGCAGAAAAGTTGGTGCTGTGCAAACGCATTGGCTGAGCCAATCCTGTACTTCTTGCTGGGGCGTTTGCACTGTACCAGCCTCCGCTCTGCCTCTCCCTTCCCCCTCTCTCTTCTGGTAAGCAGCAGTGATGTGACTGTCTAGAGGACAGGTGAGCGGTAGAACCCGCAACCCACTTTATAGTCCTTGACAGCCTTATTGTCACTAATATTGCCTTTTCAAAGATGGAAAATCTGTGTGTGTGTATTTCTAACTTTATCTCCGGGGCGAAAGTGAAACTTCTCACTGAAGATCTGAGATGGTATAATTTGGTAATTTTTGCCCGCTGTTAGATAATAAGAAAGAAAGCACAACATGCTTGTAACCTTCACATTTGTGAATCAATTGGTAGATTTATTAAAAAAAATATCCTTTGGTATTTTTCTCAGTTTAACCATTTCTGTTTAGACTATTGAAGCACAATGAGGACTGGCTTCAAAACTGAATTTTACCCATAATAATTGGTTTCAAGAGAGAGAATCTGATGAACGTCCTTATGCTTTTTTTTTAAAAAAAGTTAGGGATCTTTGGGGCTGTGTCGCCCAGTGTTGCCACTTACAAGCCCATGGGCATAGCAGGTGTGGCAGTTGCCCCCCTAAATAAATAAAAATAAAAATACTTAACTAACTGGGGTTCTGCCCCCGCCAACAAAAGCCTGCCCCCCAACAAAAATCCTGGCTATGTGCATGTACAAGCTCTGAAATTTTGTATGTTCAGTGACCAGAAGAAGGAGCACAATACACATACTGATGTTCTTCCAAGCAAAGCGGAATGTTGGGTCACGTATATCACTATGTAGGTATATTGGTATTTAATGCAGTCACTTCTTACTATCAGTAACCGTGAGAAGGTCACTGAAGGTGTGGCCCAGTGGGTGTATTGAGGCGGTTGGTGAGTTTCACTGATATGGACTGGATCCCCCTTATTTGTGATTTAAATGTGTGAGGGGGTCCATCTGAATGACTTTAGTGAAAAGGCTGGCGAAATCTGTCAAAGTGAATACATCGAGGTTAGCTGAGTCAAGGTTTATGCCCTCAGTTGTGGTCACATGGCAGGGCGAAGGCTAATAAGCAACGGATCATCATTTCCCCTACTCGTTTTAAATGATGTAGTATTATTTTAAGAAAAAATCCCCCAACTCTTTTTGTTGGAGTGTTATGTCTCTCTTTATAGTATACATGTTTCATTTAATGCTCTAAATGCTTCTTGGCTTGCCTGCTCCCTCAGGTGCCAGAGCAGTAACCATTGGGCAATTCAAGAGCAAAAATACACTTAACAGATGCTCTCTCAACCTTTCATTTCCTAGGGGTGATGCCGGTTCATTCCTTGCCAGTCTTGAAGTACCATGGACTGATTTTTAGGCATACAGAGTCAACCTGTGTGCCTAAAAAGTTACTTTCATCAGCATCTAGGGAGCATTTGTGAAAGCATAACAGTGTGTTTTGTAAGATGGCCTAAAATGCCTATTTAGAATATAAATACCCTTCCCTCAGAATTGCGTAACCACAACCACAGGTTCCTAAAAATAGTTCTGTGCTGGGAAATAATTCTCAGGATATATTTGTCATGGTGTCTTTCTCCCTGGCTATACTCTATCACAAGCCTTTTGGTGTTCCATGTGTTTTGGGAGTGAAATATAATTTGCCAGTGTGGGGATAGTGCAGTGATACAAGTGTGGCAGGGGTGGTGGAATCGTGGAATGGTCATTTGTCCTACTTTACAGAGCACAGTCGTCTATGTAAAGCTGTCCTTTGTTTGAAGGGCTGCTGCCATTTAAATTTAAAGAGCCTTCAAAGAAGGGAGACCAGGAGGGACCTAGTTGGGGTGCCATCTCTGGTTGCTGCCCAGATGATACTCACCTGTGACAGAAACTTCTCGATAGAGTTTCCCCCTTTATGGAATGCCCTCCCTGGTGAGGTTCCTCCGTCTCCCTCATTATTAACATTCAGGTGGAAGTTAAAAACAATCTTGTTCATTCAGAGATTTGACAGCTGAAGTATGCTGCTGCTGGCAACCTTGAAATTAATTAGCTGTGAGGATTTTTGAATGTTTAAAAAAGTTGTATCGCTTTGCTCTTTGATTGCTTGCTGCCCCGGCAAGGAGGACAGGATAAAAATGTATTAATCAAAATAATAAACAAACTAACAAACAATTGCACAAAAATGGGACTGAGAGGTTTTGGCCCTCTTCAGGCGTTATACTGCTGTGTTAAGCAAACGTGAGCAGCAGTCCTTGCGGACAAGCACGATCGCTTTGCCTCCCTCTCTCATCGCCTTCCTGATCTCCTTCCAAGAGCTGGGCTGTGATCTTCTGACCAGAGGGCTTCTTGTTCTCATGGAGGATTGTTGTACATCCTAGGAAAAAAATGGAAGGGCGATGTGGGGGGAGGCAGAGCCAGAGTGCTTGTCCACATGGGCCTCCTCATATGCTTGCTTACCTGATTTATTTTATTTATTTCAGAAAACATTTCTATGCCGCATTTCACAAAATTTATCGAAGTGGTACATAACAGTTTAAAACAAGAACATTTCATTTTCATATACACACCATACATGAGATCGATAATAGATAACAGAACAAAACTAAATAGCAATATAATGTTTGAAGAGGGCTTAATTCGCAGTCATTCACCATTATTATTGTTAATTTATTGATTGGAAGGGTTGGTTTGTGTCCGTACGAGAAACACAATGATAATAACGTAAGGTCAAACTGAAATAAAACCGGAATGGAACCATCCATGGAAAAAGGCCTGATGCGTAGGGCAGGGGGAGGAAAAGAGAGGAGTGGGTCAGCTCCTTTTGCTCTTTTTCAATTTGCTGCGGGGATATAAAACACCTCTACACTTAGCTAGGGACAGAGCTCAGCATCAGCTTGCCATAAAACTCGGTAATTTTTGTAATCAATAATATATAACACAGCTAGTCCATGTATGGTGAGCAAGGATATTCCTTCTGCCCACTGCTAGACTGTGTTCACTTCCCCAGTGTTTTAAAATGATATGTACGGGGACAAGAAAGGCATGACTAATCCCATTTCCGCTCTCCTGGAATAAGTGCCCACACAATAGGGAAACACCCCATCGATGCTACTTGGTCTGTGAACTTTAGTTCTGTCTCCAGGACCAAGTTGATGTGAACTGTGGCCTCTGCCCGGAACTGAAAGACAACAGAACAGCAGGCTATCGTGTAGAAGCCTTATGTGTTATTGGATTGTCAGCAGTTGGAGGAGGAAAGCATATTTTCCTTAAATACCCATGAGGAGACAAGTATGTCCTATACAATCATTTTGCTACATGAGGTGCCATCTCAAATCTAGTTGAGGTTATAGCAGAAAGAGAGTGCAGCGTTCCACTTATTTAGAAAGACTTGATTCTTTAGTTCCCAGTTCCCATTCTGCACATGGGTGTTAAATCAAATTTAGCTGCATTCATAAGCCAACAGTAAAAAGCTATTGCAGGTCCCCTAATATGGGGTCTGGGGGGGGGGCAGTTCAGAAGCACTGAGGGCAAAAGGACCAAATACATGTTTCAGTCATAAATACTGCTACTCAGGGGTGTCAGGTAAGGAATATGTTTATTGAAATTAAGAAAACAGGCCAAAATGTCTTGTGGGAACTGGATGTCAGCCCATGTCTTCCACAAAACTCATAGCCATTTATAAGTGTTAAACCATAGTCTACTACAGTATATATATTTAGGGGTGGGGCATTCTAATTTATTAATATATATTCAGAGGAGGAAATTTTATTGCAAAGGCCAATTCTGCACCGCCACCACTGTTTTACTTTGCATTTTTATCTTGTGAACCAAAGGCGGTTCTTGTGTTGAAAGGCGGTATATCAGTCAGTCAGTCAATCAATCGTTCAAGTAAATAAATAACAAGAGAACATGCTGTGCATGCAAAATATTGCAGGGCCATCTTCAAAAGAATTGCACAGACAATTTGGCTAACAGAAACTTGCCATGTGGGGAAATTCCCTCTGGGTTGCTCCATTGCTAATAAAATTCAATACAGTTCAGTAATTGTTCTGACTAGGTATTCAATCCACAAGGAACCAGTGCAGTGGTTCTGCTTGCACAATATATACTGCTTTATATAGAAATTGAAAAGAAGGTTTCCCTATTATAAGCCTCATTTATGTAGAACATTAAAAGATCTTCTCATATGGGCTATAGTTGTTATTTAGATATGGGTTATATCAGGGTAGCCACTTTTACTGGACCATGATTTGGTGATTATTGTACGTGACATTTATCTTGGGAGAGATGAGACTTCTTTGAGTGTATTCTGCTGTGGCAATCATGCCCACTGTATATAGCAAGCATCTTCACTATCTACTGATACCCCTTTGGAGGTTAATCTATTGTAAAATTAGATTGTAAAAATGGACACAGATTTCAAATTTACATATCGGTGCTTAAAGCGTTTGTGAAATGATTCAAATGCTGTAAAATATTCCTAATGCAGCTGAGGTTGAAGCATAATTCATGTGTGATATGTAAGCCATCCAAATGAACATGGATTCTTTCTTATGGACCCTTTCTGCTTTCAATTCATCTTTCAGAGGTTCTTACCCTCCCAATTTGATTGCCTTAAGAACACAGATTGTCTTTTCTCGATGGCGAAACTACTTTAATCCCCCTTTCCAGAGGTCAACTAATCTCCAGTCTTAAGTGCCATAGATGCAAATACACTTCTCCTGCAATGTTCCTCCTAATTTAATTCCCTTCTAAGCTTTCGCGTATAAACCAAGTAATGGAACCAGTTTGGAAGGGGTCAAAAGGTTTCTGTTCCAGTAAAATTTAAATTGACATCATACACTGATAATGGTATGCGCTGCTCTACTATAAACATTTGCTGCCACTTTTTCAGCGAATCATTTTGTACCCCAGCAGCTAGACACTGAACAAAGGTGCTGCTTTGTTATAACTCAAGTTACAGCTTTTGCTTTCCTGTAAAAGTACCCTCCTGCAACTCAGAACACATGGGAGACAAAAATCAATTGACTTTGTTCATATTTCTACCATTATCCTCAAATGAACCCAGCAACATGCATTCCAGCTGTGCCTGGTTAACAGCTATATTATTTAATTTCTTTGGATATTATACTTTTGCCTGCTTTAGTTGGTACAAAGCTACCTGATTTCTTGAGTATGAGACATTTCTAACTATGCTAACGTGCACTCGATGCACTGAAGCCATTTCCAAAATCCCTTGGTGGGGCGCCTCATCTGATTGCTCATGGCTTTCCTATTTGGCTTGGTTGTATGTACTTGTATATTTGCAAGCTTTATTTGAGTTTGTGGATAGCTGCCCAAGTTAGGCACACTTGACTGATCTCATGAGCAGCGCATTCACAATATTGATTCTAGCTAGAGAAATCCCAGTCCTATTGAGGAACACTACCTGCTGCTATCACCATCACCATCACACATTTAAGTAGCGCTTATTTAGTAGCAATCATGTTGCTTATTAATAACATATGAACATACAGAGTATTTGCACGTGCATTGTCTCAGCAAAATATGCTGTCGTGTGTAAAAGGAAGCTTTGTTATTAAACTCGAGAGAAAGCTGGCGTTATCAGCTGGGGACGTTTTAAGCAGACTGGCCTGATAAATGTACTGTTCTTGTGGATTATTTCTTCCCTTTGTGCAGGAACTCTGGCTCTGTGTCAGAGCCTAGGCCTGACAGAATCCAGAGCATGCAACTATACTAATTTATTATTAAAGGCCATGGGGAGCCAGTGGCTCGCTAGACAAGATGTAGCAGCACAGAGGACCAGGCCTGGATTGTGTTGTGTGGCACTTTTCCTTCTTTGAAGCACATGGCTGATTCCTGCTACTTTATAACATTCGGAAAGTCTTCTTGTGACTATCTTAAAGGGGGAGGAATTTGCCATTGTTACTGATTAACACATAATCATTTAAAATTAACAATATATATATCTGAATGTGCTACCCAGTGCTTTTTTCGGGGGGGGGGGATGCAGGGATACGCATACCCCTAAACATTTTGTGAATCTAAGTTTGGCCTCATTGAGGGGCAGTATTTCAATATGAGTAGGAAAACATTTCATTTATTTATTTTAGGGGGGGGAGCAATGTTGGTGCTACCAAACCGCATGTAATTTATCTGAAATGCATTTTTAAAAACCTCACCCAACTTTCAGGTCATAATGAAGCGCAAGGCATTGTTAGCCTCACCTTAGCATCCTTTTTAAATAGCCATTTTGGTATTCATAAGAATTATGATTTGCATGACCATTCTGGGAAATAAAACATTGTCTTCTCGGTATCTTTTAAAGGACCTCCAGTCACAAATCATGCACTTTGCTGTCCCTTTTGTTGTTAACCTCCCTAAATAATTTTGGGGTGATCAGCAGGTCTGGACACCTCACTGCTTACCCCAGATAATTTGTAACCAAGTTGAAAAGCAATGGATTTGACATTACCCTCATTTCCTTTTGTTGAGATTTTCTCAGTTACCATATGAGCCATAAACATTTTTAAAAGGGGGAGGTTCCATAGTCAAGTATGAGTTTATATTGGCAAGAAAATTCAGGAAAAAACTGAAACTTATTCAAAACTGTTGTTGAGCATGTTTCCACTCACTACCTTACTTTCCCCTTTTTCACCTGCAATGCTAATGGCTGCACAAAGCTGCCACTAGCGGTTAACCAGAGCTTTGACTAGCCTGCAACTGCAGGATCATTTTTCGTTATTGCTGCTTTGGAAGGAATGGCTGCAAAATTTAGCAAGCATGGCTTTCATTAGATTTCCTACCCCTAGAAGCCTCTTCTGGATCCTTGAAACATGCCCCTGTCAGCTTGGAATCTTCGTCACAGGTCTGAAATCCATTTCCCACAACGTTACGAATTAAGAAGCTGCAAAGACCGATCTGTGCGTTTGTGCTGGAGGAGGACCGCTGATATGCAGCAGAGCTGTCATTTCAACAGGAAACCATCCATCATTTGCCTGCTAGTCCTCAATAATCACCTTCTATTACAGTCAGATTGAATCTTCAATTCGTGGCATTATGCCAGGTTTCCTACAGTTCTCGATTTCCTGTACTTTACAGAGGTATTCAAAATAATTTACCGTTTAGTTCAAGAGACGTATTCCTCCTGAAAAATATTATTGTCATTAACCTGTTGATGCCAAAAGGTTTGGGAAGTGTAACCCTTGATCTCTCCCTTTAAAGGTTTCTTTTTTCTGACTGTAAGCATGCTGTAATATTTGTATTTTTTTATGCCATCCACACTGATGCAATGTAAAAATGGAAATATGGTGGGCAATGACCCTTTCCCTAACAATATAAGCAATGACCTGATTATAAAGATTACATCAAGCAGAAAGGTAAGGGTGCCAGTGCAGGGAATAATCAAGCAAATAGTGAAAATAGCAACCAGTAAGAAATAGCAACCAGTAAGAACTTAAGGCTGTGCATACCCTCCACTTCTAAGCTAGAGTAGAAGTCAAGAAAAACAACTAAATTTATCCTGTCAATTTTATTTCTTTGCTGTAATAACACATCCTGTCTACACAAGGGTACCATTGCTACTGTTAAAATGTATTGATGGTTCTCAGAGACCCAGAATGGAAGCACAGAGATACAGAGGTGGAAAAGTACTGGTTTCAGTTCCTTTCCTTGTCATTCTTTGGAACACACTGTGTGTGTTTAAATTAAGTGTAAAGGAAACACAGCATGATCCTAAATGAAATCTTATCACTGCCTTTCATCTTGCCCATAGTGTCATTTTTTGCATACTGATCACCATTAGAAACATAGGAACTTAAGAAGCTGGCTTATTTTCAAGTCAGAAGATTGGTCCATCTAGGTCAGTGCCGTACACATTGATTGGCAGGGGACTTTCCCAGCTCTACGTGGAGATGCCAGGGATCTCAAAGTCTAAACATACCCTGATCCATGCACCCTTTTGCATGGATCCTTTAGCTGCTTCCTCCATCAAGGTGCATGGTGATGTCTTTGCAAGGAACTACCGGAACACAGTTTGGTATTTGTCTTTCCAGTGATTGCATATGCTCAGAGGCACTGTTTGCCATTGCTTCACTTGTTCCAGAAGTGAAAATAGGTACTAAAAAGCCCAGTGGGACTGAGTCTTGTTTGGGCCTTGGGTCATTAGTTTGTATCCAGTGGTTTCACTCAGGTGACGGTAAGACTTTTGTCAGCAGAATGGAAAGGGAAGCAATTTTGGGTGAGTCACCCTCTCCACTGGGATTCCACCAAATCCCCCAAAGGGTTAGGGGACTCTCCAAAGCAGATTTAGGAGGGGCACTGGAGCTGCAGGGGGATGAAATTGATGAAAAACCCCTGTCCCCATTCTGCTTACAGAACTCTTAATCATCTGAGCAACACCATTGGCTACTGCCTTCAGATGGTGAAACAACTTGACTGATTTTAGTTTCTCCATCTCCTGACTTGTAAGGGACCTCATTTGCTGCTCCGCCTCAGGCAGCAAAATGTTCTGGGCTGGACCCGTTTGTGCATTTTGAATATTGGTAGGATCTTGAGAGTATTAGTTTTTGCCTGGGGCTTTCACTGGCGTGTTTTTGGCAATCTGATGGACTGTGATGATGTCCTGGTGTGCTGTAGTGTAAAAAATGGGTGGAAGAAAACCCTGAAGACCAAAGGTGTCTAAGACTGCATTAATATTTTTCAGAGCTGCTGTAACTACGCCAGAAGACTCTTTTGTAGCAGAAGTGCACCATGACCCCTAACTTTCTGGCATTTGTCATATACACAAAAATAACATGAGAGTATATTATTCCCATGCAACATATGCAGAGCGACTTTGTCTCTGGTTTCTGGTCCATTCTGGTGTATGTCTTTGAGCGATGAATACATTATCCTATCTTAGTTTAACATCCTGGTGGTGTGTGTGACCGGGTGGAAGGAAGCATTCCCAAACGATGACTTTCTTTTTTTTCAACAACTGTCATAAAAGAGAAGGATAGGGTTTTTCTTTTTCTTTTTGCCATCCAGTTTCTTGATTCTGCAGTAAAAATGGGTGAGTGTGTTTGTGGGGGAGTGGCTGTACCATTGTGCATGCCTCATATCCAGCAGAAGAAAATAGGAAATATTTCACCCTGGCTCAAAAAGGGTGGGGATTTCTTTGTTTCTTTTTATATTTATCCAGGAAAAGCTGACAATCGTCCCACATTAATGAACAACACCATCAATCACAGCACTGACAATGAGCGGAAAAGCGAGGTATATGTCAGACTGACGACATATTGCTTTTTTCAGCTAGGGCACGGCTGTTTATAGCCCTTTTTTTTTGGTCTGGCAAAAGGCTTACTGCTTTGGGATGGAACTACAAAGAAGACTGTGCAATAAATCTAGAAATATGCTTTGTTGCTTCAGAACTTTTAGCACTCATTTGCTTTCATTTTTTTTTAAAGCGCTAAACAAGTTAAAGCATGGAATGCACAAAAGTATTTTCTTTCACCCCAGTCCTGAGGGAATATTGATGCCAATGCTAAGAGAGTTGGACCTCATAGTCCTCCTCCTGTTAAGTCCCTGTGTGTAGTTTGCTTGTTATTTGCATTTGTACCTGTTTTCTGGCAAAAAAAAAAAGGCCTTTGGAGTTTGGTATCCAAAACATTGCAGCTAAGTAGAAACCATATTTAATTGCAGGGACGTTTTTAGGACCACACAGCTGTACCAACCAATAGCACATTTGGGAGGATGCCTAGTCCATTTGCTAAGGTGTTCGCTTATTACCTGCAGGCTGCTTTTAAATGTGGGAAAGCAGTCCAAAATATGACCCTCCCAACCTACAGTCTGAAGTGATAAGAGTCCAGAATTCTGCCACATCATTCCATCACCTCACACTGTGTAACGAGAGGAATAGCGACACTATGAACAACAACCAGAATATCCTAGGTGTTGTAATTAATATTTTAGCCACAGAGGGGACGATTTAAACCAGAAAGCTGTCTTTTATTGGAGCATTTATATGAGAAAACATTAGCCCAAGTTATAGGTATGCCCGTAACTTTTCACTCTCTCAAGAAGACAGCAGTTTGTCTGTGGGAAGAGCAGTGTCTGTGAGAAGCATTGTTTGTTAAAAGAATGGGCACTGCAGTGGAGAGTGAAGGAGGTTCAGACTATCCTTTTCACATGAAGGTTTCGTTTCAGTGCAGGTGGAAGGCAGGTCTCCCTTGTCTTTTCCTCCTGCCTTTCTTCTTCTTGCGCCGATACATGCAAGACACACACCTACCAGTTTTTCTCTGTGGCATATCTCTTGGTTCTCTGAAAGGCATTTGGCAAACAGTCTCTCGGACCACAACTGCTGTCTTGTCAGACGTAACCTGCTGATGGCACCATGCAAGGCTTGCGAAAAGATCCTACACACAATGTAGATGATACTTGGCCTTTGTATATATGAGTGAAATGCTGTCTCAGGCATTTTGACGTGAAAACGATGCTAAAACAATCCAACCCAACAGTGACCCAATAATAAACAGCCTATGTACTAGACTGGTCTCTGGTAGATCTTGTTTAGAACCAAATCAGTGAACCAAATAGGCAGAGTAGGCGCACAGGCCTATGGGCCCCACGTCTTTTGGGGCCCCCGTGACAACAGATCAAAATAATATTGATTTGATCTTGAAATAAAATTGCAACATTGTAGTAGGAGATAATTTGTGACAATCCCACCCCCCCCCCGAGATTTTGACTGCCTAGGGGCCTCCACAGGGTTTAACCCAGCACTGAACTGAATCCTGTAATCCTTTACAGAGTTACTGCAGAGTAAGTACCGCTGCAGACTTAGAATGCAATCCTAACCATTCACAAGTAAGCACTATTGAATTGAATATTGAATTCAGTGATGCTTCCTCCCATGTATGTGGGGTTAGGATTGCGGTCTTACTGTTAATGGGATTAACAACCCCATTATTAACAGTCCCCAGTTGTTAATCCCATTAACCATTGACTGATAATAAATTAATCTTCATAGTTATTTGCTCAGTTTACTCCTGGATAATTCTGATTTGTTTCATGTAGCAAACTAATAATTCTTTCTCAAATATATATATATTTCATACAGGGGAACATGGAGGACCCATTTGCTTCATGTGGGTTCTTATTTACAAGGGTAGACTCCTAAGATCACTGTCTTTAAGCCTAGTCGTGTGGGTATAATAACACAGATTCATGTGGGACATTTCTAGCATAAGCAAATGCAGGCAGACCAAGACCATCTGACTGGTTTTTTAAAAATAAGGCAAACTCTGCTTGGGAGGCACCCTAGTGAGATGGAAATAATGACTATATAGAGTTCAGAGAATCAGCCACCCCAAATCTCTTCCCTCATCTGAAAGCACAAATGAAAGTCGGACCGATTCATTTCATGATGTTGTTCCCAGATGTTTTGTTTATGGGAAAGTTTCCTTATGTGCAAACTAACTGAAAACAAGAAATATAAGAGCTCCAAAACAGTTTTAAAACCCCAACAACAACCTTTTCCAGGCAAAATTACAGCTACTTGATGAGAGAGATATTTTCACGGCATCAGCATAAAAGACAGAAATTCTCATCCAGAAATGGTATGTAAATAAATAAACTCTAATTGGGTTGACAGTGCCCCCTTTCCTGGCAGTGCCAAGAATCCTAGCATTGTAATTACACCGTTCTGGGCAGACATGTGGTATCCATTAAGAAGGAACTGTGATTGACGGAACTCATGAGGCATGTCAGAAAAAACACATCAATGTCTTTATAAAAGGATGGGGGGAGGGGAGAGAGGAGATCCAAACTCACTTTGTAGGAAATGGGCTTTTGTAAATGGTTCAAAATGGCTAGAATAATGCAATAAGCAGAGAGGGTCAAAAATCAAGAAAGCATGATTGTGCATAAATTTCGAAGGCTCTAATGCTGATAGTGTTTCTTTCGGGAAAATAAACTTTCTATCTCTTTTCCAAAGTTCCTTTTTTATTATTTTTAACCTGTTTTCCGAGCATTTGAAGATGTTTTCAATTAAGATGATAAATATGTTCAAAGACTGCAGAAGAAGGATCCCTAAGTTGTAAAGAACGGTATACACTTTCCCATAAGCAATTGGCAGTGTGTGTGTGTGTGTGTGTGTGTGTGTGTGTGTGTCGGTTGTTTAAGGGAGGAGACAAATTGCATTGTAAGAATATTGTAAACTACATCTAAAGAGCAGAGCAAAACACCCTGAACTAAAGGCTTGCTTTAATCACCTAAAGTGACTGAAACATTGGGAGGTTTATTTCTGTGCCTTAGCATAAATACTTTCTTTCCCCCCGAAATGACAAACATTTTAAGATTCTGCCAAATAATCTCATCACCTGGCATCCTCACCATTTTATGTTAGATGTGTTTTCTTGACAACAAAACAATTTCCTCTGCCCCCTCCCTTAAAGAGTGCTCTGTTTTTCTTTTTAAAAAATAGCAAAAAACTGTGTTTCTTAAAAAGATTACCTTTTAGGAAAATTATTTGCCATGAAATGTTTTAAAATGAAGCATGAAGAAAGGTATTCAAAGGATTTTTAAACTGTCACAGTGGAATAGTTTGGGGAAACCTCTGCTGCAATATTAGTCATGTCAATAAATTGGCATTTGTAGTTAGTTTGCAACAAGCATTTTATGCTTTGCTAGTGAAATCATGGTACTTGCCATTTTATACAGTGGATTCAGGCTGTTGAACCTTGAGCAAGCTTGAGATACCCCTGGACTTCATATTGAGTACATGGAAACATAACCAAACTATATGCTTGTACTGTATCAATTTTATACCACTTTAACTGTCAGTACTCTCTTCAAAGAGTGTTGGAAATTGTAGTAGTTTGGTATTATAATTCTTTTTGTTCAAGATCCCTCCTTTCGCCTTCAAAAACCTGACGTTCCTTGGAGAGGTAATGTCTGCATACTCTCAGAATTAGCTAACTATCCTGAAAACTCACAGCCTGTGCTGGTCTTGATCTGCCAGAAACTCCCCTCAGGAAAAGTTGGTGGTGTTGGCAATTCCAGCTCTGTTGAAAGGTCTTTCTTTTTTGCAGGGACCTGGGTCTCAGAATCCTTTGCACATTTGATAGCAGGTTCCAGAAGAAGCAATCTGGGACCTTTTTTGTTATAATTATGAATGGAGCATCATCTCCCCTACGTGGATTATGGGTCTTGGAGTCTTAGCACCACACAGGAAAAGTCACTTCACTAGAGCCTGGAGGTGTCTGCCTTTGTCACCTTCCCCTAGGCAGGTAGGGAAGGGAGAGATGGTGGCAGCCACAGAGACTGGGAGTCTACCCTTAAGCCTTTGTGAGCATTTGCAGTGAATGCTCAAAATGGCTCAATCACTTTCAAGGGTGAGCAGTGGGATGTTTGTGCATCCTTCGTTTATATGTGGCATGACTGCGATGGTATGAGGAAGTACTTAGCAATGTATGCCTGTAGTTAGTAAATGATATTGCTCTTGTTCATCCAGAACCAACTGGGAGATGTGCAGGTGTTGTGTTTGGTGGGATGAAGACTCAAATGTGCTGTCAGGAGCAGAACCAGTATCTGAAGAATCAGAGTGAGAGTTTTTACTTACCAAAAAGAGAGTACTTCATCATGAGTAGATGACAGCTTCAGAGGTCAAAATTTCACAATAATTATTTAAGAATCACCTGTTGAAAATGCCAGGGTGCCCAGCATGAGCCAACGTCCCGTCCATCATAAATATACACGTGTCTGTCAGCATGATGGGTAGAACCCATCCTTTCATCTTCATAATCTCATCTTGGGTTTTCCCTTTGGCACACTAAAGTGTGACATGTAAAATGAACCTAGGAACCTAGGAATGATCTCCCCTCAGTGGAATGATCTCACCTCTCCTCACTCTATGTGGTGTTTGGGGCTTCTCTTGACCCAGAACAGATGTGGGGAGGCACAGGGAGCATGTGGTTAGTAGGAGAGGAGTGAAAGCCCTGTTGTGCTACTTATAGGTTGGCTAAATTCAGCCCATAATTTTTTGTTTATGATTACAGTCATACCCCAGGTTGCAAACGCTGTGGGTTGCACGTTTTCGGGGTACGGACCATGCCATACCCATGTGCAGAAGCGCTAACGCAAGCTTTGCTCATGTGCAGAAGTGCCAAATCGCATCACGCGCCTGCGCAGAGATGGCGCTGCGGGTTGCGAACATGCCTCCCGCACGGATCACATTAGCAACCCGAAGTATGACTGTATAGAGGATATCTGAGCACAGAAAGTACAACTTAAACCCACGGTCGTAATGGGACTCTGAACTGCTTCAGTTGGGATAATAATTATTCGTAATAAAGAGGCCTGTCATTTCATTCAAAGCTGATGAACCTAGTTGAGATTAGTGCTACAAGTCAGCATCAAACTCATAGTTGGTTTGAAGCTCGCTTGCTTCAAACAAACCGTGGTGAAAATAAACCATAGTTTATCATCTCAGGTTCAGTTGAAGTAGCAAGCTGCAGTTAATAATAAATGGATGTAAATGTTTGTGATTGGCGGAAAAGAAAGAGCAGTGTACAGGCTTAACACTCATTGTGACTCATTCACATAACAATAAACCATGTGGCGATGTCAAAACGTTCCCTCTGAATCCGTCTGTGACTTGGGGTAGGAAGGCATTGTGAGAGGCATGTCCTTTTTATAGTTTATGGTGTGACTAAAAGCTTTTTAGAAAAAAAGGATGCTCTCCTTTGATATTTCAGTTGGGTGTGAAAAGAAACTGGGCATATCCATGGGATATCATTTTATGCAATATGTGAAGGCATTAATTCTAACAGCCAAGTGATCAATTAGATTTTGGATTCTGGGAGAGAATGGCAGCAGTTCAAATACATCATTATTGCCCTGTTCTGGATAGCATGTATTACGGAAAATATTAAATGGCTAAGAGATTATCCTGCATGTTTGAAACTTCCCTTTGAGTGCACAAACTCAATCTCACTGAGAGACAGTTTGGGCCTTGTGGGAAATAGTGTGAGACCTTTGGGTGAGCATTTTGTCTCTGAAGACTCACAGCCCCCAAGTTTCCCACCCTTCTGCACAACTTTACCATTCATGTCTTACATTTTCCCCTCGCTGAAATTGGTGCTGTGTACACACCATACATTTAAAGCGCATACATGCATGCAGGTGTGCACGCACAGCCCAGAATCCTGGAAACTGAGCTTTACCTGCCACAGACCTACTTTTTCCAGCATCCCTAACAAACTACAGTTCCCAGCAGTCCTCCAGGGTTGTGGCTGTGCTTTAAATGTACTGTGTGTGCACAGTGTGCGTCTGATTAGTTTTTGCTCCCCTGTCAGAGTCAAAATTTCATGAAGTGATAAATACACTGTAAACCCTAAAGGAGTCAACGAGTCTGTGCAATGTAGTGAATGGATCTCTTTATTTTTAAGATGATAAGAAATCACCACAGTGAATTCATGTTTAATTACAGATACCCCTTTATTCAATATTTGGCCTCCTAAGGGCTTTCTTCCTAGTCTATTTTTGTCAAACTGCATTTCCCCTTACTTTTATGCTTATTTTGTAAACTGTCATTTACACATTGTGTAAACAGAATCTTGAAGACCAAGGAAACGGGGGGGGGGGGGACCAACTTTGTTTTCCTTCAGTCTTTCCTTCAGTCTCTAAAATAAAAACTAAAATCCCTAATAGACCATTTTGCTAAAACAATACAGAAAATGGTGCACCATTCTGCTGAAAAATAATCTACAATGGGTGGGTCATCATCACATCTAGAGGATATTGCAACTGTACATATAGCATTGATTTCTGGAGTATGTGGGTTTTAGATTGATCTGGAGCACCTGCATTTAGATTTATTTAGTGCTACCAGTAAGTGGGGCTACCAGCTTAACTCCCAAGTACTCTTTTTGCAGTTTGAGCTATTAAGAAGTACATTTTAACCCCTTTAAAGCAAAGAACTGAGCAAGTTTTTATTAAAAAGAAATGTGGTTGGTTCTGTTAATAAAACTCTGGATGCATTTGTATAACTAGTGCTAGAAAGATGAAGTTCCTCTTCCAGATAGTAAGCATTATTTTTGTTTATAAAGGGAGAGCAAGCAGCCCTTTCTCTTCCACTGTAGGAAATTTTACCTTCAGCATCTACACAACAGCCCTCCCCTTCCTCCACACTTGTTGGATTCTAGAATGGCGACCTTGGCTGGGAATTGTTGTTCACACCAGCCACAAATACACTGATGCATTTGTTTATATGATTTGTTAGCGTCTTCTTGTTGCATTCATACAGTAACTGTGTCTTCAAACATTCTTGAAGTGGTCTAGTCTGCCAGCTTATTGCTCAACGAGTGTATCTTTGTCCCATAGTTTCCCATCACTTTGCAATCGATAGTTCTCTTTCAAACATTCTGCCGATATTGGAAATAGATATGTCCAGCCCTAAGGTATGGCCTTGGTGTAGTTTAGGTTATTCTGCGAAATAGTTTTGGACTCAGAGTATAGAGTCAATTATGCATTCAGGAAAGCTGATAAATGAATGTACCTTTTGGAAAAACATGCAGCTTATGTACACAAAAATGATTTCTCATGTTGCTTCTGGTTCTTTTCCTCCCTGGCATTCCATGAAACACGACCAAGTATGAGACAAAGCTTTTCAGTGCAACTGCCAAGTAGAGTGTTTGTCTTTATTTATGCACAGTGCACAGCTCTATTGCTAGACATACAGGGGCAACCTCACTTTGTTCAAAAGTGGTCAGTATACTTTTCTAATAGTCTTCTCTTTGCTATGATTGCTGAGTTTTGACTGGCAGTTTTGACAAGGAAAATGCATGGAGGAAGCAGAGTAAACTTTCCATTTTGGGGTTTTTTTCTACTATTAAACACACTTTAAAAAGTTGAGCTTCACTACTGATAAGACTCCTCATGACCTGTAATATCAATTGAAGACACCTAATAATAATAATAATAATAATAATAATAATAATAATAATAATACTTTATTTATACCCCGCCCATCTGGCTGAGTTTCCCCAGCCACTCTGGGCGACTTCCAATCGAGTGTTAAAAACAATACAGCATTAAATATTAAAAACTTCCCTGAAAAGGGCTGCCTTCAGATGTCTTTTAAAGAGAAGATAGCCACTTATTTCCTTCACATCTGAAGCCACTACCGAGAAGGCCCTCTGTCTGGTTCCCTGTAACCTCACTTCTCGCAATGAGGGATCTCAGTGTCTGGGCTGAACGATGGGGGCAGAGACGCTGCTTCAGGTATACAGGACTGAGGCCATTTAGGGCTTTAAAGGTCAGCACCAACACTGGCAAGACAGTCCGCAGGCAGGTAGGGTCTCAGCCTGCATACCAGGTGGAGCTGGTAGACAGCTGCCCTGGACACAGAATTAACTTGCGCCTCCATGGACAGCTGTGAGTCCAAAATGACTCCCAGGCTGCGCACCTGAACCCCATTAGAAGTACTTGTGGGAGCACGAGTGCTATCTCCAGTTGCTTCCAGGCCTTGTAAAGCAGACATGAGAAACCCGTTGAAGTTTCCAGGTCTTCTTTAAGGGCAGCCCCACATAGACTGCACCTCAATGACCCAATAGTGTTCAAAGGGTCAATACAAGATTAAAATGTCAACACAGGATTAAAAGTTCTGCAGCATGTTTTTGGAATTGTTCTAAGATCTTCTGTTGTAAGTTTTTGCGGTTTCTGTGAAGGTGGGCCTAAAATACACTGTATTCTAATGAGCATTTAAAATACTTGCATCTTCTATATCATGTCCCCATTCGCAATAAGCATCTTGGAAAGACTTGGCTAAACATAGGAAAATGAATACTAGCCCATATAAGAGTACTGCTGGGGGTGGGGGAGGGACTGCAGTTTTCTACAAAGCTGCATAATGAACAAATGCATTACCTGTTGAAATTTCAAGTCTTATGCTAACGTGTTTACATACTGCAAAGACTCGCTTTTATTTGTCCATCCAAGCTGTCCTGTTCTTTTTCTAGTATTGGAAGGATTTAAAATAAAAATATGTTGTACTTTCTAGGTTCAATAAGTATTTTATGCACATAGCCCCCCCTCCCCCCCGGTCTGGTGATCCTCTTTCCCCTGGGGTATGGATGTTACACTAGTGAAATACCTCTTTTGGATGTGTAACAGCCTTTGGAGTTCTGAAATCAATAGAAAACAAGAGCAGAATCAGGTCTGCCTTCTACATGCAGAAATCACACGAGCCTGAATAATGAAGGAATGACATGTATATTGGCAGAGTGGACCTGCCAGTCTCCTTTTGCCTGCACAAGACATTGTACTTGCAGATGTAGGCATAGTGGTGAGATGCTGTGCTCATCTTAATATACAGGCAAATACATTTTGTGTCCTGAAAACAAATGAGTTATGGAACCATTTCCGCCACAATTTGGGCGAGGTTGGATAATATCTGCCACCTGACCTGGCCTGTTACATAGAAGGGAGAGCCTTACCACCACGTTGTTGTCTCCACTTTTGTCATCACTGGGGAATCCAGCTATGGTCTACATGTATCAATATGCAGTCAATATGTATTCAATATGCAGATGCCAAAATTCTGATTGGACGTTCAATTCCTGCAATAATGTGGGCAGGGAGAAGAGGCATGTGCTTGCTCTTGTCCTTGCAATAGACTGGAATGGGCAACAGCCACTTATCTGAGTTGATCGTCTCTTTTCACCCCAGTATCTACCAGGGTGATCAATCATTTATTTAGCATGTTACAGTTTTCAGACATTTTTCATCAACCATGAATGACAAGTCACTCTTATTATCTTGTACAGATAGTGAATTCAGCTCAGTGCTAGGCTATCCAAGGAGTTTTGGGGTGGTGTGGTGTACTCATTTGGTTTGAACTGACATCTCCCGAGCCCAAGCCCAAAGTCCTATCTTCTGACCCACACTGGTTCTCAATGGGGATCCAAGGATGTCTCATTAAGAACCTTGATGTCCTATGTTGTACCACAATAAACAAAGCACATTGACATACCTAGTAACAGAAATGTTTAATACTAAGTGAAATATTTTGTTTTTTTAATTAGGTTTTAATGAGTTATAATACAGTATTTTAATATTTTCCAGGGTTTTAACACAGGCTGTGTTTCCTTTCCTTCTACATTAGACAATACTTTAGTATGTTCTTTCATGGGATAACATTTAATTAAAATATACTAATTTATGTATTTGCTTATTATTTGTATCCCTAAAGCAGTGAAAATTCATGGTGTGATTTTATGAAAAATGTAAATGAGGATGTTAGCGTTGCTAATAAAGTGAAATTAGCATAGTTTTCTTTTTTAAAAAGAAACAAACACACACTTATCATTTTATTTTTGTATATTCATAAAAGTTGAAAATACACATTTGAATGTGTGCTACAATTACATAAGGAATTGTCTGAAGGCAACAGTTTAGTTTAGGGTGCCACATTTTGGAACCCATTTAGTATGAAGGTGGTCCCACAGAAGACAGCTACTTAATTTGAGTAAAGAAAATAAATGGTGTTTTTTTAAGCACTGGACTCACTCGTTGCAGAATTAGATTGCTGTGGAAAAATAGGTTTCTGTTCTTCTTTTGGCCTTCATTAGGTTTTATCTGATTAGCCACTATTTAAAACTTGTATTGTGTTGCAGGAAGATAGGTAAGTCTCTCTCATTTTACTATAGGAAAATCAGGCCTCCATTCTTTGTGGTAACTTTTGATGTCTTCAAAATAGTTTGGTTTTGCTATCAAGTGTATTTTCATAAAAATGATTATTATACGACTAATAATAAAAAAATAAAATTTTGATATGAGACAGCAAATAACTGAAAACTCATTTGAAATTTATCTGTCCCATTTTATATTCACAACAATCCTGTAAATTAGGATTAGCCAGAGAGATAGAAACTGGTCTAATATTACCCCGAGCAGGTTTGAACTCCTGTCTCCTTACAAGTGTAACCTTCAAACTGTTACAACACATCTTGGCCGTATTTGAATGATCCTATTTTAGCTTAGTAAGTTGAGATATGTGTGAGCCTTTTGCCCATGCAGGTGGACTCTTTACTCTTCCCCTCACAATGTGAACAACTGAACCAGGAAGTCTAATTAAACACAGTTCCTCATTATTATTTTTCTGGTCAGGAAACTATGACTACCAGTTTCAGAGCAAGCCAAAGTATTGTAATACGTCACCCCAATCTCTGAGCAGTTTGAGATTCTAGGCTTACTAGGGTCTGTGTTTCCTTTTGGATCATAAGGCACAGTGGAGACTGGGGTGTCTGTATGATCTATGGTTTATTTACACATCTATGCAACCTGGCCTCAGAAGTGGGGTGGGGTGGGGTGGGGTGGCTTCCAGCTTTACACTCCAGGTGGGTCCTGTCTCTCCCATGGCTGCAACGTTGGATTCAAACTGTCACATGCTGTGACCCCCTTTTCATCCAACTTGTACAACTGCTTCCCAAAAATGCAATGATGTTTCCCCTTCAGCCCTCAGCAATTCTGAAACGCCCTACTCCCAACTCGGCATTGTCTCCTGCTAACTACCCAGAGCACAAGGTGGGGCTTTACTCCATTGCATCCAGCAGAGAGTCTTCACCTTGTTGATAGCTTCTTTGATGTGCCATGACCCTGTATTTTGCACTCTCTTAATGGTCCATCTCTTCAGGCAATTACTTCATCAGGAAGCCAGTCTAGCTTATTTATTTTTTTAACATGACTTACATATTAACATGCTAAATTCAATGTCTGGCACCCTGGCATTAGGAGGACGGTCCAAAAATTAGAAGGGTAGTTCAGGCACCCTGTAAACTTATAACAATACTAAACCACAGTTTTAGATAGAGTTGTGTCCACAACTGGGGGGGGGGGAGTCCCACTAAAACGTGAGATTTATCTACCCATAACTCTGGGACAGGGCTGCTGTTGTAAGAAGGGTATGCAGTTTTGAACTAATTGCTTTGTTTGGATGAAAGAAGCCAATATCAGATTTTGTGGCAAACAGTAAACATCAAGATGTGCCCCGAGAGTCTTTTACACATTCTTCCTTTGTTAGTTATTTATATTCACACTTCTTCACTTGACTACAGTCTTGAGTAAACAGCTTGTGGGCCTTTGCTGTTTTCTTAATGAATTGTCAACAAACACATGGCTTTCTCTCTCTCTCTCTCTCTCTCTCTCTCTCTCTCTCTCTCTCTCTAAATAATTGTCAGTTGAAGAACTGCTTCTGCCATTGAACCAAAGGAATGAAGAGAGGAAGAAGCCTATTGGCTTAAGGGGGGTGGTTCCACAGCACCGCCATTTAGGCTATACATTGTGGAAGGAGGTGGCAAATGGCTTACAGAAAAAGTGTGCCAATAGTCCTTAGGAAGGCCCTGTGAAGTATTTTGAAATATCATTAGCATTCACCACAAAGTGAGAGTTGAACCAAAGAACAAGGGGAAATACATATTTTCCCCCCCTAATGGACCACTTCTCTTCCTTATTGGCTTGGGAAGGGGGCTTATGCACCAAAATGGTTTGCTCTCACTTAGAACATCTAAGATACTGAACAATTGTTTTACCCCATCTCTTAATTTCCTTTCTAAATTGTCCACCTTGCTGAAATGTTTTGATGAGGAAATCATTTCCATTTAGAAACAACAACAGAGGCTGTATTCCAAATAATGCCCACTTTTGCCGTTTAGTCTCCTGTTAATGCTTTTTAGATGGAAAGAGGAGAGAGCGCCTTTAAGGAGTTTATGCAATAAAAGCACATCAAGAAAGCTTTTTAATATTTTGCTGGTTAGGAACAGTAGCAAATACGCTGGAGGAAACATAACTTTCTGGGGGTAGGTGGGAGGAATCAAAGGAAAAATATGGCTTTACTCAGTGCTTTTTCCAAAAAAATGTTTAGGGGTATGCATACCCCTGTGTCCCCCCAGAAAAAAGCACTGGCTTTACTGTATACTGTCAATGATTGCTGCCCTGAAATTTAGTATGATTTGTGTGAGAAAGACCTATATCTCTCTTTATAATTTACCTCAGTTCAATGAACATGGAATGTGAGTGAGATTTTTTGAAAATAAAGTCATTGCAACTGCCAGTCCCGAAAAGAACATTTTTTTTAAAAAAAAAAAAGCTGTGGAGGTAATATATTAGGGGAATTCAGACAACCACTATTTTCTCACTGTGCCGGGATTTCTTTGCTAGAACTCTGTAATTAGATCCACTAGTGCTCAAGCCTTATGGCACAGTATAATATGTCACGAGAAAATCACAGTCATTACAAAGGCTTATTATTCCAGAATGGCCAAGGAACTCAGCACACATAATTCAAATATTTATGGGCCAAAGTTCAATATGGATCTCTTTGCTGGGTTCATGCAATAAACAAACACTTCTGGGGGCGAAAAGGTGATATGTGAATGTTTCAGACATACCTACTTGCACCCAAAAACGTAGCAAAAGCATCATATATGAGTAATACCTTATAAAAGGCAACGTATTTTGACAGGATAAGAAGCTGCCTGAATCCGGAGATGACTTAACCATCCAGGGATCCTTTACCTTTTACCTGTAAGCACTTCAGGGATGTGGACAATGTATGTAGTGTTTGAACTGTGTCTAAAACTTCAGTAATCTGCCCATATTGAAAACATAAGAAGAGCCCTGCTGACCAAAGGCCCATCTAGTCCATTGTTTTGTTCTCGCAGTAGACAACCAGATGCTTATGTAAGAAGAAGAAGCTATCTATCTAGGTGCCAGCCTGTCTCCGCAGTCCCTGCTGGTTGCCTTTCCTATCTACACAAAGCAACTCTGGCCTTAGCAAGCCTAGAAGATGGAAACATGGCCTATTCCAATGGAAACCAAGTGGAATGGTTCCTTAAACCACCTAAAAAGAAGTGATCTGGCATCCCACCCCAGCCCACCAACTGCAAATACGTATTTCGGTGTGATTGTACTAGTTCAAACTTCTTAGCAAATAGTTTGGGTAGCTATGAAGATGATGAATAGCCTAATTTTTTTTGCCTCTAGCCTAATTTTTAAAGAAACCGCCCTACTTGCTCGCCTACCACTCTTTGAACGTTGGTTGTTGCTGCCTATGTATCTACACATTCAGACTGGTGTTGACCATATATTGGGTGGGATGGGGCTTCGCTGGTGCAGAAGTTTGCATCTAGTGGGCAGGCCTGGGTCATGCATTCTAGATAGCCCCTTCATACATTGGCTTTGAAGACTTGTGCAGCAGGACTGGAACTGTTAGGCTGCTTTAAATCCTATTGTGTTGTATTGTAGTACCTCCGATGTTTACATCGATCATTATAAATCTCTCCATTTCTATACAAGCAGTATATGTTTCAGCACATTGTTATTTTTGTATATTTGTGCATGTGCTTGTGTTCGTTGTATTCTATACATCATGATAGGTTTTTATTGTTGTTGTTGCTGCTGCTGTATTGTTCTTCATGTAAAAATATGTGAGACCCATTTACTGGTGTTTGGAATCCTTCAGCAATATTACTGAGAAGCTCTCAGTATTCCTGCACTTTTTCCCCTTTAAAAAAATGCAATTTTTTATTGAAGAAAAAGTCGAGTCTAACTCACAAATGCATCCTTTTTCTCATGTATATTTGATACGAGGCTCCAGCCTAATCTGATAAAGTGCACTTTGCCTGTGGTGTCTTACAATAAGCTGGCTGCATTAGTGCCGGGAAAAATCAATACCGATTTATAATTTACCATCGCAAAAACCTATCACTTTTTATGACCCTCCATCCTGGCTCATTAATATTACATTAAAACACACCCACACCCACTGCAACAGGATGAAATTGTGGGCTTGTCAAGCTTGCAGTAGTAAAGAAACCTTTAATTGGTCTTAGCTTGAAAATCCAAGGCCAGAAGTTTAGTTGTTCAATTGAATTCTCTCTCTTTTTTAAATTTTTAAAAATGCAGCTAGGTAATAAATCTGTTATTTAGGCTGCTAGCTGTTTCGCTTAACACTTGATAAATTCCAAGGATACAAAATACTGCTTTCATAACCTGACTATCATCTGATCTACTTTGACACTATTGGTCAAAATAAATCAGCCTTCCCCAAGCTGGTGCCCTCCATATGTTTTGGACTACAACTCGCATCAGCCCCTGTCAGGTCAGCCATTGCAGTCCAGAATATCTGGTGGGCACCAACTTGAGGAAGTAAACAACAGTGGACTAGAAATACCAGTGATCTGACTTAGCATAAGACAACTTCCTATCTTCCTTACTTGGTCATCTTTGGAAAGCCTTGTTAATAGGGGTGCCAGCTTTTGCCCCCCCCCCTATATTTTTGGGGTAGGGACCAGGGTCCACAAATGTTCAAGAAACACAGAGGCAAAGCACAGAGCCAACCACGGCACAGCTCCAGTGGCCGGCTCCTTCTCTTCCTCCTCCTCCTCCTATGATGGAGAGGAAGAAGAGTCAAAGCCGCCACCCACCAGGGGCAGGGCCAAGAGTAGGTGGAGGAGAAGCCAGCCATTGAAGCTGCACGGCTGCCATGTTCAGCTCCCCCCTGACTCCTCCCGATGTCCTGACATCACACGTGTGACGTTGCCCCTCCCCGTCACCCTCACAAGCTGGTGCCTCTGCCTTTCAGAATCTTTTCAATTCCTTTATGAAATTATTAGAAATTAGTAACTTGCGTTCAGCAACCTTTTCCTCTGTTTTTGGTTTACTTATTGTAGCATCCATGTGATCCCCGGTCGGCAGTAAGAGCAGATCATTCATAGGCAAAGATGGGACTCTCTTGCCCTCACTTTAGGAGGCATCATATAACAGTCTGGGCACTCCTTGCTTCGTCTCCTGTCAATTCTCCAAATTTTTGATGCCGTTCTCTATTAAAGAAAACACATTTCAAAAGCAAATTTTAATGGAAAGTGTTTACATTAGTGAAAATACCAAAAAGGATTTCTATTAGATAAGTGGAATGCACCCCAACATGTGTATTAACTTTCATGCAGTCTGTTTTTTTTTAAAAATCTCAAACTGATATGAAAATCAGCAGAACCCAAGGTGCAAAAAGTGAGAAACCAAAATGGACAGATCTGCTCATCTCTTGCATGTGCCCTTCTGCCTCTCTTCTAGCCCCCTCTACATCTGCAACTTGAAACTTACCAGTATGGTCTTGGAAAGAAAGGGTTGGTGGATTCTGGTCAATTCCATTTCCTTTAGCCTGTGCTGTGCTCCAGATTCCAAGCACAGCACATGCCGAACCAGTTCCTTCAATGAAGGAAGATTGCCCAAGCAATCTGGCGACTGTCCTGCTCTCACATCTTGCTGCCACTTGCTTCTTCTGTACCTGAAAAGTGCCCAAGCAACCAAAGGAGAAGCAAAATTGAAACAGACAGTTTGAGATGGAGTGCTGTGACGTACCCAGCATTCTAGGTAAAAAGGTAAATGGTAAAGGACCCCTGGACGGCTAAGTCCAGTCAAAGGCAACTATGGGGTTGCGGTGCTCATCTTGCTTTCAGTCTGCAGGAGCCAGCGTTTGTCCACAGACAGGTTTCCGGGTCATGTGGCCAGCATGACTAAACCGCTTCTGGTGCAACGGGACACCGTGATGGAAACCAGAGCGCACGGAAACCCCGTTTACCTTCCCGCCAGAGCGGTACCTATTTATCTACTTGCACTGGTGTGCTTTTGAACTGCTAGGTTGACAGGAGCTGGGACAGAGCAACGGGAGCTCACCCCATCTCGGGGATTCAAACTGCCAACCTTCTGATCGGCAAGCCCAAGAGGCTCAGTGGTTTAGATCACAGTGCCACCCGCATCCCACCCAGCATTCTACCTTGGCCTTCTATGACTGAATGCTTCCTTATTGGCAGGTCTGGGGAGGTGGGAAGTCCTACAGAAAAAACACATCAGGGAGAAAGAGGAGAAAGATAGGCTAGAACCCTTCCCTCTAGCATTTAGTTGTCTATGTGAAGGGACTTTGTATGGAAGAACATTTAGTCATGTGGCACTGCCCCAAAATGGCACAGTGGGACACAGACTGACCACCTCGGTGTGTTTCAGCCTTGAGACCTGGGGGAGTTGAGTTATTGGGTTTCCCTTCTCTCTTCATTTAAAAAACTTCACTATTTGTAGCTTGGGTCAAACTAAAGTGATTTGCCGTCCTCTGTTTTAAAGGTGTTGGCTGCCTTGAAATGATATCAGTGGGATAGAAGGAAAACAACATGTCTAAAAGCTAAGTTTCACTCTTCTGTTCTCAGAGTCTTAATAAACCATGCCAGGAAATGCTAAAGTGTATATATCAATATATATATATATATACGCGGTCAGTTTGTCATACATTTTTAGAAACAAAACCAAAACAATACTTGCCTCCCCGCAAAGTGAATTAAAGCCATTCTGTGCTCATATGTTTTCAGACTCCCAAGTCCTTTATCTCTAAATTCGTTCCAGATAATGTCTAAAATAACAATGTCAGTGTTTATGCTGGCATGTGAAAGGTGCTCTTTATTTAGTTTCCAGAGAATATCCCCTCCACTTGTTAATATCACGAGGATTCCGACTTTTAACAAGATTATTTGTTCTCTTCTCATGGCTGTATTAAATGTGAAGGAGTAAATAGATAAGCAGAGAAGTTAAAGAGAGGGACAGAGGAGAGGAAGAGAAGAACACAGATTGAATAAAAATCGGAAATCCAGTGTGTTCTCAAGTGTGCAGTAGATGCACACCATGCAGCAAGTACATGTCGTGATTGGGTTTTTAAAAGACGTTTGCCTCCCCACTGACTGACAGGGCCTATTGATTTTTTAGGTTTCTGCCGTCATCAGTTTTCAGCCTCACAGCGGCCATATGTCGAGGTCAGGGCGCGCAGGGGCTCAGCCAGGCAGCCTTCGCCACATCCAAAAGTGAAGGGCCGCTGAAAGAAAATCAATCATGTCATAAGTGGGAAGCATCAAAATTTCCCCCCCTGTATGGCCAAGGCCCATCAGGCTGTCTCCGCTCAGTAGCTAAGGTTAGGCATCTGTCAAGTCAACCTAGGTGAAAAGTATTAGAAATGCCAGTTAACCCATGGAAAGGCTGAGCCATGTAGAGCTTTCTTTTCCCTTTGTTTGCCTGCCAAATATGACAAGGTTAGCATTTCCACTTAATTTTTGAGACAGCACTTTTCCCCACCTCTTCCTCAGTTAATCTATAACATGGACTGTGCACTCTGTGAGGTTTTGGCAAAGGATTCTGGAAAAAAACAACAACACAATGGGACGGAATGTTTTACATGTATATAACACTTTTTGCATGTAAGATGATTTATGTGCTTTCTATTGCTTTGCTTTGTCCTAGGTTAGGTCAGTACTGTTCCCATTTTACACGTGGACTAACTGAACCCGCAATACTTGCCCATGGGCACTCAGTGGCTGCTGTTGAAAGCTGTGCTTGTGCTCTGGTATGTGTGCAAAGAGCAGCTATACCAGTGGGCTACCCCACTGACTAGTGTCAGAGGCACCTCACCTTATGCAATAGGAGTCGTCCTTGGAACGTTGAAAGTCAATAGGAAGGTCTTTGGACATTTAGGAATACTGTGCCTATCTGAGTTCCTGTGTGTCCAAGGACCGCTTAGATCAAGGGGAGTGCAGCAAAGCCTGAACAGGTGTTTGAACTTGGTCAAGCCAATTATCCCCACGAAGCCAATTTGTGACTGCAGCTCTCAATGCCCAAGCAGAAGGTTTGCTTCATTGGACCTCAGGGATGTTGTTTATTTCTATATCCCACCAAAGGCACTTAGGAGGAGATTAATTTTCAGAGTACACGCTTCTAGACCTGGTAAACCTGATGGCCTGTGTAATCTATTGGTGTGAATTTTCACTTTCTTCTCCTAGAGGATTTTTATTTTCACTGTATGGACAATAAATACTTTCATTGTTGGTCTAATTGGTAAAGACATACTTTGTGTAAAAGGATACTGCTGCGTTGTGTGGCTATAATCTTTCTTTGTTCCATTCAAAATCCATACAATTAGATTGTGCAATTATGCTAAATAATCATTTTATTTCCTTTTGGTAGGTTACTTATACAAAACCTTTTGCAGAGATGAAAAACATGGCTGTGTATGTCCAGTAAATGTGAAATACTGACTGGCTAATAGGCAGGGATATTTAAGATGATGGTGGCTAGCTTTCTAAGCTTTTGATTGCAGCTCATGCATGCTGAAGAATAAAGCAAGAGCATCAATGAACTTTTATTAGAGTTATGCAGACGCAATACAAATGCATGAAGAAAACGAAAGAGCAAGATTTTGACTTATTCATTAACATCCTAGTCCTGTATGTTTACCATAAAAACATGTTATAATTAAGTTATACAGTTATATGCAGAATCAGTGTTATTTCAGGGCTTCTCAGCTTACAGCCTATCAAGCCAAATGCAGTCCAGCAGCTATATATTTTGACTGGTCAGGTTCTTGACAAGCTGCCTATCTTTGTAGTTCTGCCACAAGTACTTCTGGTCTTGACATGAACAAGAGGTTTAATGGGCCACTAGTCCTTTCAATTCAGCTTGATGGGTAACAGATGGAGCAGGCCTGTGCTGTATGAACCATTGCTATCCAATGGTCCTCCGCCAGTGGCAGACTTTGCTCTTTAACAGGTGCCCTGAGCAAGGTGAACATTTGGCGCACTCTCACCTTCTGTTCTGCTCAATTAACTACGTTATAGTTGCAAAGCCCTGCAGCGCATTCTAGTGTCAGCGCCCAGAGCAGCGGAACCAGCCACACTGCCCCAAATCTGCCTCGGTTTCCACTATGCCCTTCTCCCAACATGGTCCCACCTAAACCTACCTGTTGTAAAAAGAAGTGTCGGAATGATTGGTCTGAAAGCTGGTACTCCTGCATGGAAAGTGTGTTAAACAAGAGTTAAGAAGAAACCCTGAGACGGATTCATGCAAGAAAGTATCAACCTTCTAAAAGCAGTAGCTAAGAGGGCAGCACAAAAGATAAGGGAGCTGGCCCCCTTGAGATGTGTAGAGGTCCTATGCAGATGCAGTCGTACCTTGGATCCCGAATGCCCTGGAACTCGGACGTTTTGGCTCCCGAACGCCGCAAACCCGGAAGTGATTGTTCCAGTTTGCAAACTTTTTTTGGAAACTGAATGCCTGACAAAGCTTCCGCGGCTCCTGATTGGCTGCAGGAGCTTCCTGCAGCCAATCAGAAGCTGCAATTTGGTTTTCGAACGTTTTGGAAGTCAAACAGACTTCTGGAATGGATTCCATTTGACTTCCAAGGTACGACTGCAGTTGTAGAAAAAAATACATGGAGGAAGAGTGGTGCGGATCTTGCCTGCCAGTCCCACTCTGACCTCTACATGAATGACCCTGCCTACACGGGTCCAACATATGCTTCCCAACACATAGGGGTTCTAGAAGCACAATCTATATCCTGCACAATCTCCATACATGGCGTATGTACTTAGGCCTCTGCACAGATAGGTCTTTAAATGGTTGACGGCCTAGAGCAGGGCCGTTATGGAGGCTCCCAACCTCCCATCCATGCATACAGTTCTACACACTTGAATAGTCTATACTGAGCTGAAGAAGACTTGAAGGTGTTGTCATAGTTCCCCCTCCCCCCAGCCAAATTGATCCAGCTTGGTTTCAAATGATTATGGTTGTTAAAGCAAACACAATTGAGACAGCTTACTATTCTTGTAGTTACAAATGAAAGCTGTTAAAAAGTGTGTGCATGAATACAAATCAAAGACACCATGCAAACTCAGCTTCAGAAAGTAAAATAATGTGTTAATTTTGGCAATGCTTCAGAAATACTCTGCTACATGTAATCGTAGTCAGAATGTACCAAACTTGTTTTGGGAGATCGGAAACAGCACTACATGGAAAAATCTAGGCTTAAAAATAAAGGCCATCCTTGTTAATAGGCACTAAGCAGTTAATTTTGTTCCTCCTAGCAAAAGGAGACTGTAACAGCAAACATTTTAGAAAAAAAGGTAGATTTGGTGCGGGGGCTTAGCCTAATTACATTATCCGTTTTGTGCGCTAGGTGCTTATGCTATTGTTATAATCAAATCCTGCTAGTGATCCATGAAGCCTGAATTAGCCAGACGTAACCTATCTACAACAGGTAACGCTTAGAAGAAAGAGCCGAACATGCTTCGGTATGCTCGAGTGTAAAATTACTTTAAATACAGCAGAGCTAGCTAGATGATTTCTAGCTTTCTTGGTTGGCAGGCAGCTCAGTGGGAGAGTGAGGGCACTGCCACATTTTAATTTGAATCCAATTTAAGAGACCATCAATTGGTAGCTGAAAAATGCTGCTCCTCAACACAATGATTTATTTCCAATGGTAACATTTTCACAACAAATATAATGGGGCAATGGCCAATACTGAAGGGGGCTGCCCTGTGCCGGTGACTCACCTGATAGCCAAGCTGATGCTTTTATGGCTTACATATGGCATTACTAGACACAGGTTTACAACCACTGTTGCCAGTTACCACTTCCATTGTTTTGTGTTGCCATTACTATTATTATTATTGAACATAAAGGGTGTTGTGGGTTAAACCACAGAGCCTAGGACTTGCTGATCAGAAGGTCGGCGGTTCAAATCCCTGCGACGGGGTGAGCTCCTGTTGCTCAGTCCCTGCTCCTGCCAACCTAGCAGTTCGAAAGCACGTCAAAGTGCAAGTAGATAAATAGGTACCGCTCCATCGGGAAGGTAAACGGTGTTTCCGTGCGCTGCTCTGGTTCGCCAGAAGCAGCTTAGTCATGCTGGCCACATGACCCAGAAGCTGTACGCCGGCTCCCTCAGCCAGTAAAGCGAGATGAGCGCCGCAACCCCAGAGTCGGCCATGACTGGACCTAATGGTCAGGAGTCCCTTTACCTTTACCTTTACCTTTACCATAACACTAAGTTGGGACTCTTTAAAGTGAAATAAAACTTGACCCAACTCCTGCTTCTCAGCTGTGTGGAAGGAAGATAAGGGAGTAAAGATCATGCTTAGGTTTATTCAAGCTCAGCCATGTGGCACTAAACCATGGTTTAATGTTACATGCAAACATAGGCATGGTACCAATTATGGCACAAGATGAGGTAACAAAAGAAAGCCCAACATTTCTCTCAATGTTCTACAACTTATAAACGTCAAAAGTAGGATGAGATTGTTAAGAAGGGTTGACAGAAAGGAAGTATTAGAAAAAGTAAGTTATGACATGGCCAGATCCTTGTTCATGTCACCATATCTTCTTTTGTAGTCTCCCCACTTTACAGTTCAAACTCAAAATGTTAGTTTTCTGTTTTGAATTATTGCAGTAATTGAATCTGCCCTCACATTCCTGCTTCCCAGGCTTGGCCAAAGAGTGACCACAAAGCCAAGCACAACTTGAAGCCTTGTCTTGTGGCCTTTCGGCTGTTTGACAATCCCAACTGTTTTTGTATTCCCTGGTAGGCAAGAAAAACAAGACATTTAGCATCCATACACAGTCAATGTGCTGTGTTTTGCATAGTTTGCAGGCTGGTAGCTGAACTTCCATGATACATTTTAAAAAGGACTTTTGTTAATACACTGCTTGGCAAAAAGTTGGGGCAATGACCATTCTCCTTAATGAACGGTGTGTTCCATACATTATTGTAGTGTTGTGAGTGTGGAGTTAGAGACTGAATAGCTTTCTCCCCGATATTATCCATGGAGGATGAGGCAGTCTGATATTTTCCTATGTCCCTTGTTTTCTCAGGAGAGAATGTTCAGCGTTCCTGTAACTTTTCACTTCCCCATAAATGTTTTGATCATCTACATCACGCTAGGTGGTTTCACATGAAATTAGTGCCAACTTCCTCAAATTCAAGAAGGCCCACACCCCTTATATTCAGTTATTATGGCAGCTGATAGCCACTGTGAACAAAACTTCCCATAAAATGAGTGCCGTGTTTAAAGCCTTGACTGCTGCAACAAAATGTAGTGGGGGATAATTAATAAATGTGCCAGTGACCTTGAAAATTATTATTGTTTCCTATTCCTGTCAACAAACCCAGTTTCCTTTTATTATTATCATTTTTTTCCTGCATGTGG
This sequence comes from Podarcis filfolensis, assembly GCF_964270895.1. NCBI lineage: Eukaryota > Metazoa > Chordata > Lepidosauria > Squamata > Lacertidae > Podarcis > Podarcis filfolensis. The sequence continues at coordinate 57,785,709 of NC_139605.1, forward strand.
CAATTTGGCATAAACACTAGTTTTCATATAATATCCCCAGTTGACTTGGCAATTTCCGGCTTTAATAAAGAAAACCTAATTAAGAAGGAGCTGTTGATTGGTTTGCTAGTGTAATTAATACAGGTGATGCTAATGAGTTTTGATGAAACCAGTGGTTTATGGGGGAGAATAAACAGAGCAATACTGCATATGGGCTTGAGTGATATCTGCACTTTGGGAAGATATTATTATGATTTTCAAGCCTCATGTGAGTGGTTTGTGACCATGGGAGGAGAAGATAAAATGTTTTATAAGATTCATTAGTGGAGCTGGACTAAGTTTGGTAAGCCTTGTGGATTGGAGGTATTAAAAATCAGATTTCTTCTGACCCCATTAATTGCTTTCATAAGGTTTATCTTGCTGAGGAAAGGGAGGAAAATTACAAAAGACTTGCCTTTGCTACATTCATCAAAATTGTAGTATAACTATGTTGCTTGGTAGATTTGGTGAGGGGAGCTCTTAGTGTTTATACTCTTGATCTCTTGGCTACAGTCTTGGAGGAATTAGAACCCATGTTCTATTGGAAATGGAAATTTTGAAGTGGCTTTGTGAAAAAATGATGTTTACCCTGATATTTAGGAACTTTGGAAAGATACACTTCCCATTGTGACCCCCCTCATCTGCAATCCACTTCCTATTTCTTCCACTTTCTGTACACTGGTATTTTATTTGCACATCATGATATGAAGAAGATGTAATGACTGGCGGTCTCTTGGAATAATGGTGAGCAATTAAAGAGTATATGAGAAAATATAATGCAGGAGTGGAAATGCTGCTTACCTCCTCCATCATACGCAGTTGGCCAGATTGGATTATATGTTTACCCTCATCAAGAAAAACACATGGCGGGCAGGAGTACATGCAGCTCCCCTTACCCACCAGCCCAGTCTCTGGCATTCCTTGTGTGCATAACATATGTGAATGGAACATTCAGCAGCCTCCTGTTAATGCAGGGTTTGACATGCATAGCCAAAAATCACATTGTTGATTTTCATCTATGCACACAATGTTCATCTAGCCCTCTGATTCCTGAGGCTTGCTGTATCCCTCTTTCTTGGCAGATAACTAGTTTTAAGTTTCCTCTTATTGGCTCTTGTTAAAATGACAACTCCTCACCATTTGTGGGGACATTTCAACGAGACCTGTGAATAGTCTGGACCCACCACTCATAGTAAGACATTCCTTTTTTAAAAAAATAATTTTTATTAACCGGCCAATCAAATCAAATCAAATCACATCACATAAATTCCGAATTACAAAGCCGAATTTTAAATTTTGTTGAGGGGACCCATATTTCAAGATCCGAAGGGGGATTCTGATCATCTTCTTGCTACTGTGTTAATGTCCAAATCAGTCCAAACAAAGTTCATAATTCTATCCAGTCTTATCTTGCTGTTTCCACATCACCTCTTGTTCATATATTTTCTCTTTTTTCTTTATGATCTCTTCTGATAGTCTCCTTAAGCCGATAAACACCAATAATAATCCTGTGTGAAGATATAGTAAGACATTCCAAGAGTTTGTGTGCAGGCTGTTTTGAAGTGCCTTTGTCATATTGGTGAATCTTAGATTTACTTGCTTAAGAAATGGAACAGTCACACACGTACAGTTTTCTTAAAAGAAAGGTTTGCATAAATAAAATTGCACTTGGGTATTTCTTCTTTTTTAAGATGATATTTAAAACCAGCTTCTGGAGTCTTGTGGCATATTTTGAAAGACCATTTCTGTCACTTAGTTTGTGGTATGAAGTATCAACTTGGAAGCAGAACTACTGATAGGTTTAACACGACCCTCATAAAGTTTTGTTTTGACATAAACACATGACCTCCATCTTCCTCTCTGGGCCTGAAGTTCTTAGTTTGGAAACTTGTGGTTGAAATTGTCATGAAAAATATTCTGAACTCCTTTTCTGGCTCTTAGCTTTGTTGAAGGAATCACCTATATACAAGAACCCACCTTTTTGTGTCTAAATCTGTATAAAGTGCAGATGTTTATAAAGCAAACCGCTGTCCTAAAGCAAACCATGCTGACGCCTTCTCTTCCTACACAACAACCAGAATTATGAGTTCCGTTTTCATTTCTCGTAGCTGTTTCCCTCAGAGAACATTCAGCATTCATGCTTTCCTACAGCCTTCCTGTCAAGTGAGTAGGATGTGGTGAAACTTTTCTCTCTACACTGAACATCCAAAGTTGACTTGGAGTGGGACACATCCATGAAATGGGCGCTTGGGAGGAAAACGCTCTGTCTCCACTGGCCTTTTTAAGCTGTGACCACAAGGGTAAAATTAGTGGTGGAAACAGTGCAGCTGTAAATATTACCTGTTATCTTTTCTGCACTTCCATGTTGTCATTGTGAGAACTTCTTATTTTCTGTAATAACGTTGACAGCACCTTTTTTTTATTATTTGAAAAAGAGAGTCTTTCTTCCAAGAAGGCATTTGCTCATTGTTGCCTGATTTGCATAGCTTTCATTTTGCAAGGTGAATGCCAGAGCGATGTTTATATTTTCAAGGGTATGCTCTTCTTTTGTTCGTGTCATCCTTTCTTTAAACCTTCCTTTTTATTTGCCTCTCTCCCCTTATCCTTTTCTTTCTCATCTCATTTTTCATCATCGTGTGGTTAATTCTCTCTTTCCCCCCTCCTTCATCTCATGCTACACTTTGTCTTGTCTATTGCTATGTGACAGAAAAGCCAAAGACATTCCATGTCTGGCAGTACACCTCCAGGGACATCTTTTGAACTCTCATAATTTGTATTTATTGCCACCCACTTTGTAAGTTCACAGTTTAATTTGCCAGCAGTGGCACTGTTAGGCCGACACAGTAAAACAAGATAACGTTAAAATGTCAGAACGAGAGGGGGCATGAATGATGCATTACTCACTGCTAGAACTTGCACTTGTCATGCCTTTCCACCAAAGTGATGTTAACTACCTTTTGAGAGTCTTATTGGGCTGGTATTACTTAGAAATAGGATCATTAGTTCACTACTCTGATTAGAAGGTTGCTATGGTTGATTAACTCTTCTGGAGCTGGGATCATGGTCAGAACATTAAATGAATTGCATCGGGTTATACTTCTAGAACTAATTTTACAATTATTTTTGCGCAATTACATAGTGGTTTACATGTGTATTTCCCTAACACTGTTGTGAAATGACTGAATAAAAAAAAGAGGAAAGCGTTTTAAAATTTGTAACCAATATACTCTATGACATGGGTAGGCAAACTAACGCCCCGGGGGCTGGATCGGGCTCAATCGCCTTCTAAATCCTGCCCACGGACGGTCTGGGAATCAGCATGTTTTTGCATGAGTAGAATGTGCCCTTTTATTTAAAATGCATCTCTGGGTTATTTGTGGGGCCTGCCTGGTGTTTTTACATGAGTAGAATGTGTGCTTTTATTTAAAATGCATCTCTGGGTTATTTGTGAGGCATAGGAATTCGTTCATTCCCCCCCCCCAATATAGTCTGGCCCCCCACAATGTCTGAGGGACAGTGGACCGGCCCCCTGCTGAAAAAGTTTGCTGACCCCTCTAGGATGGCCAGCTGACCAAGGAAAAATCCCTGGCTTTCTCTTATTCCTTTATCAGCAATGTGATATGCAAAAATCTGTAAGCAAAGTGTAGAGATAAACATTATCCACTGAAAATCTTGCAGATGAGGCTTCAATTAAAGGTAGAGAGGAGTTGGCAATCCTAATATGCCCATCTAAAGTAATCTCAATCTCTCTCTTTCTCTCTTATTGTGGTTTGAACTACTTGCAACCAGGGGTCTGTTCTCATTACCGCTTTAGAGTACTCACCCCCCATGGGGGTGGGGGGTTGTGGGACTGAGATGTCTTTACCTCATGCAAAAAGCACTCACATTCTGGCTTCAGATGATTTAGGAATGGCTTAAGAACTCCATTTGGTGTGAAGCTGGTTTGAGAAACAACACACCATACAGTATTTAATGACAAAGTACATGATCCCTATGCATTTTGGATTATGTCGTTAAAACCCAGCACTGCAAATACACTGAATGCACAGTAAAGGAGAGTATGAACACAGCCTTAAGATGACCAGTTTTATTACTAGTTCTGCTTTTGTGCTTCAATAACGCCTCAATATGCACAATGCTTACCCGGTGAAGCTTCTCCTAGCTTGGCGATTTAAGTGAAGGGAAAATCTTCCCCTGTTAAATTTCTTTATATCGGGCTGCTGAGAAAGGCACAGGAGCAAGGCAAGCAATAAAATTAGCAGCCCTGCTTGTAATTTTCTGGCACTGTTATGTGATTAATATGATTGAAGGTGTCATAATACAGTGTTAAATATAGTATATGCAATAGAATAAGGGGTGGGAGTTATTCTAGATTAATCAGTGCAAAGTATAATGGTGCAGTCTTGTTTACATTGTGTGTGAGCTCCAGTTCACCTCAGACATGCATTGCCTCTGGAGTAAGAATACTGCTGGGCTTTAAGAGTGACTGAAGCATGTCCAGAAAGAAAAAGGATTAAAGATGTCCAGATAATAAAGGTTTTGCTGCATGTGAAAATTGTGGGATTACCAGACAGGAGATATAAGAAATCGATATTATGGTCATACATGCATTTTTGTTGTTGAATAATCTAGAGTGTTTACAAGCCGAATGCTTTTTATTTCATGACTGGCTTCATTTTGTGAAGAGTTCATTTAATGTGTCCCCCTGCCACGGATAATATCAAAACTGATTTAAGAGAGTGCACCTTGAATGTGTTATATGAAGTAAGGGCTTGATCCCAAACTCATTGAAGTTGGCAGAAAATCTCCAGCCCTTTATTACGTGCTATTGCTGTTGTGAATAATCATAAAAGAGAGAGTCTTGTTAATTTCAGTGGGAGTTGAATCATTCCGTAACAGACAAGGGACCAATTTATGCATTCTCCAGACCAGCCAGTTATCCTGTGGAAGTGAAAAAGAAGCAGAGCTTCTTTTTAAATAATAGTGAGTGATGGTTTTTAAAAGCCTTGAACTTCAAATTCAAGCTATTAACCTTAGAAAGGAGGGTTGGAAACAAAAGAAACCAAGGTAAAAAGACTTTTATGGCCAAAATTTTTTTTGGACAAAGCCATAGCAAGTTGTCTGATTCTGAACAAGCAGAAATTACTGTTGCCTCCTGCCATTGTATCATCTGAAATTTAAGTGAGTTAACCTTGCAACCTTTGCTGAATGCTCTCCAGTCAGACACAAATGAAGTAATTGCCAGCATTTGGGCCATGACTTCATCAGGTCCATTGACATGAGTCAGGGCTTGTGGGATAAAGAAGACCTTTCTGGTTATTGCGTGTATTTTAAATCTGTCATCCACCCTCTTCTATATAAACGTAAACAACTACAAAAGATAATCCTTCTCCTGGTCTTGGTAGATCCAGTATACTAATGCAGCACCTTGCAAAGCTGTACTTACATGCCCAGTGAGGATGCTCAGTTCTCATTAGGTTAGGAATCTTTTGTTTCTAAAGATTTGTTTGCACTTTTGCAAACTTCCTGCAATCTTGTTGCTGATCTATTGTCTATAGACAGTACCATTTTGGCTACATAAAGATCTGTGGAGAGAAGATAAGTCAGGGAATGAGTTGCCTGTTACGATATAGGACAGGGGTCAGCAAACTTTTTCAGCAGGGGGCCGGTCCACTGTCCCTCAGACATTGTGGGGGGCCAGACTATTTTTTTGGGGGGGGGAATGAACAAATTCCTATACCCCACAAATAACCCAGAGATGATTTTAAATAAAAGGACACATTCTACTCATGTAAAAACACGCTGATTCCTGGACCATCCACGGGCCGGATTTAGAAGGCGATTGGGCCAGATCTGGCGCCTGAGCCTTAGTTTGCCTATCCATGATATAGGATATCTCTGTCTGCATGTTTAAACAGCAGAGCACTGCATTTCACCCACATATCAAAAAGCCCTGGCCCAATTATAATTCTCAAGCAAGTGAATACAGAGAGTTAAAGGTGTGGGCATGCCATCATAGAATGATAGAGCTGGAAGGTACCCTGAGGGTCATCATCAGCCTTCTGGTTAATAGCCAGACACACTGATCCATTGCTCCGCTACATCTTTTGCTGTGGGAAATTTCAGTGCAGCATTGGTGTATCTGCAAAAACCACCTCTACCATGGGAATTGGAAGGGGTGCCTTCAAACTGATTTTAAAGCAAGATTTTATCGGAAACTTAATTTGTATATAGGGCTGCTGCCTCTCAACAGGTGGGAAGAACCTAGCAGTTACTAGTTGGAAATGCAATATTTCCAAACTAGAAATTGCTAGAGCCTGAGCATTGCTTAAAATGCCAAGTCCAAAAATGTGATACGGCTTTCTGTTAAAGCACACACACACACACAGCTGAGGACACCTCAACACTGGTCAGGCAACAGCCCTTGTGTATCAATGAAATTGAGACATTCTGCTCTGTTTTCATATACTGTATTGTCTTCTCAAGGTATATCGCTTTGAGTGCTTGTTTCAAAGGGATATTTCTCCCTGAGTTCCTGGGTCATTTGGATTCATGCTGTGTGAGTCCATCAGTGGGATTTGGCCAAGAAAAGGAAGCTACGTTGAACTCCTTGTAGTGTGAGACTGGTGGAAACTGGATCCTCCCTCTTCCTCCCTCTTGAGCCTTGGTCTTCCACCCTCTAGCTTGACTTCTGTGTGGGCTTAGAGGGAGTCTAAGGGATTGTGGTGGCAGCCGACCCAAGAGGCTTTTGCTTGGCTGGTATACCCAGACTAATGGTCATGGCGGAGAAGGAGAAAAGTCCTTCCTTTTACATTTGCTACAGGAAACACTACTTCAGGGCAACATATGCATTGATGGTGTGTAATTAAGCCCATGACAGTGGATTCTTTTCTTTTCTTTTTCTTTTTAAAAAGGCAACAGTATCGTTTGGCTACTTTTAAAATGGCAATAGGTAAGCACACATGCCTGGAAAGGTTCTCTTTCTTGCAATTATATTAATTGCTCATCTAACGCTTCCCGCTTTTAGTTTATGCTCAAAAGACTGGGGCTGAAGTGACCTGCTAAATTGACGAGGAAAATGTGGGTCCCCCTCTCTCTTGTTGCTGAAAGGTCTCGCCAAAGCTTGGGCAGAAGGAATGTTTCTGCAGCTTGGCTAAAAGAAAGATTGCAGATGATGCTCTTTGTTGGTTTCTTTTCTCTGAGCTTTTACATCTGGGTGGGTGCCTTGTTGCCAACAAGTCTTTTATGAGAGCCTGGGGAGGGTGGGGAGGGGTAAAGGGTCTGGCCAATTCTGCCTACCTTTCTTGCTCAGAGCCAAGGCTTTTGCAGCACCATTAGGATGTAGATTATCATATTTAAAACCTGTGATGACACCATTGTACCCATCTGAATGATTAATCTGCTCATTAAAAGAGTGCCGATGGGCTAGTCTAATTAGAACATGGATCTTCTTAAAGGACATTGCAGGGTCGGGAATAGGAAATATTACTCATAACATAAAGTAGGGATTAATTACGCTACTAAATACTATTGTATGTAATTTGCATATGGGTCTGGTCACAGGCAAGGGGTTAGCAAAAGTATAGCATCCTATTTTTATTACCTTTTTAAAGAGCGAGTTGTCACTTGAAAATGGTTCAGATCTTCACCCCACCCCATCTTTTTTAAAAATGTGCTCTCATAAATAGAGTTATGTCTCCAGTGACATTTGTTCAGATTCAGGTAAAACTCATACTGTTGGTCCCACTAGATTCTGCAGACCATTTCTGCCCAGTCCCTTCACCCTTCTTCTGGTGTTGTCACCGTTGGCAATTACTCCCATGCTGAATTCACCTCACTGCCATCTCTCCCCTCCTGGTGTACTGCAGTGATGTGGGTGATGGGATCAAAGCTGTGATGAGAAGCCAATATTCTGGAAGGTTACACATCACTCTCTTTATTTCCCTTTCTAGCCAGGAGTGGCCAATGGAGTATTGGGCAATTATAGCACCAATGAGGCAAGTATTATCAATATAAGTGACTGCTAAATTACAGATGTAAGTTCTAATGCACCAGCATGAGAGTACAGGAAACACTATGCATCTTAGGCTATTTAGATGCCCATAAACAGCAAGAGGCATAGGGCCTCCTTGATTAAGCTAAAGGTTGGGTAGCTAAAGGTTAGCTACTGTCACAGGATTTTCTTTATGTTGTTAAAAGAAAAAACCTACACAGGAGTGTAGGGCTGCCCCATGATGTTTTGGCATGTGAGGAGAACCACAAAATTGTGCTTCCCCCACCAAAGAAGAAGGGTAGCCGTGTTGGTCTGCCATAGTCAAAACAAAAAAATTTTTTTTTTCTTTCCAGTAGCACCTTAAAGACCAACTAAGTTAGTTCTTGGTATGAGCTTTCGTGTGCATGCACACTTCGTCAGATACCAAAACAAAAAAATTTTTTTTTTCTTTCCAGTAGCACCTTAAAGACCAACTAAGTTAGTTCTTGGTATGAGCTTTCGTGTGCATGCACACTTCGTCAGATACCTATATATATATAGCTATCTGACGAAGTGTGCATGCACACGAAAGCTCATACCAAGAACTAACTTAGTTGGTCTTTAAGGTGCTACTGGAAAGAAAAAAAAAAGAAGAAGGGGTAAGTGAAGACAAGGGTATTCTATGGAACAAGGGTGGGAAGAGACCAGCAGTGTTTTCTATTTACCAAGAGGAGGCATGGAGAGAACTCCCACTAGTGCAGTGGCACTTCTCACCCTGCTCCCCTTGTGCTCAGCCCAAATCTGGTCAGGAGAACCCCCAGAACAATGTATGGGGGGCAGAGGAAAGGGGGGTTGTTCTGTCAGGCGAGTGGGAATGCTTGCACTGATGGAACGATCTACCTAGTGCCACATTGAACACAACCCCACATATTGGCACTCACCATGAATTTGGTTGCAGCAAGGCTGAGCCTTATAACCATAGAGCCATGGAATTGTAGAGGTGGAAGGGACCCCCGAGTCATCTAGCTCAATCCCTTGCTATGCAGGAATCTCAGCTTCAAGCATCCTGCTTGGGTCTTGCTAGGTAGACAGGAAGCTCTCCAGCAGGGCAGATGGGACTGCAGTAGACTTTTTAGAATCCCTTTAAAACCATTGTCTAGTCACTTTTAACTTCAGAGCCTGCTGTGGGATATCATGTGTATGTTGGTAAAATGATTGTCGCAGCCTAGCATTTGTCACTAAACGATGAGATCATTTTGGTCCAGATGGGAAATCTAGATGACACAGCTTTCCAGTAAGTCAGAAACACAGATAACCCGATGGCAGTATTTTTGCATTTAGTCCAATGTGTAATGAAGGGGTTAGAGATATAGGTGAGACATCCTCTTACGAGATATGGGCGCAAAAAAATTCTCTGACACATTTGCCCTTGACTTTTATCCAACAGTAGCCTTCCTAAACTGGATCTAAAGTGAGCAGAATTTGTCCTGTTATCCTGTAGAAAATAAAAGTGGGATGGAGGTGGACGGTGCTTGCATTTAAAAAAAGGATGGGGGCAAGGATTTGTGTGATGGCAGGAGGAAAGGCTTGAAGTTGGGTGTCAGACTAAAAGTGGAATTTTCACAACCAGGATTGGCTATTTTCAATTTGTTCTGATTATATAGATGTCCTTGCTGCTACTGCATATAATAATTTTGTTCATCATTTCAAAATGATAAAGAACTCAAGCAGATTTTCCACCAATGGTCTAGAACACAGATAGAGAAACTTTGGCCCTCCAGACATTGTTGGACTCCAATTCTCATCAGCCCCAGTTTGTATGGTCAATGATGAATAACATCAGAAAAAGTCTAATAACATATGAAAAGCCACAGGTTCTCCACCCTGCAGCATGACATAGATTCATGCCCCAAAGGTGTCCATTGTCTCATCTCCCTGCTGTGGTCTTTCTCAAAGTGGGAAGCTCTTTCTGGGGATGGAGAAGTAGTGATGTTTCCTGCCACTTCCAGAGGTTCTCCATGGAAGCACTGTTCCCGTGCTGAGGTATTGCACTGAAGAGGGAGCTGGGTCAGTTTTTAGAAGGAAGATGCTGTTTTAGCTGCTGTGGGGCATATCTTTGCTTGTTCTGTAACTGCTAAAGACAGCAGGTGAGAGGATCAGACTGCATATGTGCACAGAGGTTTTCCTCACTAGTAACAGTGGTAGTGGATCATTTAATATTCTCATTTCAGAGGTGCTGTGAGCTGGTCATTTTGCCCAAGTGATTTCCATGGCCAAATGAACCCATGAGGTCTGGATTTTGAGTGTGGACTTCACAGGTCAAACCACAACATGCTTCTGTGCTGTGCTATACTGAGGGCCTGACTTAGAGACCCTGGTTTTGTTTTACTTTCTTTTCCTCTTGTCCAATGCGATTTATTGCTTGTCTCTAACACCTTTTAGATTTCATGTTTAAACTATCCAGGTTTGGAGTTGGGTCTCTGGTTTGTGTATGTGCGCACATGCAATTGTTTGTATTTGTCTTATTATAGTTTATAAAGACTTACAATTTATATAGCTTTTTTCCTTGCTTTTCCTTTTGCTATACTCACAAGTGCAGTGCTTATGCATATCTGATTGCAGTTCAGCAAAGTAATCCTAACAAGGGACTGGGCAAACACAACGATGGATTCACCACTGTATCTGCATTTCCTGCCGGGCAGATTAAAAAGGTTTTTCTGGTTTGGGGGGTTTGCATTTTGTTTCAAAAATAATAATTGGGCAGCACCCGTGTGTGTGTGTGTGTGTGTGTGTGTGTGTGTGAATCAGGTTTGGCCCCATTTGGCCTTGAATTCCCTTCAGCAAATCACTACTTCACAGCAGGTTTTTTATTTGTAGAAGTTTAAAAAAACAACAACCACACTACCAGCAACCTACATTTCCCTTTGTCAATATTATGGTGAGGATTTTTGCTGTTGATTTGTTTCTGCAAAGAGTGTGTATTAGATGGATGGTTGAGAAGCAGGCTGCATTTACTGATAGGCTGCATTGTTGACACTGTTGTTTACATGTTTGGAACGACACCGCCCCTCAATCTGTTTCAGGCTTATCAAATCACTTCCACTAGCTCCTCTACTACCATCAACATTGGTTCAAATCTGTCACTACTGGCAACCTTCAGCATTTGCTTGAAAAGCTGGCTAAGCCCACTGCAAAAGCAGCAAAGTTGCAAGGCACACATCGATTTGTTGCAAACCACAGCTGTAGGCATGCTGTAAAATAATATGAAACAGAGGATGTAATCTTGTTGAATGCTTACCTGGGGATAAATGCCATTGAACAATAGCTAGGAGTAAATGCCATTGAACTCAATGGGGCTTACTCGCAGGTTTGTATTGCATAGGTTTGTATTGTAAGAGGTTCCTTCTTTAACTATTTTGAACATGCATGCATTAATTTTGTTCCCTACCTTATCCTTTTTTTTAAAAGCTGCTGTGTGAAAAGTCAGAGCAATAGTAAAAAGGCGCAGACTGAATGATGTTTTACTTGCTTGAGAGTTAAAGAAAGGCAGGCGAATCCTTGATTGGGACACAATTCAAAGCACTTTTTTTTTTAAGCAAACCTGGACAAAATAGCTTCTATGGCCCTTTGTGGGATGTGGAAGGCAAGTTTTTAAAAAGAGGGAGAGAGAGAGAAAAGAAAAAGCATCTTGTGTGAAAATGCCCTCCTTTGGCGTACAGAGTCTGTCAAGTTTTGTGAATGGGGAAAGTTTTGTAACTGGCCTTGGAGTTTGACATAATATCTCTCAGTTGGAGTCGGTGCTTGTTACTGTGAATAACAAGGACTTTTCGTGCCATAAAAGCAGTTGGGCCACTATTAGTGAAGCTGTGATGGCAGTCAAGCCCAGATTTTGACATAGGATCAGGGGTGCTTTTGGAAGCAGAAAGAAGGATGAGGAGGATGAAAGATGTTGTGGTAATTGTAGTGTATGCAGAAACCATCTCTGACACTAATCATGAACTGGTGCGAGGGAATATAGCGCCCGTAACATAGCATGGTAGAAGGCAGAATGCATGTCATTTTTTTCAAATGCAATTATCGCAATGCGGAGTAAGTTTCAGAGGCCTGTGATGCTTGTGGTAAAAGACGTAGGCGAGCCAATCAGCCGCACAAATTGGAGCCATTTGATTTGCATGGATTAACAAGGGGAGGTCACAACCTAGTGACAGGTCAGTGATACCACCAGGGCTCAGGAGGCAAACTTTGATTCTTCTTCATTTCTTTCTCCCTTTACTTCTTTCTATGAAGTAATCATGCTGTTCTATTGTAACAGGAGCACCATTGCTGATAAAGGAAGTCTTGTCATTTAAATTCATCTAAGTTAGGACCCCACTGAGCTCTGTCAGATATCAATCACAATACAGTGGGGAGATGTTTTCTGACAGATGCCTGTCTTCCTTTCTCTGCAATACAGTGTGGTGGAATAAAGCCCTGTGTGCATGTGTGTGTGTGTCACACACACACACCACATGAAATCCCGCACAATCCTGTTCATATGATCCTCTGATTCCAGTTCTTGTAGCTACTTCTCAAAAATATCTTCTAGATTGAAAAAGCGCATTGTTGTTCCTATGAGAGCAATGGGAAAGATATACTGTACATTCTTTCTTAAAATCTAGTGAATTTAGTAGAGATCTGCGAGGAGCTTGTTTGTCTCTCCTTGACAGGGGTTGCCTTTTCCTTCCCCAATATAGTTTGTTTTTCTATATTTGAGCTGCTCAGAGTTAGGCATTGGCTAGTTATCTCTCTCTCTCTCTCTCTCTCTCTCTCTCTCTCCAGTTCTGAACAGTGTTCTATATGATTAGGGTTGACATATTTCAAAAAGTAAAATTTCTACCAATATTGTTGAGCTTTTCTGGGGAAACCTACCCCCAAAATAGTGATTTTAAGCTTTTTGAGCTGTTTCTGCTGCTTTTTCCATCGTGTTGCCATAGACCCGGGTTTCCCCTGACATTTTGCCAATTCCCCCGGCGCTATTTTTACACCCCAAAACCAGGACATGTCAGAAATTTTCCTGTTGTAAGGCAAGCCTATGTATGATGTCAATTCTAGAATTGGGCTCTGCCATCACAAAAATGAACTCCTAGATAGGAAACCTGCAGTAGTCATCAGAATGAACTCTACACTGTTGTTGATATGAGCCTCACTTTAGATATCAGCTGTCAGGTCTAAAGTTAGAGTGGGGAATTTGCACTGTCCTAACCTGTGGTACATGTGAGGAGGAGAAAATGAGAGCTTTCAGGGTCGCCACAGTAGTAATTAAACCACTATTTAACATTTGCAACATTCAGTTTATTCTAAAGAAGACTGTGGAGAGATCACTGTGATTCCTGCATTGCAAGAGGCTGAACTAGTTGACCCTTGGGTTCATTTCCAACTCTACAATTCTATGATTCTATATTATTCTAACTTCTCTAACCATTACATTGCATCTGTGTAAAAACCCACCATGGTCATGTCAGTCGAAATTTATTTGCAAAAGATCAAACATCCAAGCAGTGCGATAATAGTGGTAAAAGCATATGTAGCAAAATTGCTAGAGAAGGTCAGAAAGTCATTAGAAGGGTCCGCCAAAGTTGTGTCTCTGGATAATCTTGGGTAATTGGCCATTGTGTTGAGAATGGTTTCTAATGAATGGACTGTTGGACTGGGACTTGTTTGAGGTGCTGCTCAACCATGAACTGTCATGTTCTTTTGGCTTTGATTTTCCATTAGTAAAATAGGTTAATGACTTCATAGAGGCCTGGGGAAATGGCTATCCTAGTGGGATCTCCTTTTCTGAGGAAAAAATGGTGCGCCATGCTGGAATTTTCTTTAGAAATACTTGAGAAAGTGGAGGAATTGCCAGACTATATTTTAGAAAAATAACAGATGCTGAACTTGGAAGCAGCTAGTTTGCAAGATATGATGTTCTGAAAATTCCTGGCAACTATTTGGAACAGTTTGTGCGAATAGGTGTGGCTATAACTAGTTGCTAGGAATGGCCAATAGAGTTAATGAATAGAAGCTAACATTGGGTTGTGTTTTGGGGCCCTCTATTTGAAATTCTAGAAATATACTGTCCTGTTCTGAATATGACCCTAAGACACATGAACATCTTTGCCAGAAACTCTTTTCCAAAGTGACCAAATTTATGTTTCTTGAGATTCATCCTTTTACTTAAAACTCAACTTGATTTTGTTTTAGATACGGAGGGCTGCAGACCCCAGGATCAAGAATGCATTGATAGAAACATTTACCGAATGTCAGGCAGTAAGCAGGGCTTAAAATGCCTGGAGAAATGGAGAAAATGATGCTTAATCAAGTGGAAAATGTTACCATTTGCCTCAGCACAATAAACAGAGAGATAAGTTCTACTTTCAGTTCCTCAGAGAACATAACTGGCATAACAAAATGCATTATGAAGTTGAGCATCGCATTGTACACAAGAGTACATTATCAACTTGAAAAAAATGGTTCAAAATCCCCTATTATGCAAAAAAGGTGTAATGTTTCCTGAATAAAGGGTGATACTGTAAGCAAGAGGGGTACTTTTATGACTCATTGAAACTCTGTTAGCATTCTGGACACCAAAATAGAGAGAAAGAAAGAGAGTGTCTTCTTATTTCATTTCATTTATTAATTAAAATATTTATAGACTACATTCACTGTTGATCATATCCCATAATAGCATATGTGATAGATCAAATTCATACAAGATGGCAGTAAAAAAACTGTAGAAAACTTTAACATATTTATTAAAATAGACCACATTTTGTTAAAAGCTTTTGACAACTGTTGACTTTTGAGAACCAAGTGTTTGGGGCCTGTCCAATATATGATTCTGAATACTGGCTTGGTTCAAATGAACACATACCATAAATCAGTGTTCAGATCAGCATAGCTGCTGCTAGCATGGCTTATGGGATTTGTAGTCCAAACCATCTGGAGGGCCACATTGGCAAGGGATGGTTTACAATATTATAGGGAATGAGCTGTAGTGAACCTTGGACGTTCACACTCTTTTTCCTCTGCTGGTTTGCATGTGAGAGAAGTAAAGGAATCTTGTTTTACTGTAAAACAAACCACAGTTCCATGTTACATATCAACCTGAGGAACTGTAGTATGTACTAACCAAAGCTAGTTGTTGTTGTTGTTGTTTTAAAAAGCTGAAGCTGACACTACAGCTCGATTCTGGTTTGTTGACATGAGCAGCTAGCAGTTCCCTGACTAGGCTACGCATGCCATGGAGGGCTTATAGAACACATCAGCTACCCAAGAATGGTATCACCTCTCTTCAAGATAAATGGCTCCACTGGTCTACCAGCACAGCCCTAACCTCACCACTGCCCTGGCCCACCTCCACACTGTTCCAGTAAGCAGCAGCAGTGATGCTGTCAGGCAGGCTGTGGTGCAGCAACACACCACCATACTGGCTCATCCTGCTTCTCTTCAAATAGGGCAGATATAGGAAACTTCTGATCCATGCAGATATAACCAAGTGCAATGCCACCTAGTGACTCAGCTATATAATAACACTATTGTCACATACAACTGTGGTTTGTTCTAAGATGAAAATAGAAGATGCCACTTTCTTACTCTTTTGCATGAAAGGAAGTGGAGCATATAACCCAAAGACTTGCCATAGCTCACTCTTAAACCCCCCCCCCACAAAAAACCACCCCAAAACCTTGAACCACAGTTAAGATGATAATCTGAACTGAGCCAATGTATTCTTCTGCACCCACTGGGAGACTGAATTTGATTTGCAGCGTAATTGGCCTGCTTCCTGGACTATTTATATCTGTAGCACTGTTTACACTGGAAAAACCCCTCATATACAAGCCCCATTGAAACAAATGGCAGTTTCGTGAGAGCAGTACTGCGCTCTTGCATAGCTCCTATTAATTTCAGGAGGGCTTTCACATTTTCTTTGGTGGTGTTCGTTGGCAGTTCTGGTGAAGGCTCAAGGCTTAGCACTATAGGCTGTGGGTCGAATTTCCCAAACTTTTCATCTTCCATTTCACCAGCATGCTAAGCTCTTCGGAAAACCAACCCAGCAAAGAGCTGTTGGGATTTGAGCTGCAATTCCAATTTTGGCTGCTCAGACTTGAAAAGTCTTGCCATGCAGGGCCGGCCCTATCATTGAGATGAATGAGATGACCACCTCAGGTAACAGGTGCTTCGGGGTGGGGTGGGGTGGGGGTGTTATGTAGTGTGTCCTGCATCCTCACAACATTTGTCCAACATTATGTTGTGAACCGCCTTGAGATCTGCGGATGAAGGGCAGTATACAGATTTAATACATAAAATAAATAAATGATTCAGGTGCAATGGTGAACAATATCTCATTGCCAGTACTGATTAAAGTAAGTGGATAGCAATGCACAGCAATTACTTGTAAGTCCCCAGGGAGGGGTATTTTCTCTCTTTAAAATATCTGAGCCACTGGGAACTTCTGTAAAAGTTTCACTGAAAAAACAGCAGCTCTTTCAAGAGATACTCATGAAGGTTTTTTTTGTACAGGTCCTATTCATGTCAATAGGCTTTGCCCCAGGAGATGATCCAACTGGACTGTAAGCCAGAATTAAAGAAGGCAAAATAATGTTTGAGCACTGAGCCACAGCATAAAAGTCAGGGTTGCATTGTGCCCATTCTCAAGATGTACTTACTTGCTTAAGTAGAGCTTTGTTACACATAAATATACAGTTCAAGGAAGCATTCATGATAGATGGGGTGGATGAGGGAGCTGCACATTGACTTACTGTTTACTGGTGCAGTTAACAGATGGATAAGCCAACTGATCCACAGATGTGCAGCTTATAAATATAAACCAACGTCTTACTGGTGATGTATATCAGCAAGTGGCAAGAAATTACTTCCTATTTAACGGTGGTAGTTTGTAATGGCCAAATAGCTGTCAATAGACCCAGTGAACATTTTAACAGTCAAACTGTATCAAAGGAAGAATAATAAGAATTATTAGATCTTAACATTGTCCCACAGAGCAATAAATATGTTTATCTTTTAAAAGTTTTTTTTGCTGGAATCCGTGCTGCTCAAACTGCCTTTTAGTTTTTCTGGATGCTTATATTAACAAAAAGAACTCATTCATTCTAAAAATAATGCATTCTTTTTCTTCAGTGAAAGTTGGCGAGGGTGGGAAGTGCATTGAAGGCTGAAACAACTTGGATCAAGGGGAAAAACTGTGAACCCACCCTTAGGTACACACACACACACACACACACACACACACACACAACATATGCTTTTGACTTGCACATTGCTCAAAAAGGGGGTGGGTGGGAATATGCAGGAGGGGGTGGGGATATGCTTTCTATTGTTATATTTGCTGTTTAAATAATTTAGCTTCAAAAATCTGAAGGCTGCTTTAGCTGCAATTAATTATTCATTAATGACATGCTAATTGCACGGTATCTCTGAATATTTAACAGAATGCAAAAACATGCACCATAGTCAATGTTTTTATATCTATATCTATCTATCTGTATATATGGAAGGAGGGAGCATTCCATCCTCTGCCACCGCTGGGGTTTTTTGGGGGGTGGGGGAGGGAGGGAAAAAAGTCTCTTTTCAGAGGGGTTAGGAAAAGTAGTAGTAGTAGAGTGGCCTAGTTTCCATTCAGCCTCTTCAGTCACTCTTTGTTCCGCAGGATATAATGTCCTTATCTAGACTTCACAATTGACAGGGTGGCAATGCCTTGACTTTTGTCCAAATGATTTCTCAATACAAAAAAAAAATGGGTTAATTATCACTTTCCATAGCTTTTTGACTAACAAAAGGCCACAGCTCCCTTTCTTCCTTTTCTTTCCTATTTACTGTATGGGAGCCCTTTGAAATGCGATAGTTTAATCGGTGACACCTTTTAAACGGAGGAATTCTGAGTGCCGAGGCCTGCTGCTATGAGCTCATATTGCTGGGTTGCGAGCATTACCATGATGAAGAGATAGGCTCTTTATTATGCCAAAGCCACCCTGGACTTTGAGGATGAAGATCTCATACGCTTCTAAACAGTGCAGCAGATTGATTCCCTCCTCCCAGCTGATAAAAGCCAAGCCTGCACGCTAGCAACACCCTTTCAAATCAATTAGAACTGGGAAGTCTGCAGCCTTTAATGGTAGGCTGCCCGGCCCTTTTCTACTGCGTTGGTCACAAATTTCTGCCTGTCCCTTGTGTTTGGGCATTTGACTTTGGAAATAGCTGGCTCTTCTTAGATCTGGACTAGGGATTGTTCTGCTTTGAGAGAACTCATTAGTAAATGCTTTTGTTTTTGAGTTTTTACCAAGGACGGAGTTATATGATACACTACAGTCCACTTTCTTTGGGCCAAATGGCTTGGGAGACATCCAAAATATTCAGATAATCAGGCATTTGGACAAAGGGGAGAACTAATATCCCAAGGGTTACAGTGGCATGGGATACGTGGAGGAAATGGAAGAATCAGATATCTCGGACTTTGTAAATAACTGAGCCTGAACGACAGCGTTCTCCTGTAGTTAATTTTTAGAGCCGCTGGTTCTCTTTGGCTAGGGTAGACAGAGTACAGCAGCAGTCATACCAAACAGCGACAGGACTAGGATAAAGTAATTGCATAGGCTAAGAGGGCGCTAGAAACGTGGAATTTTTTTTGGGGGGGGGCAGGCCTTTTGTTAGGGGGCAGGGCTTTTGTTAGGGGGGCAGAACCTCAGTTTGCTATGTATTTTAATTGAATTTTATTGATTGGGGGGGGAGCTGCCCCTTCCTGCCCCCCCAGCTATGCCCATGGCTAGAAATGTAATCGCACAAATTGCTTGTCGGTCAGAGGATGCTTTCAGATGCCTATGTCTGAGCACCCTGCTGAACTTGGTCCAAGCAAGGTTCATCTCAGTTAGACGCAGGCCCCATGTGCACTAGACATTTAAAACGGAATCACACCACTTCCCATGAGGGAAACATGTATGGCTTCTCTCCCAAGGATCCTGGAAACCACAGATGGTTAAAAGTGCTGAGTGTTACTAGGAAAGCTCTATTCCCCTCACAAAGCTGCAGTTTCCAGAGTGGTTTAACAACCAATCCCCCTTCCCAGGGAACTTTGTAAATCTTCACTTTACACTAGAGGCGGAGCTTATTTCCTTGGTTATTGAGCGATTGGGCCAATACAGGGATCCAGGTTTCTGACTGCAATCAGCTGAATTATGCTAGAAGAACAAGGGCTGTTATGTGAAATGTGGTATCCCCTCAATAGACAAGAGTTTGTGCTTGTTCTGTGAGAAAAGCCTGTTTTGTAGCTGACATGTTCCTGTGGGAGTGCTATTTAGCACCTTCCATATAAACATTGCTGTATCCCCTCAAAACCACAGGATGGACACAGATTGCTAGCACAAAAGACATGGCCACAAAACCCAGTACCTTATTAATGCCCCCAAGTATTAATAAACAAGGGACTGGAGCAACTCCTCTGTGAGGTTGCAAAGTTTGGAGCTTTTTTGCTTATAGTAATGCAGTATGGTTGTGGGTCTTGAGCAGGATAAAGGTACATAAAATTATGCACAGTGTAGATAAAGTGGATAGACATTTTCTCCCTCTCTCATAATACTAGAATTCATGGTCATCCACTGAAACTGAATCATGGGTGATTCAAGACAGACAAGAGGAAATAAATACTTCACATAGAGTATATGGTTTAAACTATGGAATTTGCTGCCAGAAGATGTCTAGATGGCTTCCAACTTGGATGGCTTTAAAAGGAGATTATACAAATTAATGGAGGATACGGGTGTCAATGGGCACCAGTCATGATGATATATTACAACATGCCTTGGGATACCACTTGTTGAAGAACAGAAGTGAGAAAGTCCTATTGCAGCCATATCCTTCTTGTAGGCCTCCTAGAGGCATCAGGTTGGCCACTGGGAGAAAACAGGATGCTGAACGAGATGCACTTTTGATCCAGAATAACTCTTCTTATGTTAGGACCACTTTAGACCTACAGGCTCATACCATTAGTACAACTGGCCTGTCAATGTGGTCAAATGTAGATCGGCCTGTCTTATGATTCCAATATCCTCTGATATGTATACGTTTTTTTTAAAAAATAATAATAATAGTGAGAGTTTAGATCTCCACTGTGAAGCTGTTAGAATTGCTCTGACCAAGTGACTTATGCAGGGTCTGGTGTGATGATGTACTCCATTGGATTAATTTATATTGAAAAAAATCTGCCCTCTTCTGCCAAAAACTATACTTTGCGAGCAGATAGCATAGATCAGCGCTCTTTTTCTTTCAACGTTTGAAATTACACCATTCAGATATTACCATTTGTCCACTGTTGTACCTCTGGATGTACTAGAAAGCCTAACGGAGAAGTAGTTGAATGTGTAAGCTGGGAGGATATGCTACACTGACAGGTCTGATCAAAACAAATGAATGAAAATTATGCAAGGCTCACTATGGGAGCAAGAGAGGGCATATGTACATCTATCCTCCAACTGCACCCGGGGCCTCATTCTCACATCCAGCCTGTTAATCACTCTGCTAACTCTCTGGGATGAAGGCTGGTTTTCAGTTTTATTTTCTTGCAGCATCTCACTTTCACTTTTACGCTAATAATGCAGTGCTGAGCACAAAGGGCAACAAATCAAAGCCCAGCCCTGAAAGCCCACACTGTGAAGCACAGATCCACATTTGCAGATGCTAGTGGGAGGGGTTGCCAGATGGCTCCCTGGTTCAACATATGGTCTGCATTCAAACATAGGTAGATGCAGATATAGTTTTCGGAGCTAGCTTGAAATAAATGTCCAGTGCCAATGTCTAAGAAGCACTGGCTCCTTAAGTGTATTACACAAGACGTAAAGAGTGTCGAAGATATCAGGCTGATGGTATGTATATAAAACATATAAATGGTCTTTCAGGAAACTGGCTGACAATAGATAGAGCAAAAAAACCAAAACAAATAACCCCCTATTATTCCAAAACACGATATTCCCAAGCTGTGTTACTGTGGCTGCGGCTGTTGTTGTTTCCATTTAATTTGCATTCTTTGGCCTTTAGCTAATGGGTGTGATAACTGGCAGAGGGTATATTTCAGGCAGAGTGTATATTTCAACCCATTTTAAATATGGTGATGTTAACTATGGCCAGTTCCAAGAAATAATGAGTCAAATGACAGCTTTGGAATATCACTGACTTCTGCTTAATTGTAATTGTGCACTGAGGGGGACTGAATTGTTCCAAAATTATATTTCAGTGCTATAGGAAACAATAATAGTAATAATTATATTAGTGGCAATTTGTTTACTGCGGGAGACAGATGCTTTACAATACAGATAAATGCACACAATCCCACTCCTAAGGCAGTTACCAAGGACATTTCAGTTTTTTGCCAAACACAGAGGAGTAATCTGGGGGCCATGGGAAGATATTTACAGCTGAAGAGAAATGATAGGGATTAGGAGACTGTCCTCAAGCTTGTTCCTGGGGAGAAGTCTCACTGATGTCAATAA
Source organism: Podarcis filfolensis (assembly GCF_964270895.1). Lineage (NCBI taxonomy): Eukaryota > Metazoa > Chordata > Lepidosauria > Squamata > Lacertidae > Podarcis > Podarcis filfolensis. The sequence goes on from NC_139605.1 coordinate 57,807,219, forward strand.
AGAATTCTGAACAGTGTTTTTAGGTGAAATCTATTTAGTGTTGTTCACTGTGGTTGGTGTACCGCATAGTGGAATCCCAAAAGTGCTTTGCTATTTAAGGAATCTTCAGTGCCAGGTCTTCAAGGTACCATTCCTAAATATGGTTGGCTGGCAAAGGCAGAGTTGTTTTGGCTGCATTCTCACTGAGCTAGCAAATTGCGCTTTTTTTGTATTGTCAAAAAAGATACGTAGCTGTCTTGCATTTCATACATTTTCAGGAACCGCAAATAAACCGATCCCAAAGAAGGCAACATCAGTCTCAATGCCACTTAGGGTGGCCGGTTTGTTATTTAATTGTAATTTTCTGGTCCAGCTAGTAAAGAGCACCTCTCCTGTGTCATTTAGAACATCATTTTGGGGTTGAAAAACTTCTAGACTCTAGGTTCTGCCTTTGATGCCAGCTGCCATGGTTCTGTCTCCTTTCAGTATATTAAAAACTGAAAGCAGGCAAACCTGTTGATGCTACCATCTTGGCAACATCAAGGATTTTACAAAGTAGCTCTAAAGCGCCACATGTGTTCCCAACAAAATTTGCAGTTTTATTCTTTATAAAAACCTATCTAGAGGGCTAGAAACAGAATGAAATTTTGCACCAAGAAATGCGCAAATGCAAAATACCGACAGTGGCAGTATCTCTTACAGTAGAGGATGTAGTAGTCTATAGATTCCTTCTGAACCAGTTAATGAGATGTGCCATTCACCTGGACTGAGGGGAGAACAGAGCCATGTGATAAAACATTAGCCTTGGAAGTGCTGTGTGAGTTCCAGGTGCCTTCTGATTGTCACAGGTTGAACTGCTTTCTTTGTTGTGCAACAGGCACAAGTGAGAAATCTGTTGTCTTGTACGTGCTGACTTACTGCCAGAATGTGCCGCTTTATAGTCTATGAGTGTGCCAAGCTACAGCATGGTACACTAGATAGAACAATGAGACTAAACCCCAGTCCATCCATCTCCTGCAAACTTGGCCTTGATCTCATCCTGTGCTGCACCACAGGAACATAGGAAGCTGCTTTATGGCAGGTCAGACTGTTGGTCCATCTAGCTCAGTGTTGGCTACACTGGAAGTAGCTCCTCAGGGGTTCAGGAATTGAACCAGGATCCTTCTTAATGCAAAAAAGATGCTCTGTCATTCTAGCCCTTCCTCAAACCAATCCTAGTCCTAAACCGTCAAAGCTTTCAGAATCCCTGACTTTCAGTGCCCTTTGGTAAAACCCAAGGAGAGGTACTGAATCTGTGTCACATCTGCTGAGTTGATGATAATCATTCATGCAAGCACAGAAATTGACCAATGCCAATTACTAAATTAAATTAAACCACTCCCAGTGCATTCCAGATGAGACCTATTTGAGCTTTCACACCACCAGCTACGTAACCCCTTGGTTTATGTGTGAAAACCAGTGCCGTAAAAGCTATTTCTGTGTCTGGGAAGGACTTTTAATTCTACATCCACCCCCCCCCCACTCCTCTAAAAACTTGTGGTGGAATGAGTGAAAAGTGGCTGTGATTGTGTCATTCCAAAGTCTCACTGCATCAGAAGTTTATGTACAGAAAAACCTCCTGAGTGCTGCTGTCCAGGACCACGTGATGACTTCAGCTTTTCCACTTTTCTCCTCCCTCCCTCCCCACAGAGTGTTCAGTGGCTGCTGCACTGTTTTAAGTGACAGTTGGAGGACCCTTGGAAAGTGGTAGTCGTCTACGCTAAGCCTTTAGCAAACTGCCTTCTCTTGTCATGAAGGTGTTTCCTCACAGGGAAAAGAAACCCATTGCATTTATTTTTAATGATATTATTGCTTTTGAATTCCACAATACCTGAGGCCAAAAAAGGGGGTAAAATGGGCTGAAAATAAAAGCTACCTCTTCTAAAACCAGTCAACGCGGCAGCTGATTTTTGTCCAGGTTGTGCCCGATACAGGTGTCCACAAGGGAGGAATTCAGTGTTGAATTCCCAAGCATTTCAGCTTGTCAAATGGAACAATATCCCCTCTCCCCCCCCCCCACCCCATGTGCTGTTTTGGGTGTTCTCCCACCCCTGTGAGCTAATTTCAGGGGTTGTACGGGGAAGATGTGGAAAGCCTCACTGCACAATCAGAAGTCCTCGCACAGGTCTACTGCTGACAGAACTCATTAGGTGAATTGGCTTGCATCCAGTGCTACTCAGAGTAGACACACTGAAAATAAGGAACATGACGTTAGCTCCAACCATTGCTATTAAAATATCGCTGCTTCTTGTGCAGTTGTTGCTTTGAAGCATCCACACTAGTTTCATTTCCATAGACTGCCTTAGCACACCCTGCAATTACTGCATCATCACACTACATGGTCAGAGGTTGTGCAAGACCAATTTCCCACAAAGCCAGGACTGCACCTTGGGATGTTTTAAAGTAGAAACCTTCAGGAATTGATCACCTCTCTATTTTAGCTCTTCGTCTTTAGCTTCTTAGCAGCGCTGCCTTCACCATCGTTGACTAGGGACCTGTAGTGTTGTATTTTGAGCCACAAAGACATGTTGTACTTTCAGCCACCCTCATGTACAGAAAGGCCGATGTGGTGTGTTCTGCCTTGCAAGAGAGACTTGCTGCAAATGTGATTTTCAATGTTGTCTGGCAATTAAGTACCACTTGAAAACCCTTGAGAATAATTAAGGGTTTAGATGATGAGTCCTTTTTTTTTTTTTAGGGCTTTCATGGCATTAAATGTAGCAAACTGTGTGACGGGAGGGGAGGGGGAAGAAGGTGGAACCAAGAGAGAAAGGTCCTACTAAAACATATTCAGACATGACATTTTCTTATGTCAATAACCATCAAGAGCTTTGCTTCCCCATCCATGAAGACAAGAATGTCACATGTCAGTCAAAGGAGAGTGGCCAACAATAGGCCAAGAATGAATTGAACAGAACAATGCTGGGCTTTGAAAAGGCATCAGCTGCTTGTGTGGTTGTTGTGTTGAGGAAGGGGAGGTGGCAGGCATCAAATATTACAATGCTTTTTCCCTTTTAAAAGCTGCACTCGCTCATGGTAGGAAGATACCTTATCATTAAAAATGATGATCTATGGCAGAAAAACTGTTTTTTTAAGAGTCTTTCAGTATCTTTCCCCTCCTTTCCCCCCTCCTTGCAACTTCCTACTGCTAGTCTGTTCAGCAGCTGCTTCTGTGGCACTGTGTGAGGAAGTGCTCAGTAACGAGGCATTTGCAATTAATCACCACTTTTTCCATTTGTTTTTTTGCTACTTCTCACTAGTAGTCCTATTATTATTATTATTATTATTATTATTATTATTATTATTATTTATATACCCGGAGGTCTCAGGGTGGTTCACAGAACAAAATCAAAATCTAAAACCACAAAATATATAATCAAAATTTAAAAAACAAACCAATAACCCCCCAAACCACATTTTAAAAGGGCAATTTGGCCAGGAAGCAGGGAATGAACCTTTCTTCCAGCCGTGTGATCTCTGTGTGTTCCTTATGGATGAATGTGCATGAGAGCACACACAGATGCATGTGTGCACCCACAGTTTGCAATGATTCACAATGCTAGTGGTCTAAGGATCAAGACACCCCCCGCTACTTGACTACATTGGTGTCTGCTAATCTGCTGGCTTTAATCTATAGTTCCAAATTGGGTTGAACCTGATTAATTCAATTTGTTGACTTAAAAGTTTTGAGCCATGCTGTCCCTATTCTACTCACCCAGATCTTACGTGTGGGCGAGCCTGAATTGTGGCCTTAGCAGGGAGCAGAGCAAAACAGGAGTGCAAGAACCGCAAAGGCAGCGCATGAGCTAAAAATGCCACAGCTTCAGTGGGTAGAGCTCACACTGCAGTTTGGAATGGCAGTGGCAGGGATCCAGTTTCTGACAGCACAAGGTGAGCTTCAGGCCACTGTGGTGTGCACTGCTACTATATCCACCTCTGTCAACCTGGGGTTATGGCCGGCCTGCCAGCTCTCCAAGGTGGCTTGGACTATGAGCCCATGCATCCTAAGGCCAGAATGAAAGGAGAGAGCCCACTCCTCCATCCCTGACAATGGATCATGCCCATTGTCCCAGCACCAGCCAAGATAAGTTGTGACAAAATGGAAGAAGCCAGAAGGACAGAACCAGCATGTAACCATTGATTTGTTTTTGTTTTTTTACTTAGAAGCAGTGCTATTTTTCTAAAAAAAATGTTTAGGGGTACTTTCATTTTCCTACTCATATTGAAATACTGCCCCTCAGTGAGGCCAAACTTAGATTAACAAAATGTTTAGGGGTATGCGTACTCCTGTGTACCCCCAGAGAAAATCACTGCTTAGAAGAATTTATAAACCGCTTTTTAAAAATCTCCAAGTGGTGTACATAAGAACAATATACCACATTTATCGCTAATATATAGATAAAATCAGCCACAATAGCTAAATTATATGTCCTCGTTGTTGTGCTGAAGGCAAATCAATCAATCAATCCTGTTTCACCTTGGAAAATGGTAAAATTCCTTCCCATGCCTGTTGATCAGCAACTAATGCCAATACATATCAACGGTAATACAGCAAGGTTCAGGATAGATGGTTTGGTAGGCAAGTAATACACTGGCTAGTGCCCAGGCTGGACCCCCAATTTATAACGCAGGCATGGATGTGATTGAAAGATTGTCTCCCAAGTCCATGTCTGAGCCTGCCAAAGCAGACTTCCAGTTCTGCCAACTTGCCAGTAGCACACCAGTATCCCAGGTATGTGGTTGGGTTACAATCTAGTTTGCCTAAACCTGCAATCCTATCAACACATACCTGGGACTAAGTTCCATAGAACTCAATGGGGCTTATTCTGTGTAGGCATGTATAGGAGTGCACTGTTAAGGTGCCAAGTTGTCTAAATGCAAGTTGATCTCAGGTGGAATTTTTTTCATGCTTTCCAGTAATATTTGATGCGACCCTCTTTTGTTACACTCTTGCTAAGAAGTCAAAGTTGTCAGCTGCAAACACAAATAATACTTGTAAAACCCTGTTAGGTATTAGAATTATGGTATATGCCTATTTATTTGGGAACAAGTTAACGGCACCTGGTCAGCAGACTGAGCAGGCAGGCAGGCAGGCACATAAGGCACCTTGTTTTTTCCTCACTATGGTGAGATGTATTGTATTTCTATTTAAATCATCACCATTATTTCTAAATTTGCATCTATATATATAAATCCCCATGTGCAAATTGGTGTCTTCTTTTGGGTGATGCTGCAAATCATCTGCTATGGGAATTCATAACTGGCCACCCTAGCTGTCAATCTTTAAACCTTCATATAATAGGCTGGAAATAGGACATAGTCATTCAAGAGCTAGCTCAGCGTTAGCTTAGTTCACCCAAGGAAATGCAAACTGGATTGATTTGCCTAGCATTTATATCAATGAGTTTCACATGCACTGTCTCTGCAATCTGTACAGTAACTCTGTATACGATTTCCATCTTGCAAATGGATGTCTGAGAGAAAGTGGGCCTACCTGAGGCTACAGGGTAAGTTTGTGGCTGAGGTGAGATCTGAACCTGAGACAATGTTCTGGTGGACACAACACCAGCACACCAATTCGGTCATGTGACTTGGCACTTAGAATTATGCCTAGCTGTGTGCTTAGAATTAAAACCTCAGTAGGAATCCCTGAAGAGAAAAAGGCAAATGTCTGTTTCACCAGACTTCAAGACAAACCAGCCTATTGACCTTCTGATTTTGAAGTGACAAGACTGCTTGTTCAGTACATCTGTGTTTTTGTCTCTGTTTCTGTCTGTAATTATGTTCTCTGCAGTGATTATAGTGGTTTATCCTGCTATAGAAATGCTATACTTTGAGGCTAACTTTCCCATGGGGAAAATTTTCTTTTGTTTCTTCTTTCCCCTTTCTCCCCTTGTGTAAAACAAACAAAACATAAAATCCTATTTGAAGAACAGAAGACAGGAAGCAAGCCCTTCTGAGAAGTTAATGCATCTTGCGCTGAGATTATTTGTGTCATTGGGGGAAAAACTGTAAAACACAGTTACCAGTACTTTCCGAAGGCAAACAGGGCCAGATCTTATGGAATGCAGATAGACAAATGTCACAGAGCTCAATGGAGAAAGAGAGAAGGTTAGGGGGCATGTGACCCAGACACGTTCCACCCCCCAACCCATGAGGAAGAGCACTGTTGCTGTGACTTTCATCCTTTTCTTGACTTTTGGGCTGTGATTTCTGTGCCATAAACAGTGATTTATGGATCACTCAGCATCCTTGGAGATGTTGAATCTCTTTCTTCAGACAGTAGGCTTTTCAAACATATAACTTTTAATTTGGGATCCAGTGCTGGTGATCCCCTAAATCTCACCTTAAAATGGCCTTTGTCTGTTTGTCTTCCTTATTATTCTAATTTATTTGATTATTATTTTTTACTTGTCCATCATCATGAATTCCCGGGACAGGTTGCAACTATTTAAAAATACAATAATAAAAACAGAACAAATTACAGTCAAGAAAATAGGGTGGATCCTAAACTATATACCTCAGGTGTCAAATGCTAGAGTAGAGAGGTGAATCTATAGAAACATATAGCTATACATAAGCAAAGTTCTGCAAGTAGGAGATGTGACTTGTTATTACTATAAAGCACATGCTGAAACACTGTCTGGATGGGGAGTAATTCTTATGTGAAGAAAGTATTCCTCACCTACTGTGCAGATAATATTCAGTCTGAACTGGCCATTCTGTTCAAATGTCCCATTTGTGATATTTCCCCTTCAAAAAAGAAGGGGTGTGAAATCACACAAGCCACATTAGTATATTAGTATATGTAAAGGTAAAGGTAAAGGGTCCTTGGACAGTTAAGTCCAGTCAAAGGCAACTATGGGGTATATGGGGTATTAGTATATTAGGCATTCACAAGAAGTGACTCGCACCATCCCTCCACCATGTGTATTGAGTTCTGGCTTAGGGTTAAGAAAGTCAATCTAACATTTAAATTACAAAGACATTTCTAAAGGATGACTGAGCAGGAAGGTTTTACAGCATCTGTAGAACACCGGGGAGGCTCAGCAAAGGGGTAGGGACCATGATAGAAAAGGCCCAGCATTAGATTCACATCATCCTGGTACAGTGGTGAATCTAAGCAAGAATTGAATGGCACATTAAAGGAGGCATATTAGACTTAAGATAATGACAGCATCATAGAACATGCCAGCTCCAGAGTCTGAAATTACCATTTTTTACGTACAGATTGCTTAAAATTGGGTTGAAAATGTTGTCTACTTGCTGTCTCAAAGAGGCAAGCAACAGCATATTCTGTACCCTCTGCAGTTTCCAAATACGTTTATGAGGCATCCCAATGTAAGGCATCTGCCAGCAATTGATTTTTGAGGTTGCAGGGGCCTGGATGGTGGTTGCTGGGTCATTGCCCCCAGGAAGGGTTTCAGCCTACATGCCAGCTGGCAATGGCAACAAGTAACCCTTATTACAAAGCAATACACCAGAGCTGTATAGAACCTAAAGCTCACACGTTTCATAGGCTTACCTTTCTGCAACACCATAGAATCCACAATGACATTTCTACAAGAGTTTGAAGAGTTCTAATATTTGAAGAGTTTCTGACCTTTCCCCAATGGTGCTTAGAATTAGCGGTGGGAATGTGAAAAGTCCCTTACTTTTCTGAAGCAATGGGGGGGGGGAGGGCAAGGGAAATGAGGAGCCTCTGTTGTTAAGAGGGATACTGTAAACACTTCCTGTAAGAAATCACCAGGGTCTCGGGAAACCCCCACCTGACTTTTAATTCTAAGAAGAGCTTCATTAGGTGAACAGTTTCACCCTTCCTGCTCACTTCTTCAGAAATGATGGAATGCATTTCTTCCCACCACCTCCCTCCTTCTTCCCACTGCTCTGTATTCACTTGTCCCCATCTTGATGCAACAAGTAGTGATAGAAGATCAAATTACCATGTTGTTGTCCAAAAAGAAGTAATATTGCATGGCGACCAGCAATCAAAAATCAAGGGTGTGTGTGTAACACACACACATGTATAGTATTTATTTACAACTGATGCATTTCACATTTGGGTCTCTACTTGGCACGCTGATAGAGAATCAGGGCTAAATTCTAAATGGCACTAACAATGGTTTGAGCTTTTAAAGAAATATTTAAAGGAAGTAATGCTGTACTTTGAAGTGTAGTTTAAGCATCTAATCACTTGGGGAGGCAGATTAAAAGTGACATGTAACAGAAACACACCTGACTAACTCGCATCTTGTATTTCTTACACTCGGAAGTACAATGCTTATGGTAATGAATTTTATCTATTACAAGGGAAAACAATAACCTTTGATGACATTATAGAATAAACACATTTAACAGCATGCTGAATTGCTGAAGTATCATTTTCAACGACCTCATTAGTGTCACTTAATTAAAACTTCCTTGCTCTTGACTTTGATGCTGGTGCAGGCAAAAACACAGAGGGAACTGAACAAACAACTAAAAAGGAAAGGGGCATCTTCTTGTGATAAATAGCAGTGGTTGCTAATGAAACCAAATTATGTACCTTTTTCCTGCAACTTCGATAAAATAATATGAAACACGCAGCAACTTTGCATCAAACAAATTAATCAGCCGTCAGCAGATTTGCCTGATAATAATCTCCTGCCCTTATTGATCATTTAAAGAAAGTCCCCCCCCCCCTGTACACAAGCATTAGGGTTGGTGATAATTAAAGCTTCAGCTTCAGGAATGCCATAATAACCGTTAATTAGCAGGATGCTATTTTCAACATAATTTGCTAATTAGGCAGGGAGCCGGTATAGTGTACGTACCTAATTATGAAAGGGTCTTGCGCTTTAAGCTCATGTGACTAGAGTGTAAATGACACCATTACATGGGATCTGGCAGGGTTGATTTTCTTTTTAAAGTGTGTTTTCCTCTGGAACATTTAGCCAATTTGATTCTATGGGTTAACCATTTAGTTTAAACGGGCAGGCTTTTGCTTAATGCCTCGTGTTTTTCTCAATGAGTAAACAAGGAGTGCACCAAATCCTCTGCTTCCAGATCTCAGAATGGACATGGTTCGCGTTGATTTTATTTTTATCCAGTTCCTAGTAAGTTTAATCACTTAAGAAATAATAAATAATGACATCAGCGGAGTGAATTGGTCTCTGCATGCTTCTTCCACATGGATGTTGTAGGAGACACATTCCAGGAGCATTTGGACTGCTATGTTTGGTTGCTACTCAGTTTAGGCACAGGGTGATTCCATCGAATTAATATCTGTTTGGCAGCCAGGCACTATTTTTGCTCACTTCAGGGCTCTGTAAAGCTACCAGAATTACTATGATCACATTATCTTAACCAGTTCATCATAGAAGGCAAATGGATATGCATATCCCAGTTTCATCCAGTAAGAATTGCTATGGTTCACATTCATACACTCTTATACCACTTTTAACAGTTCTGGCTTCCTGGGAAATGCCGTTTATTAAGGATGCTGAGAGGTGATAGGAGGCACAGAACAAACACCAGTTCTCAAAATTCTTGGGGGGGGGGGAGAGGCGTGTTGTCTGCTGAAGTGCAACTAAGAGTGCTTTAAATGAATGGTGTGGATGTTACCACAAACTCAGAGGGAGAGGCCACAGCCACTCATCATCAAAATGCCATCACCATCACCATCCTGAAAATTTTATTCCGTGTCCTTATTTTTTGTGAGAATAAATAAGAGATTGGAAGTATGGAAAATTTACTGTGTTGGTATTATAATAAGGCCTCAGTATAAATAAAATCTTGTTTTCTGTATTACCTTTATTTGCAACTTGGATTTACACACAAAGACAGCTTATGACTGTCTGATATAAATAGAAATCAAGTAATATTAATATTATCTTAAGGTCTCACATAATGTTAGATACTTTGATAGCACTTTGATACTGTTGTTGCCCCCTGCAAAAACCCCTCCACCTAAAATAATATTGTCCTACATAATAGGATTTTTTGTAAGGATGAACAAGAAGAGTACCCTGGCATAAGATACAAATCTAAATGAAAAATAAGCATGTCAAATAAATTAAATTATGTTTTTGTTTCATTGGTAAGAAGTTCTGTTTTAATATGCAGTGAAAAGTATGGGAAATCGTAGGGAAGTGGGAGTTTTGTGCAAACTACAGTCCCAGATGTCAAGAACATATGACGGCTTTTGCCTCTACATTCTTTAAAGCTTCTGTAGTCCTTGAACTGGTTGTGGTGTTGAGGTGGCAGCCAGGAACACATTGATCAATGCATACTCAATTTGGATAAACAAGAGATGCATTCCTCATCTGTTTGTTTGAATTGATTTACCGTGATTTTTAAATTTTTTTTTTGTAATGTAGCACTGTTTTATTGTATCTTGTTTCTATGTTTTACGTACATTGTTCTGGGCACAAATAAACAATAAAACCCACATATATGTGTGCCATATGACATAGGCAATTTGAATGGCCATGGGAATATGTCAAATCCTGGACAATCAGAAGTTTAGGTAAACAGGAGTGTTGTTTCTAAAGCTACAATGACATAACACTACATGGGAAGCATTTCATGTTTTGGATAATTTGCAGGTTTGGGCAATTTGAGGTTTGCTTAACGGAATGCTCTGCACTTAGCATAGTGCAAGTCCTGCGTGTTTACTTAGATTTAAACCCAATGGTGCTAAAGTTTGAGCACATAGGTTGGTAGACTTAGCTGTGAAGCAGAAACGCTGCAGTTCAGATCTTAGCTCACTTTCTCACTATTAGGCACGCCACTATCTGGCAGCCTCAATTTCCTGTCTGCAGTATGGGAATAATAATACCTTAGCAGTTTGCTGTAAAGATCATTGAGATGCCATACATGAAACAACTTGAGTAAGAACATAAGAAGAGCTTGCTGGAGCAAGCCACTGGCCCATGTAGTCTGGCATCCTCTTCTCACAGTGTCCCACCAGATGCCCATGGGAAGCCCACAAGAGCACTCAGGTTTTCAGCAACTCACATTCAGAACCATAGATGCAAAGCATAGGTATTGTGGCTAGTAGCCACTGACAGTTTAGTCCTCCATGAATTTGTCTATAATCAAAAAGTTCACTAAAGTTGTTGTTGTTGTTGATTGGAGGCATGTCAACCTGAACTGCTGGCCCATATAAAAAGGTAAAGGGACCCCTGACAATTAAGTCCAGTTGTGAACAACTCTGGGGTTGCGGCGCTCATCTCGCTTTAAAGGCCAAGAGAGCCGGCATTTGTCCGCTTCCGCAGACAGTTTATCCAGGTCATGTGGCGAGAATGACTAAGCTGCTTCTGGTGGAACCAGAGCAGCGCACGGAAACGCCGTTTACCTTCCCACCTGAGCAGTACCTATTTATCTACTTGCACTGTGTGCTTTTGAACTGCTAGGTTGGCAGGAGCTGGGACCGAACAACGGGAGCTCACCCCACCGCAGGGATTCAAACCACCGACCTTCAGATCAGCAAGCCCTATACAGACAAACATAATTGGCTTGAATCTGTGTCTGATTCAGTGGAAAGTGTCACATTCAATGAAGTTCTTCCATTGGTGAAAGTCCTTTCACCACTATTTGCATGAGATCTCTCCTCCTTTCCCTCTCCAGAGTCCATATGGAATGCATGTTGCTTCCTACCTCAAAGCAAAACGTAATGGCTGGAGTGCACAGTTCCCCATTGGAAGGTACTTGCAGCAACAGTTTGTAGGCACAACTGTTTTGAACCCCTGATCCCTGAGCTCAGAGCAAACCCTAACAGCTTGCTCTGCACTCAGGGCTTGAGATTTAAAGGGGTCAGTGGGGGACTGTTTGTTTGTGCTTTGGCCATTAGGACTTGCTTTCCAGTGATACGCACACTGCGTACCAACATGTACAAACACGGCTCAACATACATTGTTGTGCACAATAATCTGCCCGCACTTGCACAACCATCCGCAGAGCAATGACTGAACTCCTTCCACTCGCACTTCTTTGGATCCAGCCCAGTGTGCAAACTAGGCAATTATGGAGACAGCCAGTAGTAGCAAATACCTTGTAATCATGGTGGATGTACGACCATCCCCCACAATGACAAGAATCATTTGCTAGGCTTATCCACGGTTGCCTGGCTCACAAGTTGTGCTGTTTCCACGAATGTTTAAATTGGAGATAGAAAAGGAGGACTTTTGTGAATTTACTTATGTGAGCACAGTTACGCCATATTTATATGTGCAGATATACAGGAAGACGCACACATGCACACAGAATGTGTAATCAGTGCAAAATAAAAATGCTTGTGCAATTTTTTTTTATATATATAAACTCCCATCGCTGATGGTAATAGCTGCCTTCTTTGAACAATTTTACCTTGTTTCATATAAAGTGATATTTCTCTTTTCCCTTTAAAAGGAATGAAAATTTAATTCAATAATAAATGAGCTCCAGCACAGCATAAGAGTCACTTAACTTAAATCTTTTTGTAGAGGTTCCCACTTAAGCAGCTTGAAAAAGAGTAAATCATGTTGGGGGAATGGACATCTCTGTTTCATTGCCACACAGTGGAGCTCTGAATTAATGGCCGTCTCTTTAGAATGTATGGATATGCCTTCCAGCTGCTGGGCCTGACAGTGTTATAGCTCAATTAATGTGATTTTGATGTAATTGCAGATAGGGAACAGAGCAGCTCAAAGTTATATTTTTCCATGAGAATTGTTTTCTCCCCCCTTTCAGACGTAAGGATGAATAGGCTAAGTAGGCTTCTATTTATTATAGTATTCTGATCACTCCGTTAAAAGAGAATTATGCATTTAAGAAATATTCCATGTGTCATAGAGTGGGGATGGAAAGCTAACATGTTGGGATAGTCAGAGGTTTCGGTAGCAATAACACCACCACTACCCCAATTGGAAAGAACCAATTGGTTTGCGGAAGGCATAGCACACAAAAACAGGGAAGGGCTGGTGGGCAAAGCTTGGCTTATAATCATGGCTTGTTTAGCGCAAAACAAACCACAGTTCTGGGTTCAAGCTTCACACTGAGCCAAGGATTGTGGTTTGTTTGTTCATGCTGAAGAGGGAGTGATCTTGCAGTGTGCACCAGCCTGCTGCTTGTTCACAGGAAGCCATGGCTTATGACTTACCATAACATGTGAACACAGCCACTGGGTTGCAAGTTGGCAGTGCTGGGCAGTTATATTAGTGGCATGATTGGTGACCAAGAGAGAAAACATGGTCCCAGTAATGCAACCAGGACAGAATTTTAAATTGGATTGAGCAGCAATGACGAAAAAGTGCCAATTGGGCTCCCAGTCCTAGAAGGCAGGGCTCTTTGAATGGCCTGTGTGCCAGATTCATGCTAGAGCCAGGAGAACAAGGGCAATCCTATTCATCATGAACTATGGTTGTAAAATGGATGGCTTGGATCCCTCACTTGTCCAACATAATTCCTCCAAAAAGCAGGAAAGAAAGAGCAGTGAATGCCGAATGTTAGTAGCCCTAGAGTGAGCACATTGGCTGCATTTGGACATCATGATAAAAGATGCTTCTTTTTGTTTGTTTTTAAATAAATCTTTTTATTTTTATTTGGCTGCAGCTTTTTGTGTCATCCAAATCTGACTGTGGGTAATCTTAACTTCAAGTTTGCTTCTTTCAACAAACCATAGTTAAGATTAATCACAGTTTTTGGTTTGGATGATATGCTAAATAGAGCAGGACTGGTCATACCTCACCCATCTTGAAAGCACTTCTGTTGGCTGGCTGCATGCTATTGAGCCCACTTCAAGGCATTAGTACTGGTATGTAATGTCTTTAAAAGCTTTGGGCCCAGGTATCGTGAGGAACACCTTCTCCCAATATCTGCTGACCCAGGTCTTGGGATTTATGGAGGGCATGGCTAGGGGCTGCTGCATGGTGATGTGGGATGATTTTCTCCATTGTAGCACCCTGATTGTGGAATTCCCTCCCCTTGGAACTACGCTTGTCCCTCTTAGCATTAACATTTAGGCACAATTGGAAATCACACTTGTTCCCCCATTGCTTTGGGGGAATGAAGAGGATTTGGTGTCCAATTGTTAGGGAAATTGGCTGGTTTTTTTTTATTATTAAAGAGATCACTTGTTTCATTGATCAAATTGTTCGCGTTTAATCAGACTATGCTGTACATCATCTTCCTTTGGGAGGATGAGTGAAACATAAATGTAATAATAAAAATAATCTAACATGGCATTGGAAGCTTCCACTCTCCTCTTGGCAGCTCCTCCAGAAGAAGAATCAAGAGGTGAGAGTGCAATAGCTTAGCTCATTCCCATCATGACCAACCATAGTTTATTGTGATGTCCAAATGCAGCCAGTGTAGAAATATATGGCTTTTTACAAGAAATACAAATGAAAGGTCAATGTATCCACACAGAAGTGGAGTAGTTCATCCTTGTCACTTTGGGGAGCGGCAAACAATTCCGGATATTAAAGGCCACACTTAGCAGGAGAATATGTAATATAATCAGCTATCTCAGCCCACCAAAACAAGTATTGGCACGCCTGCAGAAGCTGCAACCACTAATGATGAATTCCGTATTCATCACATGGACTAATTAATGCACTATAACATATCCCCATGCAATTTGCAAGTCACAGATTTCATTAGGTGATACAAATGACTCATTTGTGAACCTGAAGGGTGACCTTTGGCAGGACTAGCTTCTGACCTCACAAATATTAAAGAAAGGTTATTTCACCTTGCCATTGTCTCCAAATGCCAAAATAGCCCAATTAAAAGCCTTGACATGGAAGCATAGGAGCAGATGTGAGTCCTAAAGGGCATTAATTATTTTCAGTGTCAGCTGGTTGTATAACGGAGGCCAAATGAGAGTTTGGAAAGCTATTAAGCCCCTGTCTTACATGTACTGGGTCTAAGGTTTGAATTCAAAATAAGGTGCGTAGGGGTGTATTTCATTTGGGCAAGCTGTACTGAATTAAACTGCAGGATGTGCTGGTGAGAATCACAATCTGCCTTTCTGATAAGATGTTGATCTTTAAAATATATCCCAGCAGCAACAATCTGCCTGGTTTTCATTGTATATTTATGAAATAATCATAAGTTACCATCCCATGAGGTCAAAAGCATGTGCATATATTTGGGACTGTTGCCTTGTGTGCTGTTTTCCTTCCCTCCAAGACTCAGTGCCAGCACTGTGCATGTGTGTTTTCTCCAAATGTGGTGACAGATGAAGATACTGTACCACAACTCAGTCTCCATATGGCTAATTTTTACATTTGTTTTAACAACATGCAGATTTAAAATAAATGAAAACACAAAGGATCGAGTAATCTCTGCTTCCTCCCCACTGCTCTGTAATTCCTTCTTCCAGGTGGGCTTTTATTGACATACACCCAAATGACTTGATGTCTCTTTAAAGAGAAACTAGTAAGACCCTAATGTACTCAAAAGGCTTCATTTGCTGAGGGCATGGTCTGGCAGAATGCTCATCCTCTATTGACTCCGCTTACTAGAATTGCTTGAAAGTTGTGCAAATAACGGGCGCGGTGGTAAAATCAGCCAAGCTGGTGGCTATTACAGTATTTCTATGGCTGAAATGTTCTTCTGTTCTGCATAGAATCTGTTCCCCCTCCCCTGACCTTGTGTCTATTTTTGTCCTGATCGCAAGTGGCAAAGCGCTCTTAAAAACTAAAAGCCAAGTCTGAGAACCTTCACCAATGGAAGACCCTTTTGAGAAAGGAGGACTACTTCATTTTTGAGTTTTCTCCACCTTCCCCCCATAACTGAGGCACTGAAAGGAAGCCCTTTTAGCTATGCTGAGAATCAAACCAGCTAATTAGGCCCCAGCATGGAGCTTGCTGCAGTTCAATGGAAATTTTGTTTCTGTTTGTATGCCTCTGAACAGCTGACCAGGCTCTTGGACCATATCACTACTGATTCTGAAATTCATCTCAGTTTCAAAAGCGGTTTGGCATGTGGGGAAGGGAGAGCTATTATTAGGAAATGGAAACAATCCTGTGTATACACTATACCTTTAAAGCACATTCTAAACACATTTGTCCCCTCAAAGAATTCTGGGCACTGTAGTTTGTTAAGGGTTATTGGGAATTGGAACTCTTTGTGGGGCAAACTACTGTGCCCAGAATTCTTTGAGGAAAATAATGTCCTTTGTTGCAAAGGTTTTGTGTATACACAGCCTATACCTTCTAAAGCACCTTGGACTCATATAACTGGTCCCTTGGTTATTTGGATCTGGACTTACAATGCATTTTACCACCTTTATTATTACTTATTTTTTAAATGCTGTAACATGTTCTAGCTTATGAAATCAGGCTCGACTCAACCCTCTCTTGCCCAAATGCCTTACTGCAAGCAGTGGTGTAGCGTGGGTTGTCAGCACCCGGGGCAAGGCAAGTAATTTGCGCCCCCTAACCCGTGGATTTGCGCCCCCTAACCCGTGGATTTGCGCCCCCTAACCCATGGATTTGCCCTAACCCCAGATGTTGCGCCCGGTGCGGCCCGCCCCCCCTGCACCCCCCACGCTACGCCACTGACTGCAAGGGTGGCCCTGAGATTCACTAACGGGAGCCAAGTTCAAAACTCGTAAACTTCGAAGTACAGAATTCTGAATCCAGGAATTTGTATGGAGTTTGAGAACTGAACTGAGCTCATAAGTCCTTCCTTCCACCACCACCCATAATCACCCCATGGTTTCTCCATTTCAGTAGAATAATGTAAGGGGTGGGGCAGCCATTTTACTTTGCCATTGCCGATCTACTTCAAATTACCCAAAGATCTACCAGTAGAGCGTAGTCTAATATCTGACCACTCCAGCCCTTTTGCAACTGACGTAGTCAGATATTATCTTCCCTGTCTCCCCACAGGAGGGTGGGTGGCTGGGTGGCAGCAGACCATTTATAGCTTCCGCCTGCTCCTCCTCCTCCTTGGCAATTGCTAGTTCTCCTTGAGAGGAATAGACTTCTTGCCTCACTTCCTGTCCTTTTGCAAAAGCAGTCCTGTCCGGATACCTTTTGGGAAGGCACAGCAGGGAATGGCACTGCGCTGATTGTAAGCTTCTCTGGGCAAGGAACTGCCCTCATGCACACTGATAGATGAGGCAATTAAATGGAATGATGAACAGAGCGTTTAAATGTGAAAGATTCGGAAGCCAAATTAGGTAGTCACCACTCACTGGGACAGACTATGTATGTTGCCAAGTCCATTGGCCATGTAAAGCAATGTCTATCATTTTCAGTTCTTTTGCTTTCCTGTAATCAAGGAGCACATTATTTCGCTCATGCACCCTTCCACCATCCCTCTGTTCCAGCTTCCAGAGATGTCAGCAATCATTTGGTCAGAAGGATCTCAGTCTTGCTGGCTTTCCCTTGATCTCTTTATTATTATTAAATTAAGAATAAATATATTCATACATTCTCTCCCCCCCAAAAAATCTCTCTTTTATCCTAAGTCCAAATGTTAAAACAAAAGGACTAATTTTACATCCCACTTGCAAGAGAAACAATGGACCGAAAGCCAGGTGTAAAGAATGTACCTTTCATCAGTGGCAATCTAATGTAAAATAATGTCTGTGATGTATTATAATAAACTGGATTCCACATGGCTTGCATTGTTCCTTCTTACTGTTATTGTGCGAACATTCTTCTTCTTCTTCTGGAAGCAGCTGGAGAGTGTAAATTTCCGATTTAACTAGCTGCTTGCCATTGCTTGTGGGTCTTTCCCCCCACTGAGGGAGTAATGACACAGTGCTATCGTCTGTGAAGGCTATTATAAGCAGACCATCACATATCACCCAGCTGAAATGCCCCTTCAGAGACGGCACACAGAGTTCACTTTCTTAAGTCCATTGGCTTCTGTTATCAATAATGCAGGGTAATATTCCAGTGGTGTGTGAGTGCCTGGACCGCCCCATTTCCCCTGTCAGCTTCCTCATAGCCTAGCAGTCCAGTGAACTTGATAAGTGTCCCATCATCCAGTTAATCAAATTACTTATGAACCAAAATTGACAGTTTTCATTAATTATAAAGGATTATTCTAATTGCAATTCAAATTTATTCATTTAGAACAGACGGCATTCAGTAATATTTCAGGAAATTTGCATATTAAATGGAGGGGGTCGTCCATTAAGTATGGTAATGTATGCATATTTCCTTATTTTTAACTTCTGGGCCATATGCACGGCTGCTACTTCAGCAGGTGAAAAACCAGAACGTGCTTAATTTGTTCAACAAACACAGGGCTGTAACACATCCTTTGGCACGAGCCACCATTGTCCTTCGCTTTCTCTATTACTCTCACCTACCTCTCTCCATCCCCTTCCAAAATAGATTTTTTTTTTTTTTAAAAAAAGGACTCTTATGCTTTTCAAGTTTTTTATTTATTAATAAACCTGTGGTTTTTTTTAAAAAAATATAAATAAATAAAAATAAATTGTAAGCACAGCTGGTAGGGGCTGATTGAAATGTTTTGCCATCGAAGCTGTGTTCATTAATTTCTTCAAGATGCTGAAACAGGCATTAAGGTTGCCTGTTGGAGTCCTTCCCAGTGTCATGTGGAACAGCAAGGGGGCTAATCGTCAGCCTTGTAACATCAACTGGTTACCCCCCTCGTGCGGTGTGAACCTTTCCCCTCCAGTGAAAAATGAACCTGTCTGAGACAAAAGCACAAAGTATGCAAGCAACGAGACAATGCCATTACTCAAGCCCCTATATAGGTCTCTGTTCCCAGATCATTAAGAATCATATCTTCATGATATTAATAAACACCTACCCCAAAGCCCAGATCTAAACCTGCACGCAGGTATATTTATATTTACCTCTTTGTCAATATCATTCAGCCCAAGTAACTCCGAGAGCAGCACGGCTTTGCTTCAGTTTCCTCCTTTTGGACCTAACTTTTCAAGAGTTAATTCCCCCCCCCCCCCGCCTCCCTCACCATCACCTTGGGTGGAAATTGTGTTGTCATATATCATGTGGCCCAGTCAGCAAGGAATTTAACTAACATCTCCAGAAATTATTTCTATCACGTCTTAATGATTTTACTAAAACATCTGTCATCTCATTCATCTTTGGGAAGCGGCAGGGAGGTGCGGGAGAATAGTTCTTCAAGGAATCCATTTCTTGCTTCACTTTTTTTTTTTGGGGCAGCAGATTTGTTTCATTTTCTTTGCGCTAACTACAGACCTTTGGTGTTTGTGTGGTTGTGCGTGCACGTCTTTTGGATCATTTTGGTCTAATTAAATATCGATTTGGAGTATTTGGGGGCAGGGTTAGACTAGATGACACTCGCGGTTCCTTCCGTTTCTACAATTCTGTTTTTAAAGTTAAACCATGTACTGGTGACTCCCTATAACCTTGTATTCTAGTTTTCTGTGCTTGTATCCTATTGAAAGGTCTGGATAGATAGAAAAAGAGGAAGGTCAGACCCTGAGTTAGACCCTTAGTTCATCTAACACAGTATTATTGACACTGATTGGCAGCAGTCTTCGAAGATTTCACACCTTTCACCTGGAAAGATGCTGGAGCTTTCTGCCTGCAAAGCAGATGCTGTACCACTGAGCTGAGGTCCTTCCCTATAGACCATAGACGGACCTAACGGCAGTGTTGCAGCTAGTGGCACCTGGTGAATTTTGGAGCTGGTGGGGTTATACTGATTTGTGAACATAGTGCATCACTTCAGCACACCTGCACATTTTTCTTGCCCTTGGGCATACTCTCCTTCACCCAGTAAATAAACACAGCCACCCTTCATTTCATGCCAGTGATCATATCAGTAGCTGTATTAGCATGATCTGCAACTTTTCAGGCCAGTTATTATCTCTGAACATATGCAGAGTGTGTTTTCCTAGTGACTGAATAATCGAGCCAGGGCTTGATGATACCAAAGCAGAGTATCATCCCTACCTTGTTCTTCTAAATAAATAAAAATAATGCAGTTTTTTATCATTAATTGTCCCTACTATTTATTTGTTTGATTCCGTTTATGAATCTCTTCCCCTGAAATATCTCAAAGGAATTTTGAAGTGAAAACACCAACAATGAAAACAATGAAAAGCAATCCCGTATGTAAACAATTAAAAACAATTTCATATGCAAACACAATTTCAAATCCAATACACATGCACACTGAGATATAAGTTGAAAGAGGAGGCTGTGGCAGATACCTATACCTAGTGCAAAAATGTAATATATCAGAGTATGTGTGTGAGGAACAGAAAAGCAACAAAAAAATACAGGGATAGTAAACTAACACCCTTATCTGAAAGCTCCTAAAGTTGTATGTAAGCTTTTAAGTTACACAGAACTCTTTCCTCAGAGTGAATTCAATTAAAACGGGAGCAATAGATGCTTCTGGTTGGGAGACACCACCATGTTTAGTCTTTTTCTGAAATCTATTTCAGTCTTAAAGTGACAGTAAAAAAAGATTGTGCAGACTAAAAACTATGCTTTATTTATCTATAACACTTCTGTACAGTTGGGCAGCTCTCCAAAGCTATTAACATAAAATACCAATAAACAGCATCATGATAACATGCCAAAACAGTAAAATACTCGTTCCAAAAGCCTCCAGTTATGATGACACCAGGGCCCTATCCCTGTCTACTCAAAAGTAAGGGATGAAGACATTGCAGTTTTTTTCAAAATTCTGCCTCCAGCATCAGTGTTCTTAGCTAGCCTGAGAAATGGGTATCAACAAGGTCCTCAAGAGGAAACGGTAAGTCATAAGGACTCCAGGTCATGGAGAAGAGATGCAATGGGTCTTCCTCAGCCAATTCAATCTCATTTAGGGGGTCTTAGTGGTAGGCACGGGTGGTGCTGTGGGTTAAACCACAGAGCCTAGGACTTGCCAATCAGAAGGTCAACAGTTGAGAGCCAGTGTGGTGTAGTGGTTAAGAGCGGTAGTCTCGTAATCTGGGGAACCGGGTTCGTGTCTCCGCTCCTCCACATGCAGCTGCTGGGTGACCTTGGGCCAGTCACACTTCTTTGAAGTCTCTCAGCCCCACTCACCTCACAGAGTGTTTGTTGTGGGGGAGGAAGGGAAAAGAGATTGTTAGCCGCTTTGAGACTCCTGAAGGGGAGTGAAAGGCGGGATATCAAGTCCAAACTCTTCTTCTTCTTCTTCTTCAGTTCGAATCCCTGTGATGGGGTGAGCTCCCGTTGCTCGGTCACTGCTCCTGCCAATCTAGCAGTTTGAAAGCACTTCAAAGTGCAAGTAGATAAATAGGTACCACTCTGGCAGGAAGGTAAATGGTGTTTCCGTGCACTGCTCTGGTTCGCCAGAAGTATCTTAGTCATGCTAGCCACATGACCCGGAAGCTGTACGCCAGCTCCCTCGGCCAATAAAGCGAGATGAGCGCCGCAACCCCAGAGTCGGCCACAACTGGACCTAATGGTCAGGGGTCCCTTTACCTTTACCTTTAGTGGTGGGCCACATTATTCTCTGTTTCCGTGTGGGCAGAATGTCCCTGGTTCAATTCGTGGCATTTCCAGCAAAAGAGAGGGTCAATGTCAATCAGAACAAACTGCTCTAGGTTTAATGGAGTCACTTAGTAGAAAGCATGTTCATTATATAAATGAATATTATGCCGAGGCAGAGGATTTGCATTTAAATACAGATGTCATCCATCTGTACTGCATGACTTTCAATGGGATGAGTGTGCACCTGAGTTTTCCTGGTTACCAATGTTCTGCCCTAACTAGGTACCCATAACTGCATATGGCAGGGGCTGGATTAGGGCAAAGGTTTTGCTGGACACCGCAGGTGGGTAGTGAGACTGCCACTGAAGCATGACAAGGCACAGAATGTCAGCCATATTGCATGCACAATAGGGCTGTGTTCCCTATTACCAGTGAGGCGTAATGGCTAGAGCCGCAAGGTCAGCAAGGTTTACCTCGCCTGGGCAGTTCCGTGGGCTGGATCACGTCTGCGCAGACATGAGATTTCCAGTGCTGCAGAAGCAAGTTCCCCCTCTCTGCTGCGCCAGTTTAGTGCAGCGCAGGGGGGGGGGGTGTCTCGCCAAGCGGCCGGCTCAGTATGGGGACGGTTCGGGGGCTGTTTAAATGACCTCCATGGGCCGCAGGTTGCCGACCCTTGGGCTAGACCTTTGGACTAGGACCTGGGAGGCCAGGGTTTGAATCTCCACTCAGCCATGAAACTCACTGGGTGAACTTGGGCCAGGCAACATCTCTTAGGCCTAATCTACCTCACAGGGTTGTTGTGAGGTTGAAGTGTGTGTGTGTGTGTGTGTGGAGAACCATGTCCACCACCTTGAGAGCCTTGGAAGATAAAGGTGGTATATAAATGTAATATAAACAAACAAACAAACAAATAAATATACTTCCTTCTCAGTCAGAGTGAAGGTAATGGAAGGTCTTCATTTACCCTTATTGATATTGTCACTGAGCCAAGTCAGATTGGCTATGGAGAGCTGTGAAATGAAAAATCTGTTATCCCTGTGATCACTGATTGAAGAAGCCCCCTCAAATAAGCAACAACAACAACAAATAATAATAATAATAATAATAATAAATGGTGCCAAAGCAGCAGCAGGTTGACAAATGAGATCTGTGAGCAGCTGGAAAAAATGTGGAAAAGTGTTATGTCTCCCAGGGATAATTTTGCTTCATATAACAATACTTGAAAATACATTCAGCCTCTCATAAAACCTAGAACTTGACACTGCTGATCCAGCAAGTCCAGGCACTTTAACTCGCTTGTGATGGGTTATGATACTGAGCTTTTGAGCTAAAGCTATCGCCCTCATAGCTTTCATTGACTTCTTTTGTCAACATAGCTTTCATTGACTTCTTCCTCCTTAGCTCTATTAGGATGGGCAAATTCAGCATGTTCCTCCACAGCTGATCAAAGTGAGGTTAGCTATGTTGTTCCACATGAACAGAAGCAGATCACTAGTGAGATTATGGCTTTCAATGAACCAACTTGAAGTTGAGAAATGCTGCAGAAATCTTTTGAATTCCCCAATTAAAGAGTAGCTTATGAAGTCTCCAGAGTTTGTTGTAGCAATTTTTTGCATCAGATTGTTAACTATGTTTCTTGAATCAAATATTTCTAGTTTTCTAGTTTGAAAAGAACAGGAAACAAATAGCTGCTCTGACAGCATAGATAGACCCCATACAGAAAAGGAAGGCATGAACACCCCCCCAAGTACCTAAATCTATTTGTTCTAAGAAATATTTAAAGATGAGAGGAAACTACCAGGTATTGCTGAGATTAGTCAGAGAGCACACATCAATGAATTTTTTATTCCAAAAAGGAACTTGTGCCTACATTAAATATATATGATTTCTTTTTTTTTCCTTCAAAAAAAGGTCATCTCTGTCTCCTAGATTAAGCACACTATTTCTTTACTGTACTACCTAATTTTACTAAGGTAGAGACCACAAGTCTCCGTGACCCAAAAGTTAAGTTATAAATAGGCTGATTGGATTTATCATTCTGAGGTTTATAGCTTCAGTTAATGGCATAAGGCTCAAAGAGATGCACACAACATACTGAGGAAGGATTGTAGCAGAGTCGTAGAGTGTGTGCTTTGTGTGCAGAAGGTCTCAGGGTTCAGCATCTCCAGGTAAAAAGGATCAGGTAAGCAGAGATCTCTCACTTCACCTGCTGTGGTGTGCTCTGCCAGTTAGGGTAAACTAGGCTTCCCAACCAGGTGCCCTCCAGATGTTTTAAAGTACAACTCCCACCAGTCACAGCCCAAATGGCCCAAATGCCATTACCAACAAAAGCTTTGACCTAGGCAAGGAAGGAAATGGCATCTGCAGCAAAAACCATGTCCAGTCGATGACATTTCCTGCCCACAAGTATTTCAGTGTGGTAACTTCGCGGCAACAGCGATTCCAAGATTATTTTCATGAGATGATAATTACAGAGACCTCAAATTGCATTTGTGGTAAACAAGTGGTGCAAACAAAATAATTCAGGGAAGATTTGCAGAATAAATCAATCCAAATGCATATCTTAAGTTACCAGAGCATAACTTTGAGTATAACACCACTCTGGTCTTCTCCAGGGATCCTCTAACTTTCTGTCCTTACTGGGAAGCTCATGCAAATAACATATGCTGTGTGTGGCACCAGTCAAAGAAAACAGAGCAGCTTTCCTGTAAATGCTTGTCTTTGAATCACAGAGTGACATTCCTGCCCAAAGTCCACTCAGAGTAGCAATGGGCTAAAGCCCAGGCTATTTCATTACTTTTGGGTTAGGGTGAAAGCATGCTTAAGATCGTATTAATTGAGGACAGGGGGGAATCTAAGAACTTTTGGGTCAGGTGGGCTTATCTTTAAACTGATGTAGTTCAGTTTTACACACATGCACATGCACATGCACACACACACACACACACACACACACACACACCTTTGCTGCCTTTTCAAGCAGTGTTTGGCTACCCTTAGCAGTGTGGTGTAATTCAGGACAGGCTGCTCCATGGGGGGGAATGATGCTACATTATGGCCATGGGTTAGCTCCTGGGAAATGATGCTGTAACGTGACATAATTTTGTTCTCATGGGGACGGAGTGTATCTCCAAGTTGTTGGGAGAGCAATGACGGGTGCTGAGGGCACCCAAACGACTACTTGAGGTTAATAACAGTAAAAACTTTGCCCCCTTGACTTTAAGCTAAGCCTATCGCCTCCCAACATTTCTTTGAATTCACTTCCCCCTTTCTGAAAGTTGCGGATCTCTCCGCCACCCCAACACTTCCACAGGGAACAAATGGCCCTATAGGTATGTGTGTGAATATTCAGACTGGCCTTAATTTGGAGTCATGAGCTAGACCCTTCCTCCATTCTCACGTGTAAACTCTGAGCTGAAGAGGTCAAGACTCTCTTTCAGCCAGCAATGTGGTTGCCTCCAAAAACAGATGCTGGAAGCCTGGGCCTGCCTCCTAGAATGGCTGACCTGCATGGGTTCAGGTGATTTCACTGATGGGAGAAGCCTCAGCCACAGAGCAGTGATTTTCATCAGCGATGCTTCAGAGTAGATCTTTCGATCAGACTGTGATCTTGCCTCCTCAGATGCCACCAGGTGGGAAGAAGGGCCTCCTGTCAGCTTGTTTTCTCTTTTATCATCAGAGAATTCATTGCATTCCTCTATTCAGAATGCCTGCCTTAACTGTGCTAGGAGAAGGCAACATACATAATCAGGAAACATGACAGTAAAGTTGCAAATCTTCAGCTTTTTTGTATATGATTTGTTTTGCATGCATAAAAATACACAGCTTCACCTTGTGAGCATTTTGAAACGCTCGGTGCCATGTGCAAGAAGAAGCATCACATTTCGCTATGTAATTCACTTTGCTGGCACTGATGAGGGATGATTCCCCCCCCAGTGTGGCATAATATTAATGTTTCTCCCTGCTGGCTTCCAAGCCTGTGGGTCAAAGCTCATGTTTCACAACACAGAACAGCCAATCATAAATCTTCTTAAATCATACAGAAGGCAGGAGAGGGTCACTGCAGGGAAAGCTAGTCAGTCTGAACAAAGTGGCATTGATGCATGGAAGGAAGAAGAGACTGGTTTTGGAAAGGTATTGCATGAAGCCATTCGCAGTCTTGAGAAGGACTGCTTTGTCTGTTTATGTAATACATTACAACAGCAATTATCTATGACAGGTCCCTGTCCCAAAGAGCTTACAATTCAAATTCTGAAAACGTGGAGAAAACAAAAGATGAAGGAATCAACAGTATGAAGACACCACACCTCTTCCTTTTCATGGTTTCTTTAGTACTTTATTCAACACATTCAAGATCCAGTATGTTACACAGAACCGTTGAATAGCCTTGACAGACAACAACCCCCCAAAAATAGATCCTGCTGACCAATTCTCTTCGGCTTTGGAGAAATTATGGGTCTTGTTCCTGCATTACATACACAGGATTGCTTTGGTTTTGCCCATTTAGCAATAATATAACTCATAGCTTTTATCCTCCCCCCAATACTATTTTTGGTATATGAAGGATTAGTATGAGCCAGCATTCAGTGGCTTTTTAATTTAATTATTGATGATCATTTAGCAGAAATTTATGATTAGGCCAACATCACCTCTCTGGAACCCCATTATGTGAATTTGCTTTCGGTTCTCACTGTGTACATTTTACCTGGACTTTTGCAAAGTTCTGACTGGTGCTTTTTATCCTCTTTTGTAGAGATGGGGTGGTTTGGCAGGTATTTCCATCAATCATTTTTTTTAAAAAAAACCTTTGCTTGCTTTAATTTGTTGTGCTAAATGTGATATTATCACTCTGTAGTTCTGCTTTAAAAAACACAATGTATCTAGAAATTCCCCCTTTAAAATACTGCAAAATGAAAAAATGCATGTTTGTTGTAATACACACCAAATAATTCAAGGAATAGGGATTAACTTGATGTTATTTACTTTTCAGGATCAGTTTTGATAGGACTTATAAGTGCCAGAACCCTTGGTTGTAATCAGCAACTGCTGTTGCTAACATTTTTTTTTTGCAGCTTAAGCGAAAACAACTATTACTCGAACCCCCTGCAGTGATAAGTGAATGTGTCAGTGAAATTATTTTAAACACTTCCAATTCACTAAAAGTGTGTATTTATTCTCTGTATTTGCAAGCTGTTCCTATAATTTCACCCTCTTATTTAGTTGCCCTATAATATCAAATTACTCTTAAACCATTTTGGTGTAACACATATTACTTGGGGAAAAAAGAAAGCACAAAAAGGAAATATTTCACTCTAGTATACACATCTCCACCCTGCCCCCATCCCTGTGATCATCATAATCATTCAGAGAACATTTATTTAAATTCAGACGGCATTTAAATAATGCCAATATCAAATGGGCCAAACCTTGCAAAACAAAAACCCCATGATACAACTGTTAATATTGAGGAGATTATGGAATAAAATTAAAATGTGAAATACCTTTCAGCTGTAAGGAAGGAATAAAGTCAGCGATGTACACCAGCAAACCACAAAGTCGGCAAATAAGACAGGCAATGTATGGGCACATATCAAGCTTAAAGTTCAATTTGCCTTTTTAATGTGATGCTGGCTTCTCATCTTTCCCAAAATACTTGGCTGAAACCATAAAGAAGCATGGGGATGCCTCAAAATCAGACACCATGTTGAGTCCCTGCCCCTTAATCTGGAGGGCAAAACCTGTGAGCTTAAAATCTGGGGCCTTCCAGTCCTGAAATTTGTATTTGTACAGAAATTTCTCCTGCTCTGATTTGTACTCTTTAATCTCACACAGTTTTTAATTCCACAAAGACTGTGTGGAACAGAGATTGAGAACTTTTTTTTAGAACCACCACCGGATTTTCCTCCCTAGTCAATAGTAGGGCAGGTGGGCAGAGATGTTCTCCTGACCCCATCATTATTGCTGCTTACCTGGACAGGGCTGGGATGGCAAGTTCTCAGCTACATTAGTACACCGGTGGGAGCACAGGATTGGTGGCAGCAGCATTCCCACCTGTTCAACCATCTTTTGGAAGGACAGCAGTGCAGCTGTTGCCTGCAACAGTTACTATCGCTACTGCTTCTAGTGCCGACCCAAGACATTTTGGTACCTAAGGTGAACCACAAAATGGCTCCCCCTCCCTACCAGGGAAGGAGTGAGTGAAGATGTAAATCAGGTACAAGAGGGAATAAATATCTGCATCAGGATCTGCTGCCCCTGTGGATCCTGCCACCTGAGGCATTTACCTCACCTTGCCTCATGAGTGGGCCGGCCCTGACTGTTTCTGGTTCCAGCCCGAACATAACTAACAAACCAAATGGAGAGGAAAACCTGAACTAAACAGCACCCCCCCACCAAAGAACTATGTCAAGATTACTAAACTGTATAGTGAAGGAATATCCTCAAACACCACCAACAAATATCCATGTATTTCAAGTTAAGATGCCCAGAAGAAGATGTGAGGCATCCAGGATAATTTTAGGAAGTTAATGAAGGATAGGGAAAACTCTGCATTCCCACTTTTACATCCATCTATTGCAAAGATGGATGAAGGACCAGTATGGACTCAACCCCTGGGCAGCCCATCCAGTTTGCCCCAAAGCCTGAAGCAGAAGCATAATTAAAAGCGCAAAAGCTTTTGCTATGATAACTGGTAAACACTATACAGAGAACTTTAGTGGGAGATAGGTATGGATTAATCTTGATTCCTTAGGAATCTTTAACTGTGTGTCAGACAAGTTTCAAGTCAGTTTGAGAGGGGAAATGGTGCAGTAGTTACCGTAAGGAGTACTATCTTAAACTCCCCCCTTTCTACTTTCTTTTATTCTATTTACTGTTGTGAGGAACCAGAAACCAAACAACAGGAACACGCATGTCAGCTGTGCCAGAAATGGCAGGCAAAACCTCTTGCGCCACTGGGAGTTTTCCTCTCTCCCCTCCCGTGCTTTTACATATGCCAAGAACAAGCACAAAAATTGTTTTATGGTGGTTTAACAAAACGGGAGACAAATGCTGGCCCCATGCAAAAGAACTGAATTACACACTTCATGAACCAAATTAGTACCACAGTGCTTTGCTTTGTCTGAAAGGTGATGTGCGTTTACGGGCCCATTTTTCAGCAAGATAAATATGACATGCGCCAAGTCTTCCCCAAGTAAATATTGTAAATAATAAAAGACTCTGCCAGGGAGAGCTGAGAAATGACTTAACCCTCACCCATTTGTACTGTGCGATGCCAAAATGCCACTGGCCAGATTTGTATAACAAACTGCCCGTTTAGTCCTCTAATATATTGCACCGCAGCCTTCCTTAATTCCCCACGATCATCAACATTGCTGGTTTAATTGTGTGCCATTCAAGTGGAAGCATAATGCATGCTGAAAGGAGAGTTCTTTATGGTTGGGTTTTTCAACCTTGCCCACACAAGGGCTGCTCCAGGAGTCGCCATGTTCCCTAAGGCCTCCATTCCATAAAGCAAAACAATGTGCAGTGTCACTCTTTCGTAATGCGACTCCTTTGAGAAGCACAGCTTGCAGCTGTGATGAGAACGTAGGCTGTTGTTCCAATTACTGAAGCAGTCAGTTAGGCTGCTTTGGTCGAAAGACAAGGTTCCTACTGGCAGAGGCACTGGTCGTACATACAAGGCATGGACCCCTGCTCCATGTCACTAGGGTTCCTGCAAACCTGCATCTGCCTGGGGTTGCTTTAAGGTTGAATCAGCCTTACAGGCAATCACAGTA
Source organism: Podarcis filfolensis (assembly GCF_964270895.1). Lineage (NCBI taxonomy): Eukaryota > Metazoa > Chordata > Lepidosauria > Squamata > Lacertidae > Podarcis > Podarcis filfolensis. Next base: position 57,836,425 of record NC_139605.1, read on the forward strand.
GGTGCAAACATCACCAATCTCCAGATGTTCAACACCAGCCATTGTGATCAAGATAACAGGCTACATAACTGGATGTACGCTCATCATATGTAAGATCGATTCAGAGCATACAGCTAATTTATGATCAGAGGCTGCATAGGAGGGGCAAGGACTAGGAGTGCATGCCTTTACCCTGAATTTGGGGCAGGTTGATGTTCCAAGATGATCTTAAACAAGGCAGTAATTCAGGAGGTCATGAAAATTGCTAATCTGCTGAATCAAAGAAATCCCCCTTCTCCCTTGAGAGAGGAGTAGAGTACATGCTATGCTTGAAGGTGGTCCCAGGTTCAGTTTCTGGCATCTCCACTTAAAAGAGTCAGGTAGCAGGTGACTGAAAAACAAACAAAAAACACACCAAACCTCAGACCCTGAAGAGCTATTGCCACAATACTGGGCTAGACAGAGCCTTACTTTCCTAGGTTTTCCTTTTGATTACTGTTGCCAGTTTGGACCAGTTCTAAACAGGGGCCTGGATGCAAAAGAGAACAGGGCTCTGATATCTTTAATAGCAATGTTGAAGAGATAATTCCTGCAGGTGTGGCCAGGTGCAGCTGAAATCTCCGAGTGTCTTTTCTCCTGCCGCTGTAGCATTGCCATAGCCTGCACCTGGTGAGATCTTGCCCCTTCAGACTCCCACTAGGAGTCTTCCTAGTGTATGAATTTGAAACACATTAAAGGAAACAATCCAGTTTCCTGATGGATCATCCTAGTAATGGAAAGCTGTGACCTGGAAATTTCCCACAGAATACCTGCTTGTAAAGATGATAGAGAACACAGCTGTGAACATGCACTTATTCTCAGTAGGAGAATGAGTTCTTCTGTCGGGTTAGCAATTTTACTAAACTTCTGAATCAATAACTGTTTTGCATGAAATAATGCAGGACTATAAAGGTTGCTTCTTCTTCTTCTTCTTCTTCTTATTATTATTAAAGTACTTATGAAAAGCTAACTACTTAGATGATATCAGTCGCCACCTACCTTCCTCAGCTCGCAACTGTGTTATTTAACTTCATGGACAAGTCCTTGTATTTTTGGTAATAGCAGCTCTTAATTAAAGCATCATCTGGGGATCCTGTTACAGAATTGGGACCTGAAGACTGGAACACGGCCTAGGCAAAGCCATACAAACAATGTTGGATGACTTCATAGATGACCATCTTTGTTTCTCACCCTAAACAATGGGTAGCACCAGGCAGAGATACATGTGCCTGTTTTCTGCCACAGATTCTCCCAGCTCACTAAGCCCTGTTACGTTTTAAGCTTCTAACACCTCCTCTTCCCAGTCTTCTCCCTCTTCTCCTCCTGACCATTCATCACTGTCCCACCACCACTCCCCAGGCTCTGAGCCTTCTTCCCTTGGTGGTTCCCCAGTTGATTCCTCCATCATTCCTCTGCATCCAACCAGTCCATAGCTTTAGTATTATGACTGCAGCTTTTTGCATAGTTTGACATGCATGGCTTCATGTTTTATTTCAAGTTGCATTTTATCTGTGTTGTCTACATGGAATCCCGTGGGGTGAAGGGAGGTTTAAAATTGCTTTATCTGTATGTTGAGAGTAAGTTCATGTCAACTACTACTGCCTTAGACCTCAGTCCTATGTGTCTGTATATGGAAATATGCCCCAACAATCTCAGTGTGATATATTCCTTGGTAAACAGGCATAGAACTGGGTGTTGTTCATACCTTGTATAATCTAAGCATGCACTGACAGCAATTACTAATTCTAGATTATAATATTCTGTATGAATGGCTGGTTTAGAATCACCAATTATAAGTACCTTTGTGTTTAATGTTTTTGTGCATGCATCTGCAACTGGATGATGAGCATTAGATTTTGGCTTCCCTTTTTGGAAAAAAAAAGAGGAGCTCTAATTTGGCACAGTTGTGTAGTTTGCTGACATGTGCTTATGTTGGGTGTTGCGCATGACTGCAGATGCGTTAAGGAACCCTGTAACTCCAGTACGTGCTTGTTTTTTAAGTGACCTGTTAAATATTTGTCTAATGCTGTGCATGTTGAGAAATGGTGGGGAAGCTGAAACATGAAAACATTCTTACTGTGTCTGGGCCATCTACTTAGTATCATTTCTCTTAACTGTTGCTAGTATCTGATAAATGATTATACAAGAGCACAAGGCAATCATGAGTACTCCACTCCCTGTTTGTAACTGTGAATTGACTCCTGTTTGGAGTGAAATTGTGGACTGGTTTTTTTCAGAGACGACCAATTAGTTATTTTTGTCTTGTTAAGGGAGAAGAGCTTTCTTTTGGCTGAAAGTAGCTAGATTTATTTTTTTATATTGAAGAGGTGATAGGGTGGGTAGTTTGGGGCAGTTTTATGCTTCCTAAATGCCAATTTACCTGTATGTTGAGAGTAAGTTCATTTGAACCAGGTAGAGTTAATCAGTAGGTGGAGCAATTGTGCATTTCCTTAACTTCACATTCAGCACAAATTTAGTTTTAGTTTACATTCTACCTGGAATTATGTAACTGATCCTGTGCAGCTCTGGATAACATGCATGGATGTATGTGTATCAATCTTTATAATATTTCCACCCTGCTTTTTTATGAAAATGTTGAAGACAGTTAACAATAAAAAACCAATAAAACAACAATAAAACTACATTAATAAAATGAAAACATTTTACAATAAATTTATAAAAGCAGCAGGAGGGGCTTCAGAAACCTAGTTTTAAAACAATGGCTTCTATCTTCTATTCCATTCACAGAAGGCTTTTTTTCTGCTGCAATGTTTTCTGTGAATGGAAGAGGGATATAGGGAATTTTTGCAATTTCTCCCATTCTCAAACAGCCATCTGTGCCACCTCCTAACTTACCCAACCTTCTGAGGAGTAAGATTTTTTGTGTGTTTTGGGGGGGCAGGGCACAAGAGGGAGGAATCAGTTAAAATTGCCTTTCCCATCTCTATTCACTAAATGGAAGGATATTGATGGATGGAACCTGATAAACAGAACAAGCTCATTGGAATCAGGGTGTCTTCACTGCCTATCAGAAGTTAACTGTGCCTGTGATGGGACATGGTGATCCTCTCTTTTTCAAATAGCATCTTTAAATACTTAGAAGGAGTTTACAATCCAAGGGCCAAAACTCTGATATTAAATGTACCTTTGCCTCTAAGATGCAGGTTATTAAAGATGCAGATTGCATCTTCTGTGGGATATGTGAAAATTAATGAGATAAATACATGCGGGGGGGGGGGCATTTAACTCCCTATTCCCCTGCTGAGGTCCTGTGGAAAACCCTCTTGCAAATGTGGCCTGTGCTTTTGTGGGAAGCAAATGCTAGCTTCAGAAGAGGGATCTTCCCCAGGACCATAACAACAGAGGAAGGGATTTAATCTCCCCTCTGCATCATTTGCAATAACAATAATTGTCAGCCCCATCCCAGCTAATGCAATTTGTGCTGGATGCAAATTTTGGTTTTGATCCTAAAATTCAAAGCACAGGGGAAGGAAATGTAGATAGGAAAAAAGAGGTATGCACAGTACATCAGATAAATGAAATATGTGCATGTTTTCTGGGTATAGTTCCACTGGGTATCATTCTAACACCTGAGGACGGTTGGAATAGTAGCATGCTAAATGTCTGTTCTCTTCTGGAGCTTGGCACTTAGTAAAGGAGGCACATTATTATTATCTTTTTGCAATTGGATGCAGCCATGCAGACCAAATTCAGCATACTAAGCTGTCCCTAAAGTAGTCCTAGTAAAGTTTTGGGATATTCTCAAGGGCACTTCCAAACTGTTGCTGTTTTGTGGGTGAGATTCAACTGCACACCGGTCTCACTGCATTCCAGTCTCACAGTTTAAATGACACTCTTCTGTAACAAACTTTTCCCCCACCCCCAAATCGGGCTTTAGTAAGGAAAGTGATGGGGAAATATATTGGGAAGTGTAAGTTTACATTTGCTTAATGTGAGGTCATATAATCTCCCTGCAAACAACAGAATGGATACTTAATAAACAGCCAACATAATGTAACCTCCTCCCTGCAAACGTTGTGCAAACAAATCAGGACGTGTGTTCGTTAAACAGGCCTTTTTTGAAGCAACCTCCGTATTTGTTCATTTCTGTCTTTTTCAGCTGTGGGCAATTCTATGAAAACTTTTCATACAGCCCTCTGAATAGCAAATGTCTCAAGTTTTCTGATCCAATATTTCTAGTCACTCTTTTTACAATTCACTCGGTTGTTAATTGTCTGGATTGCTTGTATAAACTGACAGTTGAAGGTGGTGGCAGTTTGTGAAATACTAGACATTGGCCCTGAAAGCATTAATTGCTGTTACAAGAAGTGTCTCCAAAAAGGCCAGAGCAAGATGGGACATCATGGCAAGAACTCTGGTTTCTACGACTAAAAAAAAAAAAGAGCTACTCTTGATTTGCTTATATAGTGATTATCCCAGGGCAGGAATGAAAGATCCCTGTTGGTCAAAATGGAATTTTTGCCTAGATGTGAGCTTGATCAGATGCAGACTACTGTTTGAGTATGTAGTTCCCGATACCCCCCCACCCCATCCCCCCGCTACAAAAACATTCCTGTTTCCCTTGTTGATCTTTCCATCCCAAATCCCCATTTCCTTCCTGCTCTCTTCACTCAGCGAACTTTTATCATATGCTAAGGCCATGCTGTCAGCATCAGAAGTAGAGAAGAGTTATAGGAAGAACAGTAGTAAAGGATCTGCTATGGGAGCCCTCCTCCAGATGGAGATTTCCCTGGCAGATTAATTTTCTGGTTTTATGGCCATTTTGTGCCAGCTAAACAGCTGCACCGGAAGCCTCCAGAAGGTCCTCTGCTTTGCTTCCTGGATTGCACGTAACATTGTAAAATATTATGCATAACATCAGGCATGTGGGAGCAGGTTTTAAATAAAACAGGGTGACTAGGGCTGCTGTTTCTGAATGGCATAATATGGGGGTCAAGCTATGGAAATCAGTGCAACTCAGTCAGTTTGCTTCAGTTCAATGATGCACAGATTTAGACCCATCTCTGATCCACAGGCCCAGGGCGGGGAAATATGTAGGAAGTGCTACGGTCAAAGATCTAATTCACAATACCATTTTTGAGGGAGGAAGCTGATCTTGTGAAGGTGACCTGCACCCTATATAGTATAATTGCAAGTTACTGTGCCTTGAACTTGTTTTCTTAGATATCTTCAGCATTTGTTTTGCCGCATCAGGGACCACCCACAAGCCACATTCCCATCTAGCGATCTGCATAGGTTCAAAGAAATGATCTCAAATCAGGATAAAGGTAAATTATAATCCCTCTGGTTAAGAGTCATGCAATACCTTCTGCATTCTGCACCACACTCAGTACATTGCTGGCACTGCACAAGTGTTAAGTGTGACAATTAAGTAGTCACAGTGCTGGTGCCACCAGGTTTAACCAAAATAAAAAGAGCATGAAATATGTCTGGTGCCCTCCTTTGAGTTTTCTCAAGAATGCCAGCAAATGCCGTCATTTCCATGGAATGCTAATAGGTTTATAGATCTCTTGGAATTCTGGCTGGACACCTTTAAAAGTCAATTTTCAATGACAGCCTTCCTCCCCCTTCATATTGCATAATATATATTTTAGTGACATATGCCTCTAATCAGGCTAGATGCTTTTGCAGAGCTCTGAAGGACACACGGGCTCTGTAACATCTCTCAGATAATATTGTCATATTCTTGGAGCACAAGGCCCATTTTGAAACAGTAATTTGGTCCCTAAAGAGCTCTTTAGCCTCTGCCTCGCCTGCCAACCCTGGCCAAGTGTCGAAGAGAGCGGCCTAAGATAGATGGTCTGGACTTGGGTAGAGTAATTTAAACCATCCTGCTTTTTCTTGCTTTCTGGGTGGAGAATTTACTCAGGAATCTATATCATTCTCTCTCTCTCTCTCTCTCTCTCTCTCTCTCTCTCTCTCTCTCTCTCTCTCGTATGAAGTGCTTCTTTCCTTCTTGATCTTTTATTTTTATTTTCTCTCCATTTTCCATAGGAAACCTTTATTAGAATGCAGATGAACTTGACTTCTGCAAAGGGATTAAGTGGAGGTTCTTTGAGTAATAAATCTAAAAGCATATTACAAGCAAGGAAAAGGGATTTCCCTAGTGTTTTTGGATTTATAAGTGCTAGAGGCTAAACAACTTACAAGGGCACTAAGATTGCTCCTTTTTTCCTCCCTGTCCTTCTCCCCTGCCCAAGTGTAGGACATGTTCTAATATTGTGACCTAGCTGAAAATTAAGCTGGTTTTACTAAGTAGAAAACATGTAGAGTAATTGAAAATGTGCCATGCAGACAGCAATGCTCAATGTTACATTGTCTTGTTCGAAAGATTACACTGATTTGCAGGGAATGTCTTAACTCCTAATCCCAGTGACACAAGATCACATTGACTGTTTATTCTTCCATAGCTGGTAGAATCTAAAGGAAGGGTGATAATAATAGGTACTCTAGATGCTGAAAAGAATGCTTTGGGAGCCTTTTTTTGAAACACACTGAATTTTCAGTTTTACATTTTGTATAGTGTGTTATGTTTTCCAAAAAGATAGCATAACTTAGAAAAGTAGAAGGGGTTGGTAGGATGCTGTTCTAAGACAGAAAGGGATTGGAGAGGCAATAGTACTGAGGACTCTGTAAAGGCAGAGGAAGTTCCCTCTGGATAATGCAGAGCCTGGAAGAAACTTAGAAAGATACAGAGCCTGTACTACTTGAAATGAACAAATCATCACAAGAAGAGGTGTTGAAAGTAAGGATTTCCTTTAGCTGTCCATTCCCAAACTGTGGTCTGCCGACCCCACTGGTGGAATCATAAGCAGATGCATTTGATCCCACAGGGGAACGATTAGAAGGACAGACTGCCACTGCCATTTTGGATCTGTAGCAGCTGAGAATTTGAATTCTGATAGGAAGAAGCAGATGGTGGTCTATGAAACGTTAGGAAGAACGTTGGCTATTTTTGTGTTTATAAAAGGGCTAGGTATCGGTGACCCACGGTGAGACAGTTCACAAGTCTGTATCCTACTCTAGTTATGGATCCCCGTGAGAGGTTCATAAAGGATCTTAGTGAAAGTTTTGCTGTGAGTCACATATGATAATTAAAGATGAAAAAGCACATTGGCTTAATTAAAAACAACTAATTGTGGGTGGGTGAGGATTGGGAGGATTTGCGCACAAGCTTCATCATGTTCCATTTTCTTTTGAGATTGTGGAAACCTGCACTTTGAACAAAATGTGTACCATTCGTACAACCAGCATTCAAATGGTTCTCTGCCATGAAGTGTGAAAACAAAAATGTTTACCACTTGTGGATGGCGTAATCATGTTAACTGATTACTAAAATTCAATTGTAACTCTTCTCCCTGTGACAACCTGCTGCTTTGAATATCTGACCCTTATTTTGAGTCTTTAAAAATATTGTAATATTGTACTTAGCACATTTGGCTACAGTGTAGCTGCTACACGTTTCTTTCTAAATAACCAATAAGCAGCTCAATGGAGGCCCCACTGGACCACTTTGTGTGTGTGGCTTCAAGCGTCTCTTCAGATATTTTCTGAGATTTTGGCCCAGTGACTGGAGTTGGAACTAGAACAGAGATATCTAGAGCTCTGTTTTCCACTCTGGCTGAACCATAATTTACACGTAACATTTATGAGCTGTTAGAAGCTTTGGACACTACCTCTTTTTCTCTTTTTGCATCCAAAAGGAGATTTAAAACTTCTGCTTTTGGTTTGGTTTTCAGCAAAACAGAGTTCCCTGCTACAGTGCTTAAGGGAACTCTGGCTAGCTTAAACTCCAGCTGGTTCAAACAAACCAGGATCAAACTGCGGTTTACTATCGCTTAACTAGAGTTTCAAGTAACCAGAGTTCTCTGAGTTTAGACGTTACCAGGAAACTCTGCCAGATTTAAAACTGGAAGCAGATTATTCCAATCACTTCCTCTGGTGCATGGAAAGGGGGGAGTGGGAGAGTTCCAGGCTTGTTGTAGTTCATGCATGTAATGCTAAAACACAGTTTGGCATGGCATCCGAATGAGTCCATTACCCTTTTAATGGCAAGAATGGAACTTGAAAATTGCCCCTTTTCTATTAGCTTAATTTAGGAAAGACTAACCCACACTTTACTACACCCAGGAATACTCATGCTGATGAGAGATTCAGCGGTGCTTATTATTCTAGAGTTAACAACCAGCATTAACCCTTTCCACATCACATTTTTGAAATAAAATGAATGTTTTATAAGATCTAACCAGATAAGCATTCCTGAATCACATCTCCCCATATCTTTCCTTTCCACTCGGCCATGTTGCTTCTGTCTCCACAGAAGCACAATATTCCTTCCTCGCTGCCTGTCCCCATTTCATTCTGCTAGACTGGTGGTTTCACTTGTAACATTGACATTCACAGTGCACAAAAAAAAAGTATGGAAAGCAAAGTGCATTTTAAGAGCCCCTTTTTTATTCCTTCCATGACTGGGAAAGATGGCAGAGAAATCTGAAGTAAAAACTGTCAATATGTGATGCCTTTTGCAGCTCTCCTTCTTGATCAAATAAATAATTTGTAAGGTTTTGATGACAAAAGGATGTATCCTCTGCTCAGCTATCACCTGCCAGCACTGCCCTGTGCAATCTGATTTAGAGATTTAAGCATAAAAATCTTCCTTTCCGCTGTTTCCCCTGGAAACAGGAGCCCAGCAGAGAGGTTAATCATTTGGGTTTGCAATTCATAGCCGGAGTGGTGGTTAGTAGTGGTGGTGGTGGTGGTGGGGAGCCAAAAATAATTCTGCTTTCATGCACCTAAAATGAATTGCAGAAAATGTTTATTTGAGAAACCATTGTTTAAACCACAGGTCTCAAAATGCTTTTATGCATTCACTAGGAATGGATTTATTCTTTTACAATTGTGCACATTCACATCAGATTGTTTTATTTAAGTGTAAGGATGTTCATTGACCTAAATTCTGTTGCACAATATGTCTTTGATGCTTATGTTCATTTGTTTTTACAAAGGTTTATACTCTACTCCTCCACCCCACAGCAAGGCTGTCAAAGTAGCACTGGGAGGGTGGGTGGGGAGGGGGGGAGAGAGACTTTCTTTCTTTTCACATTTATATCCTGTCTTTCTTTTGTCATTGAGCTCTGGATGGCTTACACAAGGGTCTCCAGTAGTTTTCCGTCCAAGCACTAACCAGATCCAGACCTTCTTAGCAGCAGCTAGGTTGCTGTACCAAGTCCATTCAGATTATAGCCCCTGGCCCTGTATTAGCATAGCCATGTATCACTTGATGCTCTTTTAACAGATTTATCCTCCCAACCTACAGTGTGGTTTAGAGAAATGGTGTTATGCTTATTTGATAAATGAGGGACCCAGGCACAAGGAGATGGATATATTTTGCAACACGAAGAATGCAGCTGTGCATTGTAAGCTACAGTCATTGCACCTCAAGCTGCTGAGTACTGTACGACTCTTTCTTTTTTACCTTTCCTAATGTAGAAATGAATCCTAGTGATGAGCTCTGTTGAAACAGGAGGGCGGTCTGTTGATTTAGATTTGGGCAAGCTTAATTCTTCATCATGGTTCACTAGCAGGGAGTGCCTGGTGCTGACTGGGAATCTAAATAAACCTACAAAAATTTGTTTTTTATGGATAGTGTCATTTGTGAGTTTTATGGCAACATGTGTGTTTGTGTGTGTGTGCGCTCCCCCCCCCAACCTGAGGCTTCTACCTCTCCAAACCAGAAATCAATTTGTGTGTGTCAGGGTGCTAATGTTTAATTATGGCTTACTTGGTCTGCTATCCTGGTTCAACATGGTGTCTGGGTCAAAACGTAGACAAAAAACACCACCTCTATCTCAGGAACCCTCGTGCTGAGTTTGATGATGGCATCCAATCTGGTAGAGGTTGGAACTTTTCCACCCAGTTGGGCAATGATATCTTCAGAGCCATCCAAATTGGTGCTGGTTGGAACCATCACACCAAATTTGTTGCAGTCACACCAAACTGAGTGACAACATTTTTAGAGGCATACAAATTGGCACAGATTTGGATCATGAATGCCAAATTGGGTTGTTGTCACTCTGAATTTTGATCTTCCTCCTTGATTCAGAAGGGTGCCCAATGTCCAAATGAAGACGAAGATTGCTGCCATCCCCTCAAGAAACCCTTTGTCAATCTAGGCAACGATATCTTCAGAGACATCCAGATTGGTACAGGTTGGAACTGGCATGGTGAAAATTGGGCAAAGTCATGCCAAAGTCATGTTTCTGTCAGCCATCTTGATTCATAAATGAATAAAGGCAATAGCTTTCCTTTGCTCCCTCCTCCCTGCAACTACCAACTCCCGATAACCTGCCTCTGAGGCTAGAGGCAGTAGCAGAGCTTTATGCTCCGGCACTAGGGGGCGGAGAGCAGGTGGGGGCATGGTGTGGCGTGTGTCCTGGGGGCGTGGTGCACATCCTGGGGGTGGGGCGCGCCACCCACAGAGACATGGGGCGCGACCTAGGGATGGGGCGCCCATTGTGGGTGGGGGGGCAGCCGCTATGGCACCCCACTGGGATTGCACTGCCGGGGGCAGTGCGCTCTGCCCGCACTCTTCTTCCTCCGCCAGTAGCTAGAGGTTCCATTTACCTGTCATGGATAATAGCTGTTGGTAGACATATACTTTGCAAATGGAAAAGGAAATTAAAGCCAGGAAAACTAGTAGCCATTGTTGCAGCTTATGGAAGCCAGTTCCATGAAATAATGATATATGAAGTTATTTTCTTTTGTCTCTCCTGTATCATTTGCCAATCAATCTCACTGGGTGATCCTGAGTTTCAGTATTATGAGGGGGGGGGGAGTTGTTTCTAGCCACTGTTTCCACACTTCACATCATTTTGTCAACCTATATCACACCTTCCCTTAATCATCTTTATTTCCAAACTAAACAGCCTCAAAGACCGTTAGCTTTTTCTTCCAACTCCTTGTTAATTTTGGTTACTTTTCTGATCTGCGATGGCCAGAACTCTGACATTTTCCCAAATGCAGCTGCACTACGGATTTGTATGAAAATATTACGATACATGTTATTTTATTTTCAGTCGGTTACTTAATAAATCACAGCATGGAATGTGTCTTTTTGACCACTACTACTGCACACGGAGTTGACGTTTTCATTGAGCTATCTACCAAAACCTCAAGATCTCCTTTCTCAATAGTCACTGCCAGTTCAGACCCCATAAATGTATATGTAAAGTTAGGACTTTATTTTTTCTCTCCAATCTGTCTCCCTTTACATTTATTTACACTGGGTATCATTTGCCATTTTGTTATTCAGTTGACCAGTTTGGAGAATCATTTGGCGATATTTCCAGACTCGGCTGCCTTGTTGCTAACTCTGGACCATTTATTAATATTAAATAGCATGTCCCAATACAAATCATTGGAATATTCCAGTGCTTTCATTCCTTATTTTATTAGAACTGCTTGTTTACTCCTATCATCTCCTCCCTGTCCTTTAACCAATCACTAGTCCTTAGAACCTGTCCCTTTATCCGATGATATGCAATTCTAGTTGCACTGGTATAGCATTAGACAGATGGTATCCCAGTGCCTATGGTCAAAACCTTCATACCTGTAACCAAAAAAGTTGTGGCCTCATTTGACCCCATAAAACCAATATTCTGTGTATTGCCTAGTTACTCAGTCCTAGGGAATGGGGTGGACACGGGGTCTTGACATGCAAATGGTTTGCCTCAGTAGATAGCAGCATGATTGTTTCAAATACCCTGCAGAACATGTGGGTGAAATAGTAGCAGCAGGAGTAGAATCTCCACTGGTTGCTCATAACCAGTCTAGTGGAGGCATAAGTAGGTCATAGTGGATAATCCTATTACACTTCTCAATACTCTTGTGGTGAATATTTAAATTGAAAAGTTATGGCATTTCCAAATAAATTTGTCTCTGAAAAAGAAAGCCCAACACCACTAAGTGACCTATGGGCAATGAAACAAGGTTGTCTTAATTTTCCTGTATAAAATCTCTTAGTATCCTTCTATATCCATAAGATGGTGAATAGCAGGTGGGGTTGGATGCCATGACCTAATCTACTAGCAGAAAGCTGAGTAACACACGCCATCTTGGATACAACCATATTGTGCATGCCAGCTGGTACCATATACAGAGATGGTTATGAAACTGAAAGACCTATTTTATAGGTGCTGCTGTGAGCAGTGTTTTTAAGATCATATTACTTTTTGAGATGACTCAGTCCTGAAACACATCTTAAGTCATTTATGTGACTCATGAACTTGGTAAGGCAAAAAGTTCTGTAGTTGTGGAGTGGTCCTGTGAATGCTTTTTCAAAATATACACACCTGGTGCATGCAAAGAAGATGTCCTTGGCTGATCTCAGATGATGTGATTGGGGCAGAATGGAACAGATGATTGTTTGTTATATGGTACGTGGGGGGTGCTATGGTCTAAACCACAGAGCCTAAGGCTTGCCGATCAGAAGGTCGGCGGTTTGAATCCCCACGACGGGATGAGCTCCCGTTGCTCAGTCCCTGCTCCTGCCAACGGAAGCACATCAAAGTGCAAGTAGATAAATAGGTACCTCTCCGGCGGGAAGGTAAATGGCATTTCCGTGCACTGCTCTGGTTTGCCAGAAGTGGCTTAGTTATGCTGGTCACATGAGCCGGAAGCTGTACACTGGCTCCCTCAGCCAGTAAAGCGAGATGAGCACCGCAACCCCACAGTCGTCTGTGACTGGACCTAACAGTCAGGGGTCCCTTTACTTTTACCTTTATCCAGCCTGTCTAGTCCTTTCTAGCATTTGCCTTGTGGAAACTTTGGAAGGCTGTGAGAAAATCTTGGAACATTGGTGCAATTTACTCCCAGCAACACAATTCATTATCAGGTGACCTGCCATTTTCATTTAGTTATTTCAAACACTTATACCTCACCTCTCCAAAACTGAAAGCAGCTTCCAACAGAATAAAGGGATTCATTCTGCTTTAGCTGAGATTCCTGCATTGCAGGGGTTGGACTAGATGACCCTTGGGTCCCTTCCAACTCTACAATTCTAGAATTATATAATAAAAAAGCAATAACCAGTAAATACAAGAGAATCAATAGTAACACAGGACCTAGCCTGCATTTGTAAGCCTTTAGGGGAAAAGCTTGAAACCCTACAAGCAAAGAGTTGCAGTCACTGATTGATTGATTGATTGATTGATTGATTGATTGATTGGCACCACACTATTAGCTTCTATGAGTACTCTCCCTTAGAAATGGTCTAAGGGTGGTGTGGAGGACAATCTCTGTGTAGCAGCTTTAGCTGGAGTGGCTTTTCAAAAACACCCAAGAGGGAAGTCCTACAAGGACCCTTGTGATTTGGCAAGAGGCTAGTTATCACTTACAATAGCGGAATGTGTTTAACTACAAAAGCGTCTACCAGCAAATCCTAATGTCAGAGAAAAATGACTAAAACGTCTTACGACAATAAATTTGACATTCATGTACTCATGCTTGATAACTGATTTGAGGCTTTTACACCTAACTGCAAAGCATTACTAAATGAACCTTTCTGTCTCTTGTGTAAATAGATAGATTAATGACATTAAGCGAAACTCAAGCCTGCTGAAATGTTTGCTTCCTTATGGGGTTTTCAATTTCCCTTATTTTTGATAAATGAAGCAATCTGGCAATAAAATCCTTGCACAGTAGGTTAATAATGTCATAGCTGAACTGTGAAATAGTAATGTGTGTACTATCTCTTTGCAAACAATAATCCTTGAAGCCTGATAAATCTATTTCCAACCAACTTGTGTATTCATTGTTGTTGCTTGGTATTCCTTCTCTGCAGACACAAAACAGTTTGCTCCCAGTGTTTTTTGAAGCCGCAGAAGACAACTTGGGTCAGGAGGAAAAGAATGCAAGTTTCTAAGACAAAAGGCAGATTAACCTTTCTTCCTCTGCATCATCACCTGCCTTTTTCTCTTAATAGCTTTCCAGAGGTTTTAAGAGATGAGGTCTCCTTCCTTACCTCTGCAGTCACAGCTCACTGCTCTGTTTGCCTGTGCAACATTCACCTGATGTTTGTCAAAGTAGTATTTCCTGTATGTCACTCACAAGGGGAACTGAATTTTGTTTTTAAGTGGAACACTGTACTAGTTGCCTTGAATACTGGCAAGGCATAGTGTAGGTGGCTGGTATTTTTCTGGTTTGATCAGACAGTGTGGTCCTGCACACACTACTTGGGTAAGTCCTGTCAATTTTAATGGAATTTGGAATGGACGCACATATTGCTGTGTGTGTCAAACTTCCTCAGTGTTTTATTGTATGGTCTGTGCACTGCATGCGTAAAGGAATTAGCTGCAATTATTTCCACTACAGGTAACAAGTCGGTGAAAAAAAACCTTTTTGCATGCAATGTGCTTACAATACGGATGTGCACTTGTTTAGAAGGGGGCACTGCAAATTTGTGTTTCTTCCAGGTTAATAGGTTCAGTTTTGACACCTTGACAGAGGATGGCTAATGTGATGTGTTGGTAGGTTACCAGCTTCTGCCTGTGACTGGGGGACAGGGGCCTGGTGCCCTTCCCAGAAGGTCTAATGAGCTGGCAACTCTGCCCCTTCAGTTCTGTGCAGTTGGAGATAGCTCACTTGGTTAGAGTGTGGTGCTGATAATGTGAAGGTCACAGGTTCGATCCCTATATAGGACAACTGCATATTCCTGCATTACAGGAGGTTGGACAAGATGATATTCAAGGTCCCTTCCAACTCTACAATTTATAATTCTATATACTGTGGATATACTGAGTGGATATACTAGGCACAAGGTGTAGACCATGAGCAGGCCTAGTGTTGCCACCTTCACCTAATGAAGAATTGAATTTTGGCCTCATTTAATGCAATCATCTGAGCAGTGACGTGGAAATGAAAATTTTAAATTTTTCCGCGTGGGGAAAGAGCAGCCTTCAATGGAAGGAAAGGTTTCTTGTCAATTTTTATTTTATATAAATTGCTTTTTTTCTGCCCTGAAACCCAAGGTGGTAGTGGCATACAATGTGGCCAGATCCAGACTTTCTTAGCTTCAGCAAGGCAGTGACTTCAAGTCACCTCCAGACCATGCCCTGGGACCCAGCTGATTGCTGCATGAACTGAATTAATTGTTAATGAGTTGTTTGACTCCACAGCAAGAGTCAGTTCATATAGGGTTAAATGCAAACTTGCATTGTAAGAAACACAGGCTAAAGCATATTTTGCCTGGCGTTTGAGCAGATATATAAAATGTCAATATGAGAGTATGTTTTATTTTATAGTTTAGGATTCAATACATTGTAACCTTGTTGGAGATGGTGGCCTGGGCATAGCCACCCAAGCTGAATTTGTGGCTGACATACCCCTATTAGACATATGACCACAGACCACACCAGCTGTACGTTTCTAATGAAATTATTCCGGAATTTTAAGCGATGCTCACAGTGCCTCAACTCCAAAATGATTAAAAAACATAATCTTGGCAAGGCTGAGGCTCATCAGGAACTGCTTCTCAGCTTTGTGAAGTTCCCTTGCCTTAAAGACATAGCTACTTGCAATATGGTGATGTGGTTTGGATAGCGTCAAGAGCAATCACATGGCAAATTTACCTGCAGTGGGCAAGTACATCCCTCTACCTCATCC
Organism: Podarcis filfolensis; assembly: GCF_964270895.1. Classification (NCBI taxonomy): domain Eukaryota; kingdom Metazoa; phylum Chordata; class Lepidosauria; order Squamata; family Lacertidae; genus Podarcis; species Podarcis filfolensis. The sequence goes on from NC_139605.1 coordinate 57,852,124, forward strand.
CAGGAGTTCTTCTATGCAAACCTAGAAGATGGTTGTTCAGATTGGAAAGATTGCTTGGGTCCCACTATGCTCCCTGTCTCTACTGCTCTGTGAATGAGTGGGAGCTACAATGGGCTGGAGCCCTCTTGAACCTAAACGATTCTCAGAAATTGTTTTGAGCATAATCAGTGTTTCAACTTAACTGCACGCAGGGCTGTCTTTCATGACCTCTCCGTGTACAAATTAATCTATTTCATCGCAGGTTTTGTGTGGGTTTTCTGATGTCATAGTAATCTCAAATATTTAGAAGGGAGGGAGGAAATAGCATTCTGAAAACCCTCAACACGATGTTTTCCTATCTCTGTTCATCATTATGTGTGAGGTAGTAGATTTGTTTCCCAAAACAATGCTTTCATGTGCATGAATTTATTATTTTGGTCACAGACCAGTTCCAGCCCACATACAATATCAAGGAAGTCATAAAACATGATAGGGATACATTTGATTTTGCAATTACCGGTAGGTATAACAGGGACAAAACAGATATAGCAACAGTTTAAAAATATATAAATTAAAACTTAGTCACTAACATATAACCTAAAATTATCATTTAAGGCCTTAATCATTATGATAGCACAGCTTGTTCCCTAGGTTTTATGGCAATCACACAGAATTTGGCTACCCTTAATGTGATCTCAGGATCCTTGTCCTCTACCAGGGATTTCAGACATTGAAGTTTGGATTCATTTGGAGATTTTTGCATAGCAGGGGTAATAAATACTGAGTGTATATCCCCGTAGAAACGGCAGTGTAACAAGGCATGAGAGACAGTTTCTACCTCCATCAAGCTGCAGGGGCAGACTCGTTCCACGTATGGTTTACCCTTGAATCTGCCCTGCAATGAGGCAGATGGCAGCACATTGAATATGCTTTCATGTGTTGGTGCCTCCACACAGCTGCTGCCGTGTAACATAAGGGGCTGACTAGCACTATCACAGGAAAGTGCACATGCCTGTAGCAGTGATGGCAAAGCACTGGAATGGAGACCAGATAGCAACTATTGATTCACAAGATGAGCCCTTAGTGTATGTTGTGACAGCAGCAAGGAACACCTGCAGTGCAAAAATTCTTTTCAAAAACAACCATACCATTGCGGCAACACTTATTTATTTATTGGAAAAACACCAAAGCAGTTTACTAGATAATAATAAAATGGTTAACAATACAATAAAGCAGATCAATGAAACAGCATTAATATTTCACACAGTAGCCAGGCATCAGGAGCCAACGCCAAATGCACCATTTTGACAAGTAAGTGTTATCCAAACTAAATAATAATAATGAGGAGGAGGAGGAGGAGGAAGAGGAGGAGGCGAGCACCTGGGTCAACATGTTTTAAGTTGGTGGCGAAAACACTCTCCCAGTGGGCAGTTTGTTCCACACACTGCATGCCACAGCAGAGAAGGCTTTCCTCTGCACCACTGCCAGATGAATCTGAAGGCTGTGACGTGGATTGGCTCCACTACACAGTACCACACACACCCCCCTCTCCTCCTGCAGTAAGTGCCAATGGCATGCTGTGTTCAGAAGCCAGGAGAGCAAGGGTGTCCCACATGGGCTGCTACTGATGGTTAGCAATGCCTCTCTTACAGTCTGCAGAGAACTGTGGTGGCCTATGCAAGAGATAACATGGCTTAAGCTGTTTAGGGCCTTTTAATCACCCCCCCTGCACATGTACACATGCACCTTGTACCTGGCTTGGTGGCTAACTGGCAGCCAGTGTCATATGTGTGCAGTGGGGCGGTCCCTTGAGCAGCCCAGCCATCACATTCTGCACTAGTTGCTGCTTTGGAACTAACCTCAGGGCAGCCCTGCATGAACTGTGCTACCTTGCTGCTGTCCTCAAGCCCAGGGGACCTGCCAGAATAAATACTGGATTACTTTAAGCAGCCTTAGGAAATGCTCGGCTTGATGTGGGAATGGAAGCCTGTTCAAAACACTTGGATCAAGGCTATCAGCTACTTTAACCAGATTATAGATGTTTGGCTAAATTAGACCAGAATTTGTTCTGCCTTGGATAAATAGTAGAAATGAATGGTAGCCCTTAAAGGCTTTGTTGATAGCTATATGTGTTGCCTCAATTAACAGGGGAAAGAGGAATGTTCCAAAAGACTCTGAGTGGGTCGCATGGCATGTTTTCTGATTTAGGTAAAAAGAGAGAGAGAAAATATGATGTCATGGTGTATTGATGTATGATAATATAATGGAACTACTATTAGTTTAGACTATAAGGGATAATTTGGTTGCTTTAGACAAATTTTTGAAAATATTATATTTTTGTACTTTTCTCTTAATTATAATAACCACTGATAACTCACATTATTATTTGACCCTCAGAGTCTAAATGGCTCCAAACAACGTACATAAACTTGACAAACAGGCCACTCTAATGCTGTCTGTTTCTGTCCTTACAATGTGGCAATGAAGCTTTCATTCGCTGAAAGAGATGCTGAGTTTGATTGACAGGTTATTTGCCTGAACACTGTGGCCCCCTTTTCCTAACACTTAACTGCTATCAATTACAGTTTTGAATGTGGGTTTTTTTCTAATGTAAAATAATGCCAGCCACTGCCTCTAACCCCGAGCTCTTTTGTCTTTTCTCTCTCCAGTCTTATTCAGGTCTTGCTCACTCACTCTGCTTTATTTTTCATGTATATTTTCTTTCAGCATATAAATGCTGGAGTGCTGTCCTTAGAAATCAGCCTCATGCAAAAACATGCCTCATCAATAACTTTGTGGACAAGTGGGCTACATCAGTGGTTAAAACAGGAAACCTACTGAGGTATTGTGATTGCTCCATCCTGGTCTCATTTAGTATAGTGATATGCAGTATTCTAAATACATACATTAGGGGCAGTAATTTTGTGCACAGCTACAAGTTGGCTTGGCTCATTCTGTAGCATGATTTCCCTCTGGCAGTCAAGTTAAATTCTCCTCTGAAAATTTGCCTGAATGAATTGAATACAGATCTTATTTAAATCAGGTGATTTGCTTTAGCTGCCATCTGTTGGCCAGTTTGCTATTATTATTCTGCTGTTGTAGTAGTTACCTGTCTCCCTGTATTGTGGAAAGCCAGATATCACATTTAATAAATATTTGAGGCATTATGCAATAGTTTTAACCTCAGGGAATGTAAGTGTTTGCTTGTACGTACACACACACACACACACACACACACACGGGCAGGCTGGAAATTGTGTGCTTTAGACATCCCCATCTAACTGTTTTCAAGCAATCCTCCAGATCAAGAGAGCACTATATTTGTTAAAGCTCAAAATGATGAGTGCTCCTGTTGCTGTGGAGCCCCACATACTCTCAGTGAATGGCACTTTCTGCGTGATTCAAGAATAGGCCCCACAGTGCACAGTCAAGAATCTCTTGTGAATTCTGAAGTCTCTTGTAGGAGTGTTTTATAATGAAGCCTCTGAAGATTTTACATGAAGGATTAAACTCCAGCCTATCTGAAGTCTGATCTTAATCGGTGCGTTTTGACCACAACAGGGATCTTTTTAACACCAAACACAAATGCTCTTGGTTCAGATAAATGGATGGGCTTGGTTTTCTCCTTTTCCTTCCCTCTTTTCTATTTTGGAAACACTGTGCGGTACTTTCACATTCCAGTAGAAAATTAGCCTTCCTTTCACAAATGGCAGATTGAACCATAAACCAGTACCATTCCAGACTGTAGGACATGACTGAATGGTCTTCCATACAAAAAAATAAAAAGTTAAAAAAGCTAGGATAGAACCTTGCTTCCATTCAAAACCACATACAGTGGTACCTCGGGCTAAGAACTTAATGTGTTCTGGAGGTCTGTTCTTAACCTGAAACTGTTTTTAACCTGAGGTACCACTTTAGCTAATGGAGCCTCCCGCTGTCGCCGCGCAATTTCTGTTCTCATCCTGAAGCAAAGTTCTTAACCTGAGGTACTATTTCTGGGTTAGCAGAGTATGTAACCTGAAGCGTATGTAACCTGAGGTACCACTGTACAGCCATTCTGGAACAGTGTTACAATTGTACACTGCTGGGGAATGAGTAGAAATACAGTATTGCATGGAGTAACAGTGAGTGGTGGCAAGAGAAGAGGAAAGCAGCTTTTGGGGAGGAGCTAGTTTGCTTGGGAAAACAGCTGGTAGGAAAGGAGTTAAGCAGACCTTCTCCTCCTCCTCTCCCTGCCTCTCCTACACTCAAAATCACAGCACTCCCAAGACTGTTTAAAATAAACCTGTTGGGGCATCATTGTATGCATTGGCATGGAATGTTTTATTTTCTCCTAGCTGCAAAAAATTTCACTGGATTGTGTCCATGCAGTCTAAGACTTCCTTAATTACCCGCAAATTATTCATTATATATATCCTGCCCTATCCTGTAGCCTCAGGGCAGGTTACTGTGTTTTCATCAAAGACAAATCTATCAATTACTATCCCCAAATAGCTCACAACATAAGGGCTCAAATTTAATTTCTCCTTTCATCCATTAATTTCCTGATAGGGATAAGAAGGGAAAGTCTTCCTTTGCACTTTCATTTTGCTGACAAAGCTGCTCTGAAATAATTATCCTCCTTGGGAGACTGGAACGTGGAGACAGAAGTTATGTACAAAACAACTATAAGTCTCAATACTGTGCCCAGAGCTACTTAGGTTCATGGTTTTGCTTGTACAATTCATTATACATAGGACTTCAGTCTAGTATACAAATAGCAGGTGACTGTACAACTTCAGACTACAAATGAGGGCTCACATTTGGAAGTATTCTAACACAAAAAGAGTTTGTGTATGTGAAACATGTGGTGAATGTAATATGTGAAATGGCTCTTGGATATTCTTTTCTTAGACAGAATGAGAAAATCTTCTGTCATGTGGCCAGAGGATGATGCGTTCTGAATGATGTAAATTCCAAGATGGGTTCATTTTGCACATCAGATTATGAATCATCACCTTGTGTTCAGAGGTTAGGTGACTGTAGCAGCAGTAATTGGAACCAGTAGTTTGGCTTTATTTTATTTGTTTTCAAATCATTTATATACTGTTTGTTGTTATGAAAAACTACAAGTTGGTTTACTACAGCATTACAATAAAACAATACACTAGAATATCCAGAGTTCATGAAATCTAGTACTAAGGATAAGTACCCAGGAATGCCATGCGAACAGAAACTTTTTTTTTAACCAACCAGTGAAACATCTGAATGATAGGTGCCTGTCCTGTCTCTAAGAGGACGTCATTCCATAGTGCGAAGGCCACTGAAGATAAAGCTTTTCTTTGAGTAGCCATGAGATCTTTCTCCACAATAATAATAATAATAATAATAATAATAATAATAATAATAATTTATTATTTATACCCCGCCCATCTGGCTGGGCCTCCCCAGCCACTCTGGGTGGCTTCCATAAAAACCAAAAATACAGTAAAATATCACACGTTAAAAACTTCCCTGAACAGGGCTGCCTTAAGATGTCTTCTGAATGTCAGGTAGTTGTTTATCGCTTTGACATCTGCTGGAAGGGCGTTCCACAGGGCGGGCGCCACTACCGAGAAGGCCCTCTGCCTGGTTCCCTGTAGCTTTGCTTCTCGCAAGGAGGGAACCGCCAGACGGCCCTCGGCGCTGGACCTCAGATGCAACATAAGGAAGTGTTCTCTCAGATTGCCTAGTCCTAAACTGTCAGGTACTTAAACAACAACAACAAAACCTTAAACTCACTCAGTAGTGAATAGGCAACAGGTGCAATTCCTTCCACAGCGGTGTAATGTGAACAAAGTAGGGGGCGCCAGTAAGTACCCTAGCCATTGCATTTTGCACTAGCTACAGTCCTGAATTGACCCTAAAGGCAGCCCGGCATAGAACCTGTTTGCAACAAACCAGTCTAGAGGTTACAACACATGAATCACGGAGGCAAGCTATCTCCATTCAGGAACAGATGTAGCTGGCACACCAGCTGGAGCTGGTAAAAGGCACCCCTAGACACCAGTGACTCTTGAGCCTTTGGTGGTGACAATGATGGATAACTACTAGACTGTAAAATTTGGAGACATGCAAATTTCTAAGGACGGCTGTGTTGCAGTTAATTTACTGTTTAGGGAAGTGCAAATCACCTAAGTTTACTTTTGAATGACAAGGGAATCTAATTTCCCCCTCATCCCTAATTCTGAGGGCTACCAAGGAATTCTGATGTCTGTAGCTATCAGTTCTGTCAGCTGGTTGAACATTCTCCAGATTCCTCTGAATACATGTGGTGGATGCACGGGCTGATGTATGAACCAGGCCTCAGTTTGTTTAAAAATGTTCTTGGCAACAGAATGACTTCATATAAATTCACCAGGTCTTGTGAGATTGCAGGTCTTTTGCGTGCCCACTTAGCAGAAGAGGTGGAAATTATCAAACAATGCTTTGTGATTGTATAGTTTTACTATTTGTGGAAAACCTCCAGTAGAGTCATGCCAGTTTCTGTAAAACAAATAAAAGATGCCTAAGAATTTGGACACATGACAGAGTTGGGAAAGTGATCCAAATTGTTCCTTAGTATTATGCTGATTTTGTGTATCGGCTAGATAGAATATACTTTCACAGTAAACTACTCATCTTAGTGAGTTTCATGGAAGAACTCTTGAAACCAGTGGGTCTACTCATAAGTCAGCTTTCAGTCCAGATGTTTGCCTGAACATTCAACACAGACTACAAAGAGGCAGTTCTTTTCATGAATGAATGAGTTACGGAGCATCAGGATTTGTAACAACCCTTAACTCAATATCCAAATTTGAATACGTGTTCATTTAAGCATGGTTGGATCCTGTTCTTTCCCGTGTATTGATTTAAATGGTTAAAGATGACTGACAGGATCAGTGACTGACAGAATCAGAGTTTGGTTTAGTCACATACAAGAAGGCCATCGGGGTGTCTTCTTCCACTGCACCTCCCTGCTTACATTTGCATTCCAACTCAAGCCGCCTTACAGTCATCCAAAGCCATTATTTTCATTGCAACTGATGGCAGATGGAAATGACTTTTCCCCGTTACCCTTGCAGAGCTCAGGCATTATCCCACAATAATGAGGTGGATCATATTTCCCACCACAATACTGTAGAATTCCCATTATACAGATCCCCTATCACTGTAGCCCTATGTGAATAAAACTCCCATTTACATGAATTTCTGATTCAGTCAAATATTTTGGATGTCCCCCAGTCACTTAATCATAAATAAATTGCTTGGAAGTAACCCCAAATGATTCCAGTGGAATTTAGTAGTAGGAAAGGTGGTTAGAATCTCAGCCAAAGGATATCTAAACTTTCTTTATGGAAAAGTACTTGTTTTGGAGCAGATGACCACTTTGAAATTCCTTTCACCCATGGAAATTATCATATAGGGAGGGTCTTAAATCACAGATCACAAGTCAGGTGATGAAGTAGCTCAGTCATACATTTTTGTGTCCTATCATAGTGCCTGAATATTCGTTATTATTGCTACTAATTATTCATAATAGTGTTTCTTCTTTTAACACAATCTTACATAAAAGTAAGGACACACTGTGTTTGGTGGGACTTATTCCCAGGTAAGGGTACACAAGACTGTAGCTTCCATATGGGATTTTATAAAGGAAGGATATTTTTGGAAGAGTCAGCACTATCCTGCCATATATCTCTGAAAATGTTGCAGGGTTTAGAATGTTCCTCTGTGGAGATAAATAAGCTGTCAATTCATGATGAAGAAAATCAAACTTGCACAGTTTGTTTTGGCCAGGGTTACTCGAAAAAAATATGAGAGAAATTCCTGACTAGCCACGGAGTGCTCCATGTGTTAACATTTAGCTTTCCTATCCTTTATCATGCCTGTGATGGCTTTTAGAAAAGGTAAACAGGAATGTCAAAATAAAGAAAAGATTAACCCATTCAGGTTTTGCTTTCTTTCTTTTTTTAAAAAAAAAGCTATCACAACTCTTAATTAAGTGGATAAAAAGTTTGATTATGTTAAGCAAATAAACAAACTCAACATTTATGCCAGCTGCCTGTGGTTTCTCCCCTCATTTGAATGTGCCGCCCCACCTTGTATTGTGAAATGCCTAAACTGAGATCCAAGCAGAAACCCAGGAAGTACAGAAAATATGCAAACATCAAATCAGTTGACGTACTTCGTGACTTTGATACAGCCTTGCAATTAGTAGGGTATTTTCTTTTTATTTGTGGTCTGATGATATGCATTCCTTCCCACCACTGCACACAGAGTTTACATCGGAAAATGCCTGCTTGCCGATTTCCCCATGTTCTACACTCCTTGAATCCAATCCACAACTTTCCCAATATTTAATTCTGTTTCCCAGATGCTCTTCACTGCATGGATGCTGTAAAATCAACAGTGCTTGGTTACAGTATTCATTTCTGTGTGTGCATATGGTTTAAAGAACCACTTTGCATATCTCAGTATCTCTAAACTGTGTCACTTTGGTAAAAACAGAAGAGGAAAAAGAAAGCTTTAATAAGTACGGAAACGGAAATGTGCCAACACTTCACATATTCTAATAGCTCACTACTACTACTGATAGCATCTCTGTAGTGTTTTTCCTGCATATTCATTGCTTCACTAAATCTGATCAGAATCTTACTCCATGCTCACTCCTATCAATAGTAGGAACAATATTTGAAAGCAGTTGGATTTCCTCCTCTGCATCCGTCTAGCAGATTCTTTAATGATGGAGAAAATGAGTAGTGGGAGAAGGGGACTTCTTGAGGGGAAAACATGTTCGTGGGCCTACAGTTAAAGGACCCTCTCTTCTACGACACACCATTCCAAAGCAAGCCTTTTATAGCACTCAACAATACTTTCTCCCTTTCCTAGTTTTCAGATTCCTTTAACTATTCATCAAGCTTGTCTTGTTCTTTGCCTCCAGTTTTATTATAGCCTTCTTCTTCACCACCACCCCCATACAGATTTCAGTGTCCAAGGATGTTGTGTAACTCACCCTTAAGTGACTGGCATTGCTGGCATTTACTTTGCTAAATGTGCACCCTAAATGACACCGTCTTAGCTTGATGATCCTTCATTTTGCAATCCCTCAGTCTTGAGGCATAAAGGCTAGCCCCCATGTCTCCCATGGTGGCAGCCACAAACTAACTGAAACAATTGCTCGTCGTGTTTGCCAAAATCACAAAATTGCAGCAGTCTCTGTGAACCAAGTCACAATTTCGGATCCTTCATAGTCTTGTTTTTCTCTGTGACCCCATGACCTTGCTGCAGAGGACTGATCCTATGATTTCAGCCATTGTTCTTTGATTGTAGCATCTGCCTCCTTCTATAACAACCATGCATTATTGTTCTTTACGTTGTTTGTTAGAGTGACTTTGGAGGTTCAAATGTCTGGGGGAGAATAGGGAGTGCAAACCACTCATGGTCCTTGCCTCTTCAACCCTGGTCAAATGTTGGAAGCATCTCTAAGTAAGCATCATGGTAAGCAAAATGTTGATGCACTGTCAATAAATGAGAATATGGCAGCTCAGACTCAATGGTGCAATACAAGTTCTCTCTCTCTCTCTCTCTCTCTCTCTCTCTCTCTCTCTATGTTTGAGATCTAAGCCTGAATTTTTCAAACAGTGGGCCTTGGGCAACTTTCAGGTGGGCCTCAGTGCTGCCACCTGCCCAATGTCTCCTCACTTCTCTTTTGATTGGCTTGATGGCAGCACCAACAACTCCTTGCATGCTGAGTAAAAGGTGGTTTGGAGACTGAGAAGTCCAGGGAGGAAAGGCAAGATGGTAATGATATATCAGGAGCAGGCTGTGTCTGTACTGCTTGTTGTATCTCTGGTATAGCTAGAAAGCAAGGGAGGAGACAACACCATATCTTTAGAGCAGACACCCAAGCAGGCATCTCAGGAATGAACAGCTTATTCTCACCAACCTTATATTGCACCCAAGAAAAGGGTGGCTTGAAATCCTCATTGGTACCCTGTGCGCATGCCGAAGACTGCTGTGTGGACACCGCAGCTTGAGCACAAAGCGATTCCCAATAAAGTGCAGATCACACAAAACAGTTGCAGATCAGGGATACAAGTGTGACGTTGCACTCTCAGAAACTATTGACCCAAACCATCCCTATTCAAGAATTATACTGTGGGACTCTACTTCTAGCATCAGCTAATTACCTGGGCAGCTGGTCCACTAGTTCAATCAATTATGATTATGATCATGTATTGAATTTATATCAATCAACTTATAACAGTCAATAGATCTAAAATAAAAAGCTGGTTCACTACTGATCTTCAGTTTCTCAGCGGGGTAGGAGATTTACTGCCTCGGGCTGCTGTCCTCCAGGTGCAGCTCCCACCGAAACCGACAGGAGTTGCACGCTTAAAAGTCCATACGCTTCGCAAAAGTTGTTCTTAGTGCAGAAAGGAGTCTGTTCTCACCAACCTTGTCTTGCACTCGAGAGAGAGGTTTACAGATAGATAGAGGTGATGCCTTTTTTTATCCATTTCTCCCCTTCCATTCCCCTCAGTACATTTTATTGAATGTTATTTATTCCTTTATCAAATAATAAAAAAGGAATGCCATTTCTCTTTTTCAGGGTAGTGGTGTTTTGGGGTGGGTTTTTTTTTGGTGTGCGTATTCTAAGGCTCAGATGTAAGGCATGTCTGGAAGCAATACTTGGTGTGTGTGTGTGTGTGTGTGTGTGTGTGTGTGTGTGTGTTCATCTCTCCATGATTCATTCTGAGGGCTGTTTTAGCCTTCATAAAATATTCATGCTGGTTGTGCATGGCTCTATAATTGCCATCTCAGGCCTTGAATTATTTATAGGTTGTACTGTTCACATAGTCTCATTTACTGATAGAGCAGATAACACCATAGAAGAGGATCCCAAACACTCTAATGCCTGTTACTTTGCATTAAGTAGTGGAATTATATTACTGTAGGTGTAAAACGCTGGCCTTTTCCTCCTCTTGCTTTAATATATCGTTTTTTGTATTTATCATATGCTAATTGTCGGGAGGCTGTTAAGCCTCATAATTCCTGCCGGGTTTTTGCAGAAATCAAGATGTGGGCTGAGATGATTTCGTTCTTGATCCCAAAATGATTGTTCTGAAGAACCCTCCCCTGTCCTTCCAGCCCAGATAATTTATTGAAATGGAGGTATGAGAACACATTTGTACCTGGGCTCCTTTGTTTTGCACTATTGATCAGTTTGCCTGCTCTACTGGTTAACAAACATTCAGCAGTTCGGCTAACACAGATGTTTACTGAGCATTCCCCTATTTTTTTTTTTAAGCCCTTTCCCCCATCCTTTTGCCAAGTTTGCGATGCTAGTTAGTGGTTTCTGAGTGAGGGCAGAAGAAAGCTTTGAGTTCAGTCCATACCCTTTCTCCAATAATATAATCTATCAAAATAAATTTAAACCAAACCTTTTCTTGCCTGAGGGTGAGTTTCTGTGCATTTATTTTAAAAGTTGCTTTTATTTGTGTTGGTTTCTATCAAGCACTGCCATCCCACTTGTGCAACAGACTTCTGCATGTGCAACAGAATTTCCCTCTCTTCTCCAATGAAGCTCCCTTGTACCCTCCAGATCTAACCTGGCAGGTTGGGGGACCCTAAGGAGCAGATTTGGAGGGACACACATGGAGAGGAAGGGGAAACCCCATTGCATGAGCGATGAGCGGAACTCCATTCATTCAGCATTAGGTACAACCCTTAGTGTCATAAAAATCAATAGAATTATACACTAATTATAGTGTGTGTGTGTTTGTGCGTGCGCCTGTGTGTGGTGGGCAGTTATCTTTCCACAAGGGCCAACATTGATGCCAAAATCCAGCATCGCCTGAGCTCTGCGAGTGCGGCTTTCTCCCAATTGAAGTGCAGAGTGTTTGAGGACCGGGACATTCGCAGGGAAACCAAAATGCTTGTTTACAAAGCTATTGTACTACCAACCTTACTGTATGCTTGTGAAACATGGACCACTTATAAACACCATCTCCAACTTCTCGAAAGATTCCATCAACAGTGTCCCCAAAATTTTTACACATCACTTGGGAAGATAGGCGAACTAATACCAGTGTACTGGAAGAAGCAAAGAACACCAGTGTTGAAGCAATGATTCTTCAACATCAACTTCGTTGGACTGGTCATGTTGTGTGGATGCCTGATTATCGTCTTCCAAAGCAACTACTCTATTCCGAACTTAAAAATGGAAAGCGTAATGCTGGTGGTCAACAAAAGAGGTTTAAAGACTGTCTGAAGGCAAATTTTAAAAAATGTAGTATAAACACCAGCAATTGGGAAACACTTGCCTGCGAGCGCTCCAATTGGAGAACAGCCTTTACCAAAGGTGTCATGGGCTTTGAAGACACTTGAACTCAGGATGCAAGGGAGAAACGTGCTAAGAGAAAAGCACACTTGGCAAATCCACACTGTGATCAACTCCTGCCTGGAAACCAATGTCCCCATTGTGGAAGGACTTGTGGGTCCAGAATTGGCCTCCAGTCACTTTGAGTTAACTTACAGACTCATTGTTAATACCGTGTTTATGGAAGACAATCTTACTCGGCTACGAGTGATCGCCAAAGAAGAAGAAGAAGAGTGTGTGTATATGTACACAAACACAAATGTGGTAGGAGTGCTAAAGGCACATCTTCACTGGTACTTGCCCATGCTTTGCTAACTGCGCTTCATGAAAAACAGGAATGTGAGGGGTTGTATCTCCTAGAGCAGGACCAATGCAGCATGGAAAAATCATGGGTCAGCAGTAGTCATGCTCTGCTGTAAAGCATTCCTCAAAATTATGCCTGGTGATCATGGCCAGCTCCATTGCTGAGGAAGCTCTTAGCAATGTGATGTCTTGAGGGTTTCCTCTTATGATGGTGGTCTCCCACATGGTTAGTGGAAGCCCTGGGAATCTTGCCACAGTGGAAGGTGATTCTCTAGGGTTTCAGACAAGGGATTTAACCTGCAACCTTCTGCATGCAAAGCACATGCTCTGCCACTGAGCTATGGTCCTTCCTCATATATGACTGTACTATAGATGACTATTATCCATATTTTATGGATGCACATATATTATGCACATTTAACCACATTCACCTCAGATATAATATTTCCAGGCTGCATCACATAGGAAAAGAAATCACATTTCATAGGAAAAGAAAGATGTAGATTATATGATTTATTGGGATATATATATATATATATATATATATCCTCGACTACTGGCTCTGGCAATACTCAGCTTCCCATATGGAAGATTTCCTATCACGATTATGACCCTTAAATACAAACCATGTTCTTTAATTTTAATGACTTATCATTGTAAAAAAAATGAAAGGGGCCTATATTCTAATAGGTATGCATGCCAAAGGCCAGTGCCAAGCCAAGCCATTTTTCAACCTCAGGAGTTGTGCCCTCTTCCCTGACAAATCAAAGTGCATAATAACAAGTTGTTTTGGCACCTGTGGCAGAAAATCCCACAAACACCTCCTGGCAGAAAATCCCACAAACAAACAATTTCCTGCCCTTTCCAGATACCCCAAATAAGTTGCCTGAGGCAGCCAGCTCACTTTGTCTACTGTTAGGAATGGCCCTGCCTAAGTCCCACCTTAATTTGCTTAAAAATGAGAGTGACTAGTTGAATTTTGTGACCCCAGTATTTAGGGTTTGTTTGTTTGCTTGCTTAAAAGGTAATTTTGTAGTCAGATCAATATTATTTTATGAATTATTTGACTGCTTTATATAATGCTTTTGACACCTATTGATGGAGAGGTTACTTTTGATTAAAAATAATGTAAATATACCTCAATCTGTGTTGATAATGTTGCTAAGTGAAACTATTAGAAAAGTAACTAAGGAAAATGCTTTGAAATTACACTGCTTTTTGCAACTTTGATTTGAAAATATTTAAGGGCGACTTTCAGTCTCTCCTCTGCTGCCACTGATGCAACGCCTGCAACTGAAATGTCTCATCTGCTATTTCCCAAGTTCTCTGGGATACAACCGATCCCATCACACTAACTGCCAGAGCAACCCTTTGCTGTTGTGATAGCTGAGTGCCAATCTTCAACCATGATTCTGCCATGAATTGTTTTTTAAAAACCCATCTAGAGCCTAGTTCAATGTAGTATGATTACCAGAATACCAACATATAGTAGTGAATACTGATACTCAAAATCCTTACATGGCAGAACAGGGAAAGCAGCAGGTAACAGAGGGGAGAAAATTTTTAAATGACTGCTATAAAATGAAAAGAGAACTGTGGATGAAAGCAAGCCTGTGATGGAGCCACAGGGAACTGCCAAAAAAAACAGAGAGAAAGAGAAAGAGAGAGAAGAATTGTTTCTTCAAAACAAGCCATTTTGGTGAACAATAAATCCTTTAGAAAATATGTCTCTGCCTGAACCCTCATTTCCCCCCCGATAATAAATCATCATTATAAAATAAACCGTACGACATCCACATTCCATATCATGGACTGAACTGGAAAATGCTGCGGTTTTCCTTTACGATTCGGTGAGTCCTGTTAGTCAGAGGGGAAACTATTTTAGCGCTATGCCGATTCTGATGTTCAGTTAAAACTTGGTTAAAGGGAATTTTTGTTCAGCAGATGGCATGGACAACTTTATCAGTGACTTCTACACACCCACTAGAATTTATAAAGGTCTTGGTGCCGAGTTTGAATGATCTGCTGTTTCTCAGTGGATCTCCACAGAGATGGATTGAGGGCAGTGTGAGCGGTGTGTGTGGCCACACTGGGTATGCAGGCGAGCAGCTTTGGGAAGGAGCCATGAGGGCTCTGACAGGGTCCTAGAGTCCTCCTTCCTCATTCCCAAAGCCAGGCAAGTGCTTACCAGACTTTGGGAAGGAGATAGAAGGGCTCTAGGACCCTGCCAGAGCCTCATGCCTCCTCCCCAAAGCCCAGCTTAAGCTGGCATCATGAGGGCTAGGGGGGAGGGTGTCAAATGTTGGCCTTGCACGGGGCAGCATATCACCAAGGTCCACCCCAATCTCCATTTCCCTTTAGTCACCTTTCAGAGTGTGACTCTTACTGATCGCTCCACCAATAAATACATTTTTCATGTTTCAGTTGAGCCATTACAGTGGTACCTCGGGTTACAGACACTTCAGGTTACAGACTCCGCTAACCCAGAAATAGTACCTCAGGTTAAGAACTTTGCTTCAGGATGAGAACAGAAATTGTGCAGCGGCAGTACGGCAGACCCATTAGCTAAAGTGGTGCTTCAGGTTAAGAACAGTTTCAGGTTAAGAAAGGACCTCCAGAACGAATTAAGTTCTTAAACCAAGGTACCACTGTATAAACATATGGAAACATTCCTCAGAAACGCCTGTTTCCTCACTGGTGCACACAACCCTTGGAAAGCGAAAGGACTTGGGTAAATCTGTTACATACAAGCAGTGCCGGATTTACCTATAAGCTAAACAAGCTATATCTTAGGGATCCACTCTCTTGGGGGCCCCCAAAAAATGTAAAGGAAAAAAACTGGATGTACATTTCCAAAATATAAGATAAAAAAACAAATAAAATAAAACCTACGTACAGCAACAGTGTTTTGTGTTGTGTATGCTCCAATTTTTTTATGTTCAAATGGCTTTAGATACATATTAGGTCCATAAATTATCATATAGCAGCGATGTCCAACAGGTTGACCGTGATTGACAGGTCGACCCCCAGTTAGAAGTTGATTGTGGTCAATCGCGGGCTCATTTTCGTCCACGGGTGAAAAGGAGCATGTGGCCCTGTATCCATGCACGATTTCAAGAGCGTAAGACAGCATTTCCGCTGGCGAGATGACTTATTGTTTATCATCTTTGTCGCTGCCGCCCCAAATTTAGACCCTCCTCCCTAAAGAAAGGTCAAAAATTCTGACCTTCCTCCCTAATAAAAGCTTAGTAACTTTGACCTGAACCTCCCCAAAAAGGTTGACAATTACGTTTGCTCTCCCTAAAAAAAGTTCAACAACCACGACCCGCCCCCCCGCCCCCCGCATAGGTAGATTTCTGCCAGTTTTTCATTCTGTGAAAGCCTCCTGGGAGTTGAATGTCCCTGCCATATAGCATATTCAACACAAGAAACAGCGACAATTTGTTGTTGACAAAGGACAGCTGTACATATAAAGGGCCCCATTACCTTCAGTAGCTTAGGGCCTCATCAAACCTAAATCCGGCCCTGCTTAGAAGCAATGACCAATCCTGCTTCAGAAAGTTTGTTCTCAAGTGCCCTTACCCTCCAGATTGCTAGAAAGGACCCAGAGAAGGAGTTTTGTGTTTGGTAGAACATGAAGCTATTATCCAAGGGGACTTATGAAAAGTACTATGAATACCAAATACCTCTTATTAAAGCCAGTGGCATTCCTCACTCTCACTGCACATGATGCTCTGAACGCAGGAGTGTCATGTCACTGGCTGCCCTTGCAGAGAGATGTGTTCACAGGAGGGCTGCAGATTCCTAATGGAGCTCATGTGAGACCCATTTAGTTGGTTCTCAAGTATGGTGGCTCATCCATTCCTGGTGTAGCTTGGACTGAGGGCTTGAGCCTGCCCATTCAATAGCATTCTTGGTATATAGTCCAAAGTAAGAAACTGCACTGCAGCAAATTTTGTTATTTGTTATTTTGTGTATCCAGCCAATTTAGGACCATGTCCTAAATATATTTCTGGTAGTATTTTTGCTGATGCTTTCCCTTGTGGTGGTTCAATGGAATTGTTTATGTAATTTTCTTTAAAATACATAAAGAATATTTCAAACTGGAGAAAGATATTTTTTGAGCAGGTGATATATATATTCTACTGGAGAAAAATGTAACTGGTGACCAGAACACACCAAAATTCAAGGTTCTTAAGAGAAATGTTAAAATATAAATTTTATATTTATAATGATTGATTATAGCTTTAATAAAGAAAGAAGGAAAGGAAGGAAGGGAACAAGGGTGGGAGGGTAGGGGGGGGAACCCCCAGCACAAAATGTTGTATTCTAGCATGAACCTGATCAGTAACTAAGCTGTAACAACAATCTTACATTGAAATTGGACTGGTATTTGTCAGTTCTTGCTGTCTTGATTATGGCTTTGATTTTGGGTGGGAGATGGGGAAAAATACATTGTGCCACAATTGTATACTGTGTTTGAAATCCTTTCTTGTCCTTTCCTCTCTTAACTGAAAATTTACATATTTTATTGCTCAGACATTTAATATATTAAGGGCCTCTATATTTTTTTTGCGGCGTGGGGGGGGGGGGGAGAAAAGGGGCAGGGGAGAAGTGTGCTGCATCTGGCATCTTTTGGTACTTTGAAAGTTGTGCAAATGGTAGGAGGGTGCTCCTGAAGCCAAGTCATCACTTAACTTTAATTGGGGAACTAGCCTTTGCTCTTCTGGGCTTATAATGCTGCAGCCTGTTGTCTGACCTCAGTCTGCACTCTGAAAGAGTTTACTTCAGCACTAGTCATTTCCCAATTATGCAGAGTGTAAAGAGTAGCAGTGCCCTTGGTTCTCCACCCAGTTTCACCCTTAAGTATTAGTGTGCCTACATGTAAGTATTTTACAGAATGTGGGAATGAACCGTTAATGACCCCGAAGAAGAAAGTGGATAAACATCTTCCTCACAGAAGGAGTGCATGTTAAGTAACGAAATTGCTGAATATTTAGATGAGACATTAAATTTATTTATTCACTTATTTATTCAATTTGTATTATTTATACTGTTGATTAAAACATGTGATGTAGACTTTCGGAAAGTCCTTGATTACACTTCCCATTTTACCTTCTGTGCTCAGCATGTTGATCTGTTTTATAACAAATTGTAACACAGAATCATACTCAGGTTCAAGTGTCAACAATCAATTGACTGATTAATTTTAGAATGCTTGGTGCAATATGTAAGTGTGTTTTTTAAAAAAATAATAATAATTCTTTAATCTTGTTTCTCCCTTCTCTGGGATTTTGAGCAGTGTGAAGGGAAGATTATTATTTTGTAAAGATCTTTTCTCGTGGAATAATAGAAATAAACAAATTATCAAGACATCTTTCCCTTGTTCATTATTAGTTTATTTCTAGTAATGAATTAGAAGTGAAATAGCTCCTGTTGAAGTGAGGATGTGTCTGCAGTCAGTTGGGGAGAAACTCTAGAACAGATTTTGAAGGGGGGGGGAGAGAAGGTAAAAAGTCCCATTGCCCAATCTGAAATTGTTCCACGAGTGGAAAGAGCTACTTGACACTACTTTGAATACAGCCCTTAGCCTGGATCCAACCCAGTGTTTTGTTGTGTATATTTGTACTCCATAACATATATTCACTCTTCTGTTTTAGTGAGAGAGCATAGATTAAGTGTCTGTATGTCCGAACACATGTCTGCGACTATACTGTATAACTATAACCACTCTGGTCTCTCGCGCATAGTTTGTATTTTGGAGAGAAATCATTTTCTATCATTCGTCATTGCCTGGCTGCAGCAGACTGGGCCAGCACATCATTTGTTAGCAACGACAAAGCCGCACTCATAAACGCCGACATGTTACATTAATTTATAGGCACTGAGTGACTTATTAAATGTGACGTGTGAAATATAACAGGGCCTGGTATGGATGATTAGGTTTTGGGCTTTGAATTGTTGACAAGGCAGAGGTAATGAATTGCGGGACACAAGCTAGAATGTTTCTCCCTCATTAGTCAGTATTAGCTGCATTAATAGTAATAATTGGATATATTCATCATTTTAAATGTTTTAATAAAATGTTTGGACAGCACCTGATCAAGGCTGTCAACTATTTGGCTGGACGGTTTTGTGATAGCAGAAGAGTGATGGCACATTTTGGGTGGAGATGTACATGGCCCTATTAAGGTGATGTCTTAACCAATGTCCTTTCTGTAGCAGAAAGTGGCGGTGGTTGGGAAAGCTATGTAGCAAATGGAGGGATGGACGCTCTCAGCAACTGTGCCTCTACTTGAAACCGCAGAGGCCAGAGATTCCAGTGATGACTTTGAGACTCTAAGAATATGGTATTTCACTACTTCCCCCAACATCTGAATATCTTGGATCCAATATCTTGTTTTAACCAGCTCACTAGAATATTAAGTTTTCTGGAAAGTAAGAACATCATAGTTTTAATGCCATTGTCTGCTCTGAAGGGTTTTGAAAGATGCTTAAAGATGTGCATTTCAGTTTGAGCACTGTGAACAAAATCTCAAAGATGTCCCACGTGTCATTTCGCAAATACTACCTAGTGAGTTTTCTTCTGCCATTCATTTCTCTGTGTTAATACTTGCAATTTTCTGACAGCGCCTAAAAGTGTTTAACAAGCAAGAGATAATACTAAATTACCACCTGCAGAATTTCTAAGAAAAATATACCAGGCCCTTAAATGCTTCTAAGAAACAAATGAGTGCAATAGAAATTGATACCCCCCTACAAAACTATTGCTGGTGAGAGTTTTCAGCTATATATACTTAACATACATCTGTTAAAATATGTTCAAGGCAAACCAATGAACATAATTAATATATATCAGGCAAACAGAAATAAAATCTTGTTTGCAACGGTCATTTCGTTGTTTGCCTTCTGGCCACATTGAGCTACTGCTGTAGGTTGTGTCCAAAGCTGTGCAAACAGATTTCCTTTTCTACAGTGGGAGTTTACTCTCCTCTCCCCATGCACCCCCCCAAATCTGCTCTGGGGGGTCTCCCAACCCTCTGGAGCAGAGTTTGAGACTGTGCAGGGGGCTACAGGGGAGAGGCAAGAAGGTGGGTGACTGTTGCATGAGTGGAATGGCAGGGTTGAATACTAGCCAGTTTCCTTCCTGTAAGGTCCAATATAATGTAACTGTTGTTGTTGTCCGACTCTGCTTGACCCCATGGACCAGAGCATGCCAGACACTCCTGTCTTTCACTGCTTCCCGCAGCTTGGTCAAACTCAGGTTAGTAGCTTTGAGAACACTGTCCAACCATCTCGTCCTCTGTCGTCCCATTCTCCTTGTGCCCTCAATCTTTCCCAACATCAGGGTCTTTCCCAGGGAGTCTTCTCTTCTCATGAGGTGGCCTAAGTATTGGAGCCTCAGCTTCAGGATCTGGCCTTCCAGTGAGCACTCAGGGCTGATTTCCTTAAGAATGGACATGTTTGATCTTCTTGCAGTCCATGGGACTCTCAAGTGCCTTCTCCAGCACCAGATTTCAAAAGCATCAATTCTTCAGTGATCAGCCTTCTTTATGGTCCAGCTCTCACTTCCATACATCACTACTGGGAAAACCAGCTTTAACTATATGGACCTTTGTCGGCAAGGTGATGTAACTGTGGAGGAAAGCACTTCTGTTCCTCTTGTCTCCTTGAGATGGGTGAGAAGAGAAGGTCAATGTGTTGATCACACACTTTAGCAGTGATACAGTTGCTGCCCTTTACTTTTACACAAACCCATGGAAGCAGCCTACTTTTATAGGAGAAAGTAACTATAGTCACTTTGTAAGAGGGGTATGAACAAACAGCTCAAAGCAGAGTCTGCTTTATTTTAAAGAGTGCTGGGCATTCTGCACCAATATAAATAATGTATAGAATGGTTGTTTTCTGCAAGAACATGATGACTGTGTGAAACACACCATTTGCAGCTTGGATGCAACCAACTCACAGCAACAAAATCACTTGCTTCCTAAGGAAGCTGGTCAGGGGGCACAGCACAAAACACTATTTGGGACCTGGAAGGTATCTCTCCTAGGTCAAGACAGATGAGACAGAAGCCTAGGGCATCCAGGCCCCCTAATTTTCCACTGGGACACATCTTCACTTTGAAGTGTTTTGACAGGGACTTCCATACCACTTCCAGCCTTGCACATCCCACAAGAAATTGGGACCATCCCAGGTTTAAAACACAGACTCACTTTCTAAATAGGACTCTTCTGTTTTCTGTATTGTATTTAACAACATTTGCAAACTAGGGGGAGAAAACAAGAACCCTCATTGCATTTGTAAAAATGCTGCATGAATACCAATGTTGAACAAGGAAATAGTCTCTTTTCTGGAGATGTCACGTGTAACGACAAAGTCTGATGTATGTGTTTGCTAGCAAATTTGTAAAACGAGAGTGCTTCCTAAGAACAAGAGTTTTTCATTTATTTGGAGAAGAAGCAAGAGTTGTGAGTCCCCCATCTAGAATGCACCTGTGATTTTAGCTAGTCCATGAGGCTGAATATTCAACAGACAAAACATGCTTTGTCATTTGCAATTATATTCCTGTATGCAGTTCTGAAGTCCCACTTTGTTGATCAGTGTTGCATATTATGTCATAAGAGACCTAGTGTCACTGAATGGGGAGGGCAATTAAAACTCAAGTCTAGACAGCAGTGCCTCTAGTTTGTCTAGAACCTGAGTGTCATGTTAAAAGTGTAAATACCAATTCATTAACACCAGTGAACCTGAGAGCAGAGTACAGGAGGCAGCACCTATATTTGCATTGGTTTGGCAGTCACTGCATTAAACTGCTTTGACGGACTATTTGTTACACTTGCATGTTTATAGATAAACTAATATACATTTTTAAAGACTTTAGCAGCGAGGTTAATTATTGTACAATTACAGTCCTAATAAATAATTCTTTCATTGGTGCAGACTGCAGGATTCAGCAAAATAACCCCCAAAACCCACAAGGCTCTTGACATTTCAGTATTGATGTGCTCCAGTTGATGGTTTCTGACTTGACTTCCTGGTAGGAAGGTTTCGGATGGAGCTGCCTGATTAAGTTTACATTAAGGATGAATTAATTTTTGTCAGGGTTTTACTGAAGAGGCTCAGCTGTAAATTTTTGTTGATTTTCCTTGCTCTCAAACCGTTGGCAGTGCTGCAGTCATCAAAGAACTGGTGAAGGAGATGTTGGCCTGGTTAGAATTTCTAATACTCTCCAGCTAATTAAATTACTATTTTGGAATGTTCATGTTTTTTGTTACATTGAAGATAAGTGAGGGTGTCCTTTTTGCCCTACAGCTTGGTGCCCATCATTTCCACCACTGCCCTTAGGATGACTAAAAGAACAATGCATGGATACTACTGTAATACAAGAATACTAATGTCACCCGCACAGCTTCCAACACATCTCATTGTTTTTAATTCATATTATTTTGGGCACTGACCCAGATTCAGCTGTGAAGTCAGGAATGGACTAATAGATGACTAACTAGTTTATTTAATATTACTGGCACATTCAGAAGAGTAACTATCTTCCTTCTTTTGTGTGAAGCTTTGGCGACATGTTTCTAGTTCCCTCCCATTGCACTTGGGACACTTCAGGGATGTGCCAGAAACCACTCTGTTATTTGGACTAAAGTTCACATTTTCTTCTGCATGGTGCAAGTATTGCACCAAACTGATTCTACATCCTTGAAATCTCAGCTTCTACTTACAGAATAAAAGTGGTGTTGGGCAATGGTTCAGAAACTTCAGGATGACTGGAAAAGGCATCCAGCTGTCAAATGAATCACTAATAATTGTTTTGTACAGCTCTCTGCCATGAAGACCGTGGCACACCACCCCAATCTCTGAGTGGTGCAAGATTCCAGAGTTCCAGGCACTTACGTTCAGTTTCTTCCAAATAAGGCACAGCAGGGGCTGTGGTGTGTTTATGATACATGGTTTATTTACACATATATACAACCTGAGCCTATGATGGAGGGGCTCACAGCATTGACATCCCATCTTGCTTCTCCCATAGCCATAGCCTACACAGGCATCAATCTGTTTCTCTGGCTTTCCATCCTGCTGCCTGTAGATTCTAGCACATATACCTCAACTCTCAACTCTGGCCTTTGTCTTCCTAACTCCCAGCAAGTTGATGCAGTGGGGCCCATCCATTTGCTGTCTGGCACAGAGCCACTTCCTTTGTTATTGTCCCATATTTAGAGGACCATCACCTCACCAGGACACTAGCCTGGCTAATCCAGGAATTGAATCCTTGCTGGATCCAGGAATTAGAAGGTGACTCAGGAATACAGTTTACCTACCCCCACACCAAACACATAACAACACTATTATCTACTCTTCTGATGCTGTTGGCCTTCTAATACAAATTTGTACACAGGATAATACTCTTTGGGGACCTTTAGGGGCACAAGAATCTGCCTTATACTTAGACAGACCATCTAGTTCTATTTTGTCTGCATTGATTGGCAGTGGTTGCCTCCAGGGGTTCAGACAGGGGTTCAGGCATGGATTGAACTGAGACCTTCTGCATGTCAGCATCCTTTGGGGGTCGAGATGCCAGCTGGCTAGCCTCCAGCTGGATCATGCCCTTCCAGCCGTGATGATCCCCCAATCTCTGGTGCAACGTAAATCTGCGACTCAGACGTCAAAAGCCTGAGTACGCTATATTAGCAGAGCATACTGCATAAGGTGGAATGGAATTTTCCCACACTGCATACATAGGAGATACTCAGCCACTGAGCTATGGCCCTTTCTGGGTGTCCCCTCTGCCATAAGTGAGTGGTGAGCGGGCATAGGGCCTTCTTGGTGATAGCACCCATCTTTAGAATACCCTCCCCAGGGAGATTCAACTGACACCTAATCTTTTCAGCAGCAGGAGAAAAACTTTTTTCCTTTCCCCCAGTCCTTTCTAAATCCTGTTTTATGCTTTTCTCTGTCCTGATGTATGTTTTGCTTATGTGGCTCTTTTAACAGCATCTTTTGTGATTTCATTGTTTTACCAACCTTTTAGCCACTTGGAGAACCTATTAGCCAGAAGGGAAATGATAAATACCGTAGTGTTGCTTCCAGTGCTTCCTCTGTGATGATGGAAGGTTCTTTGATCCAGTGAAGATTTGTGTCAGTGGAATAGGGAGGGTGGGCTTTTTTTTGTTTCTGTTTACCTTTTCCCCCATACCATCTCACACACTGTTCCTAAGGGTCCCCCAAGCTTTTGGATCAGATTGTTGGGGAGAGAATGAAGGCTGCAGTGGGGCGGGTGAATATGCAAAATTCACCTTCCTTTCCCATTCTACTATATTCAAAGACTCCATTCTTCCCAGAAAATGAATCCTTCCATCAGCTAAAAGGGTGACGCTAACATTAAGCAGGCTGAGGTAGTCACTTTAGGTGGTTGATTTGGAATGTCATGAAAGGATAGCAATTTATTGATAGTTATGAACTTAATTCGTTCAAAGGTTCGTTCTTAACCTGAAACTGTTCTTAACTAGAGGCGTGCTTTCACTAATGGGGCCTCTTGCTGCCACTGCGCCACCGGCACATGATTTCCGTTCTCATCCTGGGGCAAAGTTCTCAACTCAAGGCAACTCTTCCAGGTTAGCAGAGTTTGTAACCTAAAGCATTTGTAACCTGAGGAGTTTGTAACTCGAGGTACCACTGTATTAATATGTATCGTATTGCTATTAGATTCAGGTAGGTAGCCATGATGGTCTGACGCAGTTGAAAAAAATAATTGTCTAGTAGCACCTTATAGACCAACTAAGTTTGTTCTGGTGTGCATGCACACTTCTTCAGATACTATATCAGTTTTCGTGTGCATGCACACTTCTTCAGATACTATATCTTCTTCAGATAATACATGCTATATTTTTATTCTCAGTGTACCAAAATAACTTGGCAAGTCTTGGGTGGTATGCACCTTAAGTGGGAGGATGTGGTGGTATATTTTGCTGTTCTGTCTCAGGCAGAAAAAAAAATTGGACTCTGGATCCCTTGTAATAGATGTAAGTTTCTGTAGCTACCTCTGGAGGCATGTAGACTAAGGACCCGCAGATTTGTTTGGCATTCTTCTAAGATTGCAACTGAATAGCACACAGTGGTGTGGACAGATTCCTTTTGTTCCCCTGGCATCACTAGAGAATCCAGATGGAACTCCTCCAGATGTTGTTTCTGAGATGACTAATTAAACACTCCCAATGTCTTGTTACTGTAAAATTGACATGCACTTGCAATGTGCACAATATATACTGAGTCCAGAACAACTCAAGATGTCAACACTTGACCAACAAAGTGCAAAAAAAGAGGTGGGGGAGAGAGGGGAGGGTAGAGCCAACAATGAAACACCACACCCTCAGAACAACAGCTTGTAAGAATAATGTAGGATGTATTCTCTCTCTCTCTCTCTCTCTCTCCCCTCTTCCAGGATTTCTTGTATGAATTATTGGGAGGAAGGGAAAAAAGTGCGGAGCAAAACAGCTAACAAGTTGTGGAACTTAGCCATCGTTTTAAAACAGGAATGGAGACATGTTTCCCTGCTGCTCCTCTATGACTGTACACACTGCTCAGATGGAGCACTTTGGCCTTTCCACATACATGCCCCTTCCTTGTAGCCCTTAAAATAGTAACTACATACTCAATTCCATCCTCATTGCCAAGGCTCCCTGCTGCAAAGGAAGTGAGAGTTGTATTCTCTAAGTGCCTCAGAACAATGGGGGCACCACTGTTTTTCTTTAAAAAAAAGACATGGAGGATTTGAGCTTCTTGAACTGTTCCTTCATTTATTTCTTCAGGGTAGCTAAAAGCAAAAGTGTGGAAAGCAGGGGAAAGAGATTCTGCCTCGAACAGGGGAAGGGAAGAAAAGGTCCTGCTGCTGCTGGAGCCCTCAGCTTAGGTGGTCTGGTGGCGACAGTGCCAGCATCTCCCATTGGGGGGATTTCCTCTTTCTCCTTCGTGCTGTTATGCTGTAGCCAAGGGAGAGGCAGGAAAAGGGAGGGGAACCAGAAATGGGTGTGCCTTACAGCTGCAGGCCTGAACGCACAGGACTCGCTGCTGAGCAGCCCGCACGGCTTGCTGTATTCTCTGGGCTTATGGCTGCTTGTTTTGGTTTCTAGGCACTGAACCAAAGAGAAAAAAGAAACAGGACAGCATACTACTGGAGCAGCTCTCTGGGGAGAATGCTAAACAGAAAAGAGGCAGTAGTGTTGCGCTGCCCTCCGTGGCTCACAGCCAGTTTTATTTCTTCACTGCCTGCCTGTCTATGGAGAGTTTCATACTTTTGTGAAGATTTACACAAAGCAGGCCCCGTGTCACCACACAACATCTTAGGGTGGCCGAAGGAGCTCACTCCTTACAGTGAAAATTTCTGGGGGTCACTACCAATGTTGATGCCTGCTGGGGCTTCCAGGCTCCCTAGAGATGCAGCTGTGGTGGTCGTTTTAATTTCCCCCCAATTCAGGGTTCGGGACGTTCCTTCATTCTTTGGCATTGTTGATAAAAAAATCCATATTATCCACCATGCTTTGCAAAACCCTTCTTTACTTCATTGCAAATTTAAGAGATAAGATAATCACATTTCCTGAATAGAGAATGGGGTGGGGTTTTTTAATTTTGAACAAGGTTTCTGGCGAAATGTTTTGTTTCTTTAAGTTGCTTCCCTGTCCTAAACAGTCACTTATCATGTACTTGTTGAAACATTGGCTTGTCCAAAAGTGTCCCCAATGCTTCGCTGTGTTGACACCTGCAGGCCTCTATGTAAAAACAAAACAAACCCTCAATTGGCTGGCAGGGAAATCTTCCCACTCATCCTCTTGGAGAGTTACAGAAAGGTAGCCGTGTTGGTCTGCCATAGTCAAAACAAAAACAAAAAATTTCTTTCCAGTAGCACCTTAAAGACCAACTAAGTTAGTTCTTGGTATGAGCTTTCGTGTGCATGCACACTTCGTCAGATATCCTCTTGGAGAGTCAGTGTGAAGAGGAGATTTACAGTTTAGGTTCTAAATCAGCCATGGCTGTTACAGCTTTGGTGGGGATTTAGTGTGGCTAAGGCTGAAACTGGGTGTCATCCCAGAGGTTAATCCCTAGGCCTAGTCTCCGGAATGCATCTCACACTCTCTCTGATACTGACACAGTGGAACAGCTGAAGCCAAGAGGCCTTTAACTAGTGCTATGTGTAGAATGTGGAAGCAAATATAATGACAGCGATGTAAATGTTGTAAGTTGAAAGGCTCTTGCTTGTAGACACGACTGCATGC
Organism: Podarcis filfolensis; assembly: GCF_964270895.1. Lineage (NCBI taxonomy): Eukaryota > Metazoa > Chordata > Lepidosauria > Squamata > Lacertidae > Podarcis > Podarcis filfolensis. Next base: position 57,879,064 of record NC_139605.1, read on the forward strand.
CATTGGAAGAGACGCAGTGCATAAGCTGGAAAAAGGTGGTTGATCCCTGGTGATGATTGAATTGAAATGGTAGAAGACGATTAGGAGCAATTAGAAATGAATGCTGCCCTTGTTACTTGAAAGAGGTCATAGGCCTTCCTCAAAATATTAAATTCAAACACATGTAATTTGCTGGGGGAAATTGTGAATTGTATGCAAAAAGCAGAGTAGGGGGATGGCATAAGGTCAAATTTCAGATTCCAAAATGTGAACTAGGCACAGAATTGTTCAGCGTGAAAGAAATTTTGAAAAGTGTTTGACCCAAATCACTCCCTGACTGGAATTTTCACCCAGCTGCTAAAGTCAGTGATAAAAAAAAATGATATGCCTCAGAATTGCATTATAACATATGCTTAAATAATAGTTGAATCTGGTTATGTTGCCAGTTGCGCTAGCAAGACCTAACTCCAGATTTATATTCAGTTCAGGAAATAAATGTGTCATAATCTCCCAAGTAGTGCAATTTGCGTTCCAGATAAGGTTAAATTTAGAACTACACTTTTTTGTGAATTGTGTGCTAGATTAGAACATGGATCATTGAGAAACAGAATCCCCCCCCCCCCAAATACATATTTACTTCTTTTCCTCTTTCTGCAACTATTTCCCCTCATTATTTCCTGTTCCCTTGTTTTAGTTAATCACAAGTAGATCAGTATGAAGGATGGGGAGTACATAAAGCAAGTGATTTCAAATTGAAATCATTATGTGGTCCACAACTCAAACCTTCAAAATGTCACTTGGGTGTGGGTAATGCCTTTTTTGTTTTTAATTATTTCTTTGCCCACTTGACTCCCCCCTGCAAAAGTTTGCTAAATTCCATAGTTGAACTGTAACACTTTAGATGGCAGGTGTGGGATTGCATATTTGAATGTTTCTACCTTAAAAAAACACAACCCTTTCCTGCATACATTCAGGATGGAGGGCCGCAACTTATCTGGCATGCTAATTTTCCATGTACAGGGAATGGGGCTTCAAGAGTCTGACCCGCAGTCTGAAGAGGTACAGTAAGGGAGAGGGGGAGAATGTCCCATCGTGCAAGGAGAAATGGTTGAGGTGCCAGAATATTTGCCTTTGCGCTATGTTAAATTCCACCTAATGTTTCCTTTGAGCAATGTCATAAGATTTGCAGAAGCAGCAGAATGAGTGCTGATGTGACAGATCTGCAGGCAGCAGATACAATTTTTAATGCTGGCCATATAAAACCAAACAACCAAACAACCGATTCTAACTAGAGAACTAGCACTTCAGGTCGAAATTCTTCCCCTTTGCCTCCAATGCAAGCTTTGTTTTTCCAGGGACTTTAAATAAACAACAAAAACATAGAGGTTGAGCAGTCCGTTCCAGTACCTGACCCCCCCCCCATACTCACCTAATTCTGCTATGAGTGTAAAGCCAGTGTTAACTGATCCCAATGTTCCTAGGATAAAATCCTATACACAGTTACCTGGGATTAAGTCCCATTGAGTAGACATGCGCATAGTTTTCCTGTTAGGAACTCATGCCACTTGAACAATAGTTTATCCCCCCCCCCCCGAAATAACAGGCACTTGGACAATAGTGTCATATTACAATTAACAGTAATTCTGTTATATGCCATCACTTAATAGCGTTTCTTCTAGCAAAAGTATAATACTGGCATGGCTGCTAACTCTGTGGCAGCTTGTGAACTGTGGCAGACCCCCAGTTCCGTTTTTTAACGCTTATTTCGATGAATAGTGTCTAGCATCCTAAGTGGAATTAAAAAAAAGAAGACTTCACACATTTCTGTACTCTACTACTTGAGGGGTCAAGGAAGAAAAAAAAAATAGTGTAAGGGAAAGTAATTAAACAGAGGCAGATTGATTGAATATTAGTGCTTTTACTGAATAAATGAGGATAAATTCCGTTAATTATGTGTCTTTCCCCCATACTAATGTGATAATAAAGTACTCTAATTCTGGAGAGGCCTGTCACCATCTCTGCTAAAGCAATACTTCCTTGGCTGCTACATAGCAGACAGTGACTATGAACCATGAAGGAAGAGGAACGCACAGCTTGAATGCTTGCAGTACTCATGTGTATGGGGATAACATAGTCAACTTGCCTCCCTGTGTCACTGTAGAGCTAAACAATGAATCTACATTGTACTTAGTTCTAGGTCTCAGTCCTCTGGATTAGGACTTGTTTAAAGTGAATAGTGTTGGTAGTTACACCCCTTGGTTATGCAAAATGCCTCCCTCCTATGTAGTAGTAGTAGTAGTAGTAGTAGTAGTAGTAGTAGTAGTTGTTATTTGTGTCCCATCTGATCAACATGTATGTGTTGTTGCTGCTCATTCCTGCCAAAAAAACTAACCAGTAAAAGACTGCCTGGGAACAAGCTACCATTTGTAGAAGTACGGAGTATGAATCAATATTTTGCATAATATTTTGGGTGATGGTCAATCGAATCATAGAGTACTCTGTCCTTTAAACATAATTGACTTAACTTCATGGATTTCAGTGGGCTTACTCTTGAGTATGACTAGCATTGGATACCACCCATTGTTTATTTATTGATCCATCCTGCCCTGTTGCTAAACCCTGGGAGTGTGTAGCAGCATTAAAAAAACAACACAATTTTGGCTCTGATTCAGAGCCAGTCCAGTCCTTCCCACTGCAGCCCTCAGCTTCTCCCCAAAGTCGGTTCCAAAGGTCTCTCCCCCCACTACTCTACCCCTTAAAATAATTTCTAGTCACACACAGGGCTACTGGAATTGCTCTGCAAGTGGAAGAAAAATTACCTTCTTTTCTACTGTCCCAGCCCACTGCCTGCCACATGAAATAAAAGGTTAGCCCTTCAGAGAGAGAGAGAGAATCATTGTAAAATGAGACCCTGGGAAGCAAGATCAAATTAGGGGAAAGCAGGGCATAAATCTTACCTTACTTATTTTGTTGTGCCTTCTGTGGTAATGCTCTCTCTTTGTGTGCAACATTAACATGTTGTGTGAGATCTCTTTAGATTCCTCTGAAAAACCTAAGCATTTTTGTGGGAATGTTGTCTGCTTGGAAGGGAATGACGATGTAACTCTGGCACATTTCTCTGAAATGGTCGTGATTTCTGTGGAGTGTTGTAAATTCTGAAAATAGGGAATGGAAGAAGGTAGAAGAGTGGCTGAAAGTTTAAAAAATTGGGGGGGCCACTAGGTGGCGCATCGGAAGATGGCTGACAATAACATCTCTCCGACCCACACAAGGTAATTTGGAGGCTATGATGGGGGTAATTAGCCTCCTTAACCCCCCCCCCAGGATTGTGGGGGGGACAGCCCTTGCCTGCTGTGCCCTATACCACCCCCGAATTTGTGGGGGTGGGGGCACTAGGCACAAAGCCCTCCTGTGGGATTCCGGCACTCCTGGACGCCGTCCCTGATTCGCGCCGCTAGTTGCAAGCATCTTCAAAAGAAACAATTTGGACAAGATAAATTGCACATGCTTCAAGGAAAAAGGGGAGTAAAGACTGCTGACAGAAGAGATCTCTGATAACAAGACAAGAATAAAATATGAGAAGATACGTCAAGATACGGTACTACAAATGACTGAGGGGGGAGGGGGGAAAACCTGCCTTCCTTTTTCTTATGTGATTTAACAAGAATCCCCTCCCCTAATGAGTCAGAAACTAAGGACTTAAGCTGTGGATTTAAGGCTGTGTGGAGATAAACTTCCGAACCAAAGCAATGTTTCAAGATGAAGCTGGAAAGCTAAGAGTTTTGGAATGACGCAGTTAAAAATGCCGTCGCCATTTTGGGAGGCATTGTTGGAGCTCTTGGGTCTGGGAGGAGAAAGAGAGAAATAGAGTTGTTTACATATCGTAGATCAACTTCTCGGTGGGACTTAAGAGTGACAAATGCCAAATTTATGATGGAAAGAGCGATGCTATCTACGAAGGAGATATATGGAAACCATCTGGACTTAGTGGAGGAACGGGAAATCCACACAGGATTATTATTTTGCTTATCGGCTTAAGGAGACTAACAGAAGAGATCATAAAGGAAAAATAGAAATTATATGAACAAGATATGATGTGGAAACACCAAGATAAGACTGGATAGAATTATGAATTTTGTCTGGATTGATTGGGACTGATTTGGACATTAACGCAGTAATAAGAAGATGATCTGAATCCCCCTTTGGATCTTGAAGTATGGGTTCCCCCAACAAAATTTAAAAATTTGGCTTTGTAATTTGGAATTTATGTGATGTGATTTAATTTGATGTGATTGGCCAGTTAATAAAAATGATTTTTTTTAAAAAAAGAAAGTTTAAAAAATTGATGTGCTGTGCTCCAGTGCACAGAGCACGATGAGGCCTATAGAAAAGCAACTTGAAAACTTTGGTGAAACAAGCTGTGAGTAGTTGAAGGTGCCTCTGGGCAAGAGTAGCTTCTGCTTCAGTGATTAGGTGGGTTCTTTCCAACCGTTTCCAGCACTGAAACAAATATCGTTTATATTCACTGTAACAAGTTATAGTCTTTGTTAGAAAGTTCATAAAAATAACCTAGTCTGTTCTGTTTCTCGTTCTCCTATTATCCAAGGCCAGGTGTTAGCACTGAGATCGTGTCTTGTTTAAACCACAGTTTCCAATTATATCAGAACTGGGAAACCGTGATTTAATGCCTCCTTAGCAACCTGCTTTCACTTCCTGATTAGGAAACTGAAATTCCAGTACAGTTTTCTTGTCCATAGGTAATGTGAAACTGGCTTAAACAAGCTGGGTCCACCGAGGACCAGAGGGAAAGTTCTGTTCTTGGGTGAATAACCACAGTTGAGATTTTTATGTCTGAATCAGGCCCAAATCTCACTGACCTCACTAAACATGCATAGGATTGGGCTGTAAGACAGAGATATCTCTAATTGCTTCTGCTAAAGTCAACAAGCAATTTGTAAGCACTGTGATGCATAACTTCTGCTCTGAAGAATTATTTTCCTGTTGTGAGTGTATCGCAAAGGATAGCTAATGCTGATTATTGATTTAAGAGACATGCACAAGCCAGCTGTGAACCTGTGGGTAAAAAAGTGGCTTTTCCTGTTTCTGTATTTGATTTTCATGTTCAATTTCATGCTGATAAATATGTGTAAGCCTTCTGTAGATCTTTGATAACCAGTGGCCATCACATAACCCCACACTCGTACGCAAAATGTTCCAATATAAAATAGTTGTAATACTGGGAGGGCTTACAAGGAAATGAAAGGTAGTATTAATTTCAAGTTGCTGTATTTTCAACTATATTCCTTGAGTACTTGGTAGAATTTATTTTCAGAATGGGCATTGATCTAAATTACTTTAACCAATGATCAATGAACATAAAACACATGCATAGTCTACATGAAAAAGATGCATTGGATGCCTTCAGCTTGAATAATTCAGCACTACATCTGATGGCCAGGATACACTGCATCAGTGGAAAACACCATAATGTCCTCACCCTTCTTCTTTTTTCTTGGTTTAGAATCCAATATTCAATTCATACTCAGGAGTTCTGTAAATGGAGAACAGTATTAGAAAGTAAAAATCAAAATTACATAGCAAACCATATAATAATAAGGAAAATAGCTGAAGCATTGTCTTAGCACCAGGGGAGCAATCATTATTGAATGAAACAGCTAGGCCTAGTTCAGATGAAGCAAGAAAGAAGGCTGGGTGATGGGAATTTGCTCAGATTTTGGATTATGCTTCCAGCAGTTTCATGCAATGGAGACAGGATAGAGTCCTGCAGAATCCCCAAGAAATCTCCCAGAGGCAAGGAGAGCAATCTCACAGAACCACCTTCTTAGATCTCATGGTGGAAAAGTGCTGCACAGCAGTGCCCCCTGCTCCCAACACAGGGAGCTTTCAGACAGCAGCTGAATTTGGAAATGTGTCACTGTGATGTCACAAATGGATCATTGTCAGTAGGGCATTTTTAATTATCCCCCCCCCCCCAATAAGAGTAAAACTGGATTAAATGGGGAGGGGGAAATACAGGCTGGCATTCTAATGCCAAAAACATTGCATGGAAATCAAGCACCGCTAGGAGATGTTTCTTTTTTCTTTTCCAATGTATTTCTTATCAATAAAAACTTTGGTGTGCCACGAGCAAATTTCATGCCTGTGGGACTACTTCAAGGGATATCTATCTCCAGCAGCATGCCCCCAATATGCTGCAGGGGGAAAGAGGGATGCACATCTTTTGGGACATCCCAGGGTCCACTTGGAAGCCAGGAGGGCTTCTGTAATTCCAGGACATCCCGATTAATGTGGGACTGTTGAGAGGTATGCAGCTGTGGTTTAGCTGCTACCCATTACAGCTTCTGGGTTAGGTCAGGAAAAAGTCCAAGCTGACAGCAGGGAGTGGGGAGAGATGGTGCAGTTTCTAACCCAGTGCTTCTGTCATTGTGGTCTCCATTGGTGTTTCAGGCTTTGTAGCCCAGGCCAGACTGTGTTCATATTTTCTTTTTATGGAAGTTATCATTAAGAGCTCTAACTAAAAGATCATTTATTTACCCAGAATCAAGTAATTGTCCCTAGTTCTTTTTGTGACGATACCTTATGTGTGCTGTTGATCTAGTGACAATACTACCGTTTTTACACGGATGGCATTCATATGCTGTTGTGAATTCCTGCTCCCCCCCCCCCCCAGTAACTTAGAAAAGAGTGAATGTGCCATAGGACACCCTTGCAAGTAGTAATTGTGGGAATGGTTGCTTACTGCATGCTGCTTTTGTCTGAGATTTCCTCCCTACTTTCTGCTCTCCGTTGGCCACTGTGCTCTTTGAAGCATCCATCTTGGCTGTTTGAACCCATAACTGGAATGTAAGATGCAGATTTCTGCCTGAAAACACAGCACACCCCTGTTGTTATACACAAAGCTGTTTTCTTCTTCTTCTGGCCTTAAAGAGTCAGAAGTCCTTTAGGGTGAGAAAGATGCAAAGCAGCCAGTGTTGCAGGCACATACCCTCTGCGAGAGAATTCCACAGAATCCAGATTCGCTTTCTTCGCTAACATGTTCATAAATCTTGAAATAGGTAGCTTGCAGCTTCCCTTTTATTCTAGAAAGGTTTAAGTATGCAGTTGACACTTGTACTGTGGAATCACCACATGTTTCACTGACTCTGGCAGCCTTACTGCTGTCATATATTTGCATGGATGAACCGTTCTCAAACAGTTTCTCCAATGTATTAGAACAAACGTGCTTTTCTTTAGTACCAGGAATGTAGGTTTTGCCTTCCCAGTTATCCTCCTTTCCTCCCAAAGATTGTGGCAGTGGCAAATGAAATCCTACTTAATTTCTGAGTCCCTTTGAGTTCTGCATCAGAACAGTGACAAGACCAGGGTATTATCAGTGGCCCAGGTTGGAGGAAGCAAGAGCCATTCCTTGGCTCCAGCACATTCTGAATTCCCAGCATTCCACATACCTGGCTGGGCTGTGCCACATTTGAAGGAGAAGCTGATTGTGATGAAATGGATTATTCTGATGGGATCCTTCCCAGGACTGAGTATAGCAAAACTGATTATCTGTGATACGATCAGTGCTGGCTCGGGACATTTTGCTGTCTGAAGCATAACACCAAATGGTGTATTCCCTAGGGTGGCCACTTCTGCATCACTAAAAAAGAAAAAAAAATGTATCACTGGGGGGCGCGGGAGGATACAGATTTACGTAATATTTGTATATGCTAATTCATATAAATAGATGGAAATTTGAACATAACTGTGTGTGTGTGTGTGGTGTATACATCTTTAAAATGTGATACATCTCATCACATTGGGCAAGACTATAACTAGGTGATCTGCAAGTCTGCTCAGTCTTCTGTCCAGGCATTAATTATAACAGGCAATTTCAAACTATAACTCCCTTATAGTTATTTAATTCTGAACTGGACTTGGACCAGACAATCTTCAAAACAGGGGATGGTTCTCAGCAGAGTAGGACACAGCACTACCATATCTCACCCCAGACTGGGAGGACCAAAATTTCTGGGAGCCAGTTTCTGCCTTCACCTATTCCCTGCTTCCTACTCTTTGATGGGGCCAGTTCCTGGATAGAGTATTGAGACCTTTTCAAGGTCCACTGGTTTGGTTTCTTCTCACTAGTGCAAAATTTCTAGTTTCCAGTCTGCAATACCACCTTCATATTGGAAGGCCTTCACTTTAATAATAACTTTGTTTAGTGAAGGAAATACACTTTCTACTTGTTTAGGGAACATTATATTCAGTCTAGCACTGAGAACAACTGCTGGTTTTCTACTAGAGTTCACAACTGGACAAAGTCCTGCTCCTCCCAGTTCATCCTGTTTTCTGAGTCCTGCTCCCAGCAGGCAATTCTGAATCGCTACCCATTGTTTATTTACATGTTACTTTTCTGCCTGGGGAATTTTGTATTTCAATGTTACCATTGTCTGTGGCTGTTTACCCCCTGGATGCGTGTGGTTTACATGTTAGTATTTTGTATGATTAAAGAAATGGAAGGAACACTATACCCTGAGCACCCTACTCATAAACAGAGGGATCTTTAAAAACAAAAGTGCTGGCGATGTGGTGCCTTTGTTTAGAAGTAGGTTGCAGAATGTTTGGGGTTCCTTCCTTGTGCACATGATACAGAAATACTTTGCCAGCCTTTTGAAAAAATGTCACTTAGAGAAACTAATCTTACAACGGAATCCGTTCTGTAAGTCCGTTTGACTTCCAAAACGTCCAAAAACCAAATCGCGGCTTCTGATTGGCTGCAGAAAGCTCCTGCAGCCAATCAGAAGCCGCAGAAGCCCCTTCAGACGTTCGGGTTCCAAAAAAAGTTTGCAAACCGGAACAATCACTTCCAGGTTTGCGGCATTCAGGAGCCAAAACGTCCGAGTTCCAGGGTATTCGGGATCCAAGGTATGGCTGTATTACAACTGTAACTCCCATTTACAATGCATTTAAACTTATATACTCAGATGTCCTACTACAATCAATGGGTCTTATTCCCAGGTAAATGGATATTATGCAAGTAGCCTTTACATTTTTAAAGGTTTTTTTTTAAGGAAACTGCCTTTAACTTTGATATGTTTGGTAGAATAAGATGAAATCTGTAGACATGGTAGCCCTTTCCGAGGTGATGAATGCTGCCAAATTTAAGCAGATAAATATTGCTACACTCTAGTTAGATATATGCAGGTTTTTGTGTGCAATGAGACTTTCTTTAAGGAGAGATCCATTTACCTGTCTATGGTTTGGGTGTGTGTAGAATTTATATGAAAATGGCATATATGATCGAGGTGTCTATGGTTAAATAATCTTGGGGGAAAATCAGAAGGAAAATGTCAGAAGAACAACAGCTTTTTTTGGGTGGGCGGATGGAGTTCATTTATCCTCCACCATGACTTTGGAGGGAATTTGTATAACAACAACATACGTCACAGAGTGTACCCTAGACAAGAAAGCTGCAACATTTAAGCATTGGTACAGTAGCTAAGGAGTTATGATGAATGAAAGAGTTGGAGAGGTTTTGTTTGTTTGCTTCCTGCTCAATTGACATTAAGGTTCCTTCAGCATCCATCACAAAGCACCTTTATTGGAAATAAAAAAAGGAAAGCCTTGGTGAAGTTATCCTTGATTGGAAATAGAGAGCCTGGGAATAACCGTTTTAAAGAGACAAACAGTCTGAATCTGATGTGGCTCCAGGGTTTTCAGGAGCAGCCTGATTCACTTTTCCTCAGGAAAACACCGTTTTACCTTGGAAGAGTCCCAGATGTCTCTGAAGCTGCCTGATTAATTTTAGGTTTCGGAATCTGTCCAGACCCAATACACATGCCTGCTAATTACTTCATTCTGTTATACATCAATGTAATTTTCACTTTAGAATAGTGTGTTAGTTTACAATTCTGAGATTCGCATTCTGCATCCACCTGTAATTGAAAATTTCATTGAAGATATGATTTGTCCATTCAATTAAAAAAAAAAGTGTTACAAGAGGGATAAAACTCTGTTTTTGTTGTTTGGAATTTTTTTTAGAAAAGCAATAAATCAGAGACGTTCAGGTCCATTTGCAAGCCTTTTCCAGAATTGCTCTAAAATTAAACAGACACCTAACCCATATGCAAAAACCCATTCCTTTGCCCCCTAAATAAAATTCTAATCAAGTTTATGTTAAAAAATTTTTATCCTTTTCCCAAACTGATTGTAAAAATAAAAGTGCAAGAAAATTCACATTTAAATACGTAAAGTATTTTCCTCCCCTAATATGCATATAAAAACATATTCTGCTATGTTGTGTTTGAGCCAAAAACTACATTAGAGTACATGGAAAGTGTGAAAGCCAATAGATAAACCAAGTTCTGAGCCACACTTTAGGCCCCATCTGCATTATACATTGAAAAGTGTATCATACCACTTTAAGCACTCATGGCTTCCCACAAAGAATCCAAAGAAATGTAGTTAAGTGTGCTGAGAGTTGCTAGGTGTCTCCCATTCCCTCTCACAGAGCTACAGTGTGGTTTAACTCAGAGTTCCCCAACCTTGGGGCTCCAGCTGTTTTTGGACTACAGTTCCCATCATCCCTGACCACTGGTCCTGCTAGCTGGGGATGATGGGAGTTGTAGTCCAAAGACAGCTGGCAACCCAAGGTTGGGATACATTGGTTTAACTGTCAATCCTTCTTCCTACGGAACTAAGGGAATTGTAGACCTGCAATGGGGAAAAGGGGTTCCTGGAGGAGTGGGAGCAGGTATGTTCTCAGAATTTTTAGAGAACAAATTCATCAGGCATCCCTGCCAGAATTGCTATTAACGATTATCGCCCGCCTCTACCACACAAGTAGAAAATTTATCTATTTGTAATTAGCAAAGAGCGGGGCTTTTTTTCAGCCGGAACTCAGTTCTGGCACCTCTCAGGTGGGCGCCATTGCCCTTCTAAGAGAGCGAGGGAGGTGTTCATGGTGTGTTCCAGCACCTCTTTTTCTAGAGAAATAGCACTGGCCAAGGGAAAGACAGACAAGCAGACACATCTGTTCTATGAACTATACCAATTCCTATTCCCCAGTCCACACACTATCTCTAAATCTAGTCTGTTTCCACACATTCAGCCTACGCTGGAGATGTTGCTTTTCACTTGTTTTATTTAATGCCACTTTTCTAGTCAAACTACTTGCAGTAGTTTTTTTTTTGTAAAGCAGAAGAAGCCTGGAATTTTGCAAAATGAAATGAAAAGGTATCCATTTTTAAAATTTATTTTTTTGCAAATAACCTCCTTGGCCAATTAGCCAACACCTTTGCCCCTAACATTCATGCATGCCTTATACTAGCTAGCACGATCAATCTTTTCCTCCATTTGCGGAGCTTGTTGAAAACACACGCTCGACTGTGAGTAAAGATATTTTTAACTATTACATCCACCTCCCCTTCTTGGTAATCTATTCCTTTAGGGAAGGGCAGGCCAAACTGGTCAGCTGCTTGGCTCCTACATTCTGGAAAACTCTGAAGAATTCTCCAGCAAGCCTCTGGGGCAAAGCAAACTTTTCCCCAAAGAATAAGGGCTTCTGAGAGACTTTGCCACATAAGGGCCTGTCGGAGGCTCTGAGCAGGCATCAGTTGACAGGGAAATCTTTGCCTCCCAACAGATGGCCAGGCTTTTCATTTCAGCAGGCAGGAGACCGAGCTCAGGATTCTGCCAGCATTCCACGCGGCAGGGCCAGCTTAGGGCAAGAGGGATTTAATGTCCATGCCCTTCATAGCTGGCGAGCTAAACGATGAGCTGCTGACAGGAGAGCCATCGAGTGCTCATCCACAAAATGTAAGATCCCGAACTTCTCTCCCCCCCCCCCAGCCCCGGCCGCATTTCATTTTTCTTTGGTAGAATTAAAGTCCTCTTTGCTGGCCTCTCAGAATCCATTTTGGCACAAATACAAACCACCTCTTGGTGGCAAGCAGTTGTCTGGATTTGAGATGCCATTATTTGTGCTGACAGTTCTTTCTGCACATTCAAAGTCACAGCTGGCCATTAGAGGCTTAGAAAGCCCTTCTCTCCCTCCCCCCCCCCCCCCCGGTCTGCAAACACCAGCTAGTGCCAGTTTACTGATATTGGATATCAGGCTGCACTTGACGGGACAATGCAGTAACTTATGTCTGTCTTTAATTTAGTGTAAACAAACAGAGCCCTTCCAGCCCTCCTTTCATCTATGCTGGGGCTTCTTTGCATGTGTTTATAACACACAATCTGGAGTAGACACATTTACATGTATGGCTATATTATCATCATTAAACTAATAAACCCATACGTGAAGATTTAACAACTACCCCAAATATTTCATGGTCTTCCCTAGTTATGCTAGAATTTCATGTATTTATGGTTGTGTTTTGGTCGAGACCTTCTCCTGGTTAATTTTTTTAAGTTGAGGTGTTCCCCCCCCCATTAAGAAAGTAGCCCATAATCTGTGGCCAGCTGTTCCTCAATCTCTAATGGTGAAAAACAGGGAAATATTTTTTCGTCCGGTTTCTATCTCTTTGCTTTATAAAACACAGCATTGTTTCTTGGCAAACTGTGCCAGGGACATGAGACTGCTCCGCTGATTTGTGCATAGTGAGGAACTCAAAGTATCCTGCATTTAAGCCTTTTGTGTACTGCTATTTCTGTAAGCAAAGCTAAATTTCTTCTTCCCTTTTCCGTTCTGGGTGTAGGTAATTTGCTTAACTGTGTATTAATCAACACCCAAGCTGTAATCAGAAATTGGATTCAGCTGACAGCAATTTACAGACTGATTGGAGGTGTGCATTATTAGCACCAGAGTCTTTAGGGTATATCTCATTTGTTTATGGGAAGGAGTTAGGACACTGAAGTTGTTGGGCAAATCTGTGGCATCCTGTGGGTTTGGGAAGAAACCTTGCAACAGGTTTGTCCTAATACCAGGAAGCAGCAGGAATGTCAGGAGAGCTTCGGAAGCTGTACTTATTTGTGAACAACTCAGCATAGCAGCTAAGAGCTGCTACATAGGTAAGACAGGCTCCAACTAGTTTCCACTGAGCTATGGAAGGAGCCATACCCAGGGAAGTGAGTTTCTATTACAGAACAAGCATGTCTCCATGCAAAATCAAGTGCCTCTCTTATTTTGCCAGCCCTTGAGCTGATCCTCTATAGGCCATATACATTTGGCTTAGTTGTTCCTAGGGCATCCCTTCATCCCTACAGATGGCACTAAGTAGATGAGGGGCCTCCCACTTGAGGCAGGTAGTGTAGGAAAGTATGTGGGGTCCCCCCCCTTCTCTTTGCTTTGAGTGGCAGCTAGCTTCTCCCTCTATGTTATTCTATAGGCCTCGGCCAAAAGGATGTTTCATGGGAGTAATAGGAAAGGGATATTTGTGTTCATGCTGGTATTTATAATTACCCATGAGTGTTTGTGGCTGGAGCTTGCCGAATCACCCTTTTAATACATATTAGTAGCATCCCTTTCCCTCCCTAGACAAAAATGTAAACTGAATTATGCAACATGTTGTATTCTTTTGTTAGAATTACAGATTAAAGTTTAGATTTTAAAGCAGCATGATGTACGTTGAAAAGAGTGCTCTGTGAGCAAAGCATTGTATTGCTGTATAAAGTAACCATCAAAGTTTGTTGATGGCCTCTGATTTGAAATATGTATGTGGTTTGCATTGTATATAGATATTGTTGTAAACCACTTGGGTACTTTTTATATAGGGATATATATACAGTATACAGTAGCACCTTGGCTTACGTTACCCTCGGGTAACATAAACTTGGGGTTGCGAAAGCGGCGAACCTGGAAGTGTTTCGCTGCTTGTGCATGCACAGAAGCGGTCCCTCCAGTTGTGGAAGCTCCAGCCAGAGCTCCGGAACGGATCTCATCTGCAACCGGAGATACCACTGTGTGTGTATAATAAATAATAACAATAATAATAATAAATACAAAGAAGCAACACTCAGTAGATCTGTTGTAATATTTTTGATATGCTTTATAATTTCCTGCTAGTTTGGGAAAAACTTCAGTAATGACCCTTAGAATGTAACCTGTACTGAGATACTGTAATATTTTTTAAATGGTGAATCAATTGATTTATCAGTTAAATGCAAGGCTGCTGATTGACTACAACCTTTAATAAGTTGACTGCTCCAATTGCTGGCAAATTTAGTGAAAGAGGACTTCATCCTAGCTAGCACATTTTTTCTTTTGTAAGAACGCCTATTTAAGGCATCAAAGACCACCCAACTGCATCTATATAATGGTATCTCCCCCATTTATTTAAGTATGTTTTCCTGTTGTGTATTAATTTCCATTCATTACTGTAGTATGGAGGTAGGGTGAGTGAACAATCTTGTTTCTGCTGTGGGATCATTCCATCACAGGTCATGGCAGGGTGAGAGTGGGTGGAGCTAGTGATGACTATAGGCAGAGCCAGAGACAGAAGTATACTGGAATAACTAAAATAAATAAAGGTCACCGGCTTCAATTTTCACAATGGCTACCACATATTAGAATACCCAATTTTTGCATGTGTCCCCAGAAGTGAAGCCTACTGGGTTTGATGAGGTTACTCTCAAATAAACAGAGGCTTTAAAAAAGAAGAAGAAATACAACAGATCAACACAGCTATTGTTCTAGTGACAGTACTTTCTGACTTTTGTGTGTCCCCCCCCCCCCCCCGCACTTGTGCGGGTGTGTTGCAGCTGCCTACCAGTCTGTTTTCAGATAGTTTCAGTGCAGGGGTGAGAACATCTCCCCTAAGACATACGACAAGAAAAAACAAGTAAACCAAGAACAACATCAACTTCTTCATACCACAGAGGGGAGGAAAACAGTTTATAAAGCCAGAATAACTAGTAAGGAGACAAAATGGGAGGCAGAAATTCTGATAGGAGTTGGGGGTTTAGGATTTAGTGCTTAGGAGTTGTTAAAGCCTGGAAGTTGACATCTTTCATTGTTATTGCCAGTGACTGCCATCTCATCTCCATATTCCTCATACTTTTAAAATGCACTGAAAGGATATTACGACTGAATAATACTAACAACACTAGTATCATTACTAGGGCCATTTTTCTATTAAGTAAAATGCATAATGATGGTAGAAGCAGCAGTTTTGCAACCCAAGATGCAGGGCCACAGGTGAGAGAAGCAATGAAGCTGCAAGCTTACTTTGAGAGAACATTTAGTGTTTAATGCCTTAGCTGAAATCACACGCGCTCCCTGTACAGTATTACATGCACAAATGTTTTTCATCATAAACACATTTTGGAATTCTGTAAATTATAGTATGTGGGAGCCAGAATTGTGACAGTGAAAAATATGCCAATTTGTCGTCCCCAAATGCATAACTGTTTCAAGTAGTAGGGAAATATGATCATTTCCGGAATTCTGTAGTTGTGACTGCCAGCCGTCAGACTCCATGGAAATGGCGGCTTCATTTTCTCCTCTGTACCCTTGTTGTGTGATGAAAGTTTCAAGTGGCATGTTTTAGAAGACAGATAATGACTTTGCTTTTTGGCGGAATAATTTTGTGTTAAGTTTATGCCTATTGTTTTTGGCTCATTGGTCTGGTGTGTTAGAACTGTGAGAAGACCGTCTTTATCCATGTGGTACATGTGGACAGACAATTTTATATAAATTGTTTGCTGGGTGAGCAAGGGGTGTATTGGGGCAACTTGTCAACAACTGGTATACTCAACACGATATCCTTTTTCCAACAGGTTCTTCTTGAAATTTTTTCTTAAATGTAACCAGAACTGCCTAAAAAATGCAGGAAACCCTCGAGACATGCGAAGATTTCAGGTCAGTGTCACTCCCCCCCCCTTAAGATAAATAATGTTTAAATGATGTGGGCTGGGAAGATTGTCAACCTATGTAAAATGATTACATAGTTCTTTCGGAAAGTTACGTTTTGCATTTTATCGTTGTTCTTGGCATTGTATTTTGATGTATTTTCTGTGAGTCGCTTTGGTTTACCCTTTGAATGGGGAAAGGTGTGATATAAATTATAAAAAATAAATAAGAGTTGGGATATGGGGGGAAATGGCGAGGATTTGCATTTTGTAAGCCACCAGGCTTTGTTCTGTGATTTGAAGTGTCAGAATGCCAGCTCGAAAACAACGAATCTGAACTAGGGTTGGCCCTTCCCCTTTCAGCACCTGAGGCCAAATGGGAAGATGCCACTTCCTGGTCTCCCCCAGTGCCGGATTTATGTATAAGCTAAACAAGCTATAACTTAGGGCCCCATTCTCTTGGGGCCCCCCAAAAAAATTAAAGAAAAAACAAACCTGGATGTACATTTCCAAAATATAAGATAAAAAGCAAATAAAATAAAACCTTCATACAGCAGCAGTGTTTTGTGTTGTGTAGGTTCCTATGATGTAAGCATGCTCCCTAAAATATCACTGGTTTCCTCATTTCTATAGATAGGGTGCCTACATTCTGCATGTGCATATGGCTTTAGATACCTGTTAACGTCCATAAATTATCATGTAGCATATATTCAACACAAAAAAACAGCAACAATTTGTTGACAAAGGACAGCTGGACATATAAAGGTCCCCATTACCTTCAGGAGCTTAGGGCCTCATCAAACCTAAATCTGGCCCAGGTTCCCCCCCCCCCCCAGGTTGCAAGGCAGCGGCTTCTCTGATGGCTACAGGGGTGGAGGCGCCTGTGCCGTCACCAGAGAAGTGGTGGCAGTGGTCCAAAGCCGCCAGAGAAGTGAGCAGCACTGAGATCACATCTCTCTGGAAACTGGCTCCCCTCCGCTGGCTGTGGTGCCACACCTCGTGGACCTCTGCTGCTTGCCTCACAAGTGGGTTGGCCCTGGGTTGGCACTATTACTGCTCTTTGGCTTTTAAATATTTTTAACCCCTCCCCACAAGACATGGGAGCAATTTGCAAGGGTTTGACACCCCAGGTATTAACAATGATTGCATTCGCATGGCAATTCTATCCCTAACAGTTAATTTCCAGCTTTAAAAAAAATTCATACAATGTTAAAGCCACTTTTGGAACTATAGTGGAATATAGCTCGTTTAGCACTCGTTTTCATATTATTTGCAAACAGGCGTTTTTCTGGAAACCAGTAAAACAGGAATGAGCGCTAAACCTGCTCCATATTCCACTATTGTTCCATAAGTGGCTTTTACATTGTGTGAAAGCTCAAATATAATGTGGAGCTTGGCAGTCGTGAAAGCAGTCGTGGCAGTCGTGAAACTGCCATATGGATGCAGCCAATGACAACAGAGAATTACCATTAAAAAAACCCACACAATTTAATACATCATGAGTCATGAAAGTCACTAGGTAAGTTGGAAGATGATGCTAGATTTTAGCAGTGGTTCCCAGCCTTTTTGGTATGGTGGCTCAGAAATCCAAATTTCCTTGATATGGTAACCCACTGAAATATTGTCCTATGAATTTTGGACCTTAGGTCATTGGCAGCTGTCTGTTTTGTTCCCCTGAAGTGTAAGTTTGCCTATTTTATAACCATTTACTTAGCACCCATATTAATGTGGAATTCATTGAAATATTTATGGTACCAACAGCATTCACAGTTTTGTTTATGGGAATACAAGACTAGCCTTTCTGACATTTGGTTACAAGTGTGAACATAGCATTATAATGTGCCAGTGAAACAAAAAGCTGTAAGAGTTGTAACATCATACCAGTGAAGGATTACAAGTGATAATTAATTTGTGTTTAGTAATAAGGCCACTTCCACAGGAATTGCACCTCACTTGCAAGTCACAGCCCACAGGTTGGGAAACTCTGGACTGTAAAATTACCTGAAGGAATACAGATGCTAGTTCTTAACTGATTTTAATTCAGTAAATCAACAAGCTAAACAAATGTTGCCTCTTTCTAGTTCTAAAACCCAAATGGAAGAAAAATAATATTTTATTCGTTCTCTCAAGTCTGTGCAAGCTGTGACCTACCAATATGAACACACTAGCTGCTTGACAAAACTGTCTCTTAGCGGCCCAGTACAATTCTGCCTTCAACACTAGCACCATTCCTTTGCATGTTGATGGGGTATTGGGTGGTTTAGAATGGGAGGCAGATGTTGTTCCCTACTGGCTTCTATTGGTGGAGATGAGGAGAAGTGAGGCAGCCTCTGCTTCTGTGGAGTCCCCAGTTTCACCGTAATTTGTGGATATTTGCAAATGCCAGTTCTCCCACCGATAGAAGCCAGTAGTAAGCCCCCCCCCAAATGGGGCAGTGTGGTGTGCCAGAGGCTTTGGATCCACCAGATCCAATCCCCTACTAATCCCCCATGTTGTGCCAGTCTGGATTTGGTACAGCCCCCCCTCCCAAAAGTGTAAAAGAATCACCTTCATCTTCTGCCCAGGCCAGCTGGAAGGGAGGGTTTTGGACACAGTGCTGGATCCACTGATTCTCTCCATCCCTTGGTGGCCAGGATTTGGATTGCTCTATTATTGAGCTACTGTAGAATGCCTACATGGCTGCTAGTGGAATCTGTTTAGCTTGATAAGACAAACGTTATGTAGGCTTTGCCTTTTGGGATTGGTAAAGTAAAGGTAAAGGTACCCCTGACTGTTCGGTCCAGTTGTGGACGACTCTGGGGTTGCGCGCTCATCTTGCTCTGTAGGCCGAGGGAGCTGGCGTTTGTCCACAGACAGCTTCCGGGTCTTGTGTCCAGCATGACTAAGCTATTTCTGGTGAACCAGAGCAGCGCACGGAAACACCGTTTACCGCTGGAGTGGTACCTATTTATCTACTTGCACTTTGACGTGCTTTCAAACTGTTAGGTTGGCAGGAACTGGGAACAAAGCAACGGGAGCTCACCCCGTCGTGGGGATTCGAACCGCCAACCTTCTGATTGGCAAGCCCTAGGCTCAATGGTTTAGACCACAGCGCCACCCGCGTCCCCTCTTGGGATTGGTAGCCTATCCTATCTCACAGTGTCACACCATATAAGGCAAAGAAGACAGAGTGATAAGGGGGAACAACAGAAAAGGCCTTAATAATAATCCATTCTGTTATGATCCTCCTATCACACTGTGTGCTGACATTTTCACCACCCTAAACAGGTATGGACTGGAGGTATTGTTTTAAATGTACAGGGTGAAGTTCACAAACAATTCTGAAACAAACAAAACTACCCTAATCTGCCCGTATGCAGGTTTCCCCACCAGAAGAGATGCAAGCCTCTTTCTGCTGCAGTAAACTGCTCAGATCTTTCATATGAATTGTCCATAAAGTTGGCCATAGTTCTATAAAAACTTTTTTTTTTTTTTTGGCCAAATGACAGTGGTGGAACAGCCTGGCACAATTTATTATTATTATTACTGTAACACCGCAACATCAAAAACAATAAATCACTTAAATACAAAAAAACGTAGTTGATTTTGATGGGCAACCTTTATGGTATAATTTATTTATAAATTATTTATTTATACTGCTAGGTCATAAAATATATGGGAAATATGCTACATTAAAACAGAACTAGATGGTAACAAGATGTGGATTTTATACCTTCAGTGTTAGAAATGCAGGCTAGAATCAGTTCTTTTTTTCTGGGGGGACGCAGGGGTATGCATACCCCTAAACATTTTGTGAATCTAAGTTTGGCCTCATTGAGGGGCAGTATTTCAATATAAGTAGGAAAATGAGATTACCCCTAAACATTTTTTAAAAGAAAGAAAGCACTGGCTAGGATTATTTTAAGACATAAGTGTTTGTGTATTTGTGTTGATTTCCCTTATTTTTAATATTTAGATCTTCCATATGACATAATGGAATTATTAGGCTAATAAGCACCCTATGCATACCTACATCTCACATAGTTAAATGGGGCTTACAAAAGGTTTATAATTCTAAACACACAAGTAGAAAGCCTCACTGAACACAGTGGGTCTCACTTTTGCGTAAACATGCATAGGACAGCCCTGTTAATTATGCACTTTTTGACTATCAGTGTGCCATATAATTAAGAAAAATGTAAATAGCGAAAAAAAGCCCAATTGTTTCAATATTTTCAGTTTAGAGATTACTTAAAGATGGAGTAAAAAATGGAACATTCAGAACAGCTTTAACTGACTTTGAAAAGCTAGTAAATAACCATTAAATTCTTAAAGGACTATTATCCAAAATTTATTGTCAATTGTTCCGTTAATTACCACTCTGGACTTAATTTGAAGCTAAGTTGGAAAAAATGCTTGATAGAACTCTTACAGCGTATGGTTGGAACAAAATCTTTGCTAAGCTTTTACCCATATTCAGTTTCTGTAATATGAAAGAGAGTCATTAGGAAACTATTCATAGGTCATTTCCTAACTGCCCATAGGTTGGATAGAGTAGTCCTTCTTCCTTGGTGATCACTCCTAGCCAAGTAAGATTTTCTTCCATAAACACGGTTTTAACGATGAGTCCGTAAGTGACTGTGGGGGCCAATTCTGGACCCACAAGTCCTTCCACAGTGGCGACATTGGTTTCCGGGTGGGGGTTGATCAAGGTCTGGATTTGCCAAGCGTGCCTTCCTTTTAGCACATTTCTACCTTGCGTTCTGAATTCGAGTGTCTTCAGAGTCCATGACACCTTTGGTAAAAGCTGTTCTCCAATTGGAGCACTCGCAGGCAAGTGTTTCCCAATTGTTGGTGTTTATACTCCATTTTTAAAAATTTGCCTTGAGACAGTCTTCCAACCTCTTTTGTTGACCACCAGTGTTACACTTTCCATTTTTAAGTTCAGAATAGAGTAGTTGCTTTGGAAGACGATAATCAGGCATCTGCACAACATGCTTTACCATCTGCATATTTTTCTGTTTATTTATTTAAAACCTTTATATGCCACCTTATATCAATGATTTCAAGGCAGTTTGCGGAAACAAAAACAAGTAAAGCAAATAGTGTTGGGAACACTCTGGTCCCAATAGCTGGGACATACTCAGGTGTGTGAGGGTAGATGAGAAGATATGTTGTTGCAGCAGTTGAGCATTTCTGGCCTGTTCCAGAGTTCCCAACTTCTGGCATGGGGACTGGCTCCAGGATGAGGGAAAATTGTTGGGTCTTCCACAAGAGCCCCAAAGGACCAGCAGGCGGAGTCAGCAGTGGAACCACCTGGAGCAGGGAGTGACTGATAAGATAATTGCTCCAGCAAAGCCCCAGGGTGGTCTATGTTACTGCCTGATAAGCAGCATCTCCTGACCCACCCTGCACTGCTGCGTGCTTGGAGTAGGAGCACTGAGGAGAAGACCTGATGGTCCAGCAGTTTTTGTAGTGGATGCAGTGTTGAACTTCCGTGCAGACTGGAATATCTAGGGCTAGACTAACTTACCTCAGATTGGGTAAGATCTTACACTTTCCTGAGCTCCATAGAGGAATGTGCAATAAATAAATAAAGCAAAGGCCATATTTCTGACCGTAAGTTTGTATTTCCCTCACAGTTAATGCCATGTTACCTGGAAGCGGAACAGTTTTGTTTGACTAGCTTTTGTTTTCCAGGCCATATAATTTCTGCTATTTCCACATGGAATTTGCAGATTTCTACACAGCCTTCTTAAGGGCCTCCCATCTGTTTCCCTTCCGTCTCTGCCACTGTTGCCTCGTATTTATTAAACATCGGTTATTCTGTAAGAATATCCTCCAGTCAGACATGCTCTCGCAAACAGGGCAATCTAGCGTGAACAGCCAGGACCGCAGTCTGTCAAAGCAACAGTTTGTGCTTACCTACGTGCTGCCAGTTTGCAACTCCCCCAAGATGTGAGCTGATTTTCATATGGTAATGCTCTTGCATGTTCTGTCAGAAGAGCAATCAGGAGCTTGTGTAGGTGACTAGGTAGGACATAAGAGGGGTTGTTGATCTCTTGACTCGTAAAGACATTCTGTCAGGCAAGCCCAGCCTCACAGCAGTCGAGCTTTCCGTGTGTAAACAGAGACTGCTTAATTACACAGGTCATGTCAATTAGCGTGACCTTCGCATTTTAAAGAAATTAATCACTTTCGGCAGAGCAAATCACTCCTCATACTTTAATATTCAGCATGGCAGTAAAGTGTGCAGAAATGCATTCAGTGACAGAGCATTCCTATTTTTATGAATAATGGTTCAGTTTAATCGGTGGTCCCACCCCAACCCCCTGCCTTCTCTTTGGACTTGTTGCTTGAACATTACAGCAAACAAAATAAGTATGCCTGTTGATGCTGTATATTTATTTTGGTCTAGCAAGAAGTGCACCTGGAAAAAAATGGGTTTGGGCGGGGAGGATAAGCTTGCTGACGTCCTTCACAGTGTCCCTCCTACATCTCACACCAAATACAACCAATGTAATAGGGTAGACGCTTCTTTTCTTATTGGAGGCTTCTTGCATGGGATTAGCTGCTCCCACCTGGCTATGTCATGGCTTCCTTTTTGTGACGCATCAAGTTCCTCCTGTCTTCCATCTCAGCACCTGCTTGCCCTCCCCACTTCAGACATTTCAGGTTAACTTTGTTCACCTCAGTCCAGATTTAGAAGCAAGCATTTAGCAAACAGCTCCTTTCAAGTAAACTCCAGCATGACTCAGCATTTCTAATTAAAGAGTTGGTTGCAGAGGTGAGGAAGTAGAAAGAACCAGGGTGCCAAATGGAATTAGATGGCATATATCCTCTGTCATACAGCAGGATGATGTATTACATCCTGGGCTTATTTTTTATATCTTTGACTACCTAAGGAAAGAAATCCAAAGTCCCTTGAATATTTCAATTAATTCATTAGTTAATTAATTTCAATCGATCAATAAGTTAATCAAAATCCTTTCTAACCAGATTAATATTTTAAAATCTCTAAGCAGTATGCAGAAATGCATATAAGGCAGAGATAGAACTTTTTTTAAAAAAAAACCTGTAAAACAGTACAGTCATACCTTGGAAGTCGAATGGAATCCATTCCAGAAGTCCGTTTGACTTCCAAAACGTTCAAAAACCAAATCACAGCTTCTGATTGGCTGCAGGAAGCTCCTGCAGCCAATCAGAAGCCCCGTCGGACATTCGGGTTCCAAAACAATGTTCGCAAACTGGAACAATCACTTCTGAGTTCGGGAACCAAAACGTCCGAGTTCCAGGGTATTTGGGAGCCAAGGTATGACTGTATTATGAAAACAGGAAAACAGGTAAGCTCAGATCCAGTCTTATAGGTCATGGAAAGCCGGGGCAAGAAGGTATGTCAGAAGCAGTTGATGGATATGGGTCACTGCCCTGCGATATTTTGTAAGACGTGGTACCACAATTAAATTAATCCATGGTCTTCCCAGGTCCTTCGAGGCACCAACAAAAAGGTTTGCTTGTTTATTTATGCTAACATTCTATTAGTGTTATCCCTATTAAGAGCTGATTAATCCCCGATGTAAGGATAGCCTCCTGCGCTTCCTCCTCCTACTGACGGGACATCACCTGTCCACCCCTTTCCCTGTAAAAAGTTGCTGCAGTCATTGCTGCTGCCCTGGGGAAAGGGAGGCACTCCCCCCTCCAAAATAATAAAAAAAAGGCTACAAGTGTGCACACCAGCATTGAAATTTGCAATATATATTTTGAGAACATATATATTTCAAGAAAAAGCCCTTGCCTTTTAACTAGAGCTCCTGCCAGGTTTTGGGTGCTGGAGAAACTTTCCCCTGCCTTCCACCCTGCCTTCCACCTGTCCTTTCACTGGCAGCTGCTGGGGAAACTTGCACTCATTACTTTCCCTGCAAAATTTGCAAGTGTTATTGCTGCTGCTTTTCCAGGAAAGGAGTCGTGACCAGCCCCTCATGAATAGTATACATCACCAGGGCTAGGGGCGGAAAGCAGTGTGTATATTCATTCATTTTTATTTTTATTTTTAAAGTGAGAGTAAGAAACGAACAAACCAGGAGGCGGGTATGTAGCCCATCTTAAGTTGTTAATTAGGGACAAATATAACTTTGGAGAGATAATGAAGAAAGGTGGGGTTGCATAGTGTTGCTAGCCAGGTAACAGAGGCAGCTGAGGTCATCAACCCTATCAAAAACCACTCCATCCAATGGAGGTGAGACCATAGCACTGTGTCTGTTCACACGGGAAATAACTGCACTACTGTTGGTGATATCGTGCTAAAAATGAGTAATTTTAAAACAACACCTTGGATTCTCAGGAATGAGTGAATTATGTCATTACTGGGGTGAAGTACCTGTTGCATCATCACAAAAGGACAACTGAAAAGATTATTGGTTTACTCCTTCCCTGGGTTTGCTACAATTCATGATTGGCAAATGTATGGTTAGAATTTTGCCTATCATTCAGGCAGACAACTGACAATACAGGAATGATATTGCCGGAAAACAGGCACCTGTGTTTTCTATGAATTTCTAAGAGTATGCAGAAGTGTGTAATTAAAAGTACTAACAGGCTGGTTCAGAATGAGCTCAGTTTTTCTGAACATCCTCTAAAAATGCCTGAAGATTCTTTTTAAAAACAATGGCCAATTTTGATAGAGTTTCAAAGTTGGGGGGTGGAGGTTCATTACTGCACAGGCACCAGCCAGTCAGCACTGTGCACAGCCAGCTTCTGCTGTTACATTGCAGAACTGCCTCTTTCCCCCACAAGCTTGTGTCTGTATCTTAGTTATGAGAAACAAAAGGTGGATTTTCCTGGATGGTACATCCAAACCCAGAGAGAGCCTCAGATAGTGCTATTCCTCTGATTTGAGTAGCGTTTGTTGCTGTTTCGCTGCTTTACAAGATGCACAAATGGCTTTTTATATATCTAATTTTAAAGAACAGCAAGAGGAGACTGCATGTTAGTGGCCTCAAAGCATCTACCTAAATTTAGGCTGGACCTTTAATATCCTGCTAAAGCTGGGACTTGAGTCAAAATAATAGATGTGTACTGCGAGGAGTAGTCTGCCCATAAGTCATTCCAGCCTCTTCGACACAGTGTTTAGAAGTGTAAACAAAAGTAGAAATTTGCTTCCAGTGAAAATGGAGATTACTGAAAATACCAGGAATGTGTCATAAACTAATTGGCTAGCGAAACCTAATGGGCTGTGGTTATAAATGAGGAGTAATGTGATTCCTAATCTTGAAATATTGGGTGGTGCACCCTAACAAATAAATAGGCTCCGTTAACCAACTCAGATAAACAGATTGATTTCTTAACCTCTAGTTTTCATTTCCAGAAGATTTGTTAGCTTCTAGAACATTTGCAATTGAGCTATTTAATAATGCAAAAGAAGGATGTACACAGAGGAATGCAAATAACAGTAAATTTAGGATACACAAATTTAACCAACACCCCCATCTGATATTTTTATTAGCAGTCTGCTAACCTCCAGTGCTGCACATACATTTGAAAACTAACAATCTATGAAGATTTGATGCTAAAGCTGATTTTCCTCCCCTCTATGTTTGCCTGTCCCAAATTAAAAACTGCATTTTCTTCACAACATTTGGATAGGTTTGAGATTTGGCAGGCCTGCCTGTCCCCGTGTTTATATGAGTTTGTCAGCACCTCATTAATCAATTTTTAAACTGCAATATGCTTCTCCCCTCATGTGTTGGCCTGTTGTTGTTTTTTCAAAGTTGCTTCACTGCCTGCTCTACACCTCCTGTTCTCATTTTTTAAAAAGCTGAAACAAAAGTTGTTTCCTTTACAAATTAGTTTTGCATGTGCTTTGATTGAAACGCATCCCACTCATTAAAAAAATAAAATAAATTGTTTCCTTTTCAAAAAATACACGCAAACCATATTTGGAACACGCTTGTCCCGAGAAGTCCTGTTGACTTTAGTAAGATTATTCTAAAGTAAATGGATTTGTGGATTTTAGCCATAAACTTGTGAAGGCTGTTTGGAAAGTATTCAGTTCATATTAGATATTACTTTTTGCTTAGGCAGAGGACATTAATATTTAAATAACACGTAGGCCAAATATTTCTTTTTCCTTTATAGTAATCAAACTTTTGAATTCTCTCCCTCTCTCTGTCTGTCTCTCTTTCTAAAAAGAATCAGTAGAGAGTTTCTTCTTTTCCTACAGGTGCACTGTGAATAATCACTTCTTAAAGTAGACCACCACTTAACCACTTTTATTTTTTTCACATTTCCTGACCCTAGAAACAGTTTCTCTAGGGGATTCCTTTTATAGTATTTTCTCTTAATGACTCCAAAAGAGCCCAGCCCACCCCCAGCATGGCATCTTTGTAGTAAATCAAATTCTATTCAAGGGAACTAGGTAGCAACAGTCTGTTACTGCAATTCAAAACATATTTTAAAGATGAATGGCTTAGGTTGAGTGCCTGATGTTGCAGATGTTGTGAGAAACGAAAGTTAAGTAACTGATCTCAGTGAGATTACGCTGGTAACTAAAGTTGCTCACTGTTCATGCACTCCTATGAACAAAATAGTTTGCACTGAAGGTCCGGGGCCCTTGTCATAGAATTGTTTGACGTTGTATTTTATTTCTTTTAAACAAAATATTTCTTAAGTGGTTATGTTTTTAAAACCTTTCTTGGATTTGGGTCCCCAAAACACACTTTTCTGTGTCCCCCCCCCCCGTCTCTTATACTTTGTATTTAGATACCATTTTCAGGTGGTTAAGGTCTTAACAAGAAGAAGGGTTATTGAAAGTGGCTTTTAAAATCCACAGGGGGAAAAAAAAGGAAATATAAAAGGACAGCTGAAAGTTTGGTGAATTCTCAATGCATTTTGAGTATGTCTTTTATCGGGGTAAAATGCTCATATTTGTTCCTTAATCAGCCTTCTTAAAGCAGTGGTAGCATGTAGCTTTTATGGAGCAGTTTTTTTTATGAAGGAGCAAAAATGATAATTTTCCTTTGATGAAGCCATACTCAAAATGTGCTGGGAACTTAACAATCCTTGAAGCTGCCTTTTGTGTTTGCTTTTTTCAGTGGAAGTTTTCCCCATCTGAGAAATCCTGTAGCTTGCTGTGGCCTCCATCCATGAGGTAGGTGCCAGGTGAAAATGCTCTGCTTCAACCAGGCCTTTGGCCGATGGACATCTGATGCCCTTTTAAATGTGTTATGGGAGGGGGGGATTATTGGTTTGTTTTTGTTCTTAATTTTATTGTATATTTTATGTTGTAATTTTATGTTGTGATCCTCCCTGAGATCTATGAATAAAGTTAGTAATTTTAGTAATAAAAATAATAGGTAGGCTAGACACTGGAGAAAATGTCCTGAGGGTATTCCTCTCTAATAGCCCTATGCTCTGGGACAGCAGTAGTACAGTGTCATAGTCTGTGAGATTCTTTAAGCTTGTGTCTTTAGCTTGACTATTTAAAGTAAGGTAAAAGGTAAAGGACCCCTGGACGGTTAAGTCCAGTCAAAGGCGACTATGGGGTGCAGCGCTCATCTCACATCAGGCCGAGGGAGCCGGCGTTTGTCCACAGACAGCTTTCCGGGTCATGTGGCCAGCATGACTAAACCGCTTCTGGCACAACGGAACACTGTGACAGAAGCCAGAGCGCATGGAAATGCTGTTTACCTTCCCGCTGCAGAAATACCTATTTATCTACTTGTACTGGCATGCTTTCGAACTGCTAGGTTGGCAGGAGCTGGGACAGAGCAACGGGAGCTTACCCCATCACGGCGATTCAGTGCTCACCTTACGATCAGCAAGCCCAAGAGGCTCAGTGGTTTAGGCCACAGCACCACCTGCGCCCCTGTGCTTGACTCTTTAGCAGAGGCTGGATGGGCATCTGTCATGGATTCTTTACTTGAGATTCCTACATTGCAGGGGGTTGGACTAGATGACCCTCAGGATCCCTTCCAACTCTACAATTCTTTGATTCTATGTGTCAAGAAAGATAAAGGCACTAGGACAGGAAATCACTACCTATCCTCATAACAGCATGTGACTAGTCAGTTCTTACTGCTTGGTTACCATGGTCCTTGCAACAAGTTCCTTATGCAGGCTTCTACTATAAAGATG
Source organism: Podarcis filfolensis (assembly GCF_964270895.1). NCBI lineage: Eukaryota > Metazoa > Chordata > Lepidosauria > Squamata > Lacertidae > Podarcis > Podarcis filfolensis. Next base: position 57,906,946 of record NC_139605.1, read on the forward strand.
TGAGGTCTGAAGGAATAGGATTCTGTATAGTTGAGTATTGGAAGGAAGGGATACTTCCAGCTCAGTATGCAAAAAATTGACCTATAGAATAATATTCGGCTAGCACAATTGTTGTAGTTTATGGACCTTTTTCTGGTACACAGTTATATATTTTTCTTGGTGTTTCTGCTTGATACGTCTATAATTTTTTTAAAAAGAAAAGTTGACTAAGTGCTTTCCTAGGCATCACATTCTAGCTTGGCAGCTGTTATTGAAAGTATTGTTACAAAATTTTAGGGTGCCTGGTCTCCCCTTCTAATATCTGGAACCCCAACCCCAGCCCCAGTGCCAGACATTGAATTTAGCTTGTTAAAATATAAGCCAGGCTGGCTCACTGATGAAGCAATTGCCTGGAGAGATGGGCCATCAAAAGAGCAGAAGGTGAAGGGTGAAGACCTATTAAGAAAGCCATCAGCAAAGCTAAGAGTGTGCCAGCTGGGAAATGGGTGAAGCCCCTCCCTGAGGTCCGAGTTGGGTAGAAGAACAAAGGCCATTAGTAGAGTTGCAGGATTGCAGTTTGCCTGATGTAAGCAAGAGGAGAAATAGTTGCATTTGGCAAGCAGCTTGCAGGCTGCAGAACGGGAGGGTCGCAGCAGTGTGGGCTGGCAGTTTGAATCCGAGGTGGCAGCCTTGTGAGAAACAGGGCCCTCTTGGAGTGTAATCTTGAGAGCTCCCCCATCCTAGGCTCAGGTTGTATATATGTGGAAATAAACTATATATATTATAAAGACACCACAGTCTCCACTGTGCTTCATTTCCAAACCCTGGATAAGCGCTTGGAACCCCCGGAATCTCACAGTGCTGTGGGGATTATGGTGGCGTAGCAATATGTACATGTTGCTGTTCTTGCTTCAGCTAGCTGGAAATGTTGCTGGCCTCTGTCTGTGGGAATGAAAGTGACTTCTTCGCTCTCCCTGGTTTTGGAAAAAGGGATCACTGGATTGCTACATGAGAAACTGGGCTCTCTGAAGCAAAGCACTTCATTTCTGTTTGGTTAGTTCTCAAAATAGTCTCCATGAGCACATAAGTGAGCTGGGCAGAGCAATTTGAAGCTCTGATTTAGGCCATTGGGATGTAATGAATCAGTGGATGCACCACTGCATCTGAAGCCCTGCCACTCACGTCGGCTAGAGTGTTAGGAGAAAGCAGTTGTGTAACTTTTTTCCTGTGCCAGCTCCAGGCTGATGCAGTTTAGATGGCCAAATTGGGTCCCTCAATGGGAAACAGGCCAGCTTTGGAGACAGCCAATCTAGTGTGGGCCCTGTTCTGCTCCTGCTCCACCTCTCTGTTTCCCTGCTTCGGAGATTTACAACGGCTATTCTTGTGCTTTCAGAGCATGCAGCAGTAGCCTTTGTGGTAGTGCAGCTCTATTGCTGGCAGAGCCCACCGGAGGGACACCTCTGCCTCATCCTAACCCCTTCCAGCAACAGGGTCAGGGATAAGGATTGTTTGGTAACAAATGAAATAGCACGTTTCCCCCATCCCTACCTTCCTTTTTGCACTTGTAAAGCATGGAATAGAGGTGGGGAGAAAAGGTTAGAAAGGACTGAGCAGTGCTGAGCAGTCTGCTTTATGGAAGTGAGTCATTATCAGAAGCCGGAGTCAGAGGCAGGTCAGCAATAAAACATCCAGTGTCAGTGAAGTTAACTCTTTATTCAAAGAAACTAAAACAGCGCAGGCCTAGTGACCACAGAAGCTCTTCCCAGTAGGTCTTGTCCAAGTGAGGCAGTTGCAAAGACTGAAGATGCCCATCTTCCCATTGCTCTTTAAGGCTCCTCCCCCAGTTCCTTCCCCAGCAGCCAAAGGCTCCTTCGCCTTGTCTCTCTTTCCTCCACCCTCTTCATTTCTCTATATGTTCTGGGAGACTGGGGAGAAGGGAAGCTGGAGCAGGAGTGGGAGATTCCCTGCTTTTTCAGTAGCCTACCTCCGCTCTGCCTCTTTACCGTACTCTGCTTCTGCCTCAGATTCTGGACTGCTCTATGCTACAGCCTCTTCCCACTCACTAAGCCCTGTTACCTCTTCAATTTCTGACACCTCATCCCAGTCTGCTCCCTCTTCTCCCTCTGACCACTCATCATCATTATCCCACCACCAGTCTCTGGCTCTGAGCCTTCTTCCACTGAGGGTTCCCTTGTTGGTTCTCCAAATGGTGCCCCCCTCCCAGTCCTCTGCATCCAACCAGTCCATGACAGTTGTGGGCGACTTGCAGCCATTAGGAGTAATGCCTTCACACCTTCCATATGTGTTGTGTCAGGAAGATGCTGAACACCACTTCTTTCAAACAAAGATGCCCTCTCCCAAGCCCCCATCCCCACTATGTTTGCATTCCTGTCTCAGCGTCGCCTGCACTGGCTTGGTCATGTCCACAGAATGGAAGATGGCAGGATCCCCAAGGATGTGCACTATGGCGAACTGGCTTCAAGCATTTGGCCCATTGGCAGACCAAAGATGTCTGCAAACATGACATGAAGGCAAGTATCATCAACCCCACCATTTGGGAATTCCTTGTAGGCAACCGCAGTGCCTACTTCTGCAGCAGCACAACCTGACGCCTTAATCTGCCTCAGCTGCAACAGAACATGTCTCTCCCATATTGGTCTCTATGGCCACTGCAAGCACTGTAACCTTCAAACAATTTTACTTCCCCCCCCAAAAGGTACACGCCTCCATTGTTTCCCAAGACAGACAGGTGCCAACAATGGCCATGTGATACATTATGTAGGACCTATCATTTAAAGCTGTTCAGTATTATACACACACCATGAAATGTTCACCAGCTATTGTTATGCAAAACAAGTTATGGACAAATGCCCTTTTGGAGTGTGCATGTAATCTTGCCCATGTAGACGTTTCTCACACTGGAAAACTATTTCTATGGATTGTAGTTATAGGGAAGATTTAAACTGACTTAAATAGTGAAATGGAATATAACACAGGAATATCAAAAGTCCTTCTCACGTGTCTAGTGTTTTTCCTTCAGAATTCAAGTTTCCAAATCTTGTCAAATAATTTTGACCCTGTTTTAACCCAGCGGGTTTTTCCTTTTTAAACCACACTGTGAAATGAGCTAACAAGATTCTGACAGACTATTTTTGGGCGCAAATCATTTTATGTTCACAATCTTAAAGGCCTTATTAAGTTTGATGGGGGGTGGGGAGGGATTGCTTTGCTGGAACTGCTCGACTAAGCAATGTTGTAGGTCAAGATCTGACAAAACATGTTTTTAAGAATTTTATTAGAGTTAATAAAGTGTTATTTGGAGAGTTTTGTTTCGATTGCCTTCCCCTTTCTACCCAGTTCAAGCAATGTAAGGCAATTCTTTGCAAGCAAATCTCCCTGCTCAGGCAACTTTGAGAGGGTAGCGGCTTCCTTGGAGAGTTGAAGCAATGTTTGCCAATCCTTGTAAAGCATTTCACCTCTTCAGAGGCTAAAGCCTCTCAATACCAAGAACAATTAAAGCAAGAGCCTTTTGGATTGACTGGGGAATTCAGCAAAATAAATCAGAAATCCTCTGCCTTGGCTCTGGAGGGTTGCCTCATTATAAGAGCAGATCTATTAGCCCCCTTGCCATTGTCTTTCATTTCTCAAGTGAGGTGATTCTAATTAAATTAATCTGCATGTCAATCTATCGGTGATCAATCAAAGGGGCCGAGGTCCCCCTTTGCGGCAGTGTGCTTGCGGCTGACAGGGCCTGATAATGGAGGAAGAAATAAACTGTCGAGCAAAGTTAATTAGTCAACATAATAGGTGGATTAAACAGGAGCCGGCTGATTGCTGTTTCACATGTTGAAGCATGAGGTGGGAGCTGAAACTGCAATTAACAGACAATTATTATATTTGGTTGTAAGAGGTCGCATGAATAAACATATCTCAGTGGGTTTCAATTTTTAATCCCCCTTCCTTGTTTAATATAAGGAGAAGTGTAGGTCATTTCTTCTTATTGTTTTAGCCAAAGTTCTGGAAGGCAGCACATGTTCTTGGGTAGAATACTTGGTAAGCGGTAGCGCAGAGAGGGACGTTGCCATTTTGTTTGTATGGGTGATTAATATGGGCTAAGAGGTGATCAGGGCAACCAAGCTCAAGAAATTAATCCTGGAGCTGCTGCTGATGTGCAGTGTATCATTATCAAAGAAGAGGCGCTCTCATATTGAAGGGCACTATGCTGTCCTTCAGAGCCTAATGCTAGCACATCCCGGGGCTGACCACGAGGCTTCCCCATACTTTTAGGTTTCAGCAAAGGCAAAATGGTCCAGTTTTACCTCAATATACAAGATGTCACCAGAGCTCAGGTACAACCAAGGATAGAAATCAGCATCCCAGGCAACAAATTTTGTCGTCATCACTAACCAAAATCTCAGCAATCCCTTGCAGCAGTAGTCATCTCATTAGAACGTAGCATTCTTTATCTGAACTTCTTATTGGGTAAGCTAAGGTCATTTTGATAAGAGACTGAACCTTCATAATGAGTCTCCACAAAGAATCTCACTTACTATCATTGTTTAATAGGTTTTGATGAAAACTGGAAACGTGTTTTTAAATTTGTTGAGAAATATGTCAGTTGAGCAGTTGTGTGCTTGCAAGCCATCCTTTTGAATTCACTAGAATCTGTGACTTAATAGTCCCATGTGCCCTGCACATTACAGCAACATGGTATCTTCATTTTTAGTTGTTTAAGTGAATTGAGACAAGTCAAAGTTTGCCAAGTGTGTGAATTCAAACTTGATTATTTGCTAAGGAAAAGGTCTACTTGGATTTGAAAAGCACTATTCATTTCAGCTCTGAAATGCCTTTGACACACATACCCTATTCCGGAGAATTTTGGAGTGGAAACACCCCTGGCAGCTACAACTGTAACAGAATAATGAATACAGTTGCTCTCATCCCAACTTTTGCAGACCACACTTGCTTTTCTTTTTCAAAATACATTTTCATTTGCAATGACAGCAGCTTTATCTCTTCTGGCATATATGCTGAAGAATGGTGTGGGGTAAAATTCAGTCAGCTCTTTAAAAAAAAGTTAATAAAGTGCTCTTGTTAGAATGATGGTTAACAGTGTACGTTTCGCCATACAGCTACAAGCTGTGCAATTTGACTTAAAGCGACATCAAAAGCCTATGATGCCAAGGACCCACTCATCAATAGCACCTCTTGTTAGAGTCGTACAGTCTAAGCACTAGTTATTATGTGAAATAGCTGTGCAATTTTCTGCAGCTCCCAGCTGTTATTTAAGATTCTGGGTTTATTATACTCTGCGCTCATCTCATTTTAAATTGTATTAAAGTGTTTCCTTATATTGTTGTCCCACTCACAGGTTGTGGTATCTACAACAGTCAATGTGGATGGTCATGTCTTGGCAGTGTCGGATAACATGTTTGTGCACAACAACTCCAAACATGGTCGGAGGGCTCGAAGGCTTGATCCTTCGGAAGGTACGCCTTCTTATCTGGAACATGGTAGGCATTTTTTGTTGGTTGACGTTGCTTCTTTAACTGTGGGTCTCTCGGGTTGTGTGGGGGGGGTCCCCCCTTTTCTTCCATTACTGGCTGTCCTAGTGAGGTCATAGGATGAGAGGGTCAGTGTCTTCTCTCTTTTTCCCCAAGGAGTACTTTGCTCAGTACTGGCGCATAGTTTTTAAGCATTTGGGTAATTCCAGCAAAATCAGTTCATGCAGTGAGTTTTGGCTCAAATGCTTACTGTGGGCAAGCTCTTCCCATCAAATGTATGGATATTGTTAGTGCATTTGAAAAGGCCATGGGCAGGATATGTAGAGAATTAAATTGTGCACAGAGTGTTCTATATGCCCAAGAAAGCCCAATTTTATTCCATGATGCAGAGGAAGCTCTTTAGGCTCTTGGAGTTTCCCAGCTGTGAGGCACATGGGAGACCGGTGCACTCTTTGCAAATTCTTAAATAACTGATTCGCTTACTGTGGCACATTGTAGCTATCACATGACAGTTACAATGGTCACATGGTTGTATGAATCGGGTCTTGTGTTTCAAGAAGCAGAACTGAACAAAATGGTCTGCTTTTTTTAAATAAAAAAATGGAGCATAATCCAAAATTGGTTTCCATGCATTATATTTTACATACTGTGATTTAGAGCAAGATTAAGAGATGGGGTAGTTTTCTCCTCTTTGTCCCATGGACAGAGTCTTAGGTTGTTTCCAGACATCCACAGAAGCCCTCACTTGATTCGTTTGAGGATTATGTTGCCAGACTCAAAAAAGAGCCAAGGTCAGGTTTCAGTAAACCAATTTTCAGAACAAAATCGTATGTTAATATATTTACACGTCCCTCTTATAACTGAGAGCCAGATTAGGACATAGAGTACTTTCTTGTAGCTATCTGGATATTCATTTAAAACTGAATCTAAAAATTCAGACTTTCATCATAGCCTTGGTCAAATGACCATTTATCACCCTGATTCTGGCATCTATAAAATGAGAAAATAAAATTTTATTTATTTATTTGAAACACATCTGTCCTGTCATTCTTCCTTAAAAGGAAACCAACATAGCTAACAATCCATAATGCAAGACCTTAAAAAAATGCAAAACATGGCGAATAAATTCTTACCAGCATATCAAAACCACATAAGTCAATAAGCATACAGTACTCATCACCTGCACACACTTCCCTCAAGAGCTCTGAAACAGAAATGTTATACCTGTCCCTTGAAAAAGACGTGGGGGTGTGTGGCAGATGTTCTTTACTGGGAAGCCAATCCATAGCCTTGGGCCACCTGTCCATAGTGACTGCGAATCTAGGCTCTGCTTGTAGTGGCTCACCTGGAAGATGCCAGATGCTACAAATGGCTAAAGGCCTAACAATTGAAGCGTTTGGGTTTGGTCAGTGGCACTGGCAGAAAAGCTAACATGCCAAATCTACATGGCTAAAGGAAGGACAAGCCCCCCCATTTTTAACATGGCATGGCAACTGATTATATCTTACATGAGACAGGAGCAGCAGGCAAGGATTCCCCCGACATTCTCATGGTGGCCTTTGGAGAAATCTCCTTGATTAGGGTATATTCTTGTATGCTATTTGTATGTATGGCGTGACAATGTGTTTTCCTTTCATTCAAATAATATCCTGAATGCTCGTATGGATGAATAACGTAAATGCAGTCAAGTTGTTTGCAACTGTTCTTGATTTTTTATTTCATTTTGAAATATATAATAAACCTTTTTTTAAAACACACACACATTAAAAACAAAACAAAAGCCCTAGTCTCTGACAGAAGTGGGATGCTAGCAAGAGGCTCAAATGATGAGACATGCAGGCTCTTATGGGAGCAAGTTGTTCTTCCAGTCACTGAAGGTCTAGGGATGTCTGTTGCTGGTAGTTAACTAACTTCCCTGGGCTGCTGAGAATAAATAAAATAAGCAATGAAAAAACCAATCATTTAAAAATAGTTGGTACCAAAAAACAAAAAGGCAACTATACAATGTATGATGGCTGGGGAAACTGTGGTCTTCCAGGTGTTGCAGCATGTCAACATCTGGACGTGCTTCAACATTCCCATCCCTGCTATATATATTAATCATTGCAAATTAATTAATCATCGTGAGTTGTTGCCACCTTAGTCATAAAATAGAGTGTGTAAACTGTAATTATAAGAGCTGGTAGTGGGCACAAACAAGGTATATCGGAATCTGCCTACTTGTGTGTGGCTTACTTCACTATCTCATTCCTAACTTCACACAGGTAGGCTGTGATCCTGTGTACACCTACCTTGGAGTAAACCCCACTGTATACAGTTGGCTTCATTCTGACAAAACGTGCATAGGATTGTGATGTTAGTGAAGCCACAGGGGAAGGTTCAGCCAGATTTTGGTATGTGTCTAGGGTGCTGATTCCTCACAATTCCCATTCAGTGTGTTTGTGTGTGTGTGTGTGTGTGTGTGTGTGTGTGTGTGAAGTCTTCTCATGCCTGATACCTAATCCAGTTTTCATGGACGGTCAAGGAAGCTAAATACCATGGAAATAGCAGCAGAGTGAAAATGTGCTTTCCCATCATTAGATAAATCAATACTCAACAGAAATTCTCTCACCTCAATATTTTAGTGTGATATCATCAGACCCTACCATTTTTCTTTGCATACATTCAGAATTACTGGAACAACTTACGTGAGTAAATGTAGTTATGCAGAAAATGCATAATGAATCAGGTCCACAAGTTTGCACTTTCTAACCTAAAATTCTTAGCTCTGCAGTGTTTCTTATTATGTAAACATAACTTACATCTGTATTTATTTAGCTTTAACTTTTTAGGCTATAACTCATACTATAGATTTTTTACATCCCTGCCAACAACCTAATTTAATAAACAAACCACTGTCATAATTTTTGCCTGATTTTACTAAGGAATGTGCAAACTGTTATTTTATTAATTAGCAAGACGCAAAGCTATACAAAGGATATTTATTCATTCATCCTTGAAGTGTCCTAACATAAACCATAGTCCTTCAAAGCCTGCTTTTTTATTTTTTAAGGAGATATTTCCCCCCTACAAGGAGGCCACATGAATACCTGCCAGTTACTAAGACAGCGCTAGATTCCTTCAAGCTTGGAAATATTCCTGTTCTCACACTTAGAGCACAACTATCTGCTCTAAATATTTCCCATACTTCCACCCCATGAGATGAGGTAATGTTTTGGGGAAAGCAAAGGAAATCGTACTTTATTATAGCAGTTTTCTTGACAGTTCAGCTCATGACAGTCAACACCAAATTCTGTAGTTCTACTATTATCTTCTAAAACTGGAATTAAGGTTTCTAGAGCCACTCTCCAAATGTTTCCCATTTACTTATTTGAAACAGTTTGGAAGCCATTGGGGAATGCTCACCTTTTTAAGAGACCATTGTGCTGGAGAAGTAGCTCACTTCAGGGTTGGCTCAACAATTAAGCAAAGTGAGCTGGCTGCCCTAGACACCAGATGTTGTGGAGGGTGGTGGCAGCCCCTCTGGCCATTCACCCAGAGCCTTTATGCCAGCATCGGGAAGCCTTTGTCTCTCCATATGTTGTTAGCCCCATTAGCTGCAGCCAGCATGGCCAATGGTCATGGATGATGAGAGGTCACCAACGAAATCTAATATCCAGAAATGGTCCACAGATTTAAGATTCAGGACAGGGAATCCTGTTCTCATAACCACAGGATGTTGTGGATCTCTTTCCAAATATAGTCTTGTGTAGAAGAGTGTTTCTGGTGCAATGTGTGTTATTAGTTTATTATTACATTGATTATTATTATTACATAGCTTGAAGAGTAGGCAGACTTACGTGTTTTACAATTAGGCCTATTTTTGTTACTGTTGCCTATATAGTACTGAGCCAGTCATACAAGGTGTCACCTTCTAGAGCAGCCTTTCTCAACCTTTGGTTCCTAGATATTGTTGGACTGCAACTTCCATAATCCCTAGCTAACAGGACCAGTAGTCAGGGATGATTGGAGTTGTAGTCCAACAACATCTGAAGACCCAAAGCTGTCCTAAAGGACTCTTTTTGCCCTCCCAGTTTGGTTCCAACGATTTCGTGTGTCAGAAATCTGGTATGCTTTGGGGTTATCCAGCCTTTTTTTCCATTTATAGTCCACTTGTCAGTCAGTAAAAAGGAAAGTTACTCTCAGTGGTTTATCTCAGTGTAATCAAAATCATGCTTTTACATCCACCAAGTTCTTGATAAAACATACATAAATAAATAAATACGTTACTCAACTAAATGTTTCTATATTTAAAAAGTAATAGCTGGCAAATGCTAAGCAGCATTGTGTGGTACAAGCAGGGTAAACCACAGTAATCAGTGGCTTTCCATTGTTATTATGGTTTACTCAGTTAATAGGTTCTTCTTCTTCTTTTTTTAGAGAGAGGAAGAAATTCTGCTTGATTATTTCAAAACTTATTTAGATACATTAAGATGTTTACAGAGAAACCAATGTACCCAAAATCAATATTGACCTCCAGGGTTGTAGCTTTATAAGGAAAACTCCCCCCCCCCAAAAAAAAAACCCAGACCAAAAGACATTTGAAGGAAAGTGGTTATGATACAGAATTTGCCAGGTAAAATAATGTCTTTACCACCCTACCCACCCAGCCCCAACAGAGGTGGATGTGAGATATGTAGAGACTTAGGCCTGACTCTCTTCCGTCCTGCCACAGAAGTTTTGTGTACCATATTAACAAGTCACTGTAGTACTTTTTTTTTTCTTTAAGGGTGAAAGAGATCATATCAGTTGTAAATAAATTCCATAAGTATATGAGTTTAACTAGAGTATCTTTTCGCTTTCTGGGGAGGGGTGGATTCTTTTCCTGTGTATGTACACACACACACACACACACACACACACACTTGTATTAATCTATCATATTTATATACCAGCTTACAGTAAAATCTTATTAATGAGATAAGTTAAAATGCATAAAACAACTTTTTAAATGCACTTATGCTGCACCACCACTCTTGTATTTGACAGTGTTATATTAAGGCTGCACTGTGAAGTGGTGTTAGGAGTTGCTTTGTTAGCCTGGTGCTATTACCTCCTTTGAGTAATATTTTGACAACTATGCACCAAAGCAGTTATTACCTACAGTGATTACTTGCTAGAATGCAGTTTGTCCTTTGACTGTATCCCTGTAGGCTGCTCTATTCACAGCTCCCAGAAATTCTTCTGTGGGTATCCTCACTTCGTAATCTGTTCAGGCAGAATTTCATTTCCTCATTTCTGAGGTTGACTTCAAACAGCCAAGGCAGTGAACAAGGTTGTAAAACCACCATGGGCTCCATTTTGACAGTCGTAAAATGTGTGCATATATTCTGACATGCTATAGACTACTACATAGTATAGGCACGATCATGGCTTATCTTCTCCTGAACTAGAGGGACCTCAGCAGTAAAATGATGTGACACTTCAGAGGAATTCTGGAAAAGAATGAGCTGCAACCTCTTCACTGGTGTCAGCATTGTAGCCGCTATCTCACCCCTTGGTCTGAATTCTCTGATAACCACAGTTCAGTCGTCTGTAACTAGGGGGATGAGGTTGCAATGTCTTAGCAAAATGTGAGCCTGATTAACTCTCTCTTTTTATATAAATTAAGCACTGACTAGAAGAGTAGTGGGATGTGGGTGGCGCTGTGGGTTAAACCACAGAGCCTAGGACTTGCCGATCAGGTGGTCGGCGGTTTGAATCCCCATGACGGGGTGAGCTCCCGTTGCTCAGTCCCAGCTTCTGCCAACCTAGCAGTTCAAAAGCACAAAGTGCAAGTAGGTAAATAGGTACCGCTCCGGCAGGAAGGTAAACGGCGTTTCCGTGCTCTGCTCTGGTTCGCCAGAAGCGGCTTAGTCATGCTGGCCACATGACCTGGAAGCTGTACGCCGGCTCCCTCGGCCAATAAAGCGAGATGAGCGCCGCAACCCAGAGTCAGTCACAACTGGACCTAATGGTCAGGGGTCCCTTTACCTTTAGAAGAGTATATAGATGAATATAAACATCTGGGTGAAATTAAGACAGTTAGGAACACTGTTGTAGCCAGTGGAGGCTTGTCCAGTGAGGGCACTGTCCCAGCAGCCTTAGTCTGCCCTCAGCCAGCCTCCATCTTCCCGCCTTCTTTCTCACAACCAGTTCAGAGAGCTGCTCTGCCAGTCATTGGCTCTGGCTTCACCTCCTGTTGGTCTTCCTACCTTTTTCCCCCTTTCAGTTTCAATGGGCACTTGCTACCGCTGGTTATCACTGCTAAAAAGCTTGCCATGTGGCATCGGTAACCACAGCGAGGGTAATTATCTGTAGCTCATGACCCCATAGTAGACCCCAGTGCTACCAGGCAAGCAGCGCCCTGGATTTTCAAATAGCTGCAAGATGTAAGCAGACATTGTTTTCCATTTCACCTTGTATTTGGTCACTTGCAGCTGTGTTTCTGTTCCTTTGCAGTTCGCCTTCTGCCTTGCTGCCTGCTGTGGTCAAATTATGCAGCCGATGTAGTTTGTGCAATTAATTATGTAAATTAGGTAATTACGTTGTCACTATGTTATTCCACTCCATTAATTTCAGTGCAAAGAAAATGCAGTTCAAATGGGTGGTGGTGGTAATCCATTCTGTATCATTTGCGGATTGAAAGGAACACCAACAAGAAACATGGATAGAACTCACTGGATTGATTTCCATTTTGAACAGGGGACAGATAACTGAACACTGACAATTTCCACTCCTGCTTCTGTTTTCATTGGAATCCCCCAACATCCCTCATTGCAAAGGAGTGGTGGCACTGGCCCTGTGTTATCAGAGGCGACAGATATCACAGACCACCTCCTCCAGCCTGGCCCAATGACTTGTGGCAAGCTTTCTAGTGGCTGAGAAAGCAATCCACAGCTGCTGAGCACACTACAAATATTATAGTCACCTAGAGGCTCTTTTGAAGCATTCTCCATGTTGGGGCCGTGACACGTGTATCAGCCCTAAGTAAGCTGGGGGGAAGTTGTCAGGCAAGGAAAGAACATGGAAATGGGCCGTACATCAGATTTGCAAAAGCAGGCAAGGTGGCAATAGGAAGGACAAAATAAGTGAGCCCACAGTTCCCTTAGTGTAAAATAAAGATGTTAGTGCTGCTCCGGCACATGTTGAGAAGATAGCTCAAATCTTGCATTTCCACCAGATAACAAAGCAGTGATGTTCAGGTGAAATCCTGCTTCGTTCAGCGGGGGCCCGGTTTCACTGTAGATGTGTGCAAAGTTTTATCAGCACGCTCAATAGCCTCGCTTCAAAGTAATTTCCCAGCCTGCAGGTTGTATTTATTTGAATTTAAAGCCAATTGCACAATTGGTTTGTCTCTTTTTCTCCCTCTCCACGGCATAATGCAGTAGCCTCAAAATTATAGTGCTAGGGACCCTGTCGGCTCGCATGCTCTAACACTTTATTATCTAATGATCTAATATGCAACAAGGCAAAGAGGAGGTGCTCATCACTCTGACAGGATGCCTAAGAGAAGTGACTAAATTACTTTATGTACCATTAGCGCTAGCAGCCATGGTGAACTCACCGTGAGCATTTATGCAAATACTCCCGAATATATTCAAGTGGCCTTGTCAAGCTGACAACTGACAAGCAGTTTAAATGGCTCTCTCTTCCTTTTTTTTTTTTTAAGGGCCAGGGCTGTGCTTTTTTCCTTCTCACTTTCCCCCTCTACCCTGTGCAATTACTGGATCTCTTTGGCAACTGCTTTGATTCTATATCAGTCTCAACAAATAGCAGAAGCCAAAAAGGCAGTAGGCTGGTGGGTGGTGGGATAGCCAAGCCGGCCTGTGTACATTTTTCATATGGTAAAAGTACACATCTTACAGGTATGGCAAATTAGATGGGTCATTCCAGTGGTGGAACTACATTTTGGGAGCCCTGAAGCTTGAAGCCTCCGGGTATAGGGCGGTATATAAATTCAATAAAGAATAATAGTAGTAGTAATAATAATAATAATAATAATAATAATAATAATAATAATAATAATAATAAACTGTTATGGGGACCCCTTAGCAACCAGTAATGATGTTTGTTACCTTCTTCAATGGGATTGTTCCACGACAGATCAACATATTTAAAAAATAATAATTACATCTCAGATTTTGATTTAAATTGCTGTACTGGATTATCTCATATGTCAAAGTCGCTGGTGTGAATAAAAATGTCCTATGCCTTATAGTTTTTGATTCGTGTGGCTCAAATTGGGTCTAATAGACCCCCCAAAAATTAAAAAATGTGGGCTAAAGTCACTTCTGGAGCCTCTCTGGGATTAGGGCCCTGACGCTTAAGTCTCATTAATTTCATAGTAGATCCGCCCTGGGCCATTCTATTGGTCCATTTTAAATACTGCAAGTTTTGAACATTTTTCCTTTTCCTAAGCTCTAGTTCAGTGGCAGAGCTTCTGATTTGCATGCAGAAGGTTCCAGGTTCAATAGGGCTTGGAGAGATCTCTTTCTGAAACCCTGGAGATCTCCTGCCATTCAGTGTAGAAAGCACTGCGCTAGATGAACCTGTGGTCTGATAAGGCATGTTCCTATGTTCCCATGTAATTCCCAGGGTCTGACCAAAATAGGATCAAGGATACATCTGACTATTGGGTATTTGGTTCCGTTATATGATGCGTTGAAGCCATATATATTTATTTTATCAGTTAAGTTTCACACAGAACCTATTTACAATATTTGTTTGTTTATTACAAACATAACACCTTTCCTCCAGTGAGCTCAGGGTGGCATACATAGATCTTGTTTTCCCCATTTTATTCATACAACAACCCTGTGAGGTTGAGCATGAGCAACTGGCCCAAGGTTACCAAGTGCGCTTCATGACTGAGTGGAGATTTGAACACTGGTCTTCCAGGTCCTTGTCCAGCGCTCTATCTGCTATACCACGCTGGTATACACCATTTTTTAATGAACTAATGCTATGGCTAGGAGGCAGAGGAGGATTACCACCAACAGCAAAAGTTATCCTCTCTTTGGACTTGTGCATTAACATTTCCTGTATTCACGAAGCTCTGGAATAGACTCTGAGATAGATACTAAGTATTAGAACGGGCTATGAAATAATGATTCATTTGCCTTAAACCTTTTACACCAGACCTGCAGTTTAGGTGGGGGTGATGTTCCAGGAATAGTACATAAAGCCAAAGTTGGTTGCAATGGCAGGTGGGATTGCCAAAGCCCCCCCCCCACTTTCCACCCCCATTGTTATCTTGTTTAAGCAGCCCAGCGCATAAAGCTGAATGTGCGCAACTTCAACATGCGTAAGTTGTGACTCTACTGTATAAACTTTCAGAAATATGACCTATAATATCAAGGCTGCACTGAAATTGCAAACCAAGACTGTTATTTTAAAGAATAGTCAGATCTCCTACATACGTCTTTGGGAGCAGATTCTGGAATTATGTGACATTCCACCATAGTATGTCTCTGCATTGGCTCAAAGCCTTTCAAGGGTTTGTTTAAATCATTGCGGATGCTGAATATATTGCTACTGTGATGAAAATTTCCCCCACATTTCCTCCTGCACACTATTAACCATCACTTACTTGGAAAATACATTTTATTTGAAAATTATCAAAGGGAAGTTTTGTGTTTGTGTATTAAAATTCTCATAGGAAAGGTACATGGTTTTTGTTGCAGCTGACTTCCTTTCAGAGTGGTCAAGCTGTGTTTGTGGGTGCCTTTTCTTTCATTTTATAATTCCAGTAATTCTGCAAACTTTCTCAGTGCCCATATCCTCATGTCATCAGGTGGGCTTTTCTGGGAGCATGAGAAAGTGGTCTTGCTGTGGACCTCACAGCTTTATTTCTTTTCTTTTTTTAAAAAAAGTGAAGAGTTTTTCTTACTTTAAAAGAAATGAATGCAGAGAATGCTTCCTTTAAAACCAAAATAAGTGAGTGCCCGGATCTCTGGTGTTTGGTAGGCAGCCTCCCTGTCTTCCTTTACTTCACATAGCTCAGGGCAAGACATCATGGGGTAACTCTTACCTCATTTTTTTCTAAATTAGGAAGTGCAAGCAACCAGGGAGGCTGCAGAGTGATGGAAAAAATGTTTAATGGAAAGAGTGTTGTTGTTGTTCAGTCATTTAGCCGTGTCCAACTCTTTGTGACCCCATGGACCAGAGCACGCCAGGCACTCCTGTCTTCCACTGTCTCCCGCAGTTTGGTCAGACTCATGTTTGTAGCTTCAAGAACACTATCCAACCATCTCGTCCTCTGTCGTCCCCTTCTCCTTGTGCCCTCCATCTTTCCCAACATCAGGGTCTTTTCCAGGGAGTCTTCTCTTCTCATGAGGTGGCCAAAGTATTGGAGTCTCAGCTTCAGGATCTGTCCTTCCAGTGAGCACTCAGGGCTGATTTCCTTAAGAATGGATAGGTTTGATCTTCTTGCAGTCCATGGGACTCTCAAGAGTCTCCTCCAGCACCATAATTCAAAAGCATCAATTCTTTGTTGATCAGCCTTTTTTATGGTCCAGCTCTCACTTCCAATGGAAAGAGTAGCCACCCACAACCATAAAAGCAATACAGAAAGCTCGACTTTCTCTATGCCTAGGGTTGTATCCAATGGAGTCATCCCATTAGCGCAGGGACTTCTGCCTGTGCAATGGGACTTCCTCTCCCTCTCCTCTTCCTGTGCCCACCCTGAATCTGCCCCAGCCTCAAAAACAGATTTGGGGATGTAGGGGCAAAGACAAAGTCACATTGCGCAGGTGGAAGTCTTTGTGCTAACAAGATGACTTCACTGGAAATCACACCAGAATTCTTAAGAAACTCCAAAGTGCCCTGTGGAAGAGCCAGGAGAAATGGAAGCTTTATTTTGCATTGGAGGACAGATTTTGGCACAGCACTAGAACATCTATCCTTGCTGCATATGGAAGGCAGCAGCCATCGGTGCAAGAAGCCAGTGGTGTCAATAGATAGCTCATGACAGAACCAGAAAGTACAGACCCAGGTTGCTTTTCTGTGTTATTCCAATCATCTTTCCCCACCCCGATCTGTAGCTGGTTTGAGACAGAAATAACTGCAACCATTGCTGTTTGGGTTTTGCAGATTTGGAATATTTAACAGTCAGCGTGTCAAAGCAAAACTGTATCCTGCATTCTAGCAACGTATAATAGTTTTCAAAGATTAAGCGTCTCCCTGCTTCATGTGCAGTCATACCTTCATCTGTGAATTTATGGTAGTATTATGGTTTAATGAATTGAACAAGTCCCTGAACAACAACAAACATCCTTTTTTGTTCAAATTTAGGTACTGCACACTTTGTTCTTCAGATGAATAATAAATCCAATATGTTTCTTTGGCAGTAAACTCCAAGCTACCTTTATTGCACATTACTAATAAGTGCTCAAGGGTTTGTGTGTGCGCGCGCGCATGCATGTGTGTGTGTATTTGCAAAGCGCCACTGTTACTTATGCTGCAAGACACACAGAGGCTGCAAATTTATATTCCGACAGGCAGAGGCAAACCTCTGAGAACAGATGGAGCAGAGTTCACCACAAAGGTTTAATCCTATCAAGATGATTCCTCTATGGCCATCTGGATTATCCAACACACAAATTCAGTGCTTGTTAAAAATACAACGTAGGCCAAGATTAACGTCACAGATTTTCCAGTAGACTTGTTCATGTTTGATTTTATGATTCCCAGGCTCTGGAAAATTGCATTAAATGATATCCTCTTTTTTTAGAAAAGAAATCAAAACAAGAATAAGAGCACAAGGACGTCGTGAGTTTTTATTTGTAGAAACCAAATTACAGTCTGTTGTTCCCCAACAATTTCCTCATTTTTTTTAAGGGTTTCTTTAATTTGACTACTGTCTTCCTGCAGTGTCCAAAAAAGCAGAATTTATCCAAAAGTAGGAGAATTGATAAATGTTGTCACGGTATGAGAGCAAGTAGATTTCTTGATTACAACAAGCGTGGCAATCAACTGAATTAGTAAATAATTAATGATTCCTTATTTATACCGTTTTATTTATTGGCCATTTTACACTTGTCTAGGGTTGGGAGTTCTAACCTATAGACTTCCGTTTCAGTTCTTCCTGCAGTGCTGATGCAAAACCTCTGTGCAGCTGATGTAATTTCATTAGCATGATTTTGAAAATCTGCCTAACACAACACGCAGTGTGGGGCGAGGGAGGAAGTGGGATAGTTTCATTTGAAATTAGGCCACATTCAATTTAGCCTGCGGTCTATTCACCATATTTATAACTGCGTAAACAATTTACTAACAAGCTTGAATTAGTACATTCATACTTTAAATAATTACAATCTGTTATCAATCATTACCATGAAATGAATAGAGTTACTGTAAATGAGGTCAAAACCTGGGGTTCTCAGGGTAGGGTAGGCTGGGATGCCATTTATTTTCAATGGAATAGGCACCATTTCCATCTTCTAGCCTTGGCCAAGCCAGATGTGTTTGTGAAGCTGGGAGAGACAACAAGCAGGTATGGCAGAAGCAGTCAGGCATCTGGATAGACAATTTTCTATTTCCCCATGGCTTTTCCAGTGCTTAGGGTTTTCTCTTTTTCCAGGGCTTCTCCCAGGTTTGGATCTTCAGTTGTGGTAGGAAGTTGCCGTGGCAGCTGCCTGCCTGCCTCAGTTCCACAAAGAGCTCTGGCTTGGGTCAAGTGACTTTTTATCTATGTAGCATCCCAGAAGAGTTTAAAATCCATTTAATAAAGGGAACTGAGTACATTTGGCCATCCAGATGCTGTTGAATTCAAAATCCCATCAGTCTCAGATGGTCAGAGCTTTAGTCCAACAACATCTGAACGGCCAGGTTTCCTCATTCCTGATTTAAAATAAGTAGACTGGTTTTAAGTCTTCTTCAAAAGCATCCCACCCACCCACCCCATCCAATAGATTTTATTAAAGCATCCCACTTTGACCACTGAAGTAATGTGACCAAGTGCATGTCTCCATCACTAACACTACAGATGCTGAGAGTGTTTGTGCACATTGTGCAGGTCAATAAATCCCATCCTGATGTCCATAAGGAGAGCCTGCTGGGTCTTGCCAATGGCCCATCTAGTCCAGCATCCTGCTGGACTAACAGTGGCCAACCAGATCACTGTGGTAAACCCACAAGCAGAACCTGGGCACAAGAGCACTTTCCTCCGGGGGTTTCTGGCACCAGGTATTCTGAAGCATTTCTGCCTCTGACAATGGGGGCAAATAGCTGTTGCAGCCTCTGTTTCGCAGTCCAGGAAAGACCTCCTGCATTCTGGATCCTGTCCAGACATTCTGGCAGATTCCACTGAAGCTTTTCTACAGTGGAACCAAGTGGTCTCCACATCTCTGATCCCAGTAATCATCTGTCTACAGACAAAGGCTTTGGATCCCCCATAGTGCTTAAGCACGCACTGTCTTTGTCCCAGCTCAGTAAACAATTAAACAATTAAATTACAGACTTGCAGCAAAATGCTTTATTGGGTATTTAAGCTGTATTTCCTTTTGCCTCTCTTGCCTTCTACTTCTCTTGCTTTTCTTCCTCCCTTTCACCAACAGTTCACAGTCCCCCTCTCCCCATAACCTAGACCCCCTGCGAGGATTTCTCCCTAGGTCTTGTCTTTATAAGTAATGGACATAATTTAAAACAGTAATTTAAGCATAATTACTAGCATAATAATAGGAAATCCATTAAAAGTTTTCCTCTTCTGCAGTGGTTCCATTGACTCTAGTAGAACTGGTAGGGAACAAGTAGCGCAAAGTTTGCCTTTTAATTGCTCTGCAGAATTATAGTCCATATTGGGCCATGTACACATTAGCAGCTGAAAGCGCAGTGAGTTCGCTTTTCCCTACTGCGTTTCCAGTCTCATTTGCACGTTGCTGTGCACACCAGAGGGAGTGGGGGGTGGGAATGTCTTTGTCCAATGCACATTACCTGTTTGGATTCCCCATGGCTTCAACTCTCCCTCCTCCCAAATTCCTGGAAGCTGCCATCTGTATGTGCACAACAGCTGTCTCAAATGGATGCACCTCAGCTTAACTGAAGTGAATGTGGCTTGCATTTTCAAATCAGATAGAAGCTGGTTTGAGGGGAAATGCATCAAACAGCAGTATTTCTGAAGAAGATACGGTTTCTCAAGTAGATAAGTGGAGTATATCTTAATGCCACATTAGTATTTAGATCAGTTAGGCTGTAATACCTGGGAGTAAATATAACCAATTTCAGTGGAACTTCTGAATACATGCAATAGGACCAGTGTTGTTTTTCTGTGGGTACTCAAGAGTACACAGTCCCGGCACCTCTTTTCCTTAGAAGAAAAGCACTGCATAGTACTGTATTGCATATTAGGAAGCTAACCCAATGTAGAAATGCTAAGAGACATGTGTGGATCACTGCCTTGTCATGGCAAAGGGGCTTGAATAACTCCAAGAAACTCTGAGCTATGCCGTGAAGGGCCACCTAAGACAGACAGGTCATAGACAAGAGTTTAGACTAAATGTGATCCACCTAGAGAAGGAACTGGCAAACCACTCCAGTATTTTGCCAAGAAAACTCCATGGACATTAAAAAGGAGAAGCTTTGAGAAGAAAGTGAGAGTTTCCAAGGCATGCTCTGGTTCATGGGGTCACGGAGAGTCGAACACGACTAAGATGACTAAACAACAACAACAAAATGTGTGTGTGTGTGTGTGTGTGTGAAGTGAGTGTATTCTTCAATCAAACCAAACAAAAGGTTTGGGCATTAAATTTTCATATGCTCCCTGGGCTTCTCTAAGCTTACAGAGAGTATGTAAAGGGTCTCTGCTTACATTTTAGTTCAGGCAGGTTGGGGAACTTCAGAACCTCCTGCATTACACAAGCTATTTTGCTTTCCAGTGTGATGAGTTTCCCTGATCTGTGCCTCAGGGACAGGCTCCTGGGGGTCTTCAACACAGTGAGGTCTTTTTCACAGTTCCTTTTAATGCCCTGGCCTGGGCTTTGTGGGGTGGAGTGGAAAGGACAAATTGTTGAAGAGGCACGTGAAGGCATCCTGAAAAATAGAGGTGCTTTTCAACCACATATGAAAGTTTAAAAAATGAAGTTTAAAATCCCATTTTGGCAAACCTCTAGTAAAAACATGTTCTCACATTCCTGTAGAAATAGGGATGTCTCATACTACATGTATACCAAGTGTCAACTTTGTGGAAAATGCAGAAAGGCCTTAATTATTTGAGGATACTCTGACTCTCTGGCTCTGCTCATGTAATAGACTTCTGCGTGCACAATAGAACTCCCTCCCCTGTCCCCTCAAAATCCGCTCCAGAAGATTGAGGGAGGTGTCTTCTAAAGCAGACTTTTTTGTGGGTGGAGAAGAAGTGAACTCTACACTGATGTGTTGAATGCAACCCTTTCAGGTTGCTTTTGCTTTTAAGAGGGAGAAGTACACAACTTTCCCATGTTCAGAAGTCTAGTAATTGGGGTTCCTTGGAGTATATATGTAACCAACTTTTAGCTGTGTGGGTGATAGGAAAGAATTCCATTTTGGAACCCTCAGAACGAGGGAAAGGAAAGAACTGTGCTTCAAGGATGTGCCTCCTCTGAACCCAGTCCCCTCCTCACGTTCCTTGAAGGCAGAGATAGAAAGCTTGTGGCCCTCCAGATATAGGTGGACTTCTGTGTCCACCAGGAGGGGAACTGTAGCTCAGCAGCAACAGGAATACCAGATTCCCATCCCTGTTTGCCACAAAAGGATAATTTGTGTTGGAACTGGGTCAAGAGGGGAGCTGAGCCCAAGCTCTTCCACAGCCTGTGACTTCAGGGTGAAATGAATTTGAGCTTGCTACCTCTTCTCCCCCCCACCCCCCAAAAATGTTTCAGAAATATTGAAGGGTCTTTTGCTGGACTAAATGAAAGCAAGCAGCAAGCCAAACTTCTGGCCAGCCAGTTGGAAGTTCACCGCCAGAACATAAGAAAATTCCTGCTGGATCAAGCCCCTCTAATGCAACATCTCTTGCAGGACATAAGGGCAGCAGCACACCACTGTTTGTCTGCAAGGACACATGGTCTCCAGCATCAATCAACAGCCAGTCCTACACTGTTACCATTTTAGGTTCCCATGGTATCTGCACATAGCATACCCTCTTCAAAATACAGCAAATGATACTCTATGCCTCCATAAGTTTCAAGCAAAAGCAGTGTAACAAAATCTCTGCCCTTGTTTCTTCTAGGCATAGTGACTGGCTGAAGACGAAAACAAAATCAATAAGTATTTATTTAAGCACTTAACTAGGGGATGACACAAAAAATTTCCCCCCTTGTGCTGTTTACAAATACAGAACTTAAAAAAATATTATTTGGCAGTTAAATTGACAACCATAAATGGACAAATAAAATTCTACAGTAAAGCCATATAATTTATTTTCACACTGTTTAGAAAAAAAAGTTACCACTTTGAGGTACGTTTCTCTAAAATGTCATATTTCACATCTAAGCAGCATTCTACTTACTTGAATCATTAGGAGTGGGTTTTCAAATGAATATAATATTAGCAATGACTAGAAACCAGAAAATGAAGCGGAGATAAAGGTGACCTCAGTGGGCCACCTGGGGGAAACACCCCACTATTATTGCTGTTATGAGGGTTGAAAAGAACTGTCAACTTCAGTTCTCTCAGTTTCTAATTTTTCCCATCTTAATTTCCATTCTCCACATTTTGCAGCAATTAATGATTGATTTATTTTTCAATTTTTTTCACAGAAATTCATCAGCATTTTAGTACAAATTTCTCCTAATAAACACATTTTTACATGCCATTTTGACTAACGTACACACTTTTGCAAGTGATTTGCCCTAATATATGGATTTTTGTAAACATTGTTTTGTTGGAGAACTACATTGCTAAATTTGGATAAGTATGAATTTAAAAGGATAGCTGTGTTCTGATTCACATATTGTTTTGGAATGTGATAGACTCAGATTTAAATTTGATTTAAATTAAATCGAATTTCTCCTCCAATCATGATGATGATGATGATGATGATGTATATATAAATCACAATTATTTTCAAGGAGAGTTACACATTCTGGGAGATTTAGAGGAAGAATCCCAGGGCTACAACTAGGCAATACCAGGAGTCCTAGAAAGAGAGTTAGGATATATACAATGGTACCTCGGTTTAAGAAGAGTCCTGTTTACGAACGATTTGGTTTACAAACTCCGCAAAACCAGAAGTAGTGTCCCAGTTTGAGAACTTTACCTCGGTCTATGAACAGAAGCCAAACGGTGGAAGGGCACTGGCGGCGGGAGGGCTCATTAGGGAAAGTGCGCCTCAGTTTAAGAACGGTTTCAGTTTAAGAACGGACTTCCGGAACAGATTAAGTTCATAAACTGAGGTACCACTGTAGTATTAATCTTGATGGACCAATGACTTGATTTGATTTAAAATAGCTTTGTTTTATGTATTTGTTTTGACCTCTCAAAGTGTTTAGTGTTTTGCTGAAAGTGCAGCCCTCATGCTTATTTAGCATTACTGGAATATGCTGTCTTTTTGTTCCTGTAGGATGTGAACCGTTGTTCTTGCACACTGGACAGGAACCTAGTTGCATGAACTTTATTTTAAAGAGATTTTGTGAGTGCAGTAGGAATGGGCGGGTGGGTAGGCAACAAGAGATAGTGTTTCTTATGTCTCTGGGAACATGAAAGCACAATTCCTATGCAACGTTGTTAGCCGCATATGCCAAATTGCAGAACTTGATCTTCAAAACGGTGTGAGTGAGCCCTTGGTTCTACTGCCATAGCATCTAGCCACCCTTCTCAAGGATAATCACTGTAGACTCAATACTATATTGACTATAGGCTGTATTAAGCCCTGAGGCCCAGTTGTACAGAGAGCTAACCTGATTGTGAATTTCCATTTCCATCGCTCTAAGGACTGTTTGATGTAGTCTGTTAATTGGTTTGCTTGAAGATCTTTGGACAAATATTTCCCCCTAGGACCATTTTAAACCCAGTCCAAATTTATTTAATCAGAATTGTTTGTCTCTCCCGTAATTGTTGCTTTACATTTTAAAGAATCTTGCTTCTCGGCTGCGTCTTGCTTTAATTCGTTGAACTGATTCTGTGCAGTTAGATTGCATTTGCCCTTTTCAGACGTTATCAAATGCATATATGCTCATAGCTCAATTCTGACGACGTCCAGCGTTGCTGGAGCCTCCTCTTATGGAATATGGAAGCTAAGCCAATGTTTCATGATGAATATTAGAGAAGAGGGCTAGGGGTTGGGTCTTTCTTCCTGAGACCAGCACGGACTGTGTATTAATCACAGCACAAATAGATTACAAGACCAACGGCAGGACCTTGCTGATAGCTGTACGTGGCACTAATTCGCCTCAGTAAGCCTGAACTTCTGAGTTCAATTAACCCTTATTCTCAAGGCCCACCCATAAACTCCAAAGTAAGCACAGCTTTCCGCTCCCTGTGTGTATGTGTGTTTTATCAATGTAATAGATTGTTTCTCTTTGAGAGTGGAAGCCAGGCACATTGCTTACATGAATTCTAGCTACTAATGAATGGGGGTGATGGGGCCACTGCATGTTGGTGGGCATCTGCATCACTGTCCCTTCGATCTGGCAAATCAGAATCTTTGACGCTGCCACTAGCTTCTTAATTTATTTGTGTCATTAGATACCCTGGTGGCCCAGCAGGCGCTGCTGGAGGCTTCCCCAGTAAAACTGTTTGCCCACACAGAGCATTAGCGGTTAAATAAGTACAGAGCAGAAAAGGTTCCCCCCTCCCCATTATAATTATTTTTAGTATTCATTTTCCTCTGTCTGCGCCATTGTGCTGAGGCAAATTGGAAATCTGGTAATTAGGCCCTGACTCTTAGTGTAGTATTAGAGTCCCAAGCCAAAGTTCAACACCCTGAAATGAAATTTAAACCAATTAATCAGTTAGATTTTTACCGCTTGTCCGTGTTTTCTCAGCAATTCCCACAGCACGTGGCCTTTGATCAATTCTCCTGCAAAAGCTAAAATGTGTGCCTGCTGCTAGCGAGATGGGGATGACATTAACATGGCACTCATAAAACAATCAGAGCAGTGAAGCCCTCAAACAGAACAGGGCATAGTAATATTTAATAAAAGCGAGCACATAATCTTCAGAATTAGCATTTTGTGCCTTGCAGTACCTTTGGGAGAAGAGCTTTTATTTGTGGAGTGATCATTATTATAACAAAGAACAGCTACCTAATAATTTCCACTTTAAGTCTGCAATATGCTATGAGCATTTCTGAACCATTATGCTAAACTGAGGCCCGGGTAATCATTTTATTGTCACCATTTGAAGGGAGGAAATTCCCCTCTACCTTTAGTGGCTGGAGAAATGAGAGAAAACCAAACCACAAACACAACACTGTAGTAGTAGTAAGTAATAATAATAACAACAACAACAATAACAACAGCAAGAACTTGTTTGTCTCTTCACATACTTTATATGGTATGGAATGCTCTGTATTCAGAAGCATAAGGGAAACCTAGTTGGCGTTCTATAGGAAAAAATTATGTTATTTGCTTTTGCTTCTGTTGATCTCGTGTGTGACGAATACTTTCACTCTTACAGATGCTATTTTACTTCATTGGTTGATTTGTGAACTGGGAGTAATGGTGCAGTCCTAATCCCAAGCAGGCAGCAACAAGACTTAGAACAGCTGCTGCAGAACTGCTGTGTCTGGAGCCCCAACACTGTTGCCAGTGAAAGAGGGGGACGTTAAAAGTCTGCAGTTTTTGCTGTGCCAATTCCAGGCTGGTGCAGCGAACAGAACTGGATCAGCCGTACCCCACCCCTGCGCACACGCGCACACACACACACAACTTGAGGGCCATCTTAAGCATATCCAGTGCCATGGTGCAAATATCTCTCTGGCGCCCCGCCCCCATTTCCCAGAGTTGTTGACCTTTTTTAAGTGGGGGGGGGGGACTTTGGTCCAGCTTGTTTAAGTAAGAGGTGCCCGGATCATAGCCCAGATGGCCTCCCGCGAAGCCTCCCTCTAAGCGCCCGGAGCCCCTTACCTACCCCCGTCCGGGGAAGTCTGCGCCACAGGAGGGCCAGCAAGCAGATCAGGTGGCTTGCTGGCTGTGCCATCTTCGCTCGGCGCCAGGATCACACAGGGCGCTTCCCTGCTCTGCTCGCAGACTCTGCAGGGAGGCACGCAGGCAGTGACGAGACCAGAGACGGGCCCTCCGCGCCCGTCCCCGATCGCACCCTTCAGGCATCCAGACAGCCCGGGGGGGCAAAGGGGCTTCCCTGAGCCGGATTCAGTGCACCCCAATGGGTGGCTGAGAGGAGAGGGGCGGGCTGCCCCAGAGTGGGGAAGGGAGCACGCCCTGACTCTCCTTCCCGGACACTCAGCCTGTGGCGCCCTCCAAAATCTGGTGCCCCGCGCCACTAACGTCTATGGGTGAGACACCCCTGCACAACTTCCACATCAGTGGAGCATCATTCCTGTTGAGCTATGACAGGTGCCCATAATCTGCACTTTTTAGAAAGAGTTGAAGACATTTTTGTTCCAACAGGCTTTCCCAGATGATAAATGGGTTTTGATTACAAATGCCCACTTGCTAGGGTTTAAATCTTGTTTTCAATGTGTTCGTTGTTTTCGTGTTTTTTAATTATTTTATGTGTAGATTTCCTTGAGGTGGGTGTTTAGGACAGGGGTCAGCAAACTTTTTCAGCAGGGGGCCGGTCCACTCTCCCTCAGACCTTGTGGGGGGCTGGACTGTATTTTGGAGGGGGGGAAATGAACGAATTCCTATGCCCCACAAATAACCCAGAGATACATTTTAAATAAAAGGACACATTCTACTCATGTAAAAACATGCTGATTCCCAGACCGTCTGCAGACCGGATTTAGAAGGTGATTGGGCCGGATCCGGCCCCCAGGCCTTAGTTTTCCTACCCATGGTTTAGAAGGTTGTCAGGGAACTGCCATCGGAGCCAGAGGCGGAGGCAAGGCTCCCAAGCGATGCTGGAGAAGGGCCCAGCAGGGAGAGAGACAGCTCATCGGCTGGGGAAGGAAATCAGCGTAACACCAGGGATAAAGGGGGGCAGATGGGGGAATCGGCGAGGGGGCTCCAGGACTCCTCTCCGGAGACCAGCGGGGAGAGCACGGGTCCTCCGCTACCCACACCCACCCTGCGCAGAAGACTTCCGCGCAGGGAGAGTAGGCGGAGACTTGGCATCAAAGAACTTTTGTGCTGGAAGAGGTTCAAGAAACGCCCACTGACGGATTCTGCTAGCAACTGAAACAGCCACAAAGTGAAGGACTGTCCAGACAGAAAAGGTTTAACCAGGCAACCTAGCCAGGAGTGGCGGCAACTTACGCACGAGCAACCCCTATAACCATTACAAAGGTCAATAATAAATTAATAGCAGCAGTAGCAGCAGCAATAACAAACAAACAAACAACTTGCCAGTAGCTAGACTGAGTTAAAAACCCAGTGGATCCTTGGATAGCTCAGTTTTGTCCCCATCTTACCCCCTCCCCAAATACCCTGCTTTAAGAGGTTTTGCTGGCTAGCATCAGTGGAGATTCAGCCACTAGTAACTTTGGACTGTATAGGAGTTGTACCTTGTGGCACACAGCTCTGCTTTTCAGCAGGAGGGAATAGCTGGGAGCTCAGGAAGAACAGCTGGGTGCAGGGGCTGCCTCGGCTGGTCCCAGCACCTACTGACTGAGCTGCCTGCCTCATTCTGCCAGATGGTAGAACCATCTCTGCTTAAGAGATTGCTGTTGCATTTTTCTGTCAGTGTGAAAGTTTAGAGTTGCTCTGCACTGCCTAGGTTATTGGCTTTTAGTGTTTATTTGATTGAATCCTATGATCTTGTTAAGCTGTTGCCTTATTTGTTCACCGCTCAAAGAACATTGTGTTGCAGAGCTGCTGATAAATATAATAAATAATTAAATTTTGATGTGATGTGGACATACTTCTGAGAAGAGAGAGTCCTCTAGGGTCTCATCTAGAGCAGTATTTCCCCAACTTGTCGTTCATGGCCCACAAGCGGGATGGGTATCAAAAGCTTTTTCATTTTTGCTTGAATGTCTCAAGTAACTAATAGACAAACTTGCAGCTAAAATGCACAAAACCAATGGCCACCAAGGACCCAAAGGTCCAAAAATCATGTGAAAATAAACTGATAAGTCACCATTCCAAGTAAATGTGGACCCATGGGTTGCATATGGTAGGGGTTAGGAACCACTGCTCTAGATCAGTAATGGCCAAACTGAGCCCTCCAGCAGTTGTTGGACTACAACTCCCATCATCCCTAGCTAACAGAACCAGTGGTCAGGGATAGTGGGAATTGTAGGCCCAAACAGCTGGAGGGCCGAGTTTGGCCATCACCGCTCTAGATGGTATGTAGGATCAGGATGCTTTGAGCTGCTATCCCAAGACCGACCAATAACCATGTCAAAAATGGTAACTAGGGTCAAATTAGACATGGTGTTAATTATCTGAATGCAAGTAATTTGCACATTGAATAGCAGCTGCAGGAGGGCCCTCAGTGGGATTGTAGGCTTCCCTCTTGCTGTGCCCTCCACCCTGCCCTGTCCTTCCTGAAGCTGCAATATGCAAAAGAAGGAAAGCCTTCATTTGGTTATGCGGGTAGCAGCTGGGAGGTCATTTTTGTTGGGGTCACCACAAAGGTGAAGAGGAAAGGCTTAAAGTCTCCCTTAGACACAGTTAAGAATAAGACCCACAAATGCTTCAAAGAGTCCTTCAAAGAACAAAAATAGGACAATGAATCATAAAACTACCAAACAACTGGTATAGATCCATTTTGACCATCAAGTCTTTTTCAAAGATGTCCCAGTTAACACCAAGCCCTTGGGAAAGGTTTCCTAAGCAATCTTCTGTGGACAATATGTCCAAACAATTCCTCTTTTGCAACAGTGGCTGATAAGAAGTCCTTTCACTAAGCATTTTTCCTTTTGTTGAAAGGCTGTCCTCTACAAACACAGCTTTATGTTATTACATCACATATTATCCAACTTCACTGAGATGCAGATTAGATTAGATTTTATTACAAAATATAGCTGCATGTCTGGTTTTGCCCTAAATGGCCATGTGAACTGGCTCATAGTTGGGATGCAAAAGAGGAGAGTTTGCCTGTCGTCATCTTGGTTTCCACGAAAGCCTGCAGCTTCTTCCAGATTGAGACAGCTGGGCTTCCTATTCTACTATTTTACTACAGAATTCGCTGACTGTTTTCCCAGTTCAATACCAAATATATAATTTTCATACCCATTGTTAAAAACCATGTCTTTTGTACCAAATTTTTATTTCAATGATTTCTAGCTTCTTCCTGCCTCCGTTTATTTATTGCATTGTCTTATTGGTCAGCATCAATCTTGTTAATAAGTGGCTCTAAGAGAGGGTAGGAAGGAGGCCTCTCTATTTTCATTACCCCCCCCCATCAGTTGCCTGCTTGCATTGAAGAAGGAAGACACCATTTTGTTTTGGATACGGGGGGATAAAATTTCAGGGTGATACTTAAAATTTAAAACTATCCCTGAAGATACTAGCCCACCGTGGAGTGAAGATTGAATGGATAGATTATCTTGTTGATAATGCAGCCTGCCACGATAGCATTTGGAGTTCTTCACTGTCAACAAAAAGATGGAGGCAACTGGAAGGCTTTATTCCTCCAGAGGCATGGAGTTGAAAGTGCTGAATTGGTGCTTTAGTAATGGGTTTAATGAGGAGCTAATAAAAGTGGGGTGGTGGGGTGGTGACGGCACTTGGTGGGTCAGGAGAAGACCTGGCTGTGCCTGGCATGGAGACTAATGGACATGCAATGGAGGTTAAGCCAGAACTCATCCTGAGATTTCATTTCTCCTGCAGATGTGAGAAGAAACTAAAATCCTGAAACTTCCAGTTAAAACCCTGGAACCTGTTAACCTTATTTTTACATCCATGCCTTCCCTTTTGTTAAAAAGGAGGAAAACAGTCAACATACCTCCTTTCCTCCTGCTGCTAATAATCTCCTCTCCAAGGAGAAAGGGAGAGAATGGCAGGTTTCATTGTGCTCATTGAACTATGAATTATTTGTAAATTTATAGAAAATACCCCCCTCCCACCGAGACATGTGGAATATTGGTTAAAGTTTGCTTATGTGGTGGGGTGTGTGCATGTACCATCAGGAAGTGTGTAATTGAGAAGCAATTTTAATTTTATCCACGCTCTGATTTAATCAGAGCATTTGATTCCTTGGAGGGCGTGGGGCGATATTTTTAAACTGCTTTTATTAGCTGTAAGCCCAGCACCATGCGTTGAGCTATTAAAAAAAAAAAGTGAGAAGCTTTCTGGAGTTTTTAATGCATGCATGGCTTTATGAGTGAAATGCAAGTCCAACGTAGACATATCAAAGTTAGTTGAGTGTGTATGTAGCAATTCCTTGACTGTAGTGTTGCAAGATTCCTTTTGTTAGCTCATTTTTTGAGGTGCAAAGCTTGATGCTGTGTAATGGATGGAAAGGGCTTCTTTCCGTTCTTCACTCCCCTTTTTGAGCTGGCAGTAAGACCAGATTTCCCAGAAGGCAGACTAGGGACTAGGCAGACATTTTTAGAAACCTCAAAATCTTGTATGAAATCTTAGCCAGAGCAATAATCTTAATACGTAAATAGAAACAACAATAGCACTCGTACAGTATACATCTAAGGTCCTCCTATACTTTAGCAGATGGCATTACTGGTAAAAATGTTTTTCACTGTTTTTAAACAAATACGTTTTAGCTGCCTTGTCATGCTACCAAACTGTACAAATTCAAATTCTGAATATATTTCATGCTGCTCCCCAAAATATTGATGGAGAACTGCAAATGACTTTCAACCAGTTGCCTCTGTTGCTGAACAATGCAGAAGCTTAGATGGTGGACACAGAGTTGAACACATCCAACCCAAAGTTGAGTGCGCTCAAGTGCATTGAAATCAAAGTGATCTATCTTCTGGACAGTCCCGTGTAGTGGATCTGTATTATTTAATTTTTCTAGCAAGGGTCTTTGGCTGGGAGGGAGAAACTTGCTCAAGGCTACCCAAGATGGCCTGGATTTGAATCCAGGACCCTCTGGCATGTTTCTCTTGAGACCATTTTTATTTGGATAAAATTCGTACATGCCATGTTAATTATGCATGCATCAAACTAAGGGTGAGGTAAATTGTTGAGAATCTTCATATTCCTGTTGAAAGTTTCATATTGGAAAAGATAAACTCTTCCTTTAAACTGCTTGAAAAATTAGTCAGAAATCAAAAGCATTTCTTTTGGTTCTTATCTGACTCCTGGTGCTAACTGCTGCTCAGAATGTGCCTGGTAAAAGCTTCAAAGGACTGATATTTGGAGAGATGTTCAGACAGGTAGTGCATAGGAACCACTGAGGGAAGCGCCTGAGCCTTGGAAACAAGGGTGGTTTTCTCCACCCTGATCTGATGTGTAAGGATTGGGAAGCGCCACCCTGCCTTACAATGGCTGGGGAAAGCTTCCAAGGAGGATCCAATAAGATCACATCCTACGCACAGTTAGCTTGTGCAATTTCAACCGTCCACCATTCAGAGCTGGCTAGTTGAACTTGCACAAATTAATTGCATGCAAGGCAGAGAGTTTGAATGCTCCCTTTGCACCAGGTTTTTACATACAAATTCAGGAATTTCATAGAACAATCTTTGCCAAACTGAGGACTTTGGAATACAAATCCCATCAGCCCCAGCCAGGGATACTGGCTGGATCTGATTGGAGTTGTAGTCCATAACTTCCAGATGGTACCAAGTCGAGGAAGCACAGCATAGATGCACAGAAAAGGTGAGTGGGAATAGAAATGTCCCTTCTTGCTTGCATTACACAAAAAAGTGTGTGTGCAAAGTCCCCTTGAAATAAATTTACACAATTATCCCCCCCCCCGATATTTTCTTATTATTTTCTTATTCTGAGGTTCATGCATGAGGTGAAGGGTTTGATAATTAGGAATCTGCCAGATTTTCACAGCCTTCAGTTTTCACTTTGTGATAGGAACTACCAACCCGGCAAATACTTTTGTCAACTCAATTCAATAGACAAATTGTTCAAAATCCATTTTTTAAAAAACAACAACACAAAACACTGCTGTTTCACACAGGAGCTGCATAGTTCTAAATCCTCCTCAAAAGGATCAAACCCATGAATCTTTTCCGAGTCTTGGCACATCAAAACTGTGCAGTCACTGAGTTAGGCCACCACCAAAGGACCAAGTCGTGTGAATCTCCCTCAATTTGGGATTCAAGGAAAGCAATGGAATCTGCTCAGTCAGTGAACAAGATTAAAAAGGCCAAACTGAGGGAAACTCACTAATTTGTCAGTAGCCTCTGGGCCCATCTCTCTTTAGATGCATTCTTTCAAGCCTTTTTGCAAGCCCTTTAGAAAAGTGATGGTTGGTTGCCCACTTCCAGCCTCCACCTGTGGACCTACCCACAGCCTCATAGCTTGGTAAAAAGAATTATAGAGGATATATCATGGGAGGCTGGTCCTGCTAGTAAGTTTGACCATTGGAGCAAGGATTGGGCAAGTCCATTGTGTTAAGGCTAGAAAACTTAGGTGGAATTTGCAATGGACTCTTGTGCCCATTAAAAAAAAATTCCCCATAGAATTACTTCCCTTAAAAGACTGATCAACTACATACAACTATGGACTCACAGGGCATGTTGTTTTTTATAACAATGGGGAGAAATACAGGCATAGGTAACCTATGATAAGTGTAGCGCTGCTGCTTTCTTTCATGGTATTAAAATAATGGAACATTTTAAAGCATCTAATTCTTTCACAAATGTGAATTTTGCAGTCAACTGCTAATACATGACACCATACTGGTTGTGCAATATCATGCTAACAAAATTCAAAAATGATTTTATAAAACTTATTGATTGGATAAAATGGTTCCATGACACAAGGAACACTCTAGACACAGTAAGTTCTCCAAATAAAATTTGAGCTTTGTTATAATGGAACTCAAAGACAGCCCAGTATCATGTTTTGTGGAGACCTGAATTCAGTGTTACAAAAATGTGCTCTATTCTCTAGTCAGGCTTCAGCCAGCAGTGCTGCTATTTTCTTTCTATGGCCTGCCAAACACGATTATCTTCTCAAGAGAAACAATGGAAACAAAATAAAAATTTAATGGCAAACATTCCCTTTTCAAAGATCTGGTTTGGGATCTCTCGCACACAAAGTAGAGAGATCTCTCTCTCTAGAACCTGCATCATAGTATAGGAGAAAGAAAATCAAAGCTTTTCCTCCCCTTCCCCCTCTCAAGTCTTCTATCATTAAAATCTTGTTCTAACAGCCGAATACTTCTTTTTCATGTGTGTTGGAAAGCAGCTACCCCATGTATCAAAGCCATCAGTCCAAGTGAAGGATGGACTACAGGAGGTGCCACTGTCATCATCATAGGAGACAATTTCTTTGATGGGTTACAGGTCATATTCGGCACCATGCTGGTCTGGAGTGAGGTAGGTGTTGTCTGCACATTAATATCCAGTAACTTTGTCTAGTTTATAGCCAGCTTTCTTTCTTTTAGGCCCTGTTCTATTGCAGTAACAATGAGAAAGATTTCCTTATTCCTCCCATTTTATATAAAATCACTAGAGCAACCCTTGGCACAAATATAGTGCCACTGTCCTTGTTCACATTATCAGTTCTAGTCAGTCTATTGACATTCTAAAATATAATAATCTATGTCACAGTCCCCCCCCCAAAAAAACCCCACTGGTAGTCTCAGTTACCCTAATTTGCCTGAACATGAATAAAATAATCCAGCGCTTAATTATAATTCTTCTTTTTTTTTAACCAGGCACTGGTTTGCACAACTCGTTTTGGCAAACCATGGTTTAGTGTGAATGTGCAAGTATGCAGGCCCCAAGAGAGGAACTCATAACTGTTTTGCTGCTCCCTGGTCATTCCTCTGTTGCATTGTGCTATGCTATGCCATAGCTTGATTTAGTGTGTCATCTGAACCCTGGCTTATGGTTTAGCGCTCTCCAGACTAGCCATGAACTATAGTCAAAGTTGGTCCTATGATTTATTGCTTGTTGTTTGTCCAAGAGAACCAAACCATATTCCAGATGACTTACTAAGCCATCCAAATGACTTACTAAACTATGGCTAAGCTCAACGCAGCAGCTGAACAACTGGGGAGGAGCAAGCTAGTTGTGACCTCCTCTTCAAGATCCTGTATGTTTGTGCTAAAACATGGTTGGGCTTAGCATGGTGTGTGAATGGGGCCACTGACTTTATATTCTTTGTGCTGCAATATCCATACCTTAGTTAATCATTTTCTCTACTCATTTGTTGACATTTTCCTTCCTTTTCTATTTCCCATCAATTTATGCCACAAATTTG
Organism: Podarcis filfolensis; assembly: GCF_964270895.1. Classification (NCBI taxonomy): domain Eukaryota; kingdom Metazoa; phylum Chordata; class Lepidosauria; order Squamata; family Lacertidae; genus Podarcis; species Podarcis filfolensis. The sequence goes on from NC_139605.1 coordinate 57,940,841, forward strand.
TGGCCATGTCAGTGGTGACATGGCTGTTGAAATTACTTAATCCAATAGCAGTTGTTGGACTATAATGGGACTACTTCACAAAAAGTGATTTGAAAATGGCAGCTTTAGAGGCAATTGAAATGTGTAGGTGCTCATGTGATATAATAGATCATTTGTTTGAGTGCCTCTTATGTCAAGATCTTCCACATCTGGAGAACTGGTAAGGAAAAGGCTTACTGTCAATCTACAATCATCTCTCATGTGGGAGATCTTCATGTGCCAACAAATTATTAGAAGAACATCCCCAGCACACACACACATATTGAGTCTTGCAAATTTCAAATGGCAGGAGAGTGTAGCGAAGCTGTTCTAGGAATGAGGAAGAGTCAGTTTGGATTTAAAGGAGAACGTAACTAATTAGCATTTTTAAAAACAACAACAACAACAACAACAATCTGAGAATCAAAACAACCATCTTCCAAAATTTGCACTTCTTTGAATTTTGCAATGCAGTTCTTCAGCCAAGTGATATATATAAAAAGTGTATACATTGGGGTAGAGTGTGCATTAAAATGCATTTGTCAGTTAAGATAACTTAACAAAAATGCATTATTTTCGGGGACATTCCTTTGCAGAAATGTGTATCTGTTGCAAAACTGCACACAAATGTGAATATTAGGAGAAATTCACTAAAATGCATTTTTTTAAAATTGCAAAATGATGTGGAAATGTGGAGTACTGGATTTAAGATTGGAAAAGTAAGAAATTGAAAGTGAAATTGATGGATTCACCCATTTGCTGTGACAAAGGAGAATTCAATGTGAATGGAGAAACTGTGCCAAGATGAGAAGAAGGCTTAATAATAATAATAACAAAACCAACTTTATTATTTAAACCCCGTCCATCTGGCTGGGTTTCCCCAGCCACTCTGGGTGGCTTCCAGCATATATAAAATTGCAATGAATTGTATGACATGCACTTAGGGGAGAAGCCATACCTCTGTGGTTGAGCATATCCTTTGCATGTAAAGCATCCTAGGCTAATTCCCCAGAATCTGCTGTTGAAGTGTCTCAGGTATTAGTGCAGGGAATGATTTATGTTTAAGACATTGGGCGCCATTTCGAGTCACAGTAGATAGCACTGGGCTAGATGAACCAATGATGCAGCTCAGTATATAAGGCTTCTTATATTCATAATGCCCCATTCTGAAGTGGTATCATTCCAAGTGATGATTGCAACATGTGAGTGCCTGTATGTTTGAGCTGGCTCTCAAATGAATAAGCATTTGATCATATGTTACTTAAGGTCTAGCCAGGAAGACAACATTTCTTTGATTTTTATGGTTGCCACAGCAGTTTTGCAGTTTGGTCTTTGGTTCTTTAAAAGTATGAGGGATGATTTTACAGTAGGTACCAATAAAGATAATAATAATAATAATAATAATAATAATAATAATAATAATTTATTATTTATACCCCGCCCATCTGGCTGGGCCTCCCCAGCCACTCTGGGCGGCTTCCATAAAAACCAAAAATACAGTAAAATATCACACGTTAAAAACTTCCCTGAACAGGGCTGCCTTAAGATGTCTTCTGAATGTCAGGTAGTTGTTTATCGCTTTGACATCTGCTGGAAGGGCGTTCCACAGGGCGGGCGCCACTACCGAGAAGGCCCTCTGCCTGGTTCCCTGTAGCTTTGCTTCTCGCAAGGAGGGAACCGCCAGAAGGCCCTCGGCGCTGGACCTCAGCATCCGGGCAGAATGATGGGGGTGGAGACGCTCCTTCATGTATACTGGACCGAGGCCGTTTAGGGCTTTAAAGGTCAGCACCAACACTTTGAATTGTGCTCGGAAACGTACTGGGAGCCAATGTAGGTCTTTCAAGACCGGTGTTATATGGTCTCGGCGGCCGCCCCCAGTCACCAGTCTAGCTGCCGCATTCTGGATTAGTTGTAGTTTCCGAGTCACCTTCAAAGGTAGCCCCATGTAGAGTGCATTGCAGTAGTCCAAGCGGGAGATAACCAGAGCATGCACCACTCTGGCGAGACAGTCTGCAGGCAGATAGGGTCTCAGCCTACGTACCAGATGGAGCTGGTAAACAGCTGCCCTGGACACAGATTTGACCTGTGCCTCCATGGACAGCTGTGAGTCCAAAATGACTCCCAGGCTGCGCACCTGGTCCTTCAGGGGCACAGTTACCCCATTCAGGACCAAGGAATCCTCCACACCTGCCCGCCTCCTGTCCCCCCAAAACAGTACTTCTGTCTTGTCAGGATTCAACCTCAATCTGTTAGCCACCATCCATCCTCCAACCGCCTCCAGACACTCACACAGGACCTTCACCACCTTCACTGGTTCTGATTTAAAAGAGAGGCAGAGCTGGGTATCATCCGCATACTGATGAACACCCAGCCCAAACCTCCTGATGATCTCTCCCAGCGGCTGCATGTAAGTGTTGAAAAGCATGGGGGAGAGGACAGAACCCTGAGGCACCCCACAAGTGAGAGCCCAGGGGTCTGAACACTCATCCCCCACCACCAGATGTGAACTTCATCTTTATTTTCTTCATGGAAATTTGGTTGACCAATAAGGCACTGGCAGCTGTGCCATTGGCTGCAAGAGATGCTTCACCATGATGCTTAAATAAACAAGATTCTTCCAAGGTTCCATTGCTGTACTGTGAGGCGTGGAATGCACATATTTCAATGTGGGCCCCATCTTAGTTACCTTGTCCCCTGTGCAAAGTTGAACCATACCGCATCTTTTCCTTTAAATGTGGTCATTCAGGGAGCTCCCCCCACAAACAAAACAAGTAATCTGTTTCTTTCTTCGGGGGTATGGAACTTTCATTTAAAAGATTAATTTCTTTTATACTTCCCTTCCATATTTCTAACTCTATTGAAAATATTGGCATGGGGGTAAAGCATTTTTTAAGGGCTAAGAATCAGTTTCATCCAGCTTACATTGCACTCCGAAATGAATTGATCCAATACAGTTAACTGCAGGGGATAAATTTTAAAAGCACCTTTATTTAGACCTCCCCCTTTAGATCTAAATTAATATTTTACATGTGCATTTGAGAAACAAAGGACATGAGCTCTCAAGTGTTCATTCTGAAATAGTCTTGCTGCTGTAAGGCACACACCATAAGCAATTTGCAGTGCAAATATTGTAATTTTAATGTATTTTGCATGTATTCAAGCTTTGTAATTGCAGTATTTATAGGCATGAAATGGAAGCTGATTATCAAGCCATTTATTGAGACTCTGCACTGGTGTCTGTGCCATTGAAGAAAATAGGACTTTTGCTAGCACAGCACTTTGAGGATTGAGATGCATGTTAAATATGTAGATTTAAAATGATTTTGGAAACACGTATTTATTATTTAAACATACATTTCAGTTATAGGCTCTCATAACATAATTACAGCCTTTCTCACTCAGGGAAGTACATCGGAACATAATTTGTCACATTAATTGTGTGCAGAAATACAGATACTTCAGGCCAGGGCTTTCAATTAATCTTCAACTGCCATAATGAAAATTATTTTTTAAATTCTTTGACTTTTTTTTTAAGAAAAAAGAAAGAGGAACAGGTTATTCACTTGAATTATGTCGTTCATACATAAACAGCAATTGTATATACTATGGCATAAACAAGCAAATAATTTCAGTTCCAAGACCAGATTATTTGGCAGCCTTGATTAAACCTCAGAAAATGTTGACTCTCTCTTGTAAGATGAGGACTGCAGGGACACTATCCCTTTATGCTTAAGAGCACGAAAGCATAGCTTCTTTTTTTATCTGTCAGCCTTTCTCTGTTTAATTTTTGTTAGCTATATACATTTATTTTAGTGATTTGTTTTAAAACTATTTTTGATATTATTAGCTCGTTTTGGCACTTTTGAATTGGGCAAGATGGGGTAAAAGTCTTGTTGTTGGGGAGAGAGATCCTAGTGAAATTGAGAGCATGCATAAAGTTTTTGAAGCCAACATAATTACATCCAAAGTAGCCCAAAGAGACATTCTCCATTAGGGTACTGATTAGGTAGCTGGAATGGAAGAATTGTATATGTTGGAAATGGACAGTCTAAACATTTGCTGTAGGCCTCTAGTTCTTCTCATGTTGCAGATTAGGGTCTAAGACCACAAAAATCGTCAGTGATAAAGCGATCTTTGAATTTGGGTACTTCTGACATTAGTGCCATTGTGCTGCCTCTCACATATTCTGGGCTTCAGAAATTTGGGGAATTGTAAGAAGTGGTTCCAGGGCATGGTCTGATGAAACATAATGCAGTCGGTAGTCTTGCTAAAGTGAAACAAATCTGGGTTTTATCCATGCCTTGATGGGAGACTGACTGCCTTTTCAGTGGAAGAAAAGTGGGATATAAATGTTAATAATAATAAGAAGAATGAAAAGGGAGATAGGCATATGGCTGTTTACAAATGTCACAAAAAGGTAAAATCTTTAATCTGTTTTGGGTTTAAACTTTAAGACCTGTGCTAATTGTTCTGCAGAACTAAAAGCAGAAGACATAACCATGTGCTTTGAAAGTACATGTCTTTTTTCATTATATTTATGTTGATAAATTTCTTCTTCCTCATGGTTCCAGCTGCTGAAATTACTTATGTTCATGCATTCATTCTTTTATTTATGGATTATATTTAAAGCACAACCCTTCCCCATCCACAGAAATAGGGAACAGTTAAAATAATAAAAGTACACAGAAAAATCCTGATAATGTCAGACCAAATAAGACATAAAGCCTCAGCCCAATTGAGAGCTTAAATCTTGAAGCCAAAAGCCAGCCAAAATGAAGAGGTCTCATAGTGTGTCTGAAAGAGGCTCCGTTAGTATTTGGCAAGACTCCAGGAAAGGAATTTAATAACTGTGGGGCAATTGCTGTACTTCTCTGCATTACACGCATTGCATAGCACACTGCTGGTGTGGATGTTAAGTACACTAATTTCAACCAACAGAACAATGAGGCTGTTGGTACATTTCACTTTTGCACAGTAACTCAAATGAATTTCTAACAAGCTGTCAATACTTTTGTCATTCAAGACAAATTATCTAGAACTAGCAACATTTTTTTAAAAATGCATCTCAATATCAACAACAGCTCTATAGGATGCGGTTACAGTATGCAATATAAAAATCATTGGAGTAGAGTACGAACTTGTTACTGATGCAATGACCAATATACTTTGGGATCTTAAAATGATAGTAGCAACATACGTCTTGCTATTCTTAAGCCCTGTAGTTCAACTTGTAATACGGTTCATGTTCCAACTGATTTAAGAGAATTTATATGAAACAGATGACAAGCATAACATCTTAAAAAGTTTTAAGTTTACTTAAAAACCCCAGAAGGGAAAGGTGCTGTTGTGCTTGATTCGAACCTCGTTCCATATTCTCATTTCTTTTATGTCTAAGTAACTCACTTTATTTTCTTAAATAGATTTATATTCTGCTTTTTTGACTAAGTCCTCGTAGTTGCTCACAGCTTTACAGAATGTAATGCATATATTAAGCACCACACCCTTAAAAAATAAATAAAAAGAATTAGTCTATCTGGAGTAAGTGCCAGATGTTGACTTCACCTGCCTTTTTTCTCTGTCCTGGATTTGTATCCACAGAGCAGTTAGCAGTAAATGGTCCTGTAATGGGAGGAAAGATAGTCTAGCAGCAGGCAACTGCAGTTATGTTAGTGTGTACAGAAAAACTATAGCAGTTACTACAAAATAGTGGTAGGCTGCTTAGAGCAGATAAATGTTCCATTGCATCACATTTGATACAGTGAAAGAATGTAGCACAAACTTAAGTGCTTAAGGATTTGTGACATTAAAAAAAGAGAGAACTAGTACCTAGGGGTTATGTCTCAGGTTTTGGGGTTCCTATAGCAGTTTAAATGTCTGGGCTGTGACTTAGCCTATTGATACACCTGCATCATTAGTGGCTACTCCTACACATGCATTCCTGAAGCATTGCTGGGGGGAGGTGTATATGATTTATAAGAATCCATTCAAAATTTCAACACAGGAAGTGGGGGGGAGTGGTTTTCAGATTTACCCCTTTCTGTAACCTCCAGTGCAAAATGAACTAAATGTCAACAGTTTGATAGAAAGTTCGTGCCCAGAATGACTGGACAAAAATCTATATTTAATTGTGTTTTTAAAACCATAGTTTTTGTTTAACATATTTACTTAAAAGAGAATGAGGGAGCATGATCGTAAAGAACCTTCCAGCAAATCATCTGAACTCTTTTCAACCTTAACACTATGCAACAATGTACCATAAATATGTCAGTTTCTTCATGGGAACCAACATGTTTTTATTGGGAAATGGATGAAATGATGTTGAAAGAGAATTAAATTGGGGACAGACATATGGAAGCTGCAGAGATATTAATTTGCACACATACAGACGCATATACACACATATACATATTTACACACACACACACCAGGGGGTTTCACTGATCACAAGATTTCATTTGAACGCCCCCACCCCCAAAGTGCTTCATAAAACAGCCTGATTTGGCTGGAACCAATTTGAAGGCTGCCCAGTTCAGCTCAGGGGTCCAAGTCTGCTTGTTTTCTTTCCAAAAAGGAATAAAGTCTCACTTTAAACAAAAAAAGGCTACAATTGGATGACATTTGCAGGCAAGGTCACTCCTTCTGAGGGCAAGAATCATGCAAAAATGCAAAAGGATAGCTGTACTTTTTTTCCTGCAAAGGCAGCCATTACAGTTGGGAGCGGGTAAAAAAGGAATCACTTCATCTTCCCTGGTGTTTAATGGGCAATTGGTCTGAAAATTGCAGACAGGAGAGAGTTGCTTCTGGGTAAGAATGGCAGCCCAGGTGTTTTTGTTCTGGGAACCTTTAAATTTGATTTTGGAGTGGGAAGAACTGAAAGATTTGTTTTCCTGGGTGAAATCATTCTCTTCTATTACAATTTAAAGCTATCAGTCATAAAGGAACTCTTCATCCTGGCGCTTAGGGTTTGGCTGTTGCAAAGCTGTTCCCTCCCTCAAAGCACTGCGATTGGAGAGGGCTAGTAAAACCATTCCCTTTGATTACGAGATGAAGCTGTCGGTAACAACACAGCTCTTCCTCTGTGCCCTCTCACCACTCTGCTTTCCCATCCGTCATCATCCCGCCCTGGCATTATGATGTTATGCAGCAGTGATTGGTGTGGCACCACAAGCAGCGTGGTGTGGTGCATCTGGCTTCCAAACAGTGAGCTTTGCTGCTGCTTACAAGGGGGGAATGGCAATGTGCAGAGAGCTCAGCTTGGGGCAGGTGCAGTGGCAGAGCCAATCAATGGTGCCTGTCAGTGTACCTACACTAGACTGATCTTCCCATGCTTCACCTCTGTTCCTTTTGGGAAGCGGCAACGGTGCTGCCTAGGAAATCAGGAGCACAATTCTGTGCTGCCTTTTTGCCACCCCACCAACTGCTGCTGTTGTTACTGTACCTCAGGTTACATACGCTTCAGGTTACAGACTCTGCTAACCCAGAAATATTACCTCGGGTTAAGAACTTTGCTTCAGGTTGAGAACAGAAATCGTGCTCCAGTGGCACGGCAGCAGCAGCAGGCCCCATTAACTAAAGTGATGCTTCAGGTTAAGAACTGTTTCAGGTTAAGAACGGACCTCTGGAACGAATTAAGTACTTAACCTGAGGTACCACTGTATATGCCACGCTGTAAAATGAGAATGAATTTGGGCAGAGATGATGCTATCTTATACTGAGTCAGACCACTGGTCCACCGGGTTCCATATCTGATGAACAGTGACTCCCCAGAGGACTCCAAGGCCTGATGTACTATAACTCAGGATGCCAGGGATTGAACCTAGGATCCTCTGTTTACAAAGCCTTTGCTTTGCCACTCAGCCAATACCTCTCTCCATGGCCAAACCCTCTTTGAAACCTTCCTCTTTTTATTTAAGTTTGTTCTGTCTTCATTTCATTTTCCCCTGTGCTGTGTTTTTATTATGCATGCAATTTACCCAAGAGATGAATGAGTGGAAGATATATATATATATATATATATATATATATATAAAGGTAAATGAACCCTGGACGGTAAGTCCAGTCAAAGGTGACTGTGGGGTTGTAGCACTCATCTTGCTTTCAGGTCAAGGGAGCTGGCGTTTGTCCACAGACAGCTTTCTGGGTCATGTGGCCAGCATAACTAAACCGCTTCTGGCGCAACAGAACACACGGAAACCAGAGCGCATGGAAATGCCCTTTATGTTCCCACCGAAGCGGTACCTATTTATCTACTTGCACAGGTGTGCTTTCGAACTGCTAGGTTGGCAGGAGCTGGGACAGAGCAACAGGAGCTCACCCCGTAACATGGATTCAAACTGCCGACCTTCTGATCAGCAAGCCTAAGAAGCTCAGTGGCTTAGACCACAGCACAATGTAAAAGTCACTTCTGGAAAACTAGTGGAATCTAGCAGAAGTTTAGTGTTCATCTGCATGCTTTTTGCTTTCAGAAAAAAATATATGTTTGCAGCCCTGTTTACCTGGAAAATAATGGGAGTTGTGCATTGTAATTTGGCATGATGAAATTTGGAGTGTTATTCCAGCATACGGTTCTTTCTCAACATTTAAAATTCAGCATGGCATGGAGGTATATCGATCAAAAAGCCACATTCCCATAACACAACAGGTAACACTGTATAAAAAGAAATGTTAGAATCCAGGATATAAACACTAGCATTGTAATTAGGAAAACTAACATAAGAAGAAGAAGAAGAAGAGTTTGGATTTGATATCCCGCCTTTCACTCCCTTTAAGGAGTCTCAAAGCGGCTAACATTCTCCTTTCCCTTCCTCCCCCACAACAAACACTCTGTGAGGTGAGTGGGGCTGAGAGACTTCAAAGAAGTGTGACTGGCCCAAGGTCACCCAGCAGCTGCATGTGGAGGAGCAGAGACGCGAACCCGGTTCCCCAGATTACGAGACTACCGCTCTTAACCACTACACCACACTGGCTCTCATAACAATCCCCATGTCTGAGTGCACCCTCACTCTTGCATAGATATATGTCAGTGAGGCACAAAAGAAATTTACTTCGACTGGATTATTCTCTTGTCATATGAGGTACATACTACATTTTAGAACTTGGGAATTTTCTGTTAATTTTCAATAATATGCTACGGAAGCCAGCATATGCTAGGCCCTGAATTATTATTATTTTCCTTGAGATGCATGGATATATAGAAACTGCAAGTTGACTGCATTCAAATGTTGCAATGTGTCACAAACAATTTTCATACCCAGAAGCAAATGCCTGCCATGTATGAAAACAGAGCTAATATTATTACAACTGGGAAGATGAACATTTGCAAATATTGTTGTCACTGGCTTTTATGCTGGTTACTTCAAAAACGCATTCAAACACTGACAGGTTAATTACACGTTCCAAACCTTTGTTTATGTGATCTGAGAAGAATGTGTTATTAAAGAACTATTTTGCATCTCACTCATTTCCTCCTTGCTTATTTTTTTCCTCCTAGCTTATTACGCCTCATGCAATCAGAGTTCAAACACCACCCCGACACATCCCAGGTGTGGTAGAAGTTACATTGTCCTACAAGTCCAAGCAGTTCTGTAAGGGCACACCTGGAAGATTCATCTACACAGGTAAGGCTGCTTTAATTTTGACTGTTCATAACAGAATGGGAAAAGATGTGTTTCACCCATCTTTGCTGACATTGCTGCTTTTAGACTGAATGTTACTGCAAGAGGCTTTGGTGCAACCACATTTGGAATGCAGCGTACAGTTCTGGTTGCCTCATTTTAAAAGGGTATTGTGGAGTTGGAAAAGATTCAGAAAATGGCCACCAAAATGTTTAAGGACATGGAGCGGCTCCCCTGTGAGGAAAGGTTTCAATGTTTTGAACTTTTTAGTTCAGAGAAAAGGTGGTTAAAAGGTGATGTGATAGAAGTTTATGAAACTGAGCATGGCATGCAGAAAGTGGCTAGGGAAAAGTTTTTCTTCCTGTCTCCTAGCACCAAAACTCATAGACATCAAACGAAGCTGAACGTTGGAAGATTCAGAACAGAACAGTACTTCTTCGCACAGCACGTGGTTAAATGTGGAAACTGCTCCCACCGGAGTCAGTGACAGCCACAAACATGGGTGACTTTAAAAAGAAGATTAAAAGATGACTTTAAAAAGATGACTTAAAAAGAGGATTAGACAAATTCATGGAGGACAAGGCTATCAAGGGCTACTAGACATGATGGCTGTGCTCCGACTCCATGATCAGAAGGAGTAATGTTACCAGTTGCTGGTAACTACAGGAGGGAAGAGTGCTCTTGTACTTGGGTCCGACTTGGGGATTTCCCACAGGCCTCTGGTTGGCCACTTCTTAGGTGACATTGATCTATTTGAGTTATTCTATAGACAAAAGCCTCTGTTTCACAGGTGTGCATTTACATAGACTGAGAAGAAGGGAAAGTATGGCGAGAAAGCTTGTTCCATATAATAGAAATATGAAATACAATGCATACCCTTTAAACTTGGCATGTAATATACTTACCTGGCAAGGGAGACACCTTGATCATAAACTTGGCATGTAAAAAGGTTAAGGTAAAGGACGGTTAAGTCCAATCAAAGGCAACTCTGGGGTTGCAGCGCTCATCTTGCTTTTAGGCCACGGGAGCTGGTGTTTGTCTGCAGACAGCTTTCCGGGTCATGTGGCCAGCATGACGAAACCACTTCTGGTGCAACGAAACACCATGATGGAAACCAGAGCGCACGGAAACACTGTTTACCTTCCCACCACAGTGGTACCTATTTATCTATTTGCACTGGTGTGCTGCCGAACTGCTAGGTTGGCTGGGACAGAACAACGGGAGCTCACTCTGTTGGGATTCGAACCGCTGACCTTCCGATCCACAAGCCCAAGAGGCACAGTGGTTTAGACCACAGCGCCACCCATGTTTTGGGAACAACCCACTGTGTTTGCCACCACTGGCCATTTGTACAAGCAGTGTAGTCTACTAAGACATGCTACTGGTAACCTTAAAGCACTCCTAGTGGAGTTCATAAGGCTCTCTGACCTAAACACAATGGATTGAGTGCAGATTGTAAAGCAGCAATGCTTGAAGATGGTAATCCTTAACTCCCATCTCTTAGGCATCGTGTTTTAGCTCGCCAGGCTAGAAATGCATCTGGGTCAGGCATGAGCCTATGGCTAGGCAATATCAAGGCTTTGCTTGTGGCTCCCTGGCCCTGTTCCAGGTACCTTTGGCTATCAGCCTTCGTTTTCCTTCTATACCAGTATGGCCTCGACTTGTTTGCTACCTAGCACAGTCTTTGTTCAAAATCCCTTTTAAATGGGCTTCCCAGGTTAGACGCTGGCCTGCAGTTGAAACTCTCTTGTCTCTCAGGACTTGTATTTCAGCTCTCCGCATACTTGGCTGCCTGTATCCATTTACTGCAAGGGCTAAGTTTTGCAGGGTTGTGTGCCTATTGTCTTTTTAGAATCCACTTCAAAAAATAAATAAATGGGGTGGTGCTTTTTGTTTTCGTTGCACAATGTACTCCATTTTATACAGAACAAAGAAGCAACTTAGCGCGGTCTAGAGGACTTAAGAATCCACAAGCAGATGACTGTTTGGGTATAAAAAATTAAAAGGGAGGGGGAGTTATACATTTATACACCTATCGGTCTCACCTTCAGAAATGCCTCCCAGCCCTTTAAACAAAATGCAGAATTGGAGCAAACCTGCTGAATAGTTTAAGTTAATTGAAAATTATAGGATTGACCCAAGAGGAAAATTTCGTTTGCACTCCAATCACTATTACAAATTAAGGAAAATTACTACAATTTTGTTTAGCTATGGTTTCACACTGAGTTCACAAAATTAGCTCAGCCGCCCTGACAAAGTCAGCACTTTGTTAGTGATCAGTAGAAGGGGGGAGAAATAATAGACTGTGGTGTGTACAAACGAAGCATAGAAAAAGCCATGATGCTTTACAGAACTAGGCCAAGTGGTTTTAATTAGGATTATTAGTTCATTGTAAATTTTGAAGAATAATCAAACTAGCAGATTAGCTGTTTCTTTTAAAGCGAGAATTTCTTGCCATTCATTTTTCCCATGAGAACTTCTTTTAACTCCCACATAGTTTATCCCCCCCTCACTTTTTTTTTTAACAAGTCTCATTATGGGCCTACAGGAAATGGACCAATTGGAAGTTCTGATCCTGCAACATTCCACAGCAGCGTTCCAGTCGGTGGGAGTTTTTCCACAGTGTTTGTCGGTGAATTCAGTGTTCTGGAACGTTTTACAAAACCACAGAGGCCAAATGTTTTCTCAGAGGAGTTTGGCCTCTGTTTTTGGCTGAAAACAGTGAGGCATCACTTGGTGTTTATTTACCCTGAGATTGAGAATGAGAAAAGAGGACAGAGGAGGAAAGAAAAGAGGAAAGAGAATTGGGGGTTGTGGGCAGCGCAAAAGCCATTCAGGCGTACTTTCCTTTCTGGTGAAAATGCCCTATCCATTAATGGCCCCATTTTGTGGTTAGGTCTCATTTAGAAGAAATTATTTTTAATCAGTGTTCAACAAAATATCCCCTCAAGCCACCTGGCTGTAAACTTTTTTTTTTAACTGTTAAGTGCTTAAATTCTCAGGAAAAAAAGCCTAGTGGCCCATTAATTTTAAGTTATTTCCCCCCTCCCCTTCGTTTAACTGCCAACAACTTAGAAATTTGATCTGTGAATTGCATGTTGCATCTATGAAGCAAGATCCTCGATGCAAGGAGAAATGTTATGTCTTAAAAAAAGTAATTCTTTTTTGTAAGAACTGTACATTCTGAGCTTCATTAAGAGAGGGAAACAGTTCCTTGATCCCATCCACCCCGCCTCTGTCATTTCACAGGGAGTCTCTTGCAAAGCAAAACAATTCACATTTGGATGTTTAATATATTTAAATATAGAAAAAAAGAACTCGGATACTTTTCGTGTTCAGCAGTGCCTGTTTTTCAGTGAACTCTTAAAAGGGGCCAGCGTTAGCACAAAGCAACAACGTATTTAAAATTCACATAATTGTATAAAATGTAATGTTAGTCTGTTTTTTTTACATTAAATTTCCCGTGAGGTTTACAGTGTGATAGAACACACACACACACACACACACACCCCTACCTTGGAAGCACTTCAGAAGGATGTTTATGTTACAAACAGACACATGAAACCTCCTGACAGGAACTGCTTTTCTGCATGGATTTTGCCTGTCACAAAAGTCGCTGAAGAGAAGTAAAACTGTTTTCAACTAGAGCTGACAGAAATGCCTATGTCAGGCTGTCTTTACTGAAGGAAATGCAAGATGGTGTGTCTTGGAATCTGAATGACTGGGTGTGAGACAGTCCCATCTAGGGATGACTGGGAATAGGGCTAATGTCATTGGGCACAAATGCTTTCTGTCAGCAGAGCCGACTTCCAATCAAATGCATTTATTTGGCTTACTTTTGGGTTTGAAACCTACAGTGAATGCATACCTAAGTATGTATGTATATATGCATTTAAATATCCCCCCCTTTTATTTAAACTCTAAAGAGCTTAAAAATGCAATTATTCAATTCAATTATATTTTAAAATTCTTTAAAATATTTCCAACTGTTGGGAATTTTTTTAAATAGCATGAATCACCTCCTACGTGTGTTAGCTTTCAAATTCCATTCAGCAAATTAGGATTGATCTAGGCACCTGGTATAAGCCTGCACAACATGTGACCAAACTGGTATGCATATCAATTTATTTTTGGGTGGACAAATCTCCAGTTTTTGCTGCTCTCCAGAGACTGCAATGCTGGGCTGGGGACATCCTAAACTAACTGGCAGTCCCTCAGTACATGGTTGCTAGATCTTGTACAATATATGATTCATGAGGCTTAACTCATTTAAATGTGATATATTCTTTCAGTAGCTTCTGGCATTAAAATATGACTCTATGTTACATTGACGATCCTATTCTAAAACAAAAATATACTGAGGAGATATTAAGCAAGACACTTCAAGTTCCTGTGGAATATAGAAAAATTCATTGCATGAGTGTTCATTTGTTCAGAATAGAACAGTACCCCACCTCAAAAAAGAACTGAATGTTGCTTCTTTTCTGCCACTTTCTTATCTTCTGTAAATAGCATCCTGAGTGGAGCAAAGGTTTCTGCGTATCAGACTTCTGATCTCCGTAGTCCTGCACTCTTTTCAAAAGATCACAAAGCCAATCCTTTCACTGATTGGAATTACAAAACACCAAAATACTACATACTGGATAAAAGCCACGTGGGTGTGGGTGTGAAGAGTTCTCTGTGTTCTAGTCCACACTGTGAACATTTCCCCCTGGGACCGAATTTGACATTTTGAATTTTGTTCATGAAAAAGTTTCCCATTTTCTTGAAACTATATCTGGTTTCTTAATCATCCAAATATGTACAATCAAAAAAATGTTGGGCTTCTTTTAAAAAAGGAAATGTAGTACAGTGGTACCTCGGGTTACAAACACCTCGGGTTACAAACACTTCAGGTTACAGACTCCACTAACCTGGAAGTAGTACCTCGGGTTAAGAACTTTACCTCAGGATGAGAACAGAAATCACACACTGGGGGCACGGTGGCAGTGGAAGGCCCCATTAGCTAAAGTGGTACCTCAGGTTAAGAATGGTTTCAGGTTAAGAACGGACCTCTGGAATGAATTAAGTTCGTAAGCAGAGGTACCACTGTAAAAGCACTGCTTGTTGATTAGATTAAGTAGTAATAAGAGACACACTGGCTGTCATTAATCTTGTATCAAACTACCAAAAATGCTTGGCTCCTTCCTTTGGTTGATCCATCTTCCAATGTTTGACCAGAGAGCATCATGGAAACTTAATTTAAGTGGAGTAACTGTAGCACGCAGCCTCATCAGCTCTACAGTCTTCCATGCACCAGTATAGGATGGTGTAAGGGGGTTGCAGACTTCCCTGACCTGCTGGCATGAGAGTCGCTGCTGTATACCAGCAGAAAGAGCTGTGCAATGCAAGTACAATGCAATACAGTGCAATGCAAGTACCCTGACAGGAGGACCAGATTGGATCTGCTGGTGTGCTCTCATTCCCCTTCCAACAACTCACCACCTCTGCTCCACAGTGCTATGTGCTACTGCCACCCACTTTCTTTTTCTTCATTCAGGCTTGAATAGTTAATAACGACTTTAGTAGTAGTTTGGTTTGAGGACAAGGAGTCAGTTTCACTGGAACAAGGGGAAATATTTCTTACTTGGAAATAGAATACAAAAGTCTCAAACACTCATCCCCAAGGATAAGGAACAGGATACATTATGTCAGAGGTCAGTAAATATTTGGTGGAGGTTTCTTAATACGTTCTTTTATGTGTTCTTTGTTATTGAATGGTATAAGAGGATGAGGCCATGCAGTCAAGGAGGTAATGTTGAAGGCAGGGCTTCTCCATCTTTTGTTCTGTTGCTCCTGTTGTGCATCAAATAAACATAAGCGAAGCAATTAGAATAAATTACACTGCATAGATTAACACATTAAAAACTGTAAGATTGCTGCCGATTTTCAAAGTTCTACCAAGGATTAAAGGCAAACAAATGACTCTTAACAGCATAAAGTCTGCTAATCAGATGATGTACTCCAGTTCCATGTAACCACTTTTAAAATAATTGGGGAATTTTTGCTCTTTGTGATACAAGTAGAGAAGCTGAAGAGAAACGAACAACACACTGTGATCTAAACGCTACTTAAATGTTCCCAAACATTCCTGAGATTCTCTTCCTCCTTCTCTGTTCACATGCAATCCTATATATGTCTATTTCAAAGCAAGGCCTATATAAGTGCAATAGGTTTGCTTCCAGGTAAATGAGTATAGGATTGCAGCCTCAGTCTCTTACAGATCAGACTGTGTCACTGTACTGGTAGGTCATTGTCACCACTTACGTACCTACAGGACCACCTCTCCTGGTATGCCCTGCAGAGGACCTTAAGGTCCACAAATGGCAACACCTTGGAGGTCCCAAGTCAGAAGGTGGTTAGATTGGTCTCAACTAGGGCCAGGGCCTTTTCAGTTCTGGTCCCGACTTGGTGGAATGCTCTGTCACAAGAGACTAGGGCCCTGCGGAATTTGACATCTTTTTGCAGAGCCTGCAAGACAGAGCTGTTCCACCTGGCCTTTGGTTTGGACTCAGTCTGACCCTTATGTTTCCCTTCCCTTATGAACACCTAACATCACCAAGCCCTACCTAACATCTTGTAGGGGTGGTGCTTCAGATTCTTGACTATCATGTAATCAAGTCCCAATATTGCTTCAGCATGTCTACTACCTCATTTGATTCTGATGCAAAGGAGAGATATTGCTAGATGGGGTCATCGGCATATTGATGATGCCCAGTTCCAAAACCCAGGATGATCTCATTCAGCTGTTTCATAGAAACGTCGGAAAGCATGAAGGACAATACAGATATGAAATCACTACAGCCAAGTAAGCAAACAGTCATCATGTGGAACCCAAACATAGTAAACCTGAAGGCAGAAAGATGTAACTAATTTCATGTAACTTTTTACAATGTAGTACAGTAGAGCTAAAACCTGTACATTATTACCGTGTCTGCAGAATTAATGCAATTACAGCTACAGTCATATTAAAATTTATAGTCAATGAAATATCTTATTTTGCATACTTTACACTTCCCAATAAATATGTTCTTTTTCTCTCTGCGCCGTCTGGTTGCCCAACAAAGCCTTATGCAGCACAGGGTCCTCAGACTATTTAAAGCAACAATGTCCCCCTCCCCAATATTATAAAGTCTAGATGTGCCTACGGCCTTACAATCTTGACTTTTCCCTGTCTGCTCTAAGGGAATAAGTGATAAATCCAGAAGAGACATAAATCTTTGAAATCCCTGTCCAAAGAAAACATATTGACTACAGCCAAGCAAATAACAGCCCATAACCAATGGTCCAATTCATCATTTATGTAATAGGGGATATAAAGTATTTTCTACCTATGAAATCATAAGGTGAGGGAGGGGGGAGGCTGATAAGAGCCCGGTCTAAGCTATGTGATTTGATTATTTAGGGACATGAACTGTTTGTCACATACCTTTAATCTTTAAGATGTGTTGCCATTTCTAAACTATAAATTTGCACTAAAGGATTAGGAGAGTATTAACGATAAAGGGGTAAACCAGACTTTATATGGCTTTCTGGCAATTTTCATGCAATCCCATGGACTCCTGGATCTTCTAACCTATTTAATGTGGCATAACCAGTTATCTGACCTTCATAGCCAATAACTCCCTCCCTTTTTTGCTTTGCAGCTTCAACAATAAATTAACCCGCAGGGTCACTGAAATTTATCTTGCAAATCCTTTCCTTTATCCTTACCCATATGCTCTCATTTTCACACCCTTGCTTCCAAACTTTGCTCTGTTTGATTGGCCTTACTAGGATTTTATATTCTATTGTTATTTTACAACAGCTGCTGGTGTATTGTTACCCACTTTTTAAAAACGTGGCCTGATTCTCAAGGGATTTCCACTGAAACAAGCTTTGTTGTTTTAAGTGAGTCATGTATTGATGCTGCATTTTGAGGTCTGAACAACATGTGGTATAAGCAAAGGTTTAACATGTGAAATGATGAAAAAATAATAATCTTGTCCAGTTCTGAAGTTTGTTCTGGGATTTCAATAGGATTTTCTGGTAGGTTTATTTTAATTTGGACCTGCAAATACAATAATTTGCATACTGCTTAGAGAAGATGTATTCATCATGATTACCATAGATTAGTGATTCCCAGTTTTAAAAAGGTAGCATTTCTGTGATCTGTAGATGGCATAGCTGTCAACTTTTTCCTTTTTTTAAGGGAAATTCCCTTATTCCGAGTAGGATTCCTTGCAAGAAAAGGGAAAAGTTGACAGCTATGGTAGATGGTAAAATCAATGCAACACAAGTAGGCATGTGAGAGTTCATTTTCATGTCCAATTTAGGGTGATAATATGGTTATCAGAAAGGATCCTATGAGGGGAGTAGGTTTTCTGGCCAAACAGTTTGGGAACCACTGCTTTAAATCAATCAGCCCTTAAAGCCAAAGTACTATAGCGCTGGCATTAAAAGAGCCAAATATACCGTATATTACAAGTATTCCAATCAAGTTTAGATACCATTCAGTGTTGTAATACAAGGACTTCTGCTTGCCCAACAAAATTTCCCCTCTCTCACCTCTCCCCATGCACTCCTGTGCCTAATCAGCTCTGGAGGGTAGCGGGAACACTTGCAACAGATCTGGGAGAGATATGGGATGAGGAGAGGAAGGGGAAATTCTGTTCTGCCTCACGATAGTGGGACAGATTTGCTGGTTGCAACCTCCAGGAAAGAATTTAACATCAAGCTATGCCCAATGTCCCATCAGTGCAAGAATTTCAGCCTGTCTTCCCACTGTTCTGGAGGTTCTCCTGACCCAGCTCAAATCAATTTTGGGGGGTGCATGATGGGGAGGAAGAGCGGGGGGAAGCCCCATAGTGGAAGCCCTTGAATCTCTCCCAAAGTCTCCACAGTGCTATGACATGTACATGTCCTGCTTACATAGTAAAGGGCTTGTTCGTTTACTTGAATTACTGAAAGCTTCGAGGTGGTGCTGATATTAGGTTGCGGAAAAACCGTAGTTTGCATCAAATGTCAGTTCTACTCTGAGTAGACCCATCAAAATTAATGGATGTGACTAAACTAGGTCCATTAATTTTAATGGGTCAACTCTTAGTAGACTTTAATTGGATGCAGTCCTGTGTATCTATGCTTTCTCTCTTGATGTTACAGTAACCTTTGGAGGCAGACCTGTCAGTGTAACCAGGGTTTGGTGATTCAAGCATCATACCAAATCATAATTGGATAAACCATGGGGTTCACACTCTCCTCAAATAATGTCTGCTGGTTTTCAAACCATGATTCAGATATCACACCATTTCTCACTTGCACTCTGATGTAGCTAGGGCTGAGAAAAACGTTTTGTTCTAGAGATGGGCTGATTTGTTTTTGCCCTAGCTTTTTTCCAGCAATTGGTGTGGGGACAGTTTTATTCATTTTATTTTATTTTTTTTAAAAGCCTTGTTGCATTTCTTGATGATTAAGAGATCAGAAGTGCAATATTTTCCAGAACTGAATAGAGGCTTAAACCACCCCTGAAACAGGGGTAGTTCTTTTCTTTCTTTCTTCTTTTTAGCAAGGTAGAACAGCAAAGAAGTGTGAAAACACCATATATTTCTGTTATACTCCTTGTTGTCTCTCTTGCCCATCGACAAGTTCAGCACAACCAACATAATCTTTCACTTTCTTCCGGTGAACATAAATTATGGTTAACCTCCAGGCATCAGGAGCTGCCACTTTGAACTGCTTGTTCATTTGCACCTGGATTTTACACTGGTGGTTACCATCAGGAAACCTTGACTTCCAGCAGATGTAGGGTTAATTAAAGAATACAAAAACACCTATTAATCCCCCCCATATATCTTTGTGGAACAGAAACTGAACAAGAAGAAACAATTGTCTGAAGACACTTCTGTTTGGTATTTGAATGTACATCTTTCTTCTTGTCAAATTATAACTTGCATTTTAATTTAAAGAATAATTTCTAAAACAAAGCCCTTCAGTGTCTGAGTGCAGATTTGCAACTTTAAAAACAATCAGTAGTTTCTTTATTGGAACTGGGCACCCATTTCTGTGGGTTTCCTAACTAAGGTGCAACCCTGTTGCACGTATCTGGAAGAATGTGTCATTGAGAACTTTCTTCTAAATAAAAGTGTGTAGGGTTGAATTCTCTTAGCTACATAATACCAGATTAAGCACTCAATGAGCCAGAATTAGCCCTGATCAGCCCATTTTGGGCCATGGAAAGTATTCCAATAGCACCTGAACTTCATCACCATAAGAATTATTGTAGGCTTTAAGGACAAACTGACACTTGTAGCAGACTGTTATCTTGATTAAACTAAGGTAGCATCTATGTAATCTTCACCTTATCTATACTAAGGCACTGCCACAATGGCCAAGGCAGTGTCATATGCATTATAATGTTACAGGTACAGTACTGCAGCCATATTTTGTTTGTGCCTGTGCATCTGATTGTTTACAGTGTTTTGACAGTATAAGAAGGTCCTATGTTTTTCAAACCAGGAAATGCTGGACTGTTTGTCCCAAATCTTGTTGTCAGCACCTGCACTTTACATGTGGGTACTGATGACTTATTATTAAAAGATATGGGATTATTTTGAGACGCTTTTGCTCTCAGAATACACTCAGAATTTGTTTGTTTTGCAAGCAAAACAGAAAATGAGTGGATGTTAAAAACCAATCCTGCCACAGGTTTGCAGGATTAATAGGATAGCATCCTAGCAGGCTTGAGTCATGACATTACCCTTTTTTTCTGCAGCAACTGGTAAACCGGATTTAATACTTTAAAAAAAAACCACCCATGATTGCCAAGATTATCCTGGCAATTACTTATTTAATTCTATAGTGATATAACCCCACAGTTGATGTAGTCAAGCTGTTTGCCCTCTTTGGGCCTTGCAGTTAACCCGAGAACTTCAACCCTTTCTTGAGGGTTGATAGCGCAAACAAAACAGCTTATTTGATGCTCAAGAAACAGGATGATCCCCAGAGACCATCCTATTGCCAGTTATTGGTGCTGTATAAAGAAACCCTTTAAGCTCCGATGTCAGCTCCCTTTGTAAATGCCCTTAACATATATAAATGAAGGCAGCCCATAACGAGAATTCAGGGGAAAGCTCATGGATACTTTACAGAGCAAGGAGAAGCAGAGGTTCAAGGACAGGCGAGCATATTCACAGAGGCAGTACTCTTTATGCAGCATTCTCTAATGACTCCTCAAGCAAGCTGCCTCCCAGCAGTCTCTTTCTGGTTCGTTTGCAGGGGCTGCTTGAAAGCTGTCCCTTGATAAGAGACTAAAAGTCTCAGGTGTGCTTCATTCCATGCAAGCAGCCTGGTTGAAAAGTGAATCCGTATAGTAAAACAGCTTGATTTCTACACTGAGATGCAGGCAGAGGCTAAAGTGATAGCACAGGAAAGTGATGTGGAGCCAAGCAGTTCATCACCCTGCAGCCTCTCTTATTTTAGCATCTCTCTGGCTGAAAGTTGAACTAGGGATAGGCACCAAGAGCTCTTAGAATGTGGTGCTCCTGGTTTTGCTGTTGCCCTCAATTTCTGAAAGATTTTTGCCCCCTTATATTCTTCTGCCCCATTCTGAGCGCACTTGAATTATTTCTTTAGAATTTTACTGGGGTTTTGAGCGTACCTTGTTGCTGTGAGGTAGTTGAGGATGGTGTATGTTCATTTATTTCCAGCACTCTGCAGCCTCCCCAGCTGCCTGGATTTCCTAGTCTGAAAAAGGCCCCTGGAAGGAATTTCCTTGCATTGGTTTCCCTGGGCTTTAACTGAAGCGTGGTCTCCCAGGAAGGCTGCAGAGTGCAGACCACTGGGGAAATGATTTGTAGAATGAAAGAACAGACAAATACCCCAAGGTAATTTCAAGAAAACCCTGGCACCTCACACATGAAAATATCTCAACATTTCTCTCTCCCATTTTTATAGTTTTTATGTGCAATTGCTTTTCATGTGGATTGATGGAGAATGTTTTTAAAAAAACACATACAAAATAATTCTTAAGCACAGCACTATTTCTGCCCCTTCAGGTCCTTCCTCATACCCAAGCCATTACGTATTTTTGAAGATATAGATTCTCTGAGTTTGGAATCTTTAGAATGGCTGCAGCCTGGAACTGTATTTAGAAGCATATTGCTTCCAACAGTCACGGTAGAGCATAGCAATTAAAGCATGGTTTGCAAGGAGCTGCCACACCAGAATATCAAACCACAGTTTGTACTCACTGTGGCTTGATGTCATGTCTCACTTACAAACCATTGACAAATTAAGGAAGTTGTTCTGTTTCAAGAAATTGCTTCACTACTGAAATGAGATTAATCATACGAACTTGAGGGCTGAGCAGATGGAAACTGGAAGCAGCAAGGAGCTCAAAACCATGGCTTGTCTGCTCTGTGTCTGGAAACATAAACCATGGTGTAGATTCCTATATATGGCTAGCACAAAACATGTTTGATTTAAGCCAACCTCCTTTTATGTGTGTGTGATAGCCTAGTCCTTTGCTATATTGTTGCTGTGCTTTCAAGCATAGGATTAGTTTACATACATGTTATGTAAATGATCCTGGCTTAGCCACATCAGCTGACTTATAAAGCTCTGTGTGGATGAGGACCCCAATATTCTTCGGAGCACATGGTCCCATATGAACCTACCTGGTCCTTTCTGCCTTCATCTGAGACCCTTCTTTGGGTGCCCCCTCTGGGGAAGGTTTGAAGGGTCATGAACGTGCAGATGCAGCTCTCTGCTTGTGGAATGTTCTTCCCAATGAAGCCAGCCTGGTGCCACCATTAACATATTTTTGGCACCAGATAAAAACAATTTACCTTGTCTAGGAGTTTGGCCCATAGTGTTAACTATTCTGTTGTTTGCTGATTAAATGTTTTCTGCTGATGAAGTTTTCAGCTGTTTATGGATTTTGTTATAGTTTTATTGTAATGTATTGTCTCCTTGTATGCCATACCATTGGCTCTTTTTTTTTTTTTTTTTGGTAAGTAGTAATCATCATAACAACAACAACAATAACAGAAATACTAAATTCTCTTTGTAACCTGTTTGTAACGAATCTTCAAGCATAGTCTTAATAGCAGTAACTACTTAAATAGCCCATAAACATTTGATTAAAAAAATGTTTGAAGATACCAAATGAATTATCTTTTTCCCTACTAGAGTAAAATGCTTGGTACTTACATCTTGGAAACATTTGGAAATTAAGGGTAAAGGGTTCGTGTGTTAGATTCACTGGTGAATTGGATACTGAATTTGCTACTTTATGCTTATGATCATGTCATTATTTGGACGGCTGTTAAACCTTCAAATCAGTATATAAGTGCCTCAAATAATAAATTTGTAAAACTGTGCTCGCCTAGCCCAGTTTGGTGAACACCTAACTTCAGAAGATAGTTATGCTAGCCAAGTGCGCTGAAGGTTTAGAAATAGGTAAGTCACCACACAATTGGTATAGGTTACAGTGTACTCTCCAAATGACTGGGTAATTAACTTATATTGCTTGCTCTCCAAGGGGTCTGTGGGTTGCTTCCATTAATGTCTAAAGACGACAGTTTTTTGTTAAGACACTCTAAGAGTACTGCAGCAGATGAGTTAACATGATCTGATTTGCAGACACTTTAAACACTTAGCAGGAGACAGCTCTGGAAGCTAATTAAATCATTCTAAGGTGCACAAAATTATCTGCTTTGTAAGAAACAATTTCAGTGAATTATGCTGGCCCTTTAACTGCGACCAGGCACAGAGGTAGCGGAGAGGCCAATTTTGCTTGGAATTAAATTTCATGCGTACCGTGTATCTCAATTCTGTGTTTCATACACCGAATCTTTTGAAGCTGTTGTTATTATTTATTATTATTATTTAGCCATTTGCATTTACAGGAGCCAATTCCAGGTTTCTACTTTGCTCAGTGAAAAATATTTCTGATCACGTTTTCATAAGCCTGCCCCTTTCACCCTGGTACAGTGCCCAAGTTGTTAAAAAGAAGTGGAAAAACCATGTTGGTACTCTCACTACCTTTCAGATACTGCATCTTATTTAGTGTACCGGAATTCCCAGTTTAAAGTAATCACAAAATTTATGGAGAAACGGATAAAAAAGGTTGTAAAATATTGATTTGGGGAAAATAATAACACAACTCATCTATAATAAGAAGAAAAATGAAGCAATATTTCAGGGGATATTGAGCGGTCTGCTGCTGGTTGTATTGATCTGGTTCTTTAGTGTGTGAAATCTCACCTGAGATTGGAACTGCATTCCTTCGCTCATTATTTCAGAGATAGTATTGCCTCGTTACATGGGCCTTGCAGAGGTAGGATTGTTAGAGAGAAAGCAGAACCCCCTGCTTGAAATAAATACAAAACAATAAGGTCTTAGAACCACAGTGCCTGCTGTAAAACACCAGCATTTGTGACTACACAAATCCTTGTCTTTCCCTCCCTGAATCTTATTGCATCCCTGAATGATAAGGAAGGGGAGTGGGCCTAGGGTTGCCACCTTTGGTTGAGCAAAATACAGGACAGCTCAGGCAACATAAAGGACAATCATGTTTTTCTAGGAACGTGGCATCCCTAGTTAGGCCACATTCATGTCATACATTTAAGGCACTATGATGCCACTTTAAACAGGCATGGCTTCCCCCAAAGAATCTGGGAGCTGTAGTTTAAGGGTGCTGAATTGATAGAGGTTCCTATCACCCTCACAGAGCTACAATTCTCAGAGTAGATTCAGGTAGGTTGGTCTGACTGAGATGAAATAAATTGAAAAATTGTCCAGTAGCACCTTAGAGACCAACTTAGTTTGTTCTGGATATAAGCTTTCGTGTGTATGCACACTTCTTCAGATACACTGAAACAAAAGTCACCAGCCCTTATATATAGTGGGAGGGTGGGGTGGGGTATTTCTCAGAAGGGTAGTAGGAGATGGGTTATTGACTCAATGGGTATGGTAAACCTGTGGACGACTGGTAGCGACTGCAATTAGTCCTACAGGAAAAAGCAAGGGATAGTATGCAGATGACCAAAAATGGCTTTAGCATATGTGATGAGACAAGAATCCAATATCTCTATTCAGACCAGGTCTCTCCATAGTTTTCAGTTTAGTAATAAGCTGTAATTCAGCAACTTCTCTGTCAAGTCTATTTTTGAAATTCTTTTGTAATAAGACAGCTGCTTTGAGATCCTGTATTGAATGTCCTGGGAGATTGAAGTGTTCTCCTACTAGCTTCTCTGTCTTGTGATTCCTGATGTCAGATTTATGTCCATTTATCCTACTACCCTTCTAAGAAAAACCCCACCCCACCCTCCCACTATATATAAGGGTCTGGTGACTTCTGTCTCAGTGTATCTGAAGAAGTGTGCATGCACACTTATACTGTACCCAAACTTAGTTGCTCTCTAAGGTGCAACTGGACAATTTTTTAATTCTCAGAGTAGTCTGACAATCAGTCCCTCTTCACAGGGAACTATGGGGATTTTAGGGAATACTCCACACAGCAACATTTGTTGCGGGTCCCACTTTTGTGTCCTACGTGTCCTGGCTTGCATGATAGGCTAAGCCAAATGTTATGTTATCAAGTTTGCACAAATGTGTGAGCTCCTACTGCCACTTTGCTCTTCCACAGTCCTTTTTGCTGCTGAGTTAAGCCAAAATTTGGTTTAGGATGTCATCCAAACTGGGGAGTTGTGATTAAGCTCTCTCTTCACTTAACCACAAACACTAAACAAGGGTGGTGGGATTATGATGATGCTTGCCTACAAAAGAGATAGTGAATGCAGAGAATTGGGATAAAGTGAAATAGTATGTCTGAGGAAATGCGCAACTTCAAATTTGTGTTGCTGTTTTGTTGTTATTTATTAGTCTCTTTCCTTACAAAGTGACCCAAAGTGACATACAAAACGAAGTACACCAACAACCAAGAAAAATGGAAAAGCACAACTATACAGGGGAAAAACAGGTCTTACAGAACCCGCCCCACTAAAAGAGACCACAGATACCTGAAACCTTTCAAAGTCTTACAATGTATCTCCCACATATACTATTTGTTTTGAGAACAAATGTTGCAGATTTCACCTACGTATTGCTCGTTTAACCTAACATTATGCAGTCACCACAGTGTGCAGCACTATTTTCTTGTTTATATGCTGACTTCTGCAGAAAGCATGACATGTAATAATTAGAAATAAATAATTGAACAGATGGGATTTTATAAAAGAGAATAGGAACAAGTTAACATGGAAAGATGAAAATTGAAGAAAAATTGCCCAAGATATGAAAACAGCAACTGATATCCGGTACTTGCATTTCTGGCTTTCTGAAAGGAGATGTTCCTTAGAGAGGAACCTAAGCTTTTCTTAAGCCTGTGTCTGCCACCACAGGGGTAATTTGTGACTGAAGCCTTCTAGAGTTTCCTGAAGGCCACAGCCCACACCACAACAAATAATTATTGAAAAATGTGACCCAAGTCAGTTAGCATTGTCCTTAAGTGGAAAGCCTTCTGAAAATTTCAAAGAGTATTGATTGACCCATGAATTGCAAAGGGATCTTTGAAAATGCCATGCTGTAAGCTGTCACTTATTCCTAAGGAAAATAAATATGTAAATGTGGAGGAAAAGCAGACTCTGTACACTGTGACTGACTTGGCATTTCGATAAAATGCAAGAGATCAATGTTTTGCGCAGCACGGGGAACTTGGTGGAAATATTGGGTGTGATCTAGAGGGTGTGTGTTTGTCCATATCCGTATATCCCACCACCGTTGTACAATCCGATTGTTTTGTTGCTCTCATGGGTCACATAGTACGCCTGCCTGGGCAGTTGGTGAGGGCCTCATTGGAACAGAGTTTTAATGGCAAAGCTGCTTATGTTGCTTGGTTCTATGGTGCTACTGTGCTAGTTTATTAGCAGGTTTTTTATTTTTTTAAAAAAACAACCTCCCAGATTAACAAAGGTGATTTGAAACATATTTTTTCAGCTGCTTATATGGCATTTAACTTGTTTGTAATATCTGAAAAACTTATTTATTTAAAACATTTTCAAAGCTCGAGGTGGTTTTCATAACAACCAAACAGCATTTAAGCAGAATCAACTGGTAATTAAAAATGTGCAAATCTCCGAAACACCACAGCATGGAAGATTTTAAGATTGCTTTCCCAAAGAGTTAGGTTATCTTTAAATAAGTAGTGTTTAACAATGCCCTTTTCTTCTTATTATGAATGGTCGGTTTTGTTTAGTAAGTTATTGCAGAATTGTTTGACTTCGTAGAAAGGTAGCCATAGTGAAGTTTGGGTAAAATGTGGATTTGTTTAACTGTATGATTGCTTACATTTAATCAGCTGCAAATGTTTATTTGGTTAACATGCTTAGAAGTTACAGATTTCATTCAGTTCATTTAGCCAGGGTGGGGTGGAGATGCTCTCCCAATCTCCCAACACTGCCATCTCTGCAGCTTACCTAGATGAGGGAGGCGATATGATAAGGTCAGGACTGTGTTGTCGTACTGGTGGGAGCACAAGTTCAGCTGGTGGCTGTATGAAAAGTGCAACTGCATTTTATGAACCCTGCTACCACCCGACCTCATCCAGGTCAGCAGCAGCGACATCGGTGTCAGGATGGCACCTTTGTGGTACACTCAAAATGGTAGTTTAAGAGATCATTACTGGATAGTCAGCTAAACAACTGTAGTGAGCCTAGGCTTCCAAACAACCATAGAGAAATTGCAACCTTAATCTTTGTTGGTTTACAAGGAAGGAAATCCCACTGAGATTTTTAAAAAATTATTTACAGTTAAATCTGTGTAGGATTGTTTGAACCCTTAATCAATTTGACAAGCAGTTTTCTCTCTCTCAGTTAATTCACTTGCCTTTGCAGCGCTACTTGTTGTTCAGTAAGATTACCCACCAACCTAAAGACTCTTTTGCATTGTACATAGAAGAAGTTACTATACCTTAGCACTGCATTATTTTCGACTCAGCTTGGCTTGCTTTGCAAAACAGAGAGCAAGAAAGATGAAAAGAATTGTTCTAACTTGTTAAAAGTGCTTGGTGTGTGTTTAGAATAAAAAAAAGTGCAAAACTTTTCTTATTTAATTTTTAAAATTTATCGACAGTTCTTCTGAGGATCACAGGGCAGTTTACAATATAAAAACACAAAATACATAACATAGTAACAACAAAAACAGTAGCCCCAAAACAGTTTGAAAGACCAAAGATTGATTGGTTAGCCAAAGGCCTGGGAGAAAAGGAATGTTTTTGCCTTGCACCTAAATATATGTAATGAAGGCACCTGGCGAACCTCCCTTGGGAGAGCATTCTACAAGTAGGGAGCCACAGCAGGAAAGGCCCATTTTCGGGTTGCTACTCTCTTGACTTCTCATGGAGGAGACACATGGAAAGGGCCTCAGTTGATAATCTCAGGGTCTGAGTCTGCTCATATTGGAAGAGGCCATCCTTGCAGTTCTGAGGTATTATTTTGTTGCACAATTCACTTTTATTCCGAAGGCACTTTTTATTTTGTACTTCGTTGTTCTTGCAAGGGCTGAAAGGTAAAAGATATTCCTACAACTTATACCTGTAATTCCCTTTAAAGAAGTCAGCTATTATTTCCATTTTCTTGTTAAAACCAAACAGCATGCAATTTGTATGAAATTGAAACCACATTTTTCACTTATATTTCCAAAAGTAAAATTTATGAGGGAAAGGGCAGCAGTAAAATAGTTACAATATGGTCAGCTATAATTATCTGCATGGTTGAAATGCATCAGTATTTAAAGATAATGAGATCTAAAATTTGCCAAGCATTTGTCTCCACCTGAAACCTCACTTCTGCTTTTTCACTAGAGAATGAAACTTACCGGTTTATTTGTGCCTACGCTAATACTCATTTTTATCTATGTAAAAAAGAACTACTATTGTCCCTAAATTAGTTTGGACTAATGTGACTCAGAATGGTTCAGTTTGCAGGATAAAATTCTGTCTGAGTAAGCCAGTATATACATAAGCTTTACATGCCATAAACAGCTCCCTTGCTCCCTCATTTTGCTCACGTGGGGAAAGAAGCCAGGAAGCCACAGTTCACCATAGCGTCCTCTCACGTGTGAACCAAAAACTGTGGTTAATAGGTACTAAAGAGGCCAGGATTTTGGAGCAAGTTTTTAAAAACCAAACCCAGACTTATTTGGAAACCATTAACCGTAGGAAAGGGGCTATGTGTGGGTTTAACCAAGCTCATGTATATCCTAACTTACTAAGTCAGGATTTTGCCATTCCTCCGGTTCCTCCATTCTTAGTCGTCCTGCAAAGAATGTTGTAAGATTATTTTACGCATAGTTCACCATTCATGCATGGTTCACAAATGACTTCCAGTTTTATACATTTCCCAACTTCAGCCATTTTACAATTCTATTGATATGTCCAAACTACCCCACCCCCTGAAAACATGTACATATTTTTTGAAACTGTTGTTATTGTTGTTATAATGATGCGAATACAGCTGTTTCTCTGAAAGCTGGTTGTTATGTGTATGAATGCATGGCTGCTGTTGCACATATTCAGCATTCCTTAAAGTAAAATAAATAACCAGAGCCAAACTATGTGAATTGGGAGCATGTATGTGTTGGAAATTCCTGACGATTAGTACCAAGATGATGGAAGCTAAATTGAAATGAGAAGTTAATATAACAAGCAGCATGGATAAAAATATAGATGATATAGGTATATACAATTATACAGTTGCAAAGGCAATAACCCGCACTCCCCAGGGCTGGTTCATTAGCTGGCGACACTGCTGTGGCCAGAGGGAGCAGTCACAACTGCTTCCAGCTAGGGGCCAAAAGGCCTCTGGCATCCTGTACATGGCTGCTGGCTGCTAGCACCATCGTGAGCAGTGAACAAGAAATACCAGGGAGGCTTAGATTCTGTGCCATGTGGTCTCTGAAGTGCAAGAATGCCTCAGGTTTGCTAGGGCTTAGCAGCCTGTCCTGACCATGTCCAGGATGGAGTTGGATGACAATGAGAATGGAGTGCATCTGCTTGGATTATGCCCTATGCTGGTATGGTGGGACAAAGCCCCCCTTCTGTCCCTGGCATTGCTGCAGCTTACCTGGGTGGGATGGGGCAAATTGGTGACAGGTCGAGACTATGTGGAAGCACCAGATGGATTTCACCAGGATGCAACCCCAGCCTCATCATACCCTGCTCTGTCCCAGCCATATCCAGGTAAATTGGAGTTACAGGAGGGTAGTTCCACAGCTGTGCCGCACCGCACCGGGCACTGCAGTGGTAGAGCAAACAGTTACATTTTTACTCAGATATTCCGAAGTACACTGCCTCCAACAGTGAAAGTCAGCAGAGCTAACTCCCAGGGGCTGTGGGGCTTCGGGCTCCACCATAAAATATTTGAGGGGGCTGGACCCTCACAAAATGGATGGGCATTCTCATTCAAATGGTGTGTGTGCACTGAGTCATGTGATCGATTATGCGGGATGGGGCTTCCCTAGGCCCCCCACAATATTTTGTTCAAGTTGGCACCCCTGGTGGAAGCAAAGCATCTCCAATCGGATTAGCAGCCATATCCTTTAAAAAAGGGATATGGCTACTAACCCGGTTGGAGTAGCTCTACTGCTACAGTTGGAGGCAGTGTTCTTCTGAATATCAGTTGCTATACACCACAGGTGTGAGCACATTCCATTTGTGGGAAATAGGTGTGAATATATCCCCTGAGAATACTGCTAGCCCCAATGGCTGTGTTCTGCCTCCACTGTTACTGGCATTATGCTGGGAATTCACAGATGGGCAGAGATTTGTCCTGCTTACAGGGTTCCCATAGGCATCTGGGCTGGCCACTGTGAGAACAGGATGCTGGACAAGATGGGCCTTTGGCCTGATCCAGCAGGCTCTTCTTAAGTTCTTACGTTAATTTACCTACATTCAGCATATTATAGCCATCCAAGATGTAAATATTTTAAGATGTGTACTTATTCCACCTTATTCTAGTATTGAAATATATACTTTACATGATATTAAACATTTGCAGAAAATCGGGCTGCAAGTGATTCTTGCCTTAGGATCTTTGTCTGCTCAACGCTTGTCTCTTTGTAACCTAAAATTTGCTATTCTTCCTTAGTTCAATCATATTTCTAAGGAGGAATGGAACAATTTTAGGTTAGCTTTCCCTTAGACTGTTCAGCCTATTTCCTATTCCCTTTTTGAATTAAAAACTGAGTCAAATGACAGGCATTTCGTACTATAAATTGCATTAGACAAGCTACTGTAACTATTTTTTGCTTCATTTACATTTAATCAAATTATACTTTATTTGCTATACAGAAAAAAAGAAGAATTCTGCAATAAATCAAATATTGCCTCACCAAGGGCCCACTTGAGGTAGAAGATAGTCACAGCGTTGGTGTGTGCGTTTGTGTATTGAATGTTGCAATAACTGTCAGGCTGAGAAAATTTACTTGCTGCTAAATTTTCATATGGAAGTATATTGTTTGTCTGTGGTCCCACCCCTGGGAGTATTTAGGTTAGTGTATTATCATTTGTATAATATAACAATCAGTGTTTGTGTATCTATACCTTCTTTTAAGAAGTTTTCACCACATTGAGAGAGTGCTATAAAGGAACCTATTTTTCCTAAGTGGGTTCCTGGTACCCTGTGCATTTAGCTATCCACAGCCTAAAGTGTAGGTGTGTTGAATCTCCTGCTTAGCCGTATCATCTTTGGTCCCTTAGGGCAAAAACCATAGTTCTGTGCAGAGCAGAACTAGGTTCAATGCATGGTATTTCTAGGTAGGGAAGGAAAAACTGGGGAGGAACCACTCCCAGTCACTGTAGACAATATTGAGTTGGATGGACCAGTGGTCTGTCTCAGTTGAAGGCAGACTCCCATGTTCCTACTCTATGGCATCTTAATTCAGTGTTACTATGTACATTGGTACCTCGGTTTATGAACTTCATCCATTCCCGAAGTCCGTTCTTAAACATAAACCATTCTTAAACCAAGGCGCACTTTCCCTAATGATGCCTCCCACCGCCGGTGCCCTTCCACCATTCGGGTTCTGTTCTTAGACCGAGGTAAAGTTCGTAAACCGGGACACCACTTCTGGTTTTACGGAGTTCGTAAACCGAATTGTTCGTAAACAGGACTGTTCTTAAACCAAGGTAACACTGTATAAATAATTTACTGTTGTATATCAGGGGGAGGGGAGCTATTGTAATGGCCTTCATCATCTGAAAAGGTTTGCCCATAGTGTTGTTTAGAAAGGGGAGAAAGATAGAAACAATAATTGATTCATAAGTCTCTTCTTACTCTCTCCTTATTTGAAGGGGGGAACCATCTAAGGTTAGCCTTTTCAAAGTAGTTTCCAGAGGAAAGGATTGCACCATCTTTGTATATTTCATGGAATCCTAGTCCTGAGCTGGACTTGCCGAGACAGGTTCTCCAAAATTATATCTGGAACTGCCTCTGGCAGATCAGGTACTATATATTAATATCATTACATTATATAGACGAGGAGGATACGTGTCACTAACACACACAATAATGCCAGCTCTCACATTTGGGGCTTCCCTTCGTATTCTACTTTCTTAGCCTCATCTCACCTAGACAATTGTGTGCATCTGTGTGCTGGTTCATTACTCAACAGTTGATGGTCTGTGCCTGACCCTGTCCACCAACTCCTTTGGAAAGCTTGTTTTCAGATTATGTCAAGTAATATAAAATTTTGTCTGTGGTATTTCACACGTTCAAGTCACTTGTTCATGCTAGTGTCATCAAGCAAGGAATGTGCACATGTGAAATATCCTTCTATACTAGTGTATAAAATGCACAAAGATGGATAGAATGGACTGCTGTCCACCTTACAGTACCGAACACAATTGTGGGGGTCTCTAGACATGACATCCCTGGCTGCATGGCAGTGACAGAGCTCTTATTGACTTTAGCCCAAGTGAAGTTTGGGCCGGTGATGTTACATTCTAGTACTTTTGGAACTTGAGAAGTTAATTAATGAACCATTGGATCGTACTTTACGTTCAAATGCGCTTCTCTCCTCACCATCACCCAAGCATCTTGTGTCTCAGTGAATATAGAAGTACCTCAATAAGATATCATCCCCAAGGAAGCTTTTCTTAAATACAAATATGTGTCTTCTTGAAATGCTGCACTCTGAAAACCCACTTACCAAAAGCCCTAGAGCATAAGTCACTCTTGATATTTAGACAGAATAACTTCCTCTCCTTAGCTTCCTCAAATGTGTAACAGATAAGGACCATCTATCAGTAAGTATTTTTACACACATATGATCGTGTAAAAGGTATCACTGCAAACTTCAGCACTCAAGAATATTAGTTGGGTTTTAAACAATCCCCCAAGGACTTTGCCTCCATAAAACAAAAAGTATTCTGCTGTTCTTTCTTTTTAGAAAGGTAATCCAGGTTTCCTAAGCTTTAAACTACTTAAGAGGCAACTCCTTAGAAAGGGAACAGGATTTGCTGTCCCAAATGAGACTACTGGCGCAACTCATCCAATGCTCTGCTTCTGACAAACAGCTATTTCTTATACTTTAGAGCAGGCATAGGCAAACTCGGCCCTCCAGCTGCTTTGGGACTACAACTCCCATCATCCCTAGCTAACAGGACCAGTAGTCAGGGGTGATGGGATTTGTAGTCCCAAAACATCTGGAGGGCCGAGTTTGCCTAAGCCTGTTTTAGACGGGATGGACCCAGAAACATAAAACTAATGTTGGATGCTGTTGAAAATGCAAAATTGTTCTATCCTGGTTCTTACAGCAAAACCCTATGCGTTGAAACATAAAAGTAGACAATGCACCTGTTGTGCTGCACAGGGAAAACTCAATCTCCTTCTCCTATCAGACATAGATAATGCACCCAGTAGTACACAGATAATGTGCCAGCTTTGCTGCCGCCTTGGCCCTTCCCCTCCCAGCAAGCAGCTGTGGTGTCACTGACCAAAGGTCAGGTGAGCTCTGCCATCCCACCAAGTTTTCTTTTATTGATGTCATGGATACCTGTAAATAAAGTTACATTGGTTGCCACAACCATGGGTGTGTGGTCAAATGAGGCCAAGACACTGAGTATAAAGGAGGAGGGGAAATCAGTAGCCAATAAGAACCGGCCTCCGAGGGGACATTAAGGTCTGAGGCTTTCAGGCTCTCAAACGCAAAACCATTTTTTACTACAAATATTTAAAAAATAAATTAGCTGGAGTGTTATGTTTAAGCAGATCCACAGATATGACCATTTTCTGTTTAAAATATGCATTTCTGGAATAAAATATTTTGTTTTTGTTTTTTTTACAAAAAGGACTTATGCATTGATATTTCTAATACTACATAGTTTGGGGAGGCACAAATAGTTTTGCGTGTGGAAAGTCCCAGGTTGAAATCCTCCATCCTCCATTTTGAAGAACCAGATAGGAGGCGATGAGAGTCTGGAGATGTGCTACCAGTCAGAGTAGGCAATGCTAGGTTATATGGATAGATAGTTTGCCTTGGTATTAGGCAGATTCCTATACAAAACCAGTCGTGACTCGCACTTCAATGCTAAACAAAGTTAAATACCACTGACACCAATGAAGTTTACTTCTAAGCAAGGGTGCTTGGGATTTCAACCTTGAAAGTAGCGGTTTGTCCAGCATCCATAGCTATTGATTAGTTAGATTACATTTTCATCATATAATTTCCCTTCTCTCATTATTTAATTTGACCAAATTGGTTTGCTCAATTTACTTGGGAATTCATATTGGCCCATGGGATGTGGCTTATTGCCAACTTCTCAATAGGCTAGTGGCTATTGCTGAAAAGATGCTTCACTTATTCCTCTCTGCTCAGTTATATTAAAAAAAAACTCTATATCTTTAAACAGTCTTGTAGAAGGTTGTTATTTATTATTTTATTTTTTCCCCACTATCACGTCTGACTTGGTGTTCTTCCCTACTGCGAGCCGTAAGGTGCTGTAGGCTTGTTCTAGGAGAGTAATAAGTATTGTTGTTAAGCAACTGTGGTGTTGAAATTCAGCTCCACAATGTCTGCCAGTATTTATCTAAAATACTTTCCCCGGTGCGTGTTGGAGTTCCAGTAAACCGTGTCTTATTGTGCGACCTTTTCATTTTCCAGTGAAAAGGGATCAGCTCATCAGATAAAAGCTACAAGCTGGAGTACAGGAAAAAATGCGTGCTCAGAAAATCCGAGCATGATTGAAAACAAGATGTGTTAAATCAATGCAGTTTATCGCCTGCCTATTCCTGGCAATTGCTGTTCTAAGCTCATTCTGAGCACACACTAGATGATAAAAGTAGAGTGTCACAGTGCTCACCAGGGTGTGAGGGCAGGGAAACATGTTTATCAGACAGGTTGCTATGATTTCCCCTCCTGATAACAGTTATTGTCAAAACTCTTTGGGATATAAGCTGAACAATTATAGGGGAAAGTAATGCCTCTGGCATTGAATTTAAAGGCTGCTTAAAGCTACAGAATTTCAGCTCCCTCTTCCCACCCCCTTAAAGGCCAGGCTACTTTAGTAATAATAGTTTAAATGCACTTATTCTCCTACTCTCCATGGTCAGTTCAATATTGTACTACTTCCATTTGGTGTACAATCTGCTAATTACTTCTGAAATGAAGGAAGGGCTGTTAATATTAGGATAGTAGGTGTGCTGCATTTAGAATGCATTTGTTGGTTTGGGGATGTTTCTTTACAATAGGTCTGTTGTGGGGTAGGTGGGGCTGGCACTCATGGGGACATTGGGGGACAGGGCCTTTTACCCCTACACAGTTTGAGTCCTGACATGTTCTTTTGCTGCTAGCCAAAATTTTATTTTTTCAAACCGTTCATGTTCAATAAAATTTCGTAAAGTTTTATTACACATTCTTTGCATTTACAAGCATTACTATTATAGATATTCCCTTTTTCTTTTTCCTCCTCCTGTTATTTTTACTATTATTATTAATTTAAATTTCTGGCCCACTATTCCTGCCAAAGACAAAAAATGAAGTAACAATACAACTAAAAATAAAATCAAAACATATCTAAAACATATAAAATCCATTACAAACATCTAAAAACAATCGTATACCACCACGGCTGATAATGTAAAGCTAACTAGTTATAGTATCTACCAGCTATCAAATACCTGGTTGAACAGGAATATTATCTTATGAACTGCCCTGAGATCTTTGGATGAAGGGTGGCATATAAAGTTAATAAATAATAAGAAGTAATATTTTTGTTATTCCTGAAAGTTAGTGAGGAAGGCAGATTCACCTCCCCTGGAAGTGTATTCCACAAATGAAGCACCACCACTGAGGGGAAGGTACTCTTTTAAATACTTGGGTCCCAAGCAGTTTAGGGCTTTATATGCTAATGCTAATACATTGAATTGGGCCCAATATCTCACTGGCAGCTAGTGCAGCAGTTTCAGGTTCGTTCTGTCTATGCCACCTATCAATGCTGCAGCCATATTCTGGTTTAGCTGCAGCCTCTGAACCATCTTCCAGGGCAGTTCCGCACAGAGTGCATTACAGTATTTTGGTCCAGGAATGACTGTAGCTGGTGAAGCAACCTAAACTGGGCTTAAGCATTCCTAGCTACAGAAGCCATTTGACATTCTAGTGTCAGGTTGGAATCCAGGAGGAGTCCCAGACAAAAAACGTCAGAACAGGCTGCCAATCTAATTCCCAGATACAGGAATTGCAAACCCACAGCACCTCCATCTTGTCAAGATTCAGCCTCAGATTATTGGCCCAGTCGTATGACCAACCATACCTTGCATAGGAGGAATGAATGTAATCAGATCTTAGTAAGCTTGGTGCCCTCTAGATGTTTTAGACTGTACCTCCAATCAACCCCAGCCAGCAGAACTGTATTGGCAGGAGCTGATGGGAATTGCAATCCAAAACTTCCTGAGAGCTCCGGGTTGGTGTAGGCTGTTATATATAAAGAGCTATCTCAAAGCTTCACCTACATACAGTTCCTTTAGTGGATCCACAAATGAACAGAACCAGCTTGAGAAATGTGTGTTTTCATCAGATATGGTGCATTTCTCACCATCTGCCCTTCTCCTTTCCCATATGCCATGACTATAGGTCTCTGCTCCAACCTACAGGCACTATTAGACAAAAAGACAGGAAGCCTTTGCTCATTCCATGGCTTGGTATATTAAATATCCCTGAATCATGCAGGCTCAGCATGGAAAGACCTCCTTTGTTCCTGCTCTCTGTTGGTGGCACATTATAGTCTGGTTTATGTAGGTTAATCTCTAAGGAAGCACATGTGTAATGGGAAGTTGTGTTTGTGGATGGATAATCCCTCTTTATGGTAGGGGATTGGTATTGCCTGTCTTAATTTTTTTTAAAAGTGTGCCACTCAGCCTTTGTGAACCTGGTGTTGGTTGGGAAGGATGGAAGTTGTAGCCCAGAACATCTGGAAGGCAACCGTTTGACAACGGTTGGTGTAGATAATGTGGGGTAGTAACAGGCACACATGTGGCACTGTCGATAACCACTGCAAATGTAAAAGTTAAGTTTTCCGCAATAGCTTTGCATTCCTCACTTGCTCAAAATTGCCACTGACATGTAGAGCTTATCCACACCTTTGTTTGCCCCACTGCTTTCCACTGGGGAAACCAGATCAGGTTTTCTGTGGATTATTGTTTGTTCCAATTTAGCACTAATGAGCAGGTTTTCCAGGGGAAGGCGGCAGGGCAAAGGCAAAACCACTTGTACCCATTCTTTCTAAGAACAGGACTAGCGGAAGTGTGGACAAAGCCTTAATTTTGAAGCCAGGTTTCTGGATTATGTTGAAGGTGTGTGTGGGGGGGGGGTATTATATGGTACCTCGGTTTTCGAACATAATCTGTTCCAGAAAACTGTTTGAGTTCCAAAACCAGGGCCGTCTTTAGCATATGTGCTGCCGGGGTGCAACGATCCACCCAATACCCTCAAATTTAGTTTAGCCACCCCCAAATTTAGTTTTGTTGAGCTTTTCTGTGGGGGTGGGAGCCAAAGTTGTTGACATTTTTTGGGGGGGGGACTCAAAGTAGTTGAACCTTTGGGGGGGATTCGCTCACCAGTAACAATGACACAGTGGAAAAAATGCTGACTCATCGGGAATATTTGACGCTACGGAGTAACAGACTGAGGGGAGCGGAGACTTTCACTCCATTGCTTTTCACTGCTGCCGATCGAGAGGGACCAGTATACAGTAGGTATACATTGGGTGCCCCCCAGAATTTGGCGCCCGGGTGCTACGCACCCCTTGCACCCCTGGGTAAAGATGGCCCTGTCCGAAATGTTCAAAAACTGAAACTACAGCTGACAGTTAGGCTTCAGGGTTTTTTGCTCAGCAGAAGCCACGTTTCTTGTTCAACTTCTGAGGTGTGTTTGAAAACCGAAGCATTTACTTCTGGGTTTACGCCGTTCGAGTTCTGAAACATTCGTCAGTGGAGACGTTCAAAATGCGAGGTACCACTGTATATATGTATGTATATAATGTATGTGTATATATACATATAAATGTAGCATAGTATGTATATGGTCATGTTTGACAACAGCAGGTCAAGTGGCCCCCTCTGCACCTTTAATTGGAATAAAGAGCAGTTGCCATAAGAACCCAAGGACCACAGGTGCTAGTTTTGTAGTTTGATTTGGTTGTGAAATGTTATTTATAATCTGATGAATGTGCTGACTGTTTATTTAGACTCTAGGTTGCTGCGAAATTGAAATCTTACATTTCTTATTAGCTACATATCTTTCTATTTTGAGAAAAGAATTACATCATGCTGCACTACCATTAAGAAAAGGAAATTAAACTCCCAGGAATATGTTTAAGTGAAAGAGACAAACAAAGTCATAAAAAGCAAGGAAAAACTGAGTTAGTCTTGCAATAGCCTCTGTAACACCCAAGCCTTATGTCTCCATAGTAGGATGTTGCTCCTCCCACTTCCATTTTCCATTGCCTATGGGAATAAACACTTTTTGGGGGGGCAGTTTAATGAAAAGGAAGCTTTATACAGTAAAGGGTAGATCATATTAACAACAACCACAACAAAAACAGTCCCAGCGCTTGTATGGTTCCATTTAATGGCATTTAATTAAGAAAGAAAACTTTCTTTGCATGTGAGATTTGCAAAATATACTCTTTCCATTGATGATGTGTGTGTTAAGTAGATTTTTATGCTTCCCCGGGGGCCAATTAAAGCCCTAGTTGCATACAAAGGTGCATGGTTGGGAACTTGCCATATCAATCTTGTGGCTCTGTTGTGTTGCCACTGCTTGCTGAGAAGTATATGGTCAGAGAGGGACATGGGGTTTCCTGGTGAATTTGGGTTGGTTTGTTTTTGCCATGTTTCCTAGTTGCCGTTGTCTGCATTGTCTCATAAGCAGAAAAATAAATGCTTGTTTGCCATATTTATTTATCTACCTATCTATCCCATCAGATATGTTTGCTTGTCATTGCAGTAACATGTGCAAGGTGTCTTCTTCAAGGGATATGTTGCACATCAAGAAAGTCGTTTGAAAATGTGGTATGAAGGATTGAAGAATATTTGTGGTCATGCCTAGAGGCAAAGGAGGTTCTGGTCAGGAAGGCTTATCACTAGAGCTCATACTGAGAGCTCATATGAGAGGTTGGGGCTCCACTTTTTCCCTGCTCTGAACCAGGCCCTTATCTAGGCAGTGCTACCTGCTCCCGTTTTCCCTCTTCCTGAGGGGGATTGCATAGATTTATTTTGGCACTTCATTGGCAGTCCTGAAGCTCACTATCTCTACCAGCCCTGGAGATGATGAGGGGCAAGGACAAAAGCTGGCCAGGAACCCAGGCAACCATTGTGGAGACTTCTGGTTTGGGTTGAGAGTGTCTTGATCTGGCTGCTCCTCAGTTTCTTTGACAACATGGGGGCCTGTCTGCTGGAGGGCCTGTCTGCTCTCTCCCTCAGCTCCTCCCAAGGAGACTCCAGGTTCCATACCTGGGTAGTACTGAACCCTGAAACCACCCAGGTTTCTTCTAAACTTCTGGGTTTCTGTACTGCATATCACAACCTCATGTGAATGAAGGATGTCAAGGAACACAGTCATGTGGCAGCTTTTTCTTATAGGCCCTGTTAAGTATACCACCTGCTTACCATATCAGTCCTCTGGACTGGGTGGGAAACGTCTTGATGTTAGCTACCACATAGAAGAGTGCTTTTCGTGTTTTTTTAAAGGCCTCTGTGTGAAATAGAAAACATGTCAATTTAGTTAATAAGCAGAAAGGTGAGAAGCAGCACTTAGGAAAAAGAGACACGACATAGTAGTAAAATTCTTTCCTTTATGACGAGCTGTGTGCCTTTTGGACAGGTTGCCTTGGTCTTCCATGTGGAATGGAAGGGATAAGTACAGGAAATACCCAGTGATGTGGGATTTGAAGAGATTTGATTAATTGAAATGAGCATGCTAGAAACCTATAAAAGCCTCCCTAATTCATGCATGTGTATTTAATTACGGGGATCTAAAGCTACCATTTTGTTAGGCCTAGAGCTTAACTTTTCTGTGTGAGCAGAACAACATTCAATAATGGTTGAAAAGTTTACTTCAC
Source organism: Podarcis filfolensis (assembly GCF_964270895.1). Taxonomy (NCBI): domain Eukaryota; kingdom Metazoa; phylum Chordata; class Lepidosauria; order Squamata; family Lacertidae; genus Podarcis; species Podarcis filfolensis. The sequence continues at coordinate 57,981,107 of NC_139605.1, forward strand.
TGAGGTCCAGCACCGAGGGCCTTCTGGCGGTTCCTTCACTGCCAGAAGCGAAGTTACAGGGAACCAGGCAGAGGGCCTTCTCAGTAGTGGCACCTGCCCTGTGAAACGCCCTCCCACCAGATATCAAAGAGAACAACAACTACCAGACTTTTAGAAGACATCTGAAGGCATTCCTGTTTAGGGAAGCTTTTAATGTTTGATGGATTACTGTATTTTAATATTTTGTTGGAAGCCGCCCAGAGTGGCTGGGGAAACTCAACCAGATGGGTGGGGTATAAACAATATATCATCATCATCATCATCATCATCATCATCATGTCTTATCAAAACTATGCTTATGTCATGGTTTGAAAACATTTTATAAGTTCCAGAGTTACAGTGTTATGAGAAGGATTAATCTCAAAATATAACTGGGAGGGGGGCATGTTTGGAAGAAGAAAAGAAGAGGCTTTCTGGCACCACAGTGCTAGTTGTATAATTCAAATGCTTGATGTTTAGAGGCAATTTTTGTAAGTATTTTAACGCAGCTGGATGGATGGAGAGGGGTTGAACTAAAATAATAGAGAAAAATGTATGAGAAGCCACAGAAGGGAGAGAAAGAGATAAATAAATGAAACCATTGTTGCATGTGAAACAAAACCCCAAGCTTTGTCCTTCGTCTTGGGGTTTGAGGTATCTCCACTATGCTTCTATGTAGTATATTTATTTTTCCTCAGATAATAACATTATAATGTGTCTAATTCAATTATTCCCCACTGCATCTGAGAGGGTTTCCCAAGACTACCCTAAGCTATCAGTTCCACATGATATTTGAACAGGTTCTTTTAATTGCTGATATTAAGTGTTGATCATTGTGCTGTAAGTTGGCAGCCTGGCTGGAGATACAGATTCCACCCTTCTGTATATCAGACAGTCTTTCAATTAACATTCAAAAGCTTTATTGATACAGCAGGAGCTCATTATGTGAATTATTAAAAAAAAATAGACAATCCTTTTAATTCTGATTTTGAAACAAAATAGAAGATCCAAAAACTTGTATTTTCTTTGTATATTTGTAAGCGTTATCAATTTATTTAGTTCAGAAGACACATTTTTCTTAAGGATATTAAAGCAAGATGGATGACAAATTAAGTTACAATTTTGGAAACATGAAAATAATTTCACCTCCAGCTCTGATTTTACATTTTTCTGTTAAGTGTGTTGGATTTTACGAGCTACTGCTTCAAAAAGGCTGCATAAACAGCTTCCAAGGCTTCCACTCTTCAAGTCTAATCTGAAAGAAAGTTCTTCCTCAAGGGTTTAAGTAGTAATTCATAAAATGGAAAGAATAATAAATATTGTGCCTTAACTCATACACTAGCATAGATAGACAGATTTTGTACACCTGGGTGTAATTTTAGTTAATTCACACAAGAGACAGGTTGAAAGTTTACTGTTTAGATAGGAGAAAATGGCTTAAATCTCATATTTGCAAAAATGATTACATTACCTTAAATGAAAATGCTATTCTATTAGCTACTTCAATAAGCATTGCATTTTTAAAAGTATTTTAATAAAAAAGTTGCCTGAAGTTCCACGCAACTTAAAATACATAAGTGAGGTGAAAGTACTTACTTTGATTTAGATGTCTTTTGGAGATGTAATTATTGGCTTTTTACTCACCTATGTAAAACAATGTACTTTTGTAAATGGATTTCTGGCCACTTTAATCCATTTTTTCCTTCTTTCTCTATCTCTTTTTTTTTAAAAAAAAACCATAAAAAGTAAGCACAGTCAATCAAAGAATTTTAAGGTTTATTTCCTCTTTAGAAATGATTGATAGCCTTTTAGATTTACAAGCTGACAAGTTAAAGGGTGCTATTGGTATAATTATGTACTATATTCACAGTATTTCAATTTAAATGTCCTTTTAAAACCATGAGATTATCATACCTGTATTTTGAAAAGTAGGCCAGTCAGTTTGGGTTGGTACACAAATTGCTTCCATTAGCCTTGGGACCTATTTGAATTTAATACAGTTTTTAAAGTTGGTAGTACTTTCAGTGTACTTTTGAAATTTAGGGTAATGGGAATGCATTTTAACTACAGTATGTGCTAACTTTGTTTTTAATGTATAGATGGATGTCAAGAACACAAATACTGACTGTTAGACTAAAAGTTTTTTTTTTTAAAAAAAGAAAATTGTATTGATATTTTTTTCCGTCTGTGGAAAAAAAAAGATTTTATAGAAGGACATTGGGGAATGAAGGAACATATTTTATGTATGGTAGAAGAGGTTGCATTCAACCCATCTCTCATTAAAAACAATGGCAAAAAGAGTCTATAAATGAATCCATTTATTCACCTATACAAAGTAACAAGTTAGCCCAGAATTTCACCAGAATAATTGCAAGAGATTTATTTTATCTCCAACTTGAATAATAGCAAGGCTGGTCTTCAAAGCTGTGCATTTGTCTATTATTTATTTATAGAGAGATAGAAATATCTTTATCTCACCCTTCTAGTGCCTATGAACTATGAACAGGGTAGCTTACCACAAACAAAAATTGCAATGTCATAGAAAACAATTGAAAAAGTCAACAATAAATATACTTCAAAAACATAACAATAAAAATATAACAAAAGGGAGAGACCACAGATTAAGCGTAACCTCAAATAAAACAGTGGGTAAAAGCCTATTGCAATAAAAATGTCCTTAAAGGTAAAGGTACCCCTGACCGTTAGGTCCAGTTGCAGACGACTCTGGGGTTGCGTGCTCATCTCGCTCTATAGGCCAAGGGAGCCGGCGTACAGCTTCCGGGTCATGTGGCCAGCATGACTAAGCTGCTTCTGGCGAACCAGAGCAGTGCACGGAAACGCCGTTTACCTTCCCACTTGACATGCTTTCGAACTTATCAACTGGTAAAAGGCAACCAGAGAGACAGCCACCTACAGTACAAGGGGTTATGCAGTATTGGTGCAGCCACTGAGAAGGCCCTGTCTTGTGTTGCCATGACCCATTCTTCTACCCTTTGGGTGGTGCGCAGAGAATGACTCCCAACAGTGGATGTTTGGTGCGGTGGGGCTGTGTCGCTCACCTGACCTCCTTCCTTCTGAGATGCTGATGCATACAAAGATGGAGAGAGGTAGGGATGAGCCAGCGATGGTGTAGACACAGTTCAAACAGAGCAGTGGCACACTGGTGGCATTGAGCCAGGGGGCAGCAGTGGTCCTGAGCTGGCGTAATAAGGCCCTTGGTCCTATGTTGGGTGGCCCTGGAGGTTACACTTCCAGGTTACCGGGGGCAGGGGTACCACTCCAGTATACACTGAGATGGGAACTCTCCCCAGCAACCTATTCTGGTAACCTAGCAGGTGGGGCAGGGCAGGGCAGGGCATCCATTTGATGGATCCTTGCCCTATGCTATGCCAAACCCCAGTGTACTGTAATCACCAAAATGGTTGCCCTTTTTTCACCCACATTCTCTCACACCCTCCTTCACTGTGCCTGACACACAACTCCACACTAGCATTTATTTATTTATTTATTTGCTTCTATCCTAAGGGCTCTTCATGTGGTTAATTTTTTGTGAGCTTTGCATGAACCAATAGTGGTTTTAGGATTCAGCGATTGGATTTCTCTTCCTAAAAGCACATCATGTATTTCACAAGGAAAATATACATAATTTTGTTTGTCTGGAAGCACAACAGACTTTTCCTTCTGCTTTTTTTTAAAAAAATCCACAATCAAAAAGGATTCCATCTAACAACATAATAATGGAAAACTTGAAAAGCAGGGTACAAAGCATTTAACAAATGAATTGTATCTCAGATTATAATTGTTTCTTGCTCAAAAGCTGTTTATAGAGAGCAAAACTTGCTGCCACCTTTTCACAGATACTCAACCAAAGCCTTGCATCTCACCTCAAACAGTGCGTGAACCACAGCTTCACAGTCATTACTGATTTGAATGGAAAGGAGCAAAGGGAGAGTTTGCTGTGATAGTTTCCAGATTGCCCCCCCCCATACACACATATTGCAATTCAATACACTCTTCGATGTTGCACCTTGCCCTACTGCTTATTATATAATTATTATGTTTGTTGTTTCAGCTCTGAATGAACCCACCATTGACTATGGTTTCCAAAGGTTACAGAAAGTCATCCCAAGGCACCCCGGTGACCCTGAACGCTTGCCAAAGGTCAGCCCAAAGTGATTGTGACTGTGTGTTTGTGTCTTTCGACGCCTAAGTCGGTAACAGCATTTTGATTTTTTTTCAGAAGAGACTTTTGGTACTGTCCAGATCATTGTCATGTAGGATCGATGTATGGAGAGGGGAAGTTGGATTATGCCAGCTGCCCCCCTTCAGTCTCCATTCAGGGACCAGGACCCAGTTCACAAGCTGTATGTGTATAGACTCTATATATCCAATCTATATACTGCAATTCTGCAAGGTAAATAGCACACCAACAGAGTCTGCAAGCTTCTACATGCCTAGGCTCTGTACAGAACCACTGATAAGCACATGAGAACAGGAGTGTGGCGACTTCATGCATTCCTCATCCCAGATGACATGCCATCATTCTTCATATGCACTACTACCTCAGAAATACAACCCAGAGGCTCAACAAACATACCTCCATTGCATCCTTTGAGAAATAAACAATCTGTCCTCAGTCTTAATATTGACTATTTAATTTCCACTAATTCACCAGCTGCTTTTTTTTAAAAAAGGGGGGCCTGCTTCAAACGTGTTCAGCTGTTTGTTGTAAATTCCAAAGGACTTATCGAAGGGGCAATGGGCTGTTCATTTGGTTTTCCTTACAATGATTGCTTTTGAGATATGCCTCTGAGTGTAGCTTCAGGGCTCTTGACCAGCTTCATAGCAGGGTCTGTAATTTTCAAGTTTTAGTGTACTCAGCGCCTAAGGCCAACTCACCCATGAAATGTTGCCTACACATCTATGCAGTTGTATATGGGGGGTGGCATATGTGTAGTTTTAGAATCACAAGGTAAACATAATGTGGCATTTGATTACGTAGAACATCTGAATACCAAGAATCTGGATTGTGACTGGAAAACTGCTTTGGCAAAAAAACAAACAAAAAACCCCCACCAAACGCCAAAAGGCACTTAAATCTTTCCAATAAACATGGAAATGACAAAGCATAGACCAGTACACCGAGGGTCTAAGCTTATTGTGCCTTAGTGTAATATTTTCTTTTGGCTAAATAAAGTGAAACAATGTTTTGCAGCATTTCCCATGAAACCTAAATGGGGTTATAGTTGACAGTGGCTCCATGGTTTAAATAAATCCATGAGCAAATAAACATGCCCTTCTGTTTGTATGCCTACAATTAGCACACATTAAGAATTTGAAGTTGGATGTGAAGTTCAAGACTCATTTATAGAATGCAGCACAGGTGGGCACCTGTCTCCTTCTGCACTTTTGACACTAATGGCTGAATCCCTCTCATTTGTTGGCTGCGGAATAAAGATAGCAGATGTTGTGAGTAAGCCTGAATTCTAGGAGAAAGCATGGCTGTTAAATCGTATAGTTTTTTGTTAGAGTTTTGGTCACTTCATTACAGGTAATATGGTCTAAGCTTTAGAGAGTGGTTGATTTCTAAAAAGATTCAACGTTGACACACTATTGATATTTTAGGTTGCCATTAAATAAAAATAGTTGGCTGACATTAGAAGATTGCCATTTAAAGTAGCTGACTGTCAGTAGGAGGAGTCAGTTTAATTCTTCCTAGGAGCTGGAGTGTGTGTGGTCATATGTCTTTCTAGTGACTAAAATTTTAAGAAGATCTGGTCTGGATCAGGACCACGGCATGGGGCCAACATGAGGCACTACACCTAAAATTTAGTTTAAAACCCCACAAATGCAGTTACTCAGAATCAGTGGATTCTTACCTAGTTTCACCCTTGTCCCTACTTGTTTTCTTTCATACCCCTAATATGGCCTTTGAAACATCTTCCTTTCTCAATTTAACTTCCACAGTGATGTAAAGGAGGAACAACATATACTTAAATACAAAATTTGATGATTCACTAATTGGCAAGGGTGTGGGAAGAAATTCCTAAATGTCAACTGTATTCTCTTGGGTGGCTGCAGTTGTCATCACACTGAGACCGGGCAGTCATCAGTGGTTAGTTTTGGTTGTGTATAAAGTCCAAAATCGGGGATTACTCCAAAACAGTGACACTCCGACAGCTGAAGGGCAGAGTCATATACAATTTGCTGGGAAGCAGCTCTTTTCTTTCTGAAGGTCAGCAGAAATATGTATACATTCCAGTGCATTTTCTAAGTGGGTCAGTGTTTACTCAGCAAACGATTAGAGCAGATGGTGTAATTTAGAATCCATGGCAAAACTTTAATATATAAGGAATAGGAAGAACGACATGGATCCTTTTGCTATATTAATCTGTGCCTTTGCAATGTTTTCCTGAAGGTGGAAGACTCTTTTCATTTTTTTGCGTGTGCTTTGTCAGCCTAGTTGAAGCAACGGAAACATGATTCTAGTGCCCCATGCAGTTGGTTGTAATGTTTTCTTAATGCTTATCCCAGTGGCTTGGCCCAGTCGCAGGCACGATCTCCATAGCAGCACAAGCCACCTACAAGGACACAGAAACTTTCCAAGGGATAAAGCTGAACTTTACGGCCAGCTTCAGCACCAACATATGAAAGAGTGGTGTAATGTTTAAACCAGCCTGTATGTTTAGACCATGTCACTTAAGCAATTTGGCCAAATATTGAAGCATAGGAAGGTGCCTTATCCCAAGTCCATCTAGCCAGTGTCACAGTATTGCCTACCCTTAATGCCAGGAGCTCTCCAGGGTCTCAAGCAGGATTTCCTACCCATACTTGGAGATTTGGGCCAGGGAACCTGTGGTCCTACAGATGCTGGTGGATTGAAACACCCATTAGTCCCAATAGGCATAGCCAATAATCCTGCATGTTGGAAGTTGTAACCCAACAGCATCCGAAAGGCTACAGTTTCCTTATTCCTGATGCTGGGGATTCAACCTAGGACCTTTCACATGGCCCTTCCCCTTGACTGAACTGGCTGTATTGATTTTAAAATCCTTATATATGCCAATACACACATGTACACAGTGAAATGGTGGAACAAATGAAAAGCCCCTACCCCTATAACTAATTCTTTTTTATTCTAGGAGCAGCAGTGCTTTGGGGCAAAAAGTAGATGCCACAGTTTTGAAGAAAGCAACAAATGCTGCATTTGTGTATTTTGCTCCGTGGAGCTGAAAATATCTAGTAAATTGATCCTGTGGGAGTAATAAATACACATTACTTTATCTTGTACTTCATGTCTTATACCCCTGAGCCTTGATAGAACAACACCACTTAATAGACTTAAAAAAAGAGTAATTACAGTCATTGGTTGTGTGATTTTTCAGGCCTTCCAGCCCTGCCTGACCTTCTAATTTAGCTCACCGTGTCTAACTAATGCATTTATATTCATCTTTTATGAAGCATGTGTAGTACAAAATTGACTTTGCAGCCTTAAGCAAGCTGTCTTACCAGGTTGAGGGTCTGGTTAGTCCTACATTCTGTACGGTGCGGATGTGGTTGTGTTTGTGACAAATTCTTCTTTGTGATTCTAATCAATTACTTGTTTTTATCTTTTGGAGAGGAGAGAGAGAGAGAGAGAGAGAGAGAGAGAGAGAGAGAGAGAGAAATATTATTTGTTTCGTTTTCCCACCTACCTTTTGAAGAGCTGTTATACATTCCAGCATTATTTACAGCCAAACATGCATGCAGAAAAGATGCAAGCATTTCTAAAATGATTACCACTAATGTTTCTGCTTGTCAGGAGTGCTTAAATTTCCCTGCACTTTGTCTTAAACCTTATCACGGTTACCTTTTAAGAATTACTGATGTATAAGATCATCCGGGGCTGATTTGTAAACACCGCTGACAGTTTATGATGAATGATGTCGCAAAATGTTCAATATGCTTCTTTGTCACATCCGTACATGTACGCATTAAGAAGTGGATTAAGGGAAGACTAGAGGAATCCCCTTCTGAAAGAACCCTTGAGCTAGAGAGCACACAGACAAATCTCTCTCCTGTGTTTTCTCATAACTTCCTACCCAGTTCACCCATCCAGTGGAGCACAATTGTTCTCTCTGCATTTCTTTTCTCACCATATGGTATCCTCATTACCATACACTAAGGGTCCATATGGGGAACTTGTGAAGTGAACTGTATTCATTTTAACTGCCAGATGAGCAGCCTTTTGCTTTGCAAGCTTAGCTTAAGTCATCTGCTGCGTTTATGTTGTTATGGCAACACAGTACCAATAAAAAATTCTAATCTACTGTAAGTATCTCGGATCACAGTATTTTAAATGTTTGCTGTATCTGTCCTCTAAAGTGAGGATGCTTGTTCTTTTAGTGTGACAAAGGGTTATTGCCAGCTCCAGCAGGTGGCAGTAAAGAAATTATCTCTCCCCCCCCCTTGCATAAGTCATATAATTACAAACCAGAGTTATATTTCAAACATGTTTGTTGACTGCACCTTTGGATTTTCTTGGAAGGAGAGTCTTTTTTTTTTTTTGCATGAGAAAAATTCAGGCAGAAAATCTTTGGCTAAAAATGGACTTTGAAGCAGATCTTATTGGAATTCTGTAGCTTTAAAGAAGCCTAGTTGAATCTCTCTCTCTCTCTCTCTCTCTCTCTCTCTCTCTCTCTCTCTCTCTCTCTCTCTCTCTCTTGTGTGTATGTGTGTCCTTCCCTGTGTCCTAAATTTGCTCATTCCAACACCAGACTAATTAAGAGCACCTTAAAGTACTAGAAGCAAGCGGCAGCATCCTTAAATATAAATCATTTTCACCTCTGCAGGCCACATGATATGTTGCATCTCTGTCTCTCTGCCTATATTGAAAGTGAATGTTTGTAGTCTCACTTCATCAGTTCACATTAGCCTCATGCTGAATATTTAAACACAGAACAATTTGAACACACCATGAAGAGACGCACTTTCCGTTGGAACTGCAAAGGCTCATCCAATAATAATTTAGTAAATCAGCCATTTAGTGACTCGCTTCTACTCTGCATTGTGCCAAATGCTATTCAGCTCAACTGTGCGCCAGCTAGAACTGAAATTCAGACTCCAGTCACGTGGCGGCACTCTGTTGTTCATTGGCGAAATGAGACCGAAAATTCCCTCCTTGGATACAGTGATTTATCACAGATGAAGCAGAGTGACAAATGCAAGCAAGAGTCACTGCAGGCTGCACAATCTATTCTAATTACATTAATATTGTTTTGGAATTTCCATGTGTGGGGAATAAGGCAATTTAGATACTGCATTTGTCGTTTTAGTCCTCTGCAAATATCAATAAGGAGCACCAGCTGAGTAGCAGTAGGAAAGAGTAAATGAAATCTCTAGTTTCCAGCTCAATGCAAGGGATGTTACAGGTTGGCACCTAGTTGGATATACTTGAAAAATTGTTTCAGATGCTGGGACGTTCAAGTATATTGGTTCTTGTGAACTGCTTGTCGCATTGTGGAGAAGGAAATGTTGTTCGAGTGCATTACATGTAAATGTCTTTATTTATTTTTGTGTTGTTTCTAGCCTTCCCTTTAACAAGTGAAGTTTGTTAGTGACTGCTTCACTCTTTTGCTATTTCAGGTGTGGGGTCTAAAAAGCTTTTCATGAGATACAGCTCTTTTGATACACAATTTGTGACTAACATTGGGTGAAATAATAGGTTAGAATGACATTTCATGTTGTGGAAAGTGATGATCAGAAAGGGTTACACGGTGCTTCACAAGACTTCTAAGATAAGCCAGTTGTTGGGTTTCATTAGAATAGGGATGTGGAGCCTCCAGCCCTCCATGTATTCTTGGACTCCAGCTCTCATCAGCCTGTCTCCATGGCTAATAATCAGGAGTGATCCCTGCTTTACACCATTAGGTATGCTCTCTGTTTCTTATGGTTGACTTTCACAGCTCTGCATTGTTGTAGAGGAACAATTTCCCCCATGAATCAATTCAATTTTCAATGATTCTAACTTGTGGTGCATTAATCCAAATCCTGTTAGGCTAGTGTGAGTGTGCCAAAAAGTACCTGATATGCTTCTTTTAAAAATTATTTAAATCCCCTTGGGATTAGTGACACATCAGCCAAGTCCAATTTAGTATTGCCTTGAACTTATTAATTGACTATTCAGTTTAAAGAAACTATTATGGTAGCTCAAAGGTTCTAACTGCACGATAACTTTAAGTGCATAGTTGTAGAATCTGGATTCATGCAGGTAGATATCATGATTTAAACCTTTCCCTTCCTGATTAAATTTTCCTCCTAAAACTGCTCTTGGTACACCCCCTCCCAAACCCCCCCCACATTCATGTGGATGAACTGTTACCTTCACTGAGCATTCCCCCTGATATCTGGGTCAAACTACACAATATATTAAACAGCAGCTATGTGCTCCCCTCCACATCCAGACTGGATTTGTGGCATGGGTATGAGCACAAATAGCAGCTTCTTTTGGGTGGCAAATAATACCTTTGCGGATCATATTTTCATCAAGGAAGTAGTGAGAATAGCCAACTCCCTCCTTCCCTCTTCTCATGCCTCCAAGCCAATCCAGTCTAGATCAGAAGAGGGCATAGCTGTGTTTCAGGTTTAGGAGCAATTACTACACTCTGACCCCTTCCTTGATTGGCAGTGATGTGCCGCATTGGGAAGCCAGGTGAGCATCTCTGCCCTGCCCATGCCACCCCAGTGACTGCTATTGACAAAAGGGCAGCCTGTGTTGTATGTGCAGACATTGGCCTTAGACATTTTGCACCCAAAGCAATAAAAAGTCTAAATGACACACACACCTTTTGTTTTTCAGATCTTGACTGAAAGTCACAAAAATGTCTTTTTTTACGACACATAGAAGGTGGGAGGCAGGAAAATGGCACCTCCTTGAAACTTGTGTCTGAAGTGATAATTTCATATTGCACTGTGATACGCCAAGTCCAGTTGACTGTGTTGATGTATGTTTTCCCTTCTCGTGTGTTTGACAAACAGTATTTTCACTCAGACACGTATTTCAGCAACTGAAAACCAGTTTGTTTATAGTGATATTTCTGAATATGGTAATTACCTGGTTTGGAATATGAATTGGTTCGGTCCCTAGTGCTTGGCTGTATTACAAACAGAGTGCCATTTCTCTGCAAAGCTCTTTCCCAGCTCAGAATACCAAATAAGATTCTGGGTATACTTAGAATACACCATTCACCCAAAGCCAACTACCTTGTAGGTTCATGCACAGACATGCACTTACAAAGCATTACTTTTACTGAGACTTGACTTTCATTGACTGGATAACCCAACCAAGCAGCCTTTTGTTTCATATCATCTCTGTTTAGGTCAGATGATCCTCTTGTTTCTTGTCCCCTTCCCCATCTAGATCTAAAACCCTCTCTCATTACTGGTTGGTTTGTGGGAAGGGGGTGTAAATTCCTAGATGGTTTTTCACTATAACAGATGCCGTACAATGGATAAAGGCTGGTGAAACCAAACTACAGTTCCTAGAAGTCGATATGATGATGCACATTCAGTCAGCACTGTCAGTGTGTGCACGGAAATCATATGAACCAGTATAAAACCAATGAAAAGGGTTATTTTTGGGAAAGGGTTACTGAGGTGAGGAAGCTCATAGATCCCAAGCTAGTTCTGCCCAGACACTGAGGTCCAGCGCCGAGGGCCTTCTGGCGGGTCCCTTGCTGCGAGAAGCCAAGTTACAGGGAACCAGGCAGAGGGCCTTCTCGGTAGTGGCACCCACCCTGTGGAAAGCCCTCCTACCAGATGTCAAAGAGAAAAATAACTACCAAATGGAGATGCCTAATGGGGCAAATTTGGCTTGTGAGCTAGAGGATCCCCACCTGTGCCTTAGTGACATCCTGCCACTGTCCCTGAACTAGCATCCTTTTCTCAAAACTACTGCATTCTTCTAGTGTCTATTAATTAGTTATTCTGGAATTGTCAACGTCAACAGAGGTTTCTTGAGATAAGTATACCCAAACCTAAAGGGTTTCTACAGGCTCCATCTTGTCATTTGTTGAGTGAGATTGATGTTTTGAAATCCCTTAATGTTGGCGCTTTAGGATAGCCACATATAGCTTCATTGTTGCCTGCTTAAGCCTGAAATCCCAAGAGATACTGTATGTTGTCTTCCCAAATGAAACACAGCTATTGCACAGTTCACTAAGCTGGGCATAAAGAGATCTTCATTCTTACTATTTTGATGTCATAATAATGTGGAGGAAAGAGTATACGGCAACAGTCCTAATTCCTTCCTAAGAAACATGGGGTCTGCTTTTAATGTCTGACACATGAAAGCTGAACCAGTTTGGTCAAATGAATGCAGTCCTGTTTCTTTCGTAAGGGTTCCTATGCAGGAGGGCCACACTTTGTGATCCATCGCTATAAAGTCAGCTATCCCAGCCCAGCTACTTGGAGGTTGCTCAGTGGAACTTGCAGCTCTTAAAACTGTGCTACTGCTTATGGAACAGTAATTGAGGCACCACGGGTAAAAATTACCTGGTGTAATAGGCAGTGAATAATTTGCGCTCAATATGATTTGAACTCAAATCATTCATTTCTTACCACTTGGACTAATTTATTTGTTGACCTTCTAATATCCATAGCTCTTCAGTAGTATTAACGGCAACTCAGACAAAATCTCATGTCTTCATTTTACTTCCATTGATTTTTTTTCATTAAGGCAATAACCAGCTCCCCCCCCACTCTTTTTCTGTTTTAAAAGTCAATCATTTTGCTTACAATGATATAAATCGTTTAGACAGTAACATCCTCTGAGTACCTCTGCAAGAAAACTCAAGACTGCCTTTTACAACAAAGATCTATGCACTCTGCCTTTGCCTAGGTGGTAACCATATTCATGATTTGTAGCTGATGGATTAAGATACTGTAGGTGATACACTTGTATGGGATAGATCTGGCTCATACAATATGAGTGTGCAATGCAATTTGTTTTTGTTTGCTTAAAGAAACACATTTCAGTATGTCACGGTTTTGATTTTCCACCCTGACGGTCTTGTATATTGCCCAGGGAATCTTAAACTCTGCCTGGTAGCTGATCAAATTTTTCCACAGCTGTTTGTTTTTATTTATTCATTTAAAAATGAAGAGCAAGGAGCAATGAAAATATAGTCAATGTTTTTGTGACCAGTGTTGGGGATAAAATAAACAATCCAGGCCCTCCACACTTCCCTCCCCTCCCCCTAAATGTTATTAATATATGCTTAGGAAGAATGGTTGTATCTGTCATCACTGAGGCCAGGCAGAACAATAATATTAAATGTAGTGATAGTTATCAGAATGCTGGAGGGGCTAATATCAAGTACCTTATGCCCCCGATATTTTTTAGGAAATGTTGTTTATCGGTTTAGCTTAGACATCTGCTTCGTGAAATTAGTTACTGCCAGATTTTTAGGGCCACTTAGATTGTTCAAAAATTAATCTTGTCGTTCTCCTGCTGATAATAAGAAAGAAAGTTGATGAAGTGCTTTAACAACATAAGGCAGGGAGCACTCCAGTAAAATAGGTCTGCTTGAGCTGAAGCCTCTCTGTGCAATAAAATACTATTAAGTCCTTTGAACACAGAGTTATAAAACATAATTGTTACACATTTGGCATTTTATGCTTCCCTAGAAATTACCACTTGGTATCTAGATGTAAGCTGTGCTCTTTCTTTTCATTTCAATTGGGTCTAAAGTGGTCCTTTATTGTAATGAGAATGCCCCTTCCTAGAGACTTTTAAAAAAATTATGCCTATGATAAAATGTAAGCGAATGTACTCGTTTGTAGGGGTTATGACATAGCAGGTTTTTTTAACACTCTAATATGAAAACCTCCCAACATTATTTCAGTCTTTGCTTCATTCAGTCTGGACAAGATGTAGCCAAATATCACCAGAGGTCATCCTATCACAGCCTTTTTACTTTGCCACTTTCATTCGTCCCATTAAAAACCAGCCATTTTGCAGAATCTAACAAGTCTCTTTTCTTATCTGAGATTTATATCCCAGAAGATATTCTTGATGGGTTTTTTAAAAAAAAACCAAAACAAAACCTGTTTAATCTACATTCTATTCTTATTGTAGTTTTTAACCCAAAAGGGGTTTATGGGTTAATGCAGAAAGAGCTGGTAAATATTAGACAGCCCTGTTGAAATAAGTTGATTAAGAACTATTTGTACTCAGCCCAGTTAAATTCAAGCAACACCTGTAGGCAGTGAAGTCTTCGTCCCATCCTTCCTGGAACTTGAGTGCCCAAGGCAGCAAAAGGGACTATATGTATATACCTATCTAACCCTCCTATTGTTTGTCATGCAAGGTACTCATGCTCCAAAATCAGGGACTGCTGGCCTGATCCACCCCCAACCTTGATGCAGATAGTGTGAGGGAGGGAGTCAACAGAGAAAAACTGCAACATAAGGGCATCTCCAATACACTGCAATTGTCAGGGATGCTGAGACTAGGCCAGACATCCTTACCTACTGGAACAGCTCTGATTCCCCAGCACTGATTGCCATCTTGCTGAAAGTATAAATGATGCATGGGGAAGAGCTGCTTGCTCCTGGCCCTTTTTCTTATGCTTCAAAGACTGCCTTTGCCAAAGCAAAACGTTTTGGAAGACGCAATGGACTTAAATCCTATTACTGTTCAGCATTTACAGCATAAAACTATGTGCATGAGATTTTTCTCCCCTCTGCTATAGCATTATCACCTTTGTGATCAAGAGAGATCTTTCTCATTGATTCACAATATATATATTCATGGCTTGATGCCTGCATGCATTTACCCTTCAAAGATTTTGCTGTCTCATATATGCTTACTATATTTTATTTATAAGCTTGGTTCAATGTGGAGCAGGTGGCAAGGTCATGCCTGAGTGTTTTTGTTAGTGCCTTAGGCATAGGCTGTGATCTTCAGTTTGGATGAAGGCTGTGGAGACCATTACAGCTTGGAGAGACCTTAGTCCTCCTTCGTTAAGTGAGTCTTGCATACTAGAATACATCTTTATACTTGATGGGTGAAGGGGGGGGGGAAACCAAGCTAGCTTAATATTATTATTTTGCCTTCACTTGGCAACAGGCTAGCTTACTCAGCTGTGGGGTCAGATACTGATGCCCAGGTGGGAGCATTTATTTCATTTTCCTGATGTTTCCCTTTTAATTTCCACTTAATCTTTAAGCTTTCACATGACATTAATGCCACTTCTGGAAATATTGCAGAATGCAGTGCAAATTTAATGCTCATTTCAATGTTACTTGCTTCCAGAAAAAAAAGAGTGTTTGCAAATAACATGGAAGAATAGGCTACATAATAGGAAGAAGAAGGAAGCTTAAGTACCTAGCAAACTCAGAATTCAGTTTGGCTCCCAGTAAATCATTCTAGATAATTATCCCAAATCCGAATGTGTCAGCATTCTGTCCTTTTACCCAAACTACCTTAGCAGCCAGATCTAATAAATAAATAAATCCAATGGTCAATCTATGGGGCAATAGTTAATATCCAAGATTATATCCAGTCTGAAATTCATATTGAGACAACATGGAGTGACAATTTTTTTCCTTTTGTGGTGCCCAGCTTTATGGCAAAGCACGAACGTTCATGTTTTTTGAGTGCTTGCTAAAGACCTAACTAGCTATCTGGGTTACTGTTGATATTTTTTATTGTTTTTAACATATTGATTTTTACAGAACTGTATTACCATTGTTCTGCCCCACCCTGGAATTTTTAATGACGATCAATATAGAATTGTTTTAAACAAATAAACAAACAAACAATGGCAATGTGATATCAGGCGCTTCACTGTTTAGCAACTAGGGAATATTATCTTGTTTTTTGTTTTGTTCTTTTAATTCTGTCCCCTCACATTCAGTTATGGGTCATGAATATGTTTTTGTCACATTTTACTGTTTGTTGGGTTTTTGCTTCCTTCATGATGGAAATATTTGTTCATTCTTTCATGTTCCATTTCACTACTGCTGACTCAACATTTTCTCCCTCAAATGGCACATTTCCGCAACCCTGCATTTTTAATTTTTTTAAAAAACCTTCTGCCTGTTTGCTAATCATATTACCATAACAAGTAGTCAGGCCAAGGTTTCCAAAACTTGGGTCTCCAGCTGTTTCTGGACTACAATTCCCACCATTCTTGACTTCTGGTTCTGCTAGCTAGGGATGATGGGAGTTGTAGTCCAAAAACAACTGGAAACCTGAGTTTGAGAAACCTTGAGTTAGGCCCGCAGTGCTGAAGAGAATGGAGATGCTTCCTATTAGGCCAGTCACCACTGTATGAGTTTTTCATCCATATTATGCAAATATTTCAGACTGTGCATGTGAATTGTTCTTCCATGGGCACCAGCATCCAATACCATCATTTACTTCAAAGGAGGGGAACAGTGAGAGGGTAATGCTGGTGATTCCCTCATTTCCTGTCATGGAAGAAGAGTGACCATTTCTTTATGAATATAGTGGGTGAGCCCATGCCCTTTCTTCAAAAGGATATAATTTTTAAGTCTATTTTAAAATATTTGAAAAGTTAATTTGAGTTGGTATATTGATTTTGAATGTACCCTGAAAAAGAATGCTTACCCAACCCTAACAATGAAAGACACTGATGTGGAACAAACATATTCATGTCTTAATATGTAAAAGGAGTTAAAATTTTGCAGCCTAATCCTTGCCATCTTTTTACTTGTGTTAATCCCACTAATGAGTTCTATGAAACTGATTTACACATAAATGTGTATAGGTTGGCAGTCTAAGTATTATTATGCTTTTAAATTAAAATTTCCCAAGCTCTCTCCCCTCCCCAAAAAAGAAAGAAGCCACCCTCCAGAGGCTATATTTAGAATATAACTGGGCATTTGTTTGCCGCACCCATGAAACAAGAAACTAGGAGTCAGAATCCATCAGCTAAAGATGGAAGCATGAAAACTTTGAATGACATCATCTTCATTAAGCTCTTCTACAAGATGAATGATTTCTCTCAATTTCTTATCTTTGTCACAGTGCTGAGCTAATAGAGCATTAGAAGATGATATGATATCTAGACAACCCATTATAAATACCTTGTGATTTGCTAGAGAATCTCTATAAGTATACTAGTGCTTTAGGTGAGTGATAAGCTTTATATATAGTGGCAGCTCTTTCATGAAAAGGTAGAAAAAACATGCTACCAGTAACTAATTCCTTGAAATTTCTTGGCATCAGGTAAATTCAGGGTCCACAGGCACAATTACTTTCTACCCATTTTAACATATGAAACCAGAGATCAATGAGAATATTGTAGCATTTCTTCCCAAGAAGGAGCACAAAATATAGTTATCATGATGAAGCTTAACCCCAGTGAACCATATATGGCAAATGGTTTTCATTCTCAGGGAAATGGCTCAGCCAACAAAGCACTGGGCACTTATATAGAAGATTATAATTCATTTTAAAGCAAATTTGATGCTTTAATGGATTCCTCTGTGGTGCAATCCACATCAAAAGCCAAACAAATACACTTTGGCTATTGCTATAGAAACCCTTAAGTAGGTGGGCGGGTGGTTCTATGAATTTAACTCTAAAGTCAACTCAATATCCTGACCAGCCCTTGATGGTGTTGGGGCAGAACCATGAAGGAATTGTGTGGAAATAGCTGTAGCTGATAGTTAGCATCTGACCAGAGAGCTACAAAGTTAGCCCTGCTGAGGCACTGTGGACAGATCCAAATGGGAGGCAACACCCAGAGGGAACGACACGAAAAGGTTACTACTTTGGGGTTGCCATGATGGTGAGGGCACTTCAGCCCCTTCAAGTTGCGTTATTTTTCTGTAAGTGTGGTTGTTTGGGTGGGTTACAAATGTCTCTGATCACTCCTTGGTGAAAGGAAGGAGTACCAGAAATAAATAAAAATTAATAACCTGTAATCCAAACATTTATAAAGACATCAGTGCTACTATAAATATAGCAATCTAGAGTCTCTTCAATATTCTTTCAAAGAGGGCACACTGAACACAGAAATAAATACCCAGTACCAAGAGCAAATCCTCAGCCACATGTTGTTCCTCTTCTTGCTCTCAACATTGTGTTTCTACCCTTGCTGGTGCTGGGGAATTATGGTGTATTAACCAACAGCTTGGGCCTATAACCAATTTATGAACAATCTCAGTAAAAAAAAACTCCATGCCAAAAGCCTTTCTGTTTCTGTGGAATGTTCCGTGTTGCTGGTTGTGTTTACTGAGGAATGTGGCCCCTGCAGGTAATAACATGAAAGCAGCTCCAGCACTGCCCGTGACTTGTGGTCCTCTTACTCTCTGAGGGGAGGGCTAATAGTTTTATTCATTCATTCATTTATCAGGAACATTATAATCTGCCCTTCGCACAAATATCCCTGGGCAGCAAATACGTACACATTAGAACCAAAATTAACAATATAAAACAAGCAAAATGCAGCAACAACAATATAATTCACAATAAAATCAGAGAACAATAAGATTGCTAAGCAGCGGCAAAAACAAAGCATACTCAGTGCACCTCACCCCTTTCCCCAAACCTGGACAAAGAGGTGTGTCTTCATCTTCCAAAAAAAAAAAGGAAAAAAATGTTGAGATGAGACACACCTAAGGTCAGTCCATTGATGTGGGGCTACTTCAGAGAAAGCACCCCACAGAGCTAACCCACCTTCCTTCCCCCCGAGTGCAGGGGGGAAACCCTGATAGCCCACCATCGTAAAGTAAGAACAACCTGGCTTACACTCTTGAGTCTCTTGACCATCTGCTCAAACAGATTTTGCAAATCATTGAAGTGGCACATTTATCCCACTTTCATCTCTGTCCAGATTTTACAGGGTTTTTTTCCTAGCACTTCAACATTTTGCAAAATCTGAGCAGATGATAGTGAGACAAAAGAAATGAGTGTAGACACTACGGGATGATGCCTGTATCACATTTCTTTAAAAAACTGTTACATAATTCCAGTCTTAATTATTTGTCGTGAAGACAAACAGCATAACCCTATTCATGGCCATTCAAATGTCAGTTACGCTGTGTTCATTAGAGCCTACCCCCTGCTAAGTATGTAAAGAATTATAGCATAGATAATTTTAAACCCAAAAGTACTAAATGAAAAGGACATAGACAGGTTCCTTAGTCCTGTGGACTTGGCTAGGAGAGAAATGGAAAACCATCACTCAGAATCACATCCTGTGTCGTAGGATTTTTCAGTGAAAAAAAATGGTTGAATGGCTATTGAAAATGAAATATACTTTCTTAACATTTTTAATGCACTTTACTGTCTTGATTTTTTCATCCAAGACTATAGTATTAAACAGCATATTATTAATTTAGTTGAATTGCACCAATGTATGTTTAAGGACAAGGGTTATGGGTTTGAAAAAATGTTTTCTATGTAACTTTGCCTCTCTGTGCACACTTTCAGTGGCGCAAGATCACTTTGATTTTCAAAGGCATAGATCTTTTTATATTAGCTATCTTTCTTATAATACCATTTACAAATTTAATCAGTGCATTTTAATATTCCATAGACTTTAAGTGCAATATACAATAAATAGCCAGGCTTCATCTTAAACATGCTTTAGCCCTTAAATTGTTAAAGCTGCAGTGCCCTTTCAATCTACTTACATAATGTCATAAAATATACATTTCAAGGTAAATGAAGTCAGCTACTTCAATTTAGTCTCTCAAACTGGTAGTAAATGAGAGGTTAACACTATGGTGCCAAACCCATTATTGAGTAAATTTAGCACCTTGGACAGCTCTGTAAAATCTTTATTGCTTTCCTGACCTGCTCGTCATGTTCTGTCTATGTGTTCAGTGGCTCTCAGCTCTGATTGAAAGGCAATATATTAGATCCCGAACACAAACACGCTCGGGGGCTGGTTCACTGGGAGCGTAATGACATGGAGGTGAGAACAATTTTCTGGTTACCGCAATTCAAGCACCTTGCAAGGTCTGCTGCAGTAACTTATAGAAGACTTTTAGGGGCTGCTTTTTATTTGAAGCAATGACACTATTAGCTATGGTAGCTGAATGGGAACTTTTTTTAAAAAAAATGATTATTATTGTGTGTTTTATTAAAGGCTAATCTGAATATAGATGCTATGATCCTCTTTAGTGTAAAAGCTTAGAATTATCTGACAAAGGAGTTTTTGTGCAACATCTGCATTCCTAACCTAAAAGTGTCAGACACAAAAAAGGTTTTATCATGTAGAAATATTGTTTAAGAAAGCAAAAAAAAAAAAAACACACCCTTGTATAGGCAATTGCTTGTTTCAAAAGAAAGAAATCACAAACACCGAATAGCTCTAAATTATAACAGCACTTACTGAATGTACTCCAGTAATAAACTACATGGAAAACCATGGCTATTTTTATTTTTTTTATTTGCACTGTCGTTTACTATAAGTTACTTATTTATTCCTTAAGAATGAGAGCTTAAGATTTCTGCATAATTATATTAAAGCAGTGGTCCACAAGCAACTTTCCCATGAAGAGTTCTACTCACGTGAATTTAACTGCTCCAGTATTAAATAGAAAATGAACTGCAGCCTGTATCATTGCTTAGACTTGAAGCAAAATGATCTTTTGTTTCAGAATTGATGCTAACAGAGAAGGGATAGTTACTTCAATGACGATGGTTAAAAATGAGTATGCGAGTACACGTTAAAGTAATATTACTACAACTGTTGTTCAAGTCTAATATTGCTGACTTTGATTTCACCAGAACAATTCTACTTTTTTTGAAGTTGTGGTGCCTGAACAAGATGTTTTAGTTTACTGGAAACTGTGTGGTGGTGAGGGAGTCAAATCTGACAAGCAGCTCTTCCCTCTACTCTAGAGTTTTAATCTTTTACAAGGCAGGCAAGACTTACTGACAATCTAAGTGGCTCAGCTAAAACAGCATGGCCTGATTCCATATGGGTATCGTGTGCATTCCCTTCATAGCCTTTTAAATTATTTAGTACTTTGGTCAAGCAGCACAGAAAAGGACAAAGCCTGTAGCCAGTGATCTCTTCAGAAATAGTTTCAAATGTATTGATTCAGAAGCCATCAATTATAAAATGCACCTGGCTGCATGTGTGAAAAAATAATTGAAAAGTGCATTCTGAAGGAGAAGCTGTGCAATGGTTTTAAGGAACGATAAATGTTTACTGGGGGTGCAAAATGCACAAACACACTCTCATCTCATTTTTAAATTTAGGACATCATGTATGTCATAAGTAGCTACTGCAGTATGACAACTATTTTATCGTATATTGTAGAGAATTTTAAATTGAAAAAATGCTAATATGCATCTAAAAGCTTGTCATCTGAAGAGTTGTTCAAGGATTTTGAAGAGGTTATGGTGACAGCAAAATGAATGCAATTATATCTCTATTTTCTGATCAGAGACTATAGTATATGAAAATTGAGCATTACTGCTTCTTTTGGTTGGAAAATCTACCTAGTGTATAAAACATTCTCAGTTAAACTTTTCAACTTTACTCAAAAGTCAGTAGGAAAATGTTGCATCTAGTTTTTTAAGACACCCGCAGAAATATATATGGCTTCAGCTTTGCTGTTCTTTTATACTGTAGTATACAGAGAAATCGAATCGTATAAAAAAAAAAGTTCCCTGATCAGTTTTTTTATTGAGCCGGTAGAAACCTGCTGTGCATTAGAGGGCAATGTAGAAAGATATTTTATGCTCTGTATTTGGTAAATGTATTTTATTATTTCCACTCTTGTACTCCAAATTTTTTGCACTCTAAAAAAAAAAAGAGCATTGTGGTATGCAGGTGTCAGTTTTAAAAGCATGGGTATATAATATAGAAAGATGAAGAAGTAACAATGAAAATTAAAGGGTTATGCCCCAAATCTAGCACATCTCCTTATTTGTTCTTAATGTCACTTCTATGAAGAACATTCTTACATGTCTCCCTTTGCAGCATTGCTGTTTGGCTTCAAAGCCCTCCCGCCGCTCCTTCCATGGTGCTGTAGCTAGTTTGAATACCTGGTTGTGGCATCTGCCCATGACAAAGGAATATGAGCCAAAGAAGTTGGATATTACATTGTTATCAGATCAACACATTCCACAGTTATGTAGCTGATCTGATAAGGTCAATCTTTCTGTAATATAAATTAAGAACCAAATAAACAGATTAGAAGGATTCATAACATGCTCTGAACGACATTGATTTCAGCAATCTAACAAATTACTATAGGTCATCCTGCAATAAACCCACCAGTGGACTCTCAGTGCAGACAGCAGACAATCGACTGACAATTTTTATTTTGCAGCACAAACAAGTTTCACCTTTAAACTTTATTAAGCTTTTGTGCATGAACTGGATGAACTTGTGATTTAACAACATTCTGAGCTCACTAACAATGGTCACTTTTAAAGACTCTTGTATACTCAAGTCAAAGCTGAGAGCTAAGAGAATGCTGGGAAATGCTATTTCTACATACAGTTTATTGTAGTCTTACAAGCATGTCTCTTCTCCCCGCTTCTCCTGACAGGAAGTAATACTCAAGAGGGCAGCCGATCTGGTGGAAGCACTCTATGGTATGCCACATAACAACCAGGTAAATGCAGTCCTCATTTAATAGCTCTTTATATTTAGCACGTTGGTACCTATGCTTTAGGGGTAGCCTACTCGGTCATACTTGTACATAAAAAAAATAGACAAAGGAAAATAAATGAGAGAATCAGATGAGCTTGCTTTGTTGGTATTTATTTGTTTTCCTTCCTTCCCTTTTGTTTTTACAAAGATTAAAAACTGCATGCACGTCACCATCAGAAACACAAATCTGTGTTAGGTAGTGATTTATACCTTTTAGATCTGTAGACTTTAAACAGAATTTAAAAACTTATGCTTTCCAAATATTATATGTTTTGAGATGGTATATCACCTATGCCAAGCAGTTCACATGATGTGTGTTAATAAAAATAAGTAAATGAAACTTATGGGGCAATATTATACACATCTTTTCGGAAATAATTGTCATTGTCTTTTATTGGGCTTACTCACAGGTAAATAGGATTATGGTTTCCAGAGTTCTTTTCAAGACCTTACCTCAGCAAAGTCTAAAATAATTCTCAGAGGATGACATCCCATTTTCACAGAAACCTTTGGGCAAACTCTGGATTGAAGACAGATGCTAAAATGCTCTCTTTGCCTTTCAAGGTCTTGCTGTTTGGGAACTTTGAGATGCAGTTATACTCAGAAGTGATTTGCTGCACTGTGTAGAAGTGGACCTGCCCATGTAGACAATGTCACAAATAGTAACATTGAATAGGTCATTTTACTTGTGTCTCTCATAATACTGTACAGGCAATTCCCTGTTTTACCGGGGGTTGTATGTGTCAGTCATCGCACATCAATTGGCCGTGTGCAAAATGGTCACTGCCTGTACACTCAGATGACCCTTTTGTGTGTAGAGGAATATGAAACTACTTCTTGTAAAATAACATGGGAATTGGCCCAGAAGATATGCTGATTCTCATATAAATCAGCATCAGTGACATCAGATTCCTTACCTACAACTGCCTAGTCTAGGAGAAGCCCACTTAGAACTTGTGTTTTGCTTTCTATTACCTATATATTTTTGCATTAAAAATCAGGGCTGATTGAAAAGCATACATTTTCCCTTGGCAAGGGAACATACCATCTCAAAAATATATATAATACTTGTGAAGTGTAAGTAATTAATAAATTCTATTTAAAGTATTAATGTCAGATAAGGGAGAATTATGACCAAACATAGATTTGTGTTTCTAGAGGTTACTTATTGTGGTTAGTAAGTACATAAAAGCTTCCTTACTCTGAATCATACTATTGGTCCACCTTGCTCAGTTTTGTCTACTCTGAGTAGCAACTGCTATCTGGGATTTCATAAGGGGGCCTCTCTCACTCATCCTTACCTAAAGATGCCAGGCATTGAACCTGGAATCTTTTGCATGCAAAGGATGTGCTCTACCACTATAGACCTATAGGTAACACTATTGCCATATCCATCTTCAATCTTGAAGCAGTCTCGTTTGGTAGATCATTATTCCCATTTCACTGAGACAGACCCAAAGTTAGAAAGGATTGTTTGTACAACTAATTAAGTCTGGGTGGGATCTTCAAATGAAGGCCACAAATTCACTATCAGCCATATCATCACTTTATCCGAGTGGATTAGAGTTTGACCTATGACTTGTTCAGCCCTCAAGTCAATCCAATCTTGTCCCACTGTTCTGAGGGACGATATGCTGAATCTTGCATCGGTGTAGGCTCCTTAACTGCTCAGTGAATTGCCTCTTAATTACTTTGTTACATCTCTCAACGCTTTCCCCCAGGAAATAATCCTGAAAAGAGCAGCTGATATTGCAGAAGCTCTCTACAGCGTCCCTCGCAATCACAACCAACTCCCAGCGCTCGCCAACACTTCGGTCCACGCAGGAATGATGGGCGTGAACTCCTTTAGTGGTCAGTTAGCAGTCAATGTCTCAGAAGCATCACAGGCCACTAATCAGGGTAAGATGAAGAAGAAACATTTTTTTTCAAATCTTCAGGCAAAATTGGGTGGATTTTTTAAAAACAAATTGGAAAGCAAAGAGCTTACCAAAGAGCCTCTATATGGCTAAGTAAAAGGCACCATGCACATTTATTTCACTGAGCATGCCAACATCCATGTTAGCTGGGATGGATGAGAGTTGTCCCCTGGAGGGTAGAAGGTGGGGGAAATTGCATTAAAATAGTACACAGAACAGTTCATGGCCTGCATAACATATAATCTGTTTGCCTAGTGAGATAAAATGCAGTGCTGTTTCATTGACGTGGAGGGCACTTGATAATTTACATATTTAACGGAGTCATGGTCAGTGAATAAAAAAAATGAAAGTATTGGAGTTAGGCACTCAGTACTAAGGCTGAACATTCTGCACCAAAGTACTTATAGCATGAGTTTACCTTAACATAAACATTCTGGCTCATACCCAGTGTTAGAAACTGAGATGTGAAAGCTAGGAGCGCATTAAACCTAGGTTATGGGGGCAACAATGGAATGTATAGGCATGCTTTTTTTAATAACAAGCACACAAAGTTGAAAATGAATGAAATGCAGCTAAAATATTATGTTCATTTTTCACATGGTCTAGTCCTTCCCTTGCCCACCCTCCTAATATTCTTAAGAGGGGTCTTTTCACCAGACTTCAGAGAGTAACTGGAAGTGGGGAGGCAGAAAGGTCCTCCTTTCCTTCCACTCTGCAGTTTTAATCTGAAATCTTAGGTGCAGTACTGCGCCCAGAGCTCAGAAACTGCTCACGCTAATGAAATTCCCTGTCGCAAAATGCACCTGGAACGTCCAAAAGCTATATAACCAAGGACATATTGCTATCTCCACGGAAGTATCAGTAGTGATGCAACCAAAATTAATTCCTGAAAACGGACATTCTAGACCTTGTTTAATCACGTTCTGTTTTTAACAAGCAAGGACCGAGCACTTTTCCTTGGCAGAACCATCCTAACTATAGAGGCTGGGTTGCTGTGGAATGGCAGGTACACTGCCACATCTGAAGCCCTGCCAACACGGGTGGAAGGTGGAGGGGTTTTTGGGGAGGGTGCTGCACCAGCTCCAGCCTGCTGCAGCTGAGGGGTTCAGGGATTGGGCCTATGAGCCAAAGCCCCCAGCATTCCACCCCAAAATGCCCTGTTTGGGAGCTTCCCACTGGCTACTGCCACCCATTTCGTTGGCGATCAGACCTCCAACCTTCCTACCATCAGGATTACAGCTGCTGCTGTTAAAATTTCTATACTGCCCTCCACCTGACGATCACAGGGTGGGTTACAATATAAAAATTCAAAAATACATGCCTTAATAACAAACAAAAGCAATACCACCACCACCCCGAGGTTTAAAAGGCCATAGATTGTTTAATTACCCACAGGCATGGAAGAAGAAGGGCTTTGCCTGGCACCTAATAATATGTACTGAAGGTGCCAGGCAAGCCTCCCTAGGGAGAGGATTCCACAAGCAGGGAGCCACCACAAAAAAGGCCAACTCTTGTGTTGCTGCCCTCCAGACCTCTTGCGGAGGAGGCACATGAAGAAGGGCCTCAGATGATGACCACAGGGTTCAGGTCGGTTCATATGGGGCGATGCGCTTCTTTTCCTAAGAACTGATCAGAAATTGTTAACAGGCTGTTAAGAGTGTGGCTCAGAACCATACAGAGAATGCCGTGATAGAATCCCTCAGGCCAGTAAGTTGTCTCTTTGCCATATCTTTCAGCTATTTGCAGCATCTTCTGCGACCCATAACACTCACACTTATTTAAAAGTTCTCAACACTTCATAAATGATTTGCAGATTGAACTTTCTATAGCAACCCCCTCTCTTTCCTCAGAATTGCATTTTTGTGGTATGTTTCAAAGGTCTCTCTTGAAAAACAGCTGTTGTGTCTTTCTCTTTTTCGACTTTCCACAAAAAAAAAAAGGTTTTACTCGCAACTCAAGCAGTGTGTCACCTCATGGTTACGTGCCAAGCACTACCCCTCAGCAGACAAACTACAATTCCGTCACGACAAGCATGAATGGCTACGGAAATGCTGGAATGTCCAATTTAGGTGGATCTCCAACCTTCCTGAATGGGTCTGCTGCCAACTCTCCCTATGCCAGTACGTATTTCTGCACCATTTATGCTGATTGTTTTCCTGTGGTGGTTGGTGCCCATAGAAACTTGCAGGGTGGGATTCAGGGAGAAAAATGCTAGGTGGAGCCACTCCCTGAACTGGTTGTAAGAAAGGCAGGCAGGCATGTGGAGGCTTGCTGATGGCAGATTGGAGGTGGTGGGACAGTGCCCTGTTCACTCCAGTTGAGCAGTTGTTGCTGATAAATGGCCTAGCCTTTTGTAACATCCCTATTGCCCCAATCCTAAACTCACTTAGGGTGCATCTCACTCAATCCCCATTGGATATATTAACTGCAGTCATACAGTCACCCCATAGCAAGAGTTCTTGGAGCAGCTCACAAAGAAACAGGAAGAAATGATTAACAACTAATTTACAGGAAAAACTCAAATTCAGTGAGTCAAAGGACACATGCTTTGATTTGAACTGTAAGGCAGCAACCTGAGGCAGAGCGAGTAAGCCCCACTGATACAGTGAAGCTTACTTCTGAGAAGATGCACGCTATAAGACCCTTGAAGTTCATTGCAGACCCTTAAAGTTTGTTTCACGCTTGTCATTTTTGTTACTTATTTACAAGTGGAAGCAGCTGCATTGGGTTACATATTTGATGCAGTAAAGTGCCATTAATTTGGATCATTGCTGGATAGACTTTGTACTTCATAGAATTATATATGATTTTTGGTTTTATTCTAATTGCTGCTTGAAAAACTCAGGCATAGTTTTGGGGCTCCCAAGAAACTCCCATTCAAGGGTTGATCAGGTCCTTCCTGCTTATCATGAACAATGCTAACACATCAGAAGCTGACTGCCAGGCACCTGGGAAGCACTGTACAAAGCACTTCCCAAGCTGTGATAGTTGGGTATTTGAGAAGTGCTGTGCAAAGTGTGTTTGCGACGGGGGAGGTTCATTGGAATTGCCCTAGGAGAGGGTTAAACCTCTCCTCTCCAGACACTTGTGATTCCAATGAAAATGCACCCCGCCACCTCCACCCACACCTACTATTATGTTTAACAAAGCCCCTGGTGTTGGCTGCTACCACATGCCTGACGCAATAGGTAGTTTTGCCCCAATACTTTAAAAAAGGATCTTGCCCTTAAGGGCAGTGTTAGAAACTGAGATATGAAAGCTAGGAGCTAAATGGCACCTTAAACCTAGGGTATTGGCGCAACAGTGGAATGTATAGGCGTGCTTTTTTAATAACAAGCACACAAAGCTGAAAATGAATGAACTGCAGCTAAAATATCATCTTCATTTTTCACATGGTCTAGCCCTTCCCCTGCCCACCTCCCTAATATTCTTAAGAGGGTCTCTTCTCCAGTCTTCAGAATGTAGCTGGAAGTGGGAAGGCAGAAAAAGGCCCTCCTTTCCTTCCACTTAGGAATTTTAAACTGAAATCTTAGGCACAGTACTGCGCCCAGAGCTCAGAAACTGCTCGCCCTAAGGAAATTCCCTGTTGCAAAATGCGCCTAGAACAATGGGAGTTTCGAACACTGCTTAAGGGTCTTTAAAGTAAAAAAGAAAAAGAGAGATCTACATGGTTGTCATGTCAGAGCTTAAAATTCTCCACCAGGAATTACTATTTAATTCTGATAGCAGTATAATAACAATGGATGATAATTAAACTCTCTGAACTATTACACTGAATTAATGGGATAGAATTTTTAACCCCTATTCTTTGTTCCATGAAAGTGATTTCTGTGATACACTATTTCATAATCACGGACTGATTTGTCTTCTGAAGTGTTTCTTTCTATTGAATAATGTCTTTATATTACTTTTCATTTCACCACCACCACCATTATTATTACTATTATTATCTTTGAGCGGTTTTTCTTGGTTGATCTTGCTGTCCCATTAATGGCAAATATGTTCAATTGGAAAATGTTTCAATCATGACCTGAGAATTAGAAAGGTGGCATCCTTAATTAAATCAATAAACTAATTGCTGTATAGTAGCAATTCAATTTAGGTGCTTTGATTGCTGCACCTTAACAAGTGCTTGCAGGAACTGAGTGACTCCAGACCCAAGATTGTATCTGTCAGACTGTGAAACTTTGAACGTTTAATTTCCATTAATTGATTTCCTCAGTGTTCACAAATATGATATCAGTTTCCTGCACCGAGATTCTGAGATGGTGATTTTTATCTTCAGAAATGCAAATAAAATAATAATCTCAAGTTCAGCTGATTTAAATTTTCATTCCCCTGCCATTTAATTATTCATAAACCACAATTAAACATAAACAGCTTCTAAATAAGATGGGGGGGGGGGAATAACCAGGTTCTTCTCTTTTCTCATAGTACCAGAACCCAAATTTCTGGAACAACTTGGCATTATCTTTAAGTAAGGAAAGCTGCTCTAAACCAACAACCACAACCGCCAAATATATTAATGATCTTTAGATAAAATGCCAACGAGGTTGAAAAAGAAGGCGATTCTCAAAACCAAAGTAGTTGATTTGGCCCAGGTCACACATCACATTAAAAAACAAACTATGGTTTAATGTGAATAGTACATACCACTAAAAAAGTTATTGCTGCGCTTCTCAATTTCCAGTGCTCCTGAATTGGGCTTGCTGTGACATCTGAAAACATTCTCTTGGTTTGCTTTCCCCAAACAAACCACTAGGAGTGAGCCAGGAACAAACTTTGGCTACTGCTCATGGTTTGCTAGGAGAGAAACAAACCATGAGCTAGGCATGGTCCTCATGACAAACCAGGCTGGATGGTTCAGCAGCAGCAAGAAGAGGGGATAAGCAAGGCAAGAAACATGTTAGGCTTTCATGTGAAACCATTGTTTGTTTCCATCTATGGTTTAATGTGACGTCTTAGAAATTTCAAACATGTACTATCCTACAAGCTAGGAAAAAGCTGTGGCTGACCTTGGTTGCTAACTGCAGCGCTGGATTTAGGGTGGTGTGAGCAGTTCTCCCGCTCAGGGCGCTATGCCAAGGGGGCACAAAATTTAGAAGATCCATTTGGGGGTGCAAATTTTGGGGAGCAGTGTACTAATTTAATTATTATTAATAATGGAACCAGGAACAAAGCAAATAAGGGCATGCATACTCTATTTCCACCATGGAGCTTTCTGCCGCCACCACCTCACACTCACACACACACACCGCCTCACTCCTGGCCAGCGTGGCTAAGACATGAAGTGTTGATACTGAAAACTGTTCCCAAACTGTCTGCAACTGCCCCTCCCAAAATTCCATGACTGTGCAGGCAAGTTGACAGAATGAAGAAAATCACAGTTTTTTCTTTATTTGTCTGACCAACAAAAATGGTTGGCAAAAAAAGGAATGTTTTTAGCCTAATCCTATGCATGTTTATTCAAATGGACATTCAGTAGAGCTTAGTCCCAATTAAGTGTGCATATATTTGCAGCCTGGCAGCCAAATTTTGTGCATGTTTTCTTAGAAGTAAATACCATTGAGCTCAGTAGCTTTTAGCCCCAAATGAGGGTGCAGATATTTACTCATTGGATTGCAACCTGAGTCATGTGATCTACTGGATACTAAAATAATATTGTACCAAAAACAAACAAACAAAACAACAGCCAGTTTTAGTTTTCTTCTTTTAAAAGTAACATTTTCATATATATTTTTTTAAAAAAGAAGAATATTGGGATTTGGTCTCTTTATTTAGAGACTTCCTCCTACACATGTAAACTCATGGTTCAGTTGCAGGAAAAGCAGAACAAAAATTAAATGAAATAGAGACAAGGAATAAAAGAAACTTCCACAAGTTTGTTTAACTTTTAGGGGTGTTCCTTCCCAATGTTAGAAACTGAGATATGAAAGCTAGAAGCTAAATGGTACCTTAAACCTAGGTTATGGGCGCAACAATGAAATGTCTAGGTGAACTTTTTTATAACAAGAATACAGTGCTGAAATTGCATGAACTGCAGCTAAAATATTATGTTCATTTTTCACATGGTCTAGTCCTTCCCCTGCCCACCCCCTAATATTCTTAAGAGGGTCTCTTCTCCAGCCTGCAGAGAAAAGGTCCTCCTTTCATTCCACTCTGCAGTTTTAATCTGAAATCTTAGGCTCAGTACTGCTTTCAGAGCTCAGAAACTGCTCGTGCCAATGAAATTCCATTGCAAAATGTGCCTGGAACAATGGGAATTTCGAACACCGTCTCTTCCAAAGTTGCAGAGGATGCAAGGCTGTCACTTACGAAAACTGCTCCCCAATATATTCTGTGATTGTAAGAGATTATTGAATTTGCCTCTTGGATGCAGCTGTGTGACCACCCGGGGAAGCACAATTAACTTCCACCAATGCTGTCTGAGGTCCCATGTACACTAGACATTTAAAGCAGTATCATACCAAAGTAAACAGTCATGACTTCCCCCAAAGAATCCTGGGAACAATTACAAAAAGTATTATTACAGAATCCTGGGAACAATTGTTATGGGTGCTGAGATCCCTCACAGAGCTAAAATTATCAGAGTTCTTTAACACTCAATGCCTCTTTTCAGGTAACTCTGGGAACCATAGCTCTGTGAGGGGGATCAGGTCTTCCTAGCAACTCTCAGCACCCTTAGCGAACTACAGTTCCCAGGTGTTTTCAGTGGTATGATACTGCTGTAAATGTACAGTGAAGATAGGGTGTGAAGTAGAGTGCAAACATGCAGTTTTGACAAGTTGACTCTCTTTAGGAAAATGACAGAGGCAACAGTTGTTACCATTTTTAATGAGCTATCTCAAGATACGTGGAGGTTGTGAGATAGCCCAGAGTGATGATGGGGACCTGTCTGGTGTTATTTTCACAGAATGGTAGAGGCTGCTTTCTCTTGTTTTCCTGCATTGCAGGGGGTGGACTAGATGACTCTACAATTCTATGATTTCATGCCACCTCATAAGTAATACCAGAAGCCCTGGATCCCATGAGAGTGTTGGAATGGGAATGAGCCATGTCATGCTCTCCTTCCCACGTGACCTGGGATTCTGGCTTCAACTTTCCAGTAAGGGAATAGCTGTTGGCAAGAACGCCATGCTACGGGTCAATCAGATGTCCTGAGAACAAAACCACCAAGAGCCCTGGGCATCTGCTAAAGAAGTCTTGGTGGCACTCTCAAAACTCAAGCCTTTTTTGCATTTCTATTTAAAATCTTGATACCAGTATTTCCTCTGTGTTTTGTTTTGCTCTAGTCGTGCCATCCAGCCCAACAATGGCCTCCTCCACTAGTCTCCCTTCTAACTGTAGCAGCTCCTCTGGGATCTTCTCCTTCTCACCAGCCAACATGGTCTCAGCAGTGAAACAGAAGAGTGCTTTTGCTCCTGTTGTTAGACCGCAGACTTCCCCTCCCCCCACCTGTACCAGCACCAATGGGAATAGCCTGCAAGGTAGGCCAACCTGGGCATCATACTGTTTTACAGCACCTTTGTTTCTTGCATCTCATCCAAAGGGTTACAGGCCTTGGCAGTCTACAATGTGGCCTATGCATTCTATGTGTCACTGATAAGTACCCTCATTCCCTTGCTTGGCAAAACAGCCTGCTTTCATTGCCCTGTTGAACTGAGATGCTGTGTCTTTTTTTATAAAAAAAAAGCATGGTCTGAGTGTTTGCTTAAAATGAGTGATATTGCAGCTTACTAATACCAGCCTTTCTCTTTCTTTCCTTTCTTATTCCTTGTTGTTGTCTTTTATCAGACCAGTCTTTTGTGGACTCTAGCAAGTACTCCACTGCAGGGTCTCTCCAGGGTCTGGCCTTCTCCTGAAGTACGTCAGTCAATCTTCCCTTCCTTTTTTTAATTTTGTTTTTCCTTTGTCATGTCCACATGTGGAATATCTCTACTAATAGCAGCAAAGTGTGTGGGGGTTCATCACAGAAAGCAAACCACAGCAACATTTGCTTTGCATGTGATAGCAAATTATATATGGCACGTTCTACATTCATGTAAGGTTTCCCAGCTTCTTACCTTGTATGGCATTAGTTCATTGTGATTAATGTTCTGGATGTCAGCTAATTTATATTGCAAAGCCTCGTGTCTCCTCAGAAACGTCTTCAGCTGTTGGAAACCTACACTTTTATGTCATCCCATTGACTTAAACTGATGCTTTCCCTAATACTGCACCCCTTTTCTATATCATTCACATATAGAGCAATCAGATGGCTATTTCCAACCTATTTGTGTACCTTAAGTTCAGGTCAAGTTTAGTGGGTGCCTGGAAGCCCATGCCATGATTCCTGAAAGCGGAGAGTCCTGTTTTGCACTATGATTTCCTCCAGTGTTCCAATCCCACTTGAAGAGTGCTTGAGTCTCTTGTTGGCTTTCATAGTGCACCAAAATGGACAAAGCACCCTCCAAAAGGGAGCAGACATGGATCATTACTTATCACAGCCAAGTTTGGATCAGGAATATTGAATAATACATACCAAGCCACTAAAGCAGCCAACTAACTGGCAGAATAGGCCTGCCGCTTTCTGTGTTGCAGTTGTATTGGCACTGCCTATCCTACATTTCAACATGGAGCAGTTGGGGAAATGAGAAACAGCCAACTGAGGTGGATTTCAGAAATAGGCAAACTCCGGCCCTCCAGATATTTGGGACTACAATTCCCATCATCCCTAGCTAACAGGACCAGTGGTCAGGGATGATGGGAATTGTAGTCCCAAATATCTGGAGGGCCAGATTTTGCCTATGCCTGTTTTAGATAGTCATCTGAGATTTTCCCTTTGAAGCCCTCCTACAAATGAGGGGGCTTTGTGGCCACGCACCTGCCCCTTATTAAATTTCTTTTTTCATTTTTTCCTCTCTTTTTATAGTTAATTTGCACATTGCAGATATCAATGTAGATAGGAAGGAAGCTTGTGTGTGCAGGAAAATTCAGATAATTAGTTCAAAGACAGCAAGGAACAATTCACTTAAAAGTGATAAGAGCGCTTATGGTCAGCTACAGTTTTGCCAAATATATGCTCTATGTCAGAGCACTCAAAGTTTGCTCTGAGTCCACCCTCAACTTGGCTTCAGAAGCCTGCTTAGCTTCTGAATGGGCTTGTTCACCCATTATCAGCCCTGAACCTAAGTCCCCAGTTGTCATTGTATTTCCTTTTGTTCACGGACAAATACGGTGATGCCCACATTTGAATAAAAATGCTGTGTTTTGTCCGTATGTCCTATAACATTACTTGTCATAGATGCATTGGGCTGCACATCCAGCCAATGAGAGAGGGAATTAACACGTGTGGTATACACCATAAAAGCAGAATCAGCCCTGTTCACTGGTTGCTGGTGTCGGTTGTACGTCTGCCCTACTGTGCTTAACCCTCCCTCATAATTACTGCACCACACTCTGAAACATTGAGAGGAATATACATTTTCATGCTCACTTAGATAAGAAGAGTTCTCATAATCACCAGCTGCCTCAAACTGCGCCAGAGGTAGAAGAGGTTACTGGTGCATGCTGTAGTTCACCCAGACCTGTTCCCCCTGCCTACTTTTTTTCTTCTATCTGTCTGTCTGTCTTCACAGAATG
The DNA here is from genome assembly GCF_964270895.1 of Podarcis filfolensis. Lineage (NCBI taxonomy): Eukaryota > Metazoa > Chordata > Lepidosauria > Squamata > Lacertidae > Podarcis > Podarcis filfolensis. The sequence goes on from NC_139605.1 coordinate 58,015,296, forward strand.
TGGTGACAAATAGTAGATTTTTTTGCCCCATCGCCTTAAGCCACTTTCCATGAGCTTAATTCAGAAATCGCCTATCCTAAATAGACACATATCAGAGACTCTTTTTGGGTCATGTCATGAATCTCTGAGAGTGAGCAGCCAGCTTTTGCCACCATAGATGAAAACATTCTCAATGTTAAATGTACCAGCAGAATGAAAAGTGCTCATTCATAAACAAAAGGCACTTAATATGCCTAAAGACAAGTGCTTCACCCTGTGTACTAGAACAATCCAAGGCATAAATCTGAAAGCTAAGACAAGTCAGAGTGAGGTTGTTTTTTTTTTTAACCATATAGTATACAATCAATAAAGAACTGAGCTTATGCAAGCCTTACTTGAAATAAATGACGTTTTCAAGGGAGCTATGCTGGAAGAATTGCGCCCAAAGAAAATGAAAACTCACAGACCTCTTTAACATTCCCTCCACTATTTTGGATTTGCAGTTTAAACTGGGAAGCATTCTCAGTTGTAAGCTCCCCACCCCCATGGTTACAGAAGCTGTGACCTCCTTCTAGAAATAGTGTGGGTCAAACATAGTTGTCATAAAGCACCAGTTCAGCATATTGCTAATCATGGACGATATATTAGACACAAGCCTTATCAACAAGTGAGCTCTGGTCTATGAACAGATATGCCTTTCCTAGTAACCTCAGTTAGGACACCCACCTACCAATCTGAATAACAGACATAGTCCTTTAAATCTCCTAACAGGAGGCAAGACAAGTGAGGCTCCTTCTGCCGCCTTACTCACCTGCTGGGTGATACACCTGGGAGGGAGAGCGTGACAGGGCAAATAATGAGCTACAGTAACACTGTCTCCTGATTTAGTGGAATATTTAAAGGGTCATGCCCAATGTTTGGCTAGTAGTCCTCTCCATTTTTGCAGCTATGCTCACTACAGTGACATTGATTTGTATATTAATATTGCGGAATTAAAATCTGCAGACCTAAAACCTTCCAGTTTTACTTCTGCTTGTGGTGCGAGCAGAGAAATAGAACAGCAGGAGCTTGGAGCTTGCAGTTTTCAAACTGTTGCTTTTGATTTCGCCATGCCCGGGATTTTAGATTTCCTGTTTTAAGACACTGGCTGCGTAGGTAGTACATGAACAGAGAGATTTTCACCTCCCAAAATAAAGCTCATATTTGCTGTTGGAGATAGAAGTGATCACTTCCTTGGCAAGGCTTTGTACATATAAAGCAATTGTTTATGCTCTCTAATACATAATTGCAATCATAGTAGTCGTGCATTGTGCAACAATGATTCAGATCTGCTTTGCTAAAATTGTACATGCACTTTTGCAGATAACCATGCCAAGTGTGAAAAGCCATATCCATGAGAATAAAACCATGGGTGTCACATACCAGATAGGTGGGGTATAAATATAATAAAATCATAATTATCATCATCATCTACTAGAACAGGCTTCCTCAACCTCGGCCCTCCAGATGTTTTGAGACTACAATTCCCATCATCCCTGACCACTGGTCCTGCTAGCTAGGGATCATGGGAGTAGGCCAAAAACATCTGGAGGGCCAAGGTTGAAGAAGCCTGTACTAGAAATTGCTGATTAATCACTACCTATGTCACATTCCAGATTGAAATGCTCAGATAGCATACTGACATCAGCTTCTGTCACTAATATTGTTTGTCTTTTTAGAGCAAAGTGGAACTTCATTGGTTAGATTTTCTCTACAGCATCATGCTATTTTACACCACACTCAAGGCATGCCAAATCTGCTCAGAAATGCACAGTCAATTATGTGTGCTATTGTTTGTGTAAGGGGTAAAAGCTGCCCCCCCACTTTCATGGGATCATTCAAAAGTGGGGACTTTAAGGAAATGGGGACAATCTTACCTTTGTAATAATACAAGGTGCACGAGGCTCTCCACTTTCTTTTCTGTTCTTTATTTCAACAATAAAAACAAAAGGCCTTGCTGATGCTACCTCAGTATCCTGCATCATTCCCATTGGCATTCTGGCCAAGGTTGAGGAAGCCTTATCCAAACCCTTCACTAGAACAACAGTCATATTTCACTGGTAGTGGTGTTTTTAACCACACAGTTTTTGTGTGGAATATAGAATGAAATCTTTTTTTTTTTTCTTTTATAGATCATCGTCATAGGTTATCCTTATCTAAATTAGAACATGATGGAGACATAACAGCCATTCATTTTGTTTTTGTAAAAATACATTTTGCTTTTGTCAGGTTTTGGGTGGGGGAATCCTGCGATATTTCCCTTTTCAGAATCAATTTCACATTGAACCAGAAAAAAAGCCTAGGTGGTCCTGTAACTAAGACACTTAAAGTACAAAAGTAGCATGATAAGGCCTTGGCAGAATGGAAATAAGAAACCTTTTAAGCAGAAAGAAATTCCGAACGTCATTCTGCCTTTTGACTTGTAATTTAATTCAGAAGTATTAGGCTTCTTCAGCAATAGTAATGGTAGCTGTTCTTTGAAAACCTCACGCTTATGCTGTGTTTTATTCCATTTCTCTTCCATTGGCACAGTTTCTTGCATTTAGCTATAGTGAAATGTTAAGCTTTCCTAAAAGGAGAAATCGTATTTGCTTAGAAAATCATTGCAGAGTTAAGAAATGCCCAATACAGAAAATCTGCAAAAACATTTTATTCACTTCCAGGTGCTCCTTTATTGTTAACAGCCTAATAATGATGTTCTAGAAAGGACAGTCAAAATTACTAATACGGGGTAAGGTGTAGTAAGTGCCAAAGTGATACAGGTTAGCCACAGAGAGTTTCTCCCACCCAGCATGATACCATACGTCTGGCAATTTCTTACTGAAGTTTCCAGAATCTACAAGAATCTTAGTAGCCACCACTCTGGGCACAGAATGCCTTAACCACCTCTTAAGAAAGAATTCCTGGTATCATCTGGGCTATAGCATCAGTCTGGTATATGTGGTACCATAGAGTAATAGGCAGTTGTGGTGCTATCACCCCTTTAAGACTGGTTTATGGGAATGGGTTAGAACCTCAGAGAAAATGAGCTTACATACAGCTGTCTCCCATTAAGGCTTCAAGGCCGGTGTCACAAGGTAATTGGGTGGAAGAGGTGAACACCCATGGTCTAAGTTCCTAAAAAACCTGGATTGGTGGGAGCTCTCGGCAGCCAGCTAAGCCGAGGTCAGCATCTATTTGGGCTTTTGATAGCATCTTGTTCTGTTGCTCAGCCTACTGAGATTTAAGTGTAATCGTTTATGTTAATTAGCTGGATAAGTTAGTGTTTGTTGTTCTCTTACCTTCTGAGCTACTTTAATCTGTGTGATTATTTGGAGTTTTTCTCTCTTGTAAAGTTTTGTTTTAGTAAAGCCTGTGTATGATTTTTATGAAATTTGGTCTGGTCTGAGTTCCTGGACCCTTTAATTTTGACCATGCTTTTTGGAGCAAGGGTCATCCAGTACAGCAGTACATGACAATTCCGCCAGTATGAATTAAAACAAACTGTATTTATTCTGCAAATATTATACATAGCAGTTCAGTGTGGAAGGGGGAGGAGCTTATAAAATGGGCAAAAAGCATAATGCGTAAATGCACAGCCATTGTTATGGCTGTAACCCTGCGAAAGTTTTTAGTGTGGCTCTAAGCTTAATTCCCAATTTTATTGCTGATTTTTAAGATACCATTCCACTGCTCACCCTTACTCCTGCTCTTCCCACCACCGGCATGTGGTTCCCAAAATGTTGCTAAGAAGGGCATATGGCAGTCAGAATGTAAAATGGGTTCCCACTCTTGTCTTGGAAGGTTTTCCTGGTCACAACCCATGGCTGCACTGCAGCCCAGTTGGTGGAAGCACCAGGAAGAGACCACCTCAAAGGATGACCTCAGTGAAGAGGCAAACTGGTGTGGAAAAAGGCAGCCTTTCAAGTACTGTGGTCTAATGCCATGGAAACATTCAGCAGTTAGTAAATGTTCATTCCAAAAAATTAATTTGCCCTCACAAGATGTAGTAGAATTCATTCCCTGAAGACCTAGTGATGGCCACCAATTGGCTAGACAAATTCATGGTGGATAAGGCTAGCAATGACTATGTTCTGCCTTCACTGTCAAATGAATATGCTTCTGAATACCAGCTGCTGGAACTGTAAGTGCTTAGAGTGTTGTTACACTTGCTTGTTGTCTTCCCATAAGGCATCTGGGTGGCTACTGTGAAAATAGGGTGCTGAACTAGATGGGCCTTTGGCCTGGCTCAGCAGGTGGTTCTTATGTTCTAATGTTTCCTCTAGCTTGGAAATATCAAGATCATTCCAAAACTGTTGACATAGTAATAGCTTTCCAGTGTCTGGATAAGCCATCTTTCCTGCTACTTCCAGATTTTCAATAAATATTTAAACATTCAGAATTTAAAATGTTAAACAGTGCAAAGTTTAACCTGTGACCATATTCTTATATGTGTTCCTCCTTCCAAAATCTCTGATCGCAGTTTCATCAGAGATTAAAGAAATATGTTGCTTGTAAAGGCTTTATTCACACTATGCTGGTCTTTTGAAGAATCAGGAGAGAGACTCCAGGTTTATTTTTAAAGGAAATGGCTGTTGTGCTACCACAACAGGTCATATCCTTATGATGCCTAGTTCCAAATGCATAATTTATTTTCATCCTTTCGTCTTTTGTTTTACTTCATTTAGTCATTGCTGTTTGCTTAAACTGCCTCCCTCTTGCTGATTAGTCTTGTAATTCATGCACATATGGCGATGTTTGTGGAGTAAACATTCCTTCCCACTCCCTGGTCTGCAAGTCTTTCACATTGCTTGGTTCTTATCAAATTAATGCAACTGCAATTAAAGCACAGTGAATTTGAATCAGTTATGGGTCTGAGTTCTTCCCCAAGAAATCTGCCCAGATGTTTGAGATGGTATGCAGCTGGCATTTTAGAGAGGTGACCTTGCGACCACAGTCACCATGAACCATATGTAACTCCAAGCTTAGGGATGTGTTTCCTTACACTAGATCATTTTGGGCATTACATAGAAAGGCTGAGACCAGATTATCATTGCAGATCTTTCTAGGTCTAAATGTCCAAACATCCTGATGCATGAATGGATTAATTTGAAGTGAGTCAATTTTGTCCCATTGGCGTCAATGTGATTTTAAACTGGCTTAAAAGGAAAGACTCTAGCTTAATTTGTCTGAAAACTGGACTGAGTTATTTGAGTCACCATGTGATACAAAACACTCTACTGAAGATGTCTTTGTGGGGGGGGGAATGAATTCAACTTTAGTGGGAAATTATTTATCAGTCACAAATGACATCTTTTCAAGGGCTGAACTGGAATGGGATATATAGCTTTCAGCTGTAGTGTTACTGCTTCCTTGTGGTGGGAGCTCCTTCATAGCAGTGGTAATTTATGCAAGCCCTAATTACCCGGGCAAGCCTCCTAGCATGGCAATTTTCAATGCCAGCATCACACATACATCGTGGCAGCTGGCAAGCTAACTGCACAACCTGAGAGACTCATATATTCAACATTTGCATACATTATTGCTTCCAAGTGGGCCAGATTTGCGGCAGCATAATGCCACCGCAACCAGGTGTAAACCATTTATACAGCTAAAAAAAGGCAAGGGCTTCTGGACTGTTCACTAGCTGGCTTGTTTGAGATCAGGGGGTTTGTGTATTGCCAAGAAAAATAGAAACCCAAGGGCTTGAAGTCACGCAGGATACAGAACATTATAAATGTATGCATGATGTTGGCAAAATGGATACAAGTTTTCTTGCTGCTCCGTAACACTAGAAGTTGGGCTCACCCAATGACACTGGCTGGCAGTAGATTCACAACAGGCAGAAGAAAATACTTCTTCATGCAATGTGTCATCAAGCTTATGGAGTTCACCGCCACAAATAGTTGTGATGGCCATTGTCTTGGATGACCTGAAAACATGATTAGAGACTTTCATGAAGGTTAAGTCTGCCAATGGCTATTGACCATGATAGCTAAATAGAATATCCAAGTCCAGAGGGAGTATATCTCAGAATATTAGTACTGTAGTGGAGGCAACAATATTTGGGAAGGGCAATTGCCTTTGTGCTCTGCTTGCAGGTTTCTTGAAAGTATTTGGCAGGCCACCATCAGAAACAGGATGCTAGACTAGAGAGACCTTTGGTCTGAACTTGTTATGTTCTTACATAGATGGCCACAATAGTTTGAGACTATGTTGGGTTGGGGGTTAAGGATTGCCCAAAGTTATAGTTTGACAGTTGAGAGCTTTCTGTGTGATCAAAGTATGTTGCAGTTACATTTTAGTCTTTGCAAGTTCCTTTACAATGACACCCCATCCTCCTACCTTTAAAATAAATAAAAGAGGAACCATATTTGTAAGCAACCGTCTGATTTTTTTAAGATTATAAAATGTTGATTTTAATTGCCATTGAACAGACTTTTTACCGAAATGTGCTTGATTATTGTAAAACTTTCTACTGATTTCTCAAAGCTTAAGGAACTTTGGATTGAAGTTTGGACTGACCTTCATTAAGCATGTGTCTTAATTAAAGATGTAGGCATTACATGGGAATTACATCCCATTAAATATGCTTGGGAGATGTATTATCCCAAGCCCTTTAAAAAATTTTCTGGGCATATACATATGAAATAAGGCCTAAATCCAGCACAGAATTAGGCATGCTTAAATAAAAATCTAAATTGCAACACAGATGAATGAACTGCTAGAAAATATTTGGAATGTTCTCTTTTACAGAATGATTTATCTCTCTCTCTTTTTCTTCTCCTCCATTTAACAGCTATATCTGGCATGATAGTTCCCCCCATGTGAAAGGATTGCCTTGAAGAATTTTACTAATGAAGAACTTGGATTCTGCTTCAGAACAAAGTCTGACACAAGTCCCAGAGCGGAACTTTTAACTCAGGCCTTTCTCTCTCTCTCTCTCTTTCTTCCTTATTAAGGAAAAAAGGAAGAATCTCACAATAATTGCAATGTTTTTAACAAAATAAAATGGTGGGGGGAAACCCGTCCTTGCAAAATAATACTGAAATTTACCCGGAGCCTGCAAGTGGAAGGTATTACTTTGTGCTGTCTATCCTAGGTTCTTGGGGGAGAGATTTATTTTGTGTCATGAAGAAAAATCCACTTGTGTCTTCTTGGTTTACGATTAACTCAGTCACTATTTGTCTTTTACAAATCATAATGGGAGAAGGGGTGCCATCACTAGGGACTCTTTTTTAAAAGGTATAATGAAGGGAAATAAAGTGGCGACACTTTTTTTAAAAAAAAACAAATCAAGTTTGTGTGGAACAGAAGTAGAAGTGCCAGAATAGGGGTGTTGGTTGTTTTTCTTTCCTTAGAAGAGTAATGGCAGTGCCAGTTAAGGGTTGGCTTATTTGTGTTACTCCTCCAGCGACAGTTCACTCATCTGATGTTTTGCATTCTTGGGAGGTGTGTGTGTAGTTCTGTGGGGTATGTATACACACACGTGCATATGCACACATAAATGCACACACACTTACCACATTAGGATTCCATTTTAGAGGCAGTGAGAAATTTTTTTTGGGGGGAGGGGGCATCTTTCTTAGAATATTGTACTTAGGTGACTGTGTAAATAATGCAAGACAGAAAAATTAGCAAAAGTGTAGCTAAGGACATGCATATCCCACCTTTTACCTTGGAAAACCCAGTGCCTCTGGATATAATGCTAAAAACTGCAGAATTAGATTAGCATGGCTCTCTCTCTTTCTCTCTCTGTCTTTAGCTTATATCAAACTTTTCCAAATGAGTGGCCTCCTTAATTACAGTTTAACCCTGTCTACACATACAAATCTCTTTGGGATCTGGTGTGGCAGGACAAAGGCACAAACGTGAGCCACTTCATTGCATTTCTGCATATTCTCAACGGAAATATATTTCCTAGCTTACTTACATGGGGTTTTTGGTTTTGTTTGTTGGGGCCAGGGGCAGAAGACAACTTCATCCTGCCGTCCCAGAGATGGCCCAGAAGCACACATGCACACAAAACGACATGTCCGTATCAAGCTGCGATTGCTTTTATATCAGTCAACCCTTTTGGTTTGCGAAAAACTCTCTTAAGCAACAGGTAGTGGCATTTTTTTTATACATAGAAAATTAAAATATGAAAAAAGGGCGGAGGAGACAGAGTGTTATGTGAAGGTTTGCAAAGTAAACCCTCACATGAATTTAGCTCTCATTATGTAGGGAGCATACTTAGTTGACGGTGCAGAAAACCTCTAAGGATGCATTTACCTGATTGTTTTCCCCCTTTGCCATTGCGTTTTGTATGTAGTTATAAATACTGTAGATCTTTTGGGGTGATTTTTTTTTTTGGCCAAAGTTATTGTTCTATTTATACAATTTAATGTCTTAAGACAGTTTTTTCAATCACATACACAGTCACACACGAGAATTACTGCATATTTTGCAAAATGAGCTCACTACCTTTAAGATTGCACATGCTTGCAAAATGAATTAAAGAAAAAAAAGCTTTTTTAAAAAGAAGAATTTTGTAAAATATCCATATAAATAATGTATTTATCTTTGGAATTTGTACATTGCTTTTTCCCTGCAGCATCCCAGTTTATTTTATTGTGTATGTTTGCTATGTGAAAAGTGCTAATTTGTTTGGTCATTCACAGGTGTATTAGCTGTTTAAATGTGATTTTAATACAATTCATTTATAGGGTTTTTTAGTAATTGTTTTAAACCATGCTTCCATTTTGGTTTAATTTTCACTCAAAAGCCATTGTCTATTTTTGTATTATTTGTAAGTTAAGAAGGTTTTTTCCCCCAATATATGGCAAAAGGTAGCATATTATTCTTGTAGCATTTAGTTATGTAGGTTTAAAAAAGTATCCTTTGCTTTTGAGGCTTATAAAAAAAAATCTAATGCTGTTTTACTCTATTAATATGCATGGAATCTCTCCCCTTTGGAGTGACGCATTTTTTGTGCATTAAATATGGGGAGAAACTTCATAGAAATCAATGAAAATACTTTCTTTCTTGTCTGCTTGTATATTTCTCTGTCTTTCACATGAATATAAACCAGCAGATTGGATGCCTTAACAATGCAAATCATATTCATTTCACTTGTACATTGTACTGCGCACCAGAACTGTCAATCATCACTAACATTCTAAGGAGAAAAAAAAGGAATTTGAAAAGCACAAAAGAACTGTTTTGTTACCTTAAGACAATGTGACTTTTTTCTAGCCAAGCAACAATGCTGCAACTGTGCATGCTTCCTGTTTGAATTTTGCAATTGATTTCACTCAGATATCACTGTGTGATCTTTTGGGAAGGGGAGTGGGGTTGGGGGGAGGAGAGAAAGAAAGAAAGAAAAAATCCATAAGGTTTTTGCCCTTAGAACAATAAGAACACACTCACATATAAAGAAACTGGAAAATATAAGGAATATCAATGTATTGCTTCTCTATCGTTCAAACATTTATTCTAATTCACATAGTAAGCAACGGCACTGCAATGTAATCAAATTTAAAGCCATATTTTGTCCAGTGATGCCCTCCACTGAACCCATTCAGACAGAGTTGCACCAGTTTAGACACTCATACAAAGTCATATACATGTATAACCCCTTTCCTTCAACGTCCAAAGATCCTTTGAACAATAGGTAGAATTTGTTTCTCCAAGTATTTATAGCGCGCTGATAAAAGGAAATTTATATTTAAAAATCTCCCTGCCCCAAATAGATCCTATGACTTTTACATGATTCTTAAAGATGCCGCTCTTAACAGAATATGGCTTTAAGTGGAAATGACCATGTTTCAGTCTTTACAAAGTGAAGCCTCTGATTGGCTGAGTTGTGTGGAGGATGCCCATTTCCTCTCCAGTGTACCAGGCTGCATCTAAAATGAAGTCATCTCTGAATCTACTAATCGTTCACCTTCTTAACTAAACCTTTTGGAATAGACACACACACTGTACAGTTCTATTGTTAGAGAAAACTAACTACTGTAGAGATTGTTATAATTTTTTTGCAGAAATTCAAGCTGTAAAAACTTTTCAACTTTCACAATATTTAATTAAAGTTACTTCCTGTCTGTGAGTGCAGCTCCTGGCTGTGTATTTATTCATTTGGCTCTGCGAAGTCGACAGACAATGAAAAGTGCTGAATGTCAGACAGCAGCAATGGAATGGACACCCCTTCGGCATTCTGTTGTAAAATATGAAGCAGCAAAAATAGGGGGAAGAATGCATTGTGGGCTGCTTATGATAAATTTGCTGTAGGGGAAAAAATACATTCTGTACTTACAGCTCTGAAGAGAACCACCATGATCTTGGGGCTCTGTTACGCATCTGAGGAGCTATCGCGCATAAGTGGTCCATTTGTGGCTAGCCCAATGTCTTCAGTGTTGGAAAATGCTTCATGTGCATGGAAGGAGCATAGTTCAGTGGTTTGTCACATACTTTGTAAACAGGCAGTCTCAGGTTCAGTCCTGGGATCTCACTGAAAGAACGTAAAAACAGCGTTGCTGGATCAGACCAAAGTCTAGTATCTTGTATCCAACAGTGGCTAACCAGATGTCCATTGGAAGCACACATGCATGGGTAAACCAGGGCTTTTTTTCAGCTGTAACTCACTGGAACACAATTCTTGCACCTCTCAGGTGGGCATCATTGACATTATAAGATAACAAGGGAGACATTTATGGTGAGTTCCAGCACCTCTTTTTCTAGAAAAATAGCAGTTAGTACAAGTCTTGTTCTGCTGTTGTTTCCCTCAACCAGCATTCAGGAACACATTACCGCTGATCTTGAGGGGGTTGTATACATCCATATAGACCATTGATAGGCCAATGAAAAGGCCTTATCATCCATCAATTTGTCTAACCCCATTTTAAGGTTGCCTGTGAGAATATAAAAGGGTTTCCTATAGTAGCAATGGAAAAGACCCAAAGGCCTAAGAGAGCTGCCATCAAGAGTAGGCCATAGTACATGGTCAAGTAGTCTGACTCGGTATAAAGCTGCTCCACATACAATAAGTGGCTAACCTAAGGTTGTCCAGATATTTGCCAGACTCCATCTCCAATCAGTCCCTGCCAGTACAGACAGTGGTTGGGGTATGATGGTAGTTGTAGTCCAACAACATCTGGAGGGCCACGGGGTTACCGTTCTTCAAAACAGAAGAGTATTGGGCAACCGAAAATGCCTCAGAAGGCCATGAATCACAGTACAGAGATATGTGATCATCTAATGAGGCGGTAGTTTCATGACATCATTATTTATCAAACAATATAGTGTCTAACACCCACATTAAAAACAATGAGATGAAGTAAACTCCACTGTATTCAACAGACCTTGCTTCCAGGCAAGTGTGTAAGGACTGCATACACAGCTTTAGCTGTACTGTACCCACAGTGCCCTGGAATGCCAGTTTTCAAATTACTGCTCCCTCTGCTACTATAATTTGATGGTCCCATCACTATCATTTTGGAAGCTACACCAAAATAAGGTAGTGGATTTAGAGGACTTATCAGGTACGAAGAATATTAGTATGTAAATACAAACACACAGAGAGCAGTGTTCGAAACTCCCACTGTTCTAGGTACATTTTGCGACAGGGAATTTCATTAGCATGAGCAGTTTCTGAGCTGTGGGCGCAGTACTGCATCTAAGATTTCAGATTAAAACTGCAGAGTGGAAGGAAAGGAGGACCTTTTCTACCTCTCTGAAGACTAGAGAAGAGACCCTCTTAAGAATATTAGGGGAGTGGGCAGGGGAAGGACTAGACTATATGAAAAATGAACATAATATTTTATCTGCAGTTCATCTGTATTGTTATTTAAAAAGCGCACCTAGACATTCCATTGTTGTGCCCATGAAATATACTCGGGAGTCGAGAGTGGATTTCATGCTCTTTATTCAGCTCATAGTGGTGAGGAGGAATGCAAGTTCCCCCAGAATGTCTGCTTTATATACATTATTTACACAATGGGCCCCACGTGATTGGCTAATTCCAGGATTCACCTGTAGGCCAATCAGGTTGCGGATTCACTTCCACCTGGAGCTGGATTGAGTGGCTCCTGTGGACCAATCAAACTGCTGCATTCTGAATCCTATTGTTCTAGGACCAATCAGACTGCTGCCTTTTGGATCCTATTCAACTTAGTACATAACAGCCCATAACCTAGGTTTAAGGTGCCATTTAGCTCCTAGCTTTCATATCTCAGTTTCTAACACTGACACACAGAGAGCGACACAAACAGACATGTACTATTGGCTTGCCAAGAACCTATGCTAAGTGGCTCCCAGGACCTTCAGAATGTGAAGGGCAGTTGAACAATTTAGTATTGCCAATATTGAGGTGGTGAATATGAGTGATCCATCAAAAGCATCACCAGCAAGAGTTTTTGAACCACTTGTATTCCAAATGTTTGTTTTACATTTGGGACCGTAGGTGTTATAAGTTTAGTTCCAAAAGGTGATTATGTGAAGCAGCCCACAGTCTAAATCTGTCACTGATGAATGTGGAACAGGTGATGAGCATCCATTTCATAGAAGAGATAGAACAAGTTTTAATTTATTCAAAATCTGAATGGCTTGGTTAATATTAGCTTGAGCATGTTCACTCCAGCACCTGGGATAGTAAATTCACGAGAGAGGCTGGAGCTGGTCTACAATTCTGCCTAAATACACAAAACATGTAATAAAATCTGAAGCATGAACAGCCATTCACCATATGGGGAGGGCTGTAGATTAGTAGATGAGCACTACTGCCTACTTTGCATGCAGAAAGTCCCAGGTTAATTACTTCTATTGCCCTTCACAGTCATGTTTAATATAGAATACAAAATCTTTCTGATTTCTTCCTGTCATGTATTATTACCCCCATATGCCTCTTGCTTATACGGCCACAAGTTCAAGGTGTTCTGATTACATCACTTGTGAGACTACTGGCAAACTTCTGGAAGAGAATTTCAAATTCTTGTCAGCAGGCTACAACTTAGTGACTGTCAGTGACCTCTCCCATACCAGCATGTCAGATACTATATTTATCAAACGATGTCATATCTGTGATTTTAGTTTGGTGTGTGTACACACATGTGTGAACACACAGTGCTATTTTTCTAGAACTCACCATGAACGCCTCCCTTGTTCTATTATAATGGCAATGTCGCCCACCTGAGAGGTGCCAGAACTGAGTTCTGGTGAGTTCTGGCTGTAAAAAAAGCCCTGCAAACACACACACAAATACAAACACAGAAAGAGAGAGAATGTCCAACTTTAGACTTAGCTCTGAGTCTACAGCAGGAGTAGGGAACCTGTGCCCCTCCCCAATGTTGTCGGACTCCAACTCCCATCAGCCTCACTCAGCATGGTCAATTGTCAGGGATGGTGGGCCTAGTGAGTGCAACATGTGTGCAAGAGTTAATAGTTAAACTGAGCCATTGTGGTGCAGTGGTAAAAGTGGCAGACCAAAACAGAGGCCCAGGTTCAAATCTCTACCCAGCCATGAGGCTTACTAGGTTGGACTCGATGGCCCTTGTGGTCTCTTCCAACTCTATGATTCTATGATTCTATGATTCTAGGTGACCTTGGGCTCACCACATACTCTCAAGCTTGGCCTATCTCACTGGGTTGCTTTCAGGATAAAATGGGGGACACACCAAACAACAACAAAATTAATATTTCTACCCCACCCAGTATAGCAAACAACAAAACAGAAGAATACTATTTCAAAAAACAACAACAAAACAATAAAAAGCATTGAAAACATTTAAACTGATACTGCCTTGAACTTCCTGGAAAAAAGGTGGCCTATAAATGGAATAATTACACCCTGAGGACAAACCATTTGTCACCACGCCACCTCCCATTCCATCTATCCCAAACTTCACAGCTGGCTTGTCAGAGTGCTTCTCATTTTCCCACCACTGGCCTTGGCTCACTGTGTGGTGATAACACCAGAGGGCCTTCTCTGGTGTTGCCCTCTCAAGTGAGGGATACCTACCTCCTGGAGGTGCAGACAGTGGAGATTCTGATGAGATTCCACCATCAAATAAAAACAGCCTCATTCTCTCAGGCCCATTGCGTAGCATGGGGGCAGGGGTCCATGGCCCCGGGTGCAAAATTCTGAGGGGGCACAACCGGAAACCCCTATGCAGTCCACCAGCTTCCATAGGGATCCCCATCCCGCCCTAGCAAAGGTGGCAGAGCAGCTCAGGCCCACGGTGAGTGAGCGTGGACAGAGGAAGGGAGGCAAGGGGCATCGGTGGGATTAAGTCTTAGGTAGTCTTAGGCCGAGGACACTTTGATATGACAAAGGGCAGCCTATATGTTTTAGAAATAACGTAAAATAAATATTAAGGTCCCCAAAATGGCTAAGATTAGCCCTGCTTTCAGCTTGCTATGTTATGGAAAGCCCTCCTGCCGTAGCAACACCCTCAGGATTTGCAGTGACCTGCATGAGATATTTTACCATAGTTTATTTGTTACAGATACAGATAATTGGAAAGATAAAGAGTGGGGGAAACTGACATGCTTTTTTAAAAAAAAAAATCAAAGGTGTCTAGGGTAAAATTAGTATGTTAGTTTTCCAGTGTGTGGTTATGGACACAAAGCTGCTCCCTTAGAGTGGCTCCAACACTGCACTGGAGACATGCAGAGAGGGAGGGGGAGGGGGAGGGAGGACTGGTGGTGATAGGCTGGACCTCTTGAGTGTTTCCCACATCAGTCCCCCCTCCCGCAGCCTGCACCTTATCAGAGCAAAGGTAACCCATGAATCAGGCAACAGCTTAATGGTACCACTTGAAGCCTCTCAAATGGCAGTGGGAACTTCCTGTAGGAATGAAATCCTGCTAGCATATTTATCCTGAATAGACTGCTTTGTAATGTTAGAGTATGATGCCATTCCAGATCAAAGAAAGAAAGAAAGTAGAAGCAGAGCTCCATAAGGTAATAGCCTATTCACAACAATGGCTCCTCACTTTCCCCTGGATGTCAGTGCTCATGCTAGTTAAGGAAAGAATAATAGTTCATACCCTTTGTTCAGCAACATTTTTAGCCAAATCTGCTCCTAGAACCCCAGACAGCACAATGGCCTGGAAATCTGCTAGTTTATCCACAACAATGTAATGTCTTCTGTTGAAGTCTTAAAAATATTTTAGGCACTGATTTCAATTTACAATTTATTTATTTACGGCTATTAGCCCATAAAATATGTACAAACATAAAAACACAGGGACATAAAAACAGATATATCCGACAACAGGAGGTGAACACCACGATGCAAGGGTGGGTCATTGAGCAGAGCCAAGTGACAGCTTGGGGCCAGGAGAGCTCCAAGGGACAGATCACAGAAAAGGAAAACTGAAGACGAACTCCGACATGCACTCTCATCATAACAGTTCGATTAGTTTTGATTTCTTTAACAACAAAAACGGCTTCACTTAAAACAAATCAAGGAACTAATAAGAGTAGCAGGCAGCATACACACCCTTTGCACTTTCCGCAGCTGTGCAGAACCTATTGCCTGTGGCCCTAATTTACAATGTTGGGTGTGACACAAGTAAAGACATGGATGGGCTGGAAGTGGGGGTTGCAGTCACCACCCATCAGCAGATAGGTGGCACCTACAAAACCCCATGCAAGGCACTATGAAAGCACAACAACCTGTGGCTTGCAAGGTGCTGGTCCTTCGCCAGCATGGTTTGCTTTCAGTGTGATGTCAGGTGAGTGGTCCCACCCACGTGTCCAACTTGGCTGACCCCTTGAGTATGATCAGTTCCACTGGGCAGCTCCAGCTCCCCATCCTTGACTTACAGAAAAGCCCATTGTAGGGTGTCATAAGGTTTTGTGGAAGCACAGGCATGCAATCAGGCAGACCATTGAAAAGATGGTGAATGATGAAAGACAGAAGACAGGACATTCACAAACATCTCTTGGCAACCTCAGAGGTAAACCAGGTCGCACAAAGCATTTTTTCAGAATAATCTCAAATATTCCACAACAAGCCTCCACTTCAGGTCTTCAGAATTAAGGAGACTGAGCTTTAGAAAGTGGTTCAGAAAGCTGTTGCCTGTAGAATAAGCACAGCCACAAATTTACACGTTAAGATCTCTGCTGCTAGAATCTACAGACTGGAGTCATCCAGCAATAATATTTCTAGGAATGTGCTCAGGCTCCCATGTGTCAATGTGTAGCATTTTGCTCCTCTTTCGATCCCAGTCATGCCCTCTGAGTGTTAAACAATACAGAGCAACCTTCTAACAGCTCTTAATATATATTTTATTTCAACTATCACTCTTATTTGGCAGGTGAGTTATTCTGCACAGCAGGTGTTCCTTAATGGTGTTAAAGAATAAACAGAACTTAGTGATGGTCTTACATACCCATTAGCTAATGGATTACTAAGCAAAAGGGACTCATGTTTAACCTCCCTGCACTTAGCCCACTGTTGAGAAAAATGTGAAAAAAGTATAAACCAACACTCCAACTGCAGTTCTCAGGACCCATGGGAGGTGAGCTCAAACTTTAAATGCAGTTCTTTTGATAGACAGGTGAATGAATGTGGCTATCATTATGTAATCACACAGCCTGGGAACTATTTATCATATTTATTATCCATGCAACATGTAGCTGTGATTTTTTCAAAAGCCCTTGACCTGCCTGAGAGAGGCAATGCTATTAGCATTGCTTTAAGGACCACGCAGAAAGGATTAAGCAGAGCAAAACTATAGAGTTGATCACGATGGCTCCCATTTCTACATTCCACCTGAACCCAGTAGATAATGATGCAAGAACTGTCAGAAGAACGTGACAAGGTTCCCTTTCTCTCCTCTGTCCAACAGCACAACTTACACACCTTAACTGGCACAGTCCCATTGGGCTTCTGGGTTTTCATAGCCTCTCATCGTCCAGTGTTCAGTTAGCCATGTAGCATATTGATATTCACCAGCACTACCACCTTTTGTCTATTTATGCAGCAGGATCCTTTTTCCTTCCATGCCTACTACTGATCAACTCTTCATGCTAATGTGACTGCTAGATTAGATGATTTATTGCAAGGATTAGACAATTTCATGGGTCTATCAACAGCTATGAGCTATGGAATAAGAGATGTGGAGCAAGAGTTCGGGGTAAGAGAACAGATAACTCAAGAGCAGTCTAGAACCACCTGGCTATTGGAAACAATCTAGAATGCTGGAGTAGGTGGACCTTTATTATGTTCACACTTCGTTGAGTTTATGCTCAGCAAATCACTCCACTGTACCTAGAGCTACCTTGCCATTTGACCTGCCTCTGAGGGAGGATGAATTGGCAATCGGCCCTCTGCAGCCACACAGCCTCACTGGACTCCAATGGCAGGAAGCAACAGAGCTGAGTGTTAACTGCATATTGGTGACCCCTCACCCCAAACTTCCTGATGACATCTCCCAGCAGTTTCATCTGTTAAAAGAGTATGAGGGACAAGATGGAACCTTGTGGAACCCCACAGCACAACTACCATGGGTCTGAGCAGAAGTCTCCCCCCCCCCATGATAGTCTCTTAAACTAAAATTGCAGAGTGAAACACTCTATCACTATGCCTCCATTTCCCAACCCACAGAACTGGTACAGGAAAATATTGTGGTTGATGGTATCAACACCCACTGAGAGATCAAGGAGAAGAAACAGCAAAGTGTGGAAACATAGGCTGTTAGACTTTTAAAATATGCCCTTTCAAGTGAGGCCCAAAATGCCCCCTTAAACAGCTTTTTTGCTTTTTAAAAGAGTTTCTCTTCCCCCAGCATAGGAAAATGACCATGTTTGGCAAATTAAAAATGGTTTACTTACAAACTCTCCAAAAGTGAGATTCGTGTGCTTCAGAAAATCGCACAGGCAGCAAAATTTGGCTGAGTTACAAACTCAAGAATGGGTGATGAGAGCCAGGTGGTGGAGCAACCAGCTCAAACCTCTTCACATGCTGAGCTTCTCTGATAGGCTGGGGGATGGAACAATAAACTTGATTGCCTAGTTCCTCCCAGGTGAGGGGAAGTGATGTAACTAAGCCTAGCTTAGTTACAGCTTCCTGCATTAACCCCTTCATGCATTGATTAGACTTAAGCAGGGAGTTGCCATATTTCAAAACATAACATTCCTGACACCCACAAAATTGTTGAGCTGTTTGGGGAACAAGCCCAAATTGTTTAAGCTTTTGGAGCTGTTTCTGCTATGTTTTCCAATGCGTTGCCATATCTCCAGGTTTTCCCTGACATTTTGACAATTTGGCAAAATTTCCCTGACGCCATTTTTACACCCGAGAACTAGGACATGTCAGGAATGTCGTTAAGCATTCTTAGGTGAGGTTTGGACTTCAATATTTTTTATATATTTTTTTAAATACCTGAACTAATTTCCCTGGATTCCATATCCTAGACACCAGACTGATCACTAGTAACATTCCTCTAAGGTTGATTCCTGGAATTTCACTCTGGATTTGTACCCATGTTCTCTTCTTAAACTAAAAGACCATGTAGCTGGGCCAGCAATGTAGTAAATGTTAACTAGAGGGCTGGTGAAGTTTTAGGCAGGCCAATGTGGGAGTCAGCAATAGTAAAGCTCTAGTTGTTTTTAATCTTGCACGTTGTTCTTCTGTGTGAAGTTTAATCACTAAGTTGCATTTTCATATTATATATTGTTTCCCATATGTTCATTATTTACATATTTTGTTCATTATTTCTCCCTTTCCTGAGAATTCATTCATGTATAAAGTTGATACTATTACACTTATATCTTCCATAAACCATTGGGGCAATTTAAGAGCCTCATTTTCACCACCACTGGTGTTCTTCCAGTTGTATAGGATCCCAAGCCCCCTCATTCCCCTGACACCCCACAATCTCATGTCCTTTACATTTTCGTTTCATTTTCCATTATCATTTCTACTGAACTATCCTGAATTTTCTTTCTTTTGTCACTTCCTAGACAGAGCTACATGAAAATAAGGCTCCAATCCTAAACACACTTACCAGGGAGTAAGCCCCATTGAAAACATGGGAATTTCATCTGAGATATATCATTTAAATTGATGAAATAACCTCATAATGTTTTAAGTCTCAGTTGGGTGTGAACCAGACAAGAGCATTACATCTTATCCTCATAAAAGAATGTGAAGGGCAATTACTAAGGAATAATATATGGATTTGGAAAATTAGGTTCTAAGTATTTAAAACTTTTATATCTCACCTTTCGTGGCAGCTTACAAAAATGAAATACAGAATATATAGACAAAAATGCAATACTAAAATCAAGTTAGAATCAAACACTAAAACATCATTACAGTCATACCTCGGATGTCGAACGGAATCCGCTCCGGAAGTCTGTTTGACTTCCAAAACATTCAGAAACCAAAGCATGGCTTCAGATTGGCTGCAGGAAGCTCCTGCAGCCAATCAGAAGCTGCAGAAGCCCTGTCAGACGTTCAAGTTCCAAAGAACGTTTGTAAACCGGAACACTCACTTCCGGGTTTGCAGTGTTTGGGAGCCAAAACTTCCAAGTTTTGGCTCCCAAGAGAGCCAGTGTGGTGTAGTGGTTAAGAGCGGTAGTCTCGTAATCTGGGGAACCGTGTTCGCGTCCCCGCTCCCCCACATGCAGCTGCTGGGTGACCTTGGGCTAGTCACACTTCTTTGAAGTCTCTCAGCCCCACTCACCTCACAGAGTGTTTGTTGTGGGGGAGGAAGGGAAAGGAGAATGTTAGCCGCTTTGAGACTCCTTTGGGTAGTGATAAAGCGGGATACCAAATCCAAACTCTCTCAAGTACCAAGGCATTCGGGATCCAAGGTACAACTGTACTTAAAAAAGACAGTGGCATAGTTCAATGATAGAGCATCTGCTTTGTACGCAGGAAGGTCCCAGGTTCACTTCCCAGCATCTTCAGGTAGGGCCAGGAGAAAGTCTTGCCAGGAATCCTGGCGACTCCCTGCTGATCAGTGTGGACAATACTGAGCTAGATGGATCAATGGTCTGCCTCAATATAAGGCAGCTTCTTATGTCCCTAACAGCCAAAGCCAGAACAATAAGGCCATAAGAGGAAGAGCAGTAAAACCTGCCAGCCAAATGTCACTACAGTCACTAACAACCCATCCTAAAAAGGAAGGACTTCAAAGTGCAGCAGAATTCCATCAGGGAAGGGGTGAAGAGACAGTTCTCTCTGGGCAGGAAATGACAACACCTGAACATAGCCAGTGAAAAGGCCCTCTATTCCTCTGGATCTGTACAAAGTCAAAACATTACAGTCATACCTCACAAGTCGAATGGAATCCGTTCCAGAAGTCTGTTCGACTTCCAAAACGTTCAGAAACCAAAATGTTTGGAAGCTCCTGCAGCCAATCCGAAACCGCAGAACCAGCATCGGACTTTTGGGTTCCAAAAGAACGTTTGAAAACTGGAACACACCCTTCCGGGGTTCGATCGTTCTGGAGCCAATTTGTTCAGGAGCCAAGGCATTTGAGATCCAAGGTATGACTGTATTGCACGATTGCATGTTAGCAATTCCCTGCATTAGAAATCCAGCATATGCGAAATAATGTTGTTGTTGCTGCTGCTATTATTGTTACCTCTATGTACATCTTGCCCTTCCTCCCACCATTTGCCAGGGTGGCAAATGCATCAATAATACAGCACATTTAAAAAGCATCCTATAATTTGTCACACTAAGATATGTGCTTTCCACAGGTGGGAACTTTTGACTGCAAGGCAGGGGAGCATTCAGGAGTGTGATCTCCCCACTGGCATTCTGAATTGCAACATTCAAGGTGACTGTACTAAATGCCTTCTCTGAACATGTAGATTGGCTCTCATGTGGCAGAATTACAGTGGGGGTGATGTCTCAGGTAAATATTTATTGACATTGCCATACTAAACAAACATCCTCAGTATCCTCTACCCAATAAGAATTTGTCTGTAGAATTTCAGGGTATGTAACTGGCACTGTCTGTTAAGTTTGAGAATGCAAATTAAAAAAATCTGAGATCTTTCCAATTTGGTGTTTTATTCCTTTGATCAACCCTTGAATTTAACTTTAGTTTCCCTCTTTTTACCTCTGAAGAGCTTTTGCCAACAGATCTACTTTCAGGCGGATAAAAATATGTATCATTCCACCAGTAAATTATGCAAATTAAACAACTGATTAGCATACCGCTTCTGCTAGCATTAGAGGGGTTGCAGAAGGGGGTTGATAGGTAAAGTGATCTCCTTAGTGATAATTAACTTTGATCTCTTCAACAACAGTTAAGTTTAATACAAAGGGAGAGGGGGGCAAAGAAAGAGAAAGTGCAAAATGACATTTTTGGTATGGTAACAATAAAACAGCAGTTCATCATTTGTAGCAGCATAGTATATGATAAGCACTTTTCTCCCAGTGACATAATAATTTAAAAGTAAGATGAACAACAATTTTTAAAGTATGCTGGATTTGCATTACTTTCACATGCAGTCTTTGTTGGGCAACCTCTGAGGTGTTGATGAAGAAAAGAACAGAAAACGTACATTGGAACATTGACAATAACAGCAGCAGTAATCATAATGCCTTTTGTACTCTCTCTCAGAACATCAAAGCCCTTTCCTATGCTCTGCAGTGATAGCAGCTGGTACATTTTGCCCATCCTATGGGATGCCAGATCTCATAAAACCAGCACTTCCTTGTACCAGTAAAAGCTGACAGTGGTACTAACTTCCCAGTTCAGCCCATTTGTCCAGCACAAAATTCTGCTTTAGTTGCAGTATTACTAACAGCAAACATGGCAGAGTTGCTCCATGTTAGACATGGATAATTCTCATTACATGTATTAGTTTCTTCTTGTTCATCCCTGCAGTTTCCAGTTGAGTTAAGCATTCATTCTGGCAAGGAGAAGGATGAAAGTTCCCCATAGCTTTTCCTTCGCTGACTGATGGATGGGGCTTTCTTGACCTCCCTCTTGCCACAATTTTATTTCTAGAAGTAGGGGGTACAGCCTACCCATGGTGCTTGGTCAACTTGTCAGTGGCAGAGGTCAGAAAATATTCTCCTCACTTCTGTAGTCTTCACAACCACATTTTGCCTTGTAGTGGTGAGACCACTGGACTAGGACCATTGGGAGACCAGGGTTCAAATCACCACTCAGCCATGAAGCTAACCTACCTCACGGGTTTCTTGTGAGGATCATACGGAGAGGAGGAGAACCATGTATGCCACCTTGAGTTCCTTGGAGAAAAGTGGGTTATAAATCTAATAAGAAATAAATTGCGCTCCATAAATATGGAATATATGGGGTGTGTGAAGTAGCGTGACTTGATGCAGTAAGAAGATTCTTACAATTATCTCATGGTTAGCATGGAAGAGCTTGATATAAAGCGTTTCAAAGGTAGAGATATTCAGAATCATTTGTCTCAACACAAAGAAGCAAGGCGAAACATTATAGTTAATTGCAGGGGTTTGGACAAGAAGATGCTTTGAGTCCCATCCAGCTATACAAAACCCCACCTAGGGATGAGTTACAGTTCTGGTATATTCAGTTCTGGTTCTGTTTATTTTTGATGAATTGTTGGACTCTAATGTGAAATGTGAGAAAATATCTCCCCAAATAAGCATTTTGAAATCCCATTTATTTCAATGGGAAAGATTTAAGCTCATACTTAACTAATGAAATTGAAATAATTGGATCTTATTACATATCCTCTACATTGGATAGATTATACCCATTTGTGACCAAGATTGTAGTCCATAATGGAAGGACACACACACACACACACACACACACACACACACACACACTGTATATATTTTCATAGATTAGGAGTAACATAATAATATGCACTTCGCTATTCTAAATTTCATGTGCATGACCTAAATTGGCAGCATGGAGTGGGATTTGCCATATGCTGTTCTGGGGGTTCTCCCAACCCCTATCTTGCTCCAGAGCCAATTGGGTGGGGCACTCAGAGGAGGAGAAGGGGATAAAGCCCCATTGAGAAGCATAAGTCCTTGTACACAATTAGGGCTTCTTAGGTGAATCCCACCTATAGTCTTTGTGTAGTAAATTAGAAGGAAGAAGTGGTGAAAAACCAAAGGAAGGACAACTTCCAGGAGCAAACTGGAGGAGTGAGTTCAACCAGAGTTAATGGAGGAGGGAAAAGAGACTGATATACTGGTGTTTGGCTTCTGGGGAAATACAAATGTAGTATTTTTCTTCTGGCCCTACAAAGAGAAACAATTACAGTGGTACCTCTGATTACGTACTTAATTCGTTCCGGGGGGCCGTTCTTAACCTGAAACTGTTCTTAACCTGAGGTACCACTTTAGCTAATGGGGCCTCCCGCTGCCACCACTGCACGATTTCTGTTCTCAACCTGAAGCAAAGTTCTTAACCTGAGGTAATATTTCTGGGTTAGCGGAGTCTCTGTAACCTGAAGCGTATGTAACCTGAAGCATATGTAACCCGAGGTACCACTGTAATATAATATACATAACGGTTGCAGTCCTATGCACACTTATGTGAAGTAAGCTTCACATAACTCATGGGACTTAACTCAAAGTAGGCATGCATAGGATTGAAATTGCACATGGTTCAAAGTACCTTATTTTATTTTATTTCATTTATTAAATTTCTATACCACCCCCTGAGGCATGGCTCAATCAGTAGAGCATGAGACTCTTAATCTCAGGGTTATGAGTTCAAGTCCACATTGGGTGAAAGATTCCTGCACTGCAGGGAGATGGACTAGATGATTTTTGTAGTTCCTTCCAACTCTATAATTCTATGAATCGAGGCCACCGCCCTTCATCCAAAGATCACTGTACAAATGCTATGTCCTTCCATTGTGTGTACATGTGTATATCATGGTTTATGCGGCTTGGATTTTGCTTGAAGACAATGAGATCATATGGTACTGTTGGACACCTAATGACACCAATTTATGGTGAACTATTAATAACAATAATTAACAAATAAAAAGTAATTTTGCATAAACACTGATTTTCATTAAAATGTGGAGAATGCACACAAATTGGCACCAAATGAGTATTTTGCCCATTTAATATGGGCAGTCACCAAATGTTGCTGGAAAATGTGAGTAACATATATTACACCCACAGACATGTAACATGGAATATTTACCTAGGCAATATGCATAATTGGTGCCCAAGCACTGTGTGTGATTTTGAGCACATTCTTGATGCTTTTCAATGAATGTGCACAATCACTGGTGTTTGTGCTCCATTCAGTTCACATTTGTGTATGTGTGTGTGTGTTATATCTCTATATAGCAGCTGCCGCATCTCAATGAATTTATTCACTAGCACCACAGAGCCTTCTGACCACTTGCTGAATCATTTTCATCCTGACAGCTCACTGCCTTTGATATGTATGAACTCAAAGGGGAAAGCCTGTCCTTCTAATTTCTATTTTCAGCCTGTGTCAAGGGAGTAGGAGAAAAAAGCAACATTTCAACTTTTATAAAATATAAATTTTCGGAAAATAATAATAATAATGAAAGAATGGCTTCCCCTATTTAATAGGCCTTCATTACAATTTAAAACTCATATGCAGGAGCTTCATATATTCAAATCTCTGGTGCCTATTTGAAGGTACTTCTGAAGGTGCACCCTGCAACCTGTGTGTAGGAAACTCTTTTGAATCTTGTCCTTGAAACAAAAATTTGTGCCCCAGGGGACTGAGGGAGTGTAGACAACTGGTAACTGCAGAGAGAGCGAGAGAGCGACTGAAAGCCAAGCTCGGAGTCCTTACAGCTGGAAAGGGAGAAAAGGGATGAGAGAGAAAGAGAGGGCGGAGGGGGGAAGACAGAGAATGTGAAGATGAGAAACGCCTTCAGGAGCCATTTGGGAGACAGTCACTGGGAAGAAGAAAGAAAGACATGCGCTAAAAACAACAGAAACACAGGTGGAAATGGCCTACTGGGAAATCAGGCTGTCAACAAACAAAAGCCGACGGCCAGAAAGCCGTTTCAGCGGCAGCCTCTGCTACCAGGGCATCAGTGTTCAGTAAATAAATTAGCAGTGGCTTTGACTGTGTGGAAATTAGTAGTGACACTATGAAAAAGGCAAATGACTGGCTTTTATCTGGCGCAAACATCCAAAGATTTACTTACTTCTGTGGGGAGAAAGAGAGAAAGATAGGCAGAGAGTTGGTGACTGTGACTTAAGATTCAAATGGGGAGTTGAGGGTGCAAGGAGGTGATTTATAAAAAGGAGAAAAAGAAGAAAGAATAAGGGGGGAGGGAAAAGTTCCATTTCATGTACTAGCAGCTCAGAACTTCATTTAGAGCTAATCAGCTCTGTCTACCACCGAGTCATTTCTGACAGCAACTCCCTCATGGATAGTTTGCCACTCAGAATACGTGAAGGAAACAACATGATAAAAATATCTGTGTCTATCAGAAGTGGGGGCAAGGGAAACACACACACACACACAAAATCAGAAGCCATTTTTAACACAGTCAGGAAAAGAACTTGGACCAAACTCATCTCCTGTAAAAATGACATTATCCATTGTGGCAGTGTCCAAAGGGGTGGTCATGCAATGAAAACAACAGGGTCTTACTGCATTGTAAAGACTCCCAGATTTATGGCGCCAGATGTTTTTAGGGACTAGAGCCTGCCGGGCTCTGTTCTACAAAAGCACATGCTCCACCCCTACCTCAGAAGCTGTGAAAGACGGGCTCTGTTCTACAAAAGCGCATGCCCCACCCCTACCTCAGAAGCCGTGAAAGACCAACTGTCCTGTGTGAGAGTCCCTTGGGATGCAGGCGGACCTGATCACATGGCCCCAGTGGCAGACCTCAGGTTCTCAAATTTCAGTGGCACTCCATGCAACGCCAAAATTGGGTGGGTTTCCCACCTTCCAGTCTACTTCATAGTTGTGGTGCCCCCAAGGCTCCACACCCAGTGCAACCACACAGGTCGCCTTCCCCTAAATCTGCCTCTGATAGCATTACCTCAGCATCACATCAACTGGTTCTCTCCTCCACTCTTATATGAACTCAACATTTTCCTGTAGTGACAGGCTTGCTCAATTGTTTTCTTTCTTAGCCTGTTATTTCAAACCTGTTCTCCTCTTCTATCCCCTGCCCCATGTCTCCTCATGGGTTTATCTTACTCAAAATGAATCATGCAAAGTTTTTCTTAGTATTCAGATGCCATGATGAGGACGGGTTTCAGCTGCTGAAAACGTTGTTGCTAAAAGCGCCAGAGACAGGAGACCTTCTATTTCAGAGAGAGAGGAAGTCGGTAACCCTTCAGGTACTTTGCCCCCACGAATACCCACAACATTATAGTAGCAGCCTGCTTTGTTTTTGCATTTAACACACAACACATTTCATTTAATATATGACACACAAACTTATAGAAAGAATTTCCCACCCCAGCACCATACAGTTAGATTGTTATCATTGTTTCCTAAACCACAGTGTATATTACTCAGAATTTTCAAGAGAAAAACTGGAGTGGTATTGCTTGGTTAATAATCAAATAAAGCAGATAGAAATCTCTCCAACAGCTAGGAGCCAATGAGTTATCATCAATGGCTTTGTGTCAGAATAAACGAAGGGTGGTATCAATTGTTTTCCCACTGGAATTGGTACTGAGGCCAGCATTAATCAATATACTCATTAACAGCAGAGGAGAATGTAAATTCAGTGATCATTGGATCTGCAGAAGATACAAAGCTGGGAGGGGGAAATGGCAAAAGGAGACATTGACCCATCAAAAAATATAGATGGAACTGATTAACTTCAGGATTGTGTCAGACTGAGAAATGCATTTGGGAAAGAATAGTGCATGCTATAAATGTAAAATCAGGGCAAGTCATCTCCTGAGGAACCCAGAAGATCACAATCAATAATATTAATATGGCTTCATAGAGCAATTCTGTGGCACAAAGAACAATGTCATTGTAAGAAATCCCCTCCCCCTACCCTATCACCACATTATTTTTAGGAGAAGGGACTAAACTGTCAATTCCAGAGCAAAATTTGTATCCAACTGTCAAAAAGGTATTTGGAAGGAATTAGGATGAGTTAAAAGAAAAACAAATAACCAAAAAAATCCCCATAATAATTTGAAACTGGGAAGGGGAAATGTTCCAGAAACTCACAGTTCATTGATTTAAGTTAGAGAAGGGCACAGGAGAATATACCTCTTACGAAGAGAATAAAAAATGAACATACTTGGTATGTTCACATTTTTATCATGATGGGTTTTTAAGTTCTGTAAAACCAATTCTAAGTGCACCCTGAAGCTGTAGACATGATCCTATTGGAGGGGTATGATCCTATGCAGAAAAGCCGAAACCACCTTCAAAACCAGATGAAGCGCTCAATAACTGTAAATACATCTTATTTCATTTGCCCTTCGGTTTCTTGGTCTTCATTCAGTCTATTACTGACTCCAGGCACTGATTCAACACACCCAGGCTATATCATAGCTAAACAGCCCCGGACACAACTCCCCAAAGATAGCACGGTGATGCAAACTGATAAATCCTTTAAGCCACAAGTTTTGGGAGAATGTCATTATTTTATTATTGTGCATCTAATCAGTGTGCCATAGCCACATTGTTTTTTGTGGGGGTTTTTTGAGAAAGCAGTTCAGTTGCCTGAACATTTTCTCCTTTCTGGAGAAACAAATCGCCCTGCGCTAACTCTATAAACCTACAATCCCATTTATTTCCCTTCTCACCAGCAGAGAAAAATAAATATCTCCAGGGTTGGACAAACATCTGAAGAGTTCAAAGAAATCAAGTACAAATTTTCCCCTGCTAAAATGTTAACACGATGGAAAACCTTTGACTGAGAGGTAACAAGAGATAAGTAGTTAGATAGATTCTATAGACAACAAGTCACAAACAAATTAAATCTATTTCACAGAAACACTGATATAATTTCCCTCCAGAGAATATCTAAGAGTGACAAAACAAACAAAGAAGTAACATGTTACTTAATGTGAGAAATGTGACAGTCTATGGCATATGGCAAAACAAGAGTCTAAATGATGCGAGATGCTTTCTGTGAAAATACACTTCTTTGTATGGAGTGTATGTTCATGTATACTGCTGTTGCATTTAAGGCAGTGTTAATTGTCTACCCAAAATGGCCTGTGGACCAGATAGTCTATAAAGACCCTGGTCCGTTTCCATAGATCACAATAATACCATTTCCTTTTACGGGGTCTGTGTGGGGTGCCATGCCTCAAGCAAGAGAATTAGACAAATTCAAGTGCCCCGAGGGGAAATGGGACGTCCCGTTTTTTCCTCACAATATCTTGCATGCAATGTGCTCTCATCCCTCAAAAAGCATGGGGGGGGGGGTCAAAAGCAGGGCACAAGTCAAGGCATCCCGGAAGACACGCATCCTGGTTTCACATGAGAAAAAGTCGGAAGGTATGGTTCTACCTGCCCTGTCAAGAGGCCGTATGCTTCTGATTACCCAATGGAAGAAAGTGTGTTCAAAGTCAGGACATTTCTCTGACCTGATAAGCTACTCCCAGCTCAGCACATCTTTGTGGCTTTTTCTTTTTCTTTTGCCAGCTCTGTTAAGTACTGTGGCTGTACAAGAAACAATCTAGATTTGTATGGGATTGGCACTGCCAGAAAAATCTGGCATAGAGGATTTATTTTTCTTTCTTCACCCATCAAAGCATGTTCAATGTATGTTTAACTAGCTTTTTATATATATATATAAATGTGATTGAGACCATCATTTCGACACCAATTTGTTGTTTTTTATTTTTTAAAAAACCTTCTTGCATTGCATAATGCTGTATTCCTTTCCACCCATCATCTAATAACCATAAGAATGTCTGTAACTTGGAGGACTGCACATTTATGTTGGCGCTCTCTGAAAAATTCTAATGTGAACTGAATCTCTTGTCTGCCCCCAAACACCAACAAACACCATTCATTTCCTAGCGATTAGTCTCAGCCCATCAAGCACTTTTGTTGCGCCCAGAAGAATATTTCATTTATTTAGATAAATGCTGTTTGCTCACTTAAGCGCCACAATCCATTCAGCAAGGAACAAGCTGTTGCAGTTTAGCCCCCCCTCCTTTTTAAAGGAAGAAAGAAATGAAACAGAGCAACCGATTCAATACTGTAAAGAAAGCGTGTTGTACATAGACTACCTATAGCCATGAGACTAATGAAGAAAAAAATAATAATTTCACAGTGGTACATAGATTCTTAAGTCTGATTTTCAGTTTGTAAAGCGAAAAGTTTGTATTATTTGTGAAATCTTTGCCATACTTATTTCACATTTTAGCAATAAATAAATAAAGAAAGGAAGCTTTAGCCTTGACAAAGAACCAGCTTTCTAAATGTGTTTTTTTCTTTAGTTTCATTCAGATAGTTATCATCATAAAATATGTGTGTGTGGATAGAGGGAATATATTTAAGCTATTCACACACATATAAGATAGATATAGCTTTGTACCAAAGTAAGGAAAAGAGCTGATAATTTACTGTGTTCTGACTTTAAATGTTTGGGATGATATACAATTTTCTTTGAGGTTTGCACGCTATGTAAACAGATATAATATATTTACTTAAAGACTTAAAACATTCGCTTTCTTAATAGACTTTATTATTATTACATTTGTGATCCTGATCCTCCTGCTTCAAAGACCTTAGGGAAGTGTGCATTTTAGCCTCACAACAACCCTGTGAGGTGGGACTAAGCTAACAATAGTGACTGACCTAATGTCACCAACAAAACTTCATGACTGAGTCAGAATTTGAACCCTGATCTTCTTGGTTGCAGTCCAACACTCACACTGAATCTCTAGACTTGAGTAAGCATGTCAGAAGAAGTGAATGGAAATATATTTGGGTTCGGCACCTGCACTGCCCCCCTGTAGCTACTAGGAGTGGATGAGAAATTTGGTTCAGTCTGCATTTTAATGTGAACTTACCTAATTCACTCTTCCTGAAATAATGCTCAGCTGAAAAGCAGCCATCCTTCACAATTCCTACTTCTTTGAATTTTGTGATGCAGTTCTTCTGGACAAATTAAGTGCACAAAAAATGCACTGCGTTAGAGGAAGCTGCTTGCAAAATTGAGTCTCTTAGGCAAAATTTTACGGAAAATGTTTATGTTCGGAGGAATCACATTATGATTCTGTTGAAATTTTCACGAGGGCTTAAAAAATTGCAGGCCGATGTGGAAGTACACAGAACAGAATTTAACACTGGGAAAACAAGAAACTGAAGAGAAACTGAAAAGTGTTGTGTTCATCCATTCCTGGTACCCACCAACACTTTATTCCCCCCAAAGTCAGATCTGATGGTTTGGGTGGGTTGTATTTTTTTAAAAAAGTTAAATCTGAACACAGGTGATTAATCTAGTGAGATAGGTCACAAGGGGAGTAGCACCTGCAGGAACTTCCAGTATTGGTGATCATGGTGATTCTAGTATTGTCTCCTCTGACTGAAAGTGGCTCCCCAGGGTCTCAAGCAGAGTCATTTCCCATCACCTGAACATTAAAATTGCGGATACCTGAACCCAGAGGAGCTAACCAGAACTTCAGGCCCCAGTACAATGTATGTGGATTGGGAACTCCACCCCACTACTATGCAAGACGATACA
Organism: Podarcis filfolensis; assembly: GCF_964270895.1. Taxonomy (NCBI): domain Eukaryota; kingdom Metazoa; phylum Chordata; class Lepidosauria; order Squamata; family Lacertidae; genus Podarcis; species Podarcis filfolensis. Next base: position 58,045,890 of record NC_139605.1, read on the forward strand.
AATCTGCATATCATTAGTATTAGCTAATTTATACATGGATGTATAATTGAAAATACATACTGTAACTATAATTAAAGGGAAATAAACATGCAACACCATATTGGAGAAGGCTGAGAGCAGGTGAGGTGACTTCTTCCCCTCTTTATTTTGATAGGTACAGTGATAGGTACACATCAGCCTCGAAATCCTACTCACTTGAAGAGGATCTGCAAAGAGGAGTGGGACAAACTACCTCCTGAGATGTGTGCAAACCTGGTGGCCACCTGCAAGAAACGTCTGACCTCTGTAATTGCCAACAAGGGTTTTGCCACCAAGTACTAAGTCATCTTTTGCAAAGGGATCAAATACTTATTTCACTCATTATAATGCACACCAATCTCTGACTTTTGTCTTCTGGATTTCTGGGGGTTTTCCCTGTTGTTTTTCTGTCTCTCACAGCTACAGTAAACCTACCATTACAATTATGGACTGGTCATTTCTTCATCAGAGGGCAAACGGGCAAATTTAGCAGGGGATCAAATACTTTCCCCTCCTCACTGTATATGGTGGCAAGGGTGGGGGATATAGAAACCTTTTTCTCTAAAGGACCATTGTCCCCGCCATGGAAGAAAATCAATCGGGGCCACACAGACCAACAGACAAAATGTCTACAGCAGAAGCTTTCCACATAATTATTTCCACACATAAAATAATAATAACAACAACAACAGCAACAATAACAGCAACAACAACAATAATAATATAATTATTATAATAAATTGTTGTTGTTGTTATTTATACCCTGCCCATCTGGCTGGGTTTCCCCAGCCACTCTGGGTGGCTTCCAACAAAAGATTAAAAGTACATTAAAGCTTTAACAAGCTGAATTTCTGCAAACTACGCAGGTGTTAAAGGCACAAGAGCCTTGCTCTTCCCGCTTTGCCATCTCTATGCCATTCAGATAACTCAAGTTTCATGAATTGATCTGAAGTGCAGAAGCGATCTCGACTCCCTCATATCCAAATGATTTTTCTTACTCTCAGAACATATTAAGCACTTCTCTGTCAGTTATCCAGGCAAAACGAGTTAGATATAAGAGACAAAAGACAAAGACGTGTATTGTTTCACAGTGCTAGAACTGAATTGCTATGTCTAGAACTCTGAAAAGATAATACGAATTATTTCTTCAAATGTCATTTTTTAAATATGTCACTTACGATGCATAGCTGAAGTGACAGCCTAGAAATAGCTAAATATTATAATTCATGATGTATAGCATCGAATTTCTAGATGAATTTATTCCCCAGGTTCTTAAGATCATATACCAACACTAAAACCCTATCCAATATATTATCCATGATTAAATCAGGATTAACCAGTATCTGCTCAACCTTTGCTGTTTAAATAAAAACATCCCTGGCTAAAGACTTTTCTGTCCTTTTGGAAATTATTGTTTGGAATTGGATGAGTCCTCAGTAAAAGGAAGCTCTACTGTTGTGTCGTTTCCCACATATAACTTTAACGTGTCTGCAATAAATGTCAGTGTAAAATTTGGCACAGGCAGGCATATTATGCATTGGTGAGGTTTCTGCATTTGTAGATTAAACATCATTTTTATATTAAACAGTTCCCAAGTTAAATAATTAAAACTGACAAAAGTTCCATAAATCCCCCGTAGTTGCAGTCATGTAAATTTTAAAGTCAACTGCTTGTAAAGAAAGAAACCATATTTCACCCACTAAATAGCTTTTGATGCTTGTTTTCCAAAATTATTAGTATTATGATTATTGTCTCTTCAGTTGCATTCCTTCATCAACATGAAGCTTACAGCCTGTGAGAATACCAATGAGCACTTCAGAAACTGAGGAGTAAGCAAAAAGAAGGCTGTTCCTTAAACCCTTCACAGTTTATAGCCACATTTACATAACATTAAATAAGTCAACAAAGGCATCATTAGCTCCCATTAAAATATGAGCAAAGAAATTTAAATGAACAAGACAAGCTAATTGGTAAGTAATGTTGTGTATCAAAATTATGACTATAAGATTCCACAGTTAATGAGAAGCACTACAATTGTATTTCCTATACGTTTAAAAATTAAATTAAAGGTGAACATAGTCAGCCAGAAAGTTTTCAAGACCTCATTTGGGAAGGCATGCAAGTAGAGAAATTTGAAATGTGCCAATGTACCATGATTTCAAAACAACACAATTGGCAGACATATATTCCCTGATTCAGCAATGAAGTTCTGCATATGGATTCAGAAGATCTATATCTTTCTCAGTGGATATGGAATGTGAATGAAACTTCAGGTGTCTATGTTCAAACTGGAAATAGAGCTAAGAATGCAATTTCCATTACCATGAAATAGCATGGGCAGAGAGCCACCATCCTACCCTGCTTCAGATACTGGTGGCAATGCCTACTTCAGCCTCCCTTCTGGGTCCATTATATACATAGACACACTGTAGAAGAAACAGCTTTGTACACATTCAGATTATTGGTCCATTAACTCAGTATTATTATTTTTTATCTTGACCAGGGTTTCAGACAGAGGTATTCCCAGCCTTACCTGGAGAGGCCATATATTGAACATGGAACCTTCTACATGCAAAACAGATGTTCCACCATGAAGTTGTACCCCTTCACCAGATTTTATGAAAACAATATTTTGGCTTGCATCCAATGGTCCACACAAGTAGTTCTGCTGGCACAACAGGACTACTGTTCCCTTTCCTCCCTTGGCACACAAACGCAAATTTGCTTCAGAGGCTCCCTCAGCCCTCTTGGAGCTGGAGGTGTCAGGAGAGGGAAAGGAGGTTTCACTGCATGCAAAGAAGTCTGTGATACTGGTGGAACTGTAGTAGTAGTGGTGGTAATAATAATAATAATAATAATAATAATAATAATAATAATAATAATACATTTATAACCCCCCCCCCAAATCTGGCTTGGTTTCCCCAGCCACTCTGGGCAGCTCCCAACAGAGTATTAGAAACATGATAAAACATCAAACATGAAAAACTTCCCTAAACAGGGCTGCCTTCAGATGTCTTCTTGTTTATTTCCTTGACATCTGATGGGTGGGTGTTCCACAGGGTGGTGCCACTGCCAAGAAGGCCCTCTGCCTGGTTCCCTATAACCTCACTTCTCACAGTGAGGGAACCGCCAGAAGGCCCTCAGAGCTGGACCTCAGTGTCCAGGCTGAATGGTGGGGGTGGAAATGCTCCATCAGGCATACTGGGCTGAGGCAGTTTAGGGCTTTAAAGGTCAGCACCAACACTTTGAATTGTGCTCAGAAACACAGGCCTATGATTTTATATACACAGAGAGAGTACATTTACAATAAAGGGGAAAGTTCACCATACAAAATATATGGGAAGAGAAGAACAAAAAAGAAGTACAATCAATCTTGTACAAGGAGGACATAAAGTTGGATGTTGTCATTAAACTTTTCATTCCAGTACTGAATGAGAAGCCTAGGGCTTCTTCCAAAAGTTGATCAGCATTGCCATTCAAATGGTATTCAGGTGCTATGTCTTGTGATCAGTTATGTGTGGTGGGACTTACCTGCCCCCCCTCAATGTTTTATTCAAGTTGACACCCCTGACTAAATGGATACCAACCACCGAGCTCTACAAAAGTATGTCAACATGGCATAGATTTCAATGGATTCAACAGGATTTAAGCACAGCTAACTTTGCCACAAGTGTCCTTGGCATTGTTATGACCCTTGCCTACCAGGCACATGTTCTCTTCACCTAAGAAGGGCCCATCAAAGGATCCCCTATGGAGTAGCCATTGAAACTGATTGCAGAAAAACATGTAGAGGTAGTAAAATGATAAATACATGGAAGACAAATAAATAGAGCTCTGTTTGGATGAAAACTCAATACTGGGCTATGTAACAAAGTAAAGGAAAGCAATTTTTACATTACCCAGCTGTGCTTACAATAATACACAGAAACTCTGTGAATCATTTCATGGTTTATTAAATGAAAATTTTGTTTGCAACTGATGAGTTAGGAAAATAAACGTCCTTGGTTGTTTTCATTTTATGTTTCCCTGGTTTGTCCAGATCTTTGCAGCCTTGTGTGCCAGCACTGTCCTCAGGGGCTCATTAAAAAGACCACTGTTTGCTACTCAGATTGTCCAGGGAAATCAGCAACAGATTGCCATTAACCCCTGGAGGCTGAGAGCTTGAAATTCTTGATGCATTCACCACGGCTGGCAAGAGAATCCCTCTTAGCCTTCAGTGCCAAAGGGTTAATTTTTTCTCTTCTATTGCTGTTGTCAGGACTCCAATAAAACAGTATGTGACCACTATGAGAGACTGACCACTTAAGACAGCAGTACCTGCCAAAATTGGCTTAAGATTTCAGGAGAGCAAGGGGCAGAAAAATCCTGCTTTTTCCTAAAGTACACTGCATTACCACTGTTTACTTACAATTCTCTCTTGGAAGAAATGCTTAATCTCTGGAACATTTCCTTCCTTTCATATGCTCAGGTTAGGAGCAGAAGGCAAACGCTCACTAATACATTGTGGATAATGAGCATTCTCTACGAGCAGCCCCCTTTAGTTTCTTCATATAATATTAGGTATGACATGTCAGTACAGGGGCAAGTGAGTGCAGATCTCTACCCCATCTTTGTTTCTTTTTTTAAATCATATGAGTGTTTAAAAGGCTCAGCTTTCCATAACTGAAGAGACAATACAGTGGTACCTCGGGTTACAGACGCTTCAGGTTACAGACTCCACTAACCCAGAAATAGTACCTCGGGTTAAGAACTTTGCTTCAGGATGAGAACAGAAATTGTGTGGTGGTGGCAGCAGGAGGCCCCATTAGCTAAAGTGGTACCTCAGGTTAAGAATAGTTTCAGGTTAAGAACAGACCTCCAGAATGAATTAAGTTCTTAACCCGAGGTACCACTGTATATCCCAAATGAGGGGACTTGAACAAAATGCCCAAGTAGATATAATTCAATTTTGAGGCCAGCCTTCCCCAATAAACACAGTAGCATTCTAGATGCTACAGTTATGTTGTATCCCTTGCTCAGAGTTCCTCTTTGAGAAAGTGCAGTACAGTGGTACCTCAGGTTAAGAACTTAATTTGTTCCAGAGGTGCGTTCTTAACCTGAAACTGTTCTTAACCTGAAGCACCACTTTAGCTAATGGGGCCTCCTGCTGCTGCTGCGCTGCAGGAGCATGATTTCTATTCTCATCCTGAAGCAAAGTTCTTAACCCGAGGTACTATTTCTGGGTTAGTGGAGTCTGTAACCTGAAGCGTATGTAACCTGAAGCGTATGTAACCCGAGGTACCACTGTACTGCATCTAGATTAGGGGTTGTCAACCTGGTCCCTACTGCCCACTAGTGGGCGTTTCAGGATTCTAGGTGGGCAGTAGGGGGTTCTATGGCACAAAGCTGAATCCTTCTTCCATCAAGCACTGGTGGGCGGTAAGGAAATTTTACCATCAAGAAAGATGCATTAGTGGGTGGTAGGTATAAAAAGGTTGACTACCCCTGATCTAGATAGTTGTGGCATCCACAACAAGGGGTGACCATCTGAAAGCAGTTTGATCGGCATAGCCTATTTCTAACTGAACTTGGTTATTTGGGTGGCAATCAATCCCAGGCAAATAAATAGGTCTTACCTCACAGAAATGTGGGAGTAGCATGTCTCTGCCTATCAGCATCATGGCGCTGTCACCAAAATGGCAGCTTTCAGAGGAGAACAGAAAATGAAAGCTGTCTCTCTAGTTCATCTTTAGCTCTATAGTTTTATGTTATCTACCCCCCCTTGTATTCTCAAAAATACCCACTGCCTGCTTCATGTGCACCTTCTTGATGTTCTGAGAACTCTAGTTCTATGACTTTCTGTTTTGATGATATTTCATGCTCAAATTTCAGCTAGAAACTGGCATTCCACAACAGTGTGGGGAAGGAGGTCAAGTAAGACTGGATAATTATATTGAAACCACTGACAAGAACTGGTAGATTATCTGTTGGCCTCAAAATCGGGGGTGGGGGATGTTTCCAGAGGGGGAAGCTGTGTTAGTCATTTGCAGCAAAAACAACAGAGGCATCTTAAAGATTAAAAATATATATATTATGCCATAAGTTTTCACAGGTCATACATCAGAAAGCAAAATATTATCTACAGTTGACCATCAAGCCCTGTGTCCTGGCTCCACCAGTGTCTTAATTCAAAATGATATGCAGAAAGTATATGATACAGTAAGGGACGCGGGTGGCGCTGTGGATAAAACCGCAGTGCCTAGGACTTGCTGATCGTATGGTCGGCGGTTCGAATCCCTGTGGTGGGGTGAGCTCCCGTCGTTCGGTCCCAGCTCCTGCCCACCTAGCAGTTCGAAAGCACTCTTAAGTGCAAGTAGATAAATAGGGACCGCTTTATAGCGGGAAGGTAAACGGCGTTTCCGTGTGCTGCGCTGGTGCTGGCTCGCCAGTTGCAGCTTCATCACGCTGGCCATGTGACCCGGAAGTGTCTTCGGATGGCGCCGGCTCATGGCCTCTAGAGCGAGATGAGCACGCAACCCTAGAGTCGGACACGACTGGCCCTTTACCTTTTATATGAAAGGGGTACCTTTACCTTTTATATGATACAGTAGATAAAACTGTAAGTAGAAAACTCCATTCGCCAGCAACTTCCCATAGCCTAAGAATCAAGGACACCATAAGTCTCTCACTATGTTGATCAGTAGCCACTGAGTTTCCCAAGATCAATGTGCGCTTTTCTTTTCTGGAATCTAGTTAGCCTATTCAGCCAGTTGCAATACTTTTCAACACACAAAACTTTGACATTTGAAGCTTTTGAGGCTCAGGTGGCCCATCCTTTAGTTTGGACTCTACAGATTGCTAGCCTTGGAGTTCCTGAGTTCATCCTCTGGTGAGGCTCAAGATGACTGTTGTAGTAATCAACGCTATAAACTTGCCTATGGTATTATTATCCAAATCTGATGGATATAGATTACTACCACCAGCTGTGCTCTGTGTTAGTTTTATGCGCAGCAGAGAACAATTGTGGAGATGAAACAGCCTTTTATTCCTGCTGTGCTGACATTTCCTTACACAGGTGCCATGGTCCTGCAACTCTGTTCAAACGGTTGAGGTTGTGTGGGGAGTAAATTGCAGCAAAGGAAAGAATCACATTATTAGTCCGGGGGGGGGGGGAGGAGGGAGGGAGCTGGGCAAGGGAAGAAACGCAAAAGGGCTGCCAGCTTTAATGCTATTTGCTTCACAGATGGGTTCTGTGGAATGTAAAAACTCTTATACTACTGCATCCCGCAATGAGGTGGACACATAAAATTAGCTGGGGTGATGACAAATGGCAGAAAGCAAAATATAAGACTCTATAGGTGTGACCTCACATCTCTTATCATGGTGGCTTAAGACAAAACTTAAGGTGTGTCAATAATTCAAACTCTGTATATGTTTTAAAACATTGCACCTGACACGACTCTCCACAAAAAATCCTGGGGGATATGGCATGGTGCAAGTGGTCAGAATTTGCTGGACTGAGATCCATAGCTTTCTCCAGAATTACAGACTTACCTGGGAAGGGGCAGGTGGCTGGAGAGAGGGCAGGAGAGAGAGTATATTACTGTTAGGTTTCTAGTGTGAACATAGTCATAGAGGACACATTTTAAGCAGTGGAAACCTTGTGGAACTTCTATTGGCATTATTCATTTCCTCCTGGACTCCCCCACCCCCACCCTGTGTTCTTTTAAATTCAGTAGCATTGTATTGCCAGTACCACCAATTATAATTCCCTTGCAGGAACTGCAGTGAAGTATTAGGACTCCAGGTATTCTCCCTCTATTTTATTAAAATTATAAACAAATAAACCAATCATTGTTTTCTATGCAGCAATATTCTGCAGCATGATAATAAAACTGTGCAAGTGTTAAATATGCAAAACTGGTATTTATCACTGCCCTTTGTGGTGTTGTAAGACCTTGCTAAACAATCGTGTCATTTGTATAGATTTGTAATTACATATAGAGGTTTCGCCCCTTGGTGACGCTGGCTGAAGACTGTGGAAACTGATTGTTTCTTAGAAATGACTCTAAGAGAGCTCCTCCAAGACGTATCATGAAGAATGTTTCCAGGGCGGGATGCACACATAAAATAATACATATAACAGATATAAAATAGGCAACAGCTGAAAACATGCAAATGTCAGTTAAAGTCACAATGAAAAGAAGAATTAAACAGGATCCTGCAGAAGGGGAAGGGTCTGCCTTCAATCCACAGCATTGTCTTCACCCAAAGGCCTGGGCAGAGAGGTTTTTATTGGCTACACCTCTATAACACACCTTTGCATACTTAAAAGATCACCTCATCCTCTTCATGCCCAACTGATCACTTCATTCTGCAGGAGAGGATATTCTGCAAATATCCTTCTCTCAGGAGCTCTGCTCCATACAATTAATTAACCACATTTAGAAAATGGTCGTTTGTACACATGCCCCAATGTCCCATGGAGCTGTTGGAGCAGAGGAAGACTTGAGACTCCTGTTCAAACCACTGAACCCCTCCTCCCCCACTTGAAGTTGCTTTATGCTGTTCTTTGTTGCTGTAGTATAGTGTACACTTATGGCTCTCACATCAAGTTTGGAATGAGGTGCATATTTTATTTTAAAACAGATTCATAGACTACCCTTCAATGAAATCAAAAAAGCATCACCTGCTTAAGTTCCTGCTTAAGTGTATAAAAGTGGCACTTATGTAGGTCAGAGTTCTGGTTTTTGCTCCAGCCATTATAACTAATGCAGCCAGCTTCCAATAGGGTACCTGAAAGACTAACAAATTGATTATGGCATTACCTTCTGAGGACCGTGCAGGGGACTTTAGTCCGCAAAAGCTTCTGCCATAATCAATTTGTTAGTCTTTTAAGGCGCTCAAAGATTCCTTGTTGTTTTTACAATGCAAGACAGTCGTTCAGGACTATTTGTCAGATGTTTGTGAGAGTAAGGCCACAATGCAGAATATAAATTCTGTGGAGTGAGCGGGCTGCAGTTTGTAGTCCTAAATAAGCCAATAAGTCCCTGGAAGTGGGCTGTTTTTTTCTTTCATTATTTCAATGAAACACGCTTCCAAGTAAAAGTACCTGGGACACTTGTTACTCTCTCCAAGGCACTTGAAGTGGCTTAAATAGGAGGAGGTGTCCTGACCTTCTAATCGCAGCAAATGATCTGCTGGTGAGACTCGTAAGGAGCTCCTATTGCATTATTTATGACAAAGTCACCATTTCTTTGGGCAGACTAGTATTACTTTTCCTTCCCCCTTTACAGCATTCTCATCATGAAGAATGTGCTCTTAACTAAACCGCAGAGGGCTTTGTAGTGGTCAGTAATAGGATGCCTTCCAACACTCAATAGAGTCCACATCAGAGAAAGTGCAATCAGCCGCCCAGTTCCCAAGCTCTCCTCTTACAGGGCCTTATAAAAGTTATAAATAGATAACTCTCTGTCCCTTTGTGCTTTCTGACCAACCTCCCCATCGCCTTTCCCTTTGCTAGAGAAACAGATTGGTCATTAGGACACACAATATGCACTTAGATGTTTTGACGTTCTCTTGGCTGGACAGCAGTTAACCAGAGGGAATTTCTTGAAGGGACCGTACTTGTGTCTTTCTTCCTTTCTTCACCCATAACTTATGTGTTATGAAGAATTAGGCATGGCAGCTTACTTGGGAGATTGTTGTGGCTCCCATTTTCTTACACATCATATTCCTTTATTCCCTTAATTACTTTTTGTGTGTGAAAGACAATTCCCATAAAAAGAACACTTTATTTCTCTGAGCCGTTGCCAAGAATATGCACCACAACTGTTGAAAAGGGAGAGAAAAGATCTGGCCTGTCCGTTAAGGATTTGCAAAGGAGCTCTCTCTCTCTCTCTCTCTCCTCCCACATTTCAACATAGCATTTTCCTTAATTCCACGATTGATTAAATAGATCTAATTTGTTTTCTCACATTTGCAACTTCAATTTTTTTTCAGGTTCGTAGGGTCTCCCCTGCTTTTCAGAAATCATTTAGACTCATGAATGCAGAAATTGATTTTTCCCCCTATTATTATTATTATTATTTCACATTGTTTTACAGTTGTGCACCACCCTGATATTATGATATGGCTGGAAAGAAATAATTATGTAAATAAAATAAATACATCCAATCCTTCACTGCATATTCCCTTTGTATTCTGTATCTGCTGCTTCACACATCCAATGAGCCCAGCATGCTCAGGGGAAACAGAATGTTTGGGGAAGAAAGGAAATTTGGGTCTGAGAGGGAACGACTGATTGGACTACTATACAGGAACACTCCACACTGCTACATTTTGTAGCAAGTCCTGCCTGTTTTATAATTCCCATAATTTATCAGGTTTTTCAGGCTTCTCCGTGGAATCTGGCTGGCTACTATGATGCTAAATGGGCCACTGGCCTGATCCAACAGGTCCTCCTTATGTTCTTATGTTTGCTCAGATCCAGTTTTACCTAAGCTAGGTATAGGTCAGCTGTAGTTCACATTTATTTATTTGCTGCTTTGTTTAATGAACTTGTTGCTCAGCTGCAGGAAAAAAAGTTCTCAAAGCCACTCATAAAACATACAAAACCCTATAAATCACCAGAAAAATACACCATATAACACCATAAAAATATACTGCTAAAATGAACAACAAGAACAACTGCAATAATTTAGTAACCGGGAAAAGCTTTTGTGTACACAAATATTTTCTCACAGTGAAAGAAAGCAAGAAAGGAAGTCATTTGACAGATCAGTGGGGGCAGGGAATTCCAGGAAGTCCTTTCTATCACTGGGATTGCCCTGCTCTGTGACCCAGTTTGGTCATTACACTAAGCCAAACCAATACCTTGCTCAGTGTAGGGTACCAGCAGCAGGACCAGAGGCAGGAAAAGGCATTGCAATCTTCTTTTTGTGAACCCACATGTTTGCTTGTTAGCACATGTTTGAACTGGACCTATGTCTCAAGCTTTGTCATATCTAAGTCAGGAATAACCAGTTCTTCCACCCTGATCTGAGGCGACAGGGGACAGGTGCGTGCTAGGTTATTTTAAACCCTATACTTAATGGTCTTTCACAAACCCCCTTTAGAAGACCATGTGTATTGCTTGAGTTGTGAAACACAGAATTACCATTTCTTTTCCTCTTTTCCCTAGCACTGTTCTCGCCTTCTGCATTTCTAATGTTTGAAAGCAAGAGGGAGAAACAAACAAGACTCAGTTCAAATTTCAGCCTCTCCGCGGTGGCCTGGGGTGGAGGGGAGGCAGGCCTTGGGAGCAGACCTTGAAGTGGCAGTCTTCACTCTGGTCTACTCCCAGCCCCTATAAACAGGCTGGCGCTGCTACCTGCTGTACATTCCGTCCGGGAGCGTCACCTGCCCAGCCCAGTCTTTAACACTTTGCATTGTGCCTTAACAACTTTTCTTACAGGTCTGTGGGCTTTGCTATGGTTTTAATGGTGGTTGCTGTATTCAGAGCTGGGAAGGAACTTTCCCGGGTTGCCAGGTTTTTCCTTCCCCAGAGCAACAGTCACAACGTTGGCGGTTTAGGCTTTGGGCAGAATCCTTAGTCTAGCATCTGGTGAAGAGGTGACTCTTGTGGTGGTGATAAGAGGGGTCTTGAGGGCAAGCCTCTGTACATAATGTCAAAAGCGTTTGGCTGGCAGGCCATAGAGCTTCCCCCAGTGGCTTGGGAGGGGCCATCTGTGTAAACCTGCATTTCGCAATAGTCACATCTCCCCCATACTTGACCCTGTCATCAGACCCCCAGCAGGGGGCTGAGAGGAATATACAGGCCTATGCTACATCTGAAATATCAATAAAGTTGTGGCCATTTTAATTCCACAATGTTGTTTAATTCCAGAATGTTGTTGTTATTTCCCGCCCCCGTTTTGAGTCAGGCTTGCTCCTGGGGGTGGGGGCGCTGCGTCTGGGTACGCAATGACATTTGCTTCTGATGCCCTGATGTTAAACACATTTACGTGGGAACGAGCACCCTTTTGTTGTAGAAAAGAGGAATGTATTTTTAAAGTGAAAATAATAAAACGAATATTTGTAACCATTTACATGCCTGCCCAGCCACTCTCTGACATAAAATGTTAAAAATAAAAAAATGATTATTTTTATTTTTAAAAAAGGATAAAATAAGAAGGATGCTTCAGGGACCATCATCAGCTCTGGTGGGTCTTAACATGACCATGCCAGTCCACATGCTGATGCTAGAATTCTTTGCCATCCCTTCAGCCACTGCTCCCAGGACAATAATTTGTGGGACCCTTAGACTGTTGGGCATCTGGGAAGGAATATATAGGAAGAACATTCTTCCCCAATATGTTCCATAGTTCAGAAGAATGTGGTAAATTCTATGTGCAGTCCTAGAGAATGTTGCTCTCAAGAATATCCAATACAAAAGGTCATGTTTTGAGAATTCTCTGTCAAGAAAATGCTTGCATCAATTTTTCAAATATATAAATAAAAATCTTGACTTCTAGTCCACTCCGAAATGCATCCAGATTAACCCCCTAGCTCTGAAGGTCTTGAAACTGCAGAATTGTTGGGCTTATATATGAGTGTCAGGGAACTGCCATCGGAGCTAGAGGCGGAGGCAAGGCTCCAAAGCGATGCTGGAGAAGGGCCCAGCAGGGAGAGAGGCAGCTCATCGGCTGGGGAAGGAAATCAGCGTGACACCAGGGAGAAAGGGGGGCAGATGGGGGAATCGGCGAGAGGGCTCCAGGACTCCTCACCGGAGACCAGCGGGGAGAGCACGGGTCCTCCGCTGCCCACACCCACCCTGCGCAGAAGACTTCCGCACAGGGAGAGTAGGCGGAGACTTGGTCAAAGAACTTCTATGCTGGAAGAGGTTCAAGAAACGCCCACTGACGGATTCTGCTAGCGACTGAAGCAGCCACGAAGTGAAGGGCTGTCCAGACAGAAAAGGTTTAACCAGGCAACCTAGCCAGGAGTGGTGGCAACTTACGCACGAGCAACCCCTATAACCATTACAATGAGGTTCATATCTGGCTACTATGGCATGGCACAAGGGTAACCTAAGGCTGAGAATCACCTTAGGCCAGAGACAGGGAATCTTTTTCAGCCTCCTGGGACACCTTCCAGAGACTGTGGGCAGGGCTAGAGACAAAAGTGGTCCAAGCAACCAATGTGGTTTTTCATTTCTATTGTAGTTTCTTCACTCATACATTCCTACTTATCCTCCCTCAAAAGCTAGCAACTTATCCTCCCTCAAAAGCTAGCAACAATGACAGGAGTTCCCCTCTTTGATATTTAATATGAACCTGGACTTTGCTCCCCATTCCAGATAAGGAGATCTCTATAATTTGTTTATTTCTCAACATTCCACATGTCCTGGAAGGTGAGAGGGTCTTTTTTTTGGGGGGGGAGGTTTCCTTTTAAAAAAAATCAATTTAGAAACATTTACATTTCCTTATACCTTGGGATAACTTCAATTATATAGATATATTTTATTTATATCTATATTTTTAGCAACACTATTTTGTCTTCAAACCAATAGGCATTAAACATCCCAGTTTGCTATTACAGGGTATAACAATTTTTAACGCTAATTTGGCAGTGTATTATTAATATTTTTTCAGGAATACTAAAGAAGAATCTAGTTTTAAAAAATCACAAATTGTCGTGCTATAATTATTATGTTAAACATGGTCAGATATTAACAGTGATAACTGGAACTTCATCATCATAATAAGAATATTGAACACTAATTTGCTGGTTTGTAATAAATAGAAATGCCTTTTTTGCTTTTATGTGAATTGAATGTAGCATCCTCCCTCTTTTTTTAATAAGAGCCAAGAGGAGAAAGACATATATATACATCTGAAACTTCCTGAGGCCATAGTGAGTTCATTCTTTGGCAATATAAAATGCTTCACTTTCATTAATATTTTGTTTCTTTCCTTCATCATCAGGGAAAATGGATAAAAACAAAAGATACATGGCCTATTTCGAAATCCATGAAAGTTGGATACTCCCAAAATTCCAACAAGATTACATAGAAGTCTCATCTGGTAAATATTACTCTATGTTTTTGTCTTTGCTTAAGTTTTTACACAACTTGACAGCTTGTGGTATTGTGCCCACATTTCAAAGTTAAGATCTGCAAACATATGGCAGGGACTCAACATTCCATTCTACATGGACCACAATGTCTCCAGCCTACAAGTGTTTGCTTGTACGAAGTGAGGTGGAAAATAAGAATTTTCCTAGAGAAATGTGAAGACCTACACAGGCAATTCTGCTTTAGCTAGCCATCTGAACGGCCCTCAGGCTTCAGAAGAGATTAACTATTTCACTTCTTTGGCCTCTGATGAGACCCAGTGTAGTATCTAGGATCATTGAATGGGTTCAGATCACTACTTGGGTTGGGAAATATGGGCACCCACCATAGGGCAGGATGGATGGGAACTAAAGGGGTGAAGGGAGATGGGGAAAGAACTGATGGTTTCAGTGGAGATCTTTTTTCCCCGGATGCCAGGTCCTACCCATAACCCACAGATTCCCAGCAATCTCTTTCTTTTAAAAGTAAGTCTACAGCACTTGCGGAAGCAAAGTTAGGAAGCAAAACATGGAAGCACTATTCTTGTTTTTAATATTTATTTATTTATTGCAGCAGCAATACTGTGTTTTCTAAGCAGTGCTTTGTGGGACACTACAAGGTGGTCCTATCACCTCCTGGCAAATAGAAGGGGAAGAAATGGAGGCAGTGGGCGATTTTACTTTCTTAGGCTCATGATCACTGCAGATGGTGACAGCAGTCACGAAATTAAAAGACACCTGCTTCTTGAGAGAAAAGCAATGACAAACCTAGACAGCATCTTAAAAAGTAGAGACATCACCTTGCCAACAAAGGTCCGTATAGTTTAAGCTATGGTTTTCCCAGTAGTGATGTATGGAAGTGAGAGCTGGACCATAAAGAAGATTGATCGCCGAAGAATTGATGCTTTTGAATTACGGTGCTGGAGGAGATTCTTGAGAGTCCCATGGACTGCAAGAAGATCAAACCTATCCATTCTTAAGGAAATCAGCCCTGAGTGCTCACTGGAAGGACAGATCCTGAAGCTGAGGCTCCAGTACTTTGGCCACCTCATGAGAAGAGAAGACTCCCTGGAAAAGACCCTGATGTTGGGAAAGATGGAGGGCACAAGGAGAAGGGGACGACAGAGGACAAGATGGTTGGACAGTGTTCTCGAAGCTACCAACATGAGTTTGACCAAACTGTGGGAGGCAGTGGAAGACAGGAGTTCCCGACGTGCTCTGGTCCATGGGGTCATGAAGAGACGGACACAACTAAACAAGAAAGCTTACTGCCATTCATTAATGCTTTTAGCCAGTGAATTAAGTCATAGGGTTACAACACTAACAATTAAGAAAGCAGTTCTAGCCAAGTAGGCAAAGAGAAATCTAGAGTGAAATACACACAATTTCTAGAGAAGGAACTTCTGGTTTAATCCTTTGATTTGGACTTCCCAAGTGATTGCTGCACCATAAAAAAAACCAATTCAGGTATCAAGGATTTTTGTGTAGCTGTGATTGGGAAGTAGCATGTAATCCAAAAACAGAAGGCAAAAGCAAAGATGGGAGTCCATTATCTTTCCAATTCAGGTTTTATTTCATGCAGGCGGGGGGGAATGTGATTTTACCCTTTTCTGAGTTGTGAACTAATATGTGTACAAATACCAGTGTGGTATAGAGAGCCAGTGTGGTGTAGTGGTTAAGAGCGGTAGATTCGTAATCTGGGGAACCGGGTTTGCGTCTCCGCTCCTCCACATGCAGCTGCTGGGTGACCTTGGGCTAGTCACACTTCTTTGAAGTCTCTCAGCCCCACTCACCTCACAGAGTGTTTGTTGTGGGGGAGGAAGGGAAAGGAGAATGTTAGCCGCTTTGAGACTCCTTCGGGTAGTGATAAAGCGGGATATCAAATCCAAACTCTTCTTCTTCTTCTTCTTCTTCTTCTACCAAGGTGACCTGCGTACCCCACAGCAGCTGCGCAGACCCTCAGGAGCGATCAAGCTGATGGCTCTGTGCATCTCACCATTCCACAGACTGACAGCAGCCTTGACCGGAGCACCAGCCATTATCACAGGAATCCTTATAACAACCCTACAAGGCAGATCAGTAGAGATAGCCCAATATATATACGGTGGTACCTTGGTTTAAGAACAGCCCTGTTCCCGAACTATTCGGTTTACGGACTCTGCAAAACCGGAAGCAGTGTCCCAGTTTGAGAACTTTACCTCAGTCTACGGACGGAAACCGGACAGTAGATGGGCACCAGCAGTGGGAGGCCTCATTAGGAAAAGCGCACCTCGGTTTAAGAACGATTTCAGTTTAAGAACGGACTTCCGGAAAGGATTAAGTTCGTAAACCGAGGTACAGTACCACTGTACTTTTAATGGTACTCCAATAGAGAGTAGGACTTGTCCTGAAGTCAGCATATTATTATTCACAAATTGCAAAAGGGTTCTGAGGTTCTGAGGTCATGACTAACCAAAGGCCACCTAATGAATCTGTGGCAGAGACAAGAGCTGAACCAGAGAATTCCTGATTCACTGCAACTATGTGACACACCGTCTCTCATACAGTTTATTGTATGGGCAAATTGCTATTTCTTGCTTTAAATTTACAATGGAATGTTTCTAGAATCTGGTTTCATTCTCCTCCCATTTGCCCCCCCCCCCACAAGTAATTCAGCACAGGGAGATACCATGCCAACATTTGAGACTTTTTTCAGCATTTTGTATATTTGTGTGGCTGATCTGGACTGTGAGCAATCTGCAGCCTTATACACAGGGGTGGATAGACTTCAGGCTTGAAGAATCTCCTTTTGAGTTTTTTTACTAGCACCCCAGAATAAAGCCAGGTGCAAAATAAGTATTGTTAGAATTAAAGAACAGGGTGCATCTGAGCACCCCCTGAGCCTAGGTATTTGTTTTTTACAGTCATTTTACATCCAAGTCTACTCTTCTGGTTAGCCTTCTTCATCTTAGCAGCATAAGCTAGGTGAGAAAAGTTGAAATTTGCAGCTGAAGTCTGGAAAAAAAAGGCTACATCACTTGACTGCTACAGCAATTTGAAGATTAGATTGCAAAGCATCCTGGAGGGCCCCATTATTACAAATCCAAGTCATCAAGAGAAGATAAACCCCATCATTGTTTCTTTGATCCTCAGTTTTCCTGATATACCTGCCTGGCGTTGTCATTCCCTGCTCCTCAGCCTTCCATATGTGCATGTTTATGTTTGCAGCACCTGGATTTCTGAAGAGGGTTCTCAAATAAATACAGACTGGTGTGTTAGGGCACAAGCTCTACATAGGCTACAAGAATAAATTTGTTATTCATTTTAGAATTTTGGCCTGGCTTGCCAAAGTATCACTGCTACAGCTGTTACACATCTTGTTATGGCATTAGGCTGACTCACAGTGATCATCTTCCAAAAGATTCTGGCACTGAGTGAAGCCCTTCTAATATCCCAAATAAGGAAACCATCATTAATAGTGTTGATGACAAGGAGATATCCAGGGAGACTGAGCCAGTTTTGACTGTGGGAGCCTGAGACCAAAGACACTAAGGCAAAGAAGAACCCTTTTTGTCACCAACTTGGCTATGCTTCAATTTTCTTTATTTCTTGGGGGGGGGGGACATGTGGAACAACTGGTAACGATTTGGGTGCATAAAAATATTATCCATCTGCTGTAAGTTTGAATTGGTCCCAGCTGATGTTTGTGTTTTCCGATGGGAATGATCACAACAGTTTTGCACTGAACTTCACTTCAGCACTGTGAAATAGCAGCTGCAGATAGCTTTGAGCTGGCTGAAATTCTTGAATGAAAATTTCTTTCAAATTGAAAAAATAACCGTTTGCATGAGAAGGCATGTGATCATTCATCTCACTCTCCAATCTGTATAACTACTATTTGTATTTTCTCAGTGCTGAGATCTTGAGGCAAAGGAGAAATGAAAACAATGATATAAGATAATGTAATATGTCAGCAGATGTATTTCCCCATCACAAATGATTTCTGATAAGCTTCTTCAATCAATACCAACTTTTAATCACTCATTTTCCATTTTAGAAATGTGCGAAGAGGTTCACCCCATTTCTGATTTCAGAAGTGCTAAATTCATCAATTAGCATCTCCAGTTAAAAGATTTCTGGAAACAGGGCCAGATTAAGCCTTGAAACCATCAAAAGAAGCTTCCAGTCTCAGTAAATTCTGGGCTGGAAGGACCAATGGGCTTGTTCAGTATGTCAGGCACCTGTGTTCAAAGATCCACCACATGCAGCACACCGAAGTATCCAAAACAGCTAGCAAAAGGTACTTTTAAGTACTTTCTTAAGTTCATTATATATCATTTCCCAGTAAGCCTTAACTCTTGGGCAAGTCCACCAGAGGTGAAAGAATGTTCCCTCAGCTTCTTTACATTTCCAACATTTATTGTCAGGCAGGTGATAAATTTTAGCAAGCTTGACTGGGGTCATGTACCACCTGTAAATCATTTTCATAATGTTCTCCTTTAAGGCAATACACGCCGTAAATTTCATACCGGTGGTCCACAACTGCTCCCAATCAGCAAACATAATATTATGACCTAGATCCTGCGCCCATTTGATCATTGCTGATTTGACCGTTTCATCCTGCGTGTTCCATTTCAACAGCAAGTTATACATCTTTGACAAAATCTTAGTTTTTGGTTCTAACAGTTCTGTTTCCAATTTCGATTTATCCACCTGGAAGCCAATTTTTCTATCCAAATTATAGGCCTCTCTTATTTGATAGTAATGAAGCCAATCTCGCACTTTGTCTTTTAATTTTTCAAAACTCTGCAGTTTCAATCTGTCACCTTCTTGTTCCAAAATTTCCCAATATTTTGGCCATTTAGCCTCCATATTGAGCTTTTTCTGAGCCTTAGCTTCCATAGGTGACAACCACCTTGGGGTTTTACTTTCCAGCAGGTCTTTATATCTTATCCAGACATTAAACAAGGATTTTCTGACAATATGGTTTTTGAATGCCTTATGAGCTTTAACCTTGTCATACCAAAGATATGCATGCCACCCAAAAACATTATTAAAACCTTCCAAATCCAAAATGTCTGTATTTTCAAGAAGCAGCCAGTCTTTCAGCCAGCAGAATGCTGCTGATTCATAATACAATTTAAGGTCTGGCAGGGCAAATCCACCTCTTTCTTTTGCATCAGTTAAAATTTTAAACTTAATTCTAGGTTTCTTGCCCTGCCAGACAAATCTAGAGATGTCTCTCTGCCACTTCTTGAAACAATCCATCTTGTCCAAAATTTGCAAGGATTGAAATAAAAATAGCATTTTAGGCAATACATTCATTTTTATAGCTGCAATTCGACCCAACAAGGAAAGCTTCAAATTAGCCTTTCTCTTGGGCATAGTTGGCCAATGGGTGCCAAAGAAAGATAGAACATTCTTTATGTATGCAACAACAGCAGCAAGAATACTTTTAGCTAAATATTGGAAGACACAGGATCTACCCACCGTGGAGGAATGGCAGACGCAAGTGATAGACTACATGGAGATGGCTGAAATGACTGGCAGAATCCGTGACCAGGGAGAAGAATCGATGGAACAGGACTGGAAAAAGTTTAAGGACTATCTACAAAAATACTGATGTGGGAAGTAAAAGTAACAGGGTTTGTGTGACTTTGGCCAAAGGCGTGTGAAAAGAAGAATCTAAGAAAAAAAAGGATAAGGGGTTATGAACAGAACAATATTATGTCATATTTTATAAGATGAGGTACGGATTAAAATAATGGAAAATGGGGACATAATAATTAGAATAATTAGAATATAACATTAAGTATGGTTGAAACAAGGTTTTGAATTTGCTGAATCTGATTGGAGTAAAGTGGAACACAAAAAAGGGGGATGTGAGGAGGTCAAGACAGAGGGGCATGGAACTTTATAAATTTAAGAAAGAGTGCTTTTCTTTTTTCTGTTTTTCTATTTTTATTCTTTCATTTTTTTTCCTTTTTCTGTCACATATTGTTGTTTTTCTTGAGCTTTATGTATGGAAATGATACATTTTGAAATGATGAATTCTTTGTTTTGTAAAGCTTTAATAAATATGTATTTAAAAAAACAAAAACAAAACAGCTAGCAAAAGGTCCCTGGGACTCTCGTTAAACACATTAAACAAAAGGCCATAATGTAGATAGCCCTCTCCAACATCTTATAACTAAAAGTCTACACTGTGTGCAATACACCCTCTCCGAAAAAAAGACAACATTTAAGCATTATCAACACACCCTTATACAGTGGTACCTAGGGTTAAGAACTTAATTTGTTCTGGAGGTCCGCTCTTAACCTGAAACTGTTCTTAACCTGAGGTACCACTTTAGCTAATGGGGCCTCCCATTGCCGCCACCACACAATTTCTGTTCTCAACCTGAAGCAAAGTTCTTAACCCGAGGTTAGCGGGTTTCTGGGTTAGCGAAGTCTGTAACCTGAAGCGTCTATAACCCGAGGTACCCATATTGTCAGGTAAGCATTGTTCAATGTCTGGATAAGATACAAAGACTTATTGGAAAATAAAACCCCAAGGTGGTTGTCACCAATGGAAGCGAAGGCTCAGAAAAAGCTCAGTATGGAGGCCAAATGGCCGAAATATTGGGAAATATTGGAACAAGGAGAGAAATTGAAATTGCAGAGTTTTGAGAAATTAAAAGATAAAGTGCGAGACTGGCTTCATTATTATCAAATAAGAGAGGCCTATAATTTGGACAAAAAAATTGGCTTCCAGGTGGAAAAATCAAAATTGGAAACAGAACTGTTAGATCCCAAAACTAAGATACTTTCAAGAATGTATAACTTGCTGTTAAAATGGAATACGCAGGATGAAACGGTTAAAGCTGCAATGATTAAATGGGCACAAGATATTGGTCATAACATTATGTTTGCTGACTGGGAACAGTTGTGGACCACCGGTATGAAATTTACGGCATGTAATGCCTTAAGAGAGAATATTATGAAAATGATATATAGGTGGTACATGACACCAGTCAAGCTTGCAAAAATTTATCATTTGCCCGATAACAAATGCTGGAAATGTAAAGAAAATGAAGGTACATTCTTTCACCTTTGGTGGACGTGCCCAAAGATTAAGGCTTTCTGGGAGATGATCTATAATGAAATGAAAAAGGTATTTAAATATACCTTCCTGAAGAAACCAGAGGCCTTTCTCCTGGGCATAGTCGGCCAATTGGTGTCAAAGAAGGATAGAACTTTCTTTATGTATGCAACAACAGCAGCAAGAATACTTATTGCAAAGTATTGGAAGACACAAGAGCTACCCACCCTGGAAGAGTGGCAGATGAAGGTGACGGATTATATGGAATTGGCGGAAATAACTGGCAGAATCCGAGACCTGGGAGAAGAGTTGGTGGAAGAAGACTGGAAGAAATTTAAAGACTATCTTCAGAAATACTGTAAAATTAATGAATGTTAAAATGATGTTGGATTGAAAATAAGTGGCATTAGCAACAAAGTTAATAAGAATATGCAAAAATGAATTGATAAAGGATGAAAATATAGAGTTATAATATGTTAAGATACAGAGTTAAGATAAACGAAAGAGGGTAAGGATTTGCTGATTTGATTATTTAAATGGGAATACAAAAAGGGGAGGTGTGAGGAGGCCAAGGAAATAAGTTAATGAGTTTAAAGTTACAAAAAACGGATTTGTTTTTAATTCTTTTTTAGCTATTTGTCTTTCGTATTGTGTATTTTTATTCCTTTTTTTTTCTTTTTCATGTATTTTTCTATGTTCTTTTTTTTGTATCTTCTTTTTATATGACCTTTTTTCATTTTGTAAACTTATGTTTTTGTAAAACTTCAATAAATATCTTTTTTAAAAAAATATATAACCCGAGGTACCACTGTATTTAAGTGTCATATAGCATTAGCATCATTGCTTTATGTATTGATTTAAATCTCTGTTATACATCTGAAAGTCTATAGCCCAAAGTACAGAATATAAATTCTATAAATGAATTCCTGCCTCCATGTTAAATGCATGAGAATCATAGAAATGTAGAGTTAGAAGGGACCATTTTTCCATTCTCTTTGACATACAACTGGGTTCATATGCACGAATCATTTGACATTATTTGCTGTCCAAGCACCCACCCTTTATGCCCATCTATACTGCTCCTCCTTTAGTTGATTACACAAAGCTTCCCACAGTCTCCCCTCCAGGAAGTGGCAAGATTCATTCCTGTTTAGCTTTAACAGGATCTCAGCATCTGTTACTAGCCCATAGGAGTCACTGTACAGGTGGATCTGTGAATGCTGGTGGGTAGATGGGACTGTGTATTCTTTTTGTTGCCTCCACCACAGTGGTTTGCTTTAATGTTATTTTCAGATGTATGCCTAAGATTGTTTTTAATTGTGCATTTAAAACTGAATGTCGCAAACATATTTTCAGGCAGTCAGTCAAAGAAAATAGCTGAGGTTCCCTGTTGCCTGTATATCACTGGTAAACCTAGGCTTCTTTTTCCATAGTGCATGTAATGGCCACAACATCTGATGAACAGCATTTTTATCAACAGAGACAGAGGTAGATTTATGACAGCGCAACTGGTTTCCCTGCACCGGGCACAGGGTCCAAGGTTCTGCCTTCCTGCCTCCTTCCTAAAGCCCAATAAGCAATGGGCTTTGGGAAGGCACTGTGAAGGCTGGAGGGGCATCAAAATTTGGCCTCACACAGGGCGCCATATTACCAAAGTCCGCCTCTGACCGAGATCTGTGCATTGCCCAGTAAAGAAATTTCCTCTTAGACAGTGAAATAGCAATCCAGTGCAGGTACTTTGAAAAAAGGCAAAGTGTAGAAACCAATATTGGGGCTATGTTCAAATTATAGCAGGTCTAATTCAGCAAGTTCTTCATAGCTGCGAAGTTTGGGGGCATGCAAGGAGCTCCCTTGGGTGAGTAAAACTTAGTCTGCTCAATACGCAGGCAGACAGTCTGGTTAGATACAGCTCCTTTCCCAAGCCCAGTGTCAGGGTTGGAAGCTGTGAATGGGCATTTTAAATTCACCTGTCCTGCATTTCTTTTCCCCAATGCACCTTTTCTATCAGTGCAAGGACTTTAAGCTGTGCAATGGATCTTCAGTAGAGCTGGCTTGTTTCAATTAGTCAAAATTTTAATTCACCACAGCTTATACAACTGGGATAGCAAATAACCTATGGTTGATCCAGAACTGGATCAGAAGTTTCTAATCTTCTTGTAACTCCCTGTGGCTCATTTTGGTGAACTTAAACCTTGGTTTAGCATAGCACCTGAATGCAGGCCATAAATCTGAAGGTGGTTGTTTTTAAATGCCTTCTGTTGTTGCACTCTTAGTGGTCCCACTTTCATGCATTGAGGTTCTTTTCCTTGAACAGAAATAAGAGCATCACTTTCCCCATCCCTGAATCTTCATGTTGGGGAAAATGTTGCCTGTTGATTTCTGCCTGATATGCACAGAGCCTACCGGTATATATGTATATCTCACAATCTCATTGCTGCTGCTTTTTAATGATGTAACCAACAGGGCAAGGGATGCACGTTGTTAAAACTCATTCCATATCATCTGCACTCTTAACAAGCAGTTGTAGGTCAAACACAAGTGCCTAGGGGACCATATGTACTACCGCAGGCTGCATGTTGCTACCCCAGAAGTACAATATTCTTTCTGTGCACACTTCAGTTCTTTCTGTGGAACAGCTTAGCTCTGTGCCCTTGAATATTTGTAACCCGACGCCTTCTCTCTTCTGCCGGGGCGATCATCATTTACTGAAAGACTTGTCTGTTTACCAGGAATGTCAGGAGACTGGAGGGCTGATGGCATGTTTGCTGTGAATATCAAGAGGCTGACATTCATAAAAATGAACAAATACTTTGCAACCCACAGGGAAATGATGGCTCTGAGGAAGACTTGCACGCTGCTTATTCATCAGCGAGAAGTGGAAAAAAGCAAAGCCAAGGTGTACTCTTTTTTTCCTGGTGGCAGGTATTGGTGGTGGTGATGGGAAAATAACAACAAGATGTGACAATTCAGGGCTTCTTAGGATCAGGAAGTATTCTAAGACTGCAGAAAGCCTGATTTCTTTTTCAAAACCCCATTCCAATCATGATATAGTGTCCCACTTAACAGGAAGGTGCACAAATTCCTAACTCACAAGGTAAGATTTCATTTAAAAGGAATCAGGAGAGCAGAATCACAAGTCAATGGGCAAGCATGCTACACACAAGACATTTAAGGGATAAAAACAGAGTTCCACGAACATAACTGGGATCAGATCCTCATTAATGGGCAAAGAAAGGCATTTCTTAGAGCTGTTACACACAATATGCAAATCTGGGTCTGCATCAGGTGTACACTTGACAGGGGCTATGGGCAATTCTCATAAGCAAACTAGGATGAGTATAGTGGCTTGCTTTCAAACTTCTCTGAGGTTACATTAGGTGTTTTTAAAATTTTTTTACACATATACAAATATGTCTGAAGGATAGAAGTTTGTCTGAAGGATAGAAGTAGATTGTGTGTTTTTGTTTTGTTAAGGGTGTTTAAACTTTTTTTTTTTAAAAAAAGAAATAGATTAATCATTTTGTTTTTCAGAAGAGTTCAGTGTCCTGTTATTGAGGCAAAATTCTCATTAAGAGTTTTCCATTTTTAACCAGAATGCTGAACTTTTCTGGGAACTCTAGACAAACAGAAATTGTTTCTAGCTCTCAACGAAGTGAACCCGCAAAAGGATTATTCAGGTCTTTCGTAACTCTTGAAGCTCATAGTCATCGCCTTAGAAAGATGTTTGATTGCTCCCCTCCATGAACATCTCCATCATGCTTTCTCCATCATGGCTTCCACTGGAAGGCCTGTCATTTTCATCACTAGGGGAAATGTATCCTTTTCCACTCTAGTCCTTATGTGAAAGAATCAGTATCTGTAGATAGATATATACAGTATTTATACAGGACCACGTGTTCTTCTTTGTCATACAGAATGTGCTCATGTTATCTGATAGCATCAAGCAACCAGAATCTGTTATGCTGCTTCTTACTCTGACCTGCCATTTTGTTTGGTGCATCTTTAGGACAGGTTCTTTGAAGTATTCAGAGAATAGGAGGATTTGGTGCCTCAAGCTGCGCCATTCCAGTCAGCAAAATCCACTGGGCATGAACTTCACTGCGCACAGTCTAATGTTTCAATGTGAACTGAACCTCATTTGTCATTGGGCTATTACTACTGTGCCATCTGTTCTTTGGTAAGAAAATGAGAGCGAACTTACTCCCATTCCGCATCCCCTTCCCCTACAACAACAAAAAGATGGGGAGAGACTTCCCCACAAAGGAAAGTTTTACTCTATGAAAATCTCTGAGCAGTCATCTCTTAGCACCTAAATGCCAGCTGCCAGTTACTATTGTTTTTATTAGGTTGACAGCTCCACATGGGTGGGTGCCAACTTTTATTCATTATATTTCATATTTTATAGCACCAGCCTAGGTTTGGAAAGCTGCTGGCATTTGGTGCAACAGCAGCCCTTGCCCCAGAGGGATAGTCATGCTTCCCATCTTTCCCTCTGGTTTTTTTCGGGGTTTTTTTTTTTTAAGAGCCTCTTTCACGACAGCTGTGCTTTCTGTCAGAGTTTGCTGGCTGCTCTGCATTCAGTCCCTAGGTCCTGGTTCTTTCTTCTTAGTCCTGGGTTTCATGTATGTTACATGCAGCTCAAATCTCCCTGTGAAAGAGCCCCTCATGCAATATGAAGCAAAATAGCTGTAATTCTATAGTGTTCCACAGTGGAATGCACATCTTCCAGTATTCTTCTGAGCTGCCATTCTAATTAACTATGAGTACTTAGACCTGGCCATAATTAAGAGAAAAGGCTTTAAGAAATGTTTGATTCTCATTATATAGAACAATATTCCTCCTTTCTTTCTTGGTAGGAACAGAAGGTCACTGGTTATAGGCCTGGGATATAACAAAATACAGATTGCTTCAGTATTATGATACTATGCAAAACAGATGTGCCAACTCTATGGGGCTGAGGTGTCTTCAGCCCCCTCAATGTTGAGGGGATGGAGGAGGACAAGGTGGAGCCAAGCATGGCATATCTTCAGTGGCTGACTCCTCCTGAGCACAACAGAGGAGCTGCCGGTCACTGAAGCTGCACTGTGCTGGGCTCCATGCTCAGCCTTCGCATGTCGTTGCATGACATCACACACACACAGTTCACACCGGGCCCACTCAATCTTGGGCACAATATTCATTCATTCTTGGTATCATGATTCCTTTCTTACAATTGTCTGCTTCTCTTTTCTGCTTAAAAGATCCAGGCTGAACTCTTTTTTTAAGTATGGGAGAAAACAAAGGAAATATGAATGTGTGAAAATGTATAGTTCAAGAGACCACATAGAGTGAAATCATCAACAGCTCCAATTCTGAACTCTTTTGTTTATTGGATAGATATACAATTTCACATTACCGTAGCTTGTGAACTAGAAATCTGACAAAAGCAATTTAACCCCTGCATTTAAATCTCTGGCATTTGGGCCAACTGAGGTTTCCTTCAAATTAGAAAACAATTAGATGAAGAATCTGGCAAAGAAACTGGACCAGATGTAGCAGCAATTTTTTCTTCCTTAAAAAACAAGAGAGCCAAAAACCAATGTAATTTAATTCTTAGCTGCTGTGTAGCCAAAAAGGACTCTGCTGAAAGATGAAGGCCTTACCTTGTCATAGGTCTGTGGATCAAGGTGAAAAATTCATATGCTTCTCTGGCTTATGGAGTTGCCACTAAGAATGTTGTTTTATTTTCTTGTATGCCAAAATTTATACGGGGCCAACATTAAGGAAAATCTTGTGAACAGCACAAAAGCAACAGTAGCATTAAATCCATAGAACAAATGGTACGTCACAAAATGGTATCTTCATGATGTGTTCTCCACTTTCCAGGCACAAAATATAGAATGTTACACTGCATGGATGACTACCACCATGGAAGACTCATGTTGCCACACCACATTCTTGAAGTCCACAGAGTGGGTTGAGTCCCACTCCCATGTGACTAAAGGCATCTGTAGAATACAAATCTATCTATCATCTATCTATCATCTATATCTATCTATCTATCTATCTATCTATCTATCTATCTATCCATCCATCTATCTATGTATCATCATCATCTTCTACACACACATACACACACTTCAGATGAATGGAAAGTGGATAGGGGTACAATTTTTGGCAGCACTCAGTTTCAAAAGCTGTTTGCCATTTGGCACCAGGGGCTGCTGTTCAAGATACAATTAGGCTCATGAATCAGGCCTTGTAATTTTTTTAAATTCCTGACCAATATTAAAAGTTGTTTCTAAATTCATTAATTTTCAGTGTTATTTATGGGTGCCTAACTCTACAGATATATTTATGGGAATCATGAAACACAGTGTGTACGTTTCATTGTGTATGTGCTTGTGTATTCATGACCACCATCTAACTACAACTCTCATCATTCCTGACCATTGACCAGGCTGCTCAGGAATGTTGGCTACCTTAATCTAGATCCTGGCCAACAAATGAAAAGACATGTTGGAAGAATCAAAGGTAGTTAATTTATGTGAACATCTGAAGTTCTAGAAGGAACCCAAAGGGGAGAAGGACGCCAAGGATGATCATCTGAAAGGCAGCACAAGCACATGAGAAAAGACAGCTATAGATCAGCAGGCAAGGTGAATGGTAGCTCGAATCATCATTTTTAGAATGAGAGAGGTAGAAGAAATATATGTAGCAGAAGAGGCACCATGGATTGGTAATAGAATTCATGTGTTGCATCTGTTAGGTCACTGACTTCTCCAATTAAAGCAGACTTGCCTATGAAACTTTGCCTAAAGAGAAATGTTAAAATGAATTTGGAGATTCCTGTTCAAGTGAAACATCCAATGAATTTAAAGGGTAGCAAAATACTTTCACAAAAATCTTCCAGGAGTGAAATGGATGCATCTTGTCATGTAATTTCATCTGAATTTAATTGTTTAGGTGAGCTTGGAGATTCCCTCCCTTCCTTGGGAGGGTCATCTGAGTAACTGACACACAGAGAAAACATTTGCAAAAAGAGAAGAGATATTTCTCAGGGAGGGTCTTCACATCTCTTAAAGGATCTCTGGTAGGGGGCCAGGAAAGATTTAACCAGAGATCTTGGAGAGCAACTACAAGTCAGGGAAGAAAGCACTGAACTAGATGGACCATTGCTTTGAAGGATGGATTTAATCAGAAGATAACTTATTGTAGCACTGACTTCAAAATAATATTGTTGGGATGGAAACCAATAGAAACACATGTAATGCCAATCTTAATATGGTGCAGGAGGATTAAAAGGGCTAGAATGGCTATAAAGTACAGACCTCTCTATTCATGGGTCTGGGTCCTAACCCTATGCATGTTTTTACCTGACACAATGTGTCTCAAATGCTATCTAACGAAACGTCAACACTACTTCTATTGAAACAAAAAGCTTGGCAAGTGATCTAGCTAACTGCTTGCATGCTGATTATGACCCACACTGAAGATCCCTTTGCCCTGGCCTGGGGAACAGACACTTTTGAGAATCATGTTGACCAATTCATTCTCTTTGTTCTGAATAGGAAAATGTTCTTGCTTTAAGTGTGTCAATGTTTTTTTTATTTTTTATTGGCCTTCTATTCTCAGTTAAGATCTTGCTTGATTGTTTCTTTTTCACTCTCCACTGTACAAGAAGCAATGAGACTCCGTTAGTCTTCTAACATGAGGAAATGATGCCAGTGGCTCCGGAACATTTTTAATTAGTGCATCCTTTGCGCTTGAGGAAAGAACAGTGTTTACACAGATAACTCTCTTAAAGGCGATTGTAATCCTAGCAGTGGAACACAGTGCTTGGCTAGGCAGGAATCAATAAAAACAATATAAGTAGGGAGTAGGGTTGGGGGTCTGAGCTGGTAAACCTAGCGACACACATGGATAATGAATTCAGAAGCTGGATGTCCTGCTAAGTACAGCAACCCGTTGCTCCATCCTATTTCATTTTGAACTGCACTCATTCAATCCCTGGCTGAATGGTGGTGGAATCTGATGTGTTTTTCTTGGCATCCTGAACTTAAAGAGTTTGTTTTTCCCCTTGCAGACACCCACCAAATTTAAAACATTAGGGCAGGCCATTTCATATGAGAAAGGCACACCATGTATGTCAGTAAAGGGGATATCACAAATATCCAGCTTAACTTTCTTAATCTACATACAGTTCCGCAACAATTTTATTATTTTTGCAAGCTTTATGAGAAGCATAAGCATGCATTAAGGTTCAGAGTGTAAAAATAATGAATGTTAAAAGAAGGTTAATTTTGGCCGCTATGCTAGGAGACAGAGAAAGAGAGGGGGGAAGAGGGAGAGGGGGAGGGAGAGAGAGAGAGAGAGGAGGAGAGGAGGAGGAGGAGGAGGCAGACAGGGAGATGGGAGAAAGCAGAATTCAGTAAATGTGCCCTTGCAATGACCTTATTATAGACATCAGGAAAGTGTCAATGTAGTTTTTTCTCGGAACTGCATGAAATTAAACATCAGAAAAAGAAAAGAAGGAGCAACTGCTGGTTTGGATTAGTCTGTTCTCACCTAGACCTTCTATTGAGTTATACAGCTCTTACATTTTTAAAATATGACATGGATTGAAATAGGACTCAGCTGACATTTCTAGTCTCCCCTCACCAACTTGTTGGTTTGACCAACAATAAATTGGTGGGAGCAGGGAGATAATTGCCTGAGTTTTCAAGGAAACTTTGCATATAAAGTATTAACAATTATCTTTTCCCATCCTCTGTATTATATTGTCTTAAAACTCCAGCACACACTTTATCCTTTAATGGATAGAAATTAGGGAAGAAAACCACTTTAACATGATGTATGTACTGGGAAATACTTGAGAAAATACTTGGGAACTTGGCACTTATAACATACAGCAGTAATGGACTGAGCAAGTTTTCTCTTTAACCCCAAGACTATAATTAAGTGCTTTTAAGATTAGTAGCACTGTACTCCAAGAAAATTGCCAAGCCCTTAATATTTATTTTCATTTAAACATTAAGGAACCCCAGGTGTACATATGGAGGCGGACAAGGAAGGCTGTCATTTACTTTAGCTTTTGCATTTTATTTTATATTTTTACAAAATAAATGTTTTAAGTGACATTGCCATATATTTCATGCATCCTCCTCCTTTCATATAGTAAACTCCAAAGAAAATTAAACCTGCACCTTTAAGACCCATGCATGTCGTTTCAGAGGGCAGGGCAGAACCTGAACCAATAGGTTCAAACTACAAGGCAAGGGACTTAGACTAAACAGTAAGAAGAACGTCCTAACTGTTCAGGTGGAGCAGACTGCCTTGGAGTCTTCTTCATTAGAAGCTTTTAAGTGTAGACAGAATGGCCACCTATCAGTGGTGCTGTAGTAGTGAGCTTCCCGAAATGAACTATGATTTACCTTCCAATTATACGATACTATTTAAGCAAAAATGTCATACATACACATAACTTTTTTGTGACAATACTCAGCAGTACAAAATACTGGAACCTCTTTCCCCCATCTCTCTATGGCTGCAATCTTGTGCTGGCACCCACAGCACTTTTATCAAGAACAGGTGAGGGCAGCTGAAGAAAGAGGCTGAGCAGCATGAATACACTGGAGCGAAAGCCACGGGTTGGTAAATAAGGGCATGCTTAAGTGAGAAACACAGTGCCTCAGTGGCTGGTGGGGAGAGAAGCCACATCCAACATGAATAAACAAGTCCCTCCTCATTCTAGTCCATGAGAAACTTTTCTCCTTCATTTTCCTTAACAGCATGCTAATCAAAATATCCCATATTGTGTTGCCTAGTGTCACTGGATTCCCTCCTCCCCCCAACCTCTTTCTTTTAGACCAGTGATGAGGAACTTGTGGCCCTCCAAGGTGTTGTTTACTACAACTATGTCCATGCTGGCTGGGGTTGATGGCAGCTGGACTCTGGCAACACCTGAAGAGTCACACATGCCCCACTCTACTTTATATCTTCCAAATCTAGGACTTGAACCTACCTCAAAAACCTCTAACTTAATACATAATAACAAAGGCTATAGTAATTCTAAGCTCTCTGTCCTTGGCAGACTGGCTTTGAAATTCTGAGACCTACCCATACACAAACTCCAACATCAGGCTCTGCTACACACAGAGCCTCCCCTTATCCTGGTTGCAAATGCCTCTTATCCTATCAGCTGGAGGACAATGGTGGGGCCATGTCTCTCCTTTCTGATCACTGTTCTGTAATACGGTTTCATTTCATTTATAAAAGAAGTTTGTTTACCAAGAGGGAAGGGGGAAAGAATATATTTTGTCACCTCTGTGCTAAACCCATTGTCTCCTTCCTAAAAGCAATCATCTTTAGATATTAAAATGGCATGTCCCAGGCATTGCATAGCATTTCTTCTAATCTGCCTGCATTGCCAATTCAATTCACAGATTGCATTCATTCTTCTTTGAAAAGCTTGCATTGTTGAGGTGGAATTTTTGCAAAGAAATGGCATTTACTCACATGAGCATTGTGTTCAGGTGGGCTGAAGGACAAAGTCAAGAGCAGATGAGTGATTGCTGCAGCCTATTGGAAGAAGAAAAACAAGAATTAAACAAAAAAAAAGGAACTATCTTCTAGCATTTATAGGTTCAAATTAAACAATGGACTGCTTTAATCCAATTATGGAATAAATATAAAAAGTATATCCCAAGACAACTATTTAAAAATATTATTCCCATCTCCAGCTAGTGAGCTATAAAACAGGGGTTGGTCCAAAGGATAGAGATGGGGTGTCTGTGTGTGTAAATTTGAAAATTGTTTCCCTATGAATAGTTACTTCTTTCCAAGGATGATAACTCCCTACAATTTAAAAGACTGCTGTAAATGTGAGTATTCTCTAAGTTTGCTGTGTGAAGGGCAGCCATTGGAATGCCTGATTGAAATGCCTAATGACGGCTCTTATATCTATTTTAGCTTTTGGTGTGGAAATCCAACCTGGAATCCTGGTGATCCTGAATTTGGAATCCATGGCAACTTATGGACAAGGAAGATGAATCATCAGGTGAGGCTGATAGAGCTTGTAGTCCAAAACACCTGGAGGGCACCAGGTTGGTGAAGGATTATCTACAGTTACAATGGGTTTTCTCAGAATAGTCAGCTTTTTCAGTTTGCCAGATGGAATGATCTCCCCTCTCCTGCTGCACTGTTCTGGGGCTTCTCCTGAACACCCTCCCAAGCCAATTTGGGGAGTGGAGGAGGTATGGAGGGAAGCCCCAAAATACAAGTGCAAGTCCTTGTGCAAGGCTTCTGCTGATGGGACTCATTAGGAGAATCATAAGGTGAATAACTTCTAGGAATTGCATGATTCCAGGTGAACCCACCACAGGAGATGTGCATCCTTGTTGATAGGGGGAAATAATGGAATAATATGGAAACTCTGAGCACTAGAAAATGAGACAAAGGCAAGAAAAGTGCACTAAACAGAAGCTTTTTAAAACCCCATGGATTCCAGTCACACTGTGTCCAAACACCTTGTGTCCAAACTTACTTGTCAATTACAGCTCTGACTTCACTCACTGACTGAAAGCACAGCCAGGCAGGAGCATCCAGACCAGATCATTTCACATAAATCATTTGGAAGAGTAGCTGTACATTTTTCTTCATAGTTTCTGCCCAGAGGCCTGGAGACCATCTTTTGGAGTGGTGACCCAACACTGCTGTCAACAGTGGTATCAAATTCAGGAGAAGCTTCCCATCTTTCTCCCCAAGGTGTGCATTCCCCCCCCCCCTTCCTCCTTTCCTCGCCCTTACCTTCAGATGCTTTGAATATTTGGGTCACATAAAATGTCATAATTTCTGATGTGGCTATTGTGGTAAAGCAATTTTTTTTGGGGGGGGGGCGATACAGCTCCTTGCCTAGGTACACCTCTGAGTACATTCAAGTACTCTAAAGCAGCAAGTCAGGGACATCACTCTCTTACCAATTCAGTTTACCAACAGAGGTGTTGCACCTCACAGCACAGATCTGTTTCTTCCTACAGAGGATGCTAATAAGGACACATTCTGGTGGGGTTTGTTTGTTTGTTTAAAAAAGCAAAACACACAACCCAAATTATTTGCATACAGTAAGATCACATTGTTCTTGCCAAACAGGGAGAAGTGGATCTATAATTCTTAAAAGTGCATTTCAAGACAAATGACATGGTTTTTATTTATGACATCAATTTATTTTTCACTTTGCAATTACGTAAAAAATAGCAATAACATGGTCAGGGAGATGATGTGATGGATCTAGGTGCTGAATTATTCATTGCCCTTCATTTTGTTGACTTCACATCAGATGGCTTCCTAGGTACATTGCATAAATCACACTGGATCTTTTTGGTCACGGCCATTCTAATAACATCCTATCTTGTGGCTTTTGTTGCTGTTGTATCCGTCCATTTAGGAGATGTACAGACGTGAACATGCAAATCAAGACTTGCTATATGTATTTTTTTTCCTTCTGAAGCTCAAGACCAGGTTCTTGACATTACAAGACATTTGACAGGTGTACTGACTAAGTAGCCTTCTCCAGTGCTTCAGGCAAACCTTCCAAAGGGCTTTTCCAAAACATTGTATTCAAGTTAGTGTACAATCCTGTGCATGTCTACTCAGCAATGTTTCACTAAATTCAGTGGGACTTAATCCCAGGTAAGGTATAGGATTGCATTCCAAATGTATTTTGGTTCCCTGTTGTGTGTGTGTTTTAAATAATAAATTTATTAATAAAATATGTCAAAGCAACCCGTGTAGATCAAGCACGACAACTTCCCATCACCTGCCCATCTCATTACCTAAGCTATTAGCCCAAATTTCTTTCCATGACATTCTAAAAGCAGAATGGATTTTTTTTACTGTGATGTCACCACTTTCCACCCAATCAGCGCTATGCCCAGCCAGGTTCTGCTGTTAACACACAAAAATCTGTTATCCCCAAATTCAGTCTATGAGAAAAGATTGCCAGTGCGCTTCTTCAGTGGGCTCAGCTCTCCCATTCCATATACCTTTGCACACCCTTAAAGAAACACTAGAATGTCGTATGTTCTCTTAAACACTCAATGTACATAGAAGGCTAGAGAGTCAAACAGTTCTGATCCTCCATCAAAAGAAGTGAAGGAAATTTGGTGGACCAGATTGCCACCCCCCACCACCACCCTGATGAACAAATGCTATTGAAAGAAAGTATCCACTGTTCATTATTTGTAGATGCACTCTCAAACCATGCATTAACCAAATGAAACAGAATATGACTATAATCTCATACCTATTTGGGATTAAGCTCCCTTACAGCCAATGGAACTTCACAGTTGACATGCATAGAAATGTAGTTCTTTTGTTTGTACCAGTGCACTTGTTAGTTGTGCAGTGCTGGAAAGAATTCTAAAGAACTATCAATGGAAGCGTGGTATAACAAAGTATGGACAACTATATTGGCAGAAAAAAATGAATGGTCAAGTTCTAACACAAAGAGAACAAAGGCAAACAGATTCGTTTTTTGAAACTTTTACTGATTTTTGTTTAGGCAAGCCTATCCAAACATGCAGAAGCTGCCATGTGTTTTAATCTGATTTTTGCATTTTGTTGAGTTTTATTATTTTTGAGTGTTTTAAATATTTGTTCTGAACTGCTTTTACTGACGATTGTATTGTTTTCTTTGTAAACCACGTTGAGGTTTCAGTACACCCAAGTGGTATATAAATTAATAATAATAATAATAATATAGGATAAGAGATGGAACCCACCAAATGATTCAGAAAGATGTTTGTGATATGAACTTAATCCTATGAATGATTATTAAGCTTTTTATTAATGAGTTCTGGTTTTCAGAACAGATTTTCATTGCCCCTTCAATGCATTTGTTTAAATCTTGTAATTTTTTTTAAAAAAAGAATTAAAAGTAACAAATAAAAGCTGGTCATGTTGTGCATATTATTTCAAATTAGAAGATTTTTTAAACCTGTTTTGTTTTGTTGGGTTAATACCAAGAATATTGCTGCCTTTCTGAATATGAAACCATGAACTGTTTTAACCTTAGCTTACGTCCAAGGGATAGCCAACACTTATGTAGTTCTTGGAACACTTTTTACTTGTTTTGCCCCATGATTAACTGAAAACATGATAATACAAGTGCCGTTCTCAAGCCACACCCAATTCTTTGCAAGCCTTACTGAAATGGTCACTTTCTACAGCATTCACTGCCTCTATGGTTACTCTCCAGAGAAAACCACACAGATGAAACAGCAGAAGTGAGTCTTGCAACCAAACATTGCAATGTAGAATGCTCCTGTTCGTGGTTCCACTAGCCAACCCTGCCTTTTTCAAGGATACTCCATTCCATTTCCCCTCGGGGGTTTTCCCCCCTCCTCCCCCGTAAAGTCAGTCAAAGTTATTCCACTCAGTCTGCACTGAACTACTTCTGGGGTCTCTCTGAGGGTTATTCCCCAAGCCTCTGGTACCTCTCTCATGTGCATGGATGGTACTGTTTTGGCTATATAAGGACTAGCAATTGGGAAATGATGCGCTATTTGTATATCCAGGCATATTCAAACTGGCAAGCCGGAAAGTGGCTTGCCCCTAAAAGCAGAAGGCATTTAGGTATGAAATTACAGGTTTTGCGTATTTAGGCTGCAGTCTCAAAAGCACTTCCTTCTGAAAGACTCCTGAAATCATCCAGTAACTTTTAGTAGCACTTAAACCACACTGCTGCTCCTCCTCCAGCTTGCAAGCTGTGCGAATGGGGACTGGATTCTCTAAGCAGCTTTTGGTTTAAGTTTCATTCCATAACACTTTTATGGGGAAGAAATTGCATATTTGGCTCTGGATGAGATTTTTTTTCCTTGGCAGTTGTAAGTTTAAGAAGGAAATCAATCAACCAACATGAAAATCAAAGGATCACACCAGACAGTAGTTCTGAGCAAAGGCAGAAGCTATGCAAATAAAAGCAAAGGCAATTGCTGGTTTATTCTGCCCATCCTTTAGGTCAGGGTGGGAGAGAAGTGGTGGTTGATCCATTGGGGCAAATCTCCATCTCCCTCCCGCTGCCTTCCTACTTTGAACCTGTCCAGGTGGTGGCACTGCCTGCAGCTTGTTCCTCAGTTTTGCTCTTGTAGA
Source organism: Podarcis filfolensis (assembly GCF_964270895.1). NCBI lineage: Eukaryota > Metazoa > Chordata > Lepidosauria > Squamata > Lacertidae > Podarcis > Podarcis filfolensis. Next base: position 58,082,170 of record NC_139605.1, read on the forward strand.
GCTCAGAAAGGAATTGGATCAGGATGAAGCAATAGACTCTACCTAGTGTTATCTCTGGTCCCACCTACTGTTGGACTCCTGGCTTTCCATCCTACCAGCCACAGTGGGAACCAGCCACCACTAGGAGGAAGGCTGGAATGCATGGCCTACAGACTACTCCCCACTTATGCAGGTGCTACATTCCAGGATCCTGTGTGCATAAGTGAAATGCATGCAAGCGGGGAGCCCACAGCAGTAACAGCTGAGAGCTCCCGCAAGCCATTGTGGAGCCCTTTGAGTCTCTTTTTCTGGCCTTCTGGCTCCCGGACATCCTCTTTGGACTCTAGGGAGGGTTTCCTCACAAGCCACAAGGGTTCGCCCACCATTTCAGGTTAGACACTATTTATTTCCCGGTGCCACACATAGGCGTGGTGACACATGAATCGATCGTGCGCAAGTGGGAGAAAGTGCCTGTAAATCGAACACAGAGTTAAGGCATGCTTAAGCCCATTGAACTCAAGTGGACTTTGATAGCCTTCCAAATAGGGGACTCCTTCAAGCAGAGGACTGCCCCCTATGTAGTAGGGCATATGGGGTTGACTCCTGCTATGTCAATGTGCTTGCAAGACAACTTCTGCTTTTGAAGCACAACTTCCCCCCCTCTCCTCCACTTGTATCCCCCCCAAAAAAACTGTTTCAGATGGTTGGGGCAGCTCACAAATTTGATTTAGGTGGGTATGAGGCGCACAGTTGGGTGACGTTCTATTGCACAGGCTGAAGTCATTTTACTTGAGCAATAACTTACATAGAACCTATGAAGGTTTGGGATAGAATCACACAATTGTAGAGTTGGAAAGGGTCCCAAAGGATCATCCAATCCAGGCTTCCTCAACCTCGGCCCTCCAGATGTTTTTGGCCTACAACTCCCATGATCCCTAGCTAGCAGGACCAGTGGTCAGGGATAATGGGAATTGTAGTCTCAAAACATCTGGAGGGCCGAAGTTGAAGAAGCATGATCTAGTCCAATCCCAATGAATAGCTCTAACTCTCTACAGAGATTATTATTATTATTATTATTATTTGCATACATAGCTTTCCTAACTTCTTGGCTTTTACATTGGAGAGCTTCAGCTACGATTTTTTCCCACCAATGTCAAGATGAGGAAGGCAGCTTGTATTGCTAGAATGAGCACAGAACCTTCTTTTAGTAACTGGCTAATTTTGCTTTATTTATTTAAAAAAACTGCTTCTAATGTTTGTTTCTAAACGTTAGCAAGTCTTTGAGAATGGAATGGGGTGGTAGGGATCCTCTTTTTATATTTTCAACTGTTAACCCCTCCGCGCACACACACACCCCACATGCCATTTTTATTTCATTGCCATGGTGCGGGGAGAGGAAGAAGGAAAGACAGACCCTAGTCATTTCCTTGCATCACAGGGGGTGCTGTGAAAAGAGCTCCACAAAAAATTGTTTTACATACACTGTGGTAAAGAGCAGCACAGGAAAGTATAAAATGTGCCACATGGTTAATTCATATCTTGCAAAATAAGGCTTGGCAGTTGCGCTGGTCACAGACCACACTGAAATTACAAAGCTGTGGTGCATTGTTATTAATATTTTTTAAAGGGTTGGGGGAGAGAAGCCCTTCTGGAGATTTTCAGTAACCCTTCATTGCTCTTTCTTCTGCTCACTAGCATTCTGTTACTTCCACCCACCTGCTATTTATGTAACCCATTGACTGATGAATGAGCAGGCCCCTGTTCCTATTGGAGGGCAGACCTGCAGTTCTACAATCCATCACCCAGTTATGCACACAGAATCCCCATTCATCTCAGGGGGATTTGAGAGCAGTTTAGCAGCTTCTGACACAGTGGCTGAGCTCCTGTACTCAGCTAAATGTGCATAAGTTCCATTTGTCTCCGTTGCACTTCTGTGCATGTAAGTCAATGTGGGGCTGCAGACGTCAAATCAGCAACACAGTTATGCGCTTTCCTGAAGTGCCACATGTCTGTGAAGAAACGGTGTGGTTCAGAGGTAGAAATTTCAGTTTGAATCAGAGCCATATGGGCTCATGTCTACCCTAAGCATGCTCTCTCAACCTCAGTTGTCTGGCTATAAAAATGGAACGATGGTAGCCTACCTCACAGGGCTACTATAAAGGCAAAGCAAAATAACTGTCTGGAAAGCATTGAAAATATAATGTGCTTCATAAATGATTATTATCTGGGAACATTTGGGCATTTAATTTGTAACACTGCACTGATGCTTGAAAACTATTTGTGCCTCAGCCAAATTGCAATCTGTACAACTGTTGGCTGTCTGATTTTCCTGCCCTGTGCATCAACTGGGGCCACATGCATATGTAGCCTATGTATTGTACTCACTTTAAGGGAAAATGAAGCAATGCTGATGCATCTGCTCATTTCTACAGCAAATATAAAGGTAAAGGTAAAGGGACCCCTGACCATTAGGTCCAGTCATGACCGACTCTGGGGTTGTGGCACTCATCTTGCTTTATTGGCCAAGGGAGCCAGCGTACAGCTTCCAGGTCATGTGGCCAGCATGACTAAGCCGCTTCTGGCAAACCAGAGCAGCACATGGAAACGCCATTTACCTTCCCGCTGGAGCGGTACCTATTTATCTACTTGCTCTGGTGTGCTTTCGAACTGCTAGGTTGGCAGGAGCAGGGACCGAGCAACGGGAGCTCACCCTGTTGCGGGGATTCGAACCACTGACCTTCTGATCGGCAAGTCCTAGGCTCTGTGGTTTAACCCATAGCACCACCCGTGTCCCTACACAGCAAATATACAAGGTGTATAAAGTTAAGTTGCCCAAGTCAGCCTAAAGCACTTGAACCCTTAACATAGCTAACTTCCTTGTCCCTTGGTTCATTCTGAAGATCAGTTATAGTTGAGGTTTTATCTGTATTTTGGTTGCAAAACCCCAAATCATTCCCCCCCCCACTGGTTTTTGTCCTTGTTCCTCATTCCCTTCTACTGTCCATTAAGATTAACAATAATGAGAAAACAGGACCAAGCATACTCAAAGGTTCAAGGATCTGATTTCAATTAGCATTACGCTATGGAAAAAAATATTAGAACAGTGGAAAACAGCTCATCTTTATTGTTTAGTTAGCCTCAGTATTTTGGTATATATTATCCTCCTCTCTTAGGAATAATAGAATTAAGAACATATTTGCTGTATGATTAAATTTCCCATCCCACGTCTACTTTAGGTATACTGATTTTCCATTTAAATATTAATTTAATTTTAAAGACCATTACTTTTAAAGAGTCTTCACAGGACCTAAGCAATAATGTTCTCATAAAAATCAGAATGAAACATTTTGGTATGCACAAAAGTCAGCTTTAAAGCAAAAGATGTCTACGATTTTAGTGCTCCAGATGCAGTCTAAGAATGTAAAGCTGTTTTGCCTCTCAGTTGTGAGAAACCAAGTTATATTGGAAGTAAACCATGGCATGCAAAACCTCTGGCCTGCATCATGATATCTGTGGAGGCAAAAAGTGAATATAAAAGCTGTTCTTTCGCCAGGCAGAAGTCATCACTGGCAAGGGAAATAGCCTTATTCTCTGTCCCTTTTAATACAATAGGTGCAATATTGACTAATAAATATGGGCCATTTCCTCTTCCCAGAATAGCTTGGCATCGTTGCCCTGTAAGGAGGAGGAAGCTACATGCCTCTAACAGAGCGATTTCCGTGGCAAACTTAAAACTTCCAGGATTCACTGGGAAAGCCCTTCAAGTCACAGAAGATAAATCTCATTTATGGTTGTGGTGTAGAAAGGTGTTTGATTTCACCAGTAGATGGGCTCGCCATCAGCACCTGGCATACTGGGCCATTGGCATGCTCCCACACAGCCTGGCAGGGCCCACTAGAGCTTACACCTTGCATTCCTCTCCTTGGTAGCAGGACGGATGCTGCAACCACCAGCCTTGCACTCGTGAGTGGGCTTACCTGTCCTGTACTGGACTAGAAGTTCAACAGCCACCATATTTTTTATTTCCTGCAATGTTCCTGGCCCATTACAGTGCTACATCACATTGCTTGTTTGCTCACAAGCGCAAGAGAGAGAGCCTGGCAGCAAGAGGTCCAAGTGGATGTGACTACTGGGAGCTGCTTGCATCAATGCTAACCTCCTCCCCACCAAGCCTGGAGCTCGGCCTGCCAGTAGAGAACATAATAGCATGCTGGACTTTGTCAAATTCTCATTGCAAGACACTGGCAAATTTCCCTTGTTTTTCTTCAAATATCTGTGAACCTTATATCCTAGAATAAAGGTTCCTCTGAAACCTAGTTATGCAGTCTGCACTTCCTCACCCCCATTTTCATTTGCACATCTGAATGTGGCACCACCACCATACACAGCGGGGAAGGGAGTTTTCCCATTCCTAATGTTTGCATAGCCCAAAGTGATTGTACATTGAAAATGTGGTATATTTTCCGCAATTCATTTTTGTATGTGGGAGGTGCCATTTCATTGTTCTGCTGTTTCTCCCCAGAAGGCTAACGTGTGTGATTGGTTGTAGGTTGTGTCATCAGTAAGCAACATTGCGGCAATACAGTTGCAATGGATTCTTCAATTGTCGCCGTTGAATTCATTTTTCTACTACATTCACTGTGATTTTGGTATAACTGCTGGAGGAGCATAAATATAGGTTTGCGGATGTAAGATCCATCTTAAGTGTACCATAAGATGGGTGTCCCTTCCATTTTAGAAAGAAAGAAAAAAACATGATAATTTTGCTAAGAAATTTTAAAGGGGTGGTTTTGTGCTAATACACAAGTGATCCAATTTGGGGGATGCCATAAGCATTGAACAGAAGCCTGCACAGGTTCTTGTTACATGCACACATAAATGATGCTTCTATCGAGTTTCTTCAGTGTAGTCTGGTAACATTATGGTTTGTGCTGGTATGCAAGGAACTTAATCTTGTGAATAGCTGTACAGAATTGGCTAGCTATGGACAGGGAGCTAGGGTGTGTGTGTGTGTGTGTGTGTGTGTGTGTGTGTGAGAGAGAGAGAGAGAGAGAGAGAGAGAGAGAGAGTGTTTCAGGCATCCACTCTCCCCCAGTGGATGTGTGGATCACTTCTGCAGACCAAACATTTTTAAAGTTCTGCATATATACAAGCTGCAGCTTGGAGCAAGCAGGAAGCAGCAGAAGCGAGTCTGCTAAGCTATGGCAGCCAGGCAATTTCAGCAGCCATGTTGTAATGCATATGTACCACCAAACAGGGTCACCATATCCATCCTCTGGCAAATGCAAAAACTGGTCACCCCACAGTGCTTCCTTCATAGCATGGATTAGAGAGAAAGATAGGCTGGTGGAGGAGAGGAGAAGCTGGAACTGCTGCAGCCCGAAAGGCCACTGCAGGATGACTGCCCAAGGAGGCAGCAGCTGAAGGAGAAGGGAGTGCATGGATGGAGCAGGTGAGATCCAAGCTTCACCAACATGCCCACTTTCCCCTCCAGGTAAATTGGCTTTTTTTAGCCTTCCCTTACCTGTTCTCCAAGAGTTGCAGGAAAATAAGGCCAGTGTCCTGTAGAGGATGCATCAGAACTGCTGCCTTCTGTGCAGCACTCATAGTACTTTTTACACATCACTTGGGAAGACAGGTGAACTAATACCAGTGTACTGGAAGAAGGAAAGATCACCAGTGTCGAAGCAATGATTCTTCAACATCAACTTCGTTGGACTGGTCATGTTGTGTGGATACCCGATGATCGCCTTCCAAAGCAACTACTTTATTCCGAACTTAAAAATGGAAAGTGTAATGCTGAGGCAAATCTTTAAAAATGTAGTATAAACACTGACAACTGGGAAACACTTGCCTGCGAGTGCTCCAGTTGAAGAACAGGCTTTACCAAAGGTGTCATGGGCTTTGAAGGCACTCGAACTCAGAACGCAAGGGAGAAATGTGCTAGGAGGAAGGCACGCTTGGCAAATTCACACAGTGATCAACTCCCACCCAGAAATCTACGTCCCCACTGTGGAAGGACGTGCGGATCAAGAATTGGCCTCCACAGTCACTTATGGACTCATTGTTAAAACCGTGTTTATGGAAGACAATCTTACTCGGCTATGAGTGATCGCCAAAGAAGACGACTCATAGTACTGCTGCTTAACTCTTCCATTGAAGGAGAAAGGGCTCACACCAAAGTTGCGAGATATTTTCCTTGAAGAAGAAAAAAGTGATTTTTTTAAAAAAGTAAGAACCTTATCTCCATGCTTACATGTAACTAATCTAGATATAGCTCTCAATATAGAATACATCATATGGTGTCTCCTTCAATACATCAAAGCAATAGATCTTATTATGAAAAATTCAATAAACCCTCTCATAAAGGCAGAGCAATGGAAGGAACGAACGAGCAGTTCAGCTATAATTCTGTCTTGTTTAACTTGACTTGCCTACTTGCAGAGGAGAATTTACCGCTGTTGCCATGAAACAACTCAATACTACAATATTTGCTGGCATGAACTAAAATGTATATCAGGAGCCATTATGATATCCCTGCACTAAGTTTGCTATAAAGGTCACGCTTCCCAAATTGAGGCCCACCCTATATGTGAATATGTGGGAGGATTGCTATTTTGACATGTTTTGGGCTTCTGAAAAAATGTCCCAGTCCCCCACCCCAAGCTTTAAACAGGATGGCTGTTCTCTTGACCATTATTCAAATGACAGGGAGGCAGTGGGAGCATATGTTCAGTGTTGTGTGCTTGAGGCAGGGGATGACATCCTGCCATTCTGTGCCAGAATGAAGACATAAGAACAGCCTTGATGAATGATACTAAAAGTCCATTCAGGCCAGCGCTTTGTTTCCAAAAGTGGCCAATTGGATGACCTTGGGAAGTTCTCATTTTAGGACACGGTGATGACAAGTTAGCCCCTCTTGCCTGTCTCAGATGTCAGGTAATCAGAGGCTGCCCCTGAACACAGGCATGGTGCATCTGAATGCATCTGGGCTGAAAGTTGGGAGCCCCATTCCTAACCCCCCCAACACCTCAGACCTCCCTGCAGTGAGATTCAAAGCATGTTCAGCTAAAGGCAGCAAGAATCTTCCCTAGGGTTAGAAACCCTGCCTTATCAGAGGTTTTTTTGCTTGCTTTTTGTTTGGTAAAAATATGAGGTTCTGGTCCTCATAGTTGATAAGAATACCAGCACAAAATGGCTGCCATGGTGAAATATGAGGTGCCTGCCCTGTCAAGGAGGATTCTAAACACGTTTGCTACAATGCACTGGGGGTCCCCTTCAGACCTTCCTTCTCAATGTAGGACGGTCTGAAGTAGAGCTTGTGTGTGAGGAGTTGTTAGGGGTTTCCTAGTCTCATTGCGGAGCAACACTGGTGTCAACTCCAGGGAGCTCTGGTTGCTCTGGGCACCTGCAACACTTTCACTGTGGGTGCCTGGGCTCTGCCACAGTGGCGACTGGGCTGGGGCCTCTACCTCTGCTTTGGGGCCTCTGTTGGGGCCTGTTTTGGCCACGGACATGGACATTGCACCCATGCTCAACAGCCCCACCCCTGCAGCAGCACTAAAACAGTGCCAGAGAGCACATCATGTCACACACCACTGGGCACTCACATGCTGTGGGCTCAAGTTGGTGCCTCTGCTGAGCAACAACATGTAGAGCTCAGTGGAGTGGGAGACCAACCAACCAGAAAAGTCTCTGAGGTGTACTTGCCTGGAGGCAGAGTCAGCATCTAAAGTCAGGTCCAGTCCTAGGGCCCGGCGAACACCAATCCACATGGTCAGGCGGTCCAGGGGTCAGGCAAGCCAATGCTCACAAAGTAGGATCAGAAACTACAAGTGCTGTTGCAAGCATCTGACTACTGCTGGAAGCTCTGCTTAAGAAGATTGATGCCAGCTGGTTCTCATCAGTGCCTTCTCCTCTGTGTCCTTGAAGGCTGATCAGCTGCAGGTGGAGTCACTCTATCTTCTCCCTCTTCAGGCTGCTGTTCAGTAGGTGAAGCCCGTGACAAGAAGCAGGACTTGTGGTCACACTTTACCCCTTCTTCTTTTTAAGTCTGCAGATGTTTGTCCCAAATGTCTGAGGGAGGCTTATAACTTGCATCATAATAGATCAGAAGCATCATAAAAGATCCCAACAGGTGCAAAGAATCTCCTTGTCACAAAGCTGTTATCCCTCTCCTTCCTGTCAGTCATCAATCAATCACATACAACAAGCCTCTACTATCTTGGAGTTAAGTGCCTGCTCTCACAACTGATGCTTTTCCTTCACAGAAAGCATTCCTTTTCTGTGGGAGAACGTGGTCGGTGAAATCCCGTGCAAGTCTACTCTGATGTCTACCAGCATCAATGGGACATACTTCCAGATAAGCATTTATAAAACTGCAGCCTAGAATACCCCATTTAATGATTGGACAGGCACATGTATTTTGCTGTGCGCATTTTATGAGAAGCTACCATTGGCCATACGTTAAATTCAACAACACACCTTTAGTTTTCATATTGTTTTCACACATTATATTCTTTATTTTTAAGCATAGGTGCCAACTCCCTGAGGCACTGGGTGCCTGAGCACCCACAAAATTCTGCATGAAGTGGTTGGGCACCTACACATTTCAGTGCCAAGGCCATGCACACTGCATGGCACCCATGGCCCCGGGCACCCATGGGCGCAGGGCCAACTGGCACTCCTGTTTTTAAGTAAGCAGGGGGCTTTAGTGAAACTTCTCTCAGGATGTGAGTCTAAGAGCTACATCTATAGCTACATCTATGTAAATTATACACACAAAAAAGTGAAGAATCAACAGGCTTGAGGGAACCCTGAAGTTGCAGAAAATGTTGTAGTTTACCCCAGTACATCCATTTTTGTCCGCGTTACTTGGTTGGAGAACAGCATCATGAAATTCAGAGAAGTGTGAAATATAAAAGATGGCTCTGTTTCAGTCTGCATATTATTTTGGAAAGTGTCAGGTGGGTTCACCTTTAAATGGGAACCAAGGTGACTTTCTTCCCCATTCCTAGTTGCAGCAAGGTCAATCTAATTAAATTACCGTCTCAGGTCTTCTTGTGGTCCGTATCAAACATGCACTTCTATAAAGTGGGGTCATGCTTCATTGACTTGCATGCTATGTTAAAAAGCTAAAATACATTTTTTTTAAAAAAAATTGAAATAACGCCCAGGTTATTGCAGAGACTTTGACGCTAAGTTTTGCTTTTTCAACTCCCTTCAGCAATAACCTCACGTAATATTTAGTTATATTTCTCTCTCTCTCTCTCTCCCGCCTGATAGTAGCAAAACCTCTGAGCACGTAACAAGAAATATTGAAATGATCCATATTTTTATTGCCTAGATACAAATGTTTTAATCAGGTACCAAAAGGAGAACAGAGAAGGTGCCTGCCTGACGTCAATAGGCAGGGAGCTCCAAAGTGTAGGTGCTGCCACACCAAAAGATTGATTTCATGCAACAGTGGAACAAGTTATAGAGGCACACCAAGGACACACTGAATCCTTATGCAGCAAAAAATACTTATGAAGAAGAAGAAGAGTTTGGATTTGATATCCCGCTTTATCACTACCCGAAGGAGTCTCAAAGGGGCTAACATTCTCCTTTCCCTTCCTCCCCCACAACAAACACTCTGTGGGGTGAGTGGGGCTGAGAAACTTCAAAGAAGTGTGACTGGCCCAAGGGCATCCAGCAGCTGCATGTGGAGGAACGGAGACGCAAACCCGGTTCCCCAGATTACGAGTCTATCACTCTTAACCACTACACCACACTGGCTCCATCCACACACAAGAGGGAGGGATCAACAGACTTCAGGGAACCCCAAAGTTGCAGGGGGAAAAACAACTTTAGGGGGACATAAAATGCCACTGGGGGACAGGGCTGGGAAATGGAGGAACAATATCCTAGATGATGGTCCGGCTGTCTGAAAGCAACCCTGAAGAGACTACTCTGCAACATTTGGTTGCACTCGTACGTAAACCACTGAGCTTCTTGGGCTTGCTGATTGGAAGGTTAACAGTTCGAATCCACATGACAGAGTGAGCTCCCGTTGCTCTGTCCCAGCTCCTGCCAACCTAGCAGTTCAAAAGCACGCCAATGCAAGGAGGTTAATAGGTACCACTGCGGCGGGAAGGTAAACGGCGTTTCCATGCAGTCTGGCATTCATCACAGAGTTCCGTCGTGCCAGAAGTGGTTTATTCATGCTGGCCACATGACCTGGAAAGCTGTTGGTGGACAAATGCCAGTACCCTCGGCCTGAAAGTGAGATGAGCGCCACACCCCATAGTCGCCTTTGACTGGACTTAACTGTACAGGGGTCAATTACCTTTACCTTAGCTTATAGATGAGAAAGGTTTTCCCTGCTACCTCTCCTCCCACTTTTCCTTTTGTGGAAGGTTCCCTGATTATTATAATTTTAGAAAGCAAGGTTCCCTGATTATTATAATTTTGGAAAGCAAGGACTGCATCCTGTGGCCCTGTACCAGGCTGAACTGAGTCTTTTGTCACTGCTGTTGCAGTTCTCGGTGAGGCCCTCTTCAACAGAGGCAGATAAACAATCCTCAGAGACTAGACGGTGATTCCTTTCAACACATTACTCTAATTCTCTCCTTTCCTATTGATCTATAAGGTACCACCCCCTCAAACCCCAGACAAATTGATTCTGCGACTAACATCTGTGCACACAATTAATCTCTTTCACACATTTGATGTTCCACTTTACTGGACACAGGACACACACTATGACTCATGTGTTAATCAGCTAATACCTGAAAATTAGGCTCGTGCCTACTGTATAAACAGTGACAGACTATCCATCAACTTGCTTCAATTAATTAATGAATTCTGCTGTGCTGTAGGGTTTTTTTATTTTTTTGCTGTGTTTTTGAAGTTGTCATATATATTCTAAGCTGATATTTGCCGTCACCAGAAAGCAGCCACCAGTGAAAACTAGAAAATGGAGAAAGGGAAATGGATTCTAGTTATCTGACCTGACATAGCCTGGAAATTGCATGCACACTGCCATGCCTTTCTCAATGAATTTTGGGGAAAGGCTGTGGTAGTCCCAAAAACAGATCAGCCAGGCAAGCCAAGATCTCACTATTTATATGCTTCAGGCTATTATTGAGCTGCTTAATCTCTGATACACATTGCAGAAACACAGAAAGTTGCCTAATATTAAATCCTACTTTTAGTCTCTCTAGCACAATATTGACTACACCACGGCTGGTGAATCTTTGCCTGTCCAGGTGTTGATGAACTACAGTTCCCATCATCCCTGGCCATTGGCTATGTTTGCTGGGGCTGATGGGTTGTAGTTCAGCAACATCTGGAGGGCCAAAGGTCTTTGCTGGCTGACAGCAGCTCATAAGGTTTTCAGGCAGCAGTCCTTCCCAGCCCTACCTCGAGATGGGGGAAATTGAGCCTGGGACCCACTGCATGAATAACAGATGCTCTACCAATGGGCTACAGCCCTTCCCAACTGTTCCCAATTTCACTGAGTGTTAGGGAAAGGTTTCTTATCTCACCTGGGTAAGTAGCATCCTGGGAAATTCCCTATATCCCCCCCAGTGCTGTTATTGGCTCAGGTAAGAGTTGCCGTTGACTGTGACTACAGGTTACTAGAAGTTACAATGGCTACTAGCCAGCATGGCTACTTCCTATCTCCACTATGGGAGGCAGCATGCATCTGAATACCAGTTGCTAGGAATCCCAACTGGGGAGTGTGTTGTTGCACTCAGGTCCTGTTTGTGAGCCTCTCATATGCAGGGTAAAGAGATCCCCAACTGTGCTTATCCTTGCCCTGCTTGCAACCCCCAGTGCTAGCTATCTTGGAGCTTTCATTTTAACAGTGCCCCAGACATTTAGCTGGCCCAAGACATTTAGCTGCGTGAGACAGAGCAGCAAATGGTGCCCTTTTCCCCACTTCAAGAAAAGAGGCATAGTGCCCTGATGTCAAATTATGCTGGTACTTGAGGCAGAAAATCCTACTAGTGCCTCTTCCCTTCCTCAACTGCAAAAAACTACAATAATAATAAACAACTTTCATCCTTTTCATGACACCCAAAGTCTGATGCCTGAGGTGGCTGCCCCACTCTGCCTAATTGTAGGGGCAGCACTACTGCCTAATGTAGACTTGCTCCAGGTCATGGTGGTAAATTAAAATGGGACCGCCATTTTTCTTTCTCCTGATGTGACGGAGCAAGGCTATATCAAAGGCATGATGAAAAATGTAATGTTGCTCCAAGGCACATGTTACTTATGGCAGTGCTGCTGCTGCCTGCTGTTGCCGCTAGCTAAGCCTGCTGGGGTCAGTCAACGTAGAGGACCCACCAGGGAACAATTTGCTGAGGGCCTCATCAAACATACAGCCCACAGTGAAATCTATTCCTAAATAAACTCAAGGGAGCGGCGATAATGGAAGTCAATTGTCTTACACTGTAGTCTCTTGAAGGTTCGGGACCTTGTATGAGTGGGAGTCCCTTGCCTGTAGAGGCTTCTGCATTCACTTTAGTGGAAGCTCTGTGTATGCATTTGAAGTAATGACCCTTTCACTGAAGTCCAAGCTGGAGCAAGAATGACATTTGTGCACTGGAGTGCATAGAGAAATCTGGGCTGAGAGTACTAAATGCTGGCCTGTGTATTGGATGAAGCCTGTAGGCCCTTCCAATGTTCTCCTTGCTAAACTGCTCCCCTCTGAACAGCTAAGCACCATGGGCAGGAAGATCCCTCACTACTGTCTCCATCCTTGCTACTTATCAGGAAACAGTTGAGCAGTAAGTAGGGAGGAATAGGTGTTCCTGAGTCCTGCTGTAGTTGCCCATGGAAGAAGAGAGTGCTCTGTTCCTCTTCGAGGAGTTCACTGAGTCTCCATTTTGTGTGTTGACAAAGGAAGTTCCTTTTTCTTCCTGCAGCATGGAAGCCAAGCAAGCTGACTGTGGAAGAAGAGATCCTCAAGACCTCAGAGGAGCCTCCTGGTTCTGACCAAAAGCCCATCTGGTCCAACATTCTTTTCCATAGCGACCAACCATTTGCCTCTGGGAAGACCTAAAGCAGGAAATTATCCTTCCCTGCTGTAGATCCCGGCGTACTGTCTGTGATAATGGAAGTAAGAGATAGCCATCAACATTATTATTTAATGGACAGTAGCCACTGAACAGCTTCCACGAATGTGCCTAAACCCCTTTTAAAGCTGTCCCTGACTATTAGCTGGCTGAGATGGATGAGAGTTGGAACCCAGCACCGCGCAGAGGGCCACAGCTCCCCTGCCCCTGTCACAGACTTCTCCATCTCTTGCAGCTGATAAGAGACGTGAATCAGAAGGAGTGGGGTGGGAGGGAACTCCTCTGGTTTCACAGAGGAAGTAATTCCATTAGGGCTTGAAATGACTTGGTGAAACATGAGTAAGGGGAAATCATCTGCAATAACACACCAGCTGGGCTCCATGACATCACTTGCAGGAATCAAAGGAAATGAGCTAACACGATATGCATAAAAATCTCATTTTTCTTTTGTTTACTTGCTTATGCAGTTCTAGTATGATTTTCAGGGTGACAAAAAACAACCCTGCTTTTGGGGAGGAAAAATCAGCATGGATATTTTGCTTCTTTAGGAAAATCATTTTGTCTTTATTAAAGCTGACAATGAAATAAAATGCCTGAGATGCTTCCCATTTTGTTTTATTTCCAGAAAAGCTATTGCAGGCACAAGAGTCCCACATGCTTCTAAATGTACAATATCTGCAAAGCCGGGAAACAATATTAGAATGTATTCATTAACACCTGTATTCTTTATGCTGTCGTTTACATGCACAGGAATTGACCTTGTTGGATAGTTTATGAGTAACTGTTTCACTTGGAAAAAAATCATGTTTCCTGTCAGAGGCCATTAAACCAATGACACGTAACTGATTTTCAGAATTAATATTGCAGGGATTCAGCATGAGCCAGAAAATGTTCATAGGAAAAGCAGGAGGCACTACTATAAAATAAAACTCTAGTTCCAAAAAACCCCAGTGGTCAAAATCTTTTTTACTTATGTATTTTGAATCTCACTCCATCCCAAAAGCTCTGGGTGGGCAACAACATATTAGAAGGCAAATATAAAATATCCTGTTCAAATTAAACATAAATCCCATTAAACAGCCACAAATATAACATACGCTAAAATTTCCAAAGCTCTGTAAACTTAATCCCAGGCACACAAATGTCAATCCACACACACACACACACACAAAAAACCAGACAAGCATAGTAAAAACAATATATTTAGCAGGCCCAAACCAAATTCACAGCATGGTGTGCAAGCTTTTGAGGTGTACAAACTCTCATTCGGACTGGATGATAAAGGTAACACAATAACAAAAAAGGGCAAAAGAGTGTTTATTTGGAGGGCATGATGATAAGCCCTGTCTGCAGTTTATTTAAATCTTAAAATGGTTACAGAGGAAGCCCTCTGCAGATGAATTAGATTAGGTATGTGCCTCGGGCAAAATGTCTCATGTTGCACTGAGATATGCTGGGGACTGAAAACAATGGAGACCTCCCCTTTGCAAATACATAGATATTGGAAGAGAGAAGAGGAATTAGTCCAAGAGATGCTCATGTTGGGAATCTGGCAGGTATCTCTCTCTCCGTAGAGATACATGTCCTTTCACTGTTCAGCTGCTTCCAGTGCAGAAGGATCATATCTCAAACATACTTGGAAGAAGATAGTGGTGCTGCTAAGGCTGGACCTCAGGGCCAAAGTCCAGGGCCCTACAGTGGGGGCCACCAAATGACCACCCAAAGAGCTGCAGATCATGGGGGCAGCAGCCAACTGGCCAGAAGCCAGCAGCTGGTCCTAGTTGCTACAGCATCCATTCTTTCTTCTTATTTTTTAAAGAAACATTGTTCAGGGACAGCGAGAAATTCATGTGGTTTGTTACATATGTAATTATTATTATTATTATTATTATTATTATTATTATTATTATTATTTGAATATACATTATCCTGACCCAAGAACTGGCTAGTGAAATCAGTATGTGCAATCAATCCCCTTGACCTCCCCACTGCTTGTTGGCCCTCATTACCCACCAAGAACTGAGTCACAATGTGTCTGATACCATTTAGATATTACAAATGGTAGGATTCACTTGTCAGAGATGGAATCTACACACATATAAAAAAACGCCGTGAAAATGCTTTTTTTCAAAAACGCTTTGAAAAATACATTGAATTTTGCATAGCTCACTTTCGCCATCTAGTGTCACATTTTTTATTGCGCTTTACAACACATTTAAAACGTTTTATTTGCAGCTGTGTAGTTGAGTCCAGGGTGTAGAATATTTAGCAACATGATGACCACTTGGCCCCTGCCTTGCTTGATTCCTCCCTTCCTGCAAAATAATACACTTCACAGGCCTCCTCTTTCAAAGTCCTGTGTGTAGTTCTATACACTGGGACACAGGTGGCTCTGTGGTCTAAACCACTGAGCCTCTTGGGCTTGCAGATCAGAAGGTTGGTGGTTCAAAATCAAGCAGCGGGGTGAGCTCCTGTTGCTGTATCCCAGTTCCTGTGCTCCCTTGGCCTGAAGGAAGATGAATTCCACACCCCATAGTTGCCTTTGACTGGACTTAAACATCCAGGGTCCTTTACATTTACCTATCCTAATCCTTTTTCTTCTTGGCTGTCCTTTTCTTTAACCACTGTGCATTATCTCCCCTGCTATTCAGGTCATTGGCTACTTTTTCCCTCTGCCTTTTTCCAACTTCCCAGCAGGCACCCCTTTCTTTATCTGCTATAACATGCAACCCTTCCAAATCTTCAGTGAGATTTCTTTTTCTCTCTAGATAGTCCCTTTGAGCATTATTTCTTTTCCCTCCCGCCCTTCCATCAAGTATTAATCTCCACTCGCCCTTCTTTTATGCTTCCCTTTTGCCATCCATTTTCTTCTGTTCAGCCTCCTTGCCTCTGGTCCTCCCCTCACCACACCCACAAACTCCCATACATTCCTATTCACTGGCATGAAGTTTTAACCCCAGCCAAATGGACTTCTCTTCCTTCACAGCACCAAGGCTGAAAATGGCTTTGTTGTCCCACCAAGTGCACATTCAGAGCCTTTGGAACAGCTCAGCTAATCGGTGTCAGAGACTGCCACAAATCCCATACAATATAGATAAACTCACTCAGCATAAATGGCTCATAATCTCTCTCTGTATGTAGAGTGAGTCACTTGTCAGAGCTGACACATCCCAAGCAGTTTGTTGGCTTGCATGGATGAGCTACACTAGAAGCAGCTGTCAGAGGGAAGTCCTAAATATTTTCTTTCCTTGATCTTTGAAATCCTGAGCTTCATACACACATCTGGGTCTTGCATTGATGTCTACAGATGGGAAAGATAGAACAGTGAACAAAACCTCTCCTCGCTTTGCAGACGACAACTAGAGCACTCAAGTCTGCATGAAGATTGGCTCGGCTGGATCATGGCCAATTTACAGCTCAGTCTTGTGGGTGTTTACTGGGAACTTGGGAAGTAACTTCCCCTAAGTTCAATGTGCCTTACTCCAAAGTATGAGTCTGTCAATTTCAGTTCCTCTCATTTGCTCATTTTTTCCAACCTAAAGTTCAGTTATCCACATTGCCACACCAGTTTCCATTAAAAAAGAAGGGGTTTTCCGTGGAAGCTGCTGCTGATCGATGAGCCTAAGGAGTAAACATATGGTCTGAAACATGGAAAAGCAGGAAGCTACTGCATGCCTTGCCCTCCCTAAATTTGTTTTGGTAAACGCAAGCAATAAGATGCCTTTAGATATGACCACACCTTGCCAACAAAGGTCCGTATAGTTAAAGCTATGGTTTTCCCAGTAGTGATGTATGGAAGTGAGAGCTGGACCATAAAGAAGGCTGATCGCTGAAGAATTGATGCTTTTGAATTATGGTGCTGGAGGAGATTCTTGAGAGTCCCATGGACTTCAAGAAGATAAAACCTCTCCATTCTGAAGGAAATCAGCCCTGAGCGCTCACTGGAAGGACAGATCATGAAGCTGAGACTCCAATACTTTGGCCACCTCATGAGAAGAGAAGACTCCCTGGAAAAGACCCTGATGTTGGGAAAGATGGAGGGCACAAGGAGAAGGGGACGACAGAGGACAAGATGGTTGGACAGTGTTCTCGAAGCTACCAACATGAGTCTGACCAAACTGCGGGAGGCAGTGGAAGACAGGAGAGCCTGGCGTGCTCTGGTCCATGGCGTCACAAAGAGTCGGACATGACTAAACGACTAAACAACATCAAGATATGACCACGTCTGCGTAATGTGTGCCACAATCAGGAAAAGCTTTAGATGGTGTTTACATGGGGGGGGGCAGTAATACTTGAACTGGCCTCAGAAACCTCTTATAGTGCTGATTTGCCATATATTATGTCTGTGTCTCAGGTCTGAGGTCAGAATTCTGTCCCTTTATCTGCCTCCACATGTGTCTAGAGCCTTCTTTAGCACTCATAGTTCCTTGGTTCTGGATATCAGTTATCTTGGGTGGTGTTGCATTGCGGAGGAATGTTATACTTGCCATTGCCAAGGAATATTTACAACATGCATGGATTAACGACTTGCCATTTCAAAAACTAATCAACATTGGTTTTAAATACAGAAAGAAAGCCAAGAAACCACGTTGCAAATATAATGCCCCTCTGACCCCAGGAAAAAGCACACACATCCAGATTGATTTGTGTGTATAGAAAGGAAACCATAGTCTAATAAATGTTCCCATGCTTTTCAAATTTCAATTTGGAATCACTCTAGTTATAAACTCCTTAAGATCAAGGATCACAGTTTTAATGAATTTGGCACCTATATTTTATTTTAATACTGTGGATTGCCCCTATAATTCTAAAATTCCATTCTTCTAACTATCTGGCACTTACGTCTTACATTTAGGATGAAAACATTTGTGTTTTAAAGCAACAGGCTTTTTAAAAAACCTAAAACTAATTAAAAGGTTGCAATCTTTCACAGAGAGCAGATTGGGCTGGGGAGTGGCTCAAGGGGAGCCTGGTATGAGTCTGCCCCTTAGGCTGTTGCCTCGCTCAGCACGCTGCTGCTGTTCTTAGTGCTGGGACTAAGACTATCCACACCCAGTGGAGGCCATCCCACAACCTTCCATGCATGGCTATAATCCTGCTTCCGCTAGGAGTAGTGTGAGCAATACGATTGGAGGATAGTGGGCTGGGTAAGGTTGGCCTAAGTCATTTTGCAGCCTGAGGCAAACAAGCGGGGGGCACAAAGACATCCCAGGTTTGGTCATCTCCTGGTAGGGCTGGGAACTGAGCCAGATTAATACATGCAGAAGCCCTCAGCAACCTAAATTTAAGACACCCCTGTAGCATTGACCTAAAAGGGTGGGGCAAGTTTAAAATAAGAGTACACATCCTACTAGAAATTTTCAGACTCAGACTTACACTGCTTCATCGTACATATTTTTGAAAACAAATCTGGTCCAGTGATTCCTGGTGACTGCAATGCTACAGCTTTGCAGAAGGGCAAGTTATGCATTTAATAGAACAACTCCTGATTGTTTAAGTAAGTAATAAGAATAATTATACATATATTTAATTTAAAATATTTTTTTAAAAAATGGCAGGCAAGCTATAGAACTCAAATATGGCCATTAGATAAACTGTGCCTATGCAGAACCTTCTTAGGCCCTTGAGGAACCCACTTTTTGTTTTTAAAAGGTTTCTAGTCCTAAACATGATAAGGATACATGTAAGCAGACATCCAGAGTCTTCATTGCATAAATGTCATCCTAGGCTCCTTCGGGAGGAAGGGTAGGATATGAATTCAGCAAATAAATAAATAAACTCAACAGATAAATAAATAAATCCACATAAAGCAATTCACATGCCCCAGCCACAGACTAGGTTCAGGTTTTTTGACGTTTGAGTGTGACAGTCTCTGAATTAGAACAATCTAGATTAAAGTGCAATCAGTTTGCCAGCTGTAGTGTGACATCTGCTGTGTTCATGACAATGAGATGCATATTATGTTAATTACTTACAGCAAAAATGTACAAAATTAACAGCAGTACCCTCCACGGACTCCTGATGCACTCCTGACCTTTCCCTTCCATGCTGAACCTGCTTCCCACCTTGGAGTTGCACACTGTTTCTGGATTTTTTTTCTCAGATTATCCCCACCTGCAATCAAACGGTGACTACGGAAGTGCACACTAACCTGACCGAGACCATGTTCAGGGTAGGGGACGACAGCTGGAGAAGTGCCCCTCCAACATAGCTTAGTAGGTCATATTTTATAATTGTTTCAACTGGTAGCCAGCAATAGAGAGGAAATCTAGTTAATTTTGGTACTGATTCAAGGAGTGTAAATGTCTGTCATTCACAGCCTTCCATATTACTCTGTGCTCGCTTCCCCTCAGGAGTGCTGCTTCAGATCTGGGGGAGGGGAGATAAATCTCCTTATTAGAGAGAGAACAAGATTTTGTAAGTTCCAGACGTCCACCGTTTAACCCGTTGAAGTGTTAAAAATGGGAGAAACTGGTTCTGCTTCCGCCCTGTTAGACTTCATACTTCATAATAACAGTAGCAATGGGTGGGATTCATATAACAAACCCTATCCATGGAAACCCTGTGGAAACAATTCTGCTCGCAGAATGGGGGTTTCCCCCCTCTCCTACATCCACACTCACCCGTACCTTCCAAAATTGTATTGGGGTGGGGGGAATTCAGAACAACGCGCCCTGGGAGGAGAGGAGGGATAATTTCATCTGCCAAAATGAAATGCTTCCCCTGATGGAACAATTGCCTCTGCGTGACACTGAATTCCTATCACAGTTATCAGACAAAGAGGCACACACACACCCCCTTTTTAAAAGCGAAAGGATTTGTGCTTTGGCATAGTTGCTGACTACATGGGTCCTGTTGATTTAAAACAGAGATGGGAAGCCTCGGGGTTGGGCGGGGAGGAGCTGCGGCCTGCCAGGTTTTTCTATGAGACCCTCAGTACTATTTCTAGGCCACAGCCTTCCCTGACTTTGCTATCCCCCACCCCCAGTGCTCTGCCTGGCCAGAATGTGTCCTTAAACTGTGCTAAGGTCTCTTGCTTTCTGGATGGGGAAAGAGTGTGTTGGAGAAAAGTGTGTGGGTATGGAACTGAAATATACTCAGAGTCGCAAAGTGATTTCATGCTCTTTATTCAGCTCATAGTGGTAAGGAGGAATGAATGAAAGTCCCCTCAAAGCATCTGCTTTATATACATTATTTACACAATGGGCTGCACATGATTGGCTAATTCCGGAATTCTACTGTAAGCCAATCAGGTTGTGGATTCACTTCTATCTGGAGCATGATTGGGTGGTTCCTGCCAACCAATCATACTGCTGCATTGTTCTAGGACCAATCAGACTGCTGCATTCTGAATCCTATTGTTCTAGGACCAATCAGACTGCTGCCTTTTGGAGCCTATTGTTCTAGGACCAATCAGACTGCTGCAGTTTGGATCCTATTCAACTCAGTACATAACAGGAACCCTCTGGCTTTTGTGTGGTTTAAATGTTCTTCCTTTGCACTGCCCGCTTTCCCCTCTGACTCCGCCCACCATTGTGGGCCCAGGAGTGTTGTCTGGGAAGGAATTTTGTCCTTGAGCTGAAAAGGGTTCCCCATCCCTGAATTAAAACAATCAGTGTATATTTAGAAGCTGTGAGCTGACCAGACATTGGTGCTCCTGAGGTGTAAAGAGTTCCACTGCCTCCCTGCTGTGATAGCCCCCCTAAGACTAAAAGCTGGTAAAGATAAAGGAGAAGAGGATTTCAGAATCCAAAGATCTTCTGCATTCCAGATATTTAGGGGAAATCTCCATGAAAGGAACTGTGTGTAGAAGAGATCTATTGAGCAAACGGAACCCCTGCTAGCCAGATGGCAACAGTTACTCGGCTTATGTACTGTAGCTATGAGAGAAAGTTTTTTCTTCTAACCAGCTTAGATACATTTTTAAAAGAACTACAGCCCACACTGATGCAAGTTTACTCAGAAGTATGCTCCATTTACCTCGCTGGGAAATCAAACAGGCTCCTAATTGTGCATCTGATTGCAGTTTAAGACAAATCCATGAAGAATGGGTCTATTGACATCTTGCAGTCATAAGGATAGCTCAATGGAACTTCCATGTCAATGATCAGGCCTCTTCAGTTTCTGGTTCTGGTGCTTTTGAGGAAGGAGGAGCAAAACATCTTGTTGAACGCCACCCCAATCTCTAAGTGGTGGGAGATTCAAGGGCTTCCAGGCACTCACTCAGGTTTCATGCTTCCTTTTGGAATGAGGCACAGCGGAGACTGTTGTGTCTTTATGATATGTGGTTTATTCGCACATGAATTGAGGGAGAGCCCACCACCCGTTTGCCATCTGGCCTAGAGCCTTTGCTTTTTTAATGGCCCATTACCTTTTCTTTGTTCTCTTAATGGCCCATCTCCCAGGCGATCTAAACATGGAAAGCTGGGTCCAAGGGTTAGGAGTCTGACATTCAGTTGAACTACCTAAGACGTGATTAAATCCTAACACCTCCTAAACCCTTAATTCCTTAATTCATAATATTCTGTCATTACATTACCTTAATCTATTTTCATCTTATCATATAGAAACCTTAAAGTTTAAAACTTAAATCTTATTTTTACCAACTTCTCCTAACCATAACATTCTTACCTAATTCTTTAGGCATTTTTACAAGAGCCAAGTAATTTCATTTCAACATTTTTCTAACATTCATTAATTTTATAGAACAATCTTAATTATATATATATAAAAGAGAAAAACAATCCAATCTTCATCCAGCGTCCCTTCCTCCTGGTCCTGGGCTTTGTCAGTCCTTTTTAACCTATTAATCTAGCACATTAACCTGGTAACCTTATATCCGAGGCCCTCAAGTCTCTTCCATGTCCCTTCCGCAGCTCTTCTTCATATTTTCCTTTCATTCTCGGGAACTCCAGCTTGGTAATGTTTTGGACCCTTTTCAACAAATCAGCCCCTTTTCCATAGACCAGACTGGACTCCATATGGTATTTAAAAACATGTTCCAGATTCCCTCCAAAATTGAGAGCCCCCTCAGCTCCAGACATCAGACGGCCCATTGCCAGACTCAAAAAGTCCAAATCTCCCTGTAAAGGGGGGTCTATCCAGACCCCCATTTCCAAACCTAACCAAAGTTTATCTTTCCAAGTCTGGTTTTTTCCAAGTTCATTTGTCAACTCCAAAAATTTATGTTCCTGCTGGGCCGCTGCTCCCCCCGTCTCTGGCACCCAAGATTCAGCAACATCCTCTTCTTTCAGTTGTTCTGTCATGGCACACTCCTGTTTTAGTTCCTGGGTGGGCTCCATATAATTTCCCACTACCTGTTCAAGGGTTCTGGCCGCATTAGTCATTAAATCCGTCTTCTGGCTTAACTGATCCAATAGGGCATTTATTTTACAGAAAGCACCCAACAGTGCTTCTGAAGACACTGTCCTGCAGGGTCACAAATCCTTTCCCACGGTTGTAATCTGAGACAGCTGCAAGCTCCCAGGAATTAGTTACAATTTCACAGTCCCCCTCTAGGGGGAAAGCTTCTAGTTGTTCTTTCTTTTGATAACAATAACAACAAAGTTTCTTTTTTATGATATTTTGTCCATATTTGTTCTTTTAAAATGCGAAAGGAAACAATGGAATCACTATGTTTCTCTTCTCTTAACTATCTGTCAGAGACATTTGTTTCTGGTCAATGAGCTTCAAACGTCAATTCTGACACCCTGCTCCAAGATCAGGACGGTGGAAAATTACCTTGCTTTAAACTCACTTCTGCAGGTTTAAACATCCCAAAAAAGATCCCCCTTCTTCTCCTGCTGCCGAAGGGGGGTTCAGCGATTTTAAATGATGAAAGCCAATCCTTTAAAAGTGATTTTCAAAGCTCTAGTTTACATTGTCTTTGCTTTGTTCTGGCTACAAGGAAACAGAAGGCTGACTTCCTGTTTAGACCTTCCCGTTTCAGTACCAAATTAGGGTAAATTTTAAGTCCAAGTTCCTTTCTATTTCGCCAGTTCTTAATTCAAGTCCAATTATTCAGTGTTTCAGTACTCACGGGTGGTTATTTTAGATGCCAAATTGTCCCAGGAAAAAGGCAGTGCTCTCCGGTAACGGCTATACGGCTTCGCTCCGCAGAAAAAGCAATTGACTCACAGCACCGCGCCACTTCCCCCTCGTCGCTTCGGAGCCCGTTAGTGGGTTCCTTTGCGGGTTGGGGGGGACTAAGGGTGCCCGCCGAGTCCCACGGTCACAGGCTTCATCCGCCTGTGATTTCCAGAAGGGTCCCCGCTTCGCCGTAGCGGAAAAGACCCGTTTCATGCGGAGCTGGTCCCTCTAATTCAGAGGGAGTCCGCCATTACCGATGGCGCCACCCCGGAAGTCCTCTATCGTGAGCACTTTCTGAACTCTTGCCGCAGTACACTGCGCCTAAGATTTCAATTTAAATTGCCACTGCTGGCGCTGAGGGCGTTAAAGAGATTCCTGAAGCTGAAGCGGGGATTCAAAGAGTTGGGTCGCGGGGGTGGTTTTGCAGCCACACTGCTGCGAAAGTGCTGAAGCTGCAGGAGCTGTTTAAGAAGTTGGAGCAGCAGAACAAGCAGCTCCACATTTGCAGCCCCGAGCATCCCGCTGTTGCCTGCTGCTGCCAGGAGCAGCCCTAGACATGCCTCTTTTGGTGCTGCATGAGCCAGGGGATCTGCCTGGCATTGCGGCACAAATGTGACTCGAAGTTGTGTTTCAGCGCCCCAAAACCCAGGTTCCAGGTACTATGTAGAGTATTGCTTTTCTTTCCTGGTTTTGAACACTGGGTGAGAAAGGGGAATGGATATTAAACTTATCTGATTGCAGACAAATAGCTCCAAGGGCTTTTGTGCAAGGCACATCTAAAGTTGTTTTTGGTGCGGGAAAAACTAAAAGGGACTCACTTTTTGAGTAAAAAAAAATACATTCTGATTACTAGCACCACCTATGGGTGACAAAGGAGTTCCCCCACCTTTTCCCTTGCACCTCCCTTGTACCTGCAATTATCAGAACAATTGCCCACAAAACGTGAGTGTAGATTAAGTTATTCTTTTTTCACCCAGCCCAAAACCATAGTAGCTGCCCTTGCAGGGTAACCACTGTGTCTTTCCTTCTCTCGAACATTTTCATAATGCATCATTTCAGAGCTTGCAGGTCCTTCCCATGAATCAATCTAACGTGCATCCTGCTAGACAGTGTCTACAAAAAGATCCAGCACATTTGGAACATTGGCCACCTGAATATTCAGAGTCCGTGACTCTCTTGAACAAGATTAAGACACCTTTCCAAAGCACAGTCCTGCTGCTGTGAAAGCCCAGTCAGTGTTGCACAAAAGGCTTACTTTCTACATTCTGAAGTCTCCGAACACACAAACACCTCTATTCAGAGCCTCATAAGATGGAGATCAGGGAGCAAGGTGTTAGGAGGACTCTAAAATAAGAAAGGAGGTTGTGTGTGTGTTCCCAAGCCTCAAGCAACACACAGTATTCTGACTGAGGCTAATTGCTTTGCATTCCAACATCATGATGTCACCAATGTTTTAGGGCCTTTTGGGTGGAGAGCCGTTTTTTGGTGTGTATGACAGCACCCCCTAAACATGTATTGACCCTAGGAAAAGGGGGGGACCCACCCCGATTACTATATATTAATGTGGCCAAACTAAATGAAGAGAAGGTCTCTGTCCAGCTTTTGGAAGCCAGTTAAAATACAAACTCAGTGTTTCTCTAAACACACCGAGTATATTACCTTAGTCATAAAATGGGGGACTTTCAAATCTAATTTGTTCAGCGCTAGTGCTGTTGAAGGCTGGGAAGTGTTCCAGGGGAAATCACCTCCATGCAAACAGAGATTAGCAGCTCTCCATTGCAGACATATGGAAATGATTGTCTATAATCTCCGGTAATTGTGGCTGTATTACATTCAAATCCTGTTTTCAATTTTCTCAAACTTCTAGACTGATTGTGTTATTAAATCATGCTGGCTGATGTGTTTAATAAGGACCTATTAAATGTTTATAAAATTAGGGGAATAAATATGGGCTTTTAGTCAGATGGTGTGTATGTGAGATAGAACAATAGTATACCATTGTTAGAATAACAGCGCTGCTATTAAAAATGTGTCTACAAAATATACTTCAAGGCTTCACTTTAACAAAGTCAATTGGAAATAACACCTAATTAGGAGGGGGCAGGGGAGCCTGATAACTATCTGCAGAAGTGTCCCTTCTGTTCCAAACAATAAATGGTGTAAAATATTACACCACAACACTGAAAGCCCTTGTGAGTACACATGTCCATTCAAGTAAATAAGGCCACAGTCCTACTTGGCCATAAACTTGCATCAGAATTAAATAGGTAGAGGATTGGGCTGGAAAAGTTGCATGCTCTCATTTCACATGGTTTAAGATTGAAGAGGTTAGGATTCATTGTAGCATCCACATCCAGTGGAACTGCTCTCCTAAACTTCCAGTGGACCAAATCCTTCACATTCACATCCAAAACCCAGTTCTCGTGTTAATTAACACACATATGCAATTTCCCACCCTTACTTTACCTGCTTCCTGTTATTGAAGCCAAGCATGTATATGCATATGGCAAATAAATCAGAAAGATGGAAAAGATATTTGGAATTCTAATAGCCATTTATTATCTTCAGCACCTACAACCCCCCGACCAGGAAGCTGCCAGAGAATATATTCTGCCAAACGTTTGAGCCCAATCCTAGCCAAAATTGTAAGACGGGCCCCAGTCCTTCTAAGCCCCACTTATCCTCTGGAGAGTATCTTCTTAGTGGGCCTAAATTCTCAGGTAAGTAGCCCTGCCCTCTCTCTCTGGGCAGTTTAAGTACATTCTCACTGCCCCTCCCAGAAGTCATTTTATAAAATACAGAAATTGGTAGGCTTTAAGTGTATTTAGAGAGCTTGTATTAATGCATTTATGATCCACAAACCGGTTGAGATGGACAATATGGACTTAACACAACCCCCACCATGACTTCATTTGTAAGCTTTTAATGCCTAAAAGAATTCCCATTGACCTTAATGCAACTGAAGCCATTTAAATGCACTTAAGCACCATCTTAAGTAGTTTGTGGCCGAGGTTGTAAAATACCAAGGAATTGCACTAAAGAATGAAAAGCCTTATAGAGGAATGAGGTCTATGAACCATTTGAATATTATCTTTTATTTGCATGTACTATTTCAAGTGCCTTCCCCCACCCACCCACCCACCCCACTTTTCAGGAGAGGTCTATAATCCCCTGGAGCGAATTTTCAGAGGGCTGCAGGAGGAATGGAGAATTGACAGAAATCGCCTCCCCACTCCACCCCACCCCACTCTCTGAACATGAGATTCCACAAGCAAAACTCTCTGGATCCAGACCAGTCTCAAATCCATGATTAGAAGCTTCATATGAACATTGCGATTATATGTCTTGGTGAATAAATAGTACATTGGTGGAGGGGTCCCAGCTCTTGGTAGAACATGCACTTTGCATGCAAAAAGTCATCTCCAGGTAGGATTGAGGAAGACAAACCCAGGGGAGCCACTGTCAATCAATGTAGACAATACTGAGCTAGATGGACTCAGCGGAAGGCAAATTCCTGTGCTTCTGTGTGGTATTTTGTACACTGCATATATTTATTTGATTATGTGGCATAAAACTTGGGAACAAACAGAACTGAATGAACAAATTCAAAAGGCCAATCTGGTCTCCAACCGGCACCCATGTGACCCCGATCTTACCACTGCCTTGTCCTAACTTTGCAAGTAGCAGAGATGCTGGTCTTGAGAAGGCAGCTCTGTGGCTCTGCCCCACCACACAGCCCACTACTGTGGGAGCTAATTGCACTAAAGTAATACAAAACTAGATATGTTTATGAACCACATTTCCAAAGAAGGTTCCTCCCCCCCAAAAAAATCACAATAATTTAAAATGTTGCTCAATACATCAGTTGATCCATAGAGATAGGTAAAGGTAAAGGGACCCCTGACCATTAGGTCCAGTCGTGACCGACTCTGGGGTTGCGGCACTCATCTCGCTTTATTGGCTGAGGGAGCCGGCGTACAGCTTCCGGGTCATGTGGCCAGCATGACAAAGCCGCTTCTGGCGAACCAGAGCAGTGCACGGAAACACCGTTTACCTTCCCGCTGGAGTGGTACCTATTTATCTACTTGCACTTTGACGTGCTTTCGAACTGCTATGTTGGCAGGAATCCATAGAGATAGCATGTAATAATCATGTCACAATGTGTAGGCATCACTAGAAAAGGCTTTGCTCAGGTCCCCCCCCCCCAGCACATTCTATCATTTTTAAAGGTGGGGCTTTCTGACAATGTTTCAGTCCTATCCCACTTGGACATTGAAACAAGGAGGATGTCACACCCTCCTGTCATAAGGGAAGACCCTTCTTGGGAGAAATTCCCATTCAAATTGAACATTTGCATTTTTATTTTTATTTTTTGTTATTTCAAGCATGGTAGACAAAATGGCCAACTTTGCCCAATTTTAGATAATTGCAAAATACTTATTTCAGCCTTGGGGTAAACGAAAATTCAGGTAAATGTGCTGTTCTTCATGTTATTTTATTGACACCAACACAGAAATAATTCAGTGATCATAAGGAAAAAGAGGTTAATTTTTGAGGTTCGCATATTGGGGAATCCCTTTCCCAAAGTGCAGGCCATTTAATCTCACGCAGAACGCAATGTGATCATTCCAGGAATCTCACCTTGAAATTTCCTTTTAACCTTGTAATGAATGTTTGTTTTATCTTTGTAACAATTTTAATGAGTCCTCCTCATCAATATCTGCTTCCCTCATTCTCAGACCCTTTTTCATTAATAATCCTCAGCGGGCAGAAAGCATTTTGAAATCCTAACTCATTAAAACCACAAGCCCACATGCTAAAGCCATTTGGCCCCCCGACTTAAGGGTAAACTTGAACCTGTTTTCTTCAGCAAATTAATTTCTTTCTTTCTTTCAGGTGGTGCTGGGGAGATGGAGTTTTACAAATGAATTAATTGCTGGGTTTGCCTGGCATAAAACGCCCCACCTCATTATGTTTACATAAACACGCAATGTTTTAAAACCTATAACTAGCTCATAATGCGGCCTTTACGGAATCCTATAAAGTAACGAGGATCTTGTATGGTTCACATTAGAGACTTTGAAAGGTTTGAAGCGAATTGGATATAAGGTTAATATTTGGCAGAGCCTTGTAAATAGCCCGGTTGTTATTTTATATTGGCTGAAGTATAAAATTCTGGGTTGCATGCCAGCAACTAGTCCAGCGGTGTGGCCAGGTAGTTACATGGCTCTGTTGTTTGCCTGTTTCAAGTTGGAATGCTCCTGCTCTCAGTAGGGTGTGTGTGTGTGTGTGTGTGTGTGTGTGTGTGTGTACGCGCGTCTGCTTATACTCAGCTCAAATACAGCAAGGACTCTGCACAGCAATTATTTTTTACTAAATTTTGTTGGTCTGCCCTCAGGGGACTTTCTCCCAGTTTAATTATTTGAGGGATTGTACACTTCTGGGATTTTATTTCAAAATGTTCCCTCTCGGAATTTGTTTCCGAGCCAAGTTAAAGTGAGGTCTTCTTTCTTTATTTCTTCCTTTGGGAAAAAAAAATGTACAGAAAAATATACTGAACTTGAAAATTAATAGAGGTGTTTCTGGAGGCACTGCTTTTAAAGTTATTTGTCTAAAGAGATGTTTAGAATTGATTGTATTAAAGGGCCATAAATCTGTGGTGCCCATCCTTCTCTCCCCCCGCCCCAACCCCGGAGGTTTAAGAAATGAATTTGAGCAACACTTCTGAATTTTAAGACAAAAAAGGGAGAGGGAAATAGCTTATAATAGTTGCTGGCTGAGTACACGGAGCATTGCTTAGACCCTCTTAGAGATAAATCCCAGTCTTGGCTCACTTTATGTATTTATGAATCAGATAGTGTGCCTGCATAAATAATAAGTGAAAATTCAAGATGCATAAGCTGCTACGTCTGCATTGATTTTTCTAGTATTCCCCTGCAGAAGAAACTGATCGGAAAGGGTAGGATGAATGTGATTAAGACTGAGGGACAATTATGGGCTTGTTCAGATGTTCCAAGCCTTTGGTAGTCACGTTTTTGGTGAACCCAAGTTGACTTTTTCCTCCTTTGCCATGGGCTCAAAAGGTTATGTGAAATCCCACAGTGGATGCCAGACATGTTCAGCTCAGTTTGGGGTTTGCTTTTGAGTTTCTGCAGATGGAACTGAGTGCAAGTCTGTGGCAGTGCAATCTAATTTAAAAGCAGGACCATGCATGTGCTGTGGATGCAGCAATAGTGACTAACCTCTACTTCATGGTCCCGATTTACACACCACCAAGTCAATTTTTCTGTCCCCCCACCCAAACCCCACCAATTCTGGTGGCAGAGGCAAATCTATTTAGTTTTTCAAAAGCAGAGTCAGTGCTAAGGTAAATGGATTCCTCTGCCCTGAAAAGGATGCAAATCACCCCCTTCCTGGTAACCAGATCAATCTTTTTATGAGTGGAGAGAGGGTGAGATCAGCTGAAAGATTAAATGAGGTGCATATGTGCTGTGCGCCTATATGTGTGTCTGTGTGTCTGCCTCTGAGTGTGCATGCATGTTTACCTTCCTGCCGCAGTGGTACCTATTTTTCTACTTGGACTGGCATGCTTTTGAACTGCTAGAAAGCGAGATGAGCGCCGCAACCCCATAGTCACCTTTGACTGGACTTAACCGTCCAGGGGTCCTTTACCTTTTTTCACCTTGTGCATGCATGAGAGAATGTGGGTGACCACATGCTCCTTTAGCTCAAGCTACTGCTGGCATGTGGTGCCTGGAGAAGGATGGATGTGACCTTCAATGATAGTGGCTGCCTCAGGATAACCTCAGGAATGTTTCCTAGTATATTGGGAAAACTAGTTTCAAACTCCTGCCCAGTCCCAAGTAACCAAGAGAGTCGATACTGACCTCTCCTCTCGGGGAGACTGGTGGGTTCCACTTAAGCCCTGAAAGCCAATAAACTCCTGCCTTTCAGGAGCAAGTCCTATTGGGTAAACTAAAACCTATAAAGTCTGTGGAGCTGCATGTGCCCACAACTTCTTATGAGAAGGGAGATTTTGTGAAAACAGAAGCATTCATCACTTCTCACATCATGGCTTCCTGTCTCATACCTACACACAAACAGGAAGTCCCTGCATACATAGAATCTCTTCTGAATAATCCAGCAACTAACTGAAACTAATTAGGTACAGCTTCTTCTTTCTTAAAATTAAACATTTTATTGTGTGATTAAATATATGAATATGTTATATGCCAGAGCAGCATTCTTCCTGTGAAAAAGAACAGCAACCAGGTTTGGATTGAACATTTATTATTTCCTCTTGCTCCAATTCCTATTCTCTTGATGGACTATTAACTACAAAACAGATTTTTTTTTCTATTTTTAAAAAAGGCTGGATTTTCATTACCAAATTTAATTCACTCAATTCCGAGAGCATAACTTGTTTGTTAGCTTAAAATCAGGAGTCCAGCAGTATCCCATAAACCCAAAACATTAGCATCTGCCACCATATGAGCACCAGCGATACGCTGTAAGCAGAGCCAAGTATTTACTGAGGTTTGTGTCTTTGCCGTGAGTCTGAAGGGCCTCAGATGACTTCCCTGCAGACAACAGTCTGCATCACAAAATCACCACACGTAGAGCAACATAATTTTTCCCAATTAGCAGTCTCTCTTCTGGAAAAGCCTGAGGCGGATGCAGTAGACAGATCCCTAGAGGAAATTGGTCTAGGTAGGTTTGAGATCACTAGCAGAAGCGTGTGTGTGTGATAAATGAGGGTGGGGAGAGAACACTCATAATACATTTTCCTCTTCTTATCACTAGCTCAGGGGCACCTCTATATCTTAAAGTAAACATTAGAGGGGGGGGGGGAAACCCACCTCTTTTTTATTTCAGTGTGTGAAAAATATAGTAGCAGGGAATGCTAAATAATTCTGCTTACTTCCCAATAATAAACATAAACAGGCAGAACGAAAGGAGAACAGAGACAAAACAGGGGTAGGGCAGCACAGGGCAGTTTAAAAAAAAATTCAGAACAGAATTTGGGGTCAATTTAGATATCTTTCCAGAGTGTTCCAACTGGTAGAAGAAAGCAGTACACAATGGTCGGTAGTTTGGCCTAAAGAAGAGTGGCTCACAGCAGTTAGAAACAGGATAGGGCAGCCCAGCTATATGGGTGGGGTATAAATAATAAATTAAATTATTATTATTATTATTAACCTGCATCAGGTCGTAGTATTAGGGGATGGAGACAGATGAATGCAGAGCAGCTCCTGCAGCAAACAGTTAAACAGCCATGACTTCTCCCAAGGAGAACTGGGAAGTGTAGTTTGTTAAAGATACTGAGAATTGTTTGGAGATCCCAGTTCCTGGCACAGAGCTTCAGTTCCCAGGGTGGTTTAGCAGGCACTCCCTCTTCCCAAGGATATTTGGGAATTGTAGCTCTGTGAGGGGAATAGGGGTCTCTCTCAGCATCCTTAACAAAATACATCTCTCTCTCTCAGGATTTCTGAGGGGAACCACGGCTTTTAAAGTGGCACAAGAGGGTTTTAAACGTATGGTGTAAATGTGGCCCAGGAACTGGCAGGGCTTTCCAAAGGATTCTTTCAAAAGCATTGGCCCTGGCAGAGGATGGTGCACAACTGGGACTCGGTTTCAGACAGCAAAATGCCTTGGGCCAGCACTAAACTTGTAATAATAGATTGGGCATTTTATTGCCAGGAGCCTTCTACAGATCTATGGGTAGTGTCATATCACACACAGATGCTGTTCTCTGGAGTAGGTATTCTTGGAACTGTGCTTCAGAGCTTTTCAATCAATATGTAGAACTTACTTGAAAATCCATTTAAGTCTGCAAGAGGCATGCATGCATTTTCTCAAATAGGCTTTCCCCTGCGTCTTAAGTCATGAACTTCCAACGTTTGTTTGAATTTTGAGTATTATTTTAAAATTTGTGCTAACATATTATTGTGTCACCTTTCATGCTAATTTCCTATATTAAAGCAATATTAACAGTTTTCTTTATATTATTGTGAGTTCCTGTAGTCCATTGCTAAACAGTTTACTTAGAATTTCCATCACAATTCAAACTGCATGCACGCCATCCACATTCAATATGGGGAGATAGTTTTTTCTTAATTGATTCCTCTTACCACATTCTGTAGACGTTCTAAGAAATACTCTTATACCACAGTTCTATGCACATCTACTTAGAAGTAAGTACCATTGTCTTGACATTCCCAGGAAAATGTTGCATAGGAACATGGTCTAAATGATTTTTTATATATGAAAATTGTGGAGTGTGTGGTTTATATCAATGGATATATTCACATAAATATACATCTCTATGAAAAAACCTTAGCGTATTCATGTTCTGATCTTACTAAAGTGAGAAGGGAGCTGGGATATAAATTCCTCTTTAAGAAGGAGTAAATTCTAGAGGTGTGCACAGGCCTCAAGATGTGCCTTGTATCTGTGCACTTTTTAAAATTCCAGTCTGTTTCTGTGCACTCTCGGCTTCCATCTGTAATCCAGCTCCTGGGCTACTCTGTTAAAATGAATCTCTCTGTTTCACCATTCACTAATAATGAGGAATCTAAAACTGAAAAGCTATAACCTTTTCCTGTCCCGAGCTACTCTAATGAAGCCCAGTGTTTTCTCGTTCACTATAATGGTGAATCCTGGCTATAATGTTTTCCCATTTCAGCCACATGAGCCCCTCCAGAGTAGATTAAACCTGCTAAATTGCAGACAAATAGGTTCAGGGGCTTTGGGGGGGGGGAAGTAATTGGGATTAACTTTTTCCCATAATGCCTTATATGGGAGGGGATAGGGAGTTCTCCCTTTCTTACTTTAAAACAATTAAGAGGGTCCTGAGTGGCATATATCCTTGCTTGTATATGTATATTTTTTGAAAAATTCTGTAGCTTCATACTGGTCTATCTGGTAGTTGCTTGTGTCCTCAGATAGGCTTTGCAGGGCTCCTGGTAGGCCTTACAATCTCCAACACTGTCGGGGGGACGATGACCCTAGGTTTTTGGAATGGGGTTAAAGCAGAGTAACGTTAGATATTTGAAAAAGATATTTGAATGAAGCTTTGATCTACTTCCAAATTCCCTGGATGCCTTAGACCATTATAGACAGAATTACCATTTCTCATCTTTGAAAGCTAGGGAGCCTGAAAGATGGGTCTTTGGTTGCGTGGTACACCAGAAGCACCTCACCAGGTGGAACAAGAGTTCCTACACTAGCTTCCCTGTAGGTGAATCCCTGTTGCTTCCCAGAAGGAAGAGCGGGAGGCATGAGGTGTGGTGTAAACACACTGGCAGAGCCAAACCAGTGCTCCTGCAGGTGCATTTGCACCATACCATACTTCCTGCAACTTTGCCCCTCCCCTCTTCTGGTAAGTAACAATGACTGTCAGAGACCAGGCTGAGGAGTACTGCTCTGATGAAGAATGGTGGGAGCCTCCCCCTCCCCCTGCTCCTGACCAGGATCCTGAAGCTGCCCAGGAGCATTGAAGCAGTATAGATTTGGAACAGTGGTTTGCAGAGGGGCATAGTTCTGAAGACAAAAGTTGGGAAAAAGTGGGACGTGAAGAGCAAAGTGAAGAAGAACTGGAAAAGAGAGAGCTAACAGACTGTCTCTCACTGGAAAGTGTCCAGCCTATCAGTCCAAGGTCACATAGAGCAGCTAAGGTGGCTACACAAAAAGCGCAGTGGTTGAGAGATCAGGTTGCAAGGCGCGGAAGTGACTGGGGGGAAATGGGTGGGAACCTGAATTGGGAACACCTTCATTCTGA
This sequence comes from Podarcis filfolensis, assembly GCF_964270895.1. Lineage (NCBI taxonomy): Eukaryota > Metazoa > Chordata > Lepidosauria > Squamata > Lacertidae > Podarcis > Podarcis filfolensis. The sequence continues at coordinate 58,116,082 of NC_139605.1, forward strand.
GAATAGCTGCTTTGTTCTTTTGCTGTGATCATTAAAGACTCTTTAAATGGTAAGTGACTCTTTTCGCTTATCTATGGCCAAAGCGGGGGGGGGGGGAGAGGAAGCTGAGTCCCCGAAGCCTGACAGTGACCTACCTGCCAGGAAGCTAGTGTAGTGGCTCCACCCCACCCACCAAGCTGCGTCTGTGTGACACTGGGTCCCTGTAGCTTTCCAGGCTCAATTCAAGGTCCTGGTGGTGACCTACTGTTTACTGGGCTATCGATTGCTATTTGCCACAATGGCTATCTTCTACCTCCAGTGTCAGAGGCAGCTTGCCTCGGTATATCAGTTGCTTGGAATCACTGTGAGAATAATGCTGCTGTCCTCGGGTCCTGCTTGTGGGCTTCCCATGGGCATCTGTGAGAACTGCATGCTGGACTAGATGGGCCTTTGGCCTGATCCAGCAGGGCTCTTCCTGTGTACTTTGTCCCTTCATGACCTTCTTTATTGGTGGCAGCTCTTGATTTCGTTTACCTTGGAGACTCTGCAGATTTTTTCCATTCTGTGTTCTCCACTATTGGTTTGTTAAAATTCAGTGTGGCATTTGAGGGACAGAGAGGGGAAAGAATAGAGCAAGCTGGGTTTTAAATGACATGAGTTTGTTTTGCAATTAAGATATGTAATCCTTTGGATCAGGTCAGCTGTAAGAGGAATTAATAAAGGAGAGCAGAGGAGAACCCTGCAGTCTCTTTTCACAACTTCATTGGAATTATACACCTTTTGTGAAATCTACATTTGTGCATAAGGAATTTGTAAACAGTACAGACTCTTGAATAACATATAAAGGAGTTCTGGATTCTTTTTGCCTCTTATAAGGAACACACTCCCTGCTCATTTGAGTATCAATCATCAATGGTGAATCTTCCCCAGGTCGTAATTTTTGTCACACGTATGATTTGAGGGTGCCCTTGTTGCATAACAACCATTATACCATGGAGAAAAACAGCACAACCATGCCTGCTGCAGGGAATGTTCAGTGCCCAGCTAACGAAAAGAAGCCAAATGTGTGGAGAAGTGAGGCAGCCATCAGTTTCCAGAACTGACATTTCAAAAAAAGCTATTTGGTAAATGGTGAGTTGGTGAATTGTAAGAGGAATTATGGGGTGGGGTGGGTGTTGGAGAGAGGATAGGGAGGAAAGGGGAGAGCACTTACGATATAAAAGTCATTCAAGCTGTTAGTGGACACTGGCATGTGGTATTCTCGGTAGGCATGCTGATTGAAGCTAATGGCAATGTATTCCACTATCAGCAATCGAACAACTTCTCCAGCGTAAATGAAAAGAGCAAATCAGAGTGTGAGGCTTTAAGAACAATGCCACGCTGAAAGAAAGAGAAGAAATGATGTCATTGAGGAGGGGGGCGGATTGGAATCGGGGGAGGGGGAATGAGGAAAGAGGTTTGTGGGGAAATGTAAAATTTTCAAATATGGTGTTTTATTACGTTATTGTGATTTAACAACCAGGTTGGTACTGAACAACTCTGCAGTACAGGCCAACAGCACCAGCGGGATTCATTATGATTTCTTTAACGCTGCAGGGGGAATGCCTAGCTGTTTTGGGGGCCTAGTGGGCCCCAAGCCTGGTACACTATATTACATAAGAGAAAACCAGCCATTTGGAAACCTTATTCAGCTTACAGTCATGACAGAGGTAGCCACAGGGGTTTTTTTATGGAGTGTGGTAGAGTTTGCTTTCCTAGGCTGTTGAATAGGAGTTTGGGCTAGTGCCCTGAACTCTTTCAGGCTCCTTATAAAGACCCACATGTTTACACAATTTTGCACTTCTCTGAAAATTGCAGAGCAGTTTTCCACCCAAGCATTGTGTACCAAAATGCATATCCTAGTGTAAGGTGTGCATAAAATGCATAAATGAGTGACATGCATGGCGAGAATTACATACACAAATGTGTATTTTAGGAGAAAACTAAAACTCTGAAGACTTAAAAAAAATAATCCGGCAAACCAATTGCGGAAATGTGGAGAACTAAACTTAAGAATGGAAAAATAAGAAACTAAGATAAATCAAAAGTGATAAATTTGCCCATTCCTAGTCTCCTGTGATGTGATTGGGAAGAAGGAGTGGGTGCTAGAGGGAGGTAGCCACCACCATTTACAGGGCAGAGGACAGTGGGTGGAGATTTTGGAGAGAAAGGCAAACTAGACAACTGTGTGGTTCCATACTTGCTTGGTTCTTCCAGATCTGGCAGCCTAGAGGGTTAACCTACAGTCCCCTCAAGTATGCAGGTGCTGTCGCCAGTCTGGCCAAAGTCCAGGGATCAGTTATTGCTAGCCTTCTTGTAGAAGGGGTGGGGTTTGCCTGTTTCTCATATATCTCTTCAGGTTTTATGGTACAGCACCAGCCTAGACTTGGGGAAATGCAATGGATACCTTGTCAAACAATCAGTCTGGCTGGTTGTTGGAATCCGAGATGGAATTGAGCATCCAGTTAGCTCTCAGAAGTAGTGTTGGACATGATAGCCAGAATCTCTAGGCTGATTGTCTTGTGGAATGTCAACATTCACACTGAGATTTTAACATCAACTTGAAGCCACTGGAAAAAGTCCTCAAGAGCTCTGGGCGCAGCAGTTATCAATGAGTTCTACTTTACTTTTCCATCTGCTCATCCTCTGAATTGGTGCTTAGAGGGTGCATTGGGTTGGATGAAGGTGAACCAGCTGAGACTTAATTCAGACAAGATGGAGATGCTGTGGGAGGAGAAACTAACTCCTTTGAACTGAAAGTGTTCAACCAGTCATAGATGAAGGACCAAGATGTAACTTGGGTTTGCTCTTAGGCATAGAGCTACCTAAGGAAACTCAGCTGGCAGCAGTTGCCAGAGATGCTACAACCCTATCAGGATAGTCTGGACCTTGCTTTAGTTATTCTTACACTAGTAACCTCCAGGATAGGCTACTGTAATACATTCTATGTGATGTTGCCTTTGAAGACAATTTTTAAGCATCAACTGGTACAAAATATAGCCACCAGGCTACTCAGTGGGCCAGGCAGTTGCAACATGTTACACAAATACTATGCCAGTTACACTGGTTGCCAGAATGTTTCTGGGCCCAATTCAAAGCTCTGCCAATGGCTTTTAAAGCCCTAAATGGTTACTATAAGGATCACTTTCACCTATATCAAGCTTCTTGTACCTCCTGTACCTCTTGAAATGCCTGCTTCTAAAATCAATTAGTGTGTGGCCTACTATGCAATTCAATTCCAAATGAAATCAGGCATGCCTATTCCTTGTTAAATTTAAAGTTGACTTAAAAACTCATAGTCTTTTGGGGTTAATTAAGATCTGTCAATTGGATATTGTTTTTAAGCTGGTGTGGTTGTTTTCTTGTATGGTAAGTTGGTCTGTGCACCTTGCATGGAAATGGATATTTTGAATGTTTAATTATTTTATTGTTGAATTTCATGGATCTGTATTGTATACGGTTGTAAACCACGTTGAGAGACATTTTCCTCAACAAAGTAATCTAAAAGCCTATTAAATAAGTAAAACCATGTATTCAATCAACTGGTGAGCATTTTCATAAAGTACTGTGAAAAATCATTGAAACACTAGGCATTTTTAACCACTGCCAAGAATGTTTAAGAAAAAGTTGAGTGGCTTCAGCTCAGCCCTAATCACAAAAGCCCTTCCCACAAGCATAACATGTGAACAAAACACCGTGCTGTCTGTTTCATATCTGTTCCTCATTTGCATTGTGGTGGGAGAAGACATCTTGTACTGAAGGGTTTTATTACTTTGGCTTAGTTTGTTACAGTGCTATCCCTGTTGGTGGTGTAATAATTTATTCTCATCCTATTATTTTTGTCATCACTGTAGCCTGCAAAATATTTCTTACTGAAAAGGATTACCATATGAAAATATAATACCTAAAGGTGAATTTCCACAAAGGGATCAGATTCTGTGTGCTATTTCAATTCCTTTTCTTAGATTTTATTTTTAAATATTGTTCTATTTCTTTAGTTGTTTGTACCTAACCAAAGTGCTTTTTGCCTGGGGAAACTTGGAAATATTAAGTTGATCAATACATTGAGTACTCAACCTTCTAAAGTTTTGGGGAACTAAAGTATTTATAGTTTTACAGTTTATATTACTGCTATTATTATTATTATTATATAAAAAGTGAAGTTTGATTTGAATAATTATAAAAACAAACCTCAGTTAAAAAATAATAATAATGAAAGAATGGACAAATTGTGCCAAGATTATACCCACATATTCTGCACACATCTTTCAATGTAAAACTGTGTTATGAGATAGCCCTACTAAGTAGCAGAAACACAAATGGGAGGGCAGGGGAGATAAAATAACTATAAAGCTGACTTAGCAGATCCATATGATTCAATAAACGGCATGAGATAAAGAGGTAACCTGTCCTGGAGAATTAAGAAGTACAGCCTGGAAGAGACAATTACAGACTGAAGGACAGCACAGCAAGGAACATGTAGCATTAACAATCATATTTGCATTTCGGTGGGGAAGATTATTTGCCACAGGATCTCCTAACTACTTGAGCAACATTATTGTAAAACAGCAGATGTCTTTCTCCTTTCTCGGCTGCTACACTCTTGCCTCATCTGAGTAAAGGTTAAATTGAGGCAGTCTTTTCCCATCTCCTTGAGTGAAACACCCTAGCAGAGAAACACAGCCAGAGCATCACAGAAGCATGCTGTGGAGACACGCTGTCCAGCTTCCAATGGAGAAGAAGATTCAAAGGCTTCCCTCTTCCCTTGCCGCAAGTCAGCACAATGTGCTGTGCCGTACTAGCATCAGGAAAGTCTTAAGCTGCTTCCATTGCATCTCACTTTGATCCGTTTACAACTAAGATGAGATAAAAGTCCCGTGTCATCACTACCACACTGCCACAGTTCTTAGGAGGAGCGGGCAAGGTTTTGACTCAGTAGGGAACTGGATGAATGTTAGTCACAGGATGACAAAGTAGATTCAAAACAGTTCCTTGGTATTCTGGAAGGGCTGAGGGAACATTGTGAAGTTTTCGCAGAGTCTATTTTATGAAAGGAAGACTTGGACCTCCTGTGAAAAGAGGGTGTTTATGTTCTGATGGAGTATACGGCCAGCCTTCTGGACCACAGCCTTGAACAACAGGTTTCCACATTGCTGCTTAGGTATCACTGCTTAGATAGGTATTGCTGCTCAGTATTTTGATATACTTATTAACAATGAAAATGTATTTCCAAAAGCAAAGATGGCTTGCTCTGCTCTTCTCGTGGAAGATTATTTCACTGGCCCACCTGCTCAAATGAACAATGTATTGCATATTCAGATATAGAACAATCCATCCACAATGAATTTCTTTTGGAAATATGCAATTACATGAGGAAACTGCTTAATAGCATCACTAGACAGTCTTCTTGCCCAGGAGATTCTCTGGATGCCCTTGAGGTATTTATTTGTACCCTACCTTTTGACCTAATTGGAGTACTGGGTGTGGGGCAGATGGAGCAGGGCCTTTACTGCAGATACCCTGAACCTACAGAATAACCTCTAAGTACCTGTTGAGATTCTAAGGGACGCGGGTGGCACTGTGGGTTAAACCACAGAGCCTAGGATTTGCCGATCAGAAGGTCGGCGGTTCGGATCCCTGCGACGGGGTGAGCTCCCATTGCTCGGTCCCTGCTCCTGCCAACCTAGCAGTTTGAAAGCACGTCAAAGTGCAAGTAGATAAATAGGTACCACTCTGGCGGGAAGGTAAACGGCATTTCCGTGAGCTGCTCTGGTTCGCCAGAAGCAGCTTAGTCATGCTGGCCACATGACCTGGAAGCTGTACGCCGGCTCCCTCGGCCAATAAAGCGAGATGAGTGCCGCAACCCCAGAGTCGGCCACGACTGGACCTAATGGTCAAGGGTCCCTTTACCTTTATTTACCTGTTGAGATCATGAGGTTTTATTCCCTCTTTGCCTACCATAAGGTACATAAGATGCATCTGTTTCACTGGTGCTTTCAATGTTCATGCATCTGACCCACCACAGTTGCAAATTATTATTATTATTATTATTATTATTATTTATTATTATTATGCTTTGTAAACCATGCTGAGCAAAGAAAAAGCAGGATACAGATTCCTAAATAATTAAAAGTAAAAACATTTATGAAGCTGTTATTGACTAGATGCGAGCTGTAACAACTCTATAGCTGCTATCCCATGAATAAACTGATCTTCAGCAAATATTGCAATTGTTTATTTTTAAATAGAGCATCTGTATCACTTTTGTTGCTTCTTCCTCCAAGTCCATACAGAATGAAATAATGGATAGCCTGCTTTAAAAAGCATTAAGGCTGCGATCCTATACAAAGTTACCTGGGTGTAAGAATGCATAGGATAGTGTTGTAAGGAAATTACTATTTGCTGCTTCCACAGAGGGCTCTGAGGCTGTGCTCCCCCCTGCCTTAAACTCTGTACTTGTGCACACAAGTAGCAAACTTGGGTGATGTTCTTCGTAACAGCTTGGCATTCCTTCGTAGTTACCCATAGAGCTATATATGTTCAAGAAGTAAATTTATGTCTGTGGTAGATGCTTCCACTGAGAGATACAGTTTAATATGTATCGAGCACGGCATAAATTCCTCATTAACCTTTACAACCATCTGGAGAAAGAACTGCTGCTCATATCACAACAGACCACGTCAGCGACAACGACTGTAACCTAAAACGCTGCATTTTATGAGATAGTGGAGGAGTTGGTGCCAAGGCAGTCAGCCTCGTGAGCTATTAAAGGACTAATAGGGGGCACATGAGAGGCACCTACTTTGGGTCATGTAGGTTTTTTAAAAGGTTCTTGCTAGATCCCATCAATGTACACAGGAATTGTAATGATCAGTCAGCAGCCCTGGGAACACCTACTGCTGCAAGCCATTCCTAGAGGATCTGGAGAAGGTGGGTGAATGTGGTACACATTCCTTCATTCTGTAAAACTGTAGCCTTTTTTCCATCTTCTGACTTTTATAGCAGGCAGCAGCTTTAATATAATACAAAGCACGGCTGCTGAACCTCCAAAGGCAGCTACCCACTTAATGCTTCAATTTCCATGTTTTATTTTACATGTAATTTAAAGCCCATGGTTCCTTAATTGTAAAATAGGGCTTATTAAAATAATAGCTTGAAAAGCAGTGGGGTACCCCGAGCTGTGGAATGTAGGTTGCTAGCTTAACCGCTGTTTATGTGGATTTAAAAGCAGGCAAAGCCAATATAAAACTGGAGATATTTCTAATGCAATCAAAGACCACAGGGTGACACAGCCCCTGCTTTTAAATGTGTTTTCGGTTGACCTGTCCCCACCTCCATTTAGATATCCAAGAACTCCCCTTACTACTTTTGTGATTGATGAGGTAGCAATGGGTAAGCAAGATGGGACTTTCAGTAAGGTCTGTGCTTCTTGCTTGCAGGAAAATGGAAAGAGAGAAATGGAGTAGCTGAAACTGTCAGAAGAAACAGGCACTCCCATGTTTCCAGGAAGCTTTCCCTACAAAGCACCCTAATCCAGACCAACAGGTTGGGCCTTGAGGAACAAAATATCAAAAGTATGGATATATGGAACCTCAGCCATATATTTCAGCGGCTCTGTATGGTACTTTTCAGACATTATGCTGCTAGCATCAAGGAAATAACTGTGCAAGGGAAGATAGCTAGGTAAGCTGCCTGTGCAGAACCTCCGTTGGCATGAGAACAAGATGGCTTCCGGGATGACAGCCCTACTCTGGAACTCTGACTCAGCATTGGAAATGGAAACACATGGGTATGTCATTTGCAAGAAACTGACCAGTATGTTGTTAAGTAATTTATTTCATAAAATTTATATAGCACTTGATGGCGGGGGGGGGGGACTCAAAGTGGTTTATAGCTCACTATAAGGGTTTTGAGTGTACATTTCTTTGCTATACATTTGGTTATGTTATACTATAATGTGTGTGGTTTGTCTTGTGATATTTTCTAAAAAGCATTTTATGTGCTTGATTTTTTGTTGTTTTCAGGGAACCATAAAGTTTTGTGTGTCAAGTCTTGGTTGGGCTTTTGAAGGAAAAAATAGTATTGTTTCTCTTTTTAAAAAAAATAATAATAATGAAATCTTGAGTGTTGAAAAAACATAATGTTCAAGGTCAGATAGTATTTGGCTTTAAGCCTACCACTGGCTTTGGTAACCATTTATAATATCTTGTCTGCAGTAGACCTCACTGTAAGTTGTAGCAATGGTGGGATTTTTCTCACTAGGTGCAGATATCGTTCTCTGGTAAGCTAATGTGGCAGTGGTTTGAATATGTTAATAAGCTTAGTGTGTCGCAATTGGTTTTCTGGGAGATACATCAGAGAATCAGAGTCAAGGTGAATGCATGAAAAATTGGATACTCATAACAAAACAGAGGAATTTCTCACGCAACAGATGAGTAAGGGAAATAAATCTTTCCTGTCATGGATAGAGGGAAAAAAACAAGAATGTGGCAATCCATTTGCAAACTGACCATGTGACAATCCTGAATGCAGTCGAAGTTCAGGCTCATAGCTAAAGAATTGTATAAATTCCAACTCAACACCTTGTCAGAAATGCAATGCTTATAATCTCATATTCCATTGATTGCACAATTCGGAATTTGTGTGACAGTGTCATAGCATTACTTCCCTTTTATTATTTCTGTTTTTTTAAATAACAGCTTGTAACCAGCATATGTAACAACATATAGATATAAAGCGTGTTCTCCAATAAATGAGAGCACGTGTTGCGGTGTGGGCCACCGGGCCAGGCCTCTTGTTGCCAGGCAGGTTAATAGTTGTTGCCTGGCATTGTGATTGGATAACCGGGTTGCTGGGGCAAATTGTATGTTGCAAATTGGGTGGGTGGGACCATAGTCTTTAAATATTGGTGCACTCTGGTTTCTCTTTCTCTTTGCAGAGTGCATCGGATCACCCGCCCGCCCGCCCTCTTTTCCGGTTGACCTTGCTTTGCCTGTCATGGGGTCGTCTGCCTTGGCGCAGGGGCCTAGTAGGAATTTTGCCATTTGGTGATTGGCTGTGCCATTTGGTTTTTGCCTACTACTCAGCAATTCGTCACAACTTGTAAGGTTGCGGTTAGGCATTGGTTATAATATGCTGGTGGTGGAGGGGTCAGGATAGGCTGTGCCTGCCCCTCCTATTGCACTGAAGGGAATTCCATTAAAGGAATCCTGGGGCTTGCCACGATTTTGTCCAATCCCTGTCATGGGACCAGGGCCGCCCAATCCCTGTCATGGGAATCCTTGTCATAGGACCAGGGCCGGCAAGCTTTCGGGGAGCTGCTGGGGTGAGCGGCGTGGGTCCGACGCTTAGCTCAAATGACCCCCAAGTTTGACTTTCCCTTCTACTGGCTACCGATCGGACCTCGGGATGTCAGTTCTGTCCCAGGCGGGGGGACAGATAGTCATAACCAATGTCTAAACAACCACTCACTGATTTTGTATTTTAATAAAGTTGTGGCCAAAATAGTGCCCAAAAAACCAAAACTAAATTACGTGTTATGTGTGAAGTTATTTGAGGGGTGGCCTGGGGACCTACACACGCAAACCATGAACCAAGACAAAAGTGGATGATTGTCACTTCTGACATTCTGTTACTTCTAACAACAGTAATGTCCACATCTAGATGCCCATGCAAGTAGAGACTGTGGACATCACCAGTGCTGTCCACGGAAAAATGGCTCCTGTAAGCACGAGTCAGTGTATATGAATGAAGAGTCCTATCCGCATCAATAAATGGATGGGACCCAGAGCTGGAAATGGGACCCTTAACCTGGAGGGAATCTTGTTTTCCCTGTATTGCTGTATTCCAGTTTTGGCTGCCTGGAAATGATTTTCATGAAACTTTTTTTTTTTTGGGGGGGGGGGACATAGAAAAAGAAGGAAATACCTAGTAACTTTTTTGGGACACAGAAAAAGAAGGAAATATCTAGTAACTTTTTAATTCACATCATTCACTGTGGTTTAAGGAGGTGTGGTGCAACAGAGGCCTACACAGGAAAAACTGATTTCAAGTCCTGGCAGAACAATTAGCTGTTTCAAAGGATGTGAATATAAATTTCTTCTCTAGGCACATCTGTCCTCTCTGCTTTTAATTTCCAACCACCAGCTTTAATTTAGAATCTGTAATGTAAGCACTCCATTCTGTGAACACGAATGACATAATTCGCTGAACTAAGACCTACAGCCAAAGCTTTGCTCTTGTTAAGCAGTCTGTGATGGGTAACTATTGGGCATTCCCTAACTCTTTCCAAACACAACCCCTCTAATCCTACAGATTTATCATGGCATTTCAGAGGGTAGAATAACTCTGAGCACACAGGATGGGTCATGAACACCACCTCCCACGTTCTTGATTTATCTGCCTTGAACATATAAAACAATTGATCCCATTGACTCTTACCTTTTGATTCTTTTTTAATGGGCCATGGGGATAAATTTGAGACAGCCAGCAGCATGAGATCAGGCAACAGTGTAAGTATTATCTAGCACATGTTCTTTCATGATCTTACATAAGAGATTTGTTCCATCTACCTCTCAGAACCCCTTTAGTTAGTGACTTGAAGCCTTCCTCTTGAAATGTCATGGGGTACCTGTCTGCTTTCATGTTCTGCAGTGACCTGTAGGCCATGTATGGGTGAAGAAAACCCAGACAGTGTTCAACAAGGTTGCTGGAAGACAGCCCATGCAGCTTCACTCCCCAAGAGTAGTGCAGAGGCCTGTGTGTGGCAGAGCTATGCTGCAGAAGTATGTGTGTGCAGCATTGGTATCATATTAAAGGCAGGCAGTAGAAGTGGTGTGTTGCCAAAGTATTTTATCCCCTTAGGCCAGAACTGTGGTCCTTGCAACAAATCCTACACGATCTCAGTGCAAGTTCTCATAGGGTTCAATGTTAGATATACATGAGCAATTGTTAAAGGGTTGAAAAGAGGAAGTGGAAAATATAATTATGAAAGCACCTGATGTGAACTGGGAGGTTTAGTTAAAGCACTGAAGGATGAATAAAGATGCAGATTGAAGGGAACAAATTTATGGATGGCCATGATAGGGATGGAATTAATTGTACTACAGTAGACTAATATACATATGACTAGTCATTGTATAAAAAGGGTCTTAGTTTTGTAGCTGGCCATAAGATGCGCTACCCCATGAGCATCTGCAAATAAAGAAGCTCCAAGGCTATTGTAAAAATGTCCTTAGTGGGAATAAAGCATATCCAATTCCAGCCACCTGCATTCAAAGAGGAATGAACAATCCATTAATTGCAAAAAAAAGAGCAATAATATGGCGAATATGTCCTGTTTAGCTTAGGAAAAAAAGAAGCTGAAGAAGAAGACTATAATTGCTTCCAATACATTAAAGTGGTGAGAGAGGAATAAGATAGATGAAGAGGAATATTTACTTAAAAGTTTTGATGGTGGGCCCAAGAACTAATGGCTGCAGATCAGCCATAGATAAATCTAGTATTTTAATAAGAAAAAGTTACTGCATTTTTTGCTCTATAAGACTCACTTTTTCCCTCCTAAAAAGTAAGGGGAAATGTCTGTGCGTCTTACGGAGCGAATGCAGGCTGCGCAGCTATCACAGAAGCCAGAACAGCAAGAGGGATCACTGCTTTCGCTGCACAGCAATCCCTCTTGCTGTTCTGGCTTCTGGGATTCAGAATATTTTTTTTCTTGTTTTCCTCCTCCAAAAACTAGGTGCGTCTTGTGGTCTGGTGCGTCTTATAGAGCGAAAAATATGGTATTAAGTGTTCAGAAATTTGGGGGTTCCTGGGCCACTAGATATCATGGCCACTTGAGAAAAGACAGAGCATAGGATAAATTGCATCCTAATTTTGAAATAAGTCAGAGTATTTGTATTCTCACTTGATCACTTTCAGTTGGCATCAGCTGATCATGCATGTATCCACCCTTTGCCCCTACATACCCTACAGAGGGCACCCTAATTAACATGGCTGTACACATGGAATAGGTGTCTTGAGATAATGCAGCTGATCATACTGGCCATAATGTCTTCAAGGGAGAACTTTTCAGCTTCATTATTGGTAGTGTTCTTGGGGTTATCTAACAAATCCTTTCATTTGGGTCTTTGAGAATGGCTCTGGCCTCTGAGCATTAAAGGGCTGATAAGCAGAGTGACTTGTGATCCCACTTTTTATCCTTCCATTGTTATTGTCCAGGAGGGAGCTAACAAAATGGAAATGATCAAGATTTCCATACATGAACGGATTTATCATCCCAACTCCACTGACATCATACCAAAAGTACAACAGAGCAAAAACACGATGCACTGCACATCCTCCTGGTTTTTTCTTCTTCTTGTGATGTCTGAAGCCTTTGCTTCCCCTTTTTAGTTGTGCTTCTGAAACACCAAGCAGGCCAATTTGATTAATTTGATTAACAGTAGTTCTTAGAATCAACTGGACAATCTCCTTGCTTTTCAAAAGAAGAAGGATTTAGACCTCACTGTGTCATTTGCAGGCTCCTTGGGGATGCAACTTTCCCTGTGCCTTGTAAAAAACAAGTTTAACCAATAAATCAATAATAACATCAGAAGGGTTATGTGCATGCTGCTCCTTCAGTGCCACTTGAATGTTATATCACGCTGTCTAGACTGCTGGACTAGGGGTCCAGTGATGTAGGGGTCTATTTTCAGTTCTGCTCCTGACCTCCTCTGTGGCTTTGGACAAAGCCGTTCTGCTGGTTCACCTTGTTATTTGCTTGCTTTGCCTACTAACTTACTAGGCGTGCTGTGAATATAATATCTAATGTGAACAGTACCAATGAGCAAATGGGGTCTATCTGAGCAACTTTCAGGATTTAACCAAGCTGAAAACAAAGATGTCACAGTTGAACTGTTCTTGGTGGGTGTCAAATTATGGAGACCGTGCGTGACTTCTACAAATGTAGTGCAAATATGTAATTGATGTGATGGATCATAACCAACATCTTTGCTGATGGTCCAAAGGCACTTGAAGCAATTCCACTGCTAAAATTCATGGCTTGGAGACAACCTTGGGGGCAGTGTTGTATAGTGGTTAAAATGTCAGACTATGTTCTGGGATATCAGGCTTCAGAACCCGCACTTGGCCAAGAAGCTTGAACCAGTCACTGTCTCTTAGCCTAACCTACCTCACCATAGGTGTCAACTCCCCAGGTCCCTGGGTGCCCAAGCACCCATAAATTTGTTGTCGGGGCCATGCACACTGCATGGCACCCACATCCCTGGGCACCCATGGTCAAAGAGCCAAGCTGGCACTCCTGTACCTCACAGGGTTGTTGTGGGGGATTAAATGAGGAGGAGGAGGGACCATGTACACCATCTTGAGCTCCTTGGAGGAGGACATGGGATATAAATGCAACAAATAATTAAAAGAAAGGAATAAAAGAAACAGTAGCCCTCTTCAAGGGATTCCACTTAAGTGTAAATTAATCAGGGAAGGGGCAATGGGGGGGACTGCGCTGGTCCCACCCTCTGTTACTGGCCCTGCCACATTCCAGCTAGTGGAAGTCAACCATCTGTAGTGGAGAGCCGTTTGCATCCATGGAGGTTCCATGCATGTTTCAGAGCTCTTATTCTCCAGAGTTCTAAAATGTGTGGGGAAATGCTCCCTACTGCAGATGTCGGCTCCCATGCATCAATAGGAGTATAGCATCTAGATCAAGGGAAGTAATAGTGCCACTGTATTCTGCTCTGGTCAGACCTCACCTGGAGTACTGTGTCCAGTTCTGGGCACCACAGTTCAAGAAGGACACTGACAAACTGGAACGTGTCCAGAGGAGGGCAACCAAAATGGTCAAAGGCCTGGAAACGATGCCTTATGAGGAACGGCTAAAGGAGCTGGGCATGTTTAACCTGGAGAAGAGGAGGTTAAGGGGTGATATGATAGCCATGTTCAAATATATAAAAGGATGTCACATAGAGGAGGGAGAAAGGTTGTTTTCTGCTGCTCCAGAGAAGTGGACACGGACCAATGGATCCAAACTACAAGAAAGAAGATTCCACCTAAACGTTAGGAAGAACTTCCTGACAGTAAGAGCTGTTTGACAGTGGAATTTGCTGCCAAGGAGTGTGGTGGAGTCTCCTTCTTTGGAGGTCTTTAAGCAGAGGCTTGACAACTATATGTCAGGAGTGCTCTGATGGTGTTTCCTGCTTGGCAGGGGGTTGGACTCGATGGCCCTTGTGGTCTCTTCCAACTCTATGATTCTATGATTCTATGACCTCCAAGGTGACAGACAGAGCTAGGTCACTCCTCCTTGCTCCCTGCTTTGTGAAACACTTAAACAAAATGACTGAAGAGGCATTGAACATAAGCCACTCTTGAATTCACTGGAAGAAAAGCAGGGTATAAGTAATATGCACTGGTTAGAGTGCTGGACTAAGGCAGCGGTTCCCAACCTTTTCTTGGCCATGCCCCACCTAAGCATGTCTAAAATCCTGATACCCCCCCCCCATGGCATATAATTCTTATTATTCAAAAAGTGAACTCCTTTTCATGTGGAGGAAGCCTAAAAGGTCATTCACTGTTCATAACTCATTCTTGAATTACCCCCCTTAAAAATCAAATTGCCCCCCTGTGGGGTGTGTGCCCCACACTGGGAACCACGGGACTAAGGCCTGGAAGACCTGTATTCAAATACCCCCTCCCTTCAGCACTTGGAGCTTACTGGGTGATCTTGGGCCAATTACTTTCTTGCAGCCTAACAGCTCATGGGGTTGTTGTCAGGATAACTTGTGGAAAGAGAGAACCTATTGACTGAAAATACAGCCAGGCCTGGGCATGTGCATATACTGTTTCATCTGCTTTTGTATACCAGGCCTAGGAATAACCTGGTTTTATAACCCAGGAATCAGAACTTGTGGAGAAAGAGGGCTTTCTACAACCACGTGTGGTTTCTAAGGATTAGAATCTATAAGATATGGCTGGGTAAAGGGCAAACCTAGAAAGAGTATTTTTAAAAAAGGTTTGGCAAAGGGCTTGCTTTCTTTTTGTATAAATGATGTCAGAGCCAGCCCAGCCACAAGGCAAGGTGAGGCTATTGCCTCAGGCAGGAAATGCCCACCAGGTTGCATACCTGTAGGTGCCCCACCTCACCCACCACCTCTGCCAGTGGCAGAGAAGTAGTTCACGACAGGCGCTGATTTGGGGCATGATCACATCCATTTGGGGTGAGATCTCACCCCAAATCAGCACGAACTTGCCCAAAATCGGCACCAATGGTGGCACCGCTTCTCTGTCAGTGGTGGTAGCAGCAGCAGGGCAAGACGGAACTTTTTGTTTCGCCTCAAGAGGCAAAACAGGATGCGCTACCGTGAATGCTGCTAGTAAGTATGTCAGCATTTTAAATACGTGGTCCTTGCCTGTCTGCCAGCACTGAAGACTGATGATGAAATTTGGATCCTGAACCTCCTGTAATAAAATCTTCAAAATCTTCAAAAGAATAATTGTTTTAATTTATGGCAGCAGGGTATTGTTTCCCTGACAAGATTATCAGAATTGTTCTTTCTCCCCTCTTTCTATAATTGTTATTTGTATTTTGTTTTGTTACAAATACGAATATGTACCTATCTGTTTGTGGAAAACGAAATAATTTTTTAAACGACGATTTTCATATACTTATGTAACACAAATATAGTAACATCATCCGGTAATGTAAACCTGATGCTTCTTAGGCTTTAAATATTTCAACTCTTCCTGGTAACATCCTACGCTAACCTCAGGTATTAAAGCAACGTACATGTTTTTCTTGTTATGGGTTATGATTAGATAATGTATATAATATTAGTATTGCACATTTTGCAATTACACCCCTCACACACATACTTATAGAGAGAGGGTGGTTCCCTATATAGATATAGCATAATAATAGCAAAGAGACTAAAATCAATTCCACATTGTGCCACAACTCAGGTGCTCTTTTCCATGTTCCAAGTTAGTTGTGTGCAAGGGCTCCTCTTTCTTTTTCTCCTTGTATCTCTTACCAGGAACATTGTTTTTTGAGAGAGAGAGAGAGAGAGAGAGAGAGAGAGAGAGAGAGAGAGAGAAGTAAGGGGGTGGAGGGAAGAGAAACACATAAAAGAGGGTGGGGGGAAGAGAAGTGAAAGATAAATGGAAAAGGAAATCTTAATAAGGTTCCTTTTTGGGGTAGACTGCTGTATTAAATTAAAGTCATACATGGGTTTCAAAGGAAATCATATGTCGGTGGAATGGTGAGCCCACCTGACAATGCATGCTAACAGAATTGTAAATGTAAAGGGTAATGCTTGTCAGCTCCTGACAGCTCTAAATGGCCTTTTAGTTCAGTACGCAGAGCTGTCATAAAAAAACATAAAAATGCATATGCAGACAGCTGAAACTGCTATGCACATCATTATCTGCAAATGGTATAAGTATCCTGAACAAAGGGCCTTCCAGTTTAAGGACATGCATAAGACATTTTTTCTGCCTCTAGCCTTAAAACAAAGTGCTGTCAAGAAAACAAGATTCACAGTGCCAGAACTGAGGATTCTCTGTCAATCAGTGAGGTGCTACATTTGTACATATTTTTCTGACCCTGCATATGAGAAGAGCATCCTTAACAGATGTGTATTTAACTTCTGGCAGGCACATCTGTTTCTTCTGCCGCCCCCCCCCAAAAAAATCTTCTCTTTCTTTTAACGCTGCAGCAGAACAGTTTTGTTGTGGGTTTATTCAATTCTTTGTGCCTTGGCGTCTTCCTCTAGCGCCCTTTCCCCCTCCCTACAGCAATGGTTGTAGACTTTATATGCTTGGGAAATTGAAAGACCAGGATCATTTAATATAGGAATTAGGGTTAGATTAGTAATGGCAACTATAACTACTGTTTCTCTTGGCATGCTTGTGAAGATCCCTAAAGAGGAGTAGGTCAGAAGTGTAGATAAAGTAATATTTGCAAGCAGGCCAACTTTGGTGAATGGAGTGTAAAGAAAAATGGGTGGGGGAAACCGCACAGGGATAGGGATGCCATAGGTTCAGAATAAGGCATTAAGAGAACTGGACAGCAGAGTGGAAGGAAGTCGCAGGAGATAGAAATGCTAAGAGGAAAGGAGTTGAACTCAGGGTGCCTGAGGAATGGTAGGGCACTGAGCACCAGGAGTCTGATGGGGTGTATGGTATGATCGAAGTCTGAGAAAATGGAATCTGGGAGAAAAAGCTCATAAGAGCAGATGGGTATGAGGACTGACAGGACTGGCTACATATTGACTATCCTTTTCAAGCACAATTTCCCCTCAAAGAATTCTGGGCACTGTGGTTTGTTAAGGGTTGCTGGGAGCTGTAACTCTTTGAGGGGTAAACTGCACTGCCCAGAATTCTTTGTGGGAAAGTATGTACTGTGAATGTGCTTTATGCTGCCCATTCTTATGAGAGAAGAATGCTGCTTAAATAAGAAAGTTGAATAAGAACCTCCTGAGAAGCTAAAACAATCTTCTTGTGGTCTTCCTGGCATACAGTCACATAATTGCCAACTGCTCTGAAAATGCTGGGACTGTCATAAAAACCCTTAAGCCATTATGGCTTCCCACTTTGTCACACAGAGTCCCAAATTTTCATCTTTGTTGAGGTACGCTGACCAGAAATGACTTCAGGTTGGGGGAAGCCTGAAATAGTTTTAAACATTTCCCCAAAGTCTCCTAGATTAGCAATTAGCCATCATAAACAATGCAGACAGACATTTTTTAAAAAAGGAATTTTTTGAACTTTCAGTGCAAGAATGATAAAATACAGTATTTCAGGGTACCAGAAAGGTAAATAGAATAAATGTCATCTGTAGAAAATTTCAATCCCTTTTATGGGCTCTGTTTACAAAGTACTGTATCTCAGTCGGTAATTTTTCCCAGTCCAGAATTACTCTATGCAGTTGGTTAATGGCACCTTAATTCTTCCTTAATTGTGTTTGGAATTTCTAGTAATTTCTCCAGTAAAATTCATACTGCTGCTTGTGCACACTTTTTGTTTATTTGTCCCCAAATTGTGATACAGAAAGTCATCAAAGCTAGAAAGATTTCATTATTGGAGAGTTATAATCACAAATGAACTTGAATCACAGAAGAAATGTATTTGTTACAATCATCAGTTACTGAATATGCTCAACACGAGGCATTCTGTATCAGCAGTTCCAATTCCAGGACTTGTAGGAAGGTGCCAGGCTGAGCAATCCTAAACATGGGAAACCAGCATAAGTGAAAATTAAGCTGGCACAAAATAAGTCCAATCCAAACTCCACCCAGGAGTGTCAGGGAGGAGCAAGTGCCAGCTGAGTCAACCTTAGCCCAGCAGAGAGAAAAGAAACCAGCAAGACAGACATGGAGAGCCAGTTCAGTTGGCATCACCATGGCAATGAGGCCTACTTGTTGACACACAAGGGAAAGTTCCCAAGCACCTGCACTGGGAATGTGTGAACAGTGAGACCGCTCAGAGATAGCCCATGGGAATTGACAGCACACGTCTGCAAACGAGCAGAAGACAGAGCACACACGGTGTTCCTAGCAATGCTCGCTGCACACATCGCACAACATGGGCTTGCCATATGCCAGGAAAATTCCTGACATGTCCCTGTTTTGGGGTGTAAAAATGGCATCGGTGGGAATTTTGCCACATTGGCAAAATGTCAGGGAAAACCCGGATGTATGGCAACGCGATGGAAAAAGCAGAAGGAATAGCTCTTAAAACTTAAATCACTATATATTTTTGGTTGGATTTTCCCCCAAAAGCAAAACAATTTGGGTGTGTTCCCAACTAAAGCTTAACAATTTTGGTGGTCTTCAACAACTTTGCGGGTGTCAGGAATTTTACTTCTTGAAATATGACAACCCTAGCACAATATGCATCCCAGACATGCCCACCACATGCTCTGCAAACTGCGCAACCACACACAACAACAGTGGGACATTGTGCAACAAGGTTAACAAGCCCACGTGGAGCACACCGGTACCAGCCCACATGGCCCAGCTTGTAAGCACCCCAAACATGCACCCACCCACATGCCCCAAAAGAGCACACAGCACTCTGAAGTACTCATGGGCTCATGCCTCACTCCTCCTGGGCCATCTCCAGTTCTCACCTTGTGGGGTATAAACCTACTCCCGCCCACTCCCAACTACATAATCATAGTTTGCATTGTGCAGCATGTTAAATCCCAATAGCTTCCAGCAGCCCAATAGCATACCCCCCCTCCACACTTTAAAAACACTGTATTTTCATCCACAGATACCCACTGTAATATGCATAAAATTTAAACAGAAGCTCTTTCTCCAGTGATGGCCATTGGTGAGAGTACGCAAAAAACACATCGTAAAAGCACCAGAAGGCAAGAAGGGAAAAGGAATTGGTACATATTATTTATTTTATGGGTTACTGTAGATAATGCTTCATTATCGCATGTGCCACCAATGGCTACTACTCTGGAGAAAATCCTGACAAAAGTATCTAATACTCTCTCTTGGTTATATAAAATAAGTAGATTTGTGGTTTGATGGTACATGTATCTGTCCAGAAGGGAAAGATTCCATTACTCATTTCAGCAACCTGTAACAATTTCAGGCAATATAAAGTTGTTTATCATTTAAAGTATAGTTTATAGGATATAACCTGCTAGCTTTCCCATTTCATATCCATGAGATCTCACTGGATTTGACCAAATAATATCAATGATTATTTTTGTATGTTGAGTGGGTATCCTGAGGTTTGATTCTGTAACTGGCAGAATGAAATTGTGGCATATTTTATTCAGAAAATAGAAAGGTTCAGGTCTCAGAAATCTTCATCTGTTGCTTCTCAATGATACTTCCATGCTGATAAATTTTCAGGTGAGGTGGCTGCCACTTAAAATTGTCTTGTACTTCTGTAGCAGAAACAAAAACACATACCTAAGCTATCAGAGGTTCGTGAGACACCATTCTATAAAGTTTTGAACAGAATAAAGGGCTTCAATGGCACAGTGAGTGTTATTTCTCAGTTTGTTTGTTTTTTGTTTGCTACTTAGTGCAGCTGTGATCATATTTTGGTCTCTTAATTTTTCTTGAATTTTGGTGCATTTGAGTTCCTCAGAACTACTAAACTGAGATTCTTTGTTCAAATTCAGCCGCATTTCTGCAATGGTTCCCCATTTGTGGAATGCTCTCCCCAGTGAGGCTCACCTGGTGCCCTCATTACATCTCTTTAGGCACCCGGTGGAAACATTTCTCTATCACCAAGCCTTTGGCTGATTAACATTCTGTGTGTTTGTGGGAGAGGAGTTAATGTTCTGTTTTTGTTTTATTATGTATTTATGTTCTCATTTTGTGTTTTTATGTTGTGAAGGATCCTGCGGTAAAAATAATAGCGCACTGTGTGGCCATGTAAAGCCCACTAGCACTCTCAATTCTCCGTCTGTAAAATGGGAACAATAGGGACCAGTGGCATTATGAAAATGGGGAGAAAAGATTTCTTGCATGTATAAATTGAACAAAACTAGAAACTCATTTTTACTAAATTTTAAATTTTCTTTCCAGGGAATTATTATTATTATTATTATTATTATTATTATTATTATTATTAAATCCTTTCAGCAAATGTTGATTAAGAAGCTCTACAAACTGTTCTCCAACTACAATAAATAGTGCGTGTGTTTTTAAAATCAATTTGTGTCTTGTGCAGTCCTATTTGCTTCTAAATAAACAAGTAAGACTGTTGCTGCTTTGCTGCATTTCTTAGCATAGAATGCACATATATCTGATCTCTCTTCCTTGGAAGGGTTCAGCCAGATTTACACAAGGTGAATATGACCTTCAGGAGGCAGAACATCTGGGAATGACAATTAAAGCCATCTGCACCCAAGACAAGCAGGTTGTTCAGTACCCAACTCTCTTCTGCTGCCTTCAGAAAAGGAAAAAGGGGGCTAATCTCAAGGCACCCATCCCATTTTTATTGTCTGTCCTCTGATCTAGTTGAGATGTAAAAATATTGAAAACCTGACCATGTCCTTACTGCTAATCTTCTCTGTATCATTCCAGTTTTAGTAAATGTGCTGCCCAAAGAGGAAGAAATATCACCATGAGAAAAACGAAGCTGGCCCATAATGCATTTTTAAGGCAGCTTCAACGGTGCCCTTCAATAACCCAGAATGCCATGATGACCTTAGCCCATAGCAATGTAGGCAGCGCTACATCTCCAGTCTAAATTTCATGTGGGTTTGGATGCTCCAGAATCCATAGGCTTCCTTCCTGATTCCAGTGTATGTATGTGTATGCCTGGGTTTGGGAAGAGGGAGCGCCATAGACATCTCAGAGTGAGCACCTGGTCCATGTGTCGCCCTGGTGGTTTATGCTAGGGATGAGTAACCTGTGACCCTCCAGCTGTTATGGGACTCCAGCTCCCATCAGCCCCAGCCATCAGGACCAATGGTGAGGGACAATGGGAGTCATAGTAGACCAGCAACATTTGGAGGGCTACAGGTTCTCCACCACTGATCCACCTTTGTCTCTTGCTGTCAGTAAACCTCCTCTTTGATTCTAAGAACTGTCAAGTCTCAAGTGAGAAGCGCTAAGTGAGAAAAGTTGGTTTGTCTCTTAATGAACATA
This sequence comes from Podarcis filfolensis, assembly GCF_964270895.1. Classification (NCBI taxonomy): domain Eukaryota; kingdom Metazoa; phylum Chordata; class Lepidosauria; order Squamata; family Lacertidae; genus Podarcis; species Podarcis filfolensis. The sequence goes on from NC_139605.1 coordinate 58,137,717, forward strand.
ATCCAATAACAGATATTACTCCACTGCCTTGGTCCTTTGTCTTGTTCTTTCTCTGGGGCCATCGCCAAAATAATTCTACGCTGAACATCAGGATCTGGAATTACAATTTCATCTGAAGTTCTCCTGAGAATGGCTGGATCTATATTACTTTATTGCAGTGGGACTCGTTCCAGGTAGTGTTTGGGACTGGGCTATATATGCTAGTCAGATTCATTCCCAGTCCCTAAATGGCTTCAGAACTACTTGAACCCCATTGCCTTTGTCAGTTGTGCTGTATTGGTTGTACTTCTGACCTGTTATTCTGAATGAAAAATAGGCTTCAAGGAGAACTGCTCTGCAAATTACATGAAATGAGATGGTAGAGTAAGTCGGAAGATTTCTTGAGCTGTACCAGTTTAACTTAACATATTTATGAATATCAAAACAAAACTCCCTACATGATGAAGAAAGCTAGCACATTAGGGAGAAAGGTTCAGTGTGTGTGTTTCTGAAGTGCTAGTTTATTACATGCAGGGAACTTTTACAGTGGGGAGAACTTGCAGTCTGCCAGGTTACAGTCCAGAATCCACTCATCTTACTCTGTGTTATGTGTGTGTTGTAGAACAGTTCATCTGATGCAACAGGGTGTGTTCACACAAGAGTTCATCCCCATGCTGTGCTCTGCTTGACTTGTCATCTGAATGGCAAGCACATCATTGCCCTTGTGGATCTGAGTTCATTCTCCACTATGACTCAGTCATGGTTTGTCCATTAGGAATGGGTGAACCTCCCAGTTTTGGTTTCTCTCAGTTTCTCCAAATTTAGTTGTCCATGTTTCCACATGAGTTTGATTAAAACAAAAAAGTCCTAATGAAAATTCATTGGCACTTTAGTGCGATTTTCTCCTAATACTCAATTTTTTGAAAGCAACTTTGTCTAATACTCTCATTTTTGCAAAACAATTTCTATCAGAATGCATTTCTGTATTGTATTTTCACTCATATACACAGTCTATATTAGCCAAGAGCTGCATTGCAATATTTGGTGCAATGCAGATTTTGAAGGATAGCTGTATTTTAGTTCATGCATCATTTTGGAAAGTCCGAATATGGCAGGATCACCTTCAATTTCTCTCCCATTATTCAGGAGTAAACCACAAGTGCAGGAATGTCCACACTAATGGGAACTGGAGATGAGATTATGGAGATCATGCTGGATAGAAATGTCAGTGCATCCATTCTGAGGGAAAGCCATACTAGCGGCTGATCAACTGCTCATTTGGGTGTGACTTACACAAACCAGAGAATCTGGTTACACAAGCAGGAAGATTTTTTTTCTTAAAAAAAAATCCACACAGCAAATGACACATGCAAGCAGATATCCTTAGAGACTTAACCCCACCTTTTTTCAAAAAGAAACCAGACGCTTAGAGAATTAACCAAGATTTTATTGACAGTTTTAAGTTCCACAACAATTCACCTTGTATATGCCCTATAAACACCTTTCTTTTCGGTGTCACTCACATGCTCATTTTCTGCCTCAATAATTCTCTGCTAAGATCCCATTCCCATAACAAAAAGAAAAAATGAGTGACACCTCAAACAATATTTGATAGTCTAACAACAATTTCTAACTTCAAAGACTATATACATAAAAGTTGAAGACTTTTGCTACAAAACCAAACCACTGGGAAATCATTTTCCAACTGACATCAATTCCCTAGCCAAAAGAGTGAAGTCTTTCACTAAAAAAAACAAAAAACTTTTTATGGCATTCTTTAACGTTTTAATTTAGGCACCAGATATTGTAAATAAAACTCAGCCTACGTTTGTGTTCATTGTAGGATTGGGAGAATAAATGAAGGAACCCCAGAAAAACAGAATCCTTTTGGTTAAATGTGGTTGGATAATTTTTAAAATGAAAAGGAAACTCATATATTATAATATTTTATTGTGTTTTTGTGATGTGTTTTTCTCAGAACTGAAATTATATAAATTCCTGTGGTAGTGACAATGGAATAATAGTGGTTTTTAGTTTATGAACTTTTTATAGAGACAGATTATGGGCATGGTGGGCCATGGAAGATCTGTAGGAAAATCAGGTTAATGTTGGGGGGTGGGACATCACTAAGATATATTCTGATAATCTACATACAGGATACAAAACCTGTGGTCTCCAAGATGTTGCTGGACTACAACTTCCAACACCCCTGACCATTGACCACATATCAGGGCCTGACAGGAGTTGAATACCAAAAACATCTGGAAGGACACAGGTTCCCAATTGCTGCCCGACAGATAATCTAAACCAAGCAGTGGAATGCTTCCATGTTGGTTCTAATGGACCTTTCTCTGTGGTTTTTGATAGTATCAGCCTTGGTATCCTTCTGGACTGGGATGAGATTTGGAGACTCAATGTAGCGTTATGATTACTCTAGTCTTTCCTGGGAACTCTTGGTGGACACTTTGGCAGTTAGTCCTACTACCCATAAGGTTCCATCTTGTCCTCATCCTGTTTAACATTTACATGAAACCTATTGGAGGGATCATTGGGGCTTTGTCATCAAGATGTGGATAACACTCAACTCCACGTTTCCTTTTTATCTCATTCTGAGGAGTGCCTGGATGTGGATATACAACTTGAAGCTTAATCCAGAAAGAACACATGTGATCCAGGTCAACAGAGCATTCTCCTTGAAAATTGTGGGTTCTAGAACTAGTCTTGACCCTGGGTGTCAGTTGTTAGATGTAGTCAAGAGCACCTATGTCCAACTGAGGCTGATGAGTCAACTGTACCCACTTCTGCAGACTTCAGACGTGGCCAGAATGACACACGACTTGGTTACATCATGTCTAAACTATTGCAATGTGCTGTGGGTAAGGTTTCCTTTAAAGAGTGTCCAGAAACTGCAAATGATCCAGTCTGCGGTGGGCTAGGTTGTTAACTGGAGCTGTACATCAGGAGTAGGCAACTCTCTTATTGAAACAACTGCACTGGCTTTTATTTGCAACACAGTTCAAAGCAGCAGAAATAGGGAACCCATGACCCTCCAGGTAGTGGACTCCAATTCCCAGCATCCCCTGCCAGCATGGCCAATGATCAGGGCTGGTGGGAGTTGTAGTCCAACAGAATCAGCATCTGGTGGGCCATAGTTTCCCCATCTCTACCTTACTGCTTGGGATCAGTTTATCTGAAGATTATCTGAACCCGTTGTCCTATTAAGAGCATTATCATAGGCCCTCCTGTGTGTCCTAATGTCTCCAGAAATATATCTAGTTGGGATCAGCAAGAAGGCCTTTTCAATGGCTTCACTCAGACTCTGGAACTCCCTCTTGAGGGAGGCTCATCTTGTCTCCTCCTAGGATGCTTGAAACCTTCATTTCTAGGGTTGCCATATTTGAAAATTAAAAATCAGGACACCCTGAAAGTCGTTGAGCCTTTTTTAGGAGGATCACCAAAATTGTTGAGCCATATTGAGCACTTCCCACCAACTTCAGTCTGCTTCCATCTGCCTGTCTTCTTACTTACAGCCTGTCCATGGGGTGGCCCTCACTGCCAGCTTCCTCCTCCTTACCCTTGGTGTTGCCTTTGTAGAATTCAGCAAGGAGGAGCATGGGGCCAAAACTAGAATGATTTGGACCTCCTTCTGATTGGCTGTGGTTCTACCGGTTGTTAGTCTCTCTGCCTTCTGCCCTACCAATCCCAGTGGCCACCAGCCACCACTGTTTTCTTTTTAGGAGGGTTTGTGGGGTGTGAAAGGGTTTAAGATCTGGTTTTATCGCTGGGAGAGGTCTACTTGTTTCAATGACGACCTTTTATCGTTTACCTATTCTGCTGCAAAAATATTTAAGTTTTGTTTTATTTGTTCATAATTCTTCAACAATCACTCCCTTAAGCCTTTATAAGGAAAGGTGGGGCAGAAATGTTGTAAATCAATATTTGAAGCTTCACTTGGTCACGATATGTTCAGGAGCAAAGCGATCCTTTGCACTTTGTAAATCTCCGCAATTTCCACTGAAGGCTGGAATGCCAATTTGGACACTTCTCTTTGCCGCATGATTCATGTGTGATTATGTTTTCCTTTGTAATTTTAATGTACTGCTGACTCGCATGACATCATCTCTTTTTGCTAAGCCTTCCCTAAAATATGAGCATTCTCATTTGAATTGCCATGACTAAATATATTGGAAGCCATTTAAAGTTCTAAGTGCATTAAACTGGTAACATGCAATTCCTCTATGTTCCTGTTGCCAAGCTGCGTAGTAAAAGTTTATATGATTAAAGCCATTTAATGTATGAAACAGGCACTCAATGAGACTGAGCACACTAAGTCAGTTTTTCCAGTATAACGCTTGCCTGGTTGTTTTGCATTGTCCAGAGTTCGGGAAATGTCTTTGCCAGGAGAATCTGAAATAACCAATACAGATGAATACGAAAAAATGCCCTGGATCTTAAACACATTACCTCATACGCTGAAGCATCTGAGAGGGCAATGTCAGACATGAGAGTCCAAGTATCAATTGTGAATTTTATTTTAATAGATTAATAACATCTGTGGCTACAGTGTGGGACTTGGAATAATAAAAAGAATCATGAAATAGCTAGTGGGTGTTCAAAGTGGACGGCTCAGAGAAGGATGATTAGGAACGGCCTCCCACTTCTTCTTCATATCGCCTAACATGAGTGGCTGGCTTGTGTATTGCATTTTTCATTTGTTCATTTGTTTTTCATTTAATACTTCCTAAGACTTGCCTAATTGGTGAATAAATTTGGTTCCTTAACAAACAGAAAAGTCTCTTTGCTTTGACCAGAAATGGGCTTTCATTCTGCTGCTGCTTCTGATTTTTTATTAAAGAATTAGAATGCACAAAACCAAGTGGCCTGCTTGGCCATGTTTTTACTTTATCTGTATTTATTTTTCATTTCTGTTGCACCTTTTGGACTCACAGCTGTCCATGGAGGCGCAGGTCAATTCTGTGTCCAGGGCAGCTGTCTACCAGTTCCATCTGGTACACAGGATGAGACCCTGCCTGCCCACAGACTGTTTCACCAGAATGGTGTATGCTCTAGTAATCTCCCACTTGGACTACTGCAATGCACTCTACATGGGGCTACCTTTGAAGGTGACCTGTAAACTACAACTAATCCAGAATGCGGCAGCTAGACTGGTGACTGGGAGTGGCCGCCGAGACCATATAACACCGGTTCTGAAAGACCTACATTGGCTCCCAGTACGTTTCCAAGCAAAATTCAAAGAGTTGGTGCTGACCTTTATTTTATTTTTTAAAAAATAATTTTTATTAACTGGCCAATCACATCAAATTAAATCACATCACATAAATTCCAAATTACAAAGCCAAATTTTTAAATTTTGTTGGGGGAACCCATACTTCAAGATCCAAAGGGGGATTCAGATCATCTTCTTATTACTGCGTTAATGTCCAAATCAGTCCCAATCAGTCCAAACAAAATTCATAATTCTCTCCAGTCTTATCTTGGTGTTTCCACATCATATCTTGTTCATATAATTTCTATTTTTCCTTTACGATCTCTTCTGTTAGTCTCCTTAAGCCGATAAGCAAAATAATAATCCTGTGTGGATTTCCCGTTCCTCCACTAAGTCCAGATGGTTTCCATATATCTCCTTCGTAGATAACATCACTCTTTCCATCATAAATTTGGCATTTGTCGCTCTTAAGTCCCACCGAGAAGTTGATCCACGATATGTAAACAACTCTATTTCTCTCTTTCTCCTCCCAGACCCAAGAGCTCCAACAATGCCTCCCAAAATGGCGACGGCATTTTTAACTGCGTCATTCCAAAACTCTTAGCTTTCCAGCTTCATCTTGAAACATTGCTTTGGTTCGAAAGTTTATCTCCACACAGCCTTAAATCCACAGCTTAAGTCCTTAGTTTCTGACTCATTAGGGGAGGGGATTCTTGTTAAATCACATAAGAAAAAGGAATGCAGGTTTTCCCCCCCTCCTCCCTCAGTCATACCGTATCTTGACGTATCTTCTCATATTTTATTCTTGTCTTGTTATCAGAGATCTCTTCTGTCAGCAGTCTTTACTCCCCTTTTTCCTTGAAGCATGTGCAATTTATCTCGTCCAAATTGTTTCTTTTGAAGATGCTTGCAACTAGCGGCGCGAATCAGGGATGGCGTCCAGGAGTGCCGGAATCCCACAGGAGGGCTTTGTGCCTTGTGCCCCCACCCCCACAAATTCGGGGGTGGTATAAGGCACAGCAGGCAAGGGCCATTCCCCCCACAATCCTGGGGGGGTTAAGGAGGCTAATTACCCCCATCATAGCCTCCAAATTACCTCGTGTGGATCGGAGAGATGTTATTGTCAGCCATCTTCCGATGCGCCACCTAGTGGCCCCCCTGGAGTTGGTGCTGACCTTTAAAGCCCTAAATGGCCTCAGCCCAGTGTACCTGAAGGAGCGTCTCCACCCCCATCATTCAACCCAGACAGAGGTCCAGCGCCGAGGGCCTTCTCACTGCGAGAAGCAAAGTTACAGGGAACCAGGCAGAGGGCCTTCTCAGTAGTGGCACCCGCCCTGTGGGACGCCCTCCCATCAGATGTCAAAGAAATAAACAACTATCTGACTTTTAGAAGACATCTAAAGGCAACCCTGTTGAGGGAAGTTTTTAATGTTTGATGTTGAATCGTGTTTTTAATATTCTGTTGAGAGCCACCCAGAGTGGTTGGGGAAATAAATAAATAATAAATAAATATCATTATTTCCAATCCAAGGAGCCCAGGGTGCCTTACAGGGATCTCCTTCTCCCCATTTTATCCTTGCAATGACCCTATGTGGTAGATTAGGCTGAGAGGCAGTGATTGGCCCAAGGTCACCCAGTGAACTTCATGGCTGAGTAAGGATTTGAACCGTGGTCCCCCAGGAGCTGGCAATGGCTTCATGGCTAGTTTGCACTCACATGGATGTGCAGTTTGTGAGAATTTTTGCCTCCAGGTATAAGTAGCATGCATTGCTGCTGTGACTTGCCCAAATGCAGCAGCTTAGAAAGGGACCTGAGGTAAGGATTCCCAGCTCCTGTGAGTATACCTCATCCTTCACATTTTGAAATAGGCCGCTGGGAAAAGCAGAATACCACACTAGACAGACCGCTGGTCAGATTTCATCTGATACACAAAGCTGTTCTAGCATTCCATTCCATTGGGGTCTGTATATTTCTTTAGAACATAACAATTTAAACAAAACCATATTAAATTGCATAATAGCTTCATTGAAACAGTTTCTCAACCGCCTCATTCGCCCCACCCCCCGAAGGTATAAGCAAGTGTTTCCCTGAAGCTAAAACCTCTTTTTCTAATTGGTTGAAGAGATTAGGTTATGAATGATTGTTAACTCACTTTGCAGGAATTTCATATCATCTACACTGTCAAGTGTTTGACTTATACATCCTGGCTGTATGTTCAAAAGTGAAATTAATATAAGCAGTGCTTTTTGGTTATGGGGCTGTGGAATTACAAGAGGCCCTAAAGCCTTGTTTAATAAAGGTGTGAGTTTGGCCATTTAATGACTATGAATTGGGTCCATCGCTATGGTTTTGCTTAAAGTGTCACCTGATGGGACACTTCTTTGACAAAAGAATCTTTATGTTCCTTTAATGGTGGTTGATAATTCTTGAATCAGCAATTCACCTGCAAGGATAGAGATCTGAGACTAAAGCTCTGCAGATATGTGTGTGAGAAAGAGCAGTTTTCAGTTTTAATGAATATAGACAGAGGAGGGGAGAGAGGCAGATAAGAGTGACAGCTGGAAATTGAAGACAGCACAAGTTTATAAAGACCCCAATTTTCTGAGGACTGCCTTTCCACATATGAACCTACCCAAACTTATCAGGTTCTGAGGTCCCCTTCAAGAGATGTTCAGTGGGTGACAAGATCAAGTGTAATGTAACCCCGAAAGCTAATTTACATTTTGCAATATACCGTATTTTTCTGTGTATAAGACTAGGTTGCCCCCCTAAAAAATAATGTCAAAAATTGGGGGTGTCTTATACACGGGGCCATCTCCCCCATTTTCTTAAATCTGAGTCCCCCAAAATAGGGGGCGTCTTATACATGGGGGCGTCTTATAGACGAAAAAATATGGCAATTACAGTATATGAGGCAACTTTTTCTGGAAAATAGCTCATCATCAATAGCATTCCTGGGCCACCAACATGTTGCCCATGAGTACAATGGCACCTTTGTTTTAAAAGTGATATTTTGTGTCTTAAAAAATAAATAAATCACAGATTAATGTTGAAATGACAGTAAACAAGCCCATGCAAAAGTGAAATAAACAGATCCCCCCAGTCCTAGCAGTTGGGTTGGGTTGTCTGTCCTCTGTGTTAAAACAAAACAAAAAATTTTCCTTCCAGTAGCACCTTAAAGACCAACTAAGTTAGTTCTTGGTATGAGCTTTCGTGTGCATGCACACTTCTTCAGATACACTGAAACAGAAGTTGCCAGATCCTTCTATATAGTGAGAAGGTGGGGAGGGGTATTACTCAGAAGGGTGGTGGGAATGGGTGGTTGGCAGATAGCTGTGATGAGCCTGTTGACGACTCTTAACGACTGCAATAGGTCTTACAGGAAAAAGCAAGGGGTGAGAAGGTGAAAAATGGCTTTGTCATGTATAATGAGATAAGAATCCAATGTCTTTGTTCAGACCAGGTCTCTCCATGGTTTTAAGTTTGGTAATGAGTTGCAATTCAGCAGCTTCTCTTTCCAGTCTATTTCTGAAATTCCTTTGTAGTAATACAGCTACTTTGAGATCTCTGTGTTATAAGAGATCGAAGACAGGCATTGTGAATCAGACAGGAGTAACACTGGGCTAAAAGCTGACCACCACCCCTTTCTTTGCCTTGCAGCTAAACTCTTGAAAGGTATAGGAGGAGGTCAGGAGCAGCTGAGTGGAGGTCACCTTGTGAGATTTCCATGCCAAATCCCCATCAGTCACAATCTCTGCATTTGTGAACATCTGCAATCAGTCCCATGGCTTCCCATTAGGAGGGTGGGGGAACGTCCATAAACACTCATGAAGAATTGTCATGGACATTTATGTTTATCTGCAGGCTATATGAAAAGCACATGTAAAAATATCAGCATAAGAAACAGTGCCAGCAACCAAGAGATTAATCAGCCTAATTGAAATTGCCAACGTTTGCACAATTGCCTCGAATCAGCAGCCAAACTATTCACTCCTCACCGAGGGCACTTTTGCTGGTAGCTGTGGAAGTTCATCTTTTGCACAACATCTCTCACAAAATGATGATATCCAAAGGGCGCAGAGAAATCATAAATAATTTTTAAAAGTAGACATACCTGGGACCTGTTTCAAAATGATGAGCCATGTTCTTAACTGGGCAAACATGGCACAGAAATGCTCTTGACATATACAACTTAAATAAAATGTAAGCTAGCTGTGTTTCCGCAAGCATGTGAGGTGCACCGTTCAAGAAGATGCCTCTGCGGTGTTCATGATGTCAGTTCTGTGTACAACATGACAGAGCCATTACCTTTCTCGTTGCTGGCAGAGTCCTAAACTTCAAGGATGAACCAAACATTCATTCTCTTTTGTGTAAGTATCAGTGTGGGTCTCAGGCACCTTTGTAGCATCACACAATAGAAGGCACTGTTAGGCGTCTGCAACAGTGAAAGGTCTTCAACTTGACATTTCTCTTGGGGCATTCAGTCCCAGAAGTCAGGGTTCAACTCCTTTCTCCTTCAAGAGGACTGCAGAGAGACCAGTGAACTTTTTGCTCTTTTCCTCCTGCAGCTTCAGAGCCTGAGTCAGTGTCTCTGCCCAACTTGTTAATAATGGTAAATGTCAAGTATTTTTTCCCTTCAGTCCAGTAGCATAGGCCTAAAAGGAGGGGGCCGGAATCTTTTTTGAAACGGTGGGATTCTAGATTAATGTTCCATTCTTTAGGAACAGAGTTAGTATATGAGGTTCACAGGTTGATAAGCTGGCTCCAAATGCCTCAATAGTAAATCTCGTTGCTTCCAAAATGCTACATACCCACTAGAAACATTAGCGTTTAAGTTAAAATGCTACTATGTAGGCCACGTAGTATTTTCTTTTTCCCTGTCGGCCTGAAGTAAAGTGGTTATCCAAAAAGCAAAAGGCCTCATTTCTCAGGTCCAGGTTGCCTAAAGGGCTGTCTTGCTCCATGTATCCCTGTTCCTTAAATGGGGCACTGCTGGATGTGTCACATACCTCATTGGTGCACTTAGAAACCAGGCTTTTAGCATTGTAGCTCCAGCCCTCTGAAATCACTTGTTGGAGAGGAAGATTTGGGAGATAGATCCTTACCCTTTTGAAGCAGAGTTAGCACAATGGTGAATGCTTTAAGCACATTAAAACTTGGTTAGATTTGCATCTTCCCTCATCCACCTTTAAATAAACATTCCCCTCAAAAACACTTAGGCTAGAATAAATCACAGGCACATAGCTTTGCAAATAAGTGAATATTTTACTTACAGAGTTGTCAGAAGTTACAACAAACTAATCTTCATCCATTAAAATGAAGATGAAAGATGTTCCAAATGACTTTAAAAGAAATGGAATTGGCTTACTTACAAAAGGACCATGGAATATTTGCATTAGCAAAGATGCAGGTTGTAAAATCTCCTTTTTGGAGGAGATTCAGTTCTCTTCTAGGAAGCCATGACCGCATGGCTTCTTGCTTGTTTCAGGAAGCATAAAGAGAAAAAGACTGAGAAGGTGGGGAGCAGAGGCTGCTGAGTACTGCTAAGCCACACCCATTCTGGTAATTTGAACTCAGGGCTCAGGTTAACCCTTTCATGCACACAAATGTGCTTCAATAACTGTATATGACAACATCACTTACCAACTGAAATGAGACAAGCACCTTGATGTTTAGGCAGTTCCTGAAATAGTTTTTGCTTGAGAAGGCTTTCTCTGAAGTGTGACCCAGTAATTTTATGGAACATGAACTGTACATTTGTGGAAATGGTTTTTACTGTTTTTAGTTTATTGAGTATCTTTGTATTTTATCTTATTACACACTACTTCAGTAGCTTCTGGCTGTGAAACAGTTCATAAATTTGCAAAATAAAAAGGAAGCAAGATAAAAGTCAAGAGTCATGCTCAGAAGCATTGCCCGCCCCCCTTCTTGCTGCATGCAAGGAGAACCTTTCGTAGAAGGAGCAACATGGCTTTCTCGTAGAATAACAGGGAAAGCAGGTAATTGTTAAGGTGAGTAAACCGCCTCCTGGCATCACCTATGAATAAGAGAAAATATAATTAAGCCATATTAGAAAAGCCCAGCAACACATTTAGTTAGCTCAGGAGCATTGGGGAGCACTAGACAAACTCTTAACTCTTAACGTTTCCCCCCAAAAAGAAAAAGATACAGGACAATGCCTCACACTCCTTCCTAAAAGGAAAGGAACAGTTAAGGAAGTTGGGTATGTTTAGCTTGGATAAGAGGAAACTGAGAGGCAATAAGATAGCCATCTTCAAATATCTAAAGCGGGGGTCAGCAACCTAAGGCCCATGGGCCACAAGCGGCCCACGGGGGTCATTTAACTGGCCCACGAGCCATCCCCAAACTGAGCTGCCAACTGGTGCAGCATGGCGTGGGGACTCGCTTTTGCGGTGCCAGAAATCGCATCTGCGCAGATGCCGGAATGATCCAAATGATCCGGCCCTTTGAAGGACCCCTGATCTAAAGGGCTGTCACATGGAAGCAAGTTTGTTTTCTCCTGCTCTGGAGGGTAGGACCTGAACCAATGGCTTCAAGTTACAAGAAATGAGATTCCGACTAAACGTCAGGAAGAACTTTCTGGCAGTAAGAGCTGTTAGACAGTGGAACAGACTCCCATGAGAGGTGGTGGACTCTCCTTCCTTGGAGGCTGTTAAGCAGTGGTTGGATGGGCATCTGTCATAGATGCTTCAGCTGAGATGGGTTTGGACTAAACGATCCTCAGGGTCACTTCCAACTCTACAATTCCATGATTCTAAGATTTGGACAAAGATCCTGAAGATGCTACAAGCACAAACAATTACAAGTTGTAGAACGTTTCATATATGACACGTTGCAGTTGGGTGGTACATTAGTGCACTGTTTAGTGCTTTGGCTACATCAGCATCACATCTCATGCAATGAAGAGGACCTGGCCTGTTCTGCGCTGCAGGATTAGTCTCCATCCATTAGTCAGGCTGCTTTCCCAGTTCGAGCCATCTTAGCAGGTGCACTTTATTTATTGTTTAAATATTGTGGAGATGGATCTGTTGCTATGCCATGAACTTAGTTTTTCCACAAGCTAATGCTTTATGCTGGGCTAATGTGATTGGTGCACAGTGAAAAATGCTGGAAGCTGTAGAAGAAGCCAGCGTGCAGCTGAGCAAACGATCTTTAATGAATGATTTATTCAAGGAATTTAGGCCTTTCCATCTGACTGTCAATTACTAGTGGTCAAGTTTTGCTTTTTACAAGTCAATTGTTTGACAAAGGCTCAGTGCAAACATACCAGAATAATATTTGAAATGTCTTTGTTTTGATGATGTCTGGCCATTCACACAGTTAATTGTGACTTCCCCTACCCATTCAATATCTCCGGCCGCAATCCTGTACCAATTTACCTGGGAGTAAGTTCCACTGAGCTCAATGGGACTTACTTCCGAGAAGACATATTTTCAACTTTCAGCTAATCCTAATAAAATCAAATGAGGATGGAAAGATTTAATCATTAAAAAAAAAACCTTACTGCATGATCCGTGGATGATAAATTGGCAAATTCAACACTGATAATCAAATAGTATGTTTCTTTATTCTTAATGGATAATCTTTCAGAGTGATGACACTTCTGTACTAAAAGGCTCGAAATTCTGTGGTTGGTATAAATACTATGAAAACAATCATATTTGCATACCTGTATTTAACTTGCATCATTTGGATTGGGGGGGGGGAGTGGGAGAGTTTCATTATTCAGGAACTGCAGTTGCACTGAAGAATAACGAACGATCCAGTGATGTATGGAAGGTCAGTAGAGAAAATGGCCAAGGGGTTTAGAATGTGAGTCCAGCTCTCCTCATCAGTTACTCATATGAAGAGGAAAAGCATGGAGAGAGTCTATGAAGATAAGAATATAAGCACGTAAGATGAGCCTATTGGATCAGGCTGATGTCCTCTGTTCCCACAGCATCCTGGTCTCACAGTGGCTACCCACATGCCTGTGAGAAACCTGGAGCCAGGACCTGAGCACAAGAGCACTCGGGCCTCCTGAGTTTTCCAGCAACTGGTTTTCAGAAGCATTACTGCCTTCAGCTGTGGAAGCAGAGCCAGCATGTTTTTGGCCCTGTCTTCATGGCACATATCTCCCTCAGCCCTGTCCCTGCCATCCATGAGTCAGCATTGCTGTCTGAAGCAAGGAAGCCTTTGGGTGTTTACCTCTACAGGGGGAAAGCAGAATCATTGAAGACCACCATCCTCCTGTTTTTTTCTAGAAGTTCCATGTAAACTATGGAATGGCTTGATAAGAAGATTAAACAAATTCGTGTAGGATAAGGTTATTTGTGGTTACCAGCCAACATGACAGTGGTCTACCTCAACTCTTGGAGGCAACATGCCTCTGAATACCAGTTGCTGTAAACCATAGGAGGGAGAGTGCTCTTGGACATGGGTTTTGCTTTTGGGTTTCCCACAAGCATCTGGCTGGCCAGTGTGAGAATAGGATGCTGGATTAGACAGGCCATTGGCCTGATCCAGGAAGCTTTTCTTATGTTCTTATGGGAGGGAGGTTCTGCTCCTAGGGACTCCAGATCCCAGCCAATATTGATGCAGTAAGTAAAGAGGTTAAACATGTGGCACAGATTTTGCCCCTGAGTTGCTTTCTCTGTGGAGTCCCCATTAAAAATCTGTGTAGGTGAATAAAAATAGGAACTTGGTGAGATAAGGACAGGAAACAGCAGGTGCTATGTGACTGTATTGCAGCCTGCTACCAGGGCAGAAAGGATCCCCAATGTTAAAAGGACACCAGTCCTAAACATACGCATAAACATAGTATTGGTCAATTATGCTTTCTTCCCACTAACACGGGCACAATCGGCCTCATTGTTTCACTTGAAGAACACCTGAATGGTCCCACTGGAGTGGAACTGGGATTGATTGGAAACAACAATTAAGTTCTGCCAGCTAGGACAGGGAAGATACGAGAGTAGATATTTTCATGCCCTAGACATTTATGCAAATGGCCTGTTTGCCTGAAATGATGGCAGAAATGCAAACAAGGAGGGTAAGGAGAAGGGGGACAGCAAACATTTTGTAGTCATTTTTCCTGCAGTCTATGCACAAAGCCCACTTCTATGTAACAAAGTTCCTTTTTAAAAAATCAGATGAAATGTTTAATGACAGCAGCTTTTACAAACCTGGCACCCTCCAGATGTTTGGGTCTACAACTCCCATCTGCCATGCTGGCTGGGGCAGATGGGAGTTGTAGTCCAAAGCAAAAGGTTGACAAAGACTGGACAACAGCCTCTACTCTCCAAGTGGGGCATCATTGTGGCAGCATTTTAACAAGTGTTCATCTAATCCAAAATATCAAGTGTGTGCATGTCTTAAAATATGGGATACATTAGCACCATTCTTTGAAAAGTTGTCTCTAGGAAGGGCTGGGGTCAGTTCATTTGACTGGTATGCCTATACTACTGTTTTGAATTGTCGGTTTTATTCTTAATTGCTTGTTTTACTTGGATTACGTTTCGTAAGCCACTCTTGGGAGCCTTGCACAGAAAGGCAGGGGAGCCTTTCAAGAGAAAGAAAGGAAGGAAGCATATTGCTGGCAGTTATCTCAAAATTTGGGATTCCCCTTGGAATTCTGTCCCATTGAACACTGGACAGGCGCCATCTCCCTTGTCTTTTTAGCACCTACTGAAGACCTTCCTTTGCCAACAGCCTTTTACACAGAGCTCTTTTGCTGTCTGCATCTACTGGAATTGTGGTTTTTTTTGGACATTGGTTTCATTGCTAAGGGGTTTGGTGCCCTGGGCTGTTTTAGGAGTAAGGGTGGGCTATAAATCAGGGTTGCCATATTTCAAACAGTAAAAACCAGGACACCCCAAAAGTAGTTGTTGAGCTTTCTTTTCTTTCACAAAAATGCCAAAGCCATGCGATTTTTTAATTGACTTGCCTAAGATCCAGGACGAAGCACCGCCCCTCGGATGTCAATTCCGCTTTCGAAATCCTGGTACTTATGGCAGCTCAGTATAAATTTAAAAAATAAAATTTAGAGCAGATATCTGGATTTGGGCTTGCTAAGTCACTGAAGGTTTGCTGGGAATTATTTGGTTTTGTTTTTATTTAAAACGTCTCCTATGGCTACTTTAGGTCCTCGAGCAATGTTGTGAAATGGGGTCTGATCAGTACAAACATTTGGACTACAATCCAAACACTTCACCATAGCAGGACAATTCATTGTTGAACATAATTTCATAATTCCTGGGTTGGATACAGACCTTGGTGACTAATGATGCTTATCTCCCCAATGAGGTGATTACAATTCTGTGAGTTCTTCACAGTCTCGGTTTTTAATATGATCACCTCCTCATTCCTTGCCTTTTCTACACCCATCCACCCTTCTTCCCTCTCACAACTAAGTTGGCTTTACTGCTGGCCCAGGGGTGGTGGTGGGGAGGGACTGAGGTGTTTAACATACGTTAAATGTTGGTGCAGTCGTTCCAGTATTCTGCAGCACACCACTAACTGAAGTCCTTGAGCTAAACTTGGCAATATAGGGGCGGAGGGGGTGGGAGACTGTCACAAGTAGGGGGCAAATCTGATGCACTTCATTAGCTTGTGTTGGAGTGGAGAGTCATTGCATTGTTTATTGTATCTGAACCTTGGAAAACATTCAAACAGCTCCCATTTTCAATATTACCTTCAAGGAAACAAATGCCCTACAGTGCATGTGACGTTACTGTACTGGAAACAATGTTTAAAATCACATTAATAGAAGTCATTAAAATCGAGCTTTTCCTCTCTGCTGCAGTCACACTCAACCCTTTTTCAATTGCCTTTCGAGCTAAATAATTGTAGTGCGGTATTCACACTATTCCCTTGGTAGCCTCTATTCTAAGCATTGGGGGTATTGTGGTAATGTTATATAATTACAAATGGCAACATAGAAAAGTTTAAGAGGAACCGCTGTGCGTACTTACAAACAGTTGGTATTCTATGTGTAACGTCTCACATACTAATAATCTCTGGCACATTCTTGGACCTGTTTCATAGAGGAGCAGCTACAAAAAAAAATCCTGATGGTAACTAAAAACAAAACAACCCCAAACCATTTATGTGCATGCAGCGACAGCAAAGAAGGTCGCAAAACTAAGAGAATTTACAAAGCAAAAAAAAATAAAAAATCTTTCACTGGCCCTTGGCCTAATTCTGCTTCATATTTAATCTTGTATATCTTAAAATGATAAGGAATAACATAGGCTGCTGGTGATGTCCTTTTCCCTGTAACTTTTATTCTCCATTATCTGCCAACCAAAAAGTAAACAGTCGATAACATTCTAGCATTGCTTCTATAGATTCTAAAAATGCTAGGTTGTTGCAGAAGTCAAGGATGAAGATGTAAACTCATCCCATCTCCCAAAACAAAAAAATAGGCAAATAAATAAAACCACACATGTCAGCTTCCATCACTTTTCCCACAAGAGTATAAGAAAACTGCCTTATATTAAGTTTGTTCACCTAGTTCAGCGTTATGAAGACTGCCTTCCTTAATTAACACTGGAAATGACTCTTCAGACTTTCAGACCTGAGTCTTTGCCAGATCTACCTGGAGATGCTGTGGATCAAACCTGGGACCTGCATGCAAAAAGCTTGCCCCACCAGGTTGTCATGCATGCCTATGTGCAGTGTCCTGTGGAAGCAGTCCCATGTCACCTACCATTGCTTCTTCCTACTGCGACATCCCAGTAATAGGAAAAGAGTAGTGGGCAGGGCTCACATTGAGTCTCAGTCTTGAGTGTTGGGTCTCAGTCTGCATAAAACCCATGATGGGAACCATGTAGAGAAGATGCTATCCTGAAGTACTTTCAATGATCTCTGGTTGGCTGCAAAAGTTATGGATTGATTCTAAGTCACACAGGCATTCCACATAATGTGCAACAATCCAACTCTAGCAAACTCACTTAGTGAAAAGTTGTGCTAAAATCCTACTCATTAAGGTAGGTGAGAGAGAAGGGGAGGGTACATAATTCATTAAGAACCCATTAAAGCCCCAGAGCTCTTGAAAGAATAGCAGTCATTCCTTATCAGACAGTAGCATACACATTTTCTGTGCCAGTGTGACTGGTAAGGTTGGGATCAGTGGTGGCTGTTGTTTTGCAGGCTGCCTGCAGCAGCTAATTAGGTAGGGTCCAACACTCCAAAGTCCAAAGGAATATTCTTCTTTCTTCTTTGGCGATGACTCGTAGCCAAGTAAAATTGTCTTCCATAAACAAACATGGTTTTAAAAGGGAGTCCGTAAGTGACTGTGGAGGCCAATTTTGGATCCACACATCGTTCCACAGTGGGGACGTAGATTTCTGGGTGGGAGTTGATCATGGTGAGGGTTTGCCAAGTGTGCCTTCCTCTTAACATGTTTCTCCCTTTCGTCCTGAGTTCGAGCGTCTTCAAAGCCCATGACATCCTTTGGTAAAGGATGTTCTCTAATTAGAGCACTCGCAGGCCAGTGTTTCCCAGTTGTCAGTGTTCATGCTACATTTTTTTAGATTTGCCTTGAGGGTTTCTTTGAACCCCTTTTGTTGACCACCAGCATTACGCTTATCATTTTAAAGTTCGGAATAAAGTAGTTGCTTTGGAAGACGATAATCAGGCATCCAAACAACATGACCAGTCCAACGAAGTTGATGTTGAAGAATCATTGCTTCAACAATAGTGATCTTTGCTTCTTCCAGTACACTGGCATTAGTTTGCCTGTCTTCCCAGGTGATGTGTACAATTTTTCAGAGACATCGTTGATGGAATTAACGGTGGCAAAGAAATGGCAAAGAAATATTAATCTACCCTGTACACACCCAATGCTGTGAACATGAATGAAGTTAGGTCCACTGAGATCAGAGGGCATTGACATCTATATTATGGATTTAAACTCATTTTAATTGTCATTTCCACTATCTAGGGATCCCTAGGAGCTATTTTCTGTGAAGAGCTGTAGTGATCTCTGACAGAATTTTCAGCCGCCAAACTACAATTCCCAGGATTTACTGGGGAAATCATAGCAGTTAAACTGTTATAAGAATGAAATGACACTGTGGTGTAAACTCTCAATGTGTTTAGAGTTAAGGCAACAGTGACAGAGAGTTATTGGGGCATACAACTTTTCAGGCTTGAAGGTTCATGCATGATATTTTCATGAATATGAACGGAAACAAAGAGAGAGTGCACATTTTTATGCAGTGAGGGAAGGCCCCAAAGGAAGACTCTCCCTGACTTGCCCCACAATACTTAGGTCAGCCATCCTGACTGAACTGGCAAGGTAATGGTTGGCAACCACTGGTTATGTTGGAACTAAGAGGAAGGCAGCTCAAAAACTATTTTGCAGGCTTCCACCCCTGTTGCTGACTGAGAACAGAAGTTGTCTCCACAGCTTCAACAAATGCTTGTAAATGTGATTTTTGCTTTCATTAAAAACGGAGTTAAATTAAAGCATATAGAACTTAGAGGTTTCGAGGGGGACTTAACTCAACTTGTTAAAACCAGATGTTCCAAAGAATGGGACATATCCACAAACATAACACATGGAGATAGCTATTCAGAAGTATGTCACTGCATTACTTTAGCTTTACCCAACAGATTTTCAAAAATACATTATATAAACATTTTGCTGAAGCCTTAGTTCTTTGGATTATCTGATTACCATATGTTCATCTCTCTCGTTTTGTACAATTGAAACTAATGAATGATTCCCACCCCCTTGTACTGGGGCCAGGAATAATGCAGACCAGACTCTGTGTCAAGTTTCCCCACCCATTTCTGTCAAAGCATTTCAGCCAGCTCTTCCTTTATTCAGGTATTCTTTGTTATATTTGTTATATTTTTATTCCTCAAAGGAGCTCAGGGTTGTGCTCCCTTCCTTGTTTTATACTAACAGCAGCCCTGTGAAGCCGATGCCCCAAGAGAACCTTAATAACCTGTATTCTAAAAGATGCTCCATTGCATCTCCTGGAGCAAGTGCTGCTGCCAGTCAGTACTGGGTAGATAGGTTAATATTATGACTCAGTGTGTTACCGCTTTGCATATTTGATATCAAACAGGCATCTTCACTGTACTTTTTTTGGCACCTGCTAAAAACATTCTTTTTTAGGCAAGCCTGCCCAGAGGCTTAGCATGTTGAGGTGAATTTTAATCTGTTTTAGTATCTTAACTTTATGATGTTTTAAAGTATCGTTTGTAATTTTTTCTTGATTTTTAAAATCTTTTTCTAAACCACTTTAAGGTTTGTTTTATATGTATATGTAATATAAATGAAATGTTTGCTAATATTTATATGCCACCTTTCTTCCATTATGGAATTTAAGGCAGCATACACAAAAGATTCCTGGGCAGTCTCCTGTCCAGGCAAAGATGAAACCCAGAATTTCTTAGCTTCAATAAAGTTGATGTATCATCCACATGTAGACCATGCCCTGGGACTGTAGGACTTCTTTCTAAGGAAGGAAGGGGACTCTGCAATTTATCCCATTACCAGTCTGTATTTGCAACCAATATGCTTCTCTTAATGGAGGGATGGGGAACTGTGGCCTTCCAGATGTTATTGGACCCCCAACTTCCATCATCCCTGATGTTGGCTGGGGCTGATGGAAGTTCAACAATAACCTGCCCTGCAGAGGTGCCCCTGGCTTGGCTTGGTTTTCAGTGCTGCTTTAAGGAAGTACCTCTTTGCTCAGTCTTTTGGAAGAGTAGATAAATGACCAGCTGCTATTTGAATGTATCAGCTTCTGTGTTACGATTTCTAAAAGAATATTATTTATGTTTCAATTGGGGCTGACTGGCTCTGTTTTATGTTGGTGTTTGGCTGTAACCTGCCCTGGGATCAAGATGAGGGGGTAATAAATCAAAGGAAATAAATACATAGTGATGTTTAAAATATGACAACAACAACATCCTGTCCTAATGCATAGTTTAAAAAAATAAATAACTCACTTCATGACATTAAACATTAACTGTTATCTGAATTTTAACTTCCTTCACAGCAGGGATTCAGGCAAGGAATTTTTATTACCGTGACATTCATTGATGAGCTCTCAGGCTACAGATGTAAGGTGGTGGTGGTGAAACTGAATGCAGTTCAATTGCCACATCCAGTGCCCTGGCAGGCTCTTGCCAACGAGGCAGTAGCAATGGTGGTGGAACATTCCTCCCACTGCTGTCTAGTTTTAACATTCTTAAACCATTTTAAAAGGGAGGGAGAGATTTACACTTGCTCTGGAGCATGTCTAAATTCCAGTGGCGCATCCTGTCCATCATCCTGCTCTCATAGGTGGCCAACCAAAGCTCCCAAGCAGGACCTGACTGTTACACCATTCTCCCTTCATATAGCTGGCATTCAGTGAAGGCAGAGCAAAGCCATTGTGGCTAATGACCATGGATTCAGCATGAATTTGTTGAATATTCCTTTAAAGCCATCCTTCAGATGCAAGCAGTTTCCTGGTCTTCCTCAGATGTTTCCTGGTCTTCCTCAGCATGCCTCCAAACAACACACACACACACACACACACACACACACACACACACACTATTTTTTTTTGTCCTACTGAAGTCAGAGCTCCAATGTCAGTTGAGCCAGGGCATTTGAAGCTTCAGAGGTCATGGGAAGGGGAAATGTGACGTCAGATCTCCCTCTCTAACATGTACAGTGTTGATCAGTGTTGATAACTGATATGTTATGGCAACTGGGTTTGCATGATCCTTAGAATCATGGAGCTGACAGGTACTACAGCCAGTCCAACCTCCTCCTACTAGAGGTAATCCAAGTCACAGAATAAAAGAAACTGTTTCTTTAAAAAAATAAAAACCCTACTTTCAATTAATTAAGATATATTTCGGTCATAACCCAACAGAGATTCAACTTCTGATGAAGTGGGCTCCAGTGCATGGAAATCTATACAGGAATATTCAACAAAGAGTTGAGTGTACTCATGCCTATTGACTTCACTAGGTATAAAACACAAATAACTCTGTGCTGAATTGTGGCCTCCACATTCTCATTTTCTTCACCATGGGTCTGGTTTGAGTTAGAGATGCTGTGCTTGGCAGGTCACCAAATGGGTATGTTTACATGAGCGTATGTGGTTGCCAAGTTACAACCACTAGAGCAGCACCCAACATGGCTAGCAATGTTCAACACCACCTACTTTAAGTAAACTTCACTTTGGATTCCCCCCCCCCGAGGCATTTGCCACAGTACAACAGAGAGCTAAGTGAACGTAAACCCACCGGTCATCACAACAGATCTTCAGTGCAAACCTATGCCTGTATATGCCGAATTAAGGCCCACTGAATCAAATGAGGCTTACTGCCAGATAAGTGGGTATATGATTTCAACTTTAATCTGATGCTGAAGTGGGACCAAAATTACATGTGTGTGCCTCATCTGTGTGTGTAAACAGACCATTTTGGAAGCCAGAACATGTGCATTTCTGCCAATGAGGATGCCAACCAGTTCAAGTCCAAAAGGCATTTCATTCTCTTTATTCTAATGTGCTTGTGTTTCCCCCCGAAATGATTATTTTACTTCTGGAAAACATTAAAAGAGAAACAGTGCAGTTCTCCTCCAAAGAGCGAGAAAGACAGAGGGGTGTGGGAATCATAAAACCAGAATAATAGAGGAAGGTAACTACATAAAATGTGCTATGGCTTAACAGGACTAACTTATCTCAGTGCAGCTTCACAACATCAATTCGTGGCTTATACAGGCTTGATTCCTCTTTCCATCCAATACACTAAGGACTTGCATACTAGTTCAGTGGATTTTCTGCACAATTACAGATTATTGCCATGGCAACCTACTGCATCACATGACAACTTTGTTACCTCCGAGACTAGAAACAGCCATTAAAGAAATACACATAATCTAGTAATGGGACTTTTTACTGTTGGCCTCACATTGTTTTAAGAGTAATCGTTTGCTTTTCCAGAGACATGTTTTTCCTCATTTTGGTTGTGGTCGGGTTTTTTTTAATCACATACTTTTTTTAATGTTTTCTGTAGCAATAAGTTCCAGGAAGGTAGCCATATTAGTTTGTTGTAGCAAAAACAGCAGAGAGTTTTGCGGCAACTTAAAGACTATGGGTAGTATTCAGCTACATTTTACTCAGAGTAGACCCACTGAAATTAATGGACCTAACTTTATAATTTTGATTAATTTCAGTTGTTTTACCCTGAGTAAAACTTATTTGAACATCACTCTAATAAATTTACTATGTTCATATTGATACTCTCCTTATCCCCAAATGAAGCTCCCTCACAACACAGATTTTGTCCTTCTCCTGCTTCACTCCTTTTCTTTGTCCTGAAAGTACAAATACACCACTAAAAGGAGGTAAATTAATGCCATCATCCAGAACCACCTTCCTTACTTCCTTTATCTTAAAATAATAATAATAATAATAATAATAATAATAATAATAATAATGTCATCTTGGGCCTTAAAATTGCCCAAGAAAGTGAAATGAATCTTCTGCTGTTGAAGCGAAAGGAGACAGAGGCAGCAATGGTGCCTATTCTTCTTAGGTTTTGGTGTTACTTATAAATCGCCAGGAAGCAAGCTTCCTCCTTGCATTATGTAAGAAAGGTTATACTATATTTCAAACAGTAACAACTAAAGCAAAAAAAAAAAAATTTCTTCCAGTAGCACCTTAAAGACCAACTAAGTTAGTTCTTGGTATGAGCTTTCGTGTGCATGCACACTTCTTCAGATACACTGAAACAGAAGTTGCCAGATCCTTCTATATAGTGAGAAGGTGGGGAGGGGTATTACTCAGAAGGGTGGTGGGAATGGGTGATTGGCAGATAGCTGTGATGAGCCTGTTGACGACTAAAGCAGGTGAAGATGATTTCCAAACAGACTTAAAGAGCCTCACATATTTAAGTCCTATTCAAAAGATTGTGTGTGGCCATAAAATGTGTAAAGGGAGCAGGCAGGTGTGTAACAGCCCCACTTTCAGTGCCCCAACCATTCCACCTCCAACCTCCCCACATAGGAAGAAAGACCTTAAGAGGGCTTCCAGGCACATTTGGCTGAACATGTTTAGAAGCCCCCCCCCCACACACACAGAGACCCGTAACATGACATTATCAAGGTTTTCGATCATATGCCCCCTCCTTCCACACACTATGCTGATATGTCACAAAGAATATAAAAACTTGAAAGCGTTGCATGTAATAATCAGGGCATGGAAGATCTGTCAATTGTCCTGGTGTTCATCAACACTTCTGTGCTAGTAAAAACGTTCCAGAGTTGTGTGTGTTGTGTGAGTTGTGTTGCATGGGCACACACCATTCATTCCCTCTCCGTCGCACTCCTGCAAAAGATTGGTGTTTTATATTTCTAAATTTGTGATAATAAAGAACTGGCAAATAAAACACTGGGAAGTAATGAGTAATGACTTAATGGAGGACTGGTACAGACAAATATGGCAAATCAGTTTAATGGAGAAATTAACACGTTAGACAGATGAAAAATATGGACCTCAAAGATTCATTTTTTTATGGTGGGAAGGAACATGTTGACAGGAATGTGATATGGACATTATCTCTGTATTTTATCTTTTATGGTGGGCTGACTAAACCAGAAACAGAATATATGCTTTGTGCACCATTGCTGTTACATGAAACGATGTGTATACATATTTTAATTATGTATATTAATTATAGGGAAATTAATAGACTGACAATAGATTCCCCTCATCCCTATGAACAATTAATCTAGAGGGTTGGTTCTCAAATGGCGTGAGTTATTCATCTTCTCAATAGGCTCTGCTACCTTAGCAAGTTTTTTTAAAAGTCTGTTTGCCCTCCTTGGGCGTGCAGCTTTGAGGGCTGGCACAGCGTCTTACCTGTGAACCAGCCTATTGCAAGCCAGATTGTACTCCTGTCACCAAATTGACCAATGGCGGCAGGAATCTAGGGGCATTCACCTAAATGTGGTGCCAACTGAACAGTAGCAGAGCTTGGCACTGCACCCAGGGGGAAGGATAAACACCTGGCCAGCAGGGCCTTCCAGCCTCTCTCTTGCCATGCCGGTTCTCCCACCCTAATCCTGCCCAGATTAGGTTTTTTGCCAATGGTACAACCTTGCTAAGGACAATGTCGGTTGCCGGATTCAGGGGCCGGAAAGGAATTTTTCCCATCTGGCAAACTGGCGCCACCATTTGGGTTTTCATTTACCTCATAGCAATCGTCACATCTTTGTAAGTCAGATAGGCATTGGGTTAAGCCTAGTCTTGGTTGGAGGGAAGGTTGTAGCCTCTGTTTGCCCCTCCATGGGTAATGGTATCCTGTTAAAAGGATCCAGGAAGAGGGGCTCCTGGCTGATGCCCAGATGGGGGCTAGGGTCATACCACCCCTCCAAAGGGGACCACTTGGGGGAATGCTCCGATTTAACGTAGCTCATAGGGCGTCTCCCCCCGTTGGCCTCACCCTTAGAAACACTCCCAGTGGGTGGGCGGGAGTGACATATGCTGTTGCTTACCTCAATGCCTATGGCCAAACCTTTCACAATAAAGCTGTGGCCTTATTTGATCCCAAAACCCCAATATGCTGTGTGTTGTCTAGTTATCTGCACCTTAGGGGATAGGGTGGCCGCGGGGCCTCACCACGCAAGTCCCTCCACGGCAAAGTATCTCTGAACCTGGAACATTTGCATGACAGTCAGAACCTTTCATCATAGCCTGACTGGCCCTCAAAAGGTGATGGTGGACTGAGGTGATTTAAGACATTAAAAAAACAAAAACACTTCTGTTTCTATTATGATGAATATGCTTCCCTATTCTCAACCCTTTTCCCTAGTAGTTTCTCAAGCAAAAGTATGTGGATTTCTGAGCTATCATCAATAATTTTTGAATTAAGAAATAGTTTTCTCCCAGGAAAAAGCATTCTGGTTTTTCATGGTGGTGGGTATGTAACTCATTCCTGTTTTCTGTTTCAGTATATTTTCTTTGTGTTAAAGAGCTGTTGATGCCTCAGGGAAAATTCATATACAGATCCTATCTAGAAACAATTCCCTTTCTCTGAGTAATATCTTTATTGTGCTAATTTTACAGGTATTTGCATGGCTTCAGTTCAGATTCTTCTCCTACATACTCTAAAGTAAATGGTGGGGCATAATTTTTTTCCTTTTTGGCCTTGTTGAGTTGCACTAAGTAAAGCCAGAAAAAAGGGGAAAAGTGATTTGAACTGATGCTTTTCATGTGAATAGCCTCCATAATAAGGAATAAGCAATGCATCTATTATAAAATATATCCCAGATTTGTTTCTTACTGAACCCCCTCCCTTGCCGTTAGTGGAAACTCTGCCTCCATCCAAGTTAGTTTTCTTAATGAGGCTATTGCCTCTTGTAGTTCTTCCTATTTAAATGTTTCTGATAAAGAAATACAATTTTATCATATAGCTTCATTTAGGAACATTTTCAAATTTGAATGCATGCATATTTCCATACCCTCCAGTGGCTTGTATTTAATTCTTGCTTAGCTTTTTTTTTTTTTTTGGCATGTTTTTCAAGCAAGGGAAAGAAAAGATCAAACCATGTTGCTGCATTGTATAGTGCTTTAATTTCATGCACACGAGGCAAGCATGAGGTCTTTGGTAAAATGCGGTTTTGTAGCTTTCAACCCATATTGTGAAGAGTTGCAGAGATCATTCTTCCTAAAAATGTCAGCTCAGCGCTAAAGCCATTAAAAACAGCAGCAGCAGTAAGCAAACAGATCATTATGATTGTGGCAGTGTTAATCCCAGAGGGTTTTTTTTTTAAAGGAAAAGTATTAATATATATAAAAAACCAAGAATGGTTTTATATAAATCTATTGGGCGATATTCTATTAACAAGTTCCATCAGGGCAAGGATTTCCACTTGTGCAATGGGATATTCTCTCCCCACTCCCCACCCTGCAAACACCCCACACTCACCCTGCTCCAAAGGCTTGGGAGAACCCCTAGAACAGAATTAGGGGGTGCTTGGGGAGGGAAGGGAAGCAAAGGGGGAGAACGTTCTGTTGTGCAAGCAGAAATATTTGCACTGGTGGAACAATAGTCTTAGAACTATGTTGGATTCCACATAATGTCTATATAAATACTAAGGAATAGGTGAAATTCAGCATACCCATCCACAAGTGGTACAGAGAACAGGATCAAAAATGTTCAAGGGTATCAAAATGGTTGGCAAGTGGCTCTTGTATTTCCTTACTAACTGTATTTCCATACTAATGGACAGTTAATATTTCTTCAATGGGCACAAATGTCTAGCTTTGCCCAGCTTCAGCCCCATCCGGCTTGACCCATGACCAGGAATAATGGGAGCTGTAGTTCAAAAACCTGCTCCCTCTTCCCCCTCCCATTACTTCCTGGGTCCTATAACACGTGAAATTTAATTTCTAACTGCAATTGCTGCTCAAACTATAGTTTGCGGTGATGTCTCTGATTTGATCACTATTGCAAAAAAAGAAAGCAGCCAAAAGATGGTGGTTCTCAGGACAGGATCCAAGGTATTTCAAACATTCTGAAATATAACGTTAGTTTAAATTGTGGTGACTTAAAGGGTTGGGGAAAAGGAAAGGAAAATGCATTTAACTCATGAGCAAAGTTTTTTTAAAAAAGAAGAGGGCAAGAACTCATAATGATTGAAAAATGGCCCGAACATAAACAGGGCATTAGGTAGAATTAACAGACTACACCTCCGAGCCATCAAAAATTCCTGGTTGAATAAAAGATGGTTTTCAAAGACTCCAAGATACCTCAAGGCCAACATCTCTCCTGAAGACAGGAGCTGATTGGAGCTGAAGCATTTCCCTTCTCGATGCATTTGAGTGAGCATTTTAAATCTCCAAAGATTGAACTATAAAGAGAAATTAGTTCATTAATAATTCACAGGCTTCAAGAAGGGGAAAAAAATGTCAAAAGCATATGCTCATGAACAAAGCTGATGTTGTCCCCCCACCCTACCCAGTTTGGAATGGAGCAACATGTAGGAATGCCATGCTCAGAAAATTTAATTCAGCATTGTTGTCTCCCTCCCCCCCCCTTTACCCATGTAAGCATTTATTCTGACTTCTTTGCAAGCGCTGAAAGTTCTTCAAATCCCAAATGACTTATGTGAAACATTAAAAGCATGCTATCATCTTCAAGTCTTTAATAAGCTAGGACATTTTCATGGCATAGTTGTTATCCCACAGCTCTTAATTTTTAGTCTGAGAGTTAGACAACATTTCCACAGGCTGCAAAAACAAGTTGTGCCCCTGAATCGGCATGCTGTATAAGTGTGTGTCACATTTTAAACCTGCGAGGAATCTTGATGGAGTCGGTGCTCTCTTTCTACTACTATCAACAGTTTGGGAGCGGGTGTTTGTCATATAACACAATGCCTATCAATGTATCCTGCAGTGCCATTGTGTAAACCCACAGAGCAGAATACCATCCTATACGTTAACAGTGAACGAACTGGCTGCATCCATTTAAAGCACATTACTTCCCTCACAAAAATGCTGGGAACTGTAGCTTCTTCCTCACACAAATAAAATTCCCAGCACCCTTAACAAACTACAGTTCACAGGGTTGTTTTGAGGGGGGCGCGCCATGTGCTTTAAATTGATGGTGTATGCGTGAGTAGCCGTGATTTGAGTGCATGGAGCTTATTGTTTAAACTATGGGATTTGCTCTCTCAAAAGGCAATGATGGCCGCCAATTTGGGTGGCTTTAAAAGAGGATCAGACAAACCCATGGAAGAAAAGGCTACTAGTCACAAAGGTTCTGTTCCACTTCCATTGTCGGCAGCAGTACGCCACTAACTGCCAGTTGCAGGAAAATACAAGTGTGAAGAGTGCTGAAGGCATCTGGTAGGCAAATGTGAGAACAGGATTCTGGGATAAATGGGCCATTCTCCTGATCCAGTAGGGTTCTTCTGGGAAGCCTGCAGCATGATAATGCTACATGACCTTCCCATTTGGAGAGTCCCAAGCTAGACATTATGGGAAGAGAGGGGAAAGAGGCATGGGGCTGCTATTTGGGTGGTACCTGCCTAGTTCCAACCTAAGAACTCCCCTTCCTCTTGAGTAGAAGAAGACCCACGTTTCAACTGGACTCCTTCTGCATCCTTTATCCCTGCTGCTTCTGTACAATAAGAGCACAGCAATTAATAAAGCAGCCCTTGGTTACTAGTTAAATATGCTGTTTACATTTGTTTCTCACTTACCGTACTAATATTCCTTGGAAAGATAATATTACTACTGTGGGAAGGAATCTGATGAGAAAGACTGAAGGGGCTCCTCCCAGCAATCAGGAGATGATTATGAGGATAAAACAAAGAAGCATTTATACTCTTGAAGGGCTGTCCAACTGTCCAGACCCTGTGCTGTTTCCAGAACCCTAACACAGCTGTGATTCCCATGAGAATCTCTACTGACTCATACTACAGGCCACTCCTAAGGTTAATCCCACTGGATAGTACTTGGCCTGCAAATCATTGCTCTGTGAACATAATATATTAAAGTGTGTGCACCCCCCTCAACCCACTGAAAAATAACTTTCCCCTACAATGTGAAGTGGAGAAAATTTTGTGAAGGCCTCATACAAGCCTACATAATAATAAAGTTTTCATTTAGATCTTCTAGGGCCTTTGCTGTGTTCTAAATGGACTGGGACAATCTGAATTTTATTTCTGCACTCTGAAGGTCGGAAACAGGAAATCAAAGTGGACCCAATATTTTGATGTATTTTCAATACATTTGTTTTTATTGTGTTTTTATTCTATTTCATGGCATGAATTTTAATCGTTGCAAGCCTCCTTGACCGGTCAGTAGGCACTAGAAGGGGGTAACTGAAATCGCCATATAAATATAAAGCTAATTTATTGCATGCTCCTCAAAAGGGATTCAAACTGGTTTTGTGGCCAAAGATAACCAGAGACTCAGCTACTAGGAACCAAGTTCAAATTATTAAAAAATTGCCAGCTATTTCTTATTCAGAATGAAGCTCCTCAAAATTTTCAAGATCAGTGGGTGGCAGTCAGCAAAGTTTTACTCAGAGTAGACTCACTGAAATTAGTAGCCCTAACGTACAACGCAATCCTATACACCTGTTTTCAAATGTAAGTCCCATTGAGTTCAATGGGACTTACTCTCAGGTAAGAGAAAGTGGCTATAGGACTGCAGCCTTAGTCATGTTCGTTACCTTCCATGGGACTACTCTGAGTAAATGCCAACTATTGTAAGGGCTCATCCACACTTCCGCTTGTCCCGCGCCTAAAAAGCACAGGTCAGAGCAGTTTTCCGCCTGACCCACACTTTCTATGCACAGAGCTGAGTGGTTTCCCCTTGCCCCACTCCATTCCCAAGGGAGACCTGCTTGTTAGCTCTAGATCAGAACAAACGACAATCCATGGAAAACCCAATTGCTGTTTTATCCGACTGAGAGCTAAAGAGCACTTTTCCCAGGAGAAAGCAGTGGGACAAGAGGAAGTGTGGATAAGCCCTAAGTTTTGTTTTATTTAACCCAAGATTTCAAAGTTGCTGGTGTGCAGCTGCAGAAGTGCATTGGCTTATTCAATGAACCAAATGAATTCAACTGCAGTGCCTTTGGAAAGCCATCCTAGAACCCTACGAAGATTACCACCAGGATAAAAATAAAAATTGACAACAGGCAATACCGTTGTGCAGAGTTCAGCTGAGCAAAGCCACTTTTTATCTCTTACCTAGAAACAACTGAAAAACAAAGCAGCTATTTAAATTTTTAAAAAAATAATGACATCAGTCATGTGGGTAATAAAACATCCTGCTATATAAACCAGAATTGAATCCTTGACCTTCAGATGTCCTTTTCTAAAGGCCCATCATTCATTCTTCAGGAGCAACTATTTGTCTGCTTCTAATTCCATTACTAGAGATAGACTTCACATATTGGCCATTAAGTTAAACAGCTGTTCATTAAGCTGCTGGAAAAGAATAGCAGCCCAGTCTTGTGTTGCTGCTGGCCAAGGGAAGAAATTTCTGGTCCTGGAAAATGAAGTATTGTGTGCTGGGTCCTCACAAAGGACGGAGGGTAACTTTGTTCAGTCCGCATTTTAAAGCAAATCAACCTAATCTGCATTTCCCAGATTTACAGTATATGTGTACTGGATTGCAGTTAGCAGTTGTATTGCATGTGTCTCTATAAAATTCCATGATGCACTTTCTGTTCCAAAAATGAATACAAAATGGTGTAGATTTTGCAGGGAGGGAAAGTGTATTTGGGGAAAGGAAGTACATAGAAAAGCATTCAAAAATTATATATTTGGAGGAAATGCACACAAAACCCAAATTTGGAACAGAAGTGCATACATAATATGTACAATGTTCCTGTGACTTTTGTGTGAAATCTGCAGAAAACAGGACAGAACTGACTTGTGACTGTATGTATGCAACACTCACATGGAACGGAAATAGATTGAACTATCCATCCCTCGTTCCCACTCATTCAAAGCCAGAATTCGCACCAGCATAATGGTTTCAAGGACCTCTGGAAAATATAAATAATTATAATATGTTTATATAATATAATAATTATAATTATAATCAATATAAATGATTATAATTATAATCAATATAAAATGATGGTGTAATTGCTCTATGCCCCATCCACGGATTGTTTCTGTCCACTACGCACAGGAAACAAATTTGTGTTGGGCTGCTTTCAATGCAGCGCCAGCTGAGCACTAGAATACGTAGTAACCATAAGGAGTGTGGTCTTTCTTTCACTAGTAGATTGCCAAAAAAGAAGAAGAAGAAGTACCGTGGTACCTTGGTTCTCAAATGCCTTGGTTCTCAAATGCCTTGGTTCTCAAACTCCGAAAACCCAGAAGTAAGTGTTCCAATTTTCAAATGTTTTTCAAAAGCCGAACATCCGATGCGGCTGTTGGCTATTGTTTCCAGGGCACCTGCACCAATCAGAAGCTGTGCCTTGGTTTCTGAACATTTTGGAAGTCAAAT
This sequence comes from Podarcis filfolensis, assembly GCF_964270895.1. Taxonomy (NCBI): domain Eukaryota; kingdom Metazoa; phylum Chordata; class Lepidosauria; order Squamata; family Lacertidae; genus Podarcis; species Podarcis filfolensis. The sequence goes on from NC_139605.1 coordinate 58,168,923, forward strand.
GGACTTCTGGAACTGCTTAAGTTTGGCGCTTTTGTTTTTTGTGTTGTTGTTTTTGGCCTTATTTATTTTGTGTTTTTGTTTTTGAGGCTTTTTTGATTAGTTTGTTTTTGTGACTGTGTGGAACCCAGTTCAGCTACTGATTGATTGATTGATTGATTGATTGACTGTGTGACTGCGGAAATGGATAAAAGCCTCCCATCCAAACAATGACTATCATCAGTGCAGGTAAGAAAAAAAAATCATCTACAATACTGTCTTATTTATTTTATAGTACAGTACATTGATTGTTGCTTTCATCTTATGGATCAATGTCTCGTTAGATAGTAAAATTTATGCTAAATTGCTGTTTTAGGGGTTGTTTTTAAAAGTCTGAAACGGATTAATTCATTTTGCATTACTTTCAATGGGAAAGCGTGCCTTGGTTTTCGAATGCTTTGGTTTTGGAACAGACTTCCGGAACGGATTAAGGTTGAGAACCAAGGTACCACTGTACTGGAGAGGTGCAGCATACCTGTAGACATCTGCAAATTAAGGGAATGTGTTTCCAGGGTGAGATGAGTGACTTCTAGGCCCCTTCTGAAGGCCAGGACAGTTGATACTGTTGTCATTACTCTAACTCAGAAATAGTTCATAAAGTTTGTTGAACAGAAGCTTTAAAGAAGCTTTGAAGGGAAGTGTGTGTTTGTGTGTGAGAGAGAAAGAGAGACAGACAGACAGACAGACAGACAGACAGACAGAGAACGGATTTTTCAAAACTAACAGTTTTATGAACTTCAAAGGTTTTTAGAAATTAAAATACTGTTGCAATTTTGAAACTGTCTACAAAGAAACACACACACTTCAGTCAGTCCTATTACTTTGTATTACATGACTAGGGCAATATTACTCACTTAATTAACATTGCCGTGATATATACAATATCTCTTTCCTCTGTTCAGTTGAGGGATTTCTAAACAGGGAACAGTTGCACACAGTTTGTCAGTAACAGCCCAACAAATGTAGCAAATCAATTCTAAAGAAAGTTCAAAGAAGTGCACCCCTCCCCTCCACACACAGAGACACACAAGCTCCCATCACAGATGACAAAGAGTTACTAATGAATGTTGGAAGAAAAGGAAGCCTAGAATGGATTTTACACCTGTTCTTCAATACAGTGGTACCTCGGGTTAAGTACTTAATTCGTTCCGGAGGTCCGTTCTTAACCTGAAACTGTTCTTAATCTGAAGCACCACTTTAGCTAATGGGGCCTCCTGCTGCTGCCGCGCCACCAGAGCACGATTTCTGTTCTCATCCTGAAGCAAAGTTCTTAACCCAAAGTATTATTTCTGGGTTAGCGGAGTCTGTAACCTGAAGCGTATGTAACCCGAGGTACTACTGTAAGTTAACCAGCTTTTAGTGGTAAATAAAAATAACAGTGCAATCTTATACATAGCTACTCAGAGAAGTAAGACCAATTAAATACAATGGGGCTGACTTCCAAATAAGTGGGTATAGGATTGCAGCCTACGTTCCCAGAAAGGGGAATTGATTGTAAAACTATGATGGGAATTGTAGTTCTGTAAGAGAAATAGTGGTCCCCTAACCATTCTCAGCACTCTTAACAAACTACAGTTCCCAAGATTCTTTGGGGGAAGTCATAGCTATTTAAAGTGGTATGATACCGCCTCAAATGCACAGTGTAAATGAGGCCTCTGCCTCTCACAAGGTCCAACTGCAATCAGATATTGATTATTCAATAGAATTCCAGCTGCTAAGATATTGGTTGCTTTTTCCTCATAAATAAGTATTGATTTGGCTATATTACAGCTTCTTTCAGTCACTTGGGCTCATTACTTTATTTCCCAACACTTGATTAGGGGATTCTTTTGTTTTCATGGCCTTTGACATGGTATTTATACAAGAAAGCATATCTCAGCACAGACAAAAAAGAGAGCAAAGACAAAAAGAAAGAAAGAAAGAAAGAAAGAAAGAAAGAAAGAAAGAAAGAAAGAAATCATACTTTAAACTCCTATGTTGAATTAACTTTATACCTTATTGTACTTAGATTACATGTTACTTAAGTACATTTATTTACCTGCCAATGTCCTTTCTTTCATTATAAGGGCTAACATTCATTCGTTGTGGATCAGAGAATAGAGAGGAAAGGAAGAGAAACAACAGCAATTGGTTCTGAAAAATTTCTTCCAACTTTTATTGTCAAGAAGGGGTTTCACCACCAAGTGGGTGAAGTTTTGGAATGGTCTTCCTAAAATAGGATTAAATAATTTCATTAAGGTGATTTATATTATATTATATTATATTATATTATATTATATTATATTAATATTATTATATTGCCCACCCTTCACCATAAAGTCCCAGGGCAGGTTGCAACAATTTAAATATAGAATATTAACATCAGTTTAAAACCAATTACAGTCAGAAGAATAGGATGGGTCTGTGGGAGGAGAGAGAGAGAGTGAGTGTTGGAGTAGATGGGTGCATCTTCCACAAAATTATAGGTCAGTGAAGATGGGACATGGGTAGCGCTGTGGGTTAAACCAATGTGCCGCTTGGGCTTGCCAATCAAAAGGTTGGCAGTTCAAATCCCCACAACGGGGTGAGCTTCTGTTGTTCCGTCCTAGCTCCTGCCGACCTAGCAGTTCGAAAGCATGCAGTGCAAGTAGATAAATAGGTACCACTCTGGCAGGAAGTAAACGGGAAGGTAAACGGCATTTCCGTGCGCTGCTCTGGTTTTGCCAGAAGCGGCTTAAGTCATGCTGGCCACATGACCCGGAAAAACTTTCTGCGGAAGCCGACAAACGCCGGCTCCCTCAGCCTGTAAAGCGAGATGAGCGCCGCAACCCCAGAGTCATTCACGACTGGACTTAATTGTCAGGGGTCCCTTTACCTTTACTCTATAGGTCAGTGATAGCCAAACCTGGCCCTCCAGCTGTTTTTGGACTGCAGTGCCCATCATCCCTAGCTAACAGGAGCAGTGGTCAGGGATGATGGGAATTGTCCCAAAACAGCTGGAGTTTGGCCATCACTGCTATAGGTGGAATCCAGTGTGCCACAAAGACAATTGTTCCATAAGTGGAAGGATTTCTATTTGCACAATTGAATGTTCTCTCCTCACCCTATTCCTTGTTTATATTACAGGATTTTAAATTTCTTATTTTAGATTAGTCATTTAACAAAGAAGAAGTAGTGCAAGTGGTATGCATGAGTCAGGTCACTCTACCAGGTGCTGTTTCCCAACCCACCAGCAGTTTCTTCCTCTTTCCTTTCATAAGAGCTACTGAGAGGCTGGAACCATGAAATCCCAGGTGACCCTGCATTTCCAGTGCAAGATGAGGCAGTGGAGAGTGATTCCTGACACCGTGTTCTGGATCTCATTGTGGCTCTCGTATTATTCACAATAACGCACTCAGAGCAGCCTGGTTTGGGGTATCGGCTCCAGAAATGACAAACCATTGCATCAAGCTGTTGCCCTTGTTTCTTCTTTTTCAGTATTTCACATCTCCTAGGTTTCTGCTCACTTTCTAGCAAATTTACATCCCAATTTCCCAACTCTAATACCTCTTTCACAGTCTAACCCAGGGGTAGGCAACCTAAGGTCCGTGGGCCGAATGCCTCCCAATCGCCTTCTTAATACAGCCCGTGGACTGTCCAGGAATCAGCATGTTTTACATGAGTAGAATGTGTCCTTTTATTTAAAATGCATCTCTGGGTTATTTGTGGGGCATAGAAATTCATTCATTATTATTATTTTTCAAAATATAGTCCGGCCCACCACATGGTCTGAGGGATGGTGGACTGGCCCATGGCTGAAAAAGGTTGCTGACTGATTTCCTTTTGACACATCTAGTCCAAGACCTAGTCACCAAAGTCTGGTTTTTAAAAAGTGGGGTTTACCTCCTGAAAGTTAAGCCATCAAATCCTTCAGGCTATGCTTGCAGTGCAGCGTTTGTTTTATCATTCATTATCACTATAAAAAGCAACACTTTTCAAACTAATCTTCAAAGATTGAGATTTTTTAAAAAATATATAAAGCGGTATAGAAACAAAATGAACAACAATAATAAATGAAATTAATGTACTTACATAGTGCTCCTTTTCAGTAGGGGTATTTATATTTGTGTGTGTGTGTTTTAAATCCCAAAACATTCTCTAAAACAATCCTAATCAGGGGAAGAGCAAAATATTTCCACATAGGAGTTTGCATGAGGAATAAGTAGTTACTTCCTACTACTTTTGCTAAACTCTATGCTTATTCATGTATATTTATTTATTTTAAAAATACTTCTACACCACAATTTTATATTTTAAAAAAACCAAAGCTGTTACACACACAAACTGAAAAAAGCACATAAGAATTTAAAATGGATCACCAGATATCCATTACAGAAATTGTTTTTCTTAATGGTCTACAAAACATGAGTCTGGCACCAAAGCAAAGTTTTCAGCAACTGTTTAAAGATGATAGAAGGTGCGTGCTGAATCTCTATTGAAAGAACACTCCCCAGGACTGGAACAACGACACTAAAGGCTCCGTTTCATGTTGATGTCACATAATCTCACTAATTGCAAAATTTGAAAAATTGGGCTACCTGCAAATCTTCCTGAAGCTGGGACATTTACACCACTTGACAGCAAAGGGAGAGCTCAGTCGGTAATTTGTGAGACTCTTAATCAGGGGTCAGCAAACTTTTTCAGCAGGGGGCCAGTCCACTGTCCCTCAGACCTTGTGGGGGGCTGGACTATATTTTGGGGGGGGGGAATGAACGAATTCCTATGCCCCACAAATAACCCAGAGATGCATTTTAAATAAAAGTACACATTCTACTCATGTAAAAACACGCTGATTACCGGACCGTCCGCGGGCCAGATTGAGAAGGCGACTGGGCCAGATCCAGCCCCCAGGCCTTAGTTTGCCTACCCATGCTCTTAATCTTATGGTCATGGGTCTGAGCCCCACATTGGGCAAAATATTCCTGCCTTGCAGGGGCCTGGACTAGATTACCCTCACAAACCCTTCCAACTTTACAATTCTATGATTCAAAGCAGGGAGGCTGGTAGTTCATCCACTTAAGTTTCTTTTTGGTTGTATCTTGATTTGGGACCTTCATGAGGATTTGAAGCATGGCAGCAGCACATCTGGAATCTGGAGAACCAATATTTATTGATTTGACTAAACAGCCGTAATTTCTAAGGTGATGAAGATGACAGAAAAAGAGTGCATGACAGCCCAGAGACATTCTGAGGTGCAGAGCCCCCCTGTGGCTAGCTGAAGTGTTATAGCTTTGAACTTTTACACAGTGCCTAGAATTTTCTATGCACTTGAGAGAAAATACATAGCTGTCATTGTCTCATGCAAAAATAATAATTAAGGAAGAATAGTAGCTCTCGGCATGCAAAAACTGAGAGCTAGAAACATTTTAAAACTGAAGCATATGGGTTTTGTTTTAATAAAATGAGCTTTCATAATACGTTTTGAGCAACAGTGCCAAGCACTGTTTGACCTGGGTGGGGGTCTTTTCTTTCATTAAATTGTCATTTACCCCTTTTTTGTATTAATTCAGCCAAATCACTAGCATGCTAACTAAACCAAAAGCAAACAGGCTGAAAAGATGTTAGTTTTCCTTGCCTTGCCATAGGATATTGTTTCAAACTTTTCTTTCAGATCGTTTTAGGCAGGACATTCTTCAGCTGTGCTCTTGGCACTAGTAGCTTGTTGGCATGTCATCTCATGAGGTAGATTCCTCCCCAACTTTACACATAAGGGAATTTACATGTGCAACTCCTATTAGTGCTGACATGCTTCTGAGTTAGCAAATGTTTATGTTACTCCCTGACTCACTGTTCCTTATGCAAGGGGGAGGGGTGGATGGATGGAACGTAATCTATCCCCTGCCCTCCAAAAATTGGCTCTGGGGACATTAGGAGAATCCCCCAGAACAGCATGAGTAGAGAGGAGACGGGAGATTCTCCACTGAGCAACCAGAAATGGTTTCACTGGTGGAACATCTGTAACAGTGCTGTGTTGAATTCCTCCCGATGTTACAATATAGTTCATTAGGCCCTGTTATGATAATTATGGGTTCATTTTTTCTCTCTTTATAAGTGGAAATATATAAAAGTGTCCCAAGATCCACATGCTAAAGTAAAATATGTTTGAATCACTGGGATTGGCTTGTCTACAGTAAGGTGGGAAACCTCAGGGTTGGGCGACCAATGCTGTCCTCCAGGCCTCTCTATTCAGTCCTCAAAACTCTCCCTAAGTCACATAAGTCTCACCTCTAACCAGCCTCGCTCCAGGCCCTCCTTAAATGCTTTGGCCTGGATGAAACACATCATTGAAGATAATGTGTCTTGCTGAAAGAGAGAGAGAGAGAGAGAGAGAGAGAGAGAGAGAGAGAGAGAGAGAGAGAGATTAAAAACCTCTGGCTTTTATATAGCTGGAATACCATACGCTCCAACATTTCTCCAATGAAAATAGGGGCGTTCCAAACAACAACAACAACAACATAAATCCCACCCATCTGACTGGGTTGCTCCAGTACTCTGGGCAACTTGCAACATAAGAAAACATTAAACATTATAAAACATTATAAAACTTCCCTATACAGGGCTGCCTTCTGATGTCGTCTAAAGATTGTAAAGTTACTTATCTCGTTGGCTTGGGGGGGTCACATAACTCCATACCCTCCAATATTTATCAAAAGAAAATAAGGACTTCCTATTCAATATTAGTAGTAGTAGTAGTAATAGTAATAGTAGTATGTCACCCATTAAACATTAACAAACATCCCTATACAGGGCTACTTTCAGGTGTCTTCAAAAGGTTGTATAGTTACTTATCTCCTTGGTTTGGGGGTCACATAACTCCATAACCTCCAACATTTCTCCTAAGGAAAAGTGGGGCGTTCAGGGATCAAATCAGAAAGCGGGACGGCTTCTGTAAATATGGGACTGTTCCTGGAAAATAGGGACACATGGAGTGTCTAGAACACAATATACAAAGGTAAGACACACACTTTGGCCTCTGGCCCCACCCAACACTGGGATGCGGCCCCTGGAAGGTTGCCATGCAAGAATGAGGCCCTCGGATGAAAAAAATGTTCTCAACCAATGTTGTACAGTCAATGTAAATTCCAGCAAAGAGAGGCTCTTGGTAATTCTAGGATGCCTGGAGCCAACTGAGCTTGCTTCTTGCCCAGTTCTGAACAGATCCAAACATTTGGGAATGTTTACAGGCCAGTTTTAAAGTCAGGAAACGGACCATGATAAATGCACACATATTTTGTGACCAATGTTAAATGGTTTGTGGTGATTTTTGGGGCATAAGATTTCCAAAAGGAATGTGGTAAATATAATAAGTGGGAAAGTAGAATATTCTATTATGATGTCAAGTGTATTAGGAATTGTGGATGATTTCCAATTTGTTCACTAGGAATTAGTCTTGTATTTAGTATTCAGAGCTAAATTTGCAAACACTTTGTCTATTGAAGAATGGTTAAGAACAATATGAGTCTCATTAAACTAACACATTATGTTAAATTAAGGGAAGAGATGTGGAAAAAGAGTTTATTGATTGAAAAGAAGAATCAGCTTATCGCCTTTTGAAGAAGGTATAATGGATCTTTCAATTCAGGGTTTTTTTTGTACTCAAACATTATCAGTTATTTTATTAATAGCATGTGCTAATTGTCAGAGAGTTTAAATTTAATACTCTCTGTCAAATTCTATATGAGGAATTTGTATATTATGAGCCTGAATGGGAAAAAATAAACACTGGTCACAAAAAGATGTGCACACATTTAAATGAATTAGCACACTAACAAAAGACCATCTTTTCTCCTGAGAAATGTTGTAAATCTTGAGCCGTGAGACAAAAGCACCTGAATTTGTTTTCCACTTCAGATTCTGTCTGTGGGTAGATTTATTCTAGATCGAATTTCACAGTAAGACTGATTACTTCTGACTTGCTCTCCTTTTGATGGTGTTTTCACATACATGTGTATTGTAGAGCATGTACTTCCTCTTAAGTTTAAACCTCCTTTCGTGGAGACACCAAAAATGGCCTCTGCAATCTCTTGAAAAACCAGGATGTTCCATTTTTCCTGGGGCCCCTGGCAGGTATGCAGATGCTCTACCACTGGGAGCTATTACTCCCAAATAAGTGGGTATAGGATTGCAGCAGAAATGGATTTAACGGTGGGCCACAAATACCAAAGAAGACTGAATATATGCAGACCTAAAGGCTAGAGGGGCAGGAGGTAAGCACAGGGCAACACACTGGTTGCTCATCATTTGACTATGGCTTTGACTATGGCTGCATCCAGACCAGATGATTTTAGGGTTCACTCCCCCCCCCCATTTCTTTTTTGTGCTATCCTTCTCTCCACCTAAACACAGCTTCTCCTCTGCTTGCATAGTAATGAAATGAGGGTGATTCTCACCTAGTCAAGCAGATAGCAAACACGTTTTGCAGCAATTATACATAACCTGTATCTCAAACTTGCTTCCTGTCCCTGTGGTTAAACTTAAGAATAGTCCATTTGATTAAAGAAACATTGGTCATACTTTATATTACATGCCTGGTGTAAGGATTTAATTTTGACTTAATACGTTATTGATTTTTGCAGCTGTGTCAGGACAATATTCTATGCAGAACTGGAATTGTCAACAGGATATTGTTTAGTGACTCTGACATCATGCATTCGGTTACATATTTTCACACATTCCATATCCTTCACTTTAAAAGAAATAGAATAGTTACAGCAAAATGAAGCTGGAAGGGGAAACTGCTCTGTGCTCTCACAAGCCCAGAGCACTGTACTGCATCACATCAAGAATGTGAAGAAATTTGACCCGTCACAAATTTTCTTGTTTGGCATGTCTAGAAATCACGTAAGTTGCCCAAATTCTTTCAGAAGATAGGGGAATGAGCCACCATTATCTGAAAATATATACAATTATGACATGCTTGGCATTTCCACTGGTTGAGATCATGATTAGCAAAGCTTCAACCTATACAGTGTGTGGCAAAAAAAATAATAATTCTTTTTTCCGATTACTACATTCATTTATCCCTGTGTAAAAGAGGAGTTTCAAGAAGTGAAGTTTCTTTTTGAAAAGCCTTGGAAGCTGAAGCAGGTTATCCAAAAGCCAATGGATTTCTGAATTCCTTGTGTTGTTATTAGGTAATGGGTGTTGCTGTTGTTGTTGTTCCTAAATCACAGCTAATTCTACCTTGCAGTTATACCCTCTTCCCATCTGGACCTGTGTTTTCATGTCATCATTTTTTGATGCTGTGAAGACTACTTGAGCGATGACAACGTCAAAGAGCTAAGGAGAGGTGATAGGAGATGGTGAAGATATGAAGCTTTCCCCTCCCTCAAAAAAGTCTGTAATAGCACAAATAGAGAGCGATATTATTTATAAACATTTGAAAGGTAAATGGATCTGAGTTCATGCAAGCTGTGTTTGAAAGTTTTCCCCGGTGTGAAAATCCCTAGGTCTGTCCCTGTGTTCAAAGCTTTCTGTTAGCTTACACTAGTCCTCCTTCAATTACGCTTTCATGCAAAGAACTCTATAAGCCCAGGAGCAGTTATGATGATGCCGACATGGGAATCTGGCAACCCTATGAATACCTTGTTTGTCTCGTTTTACAGTTATATTTGGAGATAGGCCCAGGAGGCAAAATTCCCATCCATTATTCATTCATTATTCCAACTGCAGTGGCACCTAAGGACCCCAAGCAGGCCTCAGGGCCTCATGAGAGCAGGCAGCGTGAAGATGAAGTACACAAAGGCACACCCTGCCCCAGAGAAAACATAATCTAATATTTAAGGAAATGCATCAAGCAAATAAAGAAACAGGGAGCTTGCAAAGTGGAGGGGGGAGGAGAGAGGGGACGAGGAGGACAAACAGGCAGTGTGGGTTAAGACAGCAGGATGTGAATCTGCACAGATACACAAGCTCGAAAAAGGACTATATTAGACTCTGCTGTCATTCTAAAATTCCTTTCCAGTTAAGGAACACAAAACAAAGCTTGTAAACATCCCTGGTACAGCAGATCAAATAGAGCTGCGGTTCCCAACCTGGTGCCTGTGGGTGCCATAGAGCCCTCAGATACCCCTTTGGCCTCCTTTCTCCCCAAACTGTATTTTATTTTAGTTTGAACTGAGGTTTTAGGACTTAAAAAAAAACAACCCCACACCACACCATTGGCAGAGCTGGGCTGGCAGGAAAGCCGAGCTTATTGTAGGTATCCCACTCTCTTCTAACTGCAGAATGTCTCTGGGCCCACTTTCTTATCATAGGAAAAGAAAGAAGGGGTCAGAAGCCCTCTAAAACTCTTCAGAAATGGAAAGGAAGAGGCCCTGCTGCTGCCTGGTAAATTCAGGGGACAAGGGTTGTTTTGCCTATTGCGCGGGTGTACAATAGAAGGCTAAGTGTTTTCTTAGATTTGTGTGTGTGTGTGTGTGTGTGTGTGTGTGTGTGTGTGTGTGTTGGGCCTTTTCTTTGGGAAGGAGTATTGCCTGGGTTTTGCTTTTTGTGAGGTGTGGGTGTCATGCCTGTGGTTTTCTTTTGGGTGGAGTAGGGAGTACTCCCAGATGATGAACCTTCAGCAGTAGTATATCTCCATCTGGAGCAGGTCATTTACCATAAGTACCTCCATCATTCAGCTTCAGTTTGCTGGCTGTCATCCAGCCCAATGCTGCTTCGTGGGATTGACTCAGCACAAAGACAGCTACATCTGTCTCAGATGATATAGAAGGACAGAGCTGGGGGTCCTCCACATACTGATGGCGGCTAGGTGCAAACCTCCTGGTGACCACACCCAGAGATTCATATAGATGTCCAATAGCACTGTGAATGGAAGGGAATTCCGGGGGCCTCTAGAGTGCAACTGCCGGGGGGCTGAGCAGGAGTCTCCCAATGCCTGTTTCTGGAAGCAACCCTGCAGGTAGGAGCAGAGCCATCATATCGCTCTGTCTCCAGCTCCTTGGCAATTGGATCCCATGGCCAGATCTATCTCTCCCCCAACCCCCATGTGCGAACTCTGACAAGTGATTGGGACCGCCTGTTAATGACCCGATATCTTTATGTCATGTTCACATATCAAAGTTGGCCAGCAGAGGTGGAGGGAAATAGTGACCAAGTAGGATCACTCTTCGCCGATCAGCTGATGGGCAGGGGATTCACTGTCCCCACTTCATAAGGTGATGCCACCTGATTGACAGGTGAGCATATTAAAATGGTTCCAAACTGGAACCCCCTGGTGTGCCAAGATTGGTCCATGAACTAGAGGTTCCTCACCCCTGCCATAGTTAATGGTATCAGAAGCCACTGAAAGATCTCAGAGAGAATTAACAGAGTCACACTCCTCCCAACTCTCTCCCAATGCAGGTTATTAATAAGAGTGTCCAAAGCTATGTTGGTGCCAAAGCAAGCCTGAAACAGCTTCTCCCAAGCTTGCCAAAACTCTCTCAAGAACCTGGCCCAAGCAGTGGCTATTGACAATCAGGAAGCAGTTCTCAGGGTTAGACTTCAGGGTCCATGGTGCGTTTCATGAAGGAAAGAGAGCACCACCACCTCATTTAAGATAGCTGGAACAATCCATCTGGTCTTCTGTGTTCACATTCAATCTCTGCTCAATGGAAACTTCAGCCCAGGTTGAAAATATAATCATTTCTGTCCAAATCAATAATGCTGATGATTTTAAAACACACACACACACAAAAACCACACGTCTGCATTATTTCCAGGGAAGGCATTCAGTGCCTGAATTTGACTTTAGTGGGCAAATCTATAAAATCCAAACAGAGGATTTTTATTCTTCTAAGTGTTTTGGGGAATGGGCTCAAATGTGGAAGTGCCGATATTAAAATTTTTTGTTACAAGAAGCATGGTGGCAAAATAAAAACTGATTTTACATGGCAGCTGAAGGATGCTGATCTGAAATGTATTGGGACAATTATATTTTACAGTTTTCCTAAATAGGGGGAAAGTTGCCTGGCTTTACTTCCCCCACCATTCAGGCCCTTTAATTAAAGCAGTATCACGGATTGCCTGCATTGTAATAAAACTCCACTGCATATCCAGGTACCAAGGGATTTATTAACTTGTACTTAGCTCTAGCAATCAGCAGCCGTGGTTAGATGTGCCTGTTGATGATGACATCATCGTTTTTGGCAGCTCCTTTCTATGAGTGTTGAGTGAGGTAATGTCCCCGGTATTAAAACTGACAGCATGATTAATAATGATGGATTCACCGACTTTGTGTGTGAATGATCGAAATTGGTAGTCTATTCCTTCCACCTGGGATTACTTAGGGATCATCAAAATATTAACTTGGTCATCAGTGGACCCTACACAAACAGGGTATGTTAGGAGGCATAGTTTATGTATACACAAAGTGCAAGTGGATTCCTAGGGAAGATGTTTTTGTGCAAATCATAACACTGTGTAGATGCCAGCAAACCACTGTGATTTTTAGTGGACAGTTGCATTGGCTACTGCAGGCTACCAAAGGCCTCTGCACCACATAAAGCAGCCCTGCTCATGCCCTCTTAGCTCTCTTGCCCTTGTGGTGGTAGCTGAAGGAGTCCATACCAAGGAGCAGTGGGTTGATGCTACTTGACCCTGTGATCTGCCCATGATTTCAGCCCTGGGTAGATGGCTTAGCCCCAGAAGGCTCCATGGAAGCATGCATCTGAATCAGTGGGCTTGTGCTAATATATTTACTTTTCTTTAAATATCTATATCCCACCTCAGTCTTGATCCAGGAGACAACATACTTAGGATACAATAAAAGGGCACGCACAAAGGATTAAATCCAAAGTAATAAAAACGGTGGTGACAGCAGGACACAAAACATAATGCACTGAAAGTCATTTCAAATAAGCAACAGAAAACATACTCCAGAGATTCTAAATCCCATTAAGTGTTTTCAAAGGGAAAGTGCCTTTAAAAGGAGGGTGCTGATGAACAGCTAGAAAAAGGTGAGTGTAATAAGAGCTTGTCTGCATCAGACTAAAGGCTCATGGAGTTCACAGTGGCCGAACCAGGTGTTTGTGGGTAGCCCAGAAGCAGGACCTGAGGGCAACAGCACTCTTTGCTTGTGATTCCCAACAATTGGTATTCAGTACATAGCCAGCATGACTGGTAGACCTCAGTAGCCTCATTGCCAACTCATGGCACCACAATTGAAACACCCCTTTCTCTCATTGTCACCCACTTCACTTTGAGCCTCTGGAGAATATATCAATAATCAGGCAAGTTCAAATCGGGTAGGTATCCAGATGCAGCTATTTGGGGCTCCGTAGGTCAATATTAAGGGACGCGGGTGGCGCTGTGGGTTAAACCACAGAGCCTAGGACTTGCCGATCAGAAGGTCAGTGGTTCAAATCCCCACGACGGGGTGAGCTCCCGTTGCTTGGTCCCTGCTCCTGCCAACCTAGCAGTTCAAAAGCACACCAGAGCAAGTAGATAAATAGGTACCGCTCCGGTGGGAAGGTAAACGGCGTTTCTGTGCGCTGCTCTGGTTCGCCAGAAGCGGCTTAGTCATGCTGGCCACATGACCCGGAAGCTGTACGCCGGCTCCCTCAGCCAATAAAACGAGATGAGCGCCGCAACCCCAGAATCGGCCACGACTGGACCTAATGGTCAGGGGTCCCTTTACCTTTAGGTCAATATTAGCATTTTTAATTGTTCCTTAAGCTGGAAGCTGACACTTCCAATTGAGTACTGGCTCTTAAGTATGAACATCTAGGAGCAGGCTCACGCCTGAGTTTAAAATTTACAAAGCTAAACACTTCTTGATGGATAAACTGAGCGAGTGACAAAATAATCAAACTACCAGCTTGAATAAAGATTGACTCAACCTACACCAGTCCATGTGCTCATGTGAATTGGCCGCCACACAGCTCCAGTTGACCCCATGCTCCATCTCCTTGTGTTTCTGAGCAAAGAGGTCTTGTCTCAACCAAGCTGAAGAAATGGAAATCTGAAATCATGAGGGGAAGGAATGAGCAAACCTTGGGTCATTGTTTAATTTGCTAAAAGAACAACCCCACCTAAGATTCCTTCTGTCATCTGCCAATGATGACAAAACAGTGAAAGATAAAGACAAATATGCCTCAAAGATGGAGCACAGCTGTTGTAAAAGCAGCAAAAAAAAAAGGCCAAAAGGAGCTACGTTAATAAGAGCAATATGCTTGCTGTACACTCAGCCTAGTGCTACTGAGTCCAGCATTCCACACTTATTTCTTTGCCAGCTTTGTCCTTGAAAATACCTAACAACAATAATACATTGTCCTCTTAAAGCCTCTTACAGCCAAGGGTATCAAAGCAGTTTGTAATCACTACTGGATTAAGTTGCATAGCAGCACAGATGAAGGATTATGGAAACCAAACAGCCAAAAGAGGGAGATCACCATCCATGGTTTTTCTGAGAATGTTTCTGGAGACATGTCAAATTATTTCTCTCATTCATTAGTCTTCTCCATCAGTTAATTCCTAATGTGCTCTCTATTTTCCCATTGACTTCAGCAATGTGGAATTAAGTACTTGTTTAGCAATGCACTCTGGCCAAATATCTGATGACTGTAATCTAAGGGTGTAGTCCTTGTCTTATTATCCTATTACCATGCACATTATTCTAGGTGCAATCCTTCTTTCCAGACTTTCCAAATAGTACCCTATGAGCAAACTCCCATTTGTTGGCCTACAAATGATGCTAGTGTAAAAAAACATACAAAAAAAAAAAACCCCAAGCCCAAAATCTCACATCTCTCACAAGATATTAAGCTTTTCCTATACACAACAGCAGCAGCAAGAATTTTATTAGCACAGAAGTGGAAACGAGGAATTACCGACAAAGGAAGAATGGCAATTGAAGCTAATGGAGTATGCGGAACTGGCCAAAATGACAGGAAGAATCCGAGAACAGCGGGACCAAAAGTTCATCAAGGACTGGACCAAATTTGTAAATTATTTGAAAGAGAATTGTATTCAGTCAAATACGCTGGTAGGATTGCAAGAAGCTTTGTAAGGAAAAGTACAAAAACCACTGCAGATAAGAATAAGAATGTATGATGTTTTAATGTTTTTGATTTTAAAGCAATGGTTAAATAGTGAAAATGCAGAAATCTGAAATGAAAGATAGAAAATCATAAGGAAGGTTTGAAGGAATTCAGGGCCCTAAAAAGCCAAAATGTATAATATAAGAGGAGATATTGCAATGGAAAGTATTATTGTAAAACTAATAAAAATGATATGGGGGAAAAAATCTCACATCTCTGAACTGCATCAGCAAGGAAGTTGATAGCTAAGGGCAGCCCTCTCAAAGCTGTTGACCTCCAGTGCCCATCAACCCCAGTCAGCAAGGTCAAGAGTTAGGAATTTGTGAAGTTGTGGTCCAAAAACATCTGGAAGGCACCATGTTGGGTAAAGCTGGTTTTCAGGGAATAATGAATACTATTCCCATTTAATGTTGTGACCTACACTTCAGTGTAATAAAGCCGTGATCACTCCTGCTCTGTATTAAAATATTTGCATATGCAGGTATTTGGTAACCGTTGCCTACTTCCCACTGCCAAGCAAACTATTAAATGTAAAGGTAAAGGTAAAGGTAAAGGGACCCCTGACCATTAGGTCCAGTCGTGACCGACTCTGGGGTTGTGGCGCTCATCTCGCTTTATTGGCCGAGGGAGCCGGCGTACAGCTTCCGGGTCATGTGGCCAGCATGACTAAGCCGTTTCTGGCGAACCAGAGCAGCGCACGGAAACGCCGTTTACCTTCCCCCTGGAGCGGTACCTATTTATCTACTTGCACTTTAGCGTGCTTTCGAACTGCTAGGTTGGCAGGAGCAGGGACTGGGCAATGGGAGCTCACCCCGTCGCGGGGATTCGAACCACTGACCTTCTGATCGGCAAGTCCTAGGCTCTGTGGTTTAACCCACAGTGCCACCCACGTCCATTAAATGTACACAAACACAAATTAAATGTACATTCATTCCTGGCGTGCTCTGGTCCATGGGGTCACAAAGAGTCGGACACCACTAAACGACTAAACAACAACAACAACATTCATTCCGCCTCTTGTCTGTCCACTCACCGGCAGAAGCTGCCAATCGCCTGCCCAATTATCGCAGCGTCAGTCAATCACCAGCCATTGCAACCTATAATACATCCAATAGCCACTGACAGCCACAGCAGCAACCAATCAAATGTCCACCCTATGCACTACCCATGTATAAGTTGACCCCCACTTTTTAACATGATTTTTAAAGAAAAAACCCAGTCTTATACACAGAAAAGTACAGTATTCACAACTGTCCCACCTCCTCCCATATCTGCTATAGTGGCTGTGCTGGACAGGCTTCATAACAACAGCTGAAGTCAGAGCATTCCTACCAGGGCTGACTTTCTGGCAGCCCAATCAGTCACATGCTTTTTCTGCTTAGTTGCCATTCTATAGTGCTGGATTGGGATTGCCTGAGCGGGGCAGAGAGGTGATTGGTCAGAGAGCAGGAGATTGACAGCTATGCCTCCATATATTCAAGTAAGTATAAAATTGTGGGTCAGGAAAAGGTCTGTGGCTTTAAGACTGTGAGGATGATTAAACAAAAACAAAAACTTCTTGCCATTTTTAGTGGGAGGGCTGTGCCCCAGTAGCTCCATATCAGCAGGGTGCAAAGTTGGATCTCTGAGTTTAGTGTGCCATTCCAATCTAGCCCAAAGACATTTGGCTAAAAACATCTTTGTTTTTAATGATATGTGTTTAGTAGCGTTCTTTTGGGGGGGTCATATTTATTGCTAAACATACCTACCCTGGTAGACTGAGGATGCTGTGCATTTGCTAGCAGTCTGGTATCTACTTCTGGACTGGGTACCACGTTAGCAGGATAGTGCTGAGTGATGTTTTCTGGAGCTGGACTAAAGCAGCTAGAACCCTGACCCACACAATGAAGCTACAATCCTAACCCCACTCAACCTGGGAGTAAGTCTCAGGTCTGATTCCACACTTGCTTTTCCTCTGTGCTTTCCAGGCATGTTCCACACTTTGAATCTCCATCTCAGAGTGCTTTTTTTTTTGCTTGAGCTTTTATGCACTTTCCTCATGAAAACCAATTATTTAAAGCTGAACTGGATCTAGCGCCAATCTACAGAAAAACCTGAATTGCCATTTGTTGTGCTTCAGCTTTAAGAGCAGGTTTTCATGAGGAAAACTCTGGACAAGGCATGAGGACCTGTGCCTTGAAAGAGTAGAATGAAAGGTCAATGTGGAGATGCCCTCGCTGAATTCAGTGGAACTTACTTTTGAGTAGATATTGTCAGGCCCGCAGTCTCAGTCCCCACAGCTGGAGCCACAGAGGTAAAGTGGGCAGGGCAACATCTGTGACTTTTATCCTACAATAGGCTGAACTCTAGCCACATGCAAGTCAGAGATTTCTACATACACATGCTTCATATACACATCTCTCCATACTACACCTTGGCAAGTATGAGAATGATCAAAGTTCAGGGATGCATTTCAAATGGGCAAAAGCACTCAACCCAGGCACAGAGAAAGACTTGTGAGGACTTAGGGGGAGAGAGAGTATGGCCCATAGAGAATCCCCCAGGCTTGAAGATCCCCACTGTCCCCATCAGCATTTTGTTATTGATCTGATGTTCCTATTTCTAGCACTGAGACTTAATTCTCTGCTACCTTGCAGTAAATGAGTGAGCAGCAAAGCCAAGCCTTCTGCCAGGCACCAATTTATAGAACGAGAAATAAAAGAAGATGTAATCAGCATGAGCCATCAAGAATTATAACAAAGGTGAGACATTTCTCGACATCACACACTGACTTCATTGCATTCAATGCTGCTGGGCCAGGGGATGTTTCCTGTGCTCCCAAAACCACAAATTAAATGTACAGTACATTCATTCTGTGTGTGGGGGGAAAATGAAATTTTTTCTTCCTTCCTGTTGGAAAACTCTTTGGCAGTAATGCTTGGATTGTTTTCTTTGTAAATTACATTTTTGCTGTTTTCAAGATGTTTTCCTGACTTTCTTGAAATTTGACCCACTTAACGAGTAATGTAGACCTTGTTTCCATGTTCAGGGGGGAGGGGGATCTCTCCCAGGGCTGCTTGAGAGTAATGATTAAAACTTCCATGTGTGCAGCAAAGTCAGCCACTTTTGCAGAGAGCAGAAAATAACCTCTCATAACCGAAGGACATTTCTCTCACCATTGGATAAACAATGTGAAATCAGGGGCAGCCAGTCCTCGTCTCGAGTCCAGAACTAACACCTGATTTTCATATTCACTGAAGAAAGCCATCTGATCACAGGTGAGGCCCTGATCCAGTGTTTAATAATATCGTTTAGCAGGAAACTCAAATGGTAGAGCAGGTATGTGTTCCTTGCGCTGGCATCATACTGCTTACTCCTTATGAGCACATGTGCACAAACACTCTTGCTCATTCCCCTTGGATACTCCTTGGTCCAACAGTAATATATGCACAGTTCCTACCCATTGCAATGGAGAAAAGGCAGAGAAACAAAGGAGACCAAGAGGTATTCATATTTATACATGCTATTTTGTGAACTTCTTGTTTTTATTTTGTTAATCACAGCCTAATGTTGGAGGGGGCGACGTAGCATGAAAAGAGCTGTAGTAGCACACAGCACAGCATAGTACTGGAGAGGCCTGTAGCCTGCTGAAGTAACCCTCTCCTCAGCAGACCATTCAGCCTTGTCCTTCTTTGCATTACCTGTACTACAGTGACCACTTTATCTGCATCCTAGTCCTGAAATGTCAGCACAAAACATTTTAATAGTAAACAGGTGCCTTTTGAAAAGAATGCTTCATCTTCATGGTGTTGCAAAATCTAAGTTATGTGGTGTGGTTATGTCTCAAAGTTGGATACTGCCCCTCTCCTCGGCTTAGCATTATACATGCATCATTATCACCGCCATCACTATCATAATCACAATTGGTGATATCTAACATTAGCCAAACTCAGCATATACTCAATTGGTGTATTCCAACGTAGCACTAAGTCTCTTGTTCTGTCAACGCAATTATTCCTTCTTGGGCAATGGAATGTTCTCTCCCTCTCCCTCTGCTTCCCCTCTGCACTTCTTAAATTGCTTCTAGGAGTCTCTCTCCCCCCCAACCCTCTGGAGCAAATATCAGGAGGTTGTGGTGCACACAGAGGGGGGTGAGAGGGGCGGAATACCATTGTGCAAGCGGAAATCCTTGGTAGTTGAATACTGCCCATTCAGTTTACTCTGAGTATACCATGAATCAGATTCTTGGGTCAAGGCCTCAGCTGCGATCAGAGGACTTCCTTCAGTAAATATGAAAATCAGGTGTTAGTTTTGAACTCCTAACAAAAAGGCACAGAGGCCTAATGAGGGCTGATTGCCACTGATGTCACACTGTTTATCCATTGGGATATTATATACAATGGATCTACTCTCAATATTACTTAGATGGACAACACCCAATATCTCTAGCATGCATATAGTGTCTTAGAATATTCCAAGTGCTTCATGTAAATGTCTTGAAAAGGAAATACATATATAAAGAATACTAAGCATTTAGGTAGAGCACTGCAATTACTCAAAGTTTTTATTAGTGGTGGGCCAGTTTCCTCTGGCTCACCTCATAAGGAAATCCATTTTCCTGAGTGTTCTTGAAGAATTCTCAGGGTAAACTCAAGGACTTTCCAAGAAAGTTGGCTTGTCCAATGTAAGGGCAAGCCAACTCTCCCACTTCAGTTATTATTTTGTTGCCTTTATACTTAAACTTCCTTCAATGAATGAAGAGAGTGGTTTAACCTCCCCTGTAAAATAATGACTTGCCCAGAGCCATGCCGTGAGTTTCAGAGCTGAGCAGAATTGGTTTGTTTGTATTCAATATTTGTATACTGCCCAATAACAAAAGTTCTCTGGGTAAATCCAAGAAACACTACACACAAAATAACAACTGGTTTGAAGACTGAGTTTCCAACTGTCAGTCCTCCACTCAGTTTCTGAACAATATGGACTCCTTGAGGAAGAATCTGATTTTAAGGCTGAGCTATTTCCAACTTGCCAATACCACACTGGAGTTCTGCCAGCAGGGCTGTAGAGGAGCAGGACTGAGGCCCGGAGGGAGACGTAGCAGCTTTTTCACATTGTGGCAACTGCAACAGCCTCTCCCTGCTCCTTTGTACTTGTAGCTTACCACTGCCTCCTCCACTTCTGTTCCTGCTTCCCACCTGCCCAGCTGCTGCAGTGTTGCCACTGCAGAATGCCACACTGACTGTAGCTACCCATGGTGTTGTAGTCTCTGACAAAACAAAAGAGTGAAATCATGAGAAGCAGCTCTGCCATTTGGGGATCTCAGAAAGAGATTCAGGGCTTGGGCTCTGCTTATCCATATCAAGAGATGCCCATAACTCCAATGGGGGGACAATACAACTCTAGAGAGAGGGGGTGGAGCATTCATGATCACGGAAGGAGCCTACACACTTTTTGGGAGGGGGTGTTGTTCAAATTTCAATTTGCATGTTCAGACCCAGAGACCTCCCCCCTAAATAAAGTCACACTTGACTCAAATTTTAGTTTTGGTTTTTGGCAGAATTTAGGCCACAACTTTATTGATTACAGTAGGTGAGTGGTTGCATAGGCTCTGGTTCGACTAGCTCCCTGCAACCTTGCAGGCAGCGCTGACCCAGGGCACCTGCATAGGTCAGCCAAGGGTGTACACCTGGGTAGGCAAAAAGCCGGGAACAGAATATGTTCACCTCCCAGATGCCCCCCTGGACTCAGGCACGGGCACAACCCCATCTCGGGGGTTGACCAAACCATTGAGTCCCTTGATTCCTTTAACAGAATACCCTTCACATAGGGATGGCGAGAGTGTTCTCCCATCCCTATTACCTGAACCAGTGCCTATTCGCAACCTTACAAGTTGTGACGATTTGCTACAAGGCAGGCGAAACCCAAATGGCAACAACCAATCAGCCAAGTGGGGAAATTCCTGCCGTGTCCCTGTCACAATGACAGACGACACACGACGGCATAGCAAGGTCAATCACAAAATGCCCTAAAAGTAGGGAGAGGTGGGCGGGTGTTCCAAATGCACGAGCCGAAAGAGAAGCTCTGGGTCATGTGCATGGGTATATATAGGTCCCTTGATCCGTTCAGACTGTGCCCCATTGGCCAGATTGAACCCAACATCGAGGGACCCACCAATCAGGTGTTGTGGCTGACCAATCTTACCCACCCACAACACAGGTGGTCAGTCTCCAGGTCTCACCGCAACATGTGCCCTTTTTTAGGAAGGACACGATATATGAATAGAAATAAATAGTGCATATTGATGGTAACCCATATTCTCAGCTAATACTCATGGTTAAGTCAGTCTCCAACCCAACTGCTGGAAGAGCGGGGGGGGGGGAATAAACAAGAGCAAACCTTCATACAGT
Source organism: Podarcis filfolensis (assembly GCF_964270895.1). Lineage (NCBI taxonomy): Eukaryota > Metazoa > Chordata > Lepidosauria > Squamata > Lacertidae > Podarcis > Podarcis filfolensis. Next base: position 58,190,386 of record NC_139605.1, read on the forward strand.
AGGAGAGCATGAGTAAAGCTTCCCATTGCTTTTCTTCTGTCACTGCTGTGGCTTGTTCACAAACTGGCACCAGCACTCCAGACAGAGATGCCTTGCAGGTTACAAGCAAGGACCTTGCACTTCCTGGAGAAAAGCAATTCATCTGGGACAGGATTAAAGCTGTGTTAATGCCAGAGAATGTCTCTGACAGGCAGGCCACCTGTCAGGCAAGCGAGACACATTCTATTTGCTATTCAGATGGAAAGAGAAAGGCAAGCCTTCCAAGTTCTAAAGGCAAAATAGAGAGCTTTCTGCATGTGTGGTTTATGGAAGTGAAGTGGAGAGGCTGGCATTCTGAGGACTTTTCTGAATGAGAACATGGGGAGTTGCACTATATTGGGTCAGGCAGCGGGTGCATCCAGCTCAGTGTTGTCTACACTGGCAGAAGCTCTCCAGGGTTTCAGATAGGGATCCCTCCCTGCCCTGCCTGGAGATACCAGCGATTCAACTTGGGTCCTTCTGCATGCAAAGCTGAGGCTCTATGGCCCTTCCCCAAAAGATGGGAGCCTTTTGCTCCCATCTTTTCAAAGCAGCTGTGGAAAGATTTGGGCAGGGGTTCTGATTTGGCCTGCGAGGCCTTTTCTCCCAAACCATAGCCACCTAACATCACAGCTCCTCAGTATTTGTCAATGCAGTTGCTGTTTCTTTCTATTGTCCACACCCCTTTGCCAATATTTTCACCCCTGAACACTTCCAGCAAGTAAGGCGGCAACCAAGTGTCTGTAGATAACAATCTGGACGTAAAGCATTTTCTGTCATCACACTGGAGAACCTATGGTGGGCAGACATTTGGGGACTTTAGGCCAGTGAGTTACATATAACTCTGTATCAGGAATGGGGAACCTGTGGTACTCCATATGTTACAGGACTGCAGTTTCTCCTATTCTTGGAGAATGGCCATGCAGGCAGGGACTGATGGGAGTTGGAGTCCAAGGGCTTCTGGAAGGTCACCCCTGCTTTGTTCAGTAGGTAACATTCTAGCCACGCAAAACTTAAAGGTGAGTGCAGAACACAACCTCTCCATTCTCCATCTGGACAAGCAAAACTCATTTTCATGGTTCAAGGGCACATTCTACTCAGGCAAAAGCACACAAGGAGTGTGCAGGGTCAATGCAGGTTATGGCTGAAGGAGGGATGTATGTGTCCCGAGAGAGGACTAGAGAGCCTCGTTCAGTTCCTTGGCCTGAAGACTCCAGCCTCTAGAGAACAGGAGTACTGGACTGGCTCCACTGGTACAATTTGCAGTGTGTTGACCTCATTGCTGCCTTGTCTCTCCTGCCTCCCACCTCTCCCTCCCACTAAACAGCAGCAACCTATTTGCCAGAAATTAACGCAGCTGCTCTGCCCCACCAGGTAAGCTGCTTCCTGATATGGGTATTGGAAACCTTGCAAAAGAAGTGGGGTGCTTTTAGGAGGGTACTTCCAGTGCACAAAGAAAAGAAAGACAGTGTTGACACCCCCCTTCCCAGCCCACACAAACAAGTTCCCTTACCTGAAATATTCACAGATGAACACAGATTTAGCAGAGCTCTATTAAAATGTGCAGGTAGTTGTGTCAATAAGAAATGAGTGCTTTCTTATTTCATAATACAGTGACAGTGCCTGAAAGAAGCCAAATCTCACATTTATTTGCAGAGAAGCCTACTAAAGCCAGAATGGGTATACAGATGCTTATTGTCCTTTTTGGTGTCAAATTGCAGAAAAAGCCCCATCAAATGGCAGGTGAGTTTGCCATTATTTCCTGTGGGTGTGTCAAAGAGTTATAAAGTGAGAAACACCTAAAATACTTTCTCCTCCCCCCTCGTACTGTCATGAGAGCACATTGACATATCCTGCAGCATGTTTATTAAAATGCAGCATTGTTCCAGCTTGAATGGCATTTCAATGTAAAAAGAAAAGTAATTTTGTTTGATTTGTACTCTTTTCCCCAATGGCACACAAGAAGGACGTGTGGGCTGAGGATTGCAAGCCTGCTGTTCTGTCTGCTGAAAAATGAATATGCCCCAAGATTTAGTTTCCTGAGATGAAGGGAAGCAAATGATGTGTGCTACTGGCAGGATAGCAGCACATGGGGTAGGGAGAAGGTAACTGGGAGAGCTGAGCAAATGATTAAATCTCTCTGTTGTGTAGGGTGCTAGAGTTGTTAAGTTAGGAGAAGGGCATCAGTGGTGGAGCATTTGGTTGTATGCAGAAGGTCTCAGGTTCAATCTCTGATATCTCCAGGTGGGGCTGGGAAGGATTCCATGCCTGAAACCCTGGAGAATCACTGCTAGCCCGTATAGACGATGCTGAGCTAAATGGAATTGTGTGACTCAGTAGCTTCCAATATTAACTTCTAATGTTTCTTAACTCTCTAGAAAACTTTTTTATTTTTTTGCAGTAAATACAATGTCAGCGGCATAGATAGAAAATGCAGAGGTCAAGTACATTGCCAATATTCAATATCCACATTCATTTCATAGAAACCATGGAGCTGGTTTCATAAAAGTGTCAAGTTGAAAGAGACCCAAAGGTTTGTCTAGTCCAATTTGAAATTATTCACTTTACAATGGGGATTCCTACTAATGCACCTACAGGTAATTCTAGATAATCTTTTTAATACCATTTTTCTGCTTGGTTTGTTTTAATTTTTGATAACAAGACACAAAGAACCACATGGAGCAAACTGTTTAAAATAAATAAATAAATAAAAGTGACCGAACGTCCCCTCCCCTCCCAGCAAATAACTGCCGCAATACAGCTTCACAACCGAAAGGGTGAACTTGATCCTACTACACTCAACAGAATTATAAAGAAATTCTAGGACAGAAAGCCTCTTTCGCAGGGCAAGAAAACTTTTGACAACCTGGAGCACATGTTTTGGAGCAACACCACTACAGCTGGCTTCTCCCCAACTCTTTGTTTTGCTTTGTTTTCCATTTAGCCTGATGGAAGAGTTATGGAGAACTCAAAGCTTGTGAACTATTCTGTGATATTTGGGTTGGCCTAATACAGGATTTGGATTTTTTTTCTTATGGGCCAACACAACTCCCTTTCGTAACACAAGGAGGTCAGGGTGGAGACAGTAGGCATTAGTCCTCTCCCTTCATACTGTATACCAGTTTACTATTGTTCAAAAAGGTTGTATATCTTGTGAAGTATTCTCTTCACTTTCCCCATGCTTTTTGAATCTCTTCTCTAGTGTGATCTCTAATTGCCTCTGTTAATCTAGCCAGTTCAATATACTCTAACAGTTTGTCTTGCCATTCCTTTTTTGTTGGCACAGTTTCTTTTTTCCAGTTTTTAGCAATTAGGATCCTTGCCGCTCCAGTGGCATAGAGGAATATTTTCTGATCTTCTCTTGCTATACCTGTGTCCATTATCCCTAGTAGAAAAGCTTCTGTATTTTTCATAAAGTTATACTTAAACATTGTTTTAAGCTCGTCATATACTGTGTTCCAGAAGCTTTTGATTTTTTCACAGGTCAACCAAACACGTACAAGTGTCCCCTCTGTTTTACCACACCTCCAGCACAGATTTGTTTTTTGTCTTATACATTTTAGCTATTTTGGTGGGTGTTAAGTACCATCTATAAAACATCTTGATTAGGTTTTCCCTCAATACTTCAGTGCCCTAAAATACATACCTGGACTTGTTTCGATTAATGTCTGCAGGAGACTTGGTGGATATTTAAGTTATAATTAGAAAAAACTTAATAATTATTCATAAAGGAAACAGTTTATAAGAAGTCTATAAGGAGGCCAGATACAGGATAAAGGAAGTCTTTTATTTCGTTGTTTGTATTGTTGTATGTTATGCTCATTGTATGTTATGTTCACGTTTAATGAGGGTGGGTTGTGTATTGGGGGGTGAGGGTTTATGTTATGCTGTAAATAAAATTCTAATAAAAATTACAAATATTTTTTTAAAAAAAGATTGTATGTCATTCAATAAACCCTTGATCTTCTGAACAATACATCCACCCTTGTAAGTCGCTTCCGAGGAAACTTTCTGCATGTCTCTTTGAACACATGCTTAATCCTTACCCCACCCTCTCAAAACTTCGGAGGAGGAATCATAGACTCATTTATCTGGGAATAATGGGGCATTTTCTGAATAGGATTGACTTTTTTTTTGGCAAGTTTAAGAATTGTTCTTTTAAAAAAACCTAACATTAATTTTCCAATTGTATCCAACATATTTTCCTGGACACCAGATTGGAACAAAAAGAAATAGATCCACCGTAATAAGTTTATTTTATTTTTTCCAAAAAGCAACTTATTACTTTTTATTGAATATTTTTTCTGGCATGAATTGTTTCTGGATATTATTTTTCGTAATGTACAGCAGATATTCTGATGCCCAGTGAAGAAACTGAATCTCAGTATTAAAACTTATTTATTGCTTCATAAATAACAATGTTTAAAACTATGAAGAAGAATTAGCCCTACTTAATGTCTACAGCTAATAAACGTATGTTGACCCATTATGGATGCATAAGGGGCAGGGGGGAGAGAATAAAAGACCACTGTCACCTGTGACCTTAGAATCAAAATGGAAATTAAGAAACTAGGCACTTTTCTGAAGGCTTGCTCTTTGTTAAGTCAATTGTTTGTTGAGAGAAATCCTACTCCATATCTTATAAGATCATATCTACATAAGACAATCTAGTTCTGTTTGAAGTAGCTCAGAAGTAGGATGACCAAATATATATTCGAAAGTAGACAAATAAAGCAAATCCTGGGTAATCAGAAGCAAGAGATAACAGACAAAAGCCACCAGCAGATGGGTGAATGTAACACTGAATCAAGACCAAGAGTTCCAGATCACAAGCAGTAATAGGCTAATTTGGCTTAAATCTCCCTCATTGCTGTTCTTGGTCTTCACAGTCTTTACAGGTTTTAAAGCTGAAATGGATGCTTTTGATTTGCTAAAATGTATGTGTGGGGCAAAATGAGATTTTTGGGTATATTTTTGCTGGCCTGTCCGGAAGATAGACCAGCTGCCTATTCTGGACAGAGTGGCCCTCCCTTTAAAGGAGCAGGTATGTAACTTGCTCCTTTAATCCAGGGTACTCCTGGATACACCTTTGTCATTGGAGGCCCAAGTGACCAGGTTCATCTACAGCCGTATCTGGATCCCGATCACTTGGCCGTTGTATTCCATGCAGCGTTTGACCCACTGGTGGATGAAGGTGGGGGCAGGGGGCGGTCTGCCCCGGGTGCCATCTGGAGGGGTGACGTCACAATTGCCCCTGCCCCCCAGGACACTCGCCACTCGCCGTGCACGCCCCGAGACGTGCACCGCTTGCCACACACCCTCTCAATGCACGCAACACCCCCCTGAGACACGCACCAGACACGCCCCCAGATGTACGCCACTCCCGGTGCCGGAGCAGGTAGCTTCGCCACTGGGTTGACCTCAAGACTGGATTACACTCTACGTAAGGCTGGTCCAAAAGCTCCAAGCTCTCTGATCACATTCTTACATCACTATGCTAAACCAGCTACAAGAAGCATCCTCTACTTCATCCTTTAAAATATTCAATATGTTCATGCCAATAAAAATGCTGACATTTCAGTACAGTGGTACCTCGGATTACATACGCTTCAGGTTACATACGAATCAGGTTACAGACTCCGCTAACCCAGAAATAGTGCTTCAGGTTAAGAACTTTGCTTCAGCATGGGAACAGAAATCGTGCTCTGGCGGTGCAGCAGGAGGCCCCATTAGCTAAAGTGGTGCTTCAGGTTAAGAACAGTTTCAGGTTAAGTACGGACCTCCGGAACGAATTAAGCATACAGGTACCACTGTATGCTGATGATGGCTCCCAGGTCTTTCTGTCTTTCCCAGCTAAGTCAGGTGGAGGCCAGCACTGCCTTCACTGGGCCCTCAGCATGGGGCCACTAATGGGCCCCCACCTGATGGCAACCAGGGCCTTTCCCCAAAGCTGCTGCTTGCCCCCATGGTGCCACACATTGCCTCCCTCTCTGCTGCTATGATATCACTAGTCTGATATCTGTTGGGCACTCTTCTCCAGCATCAATCTGCCCATCCATTAAGATGGATGGTATGGAGATCTTTGTCTGGGTTTCCTGAAATCTAAAGTGTGGCCGGTGTCAAATGGAGAAACCAACTTTTCAGTTCTGGCTCCTTGACTTTAGAATGCCTTCCCCCGGGAGACCTGCCTGGCACCAAGCAAAAACGGGATCTGTTTCTCCAGGCTTTTAAAAAAACTGCTATTACTAATGTTCTTAAACTTAGAAATGTTTTTGATCTTACTGTCTAAACAAATGGGCTATTGCTATTGTTGTTTGTTGCATTAGTTGCTATGCTTTTTTCTTGGTAAGCTTTATTTTATTAGTTTTTACTTTTTGATGTACTTTGTTTATTACCTTGTTAGATTATCGGAGATTATTTATGTTATGTTGGACATACTGGATATAACTAGTGTAAATAATAAGAAATGAAACATTTCAGCATGATTTGGAACATAATCCAAATTTGCACTGGGTATCGACATCCCATTTTTCAATTTGCCAGTATTTATCCTGTGGCTTATCTTAAATACAGACATAGTTCTATAAGAAAGGAAACCCGTCAGATTGTTCATAACTGCATGATTATTCCAGAATTGTGACCTCTGGGCCTTTAAGATAAATTTGATGCTGGAAAGTTCCCCATTGTTTTTCACAGTGGGCATTATTCCAAGTGATGGGGACTGCAGACAACATGACCTCCTCTTGTCATTCTAACATCAAGACAATAACAGCAGCTGATCCAAAGTCTGACATCTAAGGGATATCATTATCTAAGTAATAAGTCAATATGCATGACAAACAACCTTTCATCAAGTAATCACTTTTACCCTTGAACAAGTAAAACAGTATGGAGGACTCCAGGTCAGTGCAACAGCAACAGACTGATCAAATTATTACTGTGGCTATTATGGGACTATGAACAAGCAACATCTCCTGACTGCTCACAGAAATAAATAAGAGCATGTTCTTCTTTTACCAGCTGCAGTGCTAGATGTGGTAACAAGTGAACAGTAGAATGCAGTACTGAATGTCATTGCTACGCAAGAGAAAATGTGGCCAGTTTCTGACCATTATACTTTATGCTTTGTCATTTCAATATTAGCAAAGTTGATGGCCCTACAATCTTTCTAAAAAGAAAGTTAACATAAAGTTCATTATTGCTCAAAGGAAGCCTTCTGTGTGATCTTAACGAAGAATATATATATATATATATATATATATATATATATATATATATATATTCACATCAGTTGCAAATATTTCATTTCAAACATAAAGTACAATCCTGGCTCCCCTTTTAATAACCAGCCAGCTCATGCCAAAATTGGTGCCTGCTTTTGGTTATTATATTATAGACCGCAAGGGTTATTGTGCATAATTAAATGGGGTGGGGTGGGGGTGGGGGCGAAACTCTCCAACCTGGAATTATAAAACCGTCACCACAATCCAACAATTCCACTTGATGTGTATTAAGTCATTTAATTTATTTTGTTTTCTTCTTTTAAAGGGAGAGGGGAAAGCAAATGAGAGGAATTTTTTTCCCTGCCTTGTAAATCATAAAAAATGCATGAAGGTTTAAAGCATGCCAGAAACAACCCGCACATTCACTTAGGAGCATATGCAGAAGAAACCTACTGCATTAAAAATAAGAAAGAAGGTTTTCTGAAACTGGCATGGCATTCTATCAAAATAAACACTATACGGCCTTTGGGAAGGAAATGCTTCAGGGAACTAAGGGGTATCTACTAGTTGCAATGTACTTTTGCTTAAAAAGGGGTGGGGGAAATGCAGTGCATCTGCCTTGTAATAATTTAGTTTGCCAATGCTGTGAATTTTGCAACAGCCCATAAAATCTTTTTAAAGGTTCGTCCTAGAGGAGATGGAAAGGCGGAGAAGTATACTTTCCTGTTCTTATGTGTGGATCATGGAGCTGCTGATACAATTTCTGCCTCCAAATAATGCAGCCACAATGTCAGAACTCACCAGGTCAAACATGAGTATATTGAGAATTCTACACATACCTGAAGTGTGTCTTGCAAACAGTGTGTCTGATAATTGAAGATGCTGGAGGTCCTCAGTTAGAGATGAGACAGCCATCTCTTGGGGATGCTCCAGCTCTAGATTTCCTGCGCTGAACAAGCAGGTGGTTTAGAAGGCCTACCTATGGGAACCACCCCACCTCTATGATCCTATGATTTATATAGAAGCATCAGTGTTCATAATGCTTTCCAGGATAACATAAGCTGAATATAAGTTCCTGACCCAAGGAGCTAATAATCTAAATTTAAAGACTGCATGTCAGGAAGTTGGGAGGCTCCTTCCTTGGAGGTTTTTAAGTAAAGGTTGGATGGCCTTCTTTCATAGATGCTTTAGTTGAGATTCCTGCATCGCAGGGGGTTGGAAAAATGACCCTTGGGATCCCTTTCAGCTCTACAATTGCATGATTCTATGTGGGCAGAAATACCAGATTAAGAGAAAGAATGATGGGAAGACAAAGTATCATTTCAGAGAGAGACAAGGAATGGGAAAAGCAAGGTAAGCAATGGATGAGTTTAAGGAGAGCACTAGAAATCTTCTAATATTTTTGCCCAGGAGTGGGGTAGCAGGGCACTCACATGACAAGATGTTTGAGGGGCCAACAAGCTTAAATAGGAGGGTAGCTACTTATCAGCTTGAGAGCTCATTCAGTTCTGCTATATGAGATAGAGATCAAAATCACTCCCAGTCATTGATTCTCTGGGATTCTGGAATATCCAGCTGCCCATGTTAGGGGCAAAATTCTAAAGCAGTGTTCCTAGAATCGATGTGTGAACCAAGAAATAGCTTCGTTTTAAAATCTTTGAAGGGATGCTATAAAAATAGCTCTGATTTTGGTGCCAAAACCCTTTCTTGTGGAATATAGACACTGAAAAGTCCTGCAGGTTACCCGCATTCCTCTATGAGAGAGATGTGCCACATGAATGTAGGAACTTCTCGTTGCAAAGTGCTGAGTTGTTTCACTTTTCTTCCTAAGGAGCCACTTCTGTACATACATACACTTTCCTTAACTAGCATCAATAACAACAGCCTCTGTGGCATTTTAAGAGATTAACATATTTATTATGTTATGAGCTTGTGCAGCAACAGAGCTCAGTTCATTAGGTGCCTTTCTAATGAATGGCTGTTGCCATTCACGCATTGATGACTTCCAGATTTGACCATTGTAATGTGCTCTATGTAGGGCTGCCTCTGAAGATAGAAATTTAGTTAGTGCAGACTACAGTGGTCCACCTGTGTAACCAATACTCTGATACATCACCTAATATCCTGTTCATTTCTAGGTTCAATATTCAAGTACTAGTTCTCACCTTTCAATCACTGTTTAGCTCAGGTACTGATTATCACAGGGAATGTCTCCTCCTGTGTAGGCACGTCCCCAGTACCAGTTAAGATCTTCTGTGGAGGCTCTGCTCCAGATTCATGGGGGTTGGCGGCTGGATTAGCGGATTCGGAAGCAGCATCAGTGCTATGGATTTTTCTCCCAAAGTAAGTTCATACAGTTTCCACTTTACTGGTAGGTAAACACTTTTTTTTGGTATCAGGTGGCATTAGGGAAAGTTGCTCATTTTTCCTTCCTCAGAGGGAAGGTTAGGTGATGGTGTGCCATGCCCCAAAGGGAAAGGTAGAGTGCCTATGTGGACCAATAGTTGGATGCATGTGTCCATTGTGGCAATGGCTAATGGAGAAGGACATGGGCAAGTGGTATATGAACAACCCATCCACCCCTTTCCCAGGGACAGAGATATCCAACCCATCTCATTGTGCTGGGGAGGGTGGCTTGGGCAGATGTAGCTTTCCACCCAGCTCTCCTAGTTGAGCTGCAGATCTTCTTTGGAAAATATGTCTGATTAAGCTTTTGCTGGATCAAATAGTAGTTCTCCCCTGATCCAGCTCAAAGCTTAGAAGACAGCAAGCATGGGCCTGCCTCTTCTGCCTACCTGGTGCACATGACTCAAGTCTACCATCACTGCACATCTATGCAGTGACAGAATGACTGAACATGCCCTACATGTTAAATCCGAAGCACACAGGCCAAATGTTCTGCCAATCCCATGCTTTTTTTCCTTAACAACACAGGAATGCTAGGAAGACCTACACTCATTCCTCTTCAGGCAGTAAGTTGGATGGGGTGTGTATGTGTATCATAAGAACATAAGAAGAGTCACTTTGGTCAGAGCAAAGACATATCTAGTCCTGCATTCTATTCTCATAGTGGATAGTGGTCAAAATTTTGGGTCTGACTTCCCCAAAAAAGCTCAACAACTTTGGTCAATCCAATGGTTAGATCACTGCCAGTGTTTTTATAGTGGGAGTAAATAGATCACAGTCTCTTGAAAGTTGGACACCCCTGGTCTATGGGAAGCCCACAAGTAGGCCTGTTTTTGTGTTGCCTCCTTCTGGACTTCTCACAGAGCAGACACACGAAGAAGGGCCTCAGATGTTGATCACAGGGTCTGGGTCAGTTCATATAAGGAGAGGTGGTCCTCGCTGCCTCTTGTGAGAGCAAATCCCACAGTTCTGCTGGGTGAAGAACTATGCACTGTGTGAAGAAGTACTTTCTTTTGTTTGCACTGAACCTTCCAACCTTCAACTGTGCTTGATGGTCCTGGGTTCTGCTTCCATCTGTCCACTTTCTCCACACCATGTATTATTTTACGAACTTATCAAGGCTTTTCTTTCTGCACAGGAGAGTTGTGGCAGCCTTGTCATCTTTTGGGGTGTTTATTTCTACACAAGGAAGGGTCTAATTCCCTTTTAATGAGAGCACAAAAAGACATCATCCGATTGAATCCCCCTTTTCATATCACAAAAGTACTCCCATTGGGGAATTTTACCCTGGTTTCAAAATATGTGGATTTAGTAATCATGTTCCAGATTTAGGGTTCTCTTTTCACCTGATCTCTCTGGCTAGCTGTTAAGAGAAGGTTGCATAACTGAACCTCCCCCCCTCCCCCTGTGCTCTCTTTCCCTTAATGATGCCATTTCGTATCATAGTCACTAAGGTTGGCCTTAGTCAGCAATTTCCTACCTTTTGATTTTCTTGCCCCTTTTGTCAATATTCATTTTAAATGCTTGAAGTCAGGCTCCTTTTCAGCTGACATGGCTCCATAGCCTCCCACACCCTTCAGGTGTATAACTGACAGGTGACCAGTAGCGCATCGGGAGACTTTAAATGAATCCCAGAAGGCAGTATTTGTATAAGCATGAAAGGGCATCCCAGCCTTTCTGCTGAATAAAGGATGTGATCATAATTATATGGAGCTAATACAAAAGGACTTTCTGCTAGCCAGGTTTTTGATCAAAAGATGTGAGAGCTTAAAAAAATCACGTGTATATGGCAAACATGTTGTTCTGCTGACTTTGAGAAGGAGCAGCTGCCAATTAGTGAATCAAAAAAACTAGCCATTGTAACACATATTCATGTCCTTCAGTTTACAAGAGAAATTAGTGATGCACACACATTGCTCCAGAATACGTTTACTTCAAATAAGTCCTGTGCAGTGCAGTCCTAGAGATGTCTACTTGGAAGTAAGTTTCCTTGAGTTCAAAGGAATTTAGATGAAAGTTGAGTGTGCATAGGATTGCAGCACAATCCCCTCTGCATTTACTCAGAAGAAGCCCTATTGTAGTCAGTGGGGTGGAAATGGAAGCTCTTCAACATATAACAACACAGATTTGCAATAATGGTGGAAGGACCATAGTAGTAGAGTTTTTGCTTTGCATGCAAAAAGTCCCAAGTTAATAGAATCACAGAATTGTAGAGTTGGAAGGAACCCAGAGGGTCATCAAGTCCAACCCCCTACAATGCAGGAATCTCAACTAGTTCATACATGACAGATGGTCATCCAACCTCTGCTTAAAAATCACCAAGGAAGGAGAGTCCACAACCTCTCATGGGAGTCTGTTCCAATGTTGAACAGTTCTTCGTGATGTTTAGTCAGAGTCTCCTTTCTTGTAACTTGAATCCATTGGTTTGGGTCCCAGCCTCTGGAGCAGGAGAAAACAAACTTGCTCCACAGCCCTTTAGATATTTGAATACGGCTATCTTCTCTCAAGTCTCTTCTTATCCAGGCCAAACATGCCCAATTCCCCCAAACATTTTCACACCCCTGATCATCTTGGTCATCCTCCTCAGCACACCTTCCAGTTTGTCAATATCCTTCTTAAATTGTGGTGCCCAGAATTGTCCACAATACTCCAGGTGTTGTCTGATCAAAGCAGAATAGAGGGGGGCTATGACTTCCCTTGATCAGGACACTATACTTTTGTTCATGCAGTCTAGAATAGCATTTAGCCTTTTTTTATTTTTGCTGCTGCATCACACTGTCGAAATGTTAAGCTTCTGGACTACTAAGACCCCTAGATCCCTTTCACGTGTACTACAAGTAATCCAGGTGTCCTCCATCTTATATTTGTGCAGCTGGTTCTTCCTACCTAAGTGTAGAACCTTATATTTTAGGATCCTTTCCTTCATTCTACAAATAATCTCGTCCAACCCTATGATTCTGATTTCAGCCACCCCATCCCAAATAAAACAGCTCTCAAGTACACATATCATCTATTCCTTCAGGAATGCAGAGGGAAGAATGGGCTGGACTGAGAATTAAGGGGGTGGACATTTTTGTGGTATATTCCAAACCAAATTGTATTCCATTTCCTTGCGATTCCCCCCTGCCCCCATCCCCACCCACACACTTCGTGATGAAAAGAGAAGTTTATGAGGGGGGAAACGTGGTTGCTGAGGAAGACTTGAACAAAGTTCCCTTGGGATTCAGCTGCTGCAAGACAGATGAACTCACTGAGTGACCTTGGGAAAATCTTTTCAAGGCAAACACTCCTGCTGTTGGAATCAATTTGGGTGGGGTGAAACAATATTAACGAGAACACAATCAATTTAGTTTCTCAAAAAATCATCATAAACCCCTTCAGTCTTCCACAGGAATTGCAGCACCTCACAACTTTAGAACACCTCTCTAGTGTTCCAACACTGAAGGCACTTGGCAGGGAGAACATTGTTTGAGACTTTGAGTAAAAATGCAAGTCACAAATGGAGCTCAAGTCTTTGTACCTCTCTGTACATACACCCAAAATGGATAATGTAGCTTTGGGACAGGGGTTATCATCCCTAAACCGTCTGATACTCTAAGTCCCCCCCCCCTGCTGACACCAGACAGCTGAGGCAGTAACTGAGGTTGGCACTCACCCCACAACCCCAACGTCCACATGCCAGGAACTTTAAATCTTCTGAGAAGGAGGTCTGCTCTCCCTTTTACAGATCAAAAAGTCATCTGAGAGGTAAATTTTAAGCAGAGAAAATGCTTTCACCTCCAATACCCTCATCCAAAGGTCCTTTTAGGCACACCGACTTTCTTCAAGGATCCTGGAAGAGACAAAATGGAATTAGGCTGTGTTTGTGTCCTCCCATTATTAGGTCCTAGGTCTGCCGCTTGCTTCCTGTCAGGCTCAGCCACCCATCATACCAAAGTTTTGCACCAGAACTCTGCTCTCTTGCTGCAATGTCTCCCTAATCTGACCTCTCCTTCTATTTCTCTATCAACCTACCAACCTACACACACAAACACACACACATTTACCTAGGCTGTTTCCCCTGATATGCAGAAGCCATTATCGTCCCTTGGGAATGGTACATCTAGGAGGCAAAGTACAAATGTATTGTTTTGAACTAGGGATGGATAATTCTGTGAATTATGGTTTCTCTCCGTTTCTTCATCTTAAGTTCAGTTCTCCACATTTTCACATATGTTTGTCATTTTTTAAAAGTTCTCAAATGTTCTTATGACAACCAACATTTTAATGCAAATGTATCCTATTGTACAAAGTTTTGCCCATATTACTTGGCTGGAGAACTGCATTGCAAAAAATGGAGTATGAATCACATTCTTCTCCAGCCTTCATCCAGATGAGCAAGAGGTATCATCAGAGTTCAAGGACAAATTATTTGAGCCAGGCAGAAAATTCTCAAGGAAGGTAATATAAAGCCCTACACAGCTTAGGCCCAAGATCATATTCCCTCTTACCCACTTGTATGAAGTTCTGAGCTCTTTGGGGGAGGCCCTTTTGGGGGAGGAAGCAGGAGAGGGCCTTCTTGGTGGCTACACCCAGACTCTAGAACTCCCTCCCTGGAGAAGAAAGACTGGCTCCCTCCTGGTTGTCCTTCTGCCAGCAGGTGAAGACCTTCTTGTTCCAACAAGCTTTGGGGAACTGGCTGCTTTTAATGAAGCAGCTAGTGCCATGCTGTTTTTTCATGGTAATTATTTGTATCTTTTAAACATATTTTATATACATATATCATTCTATCCGTGTTTTATTGTTTTTAATTATTGTTTTTTCCCCTATGTTTTTAGCAATTCTTGTTTTTATCTGTAAGCCACGTTGAGTCCCATCAGGAAAAAAGGCAGGGTGTAAATAAATTCATGAAGTTGTTGTTGATGATGATGATGATACAAAGCAGGGCTGAGAGGGAAGACCTGGAGAGAGGAAGTATGACTGAGAAGCAATGACCTGGCGGTAGTCTTGAGGGCTCCATGCATTTTGCCTCTGAGCCTGAGGTTCCCCACCAGCCTTTAGGATCTTAAAAAACACACACAAATAAACAAATAAAAAACACCTTTTGCAGACTTGGGGGTTCCTCCCAGTATGGTGATGTGTCTCTTTTGCTTATCAGTGGCCAGTTTTACATCCACTCCTGCCAGTCCTCAGCGCTCAAACACTCTCTTAGTTGGAGTGAAGATGATGAAGATGTAACTTGCCCTGCAATGCTTCCCAGCTCTCTCCAGCAAAAGCTTAAGTTCCCCTTTCTGTCAAATACATGGTGAGAAGCTATTGGGCTGGAAAGATGCCGTCAGTCAAACCTCAAAGCAACATGCTCTGAGGTTTGCTTGCTCTGTGTAATTTCAAAATTATCCGATGACAATGAGGATGCTACACATTCCATACAAAGTTTTAGGATAAAGGGAAAAAGTGACACACATCCTGAGATGCAAATGAAGACAAGCAAAGCCCCATGTATTCCGGATGAAGTCCGGATGATGTTTGGCTGAGGATGCTGTCACTGTGAGTGATTATCCTACAGTGCCTCAGGAAAGGGCTTTTGTTTGTATTTCAGGTAGACAGCTTTACTGCATTATATATGATCCTGGTGATTGTTACCAATATCTGCTTCACCCTAAATACAGTGTGGATGTTCATTGCTTACACGACTGTCATCTCCACCATTCACACACCCACTCAAGGTGTCGCATATTGGTGCCAGCAGTTACAAATCAGTACAAATGAGTCCCTATGTTTAAGAGGTCAGAAATGGAGGGGGAGTGGATTCGGAGCAAACTTTCCTGCATATCTGTGAACAAATCGGAAGCGCCAGTATCTCACAAGCAGAACAGAAATCTTGTCCAGTGGGTCATGTCTATATCTTCGGTAAGACAGAGTTTGTTCTGACAGGCTTTCATCAGATTTATGACACATACAAGTCATACACAAACAAATTTTATCTGCTCATTACGGAGTTTTCCACACATGGCACATTTCAAACTGGGAACATGTGCGAGAGCATTGGTTTTGGTTTTTTGATGAGTCTGTTTTCAAATGTCTTTTCGTGTTTAGGACGGGTTGGAAGATGAAAGAGAAATCATTGGATTTTACTGTCTGATCTCAAACTAAAGCAGCACAGCGGGTGGAATTTAGGGTCAGATGAGCAACTCTTTAAAATGACATGACATCATGAATGTTCTATATTTATGCTCCTCTCTGTAATGCTCCTATCAAATCCACTCAATCTGAAGGTCAAAATACAGTAGTAGTAGTAGTAGTCACTGACTGAGCAGTAGGTTCAGCTTGGCACCTGAAAATCAAAATGGACTTTTGCTAAAAAAATATCTATCCTTGTCACCTTCCATCATTTTGACAGAGGTTGAGGGAAGGAGATCCTAACTAACAAGCAAGCTGTTATCAAGATATGTGAACTAGGACAAAACACAATTGTGTTCTGCCCTTGCTTGCTTTCTGTCAATTCTTGCACTGGTGATGTGTGTGTGTGTGTGTGTGTGTGTGTGTATGCGCAAATCTGCTAAGGAGAGTATGATTCAAAAATAACTTAGTAGCACAGTGCCAAGATGACAGAGCCATACTTTTCCTAGGATACATGATTTCAAAGACATAAAATAAAACTGCAAGCAAGTACTTTCTGAGAACCAGTGTGATCCCAGTGAACTGAGGGAGGGTTCTAGCCAGAGCTGAGAAACATGACATGGGTTTTATAAACCAGTTTAACCAAGGAATGGGAGACCACTTAACACACAGTGACTGCCCTACAAAGAGAATGCTCTGGTGAAGAAAAATAGCGCGTCCACAGCCTGCATTCATTGAAGTGCAATGCATTTACTTCATAGTATTTACACACAGTGGAAAAGATAGGCATGTGTTTATCACATGTTATGGTGGTGTACATGCAATTTTCCTACAGTAAAGTGATATCTTTGAAGCAAAATTGCCATATCTCTCTCAGTGTATAGCCTTAGGAAAGTTAATCTCAGGTTTTTTTTTCTTACCACCCCCAAAATAGGAATATGTATAGTGACATTTCTGAAAGGGATTGTTGTGAGGATAATGGAGGCAAAGTGCTGCAAAGCATTGTCTTTCCTTGCCTTACATTTCCCATAGTGCATGTATAGCATAAATGTGCAGATTTACATTGAATGGAATGAAAGTTTTTCTCATCTATAATCATTTGTTCCAAGGGAAAAATTTGTTTGAAGGGGAGGGGAAGGAGAAATCTGTACTTTTAATGTTGAGAAAACAGATGGAAACTGTTGACAGCTTTCCAACTGGAGCTAATAGGAATGAGTCCTGGAGAGGTGAAGGCAAATGTCAACACGGTGAGTCATTGGAGAGCAAAGAGGAAAAGCAGAAGGCCATGAGATGCTCTCAGATGAAATCCACCTAAAGAAGGGAAGGCAAGTTCACCCCTTGAGCTGCAGCTCATTAGCTTCCAAACCCTTCCAAGCTTGTTTTCAAAAGTAGGTGAACTTTGTGTCAGCATCGCAGCTGTAATTGCAGCTTTCCCTAAACACTGTCTGCTAAAATTCATCAGCTGTTAGCTTAATAAAAAATGTACACAATGAAGCAGACTCCTCTGCTATCAGCATGTGTCCTGGGTGGCATTCAGTCAAATGGAAGGACATTTACGGACAGCTTCAGATTGTTATGCTCTGTCAGCAAAATGCTATGGTGGTTTTTCATAGAATCATAGGAGGAGGAGGAGGAGTTTGGATTTGATATCCCGCTTTATCACTACCCGAAGGAGTCTCAAAGCGGCTAACATTCTCCTTTCCCTTCCTCCCCCACAACAAACACTCTGTGGGGTGAGTGGGGCTGAGAGACTTCAGAGAAGTGTGACTGGCCCAAGGTCACCCAGCAGCTGCATGTGGAGGAGCGGGGATGTGAACCTGGTTCACCAGATTACGAGTCCACCACTCTTAACCACTACACCACCCTGGCTCTCCAGGGAAAGGACCCCAATAGATAGAGTGGAAAGGACACCAAGACTCATCCTGCCCAACCCCCTGCAATCTCTAACAGATGCCCATCCAACCTCTGCTTAAAAACCTCAATTGAAAGGGAGTCCACCATCTTTTGAGACAGTCCATTCTACTGTTGAACAGTTTTTACCATCAGCATGTTCTTCCTAAAGTTCAATTTCCATTCCTGCAATTTGAATTCAATGTTTTGGGTCCTAACCTCTGGAGAAGCAGAAAACATATTCACATGGAAGCTCCATCTTCCATGTGACAACCCTTCAGATATTAGAAGACAGCTCTAATGGACTTGGATAGGACCCTGGCATGGGATCAAAACCCACAGTTAGTCACTTGGGGTATGTTCCCTATACCAGATACAAACTGCCCTTACTATAATGCTCATACTAGGTGCTGAACAGGTGGGACACATGACCACCACCAATTGAAAAATGATGACTTCGCTAAAGCACTGACTCAGCACTGCAGTGATGTGACTAAAGGTGACATCACAATAAAGCTAAAGGCTTCTCTCCATGAAATAATGCTTCTCTAGGGAATAGTTTCCGTAATTTCATTATGTGTATGTATGTGTGTCCTTTAACCAGCAGACGTTCTTCAATCTAAACTACATTAACTATGACAATAGTATGCAAACTAGTTTGCCAGATTAATTGACACACAGCTGCCACTGCCAGAGTTTGTTGCTCATTGCTCATTTTTGATTTCTGTGGAAAATGGGAAATCCAGAAAGAAAGAAATTTCTCCTTTCAGACGCCATTAATTATTTTGGAAGCTCTGGTTTGCTAGAAAATTGTGACAGTATTGTTACTGGTGCAGCACAGAACCCCCACATGTTGTAGAGACAAGCTGTGCAAAATGATTGCACACTCCCATGGAATGACATGACTACTGATGTTGTCATTAAAAAAATGTTGGGCAGAGCATGGGGACACAGAGTGCTACTGCCCTAGTATAAACTTCCCCAAACTGATGTCCTTCACATGTTTTGGGCCACAACTCCCAACATTCCTGGCCACTGCCTTCGCTGGCTGGGACTGATGGGAGTTCTAGTCCAAAACATCTGGAGGGCACCAGGTTGGGGAAGACTGCCCAACCATTTGGAAATAGAACCAATGCTACTGAATGAAAACAGCAAAACCAGGTAGGCACAATAATTGCATCCACTTCTTCAAGGACTCAGACTTCAATAAATAATTCTATGAAATATTGTGCTGGGAACTTTAACCTTTAACTTTTCCCATTTCCTTTTGTTGCTAAAGAGAATGATATGCATATTCTAGCTTTAAGATTAACTGGGTAGCAATGACTGAAAAGATTCCACTGATTAAAAATAGAATAAAAACTGCACAGACCACAAGAACATTTCATTTTATTGTGCCCTATTGTTTTTTAAAGATTGACTGGAAAGCTACAATTTAAAACCAGCTCAGAATGTGCGCATTGAACTCACAAAACAAACTGGTTCCTGTTGAATTCCCATACCACTCACTGCTCCTGACACTTTCCACTCCTGAGTATGCCAGCATATCCCACTTTTCTAAAATCTGAGATGACCAATTCAAAATGACACTGAGCCTCTCTTGCCTTCCACACATGCTAATGGAACATGGATAAATAATACCACAACTATTGCTAGAGCTGATCTCTACTGGCAGAAGTAGTCTGACTGAAGCATCAGCTTGTAAAAAAACTAACATGTCACTAAAATCTGAGTTTTAACTTTGGTGTGTGTGTGTGTGTGTGTGTGTGTGTGTGTGTCCAGCTGTGTTTCAGTTGCATTTATGTGGCTCTGGATTTTATGTTTTTGTGTCTTTATTTTTTCAAATTGTTTTCTTAGTTTTTTTATTGTAAGCCACCCAAATAACTTTATATCATGGGCTGCATGATAATTTAATAAACAAAATAAAAGAATTACTTTATTTACTCTTTCAAGTGCCCATTCAGCCTTCCTGATGTTTTATCAAATGCATGCAAATGGAATTGGTTAAAAATAAGGCCACATCATTTCACAAAATTGCAGCCCAGCACAAGGGAAGAGCCAGGTTCCATCCCCTTGCACACAGAAGGACCCTAGTGTAGCTGCTGATGTGACCGGTCTCTGCCTTAGGCCCTGGGAAGCCATCGCCAGTCAGAGTAGATCCCCTTGGTACAAACAGTCTAGCCTGGTATAAAGCAGCTTCTTGTGTTCCTCTGGCTTCAAGAGTTAAACTACAAAATAGGAACTGAAATGGGGATATTTGTTTGGCAATTATAACACTTATGACACAGGCTACATATACACCATACATTTTTAAAGTGCATTTAAAACACATCCCCCCCTCCCAAAGAAACTTGGAAACTGTAGTTTGTTAAGGGTGCTGGAGATTGTAGCTTTGTGACAGATAAACTGCAGTTCCTGGGTTGTATGTCCTTTGAATGCATGGTGCACACACAGCCACAGTCTAATACAGAAATTATCGTATTTTTCGCTCCATAAGACACACCTAGTTTTTAGAGGAGGAAAACAAGAAAAAAAATATTCTGACTGAAACAGTGGATGTATGATTTTTGTGGTTCATGCTGTGGCCACAGACATGATATGTGATTTCATGGTGAGTTTGGGGTACCCCAATGCAAAAATCCTGAGAATCCATGTGGGTCCTCAGAGTCCATGTGGGTCCATGCTTTGTAACCATGTTTTTGCACCATTGCAGTCCCACGAAACAGTGGATGTGTGATTTTTTTGGTGCAGGCTGCAGCCATGGACATGCTATGTGATCTGATGGTGAATTTGGGGTAACCCAATGCAAAAATCCTGAGGATCCATGTGCTTTTACCTCCCCCCTCCCAGGCAGCCTCCTTTATCTCTGGAGTCCCTTATTTCCCTCCTGATCCCTTGCCAAACAGCTGCTCAGCTGCTTTGTTTCAACACCCCCTTCCCTCTTGTTTGCCTTAGTGACTTTTCCTTAGCTGGAGCAGTTTTTTGCTCCTCCTTTTCTTCTAATTTCTCTCCTCATTGCTTTAATCTTCCTGTCTCCTCTCCTTGCAAGTTCACTGTCTTTACCTCCCCCCTCCCAGGCAGCCTCCTTTATCGCTAGAGTCCCTTATGTCCCCTCCCGATCACTTGCTGATCAGCTGATCAGTGGCTTTGTTTCAACACCCCCTTCCCTATTTCTAAAAAAAAAAGAGCACGATTTGCTTTTTGCCCCTGGGCAATTAGGCTCCAGGGACCATACATTCGCTCCATAAGACGCACAGACATTTCCCCTTACTTTTTAGGAGGAAAAAACTGCGTCTTATGGAGCGTAAAATACAGTACATCATTTCCCAGAATGCTTTTAGAACCTTACAGGTCCACCCCATATGATAGAAGGTGCCTTCCTTTTGCTTACATTTCCAGCAGATATTTGCACTTGTCTTATACATTTTTGCAAGCTTACTACCACCGGTACATCATTTTCATATAATTTTCTTTCAGCGTACAACATGCTGAGAATTTCACCACCGCCCAAGCCTCCCTTACCTGGATTGTGCAGCGGTGCCCGGCAGCAACAATGGCAGATTCTGGTGAGATCTTGTGAGATCTCACTGAGCTCTTGCAAGATCTTACAGAGCTCATGAGATCCTGTGAAATTTCAGGAAGATCTCACAAGATCTTGCTAGCCTAATACTGCTATTAAACCAACTAGATTTAGTAGGATTATGCATAGGGTTTCCATGTTGGGTTGCAGCTAGCTCTGTCGGCAGGGTAAGGTCCTGGCACTTACATGACCTCCCATAACTGACATTGCTGGTGCTGGCAGGGTTGAGTAAGGTTGGCACAGTGCAAACACACCAAACTGTGTCCCTGTGTCCCACAACTGTTCTAAAGGTAAACAACTATTTCCTTTAAAAAAGCCAAAACTTTGGGGTCCCCCCCTAAAAAAGGTCAACAACTCTGGGCAACCTAGGGGCGGCAGGTGGATCTTTGCACCCTGGCACTGCATATGCTTAAGACGGCCCTGTGAATGAGCTTAGTAGAAGACAGTTCTCTCTTCATGTTCTGCTTAGAGTGTCTCCTTCTTTCTTCTTTGCTTATTTTATTTTACTTTACTTTGCTTATTTTACTTTACTTTACTTTACTTTGCTTATTCTTATTTTAAATAATTTTTTTCAATTCATTATACCTGTAATCATTGATTTCAATGGGCAAAAATGCCTCACTTTGTGCCAGCCTATGGCTATAGTGTACATGTGGACCATTTTCTGCACAACTTGCTACCATGACACATATCCCATGATCTCTTTACTGCACATCTCTTTTTGTCTCACACTGTTTTAGATAATTACAGATCAACAAAAAGCATGGAAGAACCAGCAGTGGGTGAACATCCTTTTCCTATACCCTATCATGCTCATGCTGGCAGGGTGGAAGGAGGAACTCGTGGTTTTTCCCATTTTTTCTCCTATTTTATGGGGCCCTCTTTATTATTATTTAAAAGAATAGCTTCCTGCTCATTTATTCCAATGGGAGAATAATAAGCTAAGACAGCTCCAGAGCTGATGTGGTTTGTTCTCTAGTCTGGAGGTATGTCAAGGGAATGTGAGAACCACCCTGGAATTATGGCTGGAGGCTGGCATGCAAACTTTTTTTAAAAAAAAAAATAGTTCTGTTTACTTAAATGCAACACATGAATGTGGCTCTGGCTGCCCCCTTATTCTCAAGTAATCTGGTGAATTAATCGTGAGTAAATGCTTTCAATATTGCAGCCTGTACAAATCTCCCCCAACAAAATTCCACGATCACTCACACCTGATGGGTATTCCCCAATGACAAGATGAAATGGTTCTAAACTCATGCTGTTATGGAGACAAAAAAAGAGAGAAAAGAATATATTAATTTTAAAGGGAGTCAAGGAAAATATGTTAACATCACCAGCCAGCCTCCTTTATGTCGAGAAGCAGTGCAGCTCAGCTTCTCTCTTGCTGATCACAAACTACATCAGCCCAGGACACAGGGAGAGCAGGGGAGCAAGTGGTGAGTCCTAGAACTGCCTCTGAGATGATTTAGAGATTGACTCTTAAAGAGCAATTCATTATGAGCTGCTGCAGGCTTCCCAAATGTGGAAAATTCCAAAGATCGGTGGGCTATGCTCAGAAAATATCCAATAGACAAAAATGAAATCTAGACAGGCTTTTCTCAGGCAGGCCCTTGATTAGGGTGGGAGAAGAGCAGCTGGGAAAGTAAATCTGTTCTCAGCTCTTTTGCATAATTTCTTTTCTTTTCTTCTTTACTGCTTCCCTTGGCACCACGAGATTGGCTTTTGGAGCCTGGGAAGGAATATGAACAGCAGATGCTGCGCGTGTCTCTCTGTCACAGGGTAGAGCAAAGTAGAAATCGTGGGGCAGAATTCATCTGTGAAATATACACAACAGGTTAACCAGTTCTGGAGAGCCAAGGTCACAGATCTTCCTGTGAAAGGTTCTCTCTCTCTTTTACTATTATTGAGTGGAAATGATTCTGTAAAGCCACACCAGCAGTCCTGCATTTCCTTTCAGATGCACGTGCCCTATTCATGGAGTGGCTCCTTTGTTTTGAGTATTTTCTTGCTTTGATACAGAATGACAGAAAAACAAGACTTTTTTGAAAAAAAAGAAAAGAGAGGGAGAGAAGTAAACTTTGGGTGGAAACTAGCACCTCATCAGGCAATTGGCTGACATTAGCCCTGCTGAAATCAATGAATACTGTTGTTGTAGTAGTACGTAAGGGACCATTTGCTAGGAAATAAAGGATCATTCTGAAGTACTGCAAAGTTGCTTTCTAAAGTGCACCCAGCACTTTAGAAGCCGAGCTGGTTTTCAGAGCCAGGGCTTATGCCTGAAATGCATTAGTGACTACAACTGATGAGCAATTGCAACTAATCTATGTCCCTCTAGCATGGTGCTGGACTACAATTCCCAGATCATCCCTGATCATTGGCCATGCTGGCTGGGGCTGACAGGAGCTGGAGTCCAGCAGCAGCAGGGGGCAGGGGGCGAGGGACACAGGTTCCCAACCCTGGGTTTAAAGAGACCAAAGGCATCAAGGACAAAAAGTGAAACTTCCCAATTTTTTGAAATCCCATGATATTTAATATTGGAAAGTAGTGCAAGATTGTAAATAAATTAATCCATGGTCCATCTATCTAGTAGGCAGCTGCATACACATTCCCAGCCTGAAAAGCTCAGGGCCAGTGAACTTGCTGGCGAAAGCAAAGGTATGGCAAAGATTCAACACCCAGTTGTAGGCAGATCTGGAGAGGGTGCGGACAGAAGCGGAGCAAGGTGGGTGTGGTGGGTGCAGTCCACCCCAGGTGTCACCTCTGAGGGGGAGGTGACAAAATGTTGTGCAGCACTGAACGTCTGTGAGAGACCCTGTGGCTTTGGTGTGCACAGGCTTCCTGCTGCCTCAACAACTCTAGCTGCGCTAAATTTTTTGAAATAAAGTCAAACCAAATTTCAGTGTGGGGGGGGGGTTGTGGCAAGAAATTTTCCGTACCAGGTACCACCTGACCTTGCTATGCCACTGGGTGTGGAGTGTGCATGAGGGGAGAAGTGAGGCGGAGACCTGTTGCACAAGAGGGAATCCTTGCACTGATAGGATGCTTACTTAGCGTTGCACTGGCTATAAGCTGGAAGTTTTATTCACTGTGGGGGAATCAATGTGGGGTTAGAGAATGGTGAGATCGCACACTGGCCTTTCTCTGTGTGTGTTCAATGCAAGCTCTCAACAGCTGCTTTTGCAGCACCTGCTCGTGCATGCATTTCCACATGCAGCTAAGCCTAGATAGGCTGAATGTTGTTGAAATATACTCAGAGTCGCAAAATGATTTCATGCTCTTTATTCAGCTCATAGTGGTGAGGAGGAATGAATGAAAGTCCCCTCAAGGTATCTGCTTTATATACATTATTTACACAATGGGCTGCACATGATTGGCTAATTCCGGAATTCTACTGTAAGCCAATCAGGTTGTGGATTCACTTCTATCTGGAGCATGATTGGGTGGTTCCTGCCAACCAATCATACTGCTGCATTGTTCTAGGACCAATCAGACTGCTGCATTCTGAATCCTATTGTTCTAGGACCAATCAGACTGCTGCCTTTTGGATCCTATTGTTCTAGGACCAATCAGACTGCTGCAGTTTGGATCCTATTCAACTCAGTACATAACAGTTGTGTAGGGTCACAACGAGAGTATTAAAATATTGCATTTTCAGAAGGCAAAAGTGCAGCCTCATCTATCCTCTGTCAAGAAGCGTGACATTGAGGGCATTAAGTTTCCAGGATGGAGATGAGACCTAGAATTAATGGCAGTTTCCCCGAATCGGAGCGCTTCCTGGTACTTTCCCTTCCCTCCACATGTGCCACGTTTTGAAGAGGATAATAGTGGTCCTCTGAATCTATAAAGCCACTTGTAATGGAGTACTCGGCAGTGCTTGAGAGAAGGATACGTATGTGTCAAAGCAGGGCAGGAGAGGAGGGAACTGTTGCAAGCACATAATAGTGCTTTTTGAACTTAGGTCTAGTCAGCTGAAAATGGCCTTCAAATTCTAAACTTCTCTCAGTAGCTAGCTAGCTGGATATGGATATGTTGATTTTACATTTGACACACACAAACACATTGTCCCCGAATTCCCCCCCCCCCCAATAAAATTCAATTTTTCTAGTCTTTTCTTAAGCACAAGGGTTAGCCAAACTGCAGGAGACTAATAATACTGATTTCCTTTAAGCAACCACAAAACTCAGGCACAATAAAGGAAACTACATATATTCACTGCCCCGAGGCCTCATTTCTGACCTCAGAGGGCCACTGCTTATGTGAAAGATAATTAATCATCCATGCTGGCTCAGGCCTAGTCTTTTCCCCTGAGTAGCCGCCACCACTGGTGCCAAATTGGGCCTAGCAGTGTAGATGATAAACAGGGTCTGACATTCAGTCCCATGGACCAGCTGCCTGCAGTGGATCACTAGCCGCACTCTGCAAGCTAATTACCTCAAGCTCAGCGCTTTTAAGCAGGCAGCCACTCCGCCGGTGACAATTTTTCATGCGCAAGCAGAAGAAACCGACAGTTTTGCTTTAAAACAAACATTTCTAGATTGGAATATTGATTGCAAGCACAGGAAAATGCAGGCTCTTGACATGAAATTATCACATGCCTTTTATTCAAATTAAAATAAAACTTGCAGATCACGAGGGGGGAAATGGCCACAACAAAAGAAATAAACCCAAAATAAATAAATTCTTTATTATTATTAAAGAGTTAAAAAAATTACCCCAACAATGTGTGTGTTTGTGTGTGAGAGAGAGGGGGGGGCAGTGAAGTGCCACTCACAAGGCAGGCAGCACTCAGACTAACTCTCTTACACATTAAAATATTGCGAATTGCTCTGTTTTTTAAAAAATCTACTGGTGGTTTTTATTAAATGGTGCTATTGGTGCTGATGTTTTAATTTTGTAAAATTGCCCTGCAACTGATTACCATACTTTTCCAGGTATAAAACGAGGTTTTTTGTATTTAAAAATTGTTAAAATTTGGCAGGTGAGTGATTTACGGCAATCCCCCCCCCCCCGTAAAAAGCTCAACAACTCTGAGCAATCTTCTCCCATTTTCTTAATCTGGAGTCCCCCAAAATAGGGGGGCATCTTATACATGGGGGCGTGTTATACACGGAAAAATACGGTAATTAAAAGCATGCTATGGGTCCATGTGGGCTGGTGCTATCTCCACACCTATACACAATATGGCTGCACTCCTGCCAGTCATGCATTTAGCATCAGTGGATGGCTGTTCCCAACTGCCTTTCCCCATCCTCCTCCAACTTCAATAACATTCATAATAAAGTTGGTTCCAGAAGAACTCATGAAGGTTTTGGGGTTGAGACATAAAAGACTGGAGGGTAGTGGGTGTTGCTAGGTTCTAATGCCAACTCTGAGGCTACTTTTGAAATTGAAGTTACTGGATATTTTTTACTTGACTTTATGGTTGGCTTTATGCTTACTAGTTGAATTAGCATGCTGGCTGAACGGTTAATTGTTTAATTTTATTTTGTAGGGATATACTTTTTGTTAGGAATCATTATTATGCTACCGTATTTTGACTGTCCGTTTTTAACGTGAACTGGTCTTGCTCTGCTGGCTCTTTACTGCACAGTGTCCTTGGCCACCCAGCCATTAGTTGAAATAAAGAAAAATCCTTCCTATTGCTGCCTTGTAAGCTTAGGTTTGGCAGAGAGCAGAGCAGAGCTACCAGGGTGGGTATAAACGATAAAAGTATTGTTGTTGATATGGACTAAGACATCCCTGTTTTCATCAGGGAAACGTTGGAAGGTATGCTAACCTATATGCCCTGAGCTTTGTGATAGAAGGGTGGAATAAAAAACCAAGAAAAACTGGACTGGTATAACACTAGAGGAAGGCAACAACGTGGAAGCAATTTGTTGTTGTTGTTGTTTAGTCGTTTAGTCGTGTCCGACTCTTCGTGACCCCATGGACCAGAGCACGCCAGGCACTCCTGTCTTCCACTGCCTCCCGCACTTTGGTCATGTTAGTGGAAGCAATAGCAGGAATTAATTTATGTTTTGAATTTTTAAAAGTCGAAATGAAGAGTGCAACTCTGGAAGTAATCCAAACCCCACCTCAAAGTTGATGGCTGAAGGTTTATGTGTGTTAGGACGAACTGTGGATCCCTCTCCACGGTTCTCTGTGATGGAGGCACAACCTCTGCCTGAGGAGGTAGGAAGGTAGCACCAGCAGTCATCTTGTCTGGTAGTAGCTGGTACCAAAATAGAGTGCTTTGAGGCAGGGTGAAGCTGTGCTAGCCAAGGTCCCACTGGATCCTATCCTGACCCATTTTCAGCTGAAAGTACAAACTCTGTGGTCAGTTTTATTTGGTTTTCTTGTAATGTTTTACAGAGAGCAGAGATGACCTTGCCCTCCCATTCACCCTGTTTCTCTACAGCACTTTTTCAATGCAGCCTTCCAAACTTATCTATGGACAGATGGAGCTAACATCATGGTACTTTCCACATATACATGAAGAGAAAAAAATGGGGGAGGGGTTTCACCCAATTCAGAGATATGGTATGAATTTCATTGTGGCCTATTTGCAGTAAAACCCTGCTGGATTCTACAGAAAAATTTAAGTGAATTACTATAGATCCCCATTTAATTTCTTCCCTTTATCCCCATCCCACAAAATACTTTTATTGATTTAAGAGTTTTTGTTTTTTAAAAAAGTCAAACTGAAACTTGAAGATCACACTTGATTGCATGGGACAAACCATTTTAAGTGGTGAGAGTGAGGGATGGAAAAAATGAAAATGGTGTAATTTAATCACATCCCACAACAATGGGGCAAGAAATCTTCCAGGAGCATTGCTGACAGTGATCATCTTGGCATGCCAACCCCCTTGGCTGAGAGGATCCAAGATTTTCCCACTCCCACCCTTTCTCAAACATAGGCCTTGCTTATTCCATATTTCCAAGTACAAAACAGAATGTTGGCTGGTTTGCATTATGCTGCTACATACCAATTAGTTTTTGAGAAACTGGCAGATTAAATATTGGATACATATGAATTTCATATAGTTCTAGAATAATAACTCAGAGATGTTGGTGTTTTTTTGAAGGAAGCAGGCATCGCTATTCATTTTCCATAGATCACTTAGGAGTAGACTAACTTGACCAAAGCATTAGGACCAGAAGGGTCTTTAAAATATATGACCAAGTAATGATGATTGTCCTTCCCCATTTGTCTGCAAATAAAACGAGACCTATCAAATAATACAGTATTCTAAACAAATTATAGATGCTTAGATTTAAGTGAAGAATTAATACCTTGCATTCCCAAGGTTTAATGGAAAAATCTTAACCGCCTTGTGATCTATAACCTCATGTGATGTTATTTATTTTGTTTCCTGTGAAAGCAGAGTTTAACAGATTATTAGCAATGCAGACACTGTGATCAAATATGGAGTACATATTGGATTAGGATCTGGACTGATAACCAAGCTTAGTCAGGGGCTTGGGCAAATGAGTATGGGTCAGATTACACACCTGCTACCTATAAAGACTGGTCATGTGGTGGAACAGCAAAAAACATATATGCCTCCCAAAAGCATGAGCTTTTATATTGCATATGTGCAATGTCCCAGACTTCAATAATCTTTTTTCTGCTTGATAGAAAAGTATGATTCCTTTTGAAAGAAAGCACATAATATAAATTCAATAAACTACAATGCAAAAGGCAGAAAGGGGGCAACACACAGATCTACTGTCCTGTTTCATGTATAGGGTTTCTGAACAATACATGTTTGAATTGACCCCATCTTGGTGCCCTACTTCTGCATTTGAGAGAAGTTTCTTTCATACACCCCAGTTGCATACATAAATGAAATAGCTGTTGAAAAACATGTTTGTATATGTTAAGATTCTAATAATTAATAGTGAAAGCCCTGTCCATTGTAATGTTGGTTTTTATTTTTAACAGAAGGTAATTTGGCTCGAATATAACATAGTAGCCTGACTCTCTGTGTGTTTACTGGCAATCAAGTCTCACTGCTTTCAGTGCGACTTTCTTACTATGTATGCATAAGACTGGAACCTTAAGACAATGGACTTCCACCAAGCCTATTCTTCTAAGTCCCAAGCCCTAGTCTTTAGTTCCCAAACTCTTATTTCAGTCAGCAAACACATCACAAACTGACCAGGTAATGTCTTCCCCATGCTAAGGAAAAGTCTGTAAGCTCTACCTGTTAAACGCTTCTTGAAGGCACACAAACCATACAGGGGACAGGCAGGAGATGGATTTCCAGAATAAAAGTTTCATTCATTATATCAGTTTCATTCAGCTTCTGAAGAAGTGACTTCCAGTGTGTAAATGGTTAATTCAGTCTCCAGTGTAGCTTAGCAGGGAGCCATCCTCAGCAGGGATGGATGCAGGGACTCCTGAAATGACAAAGGCCACTGCTCAACATTTCTAACTTTAAAGCTTGAGCCCGTCTTAGACTGACAGCCCTGACAAAGTCCTTTATGCTACAAGCCTGACATGCACTACCAGCTACCCAAGAGTTCCAAACCAAACTCTTGCTGACACAATGCTCCAAGAGCAATATATGGAGGAAGACCTGGGATTTCTTTATACTCATTAATGCATTTCAGCATTAACCATTTTATGTGGAAGGCAATAGCCTATTAGGTTTATGAGATTCGGTATTAAATAGGTAACCCAGGAGCTACTAAAAATTTAACAGGACAAAATTAACAGCACATGAAACAAGAAATCCTCAGCACACTTATGTATGTTGCCCTTTCTTGCATGCAGTTTTGTTAATTGTCCATCAGTGGTATGAAACTAACAAGCCAGGCTTTGCTAAAGTAACAAAAGCCTTACTTGCATAAGGCAATCTGAGACCCATCTCAGTGGCAGAACATGGTGGAGAAAGACACAGGTGTCATCAATTCTCTGAAGTATCTTCAGTTTATAAGCAGTTGAAGTAGGAGAAAACATCCAGAGGCATTCTCCCATACCAAGAGAGATGTCTCCACTGTCAACCTACTTTTGCCCCTGCTGAATTGTTTCAATTTTCTTGCCCTTGGAGAATGGAGATGGGTAGCAAGCAGTGGGAGAATGAAACCCTTTGAACACTGTTTTAAATGGTCAAACCCACCACCCCATGCATTGAATGAAAATACCACACGCCATACATCACAAGGCTATTTATCTACCTAACCAGCAACTACCAAAGTCTTTATCTTTGTTTTCTATCTCTCACAGGATGACTTTCATAGGGCTATTTCATTTGGGGGGGGTGGAGATTCTTAAATTAGCTAGTAAGAGCTTCAACATTTTGCTATAAATAAGTAATAAAACCAAACGAGAATCAATTGCTCCTCCGGATGTTCTGAGAACAAATAAGACGTATAGGGAGGCCGACTGTGTCCAAAAAGATAGATTAGGATTCAAAATTTCATTTTCTTTTTCTTTTCTTTTTTAACTAGAAACACTTTTCAAGAAGATATTTTTAGTGTGCCTTGGGGGAAGGGAGAGTGGGGAAACAAGCCTCAATAGGAAGAATTAAAGTTGGGTAGTAATAAATGCCAACCCCAAAGTGGTATAGCTGTCAAAAACCCAGATTGTCCTAGGCTGGAAGGCTGGTCTATTTCTGTATCCTGGGAGAGCCCCCTGATCTCTCTTTCTCTCTGCAGCTTTGACACAACCCTGACTTATGGAAGGGATTATCCCTTCCTATCAAAAAAGGAAAGCTGCAGAGCAGACACCAGTCTATTCTTCCAAAGCAATGAGCCTGAAAGGCTTCTTTTCAGCCAAGCTCCCATTACCAGCTGCCCTACAGTGAGAAAGCTAAACTCTACATAAGGCTTGTGTCAGGCCACTGAAGGAGCTGGGGCTTGAGGATGGGAGACAGGTGAAGTGTGTGCTGGCGGGCGTGAGGGGGAGGGGAGAGAAGAAGCCTGCGCAGACTGTGGAAGTGCTAATCCTATTTAACACATACAGTATATATTACCAAGGAACGTGTGTGTGTGTGTGTGTGTGTGTGTGGTGATTGGGGTGGGGGGAGAAACAGGGAAGCTGAGAAACAGCAACAATGACACAAAGCCATTCACAAGTGGCTTGCAGTGTCAAAAAGGTGACACAGTCTGCTACTGCCTTGACTCCAGATGCTTAATTCATATTAAAATAAAAGCATCCTGTGCAAGTAGCCAACCATCCCTCTGACAGCTTGTTTCTATTCAGTACCTTCCACTAGGACCCACCACAGCCTGTTTTCTGTCACTACAGTGACAATTTGAAGCAAGTTGGCCAAATCCGCCAATGCAACGTTTCCATGTAACATCGGGCCATTTAAATAATGCTTCGGTGGCAGCACTTGGTGGATTGTGCCCAGTTTCTGAAATTCTCATCTGAGTTCACCCTGAATTTTGAAGTCTTGAATTCTGTGGGATTGCTCCTGAAGTACTATGCCCAATAGACAAAATAAAAACTGACAAATCTCCAGGTCAAAGAACTCAGATGTGAAATTGCTGTTCTTCTAAGAAAGGATGGCACTTCCCTCCCCACCCCCAGGATCTGGGAGTGGGGGTGGGATCCTGGAAATTACAGACTGGTTAGTTTAATGCCTGCCCCTAGAAAACTGGTGGGAAGTATTGTTAAAGATAAAATAGCCAACCATAAAGAAAAAGCATTGCTGAAGCAAAACCAACATGGCTTCTGCAAGGGCACATCCTTTCCCATAAAACTATTAGAGCTATTTGAGAGTGTTAGAAAGCATATAGATAGAGGTGATCTGGGTGACATTCTGCATTTGGATTTTGAAGAAGTTTCAACAAAGTATCTCACCAAAGAGGTAAGCTTAGAGGTCCTCTTGTGGATCAGTAACTGGTTAAGGAACAGGAAGCAAAGAGTAGGGATAAATGGACAGTCGCTTGAATGGAGAGAAGCAGAAAGTCGAGTTTGCCAAGGATTGGTCTTGGGACCTGTGCTTTTTAACTTATTAATAAATTATCTAGAGTTAGGAGTTAGGTGGCTGATGATAGCAAATTCTTCAGGGTCATTAAAACAAAAAGAGATCCAAAAGAACCTTTCCAAACTGAGTGACAGGGTAGTAAAATGGCCGATGTAGTGATGCATGTTGTGGCAAAAAAAGAATAATAATTTCACATGGGGAATGAACTGGCAATGACTGACCAGGAGTGGCATCCTGGGTTCGTAGTGAACAGTTTGATGAAGATGTCAAACTAGTGTGCAACAGCAGTGGAAAGAGCAAATTCCATGCTAGGAATCGTTAGGAAAGGAATTGGAAACAAAACTCCTGATATCATAATGCCATTATACAAGACTATGATGTGGCCATATTTGGAACACTGTGGACAGTTCTGCTTGCCTTATCTAAAAAAGGAAATTATAGAGTTGCACCACAGTCTGACTGGGGCTGATGGGAGTTGCTCTGCTATCCAAAAGATCCTGATTAACTCATTAATCAGTCCCTTGTCTATCCTGAGCAAACTTTGCCCTAGATTTCTATGAACTTAAAAGGTCATATGAAACCCCGTTAAATTTCTTCTGGACCTTTAAGGGGGAGAGCCCTAAACCTTAAAGTCTTATTGGTGAACAGTTTGCAGCTATAAAGATAAATAATGATAGGTCAAGTTTATTGTTGAATATATATAATTTTTTATATATTATTATATTATATTATATTATATTATATTATATTATATTATATTATATTATATTATAATATTAATTATATTATATTATATTATATTATATTATATTATATTATATTATATTGAATTGTATTGCATTGCATTGCATTGCATTGCATTGCATTGTATTGTATTGCATTGCATTGCATTGCATTGCATTGTATTGTATTATATTTATTATATTATATTATATTATATTATATTATATTATATGTGTTAATTTTTGCAAGTTAGATGACTCACACATTTGTTTCATTTCTAGCTTTTGGGCAATTTAAATTAAAACAAACACAAATACAAACATTTTGGCTTGTCACAAATCCTTCACACAGAAAAAGATTGACAACTTTAAAGGGACTTGAAGCCCACATTTATTTTAAATTACAGGGAGATCAAAGGCTAGCTGGGGCAAGTGATTTGAAATGCATAAGGAATCTTAGGCCATGGATCTTCTCTTCCCCACACCCCTAAAACTACAAGATGTATTTTGGACAAACCACTTGACTGCTAATGAACCACAAACATGGCTCCTTAATTTGCATTCAGTACCAGAAGAGACCAGCTTCTAATGAGCACTGCTGGTCACCCTTCCACAGCTGCTGAAAGGCGCTTGCTATTCCTCCGGGGAAGCCGCGACTGGGTAAATCCTCAGGCTTTGGATGGCAAATCACATTGTGCTGCATACCTCTGGCTCCTGTTTCCATCAGCGATGCTCTTGCATTCTGCCTGCCATCTCCATAGGAATCAAAAGGGCAGCAGGGGTCCTCAGATCCCCATACTGTACACACAGAGAGATTTTAATCCAATTATGCAGCTTCTGCTCAGCAAGAGATGCTCCCTCCTTCTCTCCCCCCCCCCACTTTCTCCATTTGCTTTCAATAAAGAAGCTTAATATGTTTGGGAACTTTCCAGAGCTACAGACTCAGCCCTTGACCAAGAGAAAGCAGCAAATCATGGTATGTGTTTTAAGTGATGGGGTGGAAATAGCATTGTGATTTCAGAAAATAAAAATAAAATAAATAAAACAAAACCTTATTAAGCAAGCTGTATTTCAAAAGAGGCCTCAATTATTCATATAGCTAAAGACTCTACATAGTCTGTCTCTTTAAAAAAAACAAAAAACACACCTAGTAATGGACAGTGCAATCCTATATGTGTCTACTTAGAAATAAGTCCCACTGAGTGCAGTGGAGCTTACTCCTAGATAAGTGGGTGTAGGATTGCAGCCATAGGCACCAACAGAGCCCATGAAGCATTGATTTTGTTACTTAACAGAATTAGAAATACCATCTTGCACCTGCTTTCTTAAGCTTGAACAGATAATGTATACTCATCATAAAAACCATTAAGGAAGCTCCCTTTTATTGCCAAGATCCTGTTATGTTTAAAGTGTTACATGTAACATGCACACATGCTGAAAAAAGCTACAGAATGTTAACTCTGTTCTAAGAAATGGGCCAATTTACTGCACCTCAGTTGTGGGCAGTATAAAGCCCTTGGGCCACACACAGTGCTGCCCCATAGCGCATACAGCCTGTGGAATAAAAAAAAAGGTAAGGGATCATCAAGATAAATGGATCTTCTGCTTTCCATTGAGGACTAGCAGGTAAATGGTGGCTCCATCCCTCTTGAAAGGGGAAATTTACCACATTTTACATGCAGGATTTTAGGTTATTCCACCTAACAGAATATCCAAAAAGAGGTCTTAAAAAAACCTCCAAGAGGGCTTTTGTGGATTGTATCCTCAGTAGGAATGAGGGAGAAATCTGATTCAGTCCACATTTAAAGATGAATCTACAGTGGTACCTCGGGTTACACACGCTTCAGGTTACATACGCTTCAGGTTACAGACTCTGCTAATCCAGAAATAGTGCTTCAGTTTAAGCACTTTGCTTCAGGATGAGAACAGAAATCGTACTCCAGTGGCACGGCAGCAGCAGGAGGCCCCATTAGCTAAAGTGGTGCTTCAGGTTAAGAACAGTTTCAGGTTAAGTACGGACCTCCAGAACGAATTAAGTACTTAACCTGAGGTACCACTGTACCTAGTTTGAGCCATTTTGAGAGATGGAGCACCTCCATACTTTGAAATTCACACTTCAAGGAATGTGAGTGCAGTTCTTCAGCCAAGTAATGTGTACAGAAATACATGTAACTGGGGGAAAGTGTGCATAAAAATCCAGGTGTTCGTGGCACCTACGTAACAAAAAAATAAATTCTATTAGGAGAAATTGCTTTGCAAAAATGTGCATCTTAGGGAAAACTGCATACCATCCTGTGTATATTAGTGCTAGATGTACTAAAATGCGGGTGCATTTTCACGAGGACTTTTCAAACTGATGTGGAAATGTGGAGGACAGAACTTTAGACTGAAAACATGAGAACATGATGTACGTAAATGGAAAATGATTTTCCCATCCCTAATCCTTAGTTGTAATGAGACTTGGCTCCTGGCTGTTTATTAAAGCAACTGTTGAAGGAGAAAAGGGTTGAACGTCCACCAGTGTTGCTCAGCACGTAGTAAGGGTTCCATTGGCAGACTAGGGAGAGAAAAATTTTCATCAATTTCCCCTTCCTTTTGCACCTCTCTAAATTTGGACAATTCCCAAAAAGAGGATGCCCCAAAAGAGCAGATTTAGGGGCATGAGGGTGCTGAGGGGAGGGTAAATTGCCAAAACTTGCTTCCCTCCCCATTCTGCCAACAAAAGCCTTACCATCAGCTGAGTGATGCTGCTGGATACAACCCAATATATATTTCATACGTGTTAGTTTAACAATTTTGGAAATGAAACAGTTATTTTAAAATGCATTGCCCAAGTTTTACAGCTTACTTCATTTTAATTGCTCATTGTGCAGAGGGACAGGGCATTAGTTGTTTGGAGCAATTTTGCCATACAACTTCTCAAAGTACAGACAATTTTTGTACTGCCATTAGAGCAATAAATGCTTTCACTGCCTCCAACTCTGTAAATCCCTAAACATCACAAAAAGCTATGAGTTTCTCCTGCAAGAGATTAGAGATGGGACTTTTGTAGGTCACAACTGGGAACACTAAGAAGAGGTTTTCTACCATTTGCTTACTTTTTTCCTTTTCTCTTTTAATAGTTATTTTTGTGAAATGGATATCCTGAAAGAGGGGGAGAAAGACAGCAAGAAACTAATCAGTTTTCACTATGAAGACCTGCTTCTCTTATTTCAGAAAGAGTTTTTGAGTTACTATCAATGAAAAAGTTGTGATATAACCAAATAAAGTAGTAGTAGTAGCAGCAGCAGCAGCAGCAGCAGTAGTAGTAGTAGTAGTAGTAAAGGTAAAGGGTAAAGGGACCCCTGACCATTAGGTCCAGTCGTGACCGACTCTGGGGTTGCGGCGCTCATCTCGCTTTATTGGCCGAGGGAGCCGGTGTACAGCTTCCGGGTCATGTGGCCAGCATGACTAAGCCGCTTCTGGTGAACCAGAGCAGCGCACGGAAACGCCGTTTACCTTCCCGCCGGAGCGGTACCTATTTATCTACTTGCACTTTGACTTGCTTTCGAACTGCTAGGTTGGCAGGAACAGGGACTGAACAACGGGAGCTCACCCCATCGTGGGGGTAGTAGTAGTAGTAATGCTAATAATAATAATATGTTGGAGATGATTTCAAGTGATTAATTTTTTAAAAAAAAAAACTTATTCCTGCAACCAGAAGACAATAAAGATCATACAACTATTCATGGACATTTATCTTTAAATGTTTATCTGCATTTGTGGCATATAATATATAGGTTATATATTTACTCTAATGTAATGCACACCTTTTTTTTTACCAAATTACATCGTGAAAATTAGGGTGTGCATTAGATTCGATGGTGCATTAGATTTCAGTAAATACGGTATGTAGTGATTACACTGCATGTTATATACAGGGTGAGTCCTTTAAAAGAGGCCCAATGGAACATGCATACTCTGTATCTATGGGGCCTCTTTTAAAGGATTCACCGTGTGTGTGTGTGTGTGTGTGTGTGTGCGCACACACACACACACAAAGAACAATTCTGAAGATATGGGTGTTGGCCCTCAGAATATTTTAAAAGAAATTAACCATTTTGCTGGGTTTCAGACAAATTATTTTTCTTAGGCATGTAAAATGGAAGCTTGCGTCAAAGTTTAAAAGGCAAACAACATGCTACCATAGACACCCATTGAGCTTTTCCCTTCTCACCATAATATATAGGTGGACTTCTTCTCATCTGAATTTCCCACAGCTTCCTTTTCTTAATTCATTGGTTAGTTCGTTGTGGGGAATGGGAGGAAGGAGCCACAAGACCAACTCCTTACTCTACAATAGCATAGCCAGCAATCAGCTCAGATGGGCGGCAGATGGGGCTGGCGAGATGCTGCAAGCTTTCAGACTCCTTCCAATGGCTTATAAGGAGGAGTTGTGGAAGCCAGAGACAACCAAGCAAGCAACTACCCTGCATCTGGGTGGGTACAGCAACCAGTAGGGAGAGGTTATGTGGGCTATCTTCTTCCCCCTGCCTCTGTGTTTTCTTACTTCTGTCTGGCAATAAAATGGCTGATCTGCCCAGTGACTGTCTCTATAAGAGTCAAAAGCTGCTGATTCCCACCTGCTGTGGAGCAGGGAAGGTTGGAATGATTGAAACTGTGGTGGTCATGCATAGTGGGAAGAGATGCAAATGAACTGAAGCTAAAAACTAAGTTCTCAGAGCTAGGCTAGAATTCAGAAAGGGTGGAGCCCAGGGCAGACCAAACAACAAAACACAGGGGAAAACCTTTAATCTCTCAGTTTGATATGACATTGTTATGTCAAGTATTCTTTGCATTTTCCCTTTTCTCCTCCAACATGTAATTTATTTCAACTACCCATGATGTGATATCGTCTTGTGCCTCTTTGCACTTTTTTTCTTACTTGCCACAATAGTTTCCATGTCTGAAGACACAACATTGCTTCCCCACCCACCAGTGACAGCCGGTGTCACAGAGAGAGTGGGTGGGGAAGAAACAACATTATGCCTTGGAAAAATAGAATTAAATGTTTCAAGGAGAAAGGGGAGATATCAAGGAGAACAGGGAGATGTCATTCTCTAACCACCACCGCATATCTGTCATAACATGTAGTTTGGCCTTTATGATTAAGCTGGTGAGATGTAGAGATGTTAGAGTTTTGGACTTGGTCCAAGGAGATCAGGGTGCTCCTACTCAGCCACAAAGCTCACTGTGGGCCAGTCACTGTCTCGCAACCTAACCTACCTCACAGGAGCGTTGTGAGGATGATTGGGCAACCATATTAGGGACATATGCAGGCCCTGAAACAAAACAAAACCATTTGTCTACTAGCTAGCACTGCCACCCGTGTCATGTCCGCCTGTCCTTTGAGTAGTCCACATAAGTACAGTACAAGTTGGGGCCTGCCAGAAACCAGCGATTTCAAAGGTTTTCTGAATCACTGTGGATGAACATTCCTTTCAAGAACCTCTGTGTGTATACCTGTTATTTTCCACGTCTTGTTTTGCTTTCCATGGAAACGGCTTTCCTCATTTTGGCAGGAAGAGGAAAGGAGGATGTTGCCCACAGGTTCTTACTGTTCAGTCCTGTTTCCCATTGGCGAGAAGATTGGTTAACACACTCCTTTAAAGCAGGTATCTCACTCTATGACACTATAATTAACCATTATTCCTAGTCACTCTGTGGGTGTTTTGATATCCTCTTCCTGTTGCCTTACAGAACTAGATTCAGAAAGTGGCAGAATTCTCTGAGGACAGAAACACATATGTTGCTATTAACTCCAGTCAAGTCTAATCTTTTGGAAAAGAAAATATCTGCCCTTTTGAACACTGTTCTCGGGTTTTGAATCAGACACCTTTCTCCCATACCACTGCTTCTTAAAGAGAAAGGCTCTTGTGGTGTTGTGTCAAAGCAAGAATGGTCATAATTTAAAATGACAGCTCTAAGGAGCCTCAGTATCCCTAATAGCATCATTAATTTCAAGGGGAAGCCTAAAGTGAGGTATTCTGTAACCTGATCTCTTCCAATAAATCTACCTTCAGAAATTCTCTTGAGCCCCAAAGCTTCAGCTGCAAGAAAAGTGCATGGCCTCCCTTGCAGGTTTGGCATGGGGGGCTGAGGTGGGATGCCAATACCTGAGTGACAGCAGCAAGCACATATTAAAATAACAGCAATTTTAATGAGTAAGCTTGCATTTTTCATGTGGGCTTGTCTGCGCAATTTCATATCCCTGGTGAGCAATTTTCTGCCACCGGAGCTCTACTGCAGTTGCAAACCATTAATGGAATAATATTTTCATTGAGCCGCTCTATATGAATGGGGCATTTTAAAAATGTATCCATTAATGGTGGTAGATATCAGTTATATGCTACCATTAAGGGTCTTGGAAATATTATTGCAAAGGTGGTTCTCCTCTGACATATCTTCTCTAGACCAGGGCTGAAGGGAAATGAACTGAAAGTTCTATTTGTTTGGTTCTTTGTGAAGTTGAAATTTTAAAGGTTGACCCTGAACTTCCCAATGCAAACATTCTCATGTTTGGAGTTTAGAGCAGCTCCTTTGTCGAATTAACATTGGGGTTGCAATTCTATCCCTGCTTCTTTGGGATTAAGCCCCATGGAGTTCAACAAAACTTAGTTTTAAGTAAACCAATAGATAAAATAATAGGATCTAAAACTAGGATTGCCTAAGATGCAGATATTGTCATGGAGCTTCTAAGTGGCTGTCAGTCTGAACAAGAATCGTGTCACAGATGTGGAAGTTCCAATATGTGCACAAAACTCTGCATCCTATTTCAACAGAGAAAGCTGAACTACATGCACGCTCCTCTATACAAGCAAATTCTCCATGGAAATTAAAAGGGAACTCTGCAGATACAGGAGCTCTGTGTGAACCTCCCTGTACTCATGATCCTCTGGGTCATAAGAACATAAAAAAAGCCCTGCTGAATTAGCCCCCAAAGCTAACTGTTTCAGCATCCTGTTTCCCACAGTGGTCAACTAGATATGGTCAAAGCGAGTCATTCTTGTTTAATGCCATTGGTCTGGTTCCAGTTCCATTAAAATCACTAAATTTTTCAAATTCCATTTAAAAATACATCCTACACCCCATAAATAATATCATGAGTTTTACAGTCATTATGATGAAATTAACAAAACAGGAAATCAAATTTTGAAATTAAGAAACATAAAAATGGTAAGTGTATTTTAGCTTTAGCTGTAGTAAGTAGATATGGTTCAGACCCCCATTTGGTGCTTTAGAAAACATTATCAGATACTTGATCTGAATGATCTTTGTCTCCCTTCCTCCCCTTCTGGCCCCCATTCCCTATTGGAAAATCAAACAATGGCTACAGCATCTTTTATTTTTATTATTCATTTCATTTCTATACCGCTTTATATTTTTAAGAACAAATCTCAAAAATCTTTTCTTTTTGGCAGAAGTGAATGAAATTTCAATGTGTGATAAGCCCTCTAGAACAGATAAATCCCGCCAAATCACAGGTAAATAGGACCAGGTGCTTTCGTGCTGAGCACCTTTAAATTTTGATTATAGTCGTACCTTGGTTTTCGAACAGCTTAGTTCTCGAGCATTTTGGCTCCTGAACGCCACAAACTCGAAAGTGAGTGTTCTGGTTTGTGAACTATTTTGGGAAGTCGAACGTCTGACGGGACTTCTGCAGCTTCCGACAGGGCTTCTGCACACTTTGGTTTTCAAACGTTTTGGAAGTCAAACGGACTTCCAGAATAGGTTCTGTTTGACTTCCAAGGTACGACTGTATTATTATTATTGTTATTATTATTTAATATTTTTTTCCCCCAGCCTGACGGCCACATTGCCTTTCAGCCTAAGGGCCACTTGCCAGGAGCCAAACCCCTCTCTATTCTCCATCCTGTCAAGCGAGGCGTTTTGTCACGATTCAAGAACTAATGTCAGACAGACAAAACACTCAAGAAGGGTGGAAAACAGAGCCAGAGGGGGATGTGGCCTGGGGAAAGAGTGTAGCCTGCATGGTGGATGTGGTCTAGAAAGATCTGGGGAGGGGGGAGGGACTTTATGGAGGCCCTGCCTGAAGCTGCTCAATCCTGCTGTAAGAAGAAGATGGAATGCCATGCTATATCACCTCTTACCTATCATTTCAAATGATCATGACACCACTTGCTCTTTTTCTTTTTGGTAAGAAAGTGTTGTCTTTCTCCTCCACCTTTGCATATTTAGAGCTGAGTAAGACAATATACATGGCACGCGGGTGTCGCTGTGGGTTAAACCACAGAGCCTAGGACTTGCTGATCAGAAGGTCAGTGGTTCGAATCCCCGCGACGGGGTGAGCTCCCATTGCTCGGTCCCTGCTCCTGCCAACCTAGCAGTTCGAAAGCACGTCAAAGTGCAAGTAGATAAGTACTGCTCTGGCGGGAAGGTAAACGGCATTTCCGTGCGCTGCTCTGGTTCGCCAGAAGCAGCTTAGTCATGCTGGCCACATGACCCGGAAGCTGTACGCCGGCTCCCTCGGCCAATAAAGCGAGATGAGCACCGCAACCCGAGAGTTGACCACAACTGGACCTAATGGTCAGGAGTCCCTTTACCTTTACCTTTAAGACAATATACATGACAGGGAAGAAAATGAAATTTTGCTATGCTAAGTCCATGCTTGCTTAATGTTTTCCAATGTTAAGGGCATAAGAAAACAGCCTTATGGTGATTTAAACCACTGGCCCATCTAGGATAATATTCTCTACACTGTTTGGCAATGGCTCTCATGGGTTTCAGATAGGAGTATTCCCCAGGCTTACCTGGAACATTTCTCTTGCAAACTATATGTGGTCTTCCACTGAACTACAAGCGCACAACTTAGCCTAAGCAGTCAGAACCTATTAAATTTGCAAAACACTCCCTGGGAATTTTAGTAAATATCCAAGGTTCCTGTGAGTTGTAAGCATGAAAGACTTAAGAAAATGGAACCTTTGAAGTGCAGCACCTTGGATTTGCCTTCCAATAGCCAGTTTGGATGGGGGGGGGGAGAGAATCCTCATTTGTTTTTTGGCACCGTGTGTCTGCTTTTCTTTGTCAATAGTTGTAAGTGGATGTCTGGAGCCAAGTGCACCTTATTTGGCGACATAGAAGTGATTACTTCTTTATTTTAGTAGCAGACCCTTGAGGAGCATAACTGAACTGAGATGAATTATGTGCAGAGCAAGGGAAGTTTAATGAATAGAAGGCCAGTGGAATTCAATTGCTGTTGGCACATTAGCACACTTTTTCCTTTGCAAAGTAACTTGTATCATTTTCCGCACATTAAGGGGGAAAAGGGCCCCTTTCACGTTATTTAAGAAGTTTGCTCATTTGAAAAATATGCTTTATAGTTAAACCTGGGTCACTAAGGTGATCTCTCCTTCTCTCTCTCTCATACCTTGACACAAAATCCATATTCAGGATACCCTTTCTCCGCCATGCACATGTATAGCATTATTTTTATTATTATGACTTCATTTCATTTGTTCTCTAAAATGCATTTGAATAGAAATCAGGGAATGAAAAGGCCCATGCTGATGGATGTGAATTTCAAAGCAACAAGTGATTAAAAAAAAACCTCAATTCACACATCATAAGAGCCCCCAGGCCTGAGGCTCCCCATCACTACATTAAAGAATTACATTAAACATAATCAGTAGCTTGAAAATCTGAGTGAACCCAATGGCTTGAAGAACCTGCTTGTCTGAATGTCATTTCCATGAGAAACTATCATTGTCTATTTTGTTGTGTTTTAAATATATTGTAAACCACGTTGAGAACTTGGGTTAGTAGATGGGGCATAAACGAAAGTACAACAACACTTTACTGGAGGATGGTGAGCTTTGTTTCACTCACAAATACTCCAGAAAACCAAAGACCAGTTTGAAAGGTTCATACTAGTTTGTGGATCACTTGATAAGAACGTGTTTTACAGATGTATACTGTTCTAAGTAGTGGTGTATGTATGGGAATACAGGTTTTCATAATGTATTTTCAGGGGTCTCCAGGGAAAGTTCTTTTTCCTCAGTATGGGTTTGGGTTATCTTTGTTTCTAGAATGTATATGTGATGATTATGATAATAATACTTTTTATTTTAAAAATACTCCCAAATAATAAACAGCCATGTGGCTTAATGGGCTTGCATAGAAAGGTGTTAATAAATTAATCATTCCCTAATCTTGTGCCCTCTGGATATTTTGGGCTGTAAGTCCCATCAGCAGCAGCCAATACTGTAGTCTAAAACCTCTGGAGGGTACCAGGCAGGCTGATATAGAAAATGACCATCTTAGAAACTGTAAGTTGTGGATAAGCAAAGAACCTGTGGCAGGATAAAATTGTGAGCAAATCTGAGGAAAAGATTTTGGACAACTTTTGAAAGTAATCCAATTGTCACCAATTTTGCAAGATGACAAACTTTGCTGTGCTCTTGGCTATTTTTACCAAACTTGGGATTCATTGTTCAGTCTGCCATA
The DNA here is from genome assembly GCF_964270895.1 of Podarcis filfolensis. Classification (NCBI taxonomy): domain Eukaryota; kingdom Metazoa; phylum Chordata; class Lepidosauria; order Squamata; family Lacertidae; genus Podarcis; species Podarcis filfolensis. The sequence goes on from NC_139605.1 coordinate 58,233,749, forward strand.
CAAGTTTGTCAAAGGCTTACACTCAGGCACATATATATGTGGCTTCAATTATCTCCTCGTGTTTTCATGATCGTTTTGATAATACCAAAATAAAGTTGATACCAATGATGTGATTCTCTTTTGAGCTGTGATATGGCTGATAAAAACATACACACAGGAGGAAAAATGGGGTGATGGTAGAATGAATGGATGATTTTCCCCTGTGACTTAGTAAACAAAATTTGAAGAGAAACTGTTATATGAAATCTTTTTCCTTACAGTGAAGAGTAAAATAAATTAAGTTAATGATAATATTTATGCTATTCTGATATTTATGTGATTGTTACATTTAGCTCTTCCATATTGTTTTCTTACTTATATACTAATAGCAGCCACTGGCCCCACCTCACCCACCAAATTCCCATGTGCTTCCTGCAAGCACAAACTGCTCTACAGATTTTTTGGCCCTCTACACCACACTGATTTGCCTACACATTGAGATGTGTGTCAGAATCACATTCCAGTGTGGATGAGAATGTGCATTCCATAAAAACTAATGCAGCATGGCTAGAGCAGCTGAATTTGAAAACATGTAAGAATAGTCAAGAACACCTCTCTAATGGAAGCAGAAAACACCTTCTCTGGCAGAAAAGAGTTTTAAGGCGTAGCTAGATGTTATGCATGGAGAATGCATAGCTGCCATTAAACCTTATCTGCCTTGTGTGATTCCCAGGTAACATTTACTAAAATGTGAGGTCATTGCATTCAGAGACCCTCACCCCCTGAAAGCAGTAGAATGAAATGCAGCAGAGATAGAAAAATATTACACACACTGAGGTCCAGTGTCGAGGTCCTTCTGGCGGTTCCCTCACTGCGAGAAGTGAGGTTACAGGGAACCAGGCAGAGGGTCTTCTTGGTAGTGACACCCGCCTTGTGGAACGCCCTCCCATCAGATTTGAAGGAAATAAACAACTATATGACTTTTAGAGGACATTATTTACAATAACATCACAGATCCTCACATAATATATAGCTAGGCCTTATACTGCTGCCATCACCAAACCACTGAGCAAGTGCTTGAAACTTTACAGTTTCATGCGTGTCAGACAATTCAGCAGTGGTAGCAGTACCTTTGGTTTTTCTTCTTATGGCATTTCTACAAATTATTTCTACTGGAGGCTGGGTTGCATTATTTTGTGTACTTTGGCAAGCAAATAACAGGGAACATTGTGATGTGAATTGAAGAGCTATGTGCGTGAGGGCGAGCATTGTGTGGCAGGGGCAGCTAATTAAGTACTTGAAGAATTAGGAAAGCCAGACTTGTGAATACAGTGGTACCTCGGGTTAAGAACTTAATTCGTTCCGGAGGTCTGTTCTTAACCTGAAACTGTTCTTAATCTGAGGTACCACTTTAGCTAATGTGGCCTCCCGCTGCTGCCATGCCGCCGCCACACGATTTCTGTTGTAATCCTGAAGCAAAGTTCTTAACCCAAGGTACTATTTCTGGGTTAGTAGAGTCTGCAACCTGAAGCGTCTGTAAACCGAGGTACCACTGTATTGGAGAAAGGTGGGAAGACCATTTTCAGGCAACCACTGCATAGTTACGTCCATTCTTAAGGAATCTATAATTTAAGATGTCTATAATTGAGCATTTGTAAAAATGGTTTACCTTCACAGCTATGCAATGGAACATTAGAAGAAAGGATGGTGATGTCACTCCAGATGAAACACTTGGACCAATAAGAACCTTGGAGTAAAGAGAGCTGCCAAGATGGCTGAAGTACCATTCTGGGTCTCTGGTACTGTCAAAATGCTTCTCCTTTCCCTCCTCCCACACACTCATCTCACTTCATTATGAGCAGCCCAAAGAGCTGTCATGGACTCTCTTAACACATACACACACCACTCCCCAGAGCTTGGTAACTACCTTGCATTGTCTCTTTGATAGGCATGTAAGAAACAAATGAGGAGGAGGAGATGCCTGAAGGGTCCATTAACATTGTTAGGTTAGATGCGCTGACAATAAGTCGATTCTTTTTGACATGACTGTCGCCGTAATGAAGGTATGTTTCTCAACGACTCTCCTTAATATAAGATAAGATATGGATGGCCCGTGTTTTTCCTCTGACACACGTCCAGTATATCAAAGGGTGGCAGAAGAAAAGGTTTGCTTATTGACACACTAATAGGAGATAAAAGTTTAAGATTAATAGCAACGCTGCCTTTGTCTGTCCCGTTCCGTTTGGTGGGTCCTCCAGAGAATGGAAAATTCACTGCTCTGGCTTCTGAAAAGCAAAGGGAACAGAGAAGAGAAGAGGGATGCATGGAGGCCACAGTAAAAGGTCCTCCTTTCCCCCAGAGTATAAGGAAAAGGCATGCAGAAGGAAAACGTGTGTCTTCCTGAATGTCATGCTACGTTCCATTCTCCGTCTGTGACTCTGGTATTTAGATGGGCTTTTTGTAAAGAAGGAGCATGGCACAAGAATGGCTGAGGACTTTGTGTACATGCACTGCCAGGTAAGCGTCGTTTTCCCTCCCCCTGCGTTAAACCCAAAATGAAAGCAATAAATGGGTTGTTATATAGCCTTGGAGGTCAAACAAGAGCCGTAGCCTTGGGATTAAAAGAGGTGCTGCTATTGCATTTCTCTTCTATAACCCCTTTCCCCCATGCCTTAGGCATCCAGACACCAAATGATCTATTTTTCCAACAGTGTGGGAAATATAATGTCTGCTTCAATATGTCTGTGGGTCTAAGAGACTTATGAGAGGGGCAAAGCTTCATGTTATGTCCCTGTGCATGGGGGGGTGGGGGGCTCGGAGATAACAGACTTGAGATTTCCCTGTCAGCACTGAATGAAGCTGTTCCATTCCAGGGGTTGAACCTGGGACCTTATGCATGAAAGGCAGACACTCGGCCACTGAGCAATGTCCATGCCTGCTAAGAAAACCACAGATCTTAGGCTCTTACTCTGGGCTTTTCTAAACTACTAGCACACAGTCTCCAAGTAACCTTGGAGTCCACCTGTCCTCTCCTGACTCCTTGTTTGCCCCAACCTTGGAGCGCACAGCACAAGCAGTGAATCTCGTGAGAGATATAGCTTGGGGTGTCTACAATAACCCACCAATTTCCAGCATTCACACTTATGAGGCTTCGAAACAAAGGAGGTAGGAAGTGGGAGGGGATAGGATGGGGGGGGAAGCATAAACTTAGCATCCAGTTTTATCTAAAGCAAAAAAAGGTGCCACAGTAATGCTGGGGAAAGCATGGATCTTCTGAGTGGTATAAGACCTTGGAACGGACTAGACTGCAAGTACTCGGGGTCTTCTTGAATCTTGGCTAGAATCAAAACATGGATCTATTATAAACTTTATACCTCCCAAGAAGTCTCTAAGATATACTGCTAAATTGTAAACCTACAGGACCAAAATGAATTATCATAACTATAAATGACCTGCTTCTAGAGACAAGCCTCCAGGGTGGCGGCCGCTAGAAATCAATCAAGGTGGTTTTGGAGGAGCTTAGCAACATGGAGATGATTGGGCAAGTCCCCTAATTATTTCAGCAACATAAATATTTGCATCTGCTGATTATGATTTTTATGCTATCGATTTTCATTAGCAAGATCCCTTGCAATCCACCTTCCCTCTCAGAAACACTTTGCCTTTTAATAGACACACAAAGCCCTAAAACATAGCAGCTCATAAATGGATATGATAATACCTCAAAAGCAGATATGAACATACTGGATTATACAAGCTTATGCTAAGACACCTTTGATCAGTGTTGTATATTGTAATCTTCATCATCATCATCATCCACTTCTACATTGGGTGTAATCCTATTTGCCTTAGAATCATAGAATCATAGAATCATAGAGTTGGAAGAGACCACAAGGGCCATCGAGTCCAACCCCCTGCCAAGCAAGAAACACCATCAGAGCACTCCTGACATATAGTTGTCAAGCCTCTGCTTAAAGACCTCCAAAGAAGGAGACTCCACCACACTCCTTGGCAGCAAATTCCACTGTCAAACAGCTCTTACTGTCAGGAAGTTCTTCCTAATGTTTAGGTGGAATCTTCTTTCTTGTAGTTTGGATCCATTGCTCCGTGTCCGCTTCTCTGGAGCAGCAGAAAACAACCTTTCTCCCTCCTCTATGTGACATCCTTTTATATATTTGAACATGGCTATCATATCACCCCTTAACCTCCTCTTCTCCAGGCTAAACATGCCCAGCTCCCTTAGCCGTTCCTCATAAGGCATCGTTTCCAGGCCTTTGACTATTTTGGTTGCCCTCCTCTGGACACGTTCCAGTTTGTCAGTGTCCTTCTTGAACTGTGGTGCCCAGAACTGGACACAGTACTCCAGGTGAGGTCTGACCAGAGCAGAATACAGTGGCACTATTACTTCCCTTGATCTAGATGCTATACTCCTATTGATGCAGCCCAGAATTGCATTGGCTTTTTTAGCTGCCACGTCACACTGTTGGCTCATGTCAAGTTTGTGGTCAACCAAGACTCCTAGATCCTTTTCACATGTACTGCTCTCAAGCCAGGTGTCACCCATCTTGTATTTGTGCCTCTCATTTTTTTTGCCCAAGTGCAATACTTTACATTTCTCCCTGTTAAAATTCATCTTGTTTGTTTTGGCCCAGTTCTCTAATCTGTCAAGGTCGTTTTGAAGTGTGATCCTGTCCTCTGGGGTGTTAGCCACCCCTCCCAGTTTGGTGTCATCTGCAAATTTGATCAGGATGCCCTTGAGTCCATCATCCAAGTCGTTGATAAAGATGTTGAATAAGACCGGGCCCAAGACAGAACCCTGTGGCACCCCACTAGTCACTCTTCTCCAGGATGAAGAGGAACCATTGATGAGCACCCTTTGGGTTCGGTCAGTCAGCAAGTTACAAATCCACTGAGTGGTAGCATAGTCAAGACCGCATTTTACCAGCTTCTTTACAAGAATATCATGGGGCACCTTGTCAAATGCCTTGCTGAAATCAAGGTAGGCTACATCCACTGCGTTCCCTTCATCTACCAGGGTTATAATTCTGTCAAAAAACGAGATCAGGTTAGTCTGACATGACTTATTTTTCAGAAATCCATGCTGACTATTGGTGATCACAGCATTCCTTTCTAGGTGCTCACAGACTGTTTGCTTAATGATCTGCTCCAGAATCTTCCCTGGTATTGATGTCAGACTGACTGGGCGGTAATTATTTGGGTCCTCTCTTTTCCCCTTTTTGAAAATAGGGACAACATTTGCCCTCCTCCAGTCTGCCGGGACTTCGCCTGTTCTCCAGGAATTCTCAAAGATGACTGCCAGTGGTTCTGAGATCACATCTGCCAGTTCTTTTAATACTCTTGGATGCAGTTCATCTGGCCCTGGAGACTTGAATACATCTAAACTAGCCAAGTATTCTTGAACTATCTCCTTAGTTATTCTGGGCTGTGTTTCCTCTGCTGAATCATTTGCTCCAAATTCTTCAGGTCGGGCATTGTTTTCTTTATCGGAGAAGACTGAGGCAAAGAAGGCATTGAGGAGTTCAGCCCTTTCTGTGTCCCCTGTTTGCATTTCACCATCTTCTCCTCTGAGTGACCCCACTGTTTCTTTGTTCTTCCTTTTGCTACGAACATACCCATAAAAGCCTTTTCTGTTGCTTTTAACCTCTCTAGCAAGCCTGAGTTCATTCTGTGCTTTAGCTTTTCTGACTTTGTGTCTACACGTGCTGGCTATTTGTCTGAATTCCTCTTTGGTGGTTTCCCCCCTTTTCCATTTTTTGTACACATCCTTTTTTAATCTTAACTCAGTTAAAAGTTCTTTAGATAGCCACCCTGGCTTCTTTAGGCACCTTCCATGTTTCCGTCTCATTGGTATTGCCTGAAGTTGTGCTTTTACTATCTCCCTCTTAACAAACTCCCAGCCATCCTTTCCTTTTAGTATTACTGTCCATGGGATCTCACCCAGCACTTCCCTAAGTTTTATGAAGTCGGCTTTCTTAAAGTCAAGAAATTGAGTCCTAGTATGCTTGGCTGCTCCTTTCCGCTGTATAGTAAACTTCAGAAGAGCATGATCACTCGCGCCTAATGATCCTTCCACTTCTATCCCACTAACCAGGCCTTCCCTAGGAACTCAAGGAAACTTTCTCTTCCCTTCCCCAGACCCAATTTCTCCCTCTTTTTCTGAGAGAATTCAGGGCTCTTCACATAAATTATCCATGTGATCCTTGTGATAGGAGTTGTTAAGCTAGTCTGCTGCATCAAGCCAAAGATCTGTCTAGTCCAGCCTCCAGTTTCTTGCAGTGGCCAATCTCATGCTGCTGGTAAGCCTACAGGTAGGAGAGGAGGACAATATCCTTCAACTGCTCTTGCCACTTCCCAGCAAGCAGCGTTCAGAGGTATACACTTCTGAACCTGGAACCAGCAATCATGTCTAAAGGAATTCTCTGGAGTGGTCTACAAACCATAAATTAGCTCAATATTGATAAGGTGCTTTAGTTTGAGTGTTTGAATCTACTGCCAGTCAATTTCATTGGGTGACCTTGAATTCTGTTGTTTTGGGGTGCAGAGAAAGAATATGTAACTACTGAAGACACTTTTGTTTAAGAAGGCTTTCCACGAAGTCATATTTTGGACTATTAATTCTACAATGGTAGAAATGATTTTATAGCTTTTAGTTTTTCAACCCATGATTTATCTTATTTTTATCTTCTTGTGCATTGCTTTGGTAGCTGTGAAGTGATTTATAAATCTGCAAATAAATGAACAACACTAGTTCTGCCCACTTTCTTCACAATATGCATAATTTTATAAACCTTTACCATGTACACCCTTTCTGACATTATTTTTGTTCCTAAATACAGAAGCTCCAAATGCTTTGGTGTTCCAATTCCTTGGTCATTTTGGTTGCCTTTTTCTGGAAGCTCCGTTGTAAGAACTGTCCATTTCCATTTACTCCTTCATTTATTTTGTTGTGTAGAGTTCTCCTGCCCTACTTTTTAGTCCCAAAGGGCTGTCACAGCTGCCTACAAAAGATTTGCACAAAACGTTCTCATTTAAGTGTAGTACCAGGAACATAAATGACATGATGTCCATATGGTGCCAGGTTTATCCAGTCAGCAAGCCCACTAAGGACCTCGTAGGCAAGTGATTGGGGCCGAGAAGCCGGAACTGTTTCAGCCCATGATGGAGGCATAGCGCTTCCTGTTCTTTAAGCAATCAGTGATCCGTAAGAGAAACTATCTTCCTATCCCATGACTGCGAAATTTTCTAAACAGACTTCTTTTTTTTAGTTCAACTCATAGTACTTTTTCAGGAGATGACTGCAACAAAGCAAAGACAATCCACAGATATTCACATGCACAAGAAAATAAGAATAAACAAAAAGAAATGTGAGCACTTAAAGCACGTTGTCATTTTTGTTTTTATATAAATCATGAGAACTTTTATATTTACTTGATGCTTTATAAGCATCTAAATGTGTGTAGCACTTGACGGAGCATGGAGAGTGGATGGATATGCGCACCAGAAATATTCGTTGTAGATATCATGGCATGCCTCATCCATAATAAGATTTTTTCCAGATGCTTCTGAAAATTGCTGAATGGAAAAAATCTCGCTTTAAACTAGTACATAACGATTTCCCTTATTTATTGCCTTCAGTTTCCTTTCCATTTTGGCGAAAAGAGACTAAAGTTTTTCTTCTTAATCCAGGTTCTGAGAACATGTATGCGTGCATGAATGTAACACATCCATGAATATAAGGAAGCATTTTAAAACAGGGGTAGCTGACATGGTATCCACCAGATGTTCTGGACTACCACTCCCATCATCCCTCTCCATTAGCCACACTGATGGACAACATCTGGAAGGCAGCACATTGGATACCTCCACCCTTTCAGAATTCTGCAAAGCCTTGTTTATCTAGACCTCTCTGGCCTGGATCTTTCAACATACTGTACATCTCTTAAATAAATCTATTGCTTTCTACCTTGACAGTCCTTCACCTAACCTCTTACTTCCTAAGCTGAGCAGAGCTCACCAGCCGCTTACAGAATTCCACCCGAGAAATAATATAACAAGCTATGCTTGTTGATTGCTTGGGGATTCAGAAAAGTTTGTCAAGAACCTAGCAGACCACAGTGTAGGGCTGGAGAATTGTTTTCGACTTGGTGACGTATAAAATGTGCAGGGCAGCCTTACTATACTGGTTCAACAGCTCACTAGCAAGATCAACATTCTGCTCCATTCTTTTGCATGAAATAAACAAGTTGGTTAGTTGCTGAGGCCAAGTTCCTTCCAATCCAGCTTCACACGACTTCTTTTTGAAGAAATGCCTTCAGTTGGCCTCTAATCCCCCACAACTTTAAGCAAGAGTCTTGCTTAATAGAATTTATGATACTAAAACGATGCTACATTCTAGCATTATAGGGGGAATCAGGGCATTAAAGAATTCCCCATAGCACCAATTTGCTGCCCTTGTAGCACAATGGTAGAATCTTAGTCATCTTTACCAGAGCTGTGAACTTGGCTTTGCTCCAAAGAGGCTGATTTCCAACTTCCTTGCTCATGTTTTCTCCTTTCCTGGTTCTGCGTCAGAAGGTTCCTTTAAAGCCCAAAAATCTATGTGGGTAATGGCCTGTGAGAAGCTAGCATTATTTATTTCCATGAAGTCTAATGCAGGCATATCTGACTACCAGCTTCTTCTGCTCCTCTGCCAACCCCTACTCCTATGTTGTCTGATGCCCCTTCCTCAGGATGCCTCACTGTGCAATAGAGATTGGCCTTCTCCACAGTGACTTCACCACTCTACAACATAAAGAACAAGGAGTGGGAGAAGAAGCTGCAAGGGCCACAGGAGAAGGCAGAAATTCTGCACAACCACAGCTAACATGTCCATCATCTTCCAGAACCATGAAGTGTGGGGGGGGGGAGAGATGCCTTCAAGCAGAGAGCCCAAGAAACATCCTGCCTGAGGGTCCAGCAGATTATTCTCTATCCATCACGCTGCTGAAGGAGGAAACATGTGAGCCTCGTTGGCTCCATGACTGAAGCACCCTACTCCTTGCCGCTAGAAACCAACTGCACTGGCAGTTAAATCTTCCTTTGGCACTGGTAATGGGATAGCATTGCCCAGTGTACCAGCCAGCCAGTTTAGGTAATACAGGGCAGGCCTAGTTGAACACATAGGCTATGTACACACTAAAGACACTTTCCCTCAAAGAATTCCAGGCACTGTTATTTACCCCTCCCAGAGTTGCAATTCCCAGTAACCCTTAACTAACTACAAGGCCCAGAATTCTTTGAGGCGGGAAATGTGCTTGGCATGTGCTTTATATGTATATTGTGCAAATCTAAAAAAATGTAGTATAAACACTGACAACTGGGAAACACTGGCCTGCGAGTGCTCCAGTTGGAGAACAGCCTTTACCAAAGGTGTCATGGGCTTTGAAGACACTCGAACTCAGGACGCAAGGGAGAAACACGCTAAGAGAAAGGCAGGCTTGGCAAATCCACACCATGATCAACTCCTGACTGGAAACCAATGTCCCCACTGTGGAAGGACGTGTGGATCCAGAATTGGCCTCCACAGTCACTTAAGGACTCATTGTTAAAACTCGGCTACGAGTGATCGCCAAAGAAGAAGAAGAAGATATTGTGTACATAGCCCAACATTTACCCTCCAACACCTCAGCACCATTCCATGCTACCCTAGCAACTGCTGCCCAAAGTGGCTATTTTACTCTGCCAGATTGGCCATGGGGGAAGGGAACCGTGGGAAAGAAGCTTTCCCTCAGTGAGGACTTCCCTCTTGGTAAATATGTGCAGGGTTGCCTAAGGCTGTGATCCAAAGGGCAGTAGCTCAGTGGCAGAGCATTTGCTTTGCATGCAAGATGTCCCAGGTTCAATCCACGACATCTCCAGGTAGAGCTGGCAACGAGTGAAACCTTGGAGAGCTGCTGCCAATCAGCGTAGACAATACTGAGCTGGGTGGACCAATGGTCTGACTCAGTATAAGGCAGCTTCCTAGGTTCATATGCATACCTCCTAGAAAGGAAGTCCCATGGAACTGAGTGAGACTTACTGCTGAATAAATCTGTTTGGAATTTGGCCACAAAAGTGCTGTGTAAATGATTAATATTAAAAACAGTCCACCCTTTTTATTTGCAGTAACACAGTTCCCTGTGTGCATGGTGGGGGGAAATAACAGTGAACATAATGAAAGCGTGCCACATTTGGAAGGATAAATCCTTACAGACTGACTCAGTAATGGATTTCTGACACAATCCTGGCACTCATCCATAAAAACCGGACCAGGTCAAAGATTCAGTTTTCTGTGATATATTTTCTTTTCCAAAATATTTATGTACATGGTAGTAAATCATGTCATGGCCCATTGCACGAGCATTGCAACATGTTTAGCATAGCATTTGCCTGTAGTCTGAACTTCAGAAAGGATCAGTTTATGGAGTCGTAATCTGGCGAAAGCTTTTCCTAGGTTGTACACCTCAGAATGAGGCATGTGTGAATGGTCACCTGATTTAAAACTCCCAATGTGTAGAAACTTGCATGTCAGGAAGCAGCGTTTGGTCATTCCCTGACACACTTTTTTATATGTCCCAATAGCCTTCCTGGTGGGGGAAGCATCCAAATTTGTACCACCCACCCTACATACCCCCTCCCTCTACAGCTTTAAGTGGTACATCTCACTTTAACTGGTACAGGAACAGCTTTGTCATTTGTATGTTTGCGCTAGGATTTCTGCTGCACCTTTCCACCCTCTAAAGAGCACCATGAAATATAAACATAACACAAACCTCACTTTTATCAACACAGCAAAAGAGCACTTATTGAAAGTGAAAAGGAAATCATATGCAAGTCAGGCCGAACTTGAACGATTCTGCTGAATTGACTCACAAATGGAGAACTACGGTATTCAAGTCATGACCCCTGCAAACAAATAACCTTCCCATCCCCAAAGTTAAGTATCTTTGGGGAAACCAGTTATCCTAAGCAGAGGGTTGGCTGTCAAAGTCCTCATGGTCCCTGAAAAGGCCTTCTAGGATTTGAGCTGCCTCTCCTGCCACTCAAATCCTTGCCAGTCATTCTGGCATTTTACAGGGCAGAGCCTTTAGTGCAGGTCCTGGCTAATGACTGACGAAAGAATGTTGCTATTTCTTTTTAAATATTTTTGACAAGCAACGTCAGGGCAGAGTTCAGAGTGGTTTCAGATTCCCACAACAACAATGAGGCTCTGCACTTTCCCAAACACTTGCACATTTCCTTAGAAACAGGTGACAGACATCTGTGAAGCTGATCTCAGAGCTGGAACGGGCCTGGCCTCACATGCTCAATTGTGGGTGTTCTGCTCTGACAACAGTGAGAAGGATATCGTTTAAATATTTCCAGACTCCACTGCAATTCCCGCCCCCCCAAGTGTAACTGGGTGTGGGAAGAGGTCAACTTACTAAGGAACAGAATATGAATGCACAGGAAAATCAAATATATTTGAACTTAATAGTTATGTAAAGCCTGACGTAGGGTACGCTTAAAGGGTTAACTGGAGCCTATGCAACATCCCATCTATTAAAATTAATCAAGCACAGAAAATCGCTTGTCAGGTGGTATATGGGAGCTCCACACACTTAATGTGAACAACTTCCAGAGGACTAGCCTGGGTCAGTTTGCTTCAGATAAAAAGGTTTGTCTTTTCTCTTGGATGTCACAGTAAACCATGGTTTACTATTATGGGAATAGGCCTGCCCCCCTTTGCATTTACATGCTCCCCCCTCAACCTGCAGTGCTGCTGAAAGGAGGAGTTCAGAAGCTTCAGATTCCATTTTTGATTGACTGCCCATTGTCATTTCATCCAAATACAACAAACCTTAAGCATGGTTTGTTTAAAGCAAGCCAACTTCAAACAATGGGTTATGAAACAAACCATAGCCATAGCTTAGGGTAGGGAACCTGTAGCCCTCTAGATGTTGTTAGATTCCTACTCCCATCAGCCCTAGTCAACATGATCAAGGGTCAAGGTTGATTGCAGTTGTAGTCTAGAAACATCTGGAGGGCCACAGGTTTCATAGCCCTGGTTTAGCGTTTTTATGTAGCTCAAACTGTGGCTAATCAAAAATAGAAGCTAAGCTTCTGACCTCCTTGCAACAGCTGTGCCAGAAGAGGAGAGGGGAGAGGGAAGTACATGAGGCTGAGGCTCACCTTGACTTGTTCTTGACATGCTAAAGCATGGTTTGTCATTATATCTGAGCACAGACTATATGGTCTAAGCTTTCATGGTTTTGAGTCCATTTGATTGAATGTGCTACTTTGCATAATCAGAAGGATATTGCTAGCTTATGCAACATTTCTGCACCCTGAAAAGGAGCTGGAGCCCTGAACTGAGGGAGTTTGTATCTTTGGGAAACTGAGGTAGACCAGCAGTAAGGACAGTGATGGATATATCTGGAGGCAGGAATTGGATAGGGATTAAGAATCAATCACTCGCCTGGATATTAAAAATTCATAATGTTTATTGCAATCCCAAAATAACACACACAAAAAAACACCACCCAAATATATTTATTTCCTTCCCCTACACAAACACACATACACACATTTAGAGGGGAAAGAAAAGAATTATTACATGTGGTGTGACTTTTCTGTTTCCACTAAGAAATCACAATTTACATTATATTGTTGATAATAATTAGTGCAAGTTATTTTGAAATCCACAGCTCAAAATCATAGTCTTATTGGGCAGAGAACTATGGAATTGTAGAGATATATATGGAATAAAATGAACAATGTTCATTTTATCTCTTAAAACTGCCTTTCTAACAGTGTTTAAGTATACTAACAGCCCAAATTTAAAGCTTGCTTGCTTGGAAAGAAGTCCCATGGACTTCAGTGACTGTATTCTAGCCTAAGTATAATTGCACATTGAGATTATGAAACCAAAAAAGAGTAAAAGAACTGACAACACTCCTCTCTCTTTTTCTCATCGAACAAGTGTTCATTAATTCAGCACTCATCCAAGTATATTTGTAATGTTTTTTGGAACAGAAATATTTGTGTTGGAGAGCATCATCCTTTGTGGAAAAAATATATAAAATACCATTTTTAAAAAAACCTCTCTACATCTGTGGAAATCTCATTAGGTAGTTTCAGATCAGCTGGCATCTGGAAAAGATCATTCCTTCTAAACAGAAAAATATGTCATAAATGTCATGAGGGGTGTTGGGAGAACCACATGAAATTAGTTTGGTTCCTCAAATCAGCAATGGGGGCCTGAATTGTAACTGGAAAACAGATTTCTTGAATAGGCATTAAATGGATTTTGGTCAAGGTTTAGCTGAATGGGCTCTACATTAGAAAGAACATGTTCCAAGTCAAAGCGGGCTCAATATTTTAGTGGACAGGACGAGTTCTGTCTTCTCATACTTGCAATGTGTTAAGGGTTGTTTTCTATTTTATGTTTCCATTGTGATGAATTCATGGTTGCAATTCAGCACAAAGTTACACCACGCCCAGTACTTAATGCACACTGCAATTAACAAGATTCAGATTCATGAAACTGTCTGCAAAACTGAAGCTTAACTAATTAAAGGAACCTACAGCAGAATGAAATAGGTTGCAGCCGTAATGGATTGTTAAGTTATTTATCATGTTCCTTTTCATCTAAGGAGTACAGGGTGGCATATATGGGTTTATCCCATTTTGTCTCTACAAAGAGAAATGGATCAGAGTTCTACCTGAGCAGAAATCCAAGCAAGTTGGGCTCCAGTTGGGGCAGGTGTGCTTCTGGGTTCCAGTCTCATTCCATATGAGGTGGAGCTAGTGGACCTGATACATCTCTGTGCCATGCCTTGCTCACTTTGTATGGTGCAGTTTCTTTTTGGTTTTTGAACTATATCCTTGTGCTCACAAAAACAACATTGCAATATACCCTGCTCTATCTGCATGCTATGGAGGAATGTTCTACATGCAAAGCAGATGCTCTTATTTCAAGTTGGGGCCAATCCACTATGATCTGGAGCCAAACTGAGATAGGGCTCACACCAAACTTCCACCACTTCCCTGCCAGTGCTCTATTTTTATGAAGCAAAAGAGGCTTACCTTTTGTAAAAGAGATAACAGGAAGTGGTGGGCAAGAAGTAGACCAGGAAAGACCTGGCAGGACCATTTATCAGCTACAAATGATGTTCCTGTCAGGCATTATCTACTGCCAGGGATTATAGGGTTTGGCTTTGTGCTCCATGATCCTCTGTGGAAAATAGGGCAAGCTTTACAGTTGAGGAAAGACCCTGTGAGGTCTCCCTCTTCCATTCATCTGCATGCAACCACCCATTATTCCCTCTTTCTTTCCCAAGATAATGTCCATAATACCTGGTGGGAAATGACTTACAGAACATGTCTCTGCTAGGCACCATAGACGTTATATTCAAGGTTCTCCTGGCCTCCTGACTTTTTGTCCTGCCTCCCACCACTTGGGAGTCACTCCTAAGGTAAGTTGCTTCTTAAGGGGGAAAGATGGAAGAGCAGCATATGGCAGTAGGGACACAAGCATGGAGATTTGTGGAAAGAGGATAACTGGGCTTTTCAAATGCCCAAGTTGAACTAATTTGTGGAGTGAGCTAGAGGACATTTCACCCTGCTCTAGAAAATGTTCCCTGAATGCAGAAAATCTGAAAACCACTATGGTGTACCATTTTTCAAATCAGCAAACAATACATTCACATACTGAATGTGACTGCAGACTGCAAATATTCCAAGATATCAGCTGTCTGTTGAGTGTCAAATACCTGGAGATATTCAGAGAGAATGTGAGCCACCAAAGAATAGCTGGGAAATAGCGTCACAATTAGCAAAGGGGAATTTGGGACAGAGCAGCAGGGAGATAGAGACAAGTCCACCCGAGCTCTGTCTTCCAGAGGAATACATCGCTATTAAGCACGCAAATCAAGAACGCAAATGCAAAATGACTCTCATCGACAACACTTATTTGTTTCCTTGTTTGTTTTGCTCTTCCCACAGCACAACTGGAAGAACTGTGTGAGGAGAGGAACAATCGCCAGAGACAAGTTGGAATAATATCAGGATAAAGATATTGGAAACAGGGCCTCCTAAGTACAATTATCTTCAGATACACAGTGTTTTGGTCTAAATTTGTGCAGTGGCAAAACTGAAGGTGATGTACCTCCCGCTGCACCATTAGTGAAACCACTAGCGAATGCAAGATAAAAGCAGGAGGGTGCCAACGGATTGCTCAGATAGAGCCACTTTCCAGGCTTCAAACCATGCTAACCTTGCACATAGGACGGTGCAGCAAATTTCTGTCTCCCATTTCTTGGAGCTCCAGGCAAACTATCTTAACGAGGCTGTATGACAAGAGCAGGCAACGTATTACAACAGTCCATTGGGCCGCATATATTCTCTCAGTCACTATTGTGTGCCTTGCAGGGCCCTTACTGACATCTCAATCGAGTGGCAGTGTTCATTAACATGGAGAAGCCATAGTCTCCTGACTGGGGCTAGAAAACTTTGAAAACAAAACAGGAAAGCAGCTGAAAAGCTCAGAAAACAAAAGGCATGCACACAGAAGTCCTCTAATGTATTTCATGTTTAAATGCCATGGTTTACAATCTTAAAATTTGAATTTGCACTG
Source organism: Podarcis filfolensis (assembly GCF_964270895.1). Lineage (NCBI taxonomy): Eukaryota > Metazoa > Chordata > Lepidosauria > Squamata > Lacertidae > Podarcis > Podarcis filfolensis. The sequence continues at coordinate 58,249,383 of NC_139605.1, forward strand.
GATTTTTGCAGAATTTCTAATATCACACCTACCCACATCATTCGTCAGTTTCTCCAGATAATTGAAAAATCCCAAAGAGAGTTTTTCTGGCTCAAGTGACATCACAAAAGAAATGGGACATGACCCTCATAGACTGTTATGCAGCTTATCCATGTAAATGTTATGTCAATGATATAAATCTATGAACATGTACATGCAAATTGGTGCCAACCATCCCGAGTCCACAGTATGTACTATGTTTAGTTTCTATGATTTGCTTAACATTGACTTTTTTATATATAAAAAAGTAAATTAAAACAAGATTGAAAACCTGAACTAAACTCACTCCTTCCACCCACAGCCCAGGCTTTAGTCATGATAATGGCTTGGAATTTCAAACCTCCTGAATTGTACAACTGGAGAAGTTGCTGTTTTCACCATGAGGATTAGTAATGTAATATGACTGTATCAGTGGTGCTGCGCCTTTCTATGCTTAAAATGTATGCTATTATGATGGAGATAGTGATGGTTGTATACTGCAAGAATCTCTGGGGAACACAATGCACTTCTTCACTCTGTGAACACAGACACAAATTGCCCGTGCATAAACTCATGCAAAGACATAGCTGCTACCAGGCCCGTGCAGGGGAGGAGGCAGGCAGGCACATTGCCCCAGGTCTTGGAGGGTTAGGCTGGCTGCAGTGCCCTGCCAGGGACCAGCTGCTTTTTTGTTTGAGTTTATTCTATCAACACTCCCACCCCCAGGCCTCAAACAAGCTCTGCAGAGGCCTGCCTGCTACCGCAGGGATGTGAAACCTGTGGCCCTTCAAATCTGCCATCCCCAACTCTGCTTTGAAAGGTTGGAGGGAGGGGAAACCCCATAACAGATTGGAGGGCATGCATGAGGAGAAGAGGGGAAGAAGTTTCCAAGTTTCCATCGCACGAAGGAACCTCAGTCATGCCAAGAGACCCTATAGGCACCTGCCTAGTTGTTCTCAGGTCCAGCCATGAAGAATCAAGTCTGCTGTTGTCCGCACAGGCCCTTCCTGGGTTATGTTTCTTTGTCCCCCCAAAGTAACAGAATGTTGGCAACTAGAGGAGGGGTGGGGAGAGAAGAACCATCTCTGGAGGAAGAAGTTTACTGCTTGGAGCTGAACTTGCTATGAAACTCACTTCAAGACTCATTTCACATCACACACAAAAACCATGCAGCTGCTGGGCAGCCAGAATAGGAGAGAGCTAGTGCCTTGATGTCCTTCTTCTGGGCTTCTTGGAAGTTCTTGTTGGCCACTCTGGGGAACAGGATGCTGTGGTTCCCACAGCGCAGAAATAACAGGAGTTGATCCCCCAATGCATGGGCTTTGATGATTCTCCCAGAGATAGTGTCCCACAGCTGTAAGGCTGAGAGTCTTTCCTATATGCCCTCAGAGTGCTTAGTAAGGTGCATAGTGTCGTGAAGTTACTGTCAGTTGGCCTTAAGGACATATGGAACTCAATGGATGTTGCTTATCCTAATTTAATAGGTAGGCTAGGTATTCAATGAGGCAGACACCCTCATGGGCAGCACAGGTCATCCTTCAGAGATGATGTCATTGATTTAAGCCAGATCAGCATTTTGATCTGACATTTTAATTTAACGATATTCATACTATCTGAATAAGAGAGAGAAAATGGAAATGTAGAAATGAGCAGACTTGCCCCCTTGATGCTACAAGCTGCAAATGAACTGACATTTTCTCATCTGGTCTAAGTGCCTGGGAAGTCTTGGTGCTAACAGGTACATGTTAACAAGGAACATGCTCATGTCACATTGCTAAGTATTTTTGGGTGGCCGGTCAAGCATAGCTGCCTTTCAAGCTGCTTCAGAAAGGAGAAATATTAATAAACTCCTGGCAGCATGCAGATTTGATTGAATTTCTCATGGATCACAGCTCGCCTGCAGCTGTGTGGCGTACCTGTCAAGCAAAGACATTGTTCCATAATTGTTCTTGATGCATTGTGTGCTAATTACCATTGCTGAAAATAATCTCCAAAGATTATGGCAGGCGTCATAAATAACAAGCCGGCAGTTCGACACTGCATTATGACAGGACCTCAATCGCTCTTATCTTTTACTAGAGTGCAGCTTATGCATTAGTGTTACTAATGAATCTTTTTCATTTGTACAAGTGATGTTTCCATTTGACAATGACATGAACATAAAGTGGAGGTTAATTTACTCTATTCCAAGAGGTTCATTATTTAACCTGACGTTGAGGACAAAACAATGTAGCCTAATAGACGGCAAATAGAAATTAGTTGTGATGAATTTTGCCTTTTAATGCTCTTGAATTCAGTGGCTTGTTTGGCAGAAACGTGACAGGAGACTGCAGGTTGCCTCGCAGGCTCAGTCACCTTATCTGGCTGTGTAGCAAGGGGAAATTTTCTGCCCTTTCATGAACTCGCCCTGATAACTTGTAAAACTGCAATGGATTTACAATAACATAAAGGGCTGTCTGTACTAACGGCCAAGCACTGTCACTGTGTCAATTTTTATCAGATTAGTTGGCATTAACGCTGTATCACCAATTGCTTTACAAGTCAAGCTGCAGTGAATTGAATTGGATTCAGGTAGCTATTAGAATTGCCAATTTAAACACTCTGAGCTTATCTAAGCTTTAAGCCATTGACAAAAAGGCTTGGTCACTCTCACAACATTTTTCAACACGCATAGGTAGGTACTCCTAGCAGTCACTGGAATATCCAGTCATTGGAGAGCAACCGGAGATCGGAACCTTATCATAAGGGATAGTTACTGAGTTGATGGTGGTAGATGCCCTGAAAGGAAGTAGCTTTCATGTGCCATTGCCATAAATTTTGCATAGAATGGACATGAACTTTGGAGGCTGGGAGGCTATGGAAGGTGAACACACTGCAAATTTTCTTTACAGTTAGTTCCATCTACAGTTTTTTCTTCTTCTAAATATTGCACAGGACAGGGTGATCACAGAAAGGCAAGGGGAACAGGACATGGTGAAGTTATAAAAAGGATGGAATAGAAAAGGTTTAACTGCACCTTTCAGAAAAGTTTGTTTATTCTTTACTGAAATATTTATACCCAGTGTTTCCATCCCTAAGGGACCATTAAGGTAAAGAAATGAGCACTGACCACAAGATTCAGATCGCATCCTGATTTGGTGCTGCAGAAAACAGCATTTGTAATTTGGTTTAGGTACAAATCCAAATTCCAATTCGGGGGGGGGGGGTTGTTCCTTCCTCATTCACTACCTTAGGGAAATTCTAAAAGATTATAGGTTTGGCAGAATTGAATGGAATTTGCAAACATTGTAGTGCAATAGATAGCGCCTGGGGGCTTTTGTGCTGGGTTGCATTAAAATAGGGAGGGGATTAAAGGGAATGTCTTCCCTCCCTGTGGTTTTATTGGGAAAATTGTGGAAGTGCCCCAAGAAAATATGAGAAGACTGGGTGTGGGAGTTATGGTGAATGTAGGTGGGCAGCTTCAAGCTCATGTTCTGCTGAACTGGCACCACAGTTCAGAGAAACTGAGTGTAAAGCTGATTTGATAGAGGTGGATGTGTGGACAGAAATACTTGAATGTGCAGAATCTTTGTTGTTGTTGTTGTTGTTGTTGTTGTTGTTGTTATGTCCAAGTATCCCTGCATTTTTGTTTGACAAGCCAGGGGAGAAATGTTTCAGTTTTTGCAGACACAGTATCTGCATAGTTGTTGTTGTTTAAAAAATCTGAATCACCAAATCACTTCGGAGGGGCCCACTTTGGATTAGGGAATTTTGCAGAGATCCTGTTTTGACTTGAATAAGTGCCAAATCTGTCCAAAGTAGTTCATTTCAGTTCTTGAGTTGGAATCCACCCAAAACTGTAGTTTGTGGTTCGAGGACCTGACCCCCGCTTGGTGGAATAAAGACACGTTGACACAGAATATAAGGTTAATGGGCAAGAAAAGGCCACAACTTTATTGATTACAGCAAGTGAGAAGGTATTGGCTTAGGCATTGGACCACGGAAGATTTGACTCCACCCACTCGAAGAGGGGTGAGTCTGAAGAGGGGTTAACCACCAGTAGGGGGAGCCCGCTGATGCTAATACAACTATGCCCCCCGCCACACAGGCATCGGACAGTATTCACGACCGCCGGATTCCTTTAATGGAATACCCAAATTTGAAGGGGTAGGCGATGGCCACACCTTGCCCTTCCAATGCCTAACCGCCAAATACCAAGAAAGTTGTGACGATTGCTATGAGGTAGGTGAAAAAACCAAAAGGCCTAATGCTAGTTGGAAAAATTCCTTCTAGGCCCCCTGGGCAACCTGGGCGACCAACCATAGGTCCATAGCAAGGTCAAGAGAAAAGCTAAGCCCTAAGCCCTAAGGGAGTGGTGGGTGGGTGACTCGCGACGAGAAGGTGAGCGAATGGGCTGAATGACTGGCGTGGCTGTGTCTTGAGCAGCAAACCACGCCCCCGCCAAGCTGCTTGATTGGGTGCTCAACCGGGGGGGCGTGGCGCGCCAGCTATGTGGATGGGGCAGGGGGCATTACGCCCCCTGCGTGACGCGGAAGTTGTCTCCCGCCCACAACACCTCCCCTCCGGAACGAGGAGAGGCCATGTTGGAAAGTGAGGCAAGTTTTCTATGGTTTGAGAAAGTCCTGATAACGTTATCTCTATGTGGCAAAATTATTGAATTGTTTGTGTGGAGGTTCTTGTTATCTCCGTATAACTATCCTAGGGAATACAGTGGTACCTCAGGTTACATACGCTTCAGGTTAAATACGCTTCAGGTTACAGACTCCGCTAACCCAGAAATATTACCTCGGGTTAAGAACTTTGCTTCAGGATGAGAACAGAAATCGTGCAGCGGCAGCGGGAGGCCCCATTGGCTAAAGTGGTGCTTCAGGTTAAGAACAGTTTCAGGTAAAGAAGAGATCTCCAGAATGAATTAAGTACTTAACCCGAGGTACCACTGTATAAGCCCCATATCAAGCCTTGCTTCTTCTTTTTATACCTGAAGGATCATCTCCACCTCCATCTTTCAGCCCAGACACTGAAGTCCAGCTCCAAGGGCCTTTTGGCGGTTCCCTCACTGCAAGAAGTGAAGTTACAGGGAACCAGGCAGAGGGCCTTCTCGGTAGTCACACCCACCCTGTGGAATACCCTCCTGTCTGATGTCAAGGAAATCAACAACTATTTGACCTAGAAGACATCTGAAGGCAGCCCTGTATAGAGAAGTTTTTAATGTTTTATTGTGTTTTTAATATTCTCTTGGGAGCTACCCAGAGTGTCAGGGCCAACCCAGTTAAATAGGCAGCATATAAATGATAATTTGGTTGCTGTTGGTCTTGTTGTTAGCTGGTGTGTCAAAATATATATTTAGAAACTATGAGATCTGAAATATTGATTGTCATAATGAATTGGCTCACTTCTTTTTTCACTTTGTGGATTCCTTGTTGTCAAGTATTCAGGTCCTTTTCCCCCTGCAGGATTAAGATATAGAAGCTTGCTTCAAAAGGAAGTTTGAGGGTTCCAGAATGCTATTGGCATCCTACACAGCATGGACATAGTTGAAGGCCCAGATCTAGCTTGTGTCAATGCTTTCTCATCACCTAAGAAGTGTAACTTTGCCAGTAGGTTTATCTAATTGTACCCAAAATGGCACATGAATGCTGGCTGAAAGTGGGAAAGCACATTCCTGAGAATACACAATTCAAAGACTAGGCCATGCCAATTAACATGTTATCATCAATATGGTTTGAATCAAGCGAATAGTTTCCTTGTTTATTGCAGGAGCATATTGTGCTGTTTTCAAGCAGTGTTATTTATAGTTTGTGGTAAATTAGCAGAGCAATTTGCCATAAATTATTGGAGTCATATTTTTAGCAGTGACACATTGTACAGGACAAAAATTGACCTTTCCCATGCCATAAACAGAAGGAAGGTCTGTGGGGGCATCCATCATAACCCTGCCTTTGGTGATTGCATATCACCGATGCATCAGCTTCTCACAGACCATAAAATGCATCTACTCAATCTCACTTTTATTTTAGTATTTTATTTTATTTTATTTACAAATAATTTAGTTCTCTAGCATTGTCTTTGTATTTTCAGACCTTGCATAAAGAGACCATGGCTTCCCTGCCCACCAACTAAGAGATTCTTTTTTCTTTCCTTATTTTTGTCATATAAAAAGGCCTGAAATATTCGTTTTAGGTATGCTTCCAGGATATTACTATCTATAATGGGCCAAATATTCCTCTTCCCAAGTGCTTGGTTTACATCCATCTGGGATAGCTCCTGTCTACAGAATATTCCAATGACATGCCTTCATAACTTGTGCTTTTCAGCCAGGGAGAGGGTGGAATCCTGAATCTGCATCAATATCAATTCATTAGTGGTCAATTCATTTTGAGCTAGACTCTCCTTGACTAAGCTCTTCACTGGCATGAGACCTCTGGTCAAGACATCATTCTGCCAGCCCAGGCATCCGTAGTGACCTCTCATTTCCCAGCAAGAGAGGCTCTCATCAGGTGACAAACAGGGCCTGACTCTCCCCTACACGGCTTTAACATAGGACAACGCCATGTCTATCCTGAGCAAAGTTGCCCAATAAGCAGTGACACTTTTGACTTGTGCAGCTCTCTTCCCCCTTAGGGAAAATTATCCCAGGCATGGTGTTTTCATTGTAATTATTTGTATAGCTTTAATATATCGTAGGTAGATAGGCAAGCAGATATTTTAAATTCTAAGAATGTTTAATTGTTTTTAATTATTGGTTTCCCCCTATGCTTTTAGCAGTTCTTATTTTTATCTGTAAGTTGCCTTGAGTCCCATCAGGAAGAAAGGCGGGGTATAAATAACTATATAATCATCACCTTAATTAGCTCAAATCACCCCAACATTTCCCTAGCAATATATTATCCAGGGTTCTCTGAATGTTCCACCAGCTGTGCTACTCTCCTTGCTTAGGAAATGTGCTGTGCCTGTTGACAGGATTTTCTACTTGCAGTTGATTACATTAAGTATCTTTAAGAAGGGAGAAACATACTTCCTAATATTCAGCTACCTACAAATTGTGAGAGGGAATAATCCCAGTGGGCAGTGCCGAAAAGACTATTGTTGTTGTTGCTGCTGCTGCTGCATCCTTCATCTAACCACACCGACTCAACCAAGTAAATAAAAGTGAAGAGAATATTTCAATTCCAGGTTTCGGAGATGAACATGCTCATGAGTCTGCTATTAGCACCTCAGATTTCCCTAAGGCTGACCTATTTGCTTCAGAAGTCTTGTTGGGTGATAAAATGTTCCACAATCTCCCATCCACTTTTTCTCTGCTGCCACTAATTTATAGTCCCAATGGCAGTAATGACTTGGTTATCTGCTGCTGCTCCTATTTTTGGGCCTTGGCTTCAGCCATATATAATCAGATACAGCAAAATTTTATTGACTTAGGGTTGTATACACTGCCCATGCATAAGTGAATAAACTTCCACTCATGTACTGGGATTTCACCTTCTTCTCTTGACCCCTGCAGCCCTCTGAATAGCCTCACAATCTGCTCTGGAGAGTTGGGGAACCCTGTGGATCAGATCTGGGGGGGGGAGGGGATGCAGAGAGCTGCAGGTGGCCAGAGAGGAAGCTAATGGAGCAGGCCACTGATCTAGTGTTGCCCCAATGGAGGTTCTTGTGCATTTTAACAGTGGCATGACCAACTGAAATTCAGGTGTTGAAGAGTTCAGCATCACTGCATGTCCACTGCTAGGAAAAGCAATATCTATTGCACTGTTTAGGTCTATTTAAAGCTTGCTAGCTTACCTATTACATTTACAGTAGTACCTCTAGTTATGAACTTAATTCGTTCTGGAGGTCTGTTCTTAACCTGAAACTGTTCTTAACCAGAGGTGTGCTTTCGCTAATGGGGCCTCTTGTTGCCACTGCGCCACTGGCACACGATTTCCGTTCTCATCCTGGGGCAAAGTTCTCAGCTCGAGGTAACTCTTCCAGGTTAGCAGAGTTTGTAACCTGAAGCGTTTGTAACCTAAGGCGTTTGTAACTCAAAGTACCACTGTATAGCCCAACTTTTCCCTAAGGAGCTCAAGGTAATATACATGGTTCTCTCCATCTTCACTTGGGTTGGGGTAAGTAATTGAGACTAGACCAAGGCCACCCAATGAACTTCATGGCTGAATGGGAGTTTCAACCATGGTCTCCGCAGGACTCTAACCACTACACGATACTAGCTTCTTTAGATAGAGGACCTGCTTCCAAGGAAAACATGAATTCCCCATGGCACCTTGCTATTAAAAACAATTATTTCATAAGTTGAATTTTTCCAGGCATTTTCAACCTGTCATTTTGGCAAGAGCCACTGTCTTGCCAAAGCCCAATCTAGCAGATCAAATGCCTATAGCAGGGAATAACACTTTAATTAAGTATTTCCTGCTGCACTTCCTGTTTTCCTGATAACAACGTTACAGCTCAGCATGTGAAAAGGCACGTAGTTCTTCATTTGTTTCTACATTGTTGCAGCTGTATAAAAAGCACTGCCATCCCGCCTTGCGCTTTGTGAGAAGTCACCAATCTTGCATGAGACAATCCAGTTGAAAGGGGTTATTTTCCTTGTACTAAAACTGGAGGAATGTTTTGAATAAATGGACACCATGTGCAATTAATACAATACTGAAATAGCAAATGCTGTCATTTGAAATCATATCCATGGAGGGTCCTTATCTACATAACTATCTTGCACATGAATAGAATAATTCTGAATTTTTCTTTCCAGTCCCTTCACAGGCACAAAAAGAATATTGCTTCTAAGGTTCTAGGTGCACAAATAACCACTTGCCTTAGAGAATTTTGTTTGTGTGTATGTGTGTGTGTGTGAGAGAGAGAGAGAGAAGGGGAAAGAGATTTACAATATTAAATATGGTCCACTAAGAAAAGTCCTCTGGATAGTTTGCAATTAAGAATTAAGATAATAAAGTATAAAAATAGAACATAAAATCTAAAACAAAACATAACCGACAGTAGAATAAAACCAGTGGCAGATGATAACAACAGCATAACAGATCTAAACACACGGACACATACAATTTAAGAGCAGTACAGGAAAGGTAGTCTGGCACCAGAATTGTTGCAATGTGGATACCAGGTAAGTATCTCTAAGGAGAACATTCCACAGCAGAGATACCGCTACTGTAGGCCTTCTCTGTCCCTCCTTATTTCAGACCTGGAGCCAGAGAAGATAATCCAGGGAGGTAAATGTGGGAGGAGGCAGTCTTTCAGGTAACCTGGTCCCATCCATGTAAGGTTTTCAAGATTATGACCAGCACTTTGAATAGAGATAGGACATGAACTAGAAGACAATGAAGATGATATAGCATTGGTGTAATATTACTGGATCAATCTAGTCCCAGTTTCTGGGCTGCTTTCAAAGGTAGTCCCATGTATAACACACTGCAGTAATCCAAACAGGAGTTTATCAGAGAATACAAAACTGTAGCAGGACTCGTTCTGTCCAGACAGAGTCATGGTTGGGTACACCAGTCAAAGCTGATAAAAGACAATTAATTCAAAATTTTCAAAGAACATCTTGGTATGGTTTTACAAAATGAGAACCCAAATTGTCCACGGTCAGATGTTGAAAGAAAACTTTAGTGAACAGAACCTGAATTAGCTTTAGTTTTGTTAAGGCTTTCTCCATAAGATATTGACTAGGGAATACAAAAGACTTCTAAAGTAGCAAATGGATATTTGTTTTCACAGCAACACAGAAGAGAGTGCCACCTACTGAATTGAAAAGCTAAACCTACCAAGGTAGCCATGACGGTGGTAAAGAGGGAATGGAGTTACAATCCAGTTTCCTTGAGCAAAATGAATTTATTCTGGAAATAAAGAGTATCGTTCCTGGAGTGGTTTGGGTAACAGTTCTACGATGCTGTATTTTTACTGCATATTATTATAGCATTACATTCATAGTTAGGGTCAGCTGCCATTTCCTGAGGTTTATAACTTGCCTGTTTTAATTAACATCAGGCCGAAACTTGGTAGGGGAGTTAGGGTTAGCCCAGATGTTAATGTTATTCTACAAATGCCTTATATCAGTTAAAACATTCAAAAATATATTAGGTAGTAAACATTTGGAGATGTGGTTTTGGGTGTAGTTTTCAGAAATGAAGTTAAGGAGAGGCTTGTTTTCGGGAGAGGGAATAATGCCTTTAATTTTCTTTCTGCGTGAATTTGTGGTTGACAGGCAGGTAGGTAAGTTGAGCAATGGAAACAACTTTAGAGAGTTTTTTTTACTTCACTCACAAAATAATATAAAAATATGATGCATAACTAATTGCGAAGTTGTCCACTGTGCCTTTAATTGTATGGAAGTGATTTGATATGCTTGGAAGTGTATTAGAGACCTGGAATGACCTCCTCATGCTAATGAGATGGTCTCATGACATTGTGAGCAGAATAAAGGACACACAAATTCACGACAGCTTAAATCTCCTGTAGAACGTACTATATAAACAATTCCATTGACTTTGTTCAAGAGAAGCAATTTGTATTTTACCTTGTGATACAAGTGTCTTACAATGGAAAATCCAAGGAGAAAGAGGAAACTATGGAAACATGAGTTCCCGTCCCCGCCCCGCTGTTGTTTCAATAAAAGTCGGTGGCAGTGATATGACCAAAGTAGTACAAGGAAGATCCAAGAGGAAGCATTCTTCACTAATACAACCCTGCTTTGTTGGGCAGTTGATATCATAGTGTGATCAATCAATGTGACTTGAAGTGGCCAAAATATACTATCTGTGGTTGAAATTACTTAAATTTCCTTATTAAATGCCTCCCAGCACCCAAACTGCCTTGCCTGGCTTTCTTCACCCGAGGCACTACTCCCTCTTCTACATCCCTCTTTCATCTCTTCCTCACGATCTGCAGAAACTGTACCACTTTCCTTCTCACTTGGTTTCCAGTTCTTAGCCGCATATTGCTCCCTCAGGATAGTACCCAGAGCATGATTTCAATAAGAGAACTATGGGGAGCTGATACAGCAACAACAAGACCCAAACTATTCAAGGCTTTAAAGGTGAAGGCCACACCAGCGCTGGGCACTGAAACAGATTGACAGCCAATGGAGATGTTTCATTCCAGCTGTTTATAAACTCACGACAGCAATGACCCATCAGCAGATGAATTCTAATGTCCAGACATTTCCCTCTTCCCACTCACCACTCCTACTGCAGATCACCCCAAACATCTTTCTCTCTCTTTGCACTCTGCCACTCCTATTTTTTCTGACTAACATGAGTCTTGGAAGAATAAATTATTCTAATTTTGTCAATATGGCTGCAATTTACATGATTTATTCCAAGAGCAGGTTCTGGGGCTCTCTCTGCTGCGCAGTCTGGATGTTTGGGGACAGTGAATATACACAGCCCCAAGCACAGCTCATCTTAAATGATGCTGTCATCCGGCATGATGAGCAAGTGGAACTGGAGAAGGGGAGACCAGATCCCACTAACGGTCCCCACATCCCTTGCATTTGTCGACGGAACTGTTTAAATACAGCCCCACTGAAAACAAAAGTGGTGACTGGAAGAATTGTGCTTCCCTCTGCATTTTCCTTAAAAAACTTTTAATTTTTTTTAAAAAAACCTCCAATAAAATAAATATCTTATACTAATGAGAAATGCAATCCTCCAGCTAATTCCTTTAATTTCCATCGGCCGTTTGTTTTCTAGAAGTAAAGCTTTGATTCAGATGAAGGCTAAAGTGTGCCATTTGTTTTGCTTCTCTCATTAGTGAACAGCAGGAAGGCAAGCTCGCAGACGCTAGATGATTCGAGTGGTGTTCTAGTCTTCTTTCACAGGCTGATCATGGAAATTCCTCGGGACTCCCAGATTGCTGCATCTTTGGGTAGATCACATGGCACTTGGCCATTTCCATTTAAGTAAAGTGGGTGAAGCCAGTGGCCCATCTACTACAGCATCCTCTTCACACAAGGGCAACCAGATGCCAATGAGAAGTTCGTAAGCAGGGTCTGAGTGCAGTAGTGCTCACCCGTCCTCTGTATTCCATCAGCTGGTACCCAGAAGTATTTTACCTCCAACAGTGCAGATATAACATTTCCTCCAATGCACAGGAAGGGGACAACTTATCCATTCTTTGCCAGGTACCCTTTGATGTGGTTATAGCCTTCAGAAGCTATCAGATGTTGTTATATGCTCAGAGGTTGCTGCACATTAGTCACAAATTATTTTCAAGACTTCCTCCTTTGCCACTTCCGCAGGCCTATGCCTTAACAGAAGAAATATATATATATAATTTTCTTGCACTACTTACATGAAAATGCAGGGCAATTAGATCCTTTGCTCTCACTTTCCTCTAAATAAGGAATAATTTAGCTGAAGTGTATAAGCAGAGTTCTTGCCATGTAATCTGCATCTTGCAGTAAAAACAGACTTGACTGTCAAAAACTGTACTGATTAATTCTAATCCAGCTCTCTGTTGGGGGGGGGCGGAATTATTTGACAAAGAACAATTTCTCTTTGCTAAATAGGCTTCGTTTATCAGACTGTTGGTTTGTCCATAATGAAAGGAAAATAATGGGTAAATCCTGGTTCTTATTTTCTACCAACTTTAGAACAGGATTGGGCAAATGCATGGGGAATAAGGCTATCAATGGCTACTAACCATGATGGCTATGTTCTGCCTCCGCTATCAGAGGCAGCAAGCCCTAAACACTAGTTGCTGGTGATCACAAGTAGGGAGAGTACTATTGCACTCAAGTCCTGCTTTTGAGCTTCCCATAAACATCTGGTTGGCTACTGTGAGAACAGGATGTTGGGCTAGATGGACCTTTGGCCTGATCCAGCAGTCATCTTCTTACACTCTGATGTTTTTCCCATTCCATTCTAATGTGCAAAGTGGGATTTGGGAATCTTAGATCTATTAGCTGCAGATGACTTTTAGACCTCAGGGTTTGCAACTCAAAAAGACCTGTGCATTTCACACACTAGCTAGCTAACAAAGGAAGTTGTCTTTTATTCAACACAATAAGAGGGCAAGGACTCAAGGGCTGGAACACCAGAGTTACCTTGAATTGCACAGCTATCCCACAGACTTCCCACATAAGTTGTGGCTGATTCAATCTCGCACCACTATAGGGAGAGATGAGATAAGGAGGAAGTCTGCTCGAAGGATACTTTGAACTATGCTTTTCATCTTTTCCTCCTTCATCTGGTTCAGCAGCAAGGTTCTATTTGGAGCCACATGCAATTTATTCACAGCTAGACTGGTTTCTTTTTTTAACTCTTCAATTTCTATGTTGGTTGGTGGGCCATGTCCACAGTTGTGTGTGTTTTGCACCAGCTTGAAAATAACATCAAATTAACCAACTTGGGTGATTTGTACATTTTGATAAATATATTGTTTATCTTCTATAGATAATTCCTGCATTGAATTTCGACATGTCTGTTGCCTACCAAATAATGACGAATGATGATACACAAGGACTACACTGGGATGAGCTCTTCCAATGAAACAGTCATGTCAGTTCAGATGTGCAAGTCACCAAAAAATGTGATAGAAGATTGGATTGATAATCTAACAACTAGGTGGAGCTAGAAAGAAAAGACATTTCACTGCTTTCCCCACTTCACACAAACTGATCAGACTGGCAATGGAATCTTACTTTGGCATGGGTAATGGGGCAGTGTCCTCCACTACACCAGAGGGCAGCAAACCAGCTTAGAGGGCACAGGCCACACCTTGTTGCATGCACAGCTCTCTCCATTCATTGCCCTGCAGCATTTCCCACCTGGGGACACAGCCTCACTCTGCCTCAAAATAGGGCCGGCTTTGCCACTACTAGACTATTTGTCCAGGCTTCCGCTACTCCCTCCTCTATGACTTTTGCCTAGCCCCAGTTAAGAGGCAGAGCATAGAAAACAAGTGTTAAGCATGCTGTGTGCTCCTGCAAATCGCAGCAGAGGCTCTCCCCGCCACCCACCCTGCGCAGCATTCTCTCTGCAATCCACATGTCACAACAGAGGGCTCAGCGCTGAGTTATTGCCAAGAGCAACATTTCCCTCCAGACCTCAGAAAGGAAAGGAACCATATTAGAAAATTTATCGAGTATTTCGTTAGATCAATATGGGGTATGATTTAGGAATCTCTGCCTAGGCTCTTTAAATCTATTTAATCAAACCAATTAATAAAAAAAATGCAGAAAGTTGAAGCGTCTCCTCTAAGGTGCATCATAAATATACTCCCTTTACTTAGGCTTTTGATCGTAGCCAGGTAATTAACGGCTTTAGTTAAGTTCGAGTCATTCCCTCATGCTTGCTCCTGGTCATAAAACGCCCAGGGCTACATGTAGCTCATGGATTTATTATGTTTTTCTTGAAGCAAGAGCTTCTCTCACTCCTTTTTCCTTTATTTCACTTTATGTCTCCATTGCTTTTGCAGCTGTCCTGTCAGCCACAATGGCTGATAGGCTTTGTGTTCAATGCAAAATTGACTTTCTGGCTCAGCAATAAGCATTCCTCCCCCACCCACCCCACCCCTCCTTATCCTCTTTTTTGGGGACAATGCATAACATCCACCTCTTTCTCTTCCATTCCCATAAATATAAATGAAAGAATATGAGATGCTTTGCCAGAGTTTCCTGATGGAGCCATTGTGCACGCCAAGCTTGGCCCAGTGTTGTTAATCAGTGGGGGGACATCCTCACATCAAGGGGAATGAACTCAATGGATCAGTCTCTACCTTCCTGACCTAGAAGCAAAGGGGATGAAATGATATCCCCCAAGAGGCCTCAAAGGTTCCTGAATCTTCAGCTGTAATACTTCCAGCCTGCCAAGAAAACAAGTGAGGATGTTGCCAGCCCATCAACAGGAAGTTGGGGGTGGGGAGAGCGAAGCGTGTTCCATGCTTTAGGGAAGGAAGCGACGAGAAAGGGAGAGAGAGCATTCCTTCCCAGAGTATTTAGAGGCAAGATAGGAGTTTTTATCTCATTTTGCAATCAAGGAAATCCAGGCTTAGAGAGAGGCAAGGCAGATGAATGGTTTCCCTCTCAACTCTCGTAATGTATATCAATATGTGAAGAATGTTGGCTATAACTCTTGGTATTCAGTGCAACAAAATAAATAATACAGAACAGCAGGAATTGGTTAGTTTGTAGGAATGGGTGAACTGAAACTGAAAATGTTAACAATGAGGAGGCCCCACTGTCTGCTTCCAATAGAGAGTCAATATTATTTCACTGAAAGAAGAGGTGGGGAAACGAGAAGTTAAAGCTAATTTGATTTATCCTTCCAGGAAGAGTCCTCTATGAGCTGCACCATCACAGATAGCTGGACTGTGACAGCTCTCAGTAACTGAGGATCGGGCCCCATGGTCAATTCTAATATGGAATAATGCACTGTTTTTACAGAGCAAAGCATATTAGGAGTCAATTTAGGCACTGAAAGAAGCAGAGCTTGTGGTAGCTCATGCTTTGGATTTCCCACTTAGGATATAATCAGGTCCCAAGGGGGGCTCATAGAAGTACAACTGTGTGTCGGGTGGCCACTTATGCAGAAAGAAATGCATCACTCAAAAAGAGGGCATGGATCCAGTGTAAAATTTATATGGATGCAAATTTGAAAAAATAATTTGAATAGAAATATAGTACCTCTCATCATAGTGGGGGAAACTGACAAGTTGACCTTTGTGCTTACTTAAATCTGCAGTTGAAGATGCCACCTTTTGATGGGAACCTTCAAGGCCCCTACTGTCCATTCTGGTGGTTCTTTAAACCAGATCTGGACCAGGCAGCCCTTCAAATAGGGGACTCCTTCCTGTAGAAGACTTTCTACTGTAAAGTAGGACACGTGGCCATCCAAAAAAGTAGAGATGGACAGCAGCAGGTGTTCTACCTCAACAGTCAGTGGCTGGGAATCGCAGGTGGGCAGAGCGCTGTTGAACTCATATCCCACTTTCAGGCTTCCCAAGGGCACCTAGTTGGCAAAGTAAGAACAAGATGGTAGACAAGATGGACCAATGGCCTGATTCAACAGGCTCTTCTTATGTTGGCTAGTCATAGCCCCTGCTGGTCCCTTGATTCAATCAAGTTACATACAGGTTTTGTTCTATTTCTTTATGAGATATTGTACCCACCCTTCATCATAAGGTTCAAGAGCAGGTTACAACAGTACAGCATATAGTTATGAAAATAGTGACCATTATCAAAAACGGATAAAACTAAATACAACAGAACAGTATGATTTCAGCAAAGGCCAGAGTAAGAGTTGTGGCTTCAGCATATGGCGAAAGCCATACTACGAAAATGCCAGATGCATTGCTGTGGGGAAGGAGTTTCACAATTTAGGGACTGCCCCAGAGAAAACCTCCAAGCCAACGTTCATGGTATTTCTGAGGGTACTTCTGAACTACCAAGACAGCCCCCTCTGCAGACCTTAACACTCAATAACGGTAGGAATGGGGTCTTTCAGATATTTCAGACATTCAGGGCTTTAAACACTCATGTGAGCCCCTTCCATTCTGGTGCCCAGAAACAACGTGGCACCACCTTAGGTTTCTTATTAAGTTTTATTATCCCATTATCAGATCATGAAGCAATTTACAAGCAAGGAGAAGTGCAACAATAAAATATATACATACAAAAACATATTAAAAACAGACTTAACTATAATATTACTGATGCTGCCCAAATGCCCAGGAAAATAAAAACTTATTTACCAGGTGCTGAAGTGATGAGAAGGTTCGTGCCAGATGCACCTCCCTGAGGAGAACATTCCATGCATTTAATAATGAAACAGCACAAATATGGTTTTGTTGAGTGTCTTAGACATTCTACACTGGCCAGAAAATGCAAAAGGTTGGGTCCAGTGGTTTCCCTTTGTGCACAGAAAGACCTTTGTTCCAATGGAAGGAGGGAAGCAATATTTACTGATTCTCCCTTCTCTATGCAACCCTATATACCCTCAGAAATTGGTTCAAGAGTGTTGAGGAACACTCTGGAATGGCTTGGGTTTGTGAAAATTGCCTTGCATTTCTGAAGAAATGTCCCATCAATAACACTTGCCAGCAGTGGCACACCTGTTTTGAAGCCATAGCTCTCCTCTTGCCTAGCCACGCGTGGTCTTGAAACGATTTGTTCTTCTCAGCCAGAAACTGCTCCTCTTACATTTTGGCAAAAACTTCCTTTTTAAATTTCTGTCATTCCACAGCGAAAGGAAAGGTTATCTGTTGCTGAGCTACCACTCCCATCATACCTGACCACCGGCCACTCTGTCTGGGGATGATGGGATTTGGAGTCCATCAGGAGGGTCCCCACACTGCCCATCCGTGGTCTAAGCAATATTGTGGTGGCCATCAGCAAACAAGCTCTACTTTTGCTTTCTCTTGCCCAGCTTGGTAAAGAAACCTAGAACAATTGCCTGTCGCAGCCCTTCTGCACTATAATTCATGGTCGGCAATAGGGACAGGAGAAGGAGCCTTTTGAAAGCAAGACAACAAATCCATAGCTTTTAAATTATACATAGCTCTTATCCCACAATTAGTTTCTAATTCAAAAAGACTGCAGACAGTCAGACTCCTATGTAATAATCCATGAGATCGGATTCACATTGAACTGACAGGCTTTGAAGAACAATGTAAAAGGAATGCAAGAAAATCTCCAATCCTTGAGCTTCATCAATACACACCAACAGAAGATTCCTATTCCAATTCATCTCATATTGGCAGCTTTCTCCGAGTAAATTTACACATTTTCTTCTGAACAAGGCAGTAGGTGGCAAGATTCTGGACTGTACCAAAAAATAATAAGAGTAGCATAATTCATATTAGAAACTCTCTTTCCATTTCTTCTTAGCACTCCTGATGTTTACTGAGGCAGGATCAGGAATCTGCTAGCAGAAACCTTTTTACATGGGTATCTGATTCCTGACTGCTAAGAAAGAAACGGGATATTTTAAATATGAAATATGCTATGTGTTAATTGCTCATTAGTAATTCCCTGCTTGGCTGGTTAGAAAGGTACCGGTATATCCTACCCATCAATAAGGTATTTCTAGGGAGGAGGAGCCATAGCTCAGCATGCAGCAGGTACAAGGTTCAATTCCTGGCATCTCTAGGGCTTTTGCCTTGTACATTGGTAGTTCATAGTTACAATGGCACATGTACTCTCTAAGTTTTGCTTCAGGATATCACCAATGAACAAATCTGGTAGCTGTTATAAAGTGTCTTGAGTTTCCAGAAATTCTATATTTCCAAGGCTAGTTTTTTTCATTTTCATGATGATTTCCTGACACACACCTTGCTCCCTCTTGATGTGCGAGAAGTATTACAATGTCTGTTACAGAAGTTTTTCTGTGCACCTAAATGTATGTTTGGTCTATTGTAATCTGTTGTTTATCTCACAACACATGGTGTAATCATTAGTCTCAAGAACAGGGCCAACACTATAGTTCTGTAGTAACTAAATGTTTCTGAACCATTTAGCTGGCTCTGCATATGCCATTAGCAGTGAATGAATTTTTGCAACCTCATTGTGTCTGGCAAGATAATTATGTACTGGGCAAAACAGGGCAGCCCACTCCAGCAGGATCCCTGCTGACCTGGACTTCTCACCTGTCTTTCCTTCAGGGCACACAGATCTCTCAGGTAGCTTCAGGAAAGCTAGAGAACCACTTCACTGATGAGGTTTACATTCACATCCCCTCTGTTAACACAGGGCATTTCTCTTGCAGCTTTCAAGAGGTAAAATTTTGATCAGCCTGGAGTCCTTAGAGAATTGGGTGTTCAGATGTTCCAAGTAATTATGGAATGGTGATGCCTGTTTTTTGCAGCTTGAACACATGTGTCATCTTCTATCTCCTTCAGATCTTCCTTTCTTAATGAATATGACTAAGTTTAGACCATTAATTGCAATTGGTCTACTTTGAGCAAAACTTTGTTGAATGCCGCCCATTGTCCTTATATCACTGAATTTGAGGTGTTGTATATAATTGGTAAGCAGGTGATAGGGCAACATGGATTGCCAGACTTATATTTATTTATTCTTTCAATAAATTTCTATACTGCCCCTAGTTATAAATAACCTCAGGGCACATAGAGCACATATGTGACACCATGTCATAAAGAAATATGATTGAATGATACCAATAGATTTTTATGTGTACTTTCAAAATGTTTCCACCAATTATACTATATTTTATCCTTTCCAGGGGCTTTCCAACTTACATCTTTTTCAGCTGTCCTTCTCCCAACCTTTTCTTCCATATAATTGATTTCCAATTCCAAGTCATTTATAATATTACTTCTAATGGCTGTGAAAAGAAACCATTTATATTTACGGCATTATGAGCCATCAGTCTGGACCAGGTCACTTTTCAAGAGATCCTGATCATTTTTTCATCATCATCATCATCATCATTCTTAATATTAATACTTGCCTGCTTCTTGCAGGTTTTGTAGTAGCATTTTGCCTCTTTCTCCAAATTTCTGTAGAATTGTTTTTAACTAACATTATACATTATTGGGTCTATGTATGCCTTACATGTTATGAGATACATTCTCCCAAAGTCTTTGATCTCTGTTTCTTGGTTTCTGTTTCTCTGTATCAAGGTGATCCAAAGGTGATGCCATAAAATTTCTTTTCACTGAAGTGATAGGAATTTTTATTATTATTATAGAGTTAATGAAAAAAGTTTATTTGTGAGAATTCATGTATATGACACTTACAGCATCTAGATCAGTTTTTTTGTTTTGTTATCGATTTCTTAAGTATCCTGTTTGAAGGACTATTTATCTTTTCCCATTTTATCGTTTATCAGCTTCAAACCTACAGCTTCCTCAGCTATGGTAGCTCCACAATATACTCCTGTGTGCTTGTTTCAGAATACTGCATTTATGTTTTCCTTTTTATATCAATATTTTTAAAAAAGATGAGGGTTTATAATATCGATTACATGTTGATATCATTCATAATTTAGGATGCAATCCTATGGTTCATGGAAAGGCAAAAGAGGCTGGTCAGTTGGCAATGCCAGAAGAGAATGTGAGTTTTAAACACACACCATAGAGTAAGAATCGGACTGATCTCTTGCAAACTTGGTCCTTGTCCTTTGATTGAAGATGAGGACCAGATTCTTCTTTGTCTTGCAAGGGAAGGCGTCATTGCACAAAATATCAAGCTCTCTCATTTTATCAGTATAATGGACAGTGTTTGATTCTCCAGAAATACAATACCTAGGAATAGTTCTAAAATTCAGGGGGGAAATGCAGCTCTCAGTGCGTAGAAGTGGGCAATCCCCTGTTATAGAATTATAAAGCAATACACAGTATTTGTTTATAGGTATCTATCTATCTATCATCTATCTATCTAGTTATAGATATGCAAATAAATACATATGTAAGAAGATATTACATACTAAGCAGTCGATAAAATTATCCACATGCCATAAATATTGATTACGGACCTAGTGCACAATAAATCAAAGGACCACAATCATTAAATCAAAGATTTATACTAGTAAAAGAGCAACAATGCAATTCATCAATTCCCTATTACAGCCAATGATTAATTAGGCTTCAGTGTGAAAGCTTAGAAGTTGGGTTTGGAGATGAAACCAGATCTGGGGGCACATTTTGTGACCTTTTTGTCCCCTGTGAAAATCTTCTATGATAGAAAGTTAGGCAATGGGTGACTAGAGGAAAACATTGCACCCTTCAGTATACATTCAGACAACCTTGCCCTGAACTCCTCATATTGCCATTTACCAGTAAGTGGTAGTGGCTCATCTCAGGGCATGGTCTGCTGATGCCACCTTGTTAAAGCCAAGCAGGCCTAGCTCTAGTCAGTACCACAGTGGAGAACCCCATCTATGTTGCCTTGGGATATAAGTGTATTAAATGAGCCTCTTTCCCATTGAAGCTCCCCTCTGGCCTCAGTGGCATCCTTACTTTGTCATCATTGTTACTAGGAAGATAAAAAATCTGCAGCCAACTGGGTCTACCCTGCCTGCCAGATTCCCAGAGGAACCAGCACTGAGTGGAATACACACATGCAAGTGTCGTATCTCCACACTTGTGCCATTTTCACATCCAAATGGATATGCCATCTACTGAGTGGTATTTACATATTCTGTATTGGGCTGTCTAAAATAGTATATTGAGTCCATTCATTTCCATTTAGGATGTGACATACAGAATGGATGCCAAACCAGTATCAGAGCTGTAATCTAGCACAGCATGTTCAGAAGGTGGCAGCATTTTATATGTGGGGAGGGGGGGCTAGGTTAATTAGCTTCACCCACATTTTCAGCTCCATAGTCTCTGGACACTAAATCATCACTGACATATTTAGGTTGCCATTTGTTATAGGGGGGAAATTAGGTTTAAACCTTTGCCATTAACAAGAAGTTTTTAAAGAGCCCAGTAGTATACTTTCAGTGGGACTCACATTTTGATCCTTTCCAACCTAAGAATCTGATAACTGATGAGATCTACAAACTGGGTTGCTTAAAAAAAGTCTAGGTCCTCCCAAAGCCCAATTCATCACCCATTGACCCATGGTACATGAGGAAGCACTGCTGTGACCAGTGACAAATTCAGGCACCTTCGATTCTCCTAATTCAAAAAGTTCATGTGTCCACCTGCAGCTAAATTAAATTGTGCCAGCCAGCTAATATGACAGAAATGAGAATCTTACACAAATGGGATAATGGAAATTGCCTCTTTGCACATTATCTCTTCAGTAGCAGTCAGCTGGGAATTTTTCACATGAAGGTAGGTGGGTGCAGCATACTAAAAGAAGGAAAAGCACCGCAGTTGACATGGCTTATCCCCAGGAACACTGAGCAGAAATGGATCCTTGAGCACTCAGGAGAACCTTGCAAGGAAGTCCATCGCTGCCACCCCTTCCCTGCTCCCCTGACAGTTGCCCTAGATCCAAACCACATAAATAAATTTGCCTCTTGGACAGCAGCCCAGTTCTGGTTGTTTAGAATGAAGGCTCCATCCCTACTCAGAAGGAATCCAGGAGGCTCTTGAAGTGCTCACTAGTGGTGGCTAATCTTCCCTGCTATTTCCCTTCTGAAGTGCTGGGAACAATAGTGGCTGGTGTGGTGGGACAAAATCACAGAGCTGCCACAGGATCACTACAGCTTGCATGGACAGGGCAGGGTATGGCAGGGCGATGGCAAGGCTCAGGCTGCAGTGGCAAGTGTTATATTGCCTCCATTGCTGTCGTTAAGTGTTATTACTCAGTCCCTCCCTACTTTCTGATGTCATTCTCAGCACAAATTCACCAAATGCCAGGCAGTTATTCCTCATTGTGAAGAGGATAGTGGGGTAAAACAAGTTTGCAGGAGGATTGATTTATTTATTTTACCTCACAACTACCCCTGTCAATAGGCAAAGTGAGGCAGCAGAATTTGCACATCATTTAAGGACAGTAAGTTGTCAGTCATGACATTTAACATTTTATCTTTGGGGACAGCTGCATCGTCTCTTCAGAGCACAACTTGTTGGTATCGGGGCCTATTTGTTTTATTTTGTTTTTTTAAACTAGCAAATTTCCAATTTTAAGAACAACATTTACAAAACAATAAAACGATTGCTAAAACAGCACCCGTACTAAAAGGCTAGCAAACCAAGCAGAGCACAGAACATAACTATCAGACTCCATTTCCAAAGGATTTCTGAAAAAGGCAAAGCTTTCGTTGATATCAGGAAAGCCAGTAAGTAGGGAGGAAGCTGTTCACATCTCTCTTGGAAGAGAGCCCCAGAACATTAGAATGTCCTATCAAGAAGCCTCTACTGCTGGTAGGAGCTACTTATTGAGGCATCATTATTGCAAGCACAAGAGAGGGCACTGCATGAGTCACTGCCACAACCATCTCACTCCTGCTCTTCATCTCTTCCTGTGGCCTCTCTCCCTCTTCATATGCTGTCAGTGCCACCTTTCTTCCCTTGCTCTGTGCCTCCTCCCTCCTCATCTCACTCTAGTAAGGCCCTGAAGGAGCCTTTCTCAGCTTGAGATATTCTGCATGGGCTGACCAGAATAGTGCCTGTACTGCCCCCAGTTCCCAGCAGTGACTACAAACATTGCCTAATCTTAGGAGGCAAGTTTAAAGTTACAGCAACTTCAGGTTAATCATAAGGTCTCAAGTAACAAGAGGGTCATGTAGGAGAAGTGGGAGGTAGAAAGTAAGCTACAAAGCTGTAGAAGTAAATGACCCCGTCAGTTTTTCTATGTTCACGGAAGCCAAGGGGTTCATATATGGTTGCTGTTTTTCATACAGTGACATTAGAGCATGCAGTTGAATTTAAGGGTATGGCTTTTGTGAGTCAATCCAACCTCATTCAGTTGAAATAAAAAGGTGCACTTTCAAATCTGCCTCCATCAAGATATATAGAAGGACAGTAATGAATTACTCCCAACAATCTCAGCCCACTCACATCTCCGGTTAGCATAAACAAAATGCTCAGCCAGTGCTACAAAAGAGATGCTTAGAAGTTAAAAGCGCCCTTTAAAGTAAAATTATGTTGTACATCATCCCAAAATTTAATATGACTTTATGCACAATAGCAACATGCCGGGTAATGCAAAGGTATTTCTAAAATAGCTTAATAATAGTTCAATATTCTCCCCTTTAAAATATGAAAATGTATGTCAAAAAAGGG
This sequence comes from Podarcis filfolensis, assembly GCF_964270895.1. NCBI lineage: Eukaryota > Metazoa > Chordata > Lepidosauria > Squamata > Lacertidae > Podarcis > Podarcis filfolensis. Next base: position 58,273,059 of record NC_139605.1, read on the forward strand.
GTGTAATGTAGCTGCATCTTGTATCCATTGATGGAGATGATTTACATAGATAGCATTTAACATGCTATCATCATTATCCTATCAGTCTTCTGTCTAACGCAGATGTCTTGAGACAGAGTTCTCAAAGGTAAAAAAAAAACACCCCAAAGCAACATTATGGGAAGTGGAGTACTGAAAACCAGAAAGGGGAACAGCAGAATTTCAATTAAGTGATTTTTCTAAAAAATAAAAGGTGCCTGGCTCCCCTTAAATTTAGCCAAAGAATCAAATGATAAATAGTGGGCATACCAAATGTTAGTTAAGAATATACTACATGCAACCAGAAAGAAAAGTAATGAACAATGTGCTTTCTTGCTATTAGATGGCAAGGAGCAATTGAGGCGCGTATCATCAACCTACTGGTGGCACTTCATTACAAAACTCCAAATGACCTGCCCCAGAGGTTTAATGTAGATATTCAATGTAATGGTTATATGGGGTTGCTCGTGCGTAAGTTGCCGCCACTCCTGGCTAGGTTGCCTGGTTAAACCTTTTTCTGGCTGGACAGCCCTTCACTTCGTGGCTGTTTCAGTCGCTAGCAGAATCCGTCAGTGGGTGTTTCTTGAACTTCTTCCAGCAAAGAAGTTCTTTGACGCCAAGTCTACGCCTACTTTCCCTGCGCGGAAGTCTTCTGCGCAGGGTGGGTGTGGGTAGCGGAGGACCCGTGCTCTCCCCGCTGGTCTCCGGCGAGGAGTCCTGGAGCCCCCTCTCCGATTCCCCCATCTGCTCCCCTTTATCCCTGGCGTTACGCTGATTTCCTTCCCCAGCCAATGAGCTCCCTCTCTCCCTGCTGGGCCCTTCTCCAGCATCGCTTGGGAGCCTTGCCTCTGGCTCCGATGTCAGTTCCCTGACATTTAATAACAGCAGGGACAATAAAGGACCCAGTGGGACAACATAGGCCATAAGTTGAGGTGTCAAACTGCAGTCCCTAAGGGCCACCTTCTGGACACAACTGAATAGGAGGAACTAGAACCACTGTAAAAAAAAAAAAGAGTTTGGATTTGATATCCTGCCTTTCACTCCCCTTCAGGAGTCTCAAAGCGGCTAACAATCTTCTTTCCTTTCCTCCCCCACAACAAACACTCTGTGAGGTGAGTGGGGCTGAGAGACTTCAAAGAAGTGTGACTGGCCCAAGGTCACCCAGCAGCTGCATGTGGAGGAGCGGAGAAGCGAACCCGGTTCCCCAGATTACGAGACTACCACTCTTAACCACTACACCACACTGGCTCTGTAATGTAGAGAATACTCTAAATGTCAACCAAGCCAGCTAGTCCAAGAGGATAGCATGGTCAACGGTACCAAAGGCTGCCAAGAGGCTCAGGAGAATGACAAAAGAACTTAAAATACCAGTGCATAGTCAGAGAATTGTGAACCAGAGGTGGCCATTGCCTATGCAGAACATTCCCCCATGCAGAAAAGTATGGGTAGAGCTCTATGCAGCATTCCTCGCAAACCTGTAGAAGCACAGGTTGGGGCCATAAAGTTGCCGAAATCTTATTAAAAATGAACTGCAGACCCAGTAGGAATAAGTACTTGTGAGATTATATCCACAAATGACCAAAATGGAAAGCTTTTTAACATGGGCACAGCCTTCCCTTATATTTTGGTGTGAGGTTTGGAGACTCGTGCATGGAAACATGATATGACTTTATACCTAGAGAATCTAGTGCTTCTAGCGATTTCACAATCACAATTTGGAAGTAGTGAGGGTCAGGGAGGTAGTATCTTTGATCTAGTTCTTCTCTATTATTAAAAGCATCACCAATATTGAAATCTCATACCATGTCTATACATTAACTAGTTACCTGAGGCACAAATCAGCCAAAGTTAAGCACTTTTCATTTCTGTTAATTTACTTACTTTTCAACAGAACTCATATCTTATTTCCACAACGACATTAATACATAGATCTTACTAATACAAGAAAACACAGTGTGGCATGTTGACCATATACTTACATAAATTTTACTGTTGCATAATAGTTATTTGGTCATTGGATATATAAAATATACTTTAATATCTTATGGTGCATTGTGCATCTAACATCTACTTTAATATTTTTTCATATATTATCATTCCTATGATCGATCCCAACTTCCTCTAATTATATTTTTGTAAAAACAGGTTTGATATTTTGATATAAAGCATTATTGTTGCAAAAATCAATAAAATTTATAGTGTCCCATTTCTGTCTTCTTCCTTTTCATTTTATTTATTTATTTTTCTTTATCTATTTGATTTTATTTATTGATTTATTGATTTATTTGACAGAATGCATATACTGCTTGTTTGTAACAAAACCTCTAAGCAGTTTACAAGAAACATTAAAATTATCAATAAAAATGTTTAAAAACAAGCGATTAAAAACATTTTTTAAAGTAAACTAAAAAGCGATTAAAACATAACAGCATCTACATGTCTGGAGAGACTTGCCTAAGCAAAAATGTTTTAAGCAAGTTCCAAAATAAAATAAAATAAATAAAAATCCAGCAATGATGGGAAATATATGCTTAACTTGTCCTTTGAAATCATTTGGATCTAAAGTACTTAGGTCACAGGTGGAGAACCTGTGGCACTCCAGATGTTATTGGACGCCAACTTGCATGAGCCTTAGCCAGCATGGTCATTGGTAAGGGGTGATGGGAGCTGTAGTCCAGCACCATCTAGAAGGCCAAAGCTTCTCTATCCATGGACTTGATCATCCTCTCCCAGTGTAGTGCCCTTTAGATATTTTGGGTGACAATTCCCATAATCTCTGACCATTGTCCATGTTCATTGGGGCTGGCAGGAGTTGTAGACCAAAACATCTGACAGGTACCTTTGTTGGGACAGGACCATGTTCTTGATTATTTAATTAAAAGCTCATACCACCAAAATAATAGCAGCTAAAAGCAATAGCAGCATAGTGTGTTTTTTTGTGGGGTGTACTGGATCTGACTTTCCTTTGAAGCAAAGGCATGGCTAGTCAAATGCTTTTAAAAGATCAAGACCCCAGACTTCCCCGAACTGCAACTTTGTAGCCCTCTCTCTGCTTTCCTAAGCGAGGAGCAAACAGATGTCATTGAAATGACAGGATCCTGTGACAGAAATGACAGCTTCAAAAAAATGAAATGCTATGAGACTGACAAGCATTTCTACAGACTGCTGTGACAGTTTATGCTAGAGCATTCCTAAAGAACAATGATCAGTTTCCTAAGGCAGTAAAACCTGTATCCGAATGATGATTTGAGAGCCGGGGTACAAAGTGAGCTATGCATTCTAATGCACAAAGAATGCAGCTGGAAGTGTCAGCCTCTGCCGACTTACTCTTTCTAAATCACAACCCTAGCCACTAAACCCTGACCAACTCCCCAGATTGACCACAAACCTGAATGAAGAACAAAAGAAGAACCTGCTAAATCAGGCCAGTGGCTCATCTAGTCTTGCATTCTGTTCTCACAGTGGCCAACCAAGTGCCTATGGGAAAACTGCAAGCAGGACCTGAATACCTCTCTCTCATGGTTTCCACCAACTGTTATTCTGTTCTCCAACCATGGAAGTGCAGCATTGCCTCCCTGGTCCATAAAGGCAGAGCACAGCCTCAATTATGGCTAGTAGCCATTGACAGACTTATTGTCCATTAGGCTACTGCGCTTGAATGTTTGTAACACGGCACAATTTTGTGTGGCACCTTTGTTTATTTTTATCCCCAAACGTCATCATCAGTCAGCTGCCTTAAACAGAAAGCCAATCCCTCTGGTACAAAATTCATAATGTTTCACATTCCCTATTCCAAGTAAAAAGTACTTAAAAAACAAACAAACACCTCACAATTATAGGTGCTTCTGAAGAAGCTGGATACAAGAAGAAGGCAATTTTATAGCAAAAATGTTTACAATATTAAAGCATCTGGTGTTCATTTACATGTTTCAGTTAATACAAATTTGCTGCAATAATGTGTCAAAACTGCAATTATCACTTTCTTTTGGGTGTTGTTTGAAACTACGATCAGTTTTCCAGTATTTTTCAGCCCAGTTTCCAAAACGGCTTTCTGTTCTGACTTTTACTGAAGCAGGAATCTAAAAGGGAATGGATCTCAGAGCTCTAAAAAGGGCACAGCATTCTGCAAGTTTTCATTTGCTGCAATGGATCCTTTGCAGGAGGGGTTATCTCTGCCTTTTGTAAACTGTACCTAGATACTGAATCAAATTCAGCCATCCAGTCAAGATACAAGCCCTTGTCACATCTTACTCACGTGTAAAGTAATAGCACAGTCATACCTCAAGTTGAATGCACTTCAGGTTGAGCGTGTTCGAGTTGCGCTCCGTGGCAACCTGGAAGTAACGGAGCACATGCGCAGATGCTCAAAATGACATCACGTGCATGCGCGGAAGCGGCAAAACGCAGTACACACACGCTCAGACGCGCCGTCGTGTCTTGCGTTCCATTTGGGATGCAAACGGGGCTCCGGAACGGATCCCGTTCGCATCCCGAGGTACCACTGTATTGGGCTATAACATACAGTTCTTATATTTTCCATACAGTAGTATAAAAGAATTCCGAACAGTAGATATACAAAACTATTTTGCATTCTCCCTAAGCTTTTTTATATTCTATTTTCTCACAAAATGCTGAGAGATGAACTAATCTCTGCATAACATAAAACATCGCTGTGTGCTTTCTATTAATTAGAATATTGCTTTAAAACGTACTTAAAGTGATAGTAACTTCCTTTGTTTTTCTAAGGACATCAGAACTATCCCCACTATTGTGCCAATTGTTTGATCAACATCCTAGGAGAAAAAAGCCATCTCAAGCACATCTAGATTTACTATATACTGGAATTCACCTCGCGCTTTTTAGTATCACTGATAAATATCTGTCCCTATATCAACCTGTCTGTGCTGAAACCATAGGGATGGAACGCTCTTGGTGGGTCTGATCCCAGCTGAGGTGCACCACTAGGGGCATGAGGTACTGCCTTCTCTGTGGTGCCACCAAACCTCTGGAATGATCCCTGCCCGGGAAGTGCATCTGGCTCCATCACTTATGTTCTTTTCCAACAGCTGAAGACACACCCGTTTGCCCTGACCTTTGGAAACAGCTAGTCACGTGTCATTTCTATGACTGGTATTCAACTAAGGAGGCTTCCACACATACTATTTATAGTGGAATAGTTGCTGTTTGGTCCAACCTTCTTAAGAATGAATTTGTAACCAATGGTCTTCACCTTCGCTCACATGCCACTATTATCAGGGAGTGAGTGCAGGGTTTTCCTTTCGGCACTAATGGCAGGCTCTGCCTGAATTTAGAAAAAGTCAGTGGTGGCAGTCAGACCCCTAAAGGACCTTTGTGTTCCTTTGGCCAGGAAATGTCAAAGTTATGAGCATGTGCATAGGGACAGCCTGTTTTTCAGTGGTGTGAATGGGGTTGCTTTTGGAGGCACGACCATAATGCAGCCATACCCGTTTTCCCTGAACTTGCAGCAGATTTCTCATTCTGCAGCAATGCAAGCCTTGAGTTGATTGAAGGAGGAATCACACAGGAATGCCACATATTGTGACACAACGTATACTGCCTGCTAAAACTGCAAGACATTGCAGTTAGTATCATTTTATTTTATTTTATTTTATTTTAAAGTGCTGAACAGCATGGTAAAATATGGATATAAGAATAAAAACAGATTTAATTTGTCTGAGGCAGAAGAGCAATGGGAATGTTCAAAGTGCCGTAGTGGCACATGGGACTCCGCTGGGGGAGTTTTCTTCGAGGCAAGAATGCTAATGCACACCATATCGTTGTTATTTGTTCAACGTTCTTCCCCTCCGCCCCTTGGGGTGAGGGAGGGGACTGGAGGGGAAAGCCTGTGGTCATATCGGCTAGGCTGCATGTTTGCTCAGAAATGACTTCTCTCCCTTCTGGCTGCACTGCAGATTGTCTTTCAGGTTAAACAAATTTAACAGACAGGATTCCAGCTCGCTTTTCTGTTTGGCTTTTGCTTTGCAAATGGAAGGACAAATGCGCCAGCGGTTCATATCCTGCCCAAGGAAGGGTGCGAGTAAATTCAGCATCTGTGTTGACATTTCAGCTTCTCAGAGGTTAAAAAAGATAAAGGAGAACGGTAGGAAAGGTGACAATCTAATTGTTTGGCTTTACACAAAGGTAATAAGCAGAGTTATGAACCCAAGAGCGTCTTGACGTATATCCCTTTTAATAATGTCATGTGGTTTTTAGCTCCCCTTACAATTTACTCTAAGCACATGGCTAATAGGTGCAGACCCTCCAAGTGTCCCTATTTTCCAGGGACAGTCCCAGATTGACAGAAGCTGTCTCAGTTTCTGATTCGATCCCAGAATGTCCCACTTTTCCTTAGGACGTCCTTATTTTCATCAGAGAAATGTTGGAGGGTGTGATACTTGTATTGTTTTAGCTATACAAAGAACATAAAAGGGGGAGCCCAGCTGCATCATTCTATACAGGCCTATCTAGTCTGCCATCCTGTTACTCACAGTGGCCCACCACCTGTCTAAAAGAAAAAGAACAGAAATTATAATTTGAATTAGTGGTATGGTACAGAACCTGCCTGGAGTAACTGGCAAATGTTTTGAACCAAGTTCAGAGCAGCAAAATGAGGAAAGGAAAACTCAGCAAACATATCTTTTAAAATGTTATGGAAGATCTGAAGAAATGCAATGGAATTTGCTATCACATGGTATAGTGACAGTCCCTTGCTTGGATGGATTTAAAAGGAGATTAGAAAATTTCATGCGGCATAAGACTATCAGTCAATGGTGGTCATAGCTGCTATTGTGTTGGCCAAATAATGAAGCAAATTAGGTGATTCAAGAATCTTTCTCCCCTCCCATGTCAAAGTGGTACGTCAATAAAAACCCTGAGTTATCAGGGCCCCACACAAAGCCTTGTGTCTCTCAGTTGTTCTCTTTTGGTTTTGCTGCTTATAATTCTATGTTTTCCTATAGCCGCCGGCTTTGCGAGAAGTGAGGCTGTCTAAAAATGTGAGAGCACTGAAAAGCACAGGGAGCGGGCCTGTGATAACATACAGCAGCACGGGATTTATTTATTTATTTAAAGTTTTAAAAACTTCATTGTTTTTTTTAAAAAAAAACTTACATTGCTGTTATTTGACTGAAAGCAAGCAACTCCCCTCCCTAGAGCTCTTCAGAACTCCACAGGCATCCTTCTAGACAGCGTTGGGGCTATTGGAGGCACAAAATAGCACCGGAAAAGCTGGTATGAAGCTGCAGTGTTTGAAAAATGTTACAAGGAAGAATACACACCAAGCGGCCACCTCTTATTTATTTTAAGATTAGAAAGTAAACGAAAAAAAGATTATCGTCATGGTGTTATGGGCACAGCTGAAGATAGGGCTTTTGCTCCAAAGCAAGTCTAGACCACAGGTAATCAATATGGCGCCTCTGCATGTTGCTAGACTACAGTTCCCACCAGCACCACCCAGCATAAATGGTCAGGGGTGATGGGAAATGTAGTCTAAAAGCAACAAGAGCCCCCTCACATTGGTGACCCCTGGCCTTGACCAATCGTATACATGTCTACTCAGAAGTAAGTCCCATTTAATTAACTTGGGCTATGTGGGTATAAGTATGTGGGTACAGGATTGTAGCCTGAGCCGGTTGTTGATGCTTCAACTAATCATTAGTAGTGCATCACACAGTGCAAAGCACTTTATTGTGAATCGGTTACTATTCATGTGTGTGAATTTTTGTTCCACATTGCGCTTGAGGAAGTTTAAAAATGAGCCTTTCTCCCTCTTAGGACTATGTTTAATAGCAGAAGTATAAAGTTAAATTTTATGTCTTTGCTCCCATAGGCATAGAAAATGAAATTTTAAAAGTCTCTTTAGCATAACCCTGCTATGCTGGGACCCAGACTGCCAAGTGGCTTACATCTTGCTTTCTAAATAGAGAATTATTTCCAATTTATCCAGATGCTGATGGTTTAAATAGAGCCACTGCTTCCTTTCAAGCACCCCAGCCACTGGCTAGAGAAATATATATATATATATATATTCTTCCAATTCCAATTGCTGGCTACAGTTCCAAGACTACTCTGCTAATGTGCATATAAATAAAAACTGGGGGAAATGCTTTATAGCAATAAGTACAGAAGACATTTCTGCCATCCTGCATGAAGACAGCTTGATACATTACTGATAATATCCATAGTGCATTTCAATAGACAGTCTGGAGGTTCAAGGCTGAACATTTCTGATACCAGAAACATAAATTTTAGTGAGGGGTTTGGTTTGGGGGTTTTTGTGATTGCTTCAGGAAAAGCATGGCAATAATCCATTACCATCACTATAATATAGACTATGCCAACCAAACACAAGACTACTCCAATCTAGTAAGTCAGCTGCCTGTGGGCGGGACTGTTCCATGTCCTTCTGAAGCCAAAGTATTTTGCATTTATCAATATTGTCCACATTGATCACACACACGCTTTTCCACCACTGAGCTTAGAGCTGTGTGCCTGTATATGGGTCCCCCCACTCTTTATCCTCTGGACAAATTAGTTATCCTTGCTCAAAAGCAGCCAGTGACCTTAGTGGTTGACTGAAGAGTTGGCCATAGATCTTTCCCGCTCTAACCGCTACAGCCACATTGCCCCTCAACTATATCCACACTGAACTGCAAGAATATATACAATTTTATCTATGAACGAACTCCCTTCTAGCTTTCATTGTAATCCCATTTACAATGCATGAGAACGAAATTCATTCAGATCTTGCATTGTTGGCCTGCAGGGTACGTTCATATAGAAATTAAGCTTCCAAGCATTTTTCCCCCTGCCAAAAATTCCCAGGAGTCTTCCTTAACAGCTATTAAAAATGCTACTAAAAGAAGAGTGCACATTTAATAGTCCTAGGGAGCCTAGTCATCATAGCACTTCATGCCTGCAATGTACAAAGTCGGAGGGTAAAACTACTGAGGCCCTGCTTTGCCAAAATGAGCAAATGCCTTATCTCATAGGAGACCTTTCAGGAATCCCATGCTCTCCTTGACTCAGCAGCAGCAGCAGTAGCAGCATTTTCCTGTATGCACAAAAATTATCCTTTAAATGTAATGCCAATTTAACTTTACGAATTGCATTTTTTCTATGCAACTTTTCCTCCTTATTTTTTCAAGTGTTATTAGCAGAAGACATTTTATTCTTCAGGGAGATACATTCCAGTCTCTCAATCACAGATACAAACTGACTATATTCTTGCTATAGCCATTTTCCCAAGAGATTATTGTAGGCATGGTTTCATGGGAAATTTATAAAAAAAAAATGGGGGGGTCAATTAATCCATCCATTGCTCTATCCACTCACCCATCCATTGTATCGTCAAGCACACTGTCAATTAATTGCCTGACCCATTGGCTTATCCATTCCTCATGTTGTCCATATATATTACACAGCAGTGTTGATTTTCCTGTTGGGATCCATCTGTTCTTCACTGTGGATCCATAAGCCTTCTCATAAACTACCAAAGTCAGTCACAACAATTCTGTTGATTTCAGCTGGACACATCACAGAATTTGCTGATGACACATTTTTACAGACATTTTAATGTCTGGTGAAGAGCCTACTGGATCAGCCCAGTGAGAGCCAGTGTGGTGTAGTGGTTAAGAGCGGTAGTCTCGTAATCTGGGGAACTGGGTTCGCGTCTCCGCTCCTCCACATGCAGCTGCTGGGTGACCTTGGGCCAGTCATACTTCTTTGAAGTCTCTCAGCCCCACTCACCTCACAGAGTGTTTGTTGTGGGGGAGGAAGGGAAAGGAGAATGTTAGCCGCTTTGAGACTCCTGAAGGGGAGTGAAAGGCGGGATATCAAATCCAAACTCTTCTTCTTCTTCTTCTTCTTCAGTGGCCCATCACAGAAGCCCACGGGAAGCCCACAAGCCTGACCTGAGTGCAAGAGCACCTTCCCCCATTGTTTCCTTCAACTGGTATTCAGAAACATACTGCCTCCAACTGCGGAGGTTGAAATACTCACCAGGGTTGGTCAGGAGTGGTCTGGCCCATTTCACTGCCTGAGGTGCCAACCCCCCACCCCCCGAACTCTCATCAGAAGCCAGCACCACCACTTCTCTTCACTTCTCTAGCATTGGCAGTGGTGGGTGGGGCACCCGTAGGAGTGCTGCCCCATGGGAGGATGCTGGCCCTGGGGTTAGGAGCCATTGGTAGCCTTACCTTCAATTAATTTGCCTAACCCACTTGTCAAGTCATCCAGGTTAGACAAATATTATTTAGGGCAGGAACATGGAAAACACATGGAAAACCATAGGCAAGCTTTCTCTAACAATAGCTTGCACGCCAAGCTCAGCTGGTGAACGGTACTCCCAGTGGCGAATCTTGGGGTCTCAAATCTAAGCAGTGCCAAAATCCAGTGGCTCTCACACTCCATAGTAAGTCAAAGTTGCAGCCCCAAGGCTCCACGCCCAGTACGACTGAACTGGTTGCGCTCTCCTGAATCCACCTCTGTTACTCCATGCCAATGATGCCATTTAAGCCTCTAGCTACAACGCTGGATCAATAAGCACTCAGTCTGTGAATCTGGTCCTTTAGGGCAGCCTTCCCCAACTCCCCAGAAGTTTGGCCATCCTGCTCAATGGCCATGCTGGCGGAGGCCGATGGGAATTGTAGTCCAAAACATCTGGAGGGCAATAAGCTAGGAAATACTACTTAGGGGGAATATAAAGGAAAAAACATGGCTGATTGTCACTGCATATTGATGACACCCAATTCCAAATCTCATTCATCAGTTTCAGGGAGACATTAAAACATGATGTGATTGTGCCTGAATTAAACAGAGACTCGCCCAAATGTGCTCACTCATAATATTAATGATGCTCTGAGTCCATTAAATTTGAAACATTATCATTACTCCTCTAAATTTTGAGATGTTATCACTACTTCGGAGCAGAGAGATATGGGCTGTATACAGTATAGTTCCCTTTTACACTATTGCTAAATGCAAAGGCAACAAGGTGTATGATCAGCAGCAACATGGAACAAGCATAACTTGTGGCTAAGATCCCACTTCTTCCCTTCTACATTCATTGAACTTGTAGATGGGATGCCCTGGTTTGCTGAAAGGGTGTTCTTCCATTAACTGTATGATGGCTCTGGAGTAAATGTGTATTCATTTGCTGGTGTCATTATGATAGATTGTTGTGGATTTAATTTGTTCTGATTACATTCTGGCTTTGATATTTGTGCTGGATTTTAATGATCACTGGCTGCATTCTGATTTATTCATTTTCCAATGGAAAGTCAGGATGTAAATGTTTTGATACATAAATAACTGTGTAACAAGGAAACTAGTAATTACTAAATGATTGGCATGTGCGTGCGCACACACACACACAAGGTATTGGTTCTAAATCCAAGCCTTCAAACTTTCTACACTGCTTAAACTTAAAGAAAACAATTTTTCTGAAAGAAAGGAGTATTTAATGGACTTAGTGAAACTTTTAAAACATGAACAGAACAGTTTGTGAGCCTGATCAACTGCAGTGTTTTTCCCCTTTTATTTTTTTTATTTAAAAAATCCAAATTTGGTTATGCTGGCAGTTATATTCACAAGTGACAATTACTTTGACATTAATTTGATAGCTCAGCAGCCCAAAAGTGGTATGGAATCTACTAGTAGCTGGCAGTTTTCATTGTGCCACCCTGTCTACATGGTAACTGTCATCTTCCGTTCAGTATAGTAATGCTATCAGCAGACAGTCTTCTAAAAAAGTTATAATTTATTCCAAATGATTGAAGCCCCCATCCCCTTCTTTCAAGACATAGCACCATGAAGCAGTATTGATGACAGGTCGTTTAACACCAGTACTCGGTGATATTAAGTAGTTGTCAGACAGATATCATTGGAGACTTACGGATTGCCTTTGGAAATCATTCTGAATTGCTAACTAATGCAGGGACGTGTTCTTAGATGGTTGTTGATTCTTTTGTGTCCCAATTCAGATGCCTGAAACATCCAAGTTGTTTGTGCTCTCCAAAGTTAGCCACAAATGATTTGTATTGGCCACCACAATACAAATATGATTGTCCTGCGTGAGCATAATTTACAAAGGCAGAAGACACCCAAGGCTCCTGGTCTTCCATCTTTTATAGAAAATGTGACCTCTTCCCTATATGTAGCTAGAGGGAATGTAATGAAAGATGTTTGACTATGATTGACACATTCAGCTAATTTATTCATAACCAACCCTTTATCATACAAGCCCAGGGTGTGGTACATACAGTGGTACCTTGGTTTTTGAACAGAAAGCATTCCAGGAGTCTGTTCAACTCCTGGAACCATTCGAAAACCAAAGCGTGGCTTCCGATTGGCTGCTGAAGCATCCTTGTAGCCAACTGGAAGCTGCAGAAGCTGCGCTGGATGTTTGGCTTCTAAAAATCGTTCGAAAACTGGAACACTCACTTCTGCAGTTTGATCGTTCGGGAGCTGATTTGTCCGGGATCCAAGGTGTTTGGCTTCCAAGGTACAACTGTATAATCAGACAAAATATATATAGTTCATTGACTATCCTTTGGATTCCACTTGTAGCTGATTCCATATTTAACTACTGTGTGATTGATAAGCCAAAGGAAAGCACATATTGATGTAATTCTTCTGACTGGCGCATGTCAGGGCTGTAGGGAGTCATATCAAATCCAGACCTTGATTGTCTAGTCTCTGAACTACAGTCCCCAAGTTCAGTTGCTGCAGATGGAGTGAAAGTGGAGGCTTAAGGTGCAACAGAAAGTATAGATTTGTTAACTAGGCAATGGAAGAAGTTCCTGATATTTATATAGCATTCTCACTTGCTATAGGAGGGTTTTGATTCTTGAAGTCCTTGGCAGACTCATCAGTTGAGCTGAGGCATTGCAATGTATTGTTCCCATTCTGGACCAGGCCCTTGATGTGGCAGCCCCTTCACATCATTCCAAGCATGATGGGTAAGATCAAGAAGCATCTCCCATTCTTTACAGCCATCCCAGCAAGCTGCCCACACTGATGGAAATGAAGAACTCCTGCTCCATTGACTCAGTTCCCTGTTGACTTTAATATTGGAGCATGGGTGCCAACTCGATATTTGTTTCAAGGGGTCCCAGCCCCCTCAATGCTGAGGGGGCCAGTCAGGTATTGCACGCACACAACATCACACGCAACATGCATCACAACTTCAGCGCTCAGCTCCACCAGAGCACTTGGCCTCCTCCAGAGGGCATGACTTTGCGCACATTCTGCATGTGATGTCACAAGCATGCAAAATGCCCATGATCTATCTCTCTCTCTATCTCTCTCTCTCTCTCTCTCTCTCTCTCTCTCACACACACACACACACACACACACACACACACACACAAACATGATGCACCCTGGACCCCCTCAATCTTGGGGGCAACCTGGCCCCTGTGGAATAATAGAATTGGAATGCAAGAATCTTTCTCCCAGTGTGGGGCTTCAAACCCCCCACCCACCATGCTCTACTGACTGACGAATGCAGAGATAGATGCCATCCTCCACTGAAAGCAATGGGAAAGCCCTATACAACACTTCCTGTGTATATCAGCCCACCCTCATGCACAAGGCTCAGTGGGTTGAATCCTGGTCTCATTCGCTGGATGTCAGAGGTCAAATATCAACAGTTTGATGCAAGTTTACCTATTGGATGACCAACACTCCCCTCCCCAATTCCATAACTGTAAAAGAGTGATTACAAAGACTTATCTGACAACAGTATTGTGCAATTATTAGAGCGGGGAAAATATTGCTGTGAGCTTTCAGTGACAAAACAATTACATCCAGACACTCTCATAAATACTGAGTTGGAGACAAAGGCTTATGAATGGGAAGAGATAATTGTTAATAAACAGAGAACTGGTTCCATCATCACAATGTGTTCAGCGGCATTTCGTTTCAGATACAGGACTCCTCCTGTCATCGCTAGGTCAATAAGGGATCAGAAGCTAGTCTCATGGTCTACACCAGCCGTCCAGGCATTTTGGACACCAGCTGCCATCAGCCCCAGGCAGCATGGCCAATGGTCAGAATGATGGAAGCTGCAATCCAATAGCATGTGGAGGATGCCCATTTGGGAAAGCTGGTCTACACCCATATATGTGGTATACGTTTACAAGAAGCTGCATGACGTCTTTCACACTTGCACATTTCCAGGAGAACTTATTGCCGTTTCAGAGCCTCTCCTTTGAAAGTCCTCTTCCTCCATGCCCACCGCTATACCCTGCCCCTCCCTTACACTTTGTGAGACAAAGGCAGCAGCTTTCCCAAGCCCTTGACCAGCGGTTCTGCCAGATTAACATATCCATGTATATATATATTTATGCCGGTGAGAAGGAGGGAAAGCGCGACTTTGACTTGGTGCCTAAATTTCCTGCTTCCAAAGCCCAGCTGGATAGCAGGAGTTATAACAGAAAACAGCAGCACAATTAGTTCGGAGTTCTGTAGCTGTCTGCAGCAGACTGCTTGCTCCTATCTCTCTATAGGTGGTCTCCCAGTTCATCAGTTCATAAATAAGTAATTTGAAATGTGTTCCTGGGGGAAATTTCCCTCCTTCTCTCCTGAACAGACTGTACTCATCAGTTTTCCTGTTCTCAAGGTACCCGGTGTTCTCATTTATAATGGCCAGAGGAACTGTGCTGTTCTAATTCCTGCTTCATTACATCTCCTAATGCTTGTTTTCAACAGCTTCACAACTCCACATTTTCTTTATATATTGATAAAAAAAACTCTTTGCATATATTATTTATTGGCACTTTCATGTTAGCTTTACTGCTGATTTAAATGGAATATTTTTACATACCAAGTAAGTCTGTGAAGTTAGGTTTCTGGTCTGAGGGTTAGAGATTTCAATTTCCATGACGGCACCAGTCACTTCGAGAGGAGAACAGAACAAGGAAGCAGAATTATTGTTGCCGGACCATTCCCTTCCACTCTCATCTGGCGCCTTCATCTTGGGCTCTGCTGCCTTCCTGGGATGCTTGACTGCTGGACAACATTGGCCACAACTGGTAAAGGTACAAAGAAGACAGCAACAAAGGAATATATGGCATGTAGGCAAAAATAGCACATTCCCATTCCCATCTCTGCAATAAAGACGCTGAAAACAGTGCACTGGGGCTATAGAGACTCTGGATTTTTCATGCCTTTTCAGAAGTGGCTTCAGTAGCTGCTGAAATACCTGCCTCTGGTTATCCAGATCAACTGAGTTGTTTTATTACTCATTGTCTGTGTGGGTTTGCACAATGAAGTCCATGTCTGCTGAGCAGCAGTCAAACAAAGCACCTGGATAGCTCAATTGGTTAGAGTATGGTGCTGATAACACCAAGGTTGCAAGTTCGATCCCCGTATGGGACAGCTGCATATTCCTGCATTGCAGGGGGTTGGACTAGATGATCCTCAGGGTCCCTTCCAACTCTATGATTCTATGAAAGGGGGAGGTCGAGCACCATCGCTAAGCCACCACTGCTGGGTAATAATCAGGTTGGGGATGGGATCCCAGTTTGGGCCTTGCAGGCACCACATCTGTGGTCTCTAGCCTCTTCCGCAGAATTATCATGATGATCTGGACATGCACAGTGAGCACCCATGGAAAAGCCATGACTGTGCTTTAATTTTATGTCACCATAGGGCACAGAATCTGTCCAGCAGTGTGGCAATTTCAGTAGCTTTCAGTAGTCCAAGAGTGGTATAAGCAGGGTATCATTTCTTATGTGGTGTAAGTTGTGCTTTTGAATAACCATTTGGGGGGCCCGAAAGTGGCTGTCTAATACGAAACACAAATTCCACAGTCATCAGGAATGCATTGAAGGGCCATAGAAATTTAACCATAGTATGTGAATACTAGAGCTGCAAGCTTTCATCATATTAATCCGTTATTTCCTCCTAATGTTGAGAAGTCATGTGTGTTTATTGAATTTTCTCTTAGATTTCCTTCAGTATGTCAAAAATTGTACCTATACTGAAGTTTGGGGCATATGTAAACATAATCAGTCAATTTATCAATCAATTTAAAGGCAGGTGATTAAGCAGCTAATAATTCCTTAATAGAATCACAGTATAATCCTTTTTGTGCCTACTGAGAAGTAAGTCTCCTTGGGTTTTATGGGATTTAATGTCAAGTAAGAGGGTATAGGATTGCAGCCTCAGAGCCCTAGAGATATTAAGCCTACAATTCTAAACATACATGCTAGGGAATAAGTCCCATTTAACACAGTCGGACTTACTTCTGAGTAGGTCCATGCTATGATTGTGGTGTTAGTCAAATGCCTGATTCTCTTTAAAGCATTGACTGTACCTTTAATTATAGCAACATATTTCAATGATGATGAACAATAATTTCTCTGCCTCTCTTTTTGTTCATTTGAGCTTACCTTCCAATGGGCTTGGTGGATATGTCAGCAACAGTCCTAATGATGATATCTGTATCCACCTTAAACTGCATAGTACTAAATTAGGGGTAGCCAATGTTGTGTGCACCAAATGGTGTGGGGTATAACTCCCATCATCCCTGACCATTGGCCATGCTGGCTGGAGCTAATGGAAATTGTAATCCAGCGACATCTGGGGGCGCTATGTTGGTTATCTCTGCACTAAGCAGTAGTTAGTAGTTGCATAGGGGGAACCACCTTTTAAACAAGTAAAGAGGATGAAAAATCTGTGGCATATGAAAATCATTTCTAAGTCCCCTGAAAAACTGGGAAATAAACAGTAATAATGATGACTAGCATTGATTATTGTCACTAAACCACCACTAAAAGGCTTAACATGAATATGGGAGTACAGTGGTACCTCGGGTTAAGTACTTAATTCGTTCCGGAGGTCTGTACTTAATCTGAAACTGTTCTTAACCTGAAGCACCACTTTAGCTAATGGGGCCTCCTGCTGCCGCCATGCCGCCAGAACACAATTTCTGTTCTCATCCTGAAACAAAGTTCTTAACCCGAGATACTATTTCTGGGTTAGCGGAGTCTGTAACCTGAAGTGTATGTAACCCGAGGTACCACTGTATTTTGCCTTTCCAAACAAATGGAAAAACAAAACACAGTATTCTAACCTCGGACGAAACGAAATAAAACAACAAAATGGGGTGGGGGTGGAATGAATCAGGAAGCAGAAACTGACTCAGTGATAAGCATGCCTCTTTAGCAGTACAGGGGTCTGTTGCGTTTTTCACAGAGGTAGGGGAGCGAGATGACTTATTTTCAGGTTGCAGCGATTTTCAGTTGAGATTAATTCAATGTGCGCATGCAGGGATACTGTCAGTGAGTGAGAGCATTGCACAATTGGCTCCTAACAAATCTTTTGGACAACCTGATTCTGAACATGCTTAGAATTGGCAAAAAAAAGAGCAGCTCCCCTTTTACACACATAGGCATGTGTGCGTACACACACACACAGACACACACACACACGGCTCTTCTTTCTTATACCCCCAGCTCATTAGTATGCATCTGCTCCCTCATCTCAGTGCCTGCTGTTACCCCCACAGCACATTCTAGGCAAAGCAGGAGAATGGCTGATGGAAGAAGGAATGCGCAAGAGGTTACTTTGCCCCAGGACCCCTTATCTAAAGTCCTCCTCAAAAGAGGAAATGAGTTGATTTGCATTTTCCTACTGAAGCATGCAGAGTGGTGGAGGAAGGTTTCTTGTTACATTATACCATATTCCTGGGTTTGCCCCCAGGCCCTGCTCGCAGGCGCTCCACAGCTCAGAAAACACCTGTATGGCTCCCATTAAAATACACGCTTCAGACAAATCTTTTCAGAGGCTTTCAAAAGACATAGACTAATATTTTTCCTTGCTTGCATGTATTTTCCTTTTTCCTGGTGCCGAAGGCAGAAATTAACCATTTGATTCCCATGTTCTTTCTTGCCCCTCAGAAAATGTTCCTACAAAGACTTCGGCTATAGGCTGAGCCAAAGCAGATAACTTCCTTCTAAGCAAAACATTTGGGAAATGGGCTCCTAGTAGGGCTATTGTAAGGTGAGTCTACAATTTTACTATTTGCCGAAACTGTAACACACAAACACACGCTCACACACAGGGAATCCTGTATTCTTCTATAATTATATTTTCTTTTCAAAACGTTGCTGGAAAATTATCCCAGTCTAACTTTGCTCCAATTTTTGAAAGGTTTTTTTTTTAATGCTTTAAAAAATACATTAAAACCAAAACAACTTTAAACACACACTCACACAAAGCCTGAATTTTTAAAAAGTGAAAAATGCACATTTTTGTCAGATTTTATCCTGTCAACGACAGATTTGGCAGTGTTAATTTCAATTAGTCTATTTGTACAAAATGGTGATAGGCTCAATGTGTTGTTGCCTGTGCTCTATTATATATATAATGAGTGAGAGTGGGAGAGATGCAGTTTGTCTGACCACACCAGGTGGCTGCACAACTCACTTTCTGCAGAAACACTTAATAGGAAACCAATACAGAACTCCCCCGACCTCGTTGTCACCTCACCCATCTCCATCCCAGTGAGCGCAGCCCTGCAGACACCAAGAGGGCTCTGCTGTCACTCTTTCTGACCCCGCCCCGCCCCTTATGCTGATGCTGCTGTAGAAGGATCCTCAGGGCTGGGTTATGCTTTGAATGAGCCAGCCATGAACAGGAGCATCTTGCCCCCAGCTAGTCTCTTTTCTATCTTCAGCCTAGCATGTGCCCAAATAGGATCCCACCAATGCTCACGAGTTGGTGTTTCTTGTGTTAACGGAAGAAGAACTTTTTTTATTTAAAAAAAATGAGCAGATCAACTCTTGCTCTTTCTCTCTGACATACATGCATACATTTCTTTTTTCTTTTTTAATCCCCAGATAGAAACAATCATTCTACCTGTAAAAAGAAAAAAGAAGGAGGAGAAGGGAAGCTACTTTCCTCCTTTCTCCCCTCCTTTCTGAACATATAGCATAACTGTAAAGGCTAATTATGAAATAATGTTTAAACCTTTGGGACTAAGACAGGAAGTTACAAGAATGCGTTAAACTCCCACTGCAGCAATAGAAGAATTTGATTAACTAAAGCAACAGAAGCATTGGTGGAAGTTTTCAATAAAGCAAAGTATTCAGAACCCTTCTCTCTCCCTCCCTCCCTCCCTCCCTCCCTCAAATAAACCCTTGTTATTGATATGCTACGCACAAGCATTTCTATTATTCAGACCAATTATGCAATAAAATTTAGAATTCAGGGTCTGCGTACCTTTCTTGTCCCTGGTGCTGAAATCTACTGTGGATGCTCAGGTGGCAGCTGCAGCTGGGAGTGCTTTTGTCCAGCTTAGGCTGGTATGCCAACTACATCCATTCCTGATGAGGTCAGGCCCATCCACTATGACACATGCCATAATTAGCCATCTGACGGGATTATCACAATACAAGGTACGCTGGCGCTACCTTGAAACTGTGCTGGGTCCAAATGCAATAGTAAATACAGTGGTACCTCGGGTTAAATACGCTTCAGGTTACAGACTCCGCTAACCCAGAAATAGTACCTCGGGTTAAGAACTTTGCTTCAGGATGAGAACAGAAATCATGCTCCGGTGGCACGGAGGCAGTAGGAGGCCCCATAAGCTAAAGTGGTGCTTCAGGTTAAGAACAGTTTCAGGTGAGGAACAGACCTCCGGAATGAATTAAGTACTTAACCCAAGGTACCACTGTAGTAAATGCATCATATTACACATGTCCTGAAAGTTTAGATGGGCTTCTGATTTAGCAAACAGAGAACTGGTTTTGTCCCATGCCTGCTTGAATCTGCTGCACCAGTTTCTGTTCTTAATATAGGGTATTTTTGGAAAGTATTGTATTTTGTAGTGGTTGTTAGCAACCCTGTGTGACTCCTAAGCAGTGCTTTTCTTCTAGAAAAAAATATGTGCCAGTCGCCATGAAGTTGTTACATAAAGTGCCATACTTCTAACCAGTGCTTTTCTTCTAGAAAAAATGTGCTGGTACTGCGTACACTTGGGTACCCCCAGAAAAAAGCACTGCTCTCAGGCACTAGAAAGGTGAGATACAAATTCCTGTATAAATCAAAACAAATGAAAAGCCAGATTTGCCACTGAGTAGACACATAACAGGGCGCATACACTCATAGATAACCCGTGCATCTATGTTATACAAATGTGCATAACAGTAGATGAAGTTCATGAAGCAATAAAGAGAACGAAACTGGGGAAAGCACCAGGTCCAGATGGATTATCGGCCAAATACTATAAAGCCCTCAAAGAATACTTAGCCCCGGTGTTATGTGAGGTAATGAATAATATTCTACAAGGAGGGGAGATACCGGACTCCTGGAAAGATGCTCACATAACGCTGATACCTACAGCGGACTCAGACAAATTAAACATAAAAAATTACAGACCGATATCACTTCTTAACAACGATTATAAAATATTCACTGAAATAATGGCAAACAGACTTAAGAATTATCTAAAAAATGCAATACATACAGATCAAGCTGGTTTCCTTCCTAATAGACAATTAAAAGACAATGTTAGGCATATAATAAATATCATTGAATACTTGGAAAAGAAGAACGAAATTCCTGCAGCATTGATTTTTATTGATGCAGAAAAAGCATTTGATAATGTATCATGGCGATTCCTATTAAAGTGTTTGGAGACAGCAGGGATAGAAGGTGCTTTCATGGAGGGAATCAAAGCAATTTATTCAAATCAAAGAGCCAAACTGATTATTAATAACAACTTATCTAACACATTCGAAACTTCAAAGGGTACGAGACAAGGCTGCCCCTTGTCACCGCTTCTTTTCATAATGGTGTTGGAAGTAATTGCAAATAAGATAAGGAAAACATCTGAGATACGAGGAATTAGAATTGGGGTGAAAGAATTCAAACTGAAAGCATACGCGGATGACCTGGTAATATCAGTTGAGGACCCGATACAGAGTACTGACAAAGTTCTGGCACTTCTAGAGGAATTTGGGAAAGTAGCGGGCTTCAAGTTAAATAAAACTAAAACTAAAATGATGGTTAAGAATATGGGAGAAGATCTAAGGAGGCAGCTAGAACTCCAATCAGGAATCAAAGAAGCAAAAAAGATAAAATATCTAGGAGTGTGGCTAACGATGAAAAATATAAACTTAATGGCTGATAACTATACAAACACCTGGAAGGAAATCCAAAAGGAACTAGATACTTGGAATAGGATAAAACTCTCCTGGTCAGGCAGAATGGCTGCAACCAAGATGTGTATATTACCGAAACTTCTATTTTTATTCCAAAATGTCCCAGTGATTAGAGGAAGTGCAATATTTAAAAATTGGCAAAAAATTCTCTCTAAATTTATATGGCAAGGTAAAAGACCGAGAATTAGATTTAAACTGCTAACGGACAGAAAAGACAGAGGAGGATTCTCGGTCCCAAATCTGAGACTGTATTATGAAGCCTCGTGCCTTTGTTGGCTTAGAGAATGGGTTACTTTAAAAAACACAGATCTGCTAGATTTAGAAGGCTTCGATTTAAGATTTGGTTGGCATGCTTATCTCTGGCAGAATAAGGAAAAGGTGCATAAAGGCTTCTCAAACCACATTATCAGAGGAACATTGTTAGAAGCGAGGGAAAAGAATAAAAAACTACTGGGAAAAAATACCCCCTGGTGGCTATCCCCTATCGACATATTAACTACCAAAAAAACAAATATGGAAGGTGAGAGATTGACCTATGAAGACCTCCTGGAAAGATCGGAAAGAGGATGGAAAATTAGATCTTATGAAGAGTTAAAAAGCAAATTAACAGGTTGGCTGCAGTATCATCAAATTAATGCCTTATGGAAGGAAGATAAAAAGATTGGAATGAATGAGAAAAAAATCAAAGTTCCAGGTAGAGATAATAGAAAGTAAAACTAAACTGCTATCTAAAATGTATAATCAGCTATTAGAGTGGGACACCAAGGACGAAGAGGTTAAGGAGGTTATGGTAAAATGGGCAATAGACATTGGATATAATTTGGATTTTGAAAAATGGACGAAGTTGTGGACTAAATGAATGAAATTTACAGCCTGTACTGCCCTCAGAGAAAATATGGAAAAGATGATGTATCATTGGTACATCACCCCTGTGAAATTGCAAAAAATGTATAAGACTGGCGACAAAAGGTGTTGGAAGTGTAAATCTAAAGAGGGAAGCTTCTACCACATGCGGTGGAAATGTGCAGAAGTTAAAAAATTTTGGGATTCCATCTACAACGAACTAAAGAAAATACTTAAATACACCTTTGTCAAAAAGCCCGAAGCCTTCCTTCTGGGAATGATTGGAGAGGAGATTAAGAAAGAAGATTATATAATGCTTCAATATGCAACTGTAGCTGCCAGGATTCTGTTAGCACAAAATTGGAAAACCCCAAATACCCCGACCGTTAAAGATTGGCAAATTAAATTATTTGAGTATATGGATCTGGCAAAAATGACGCAGAGCATTAGACAGCAAAAAGGTTCAAGGTTTATCGACAATTGGTCTAAATTCATAACATATATGGAAACAAATTCTAGAGATATAAAAATCACAGTAGGTTTAATATAACCCTTGCGATGTGTTTACGCTAAAAAATGAAAAACTGCAGAATGGATTTAATATTCACAAAACCCAAAACTGAGATGGAGGGAAGTCAAACGTTATTTATTGTTAATTAATGTTTGTTTTTTGGTTGGTTTAGGTGTTTTGATTTGGTTGATCTTTTCTTTTCTTTTTTTTCTTTTTTTGGTATGTGTTGGCTATTTTTCTTTTTCTTTCTTTGCTGTTGTTTGGTTATAGAAAATGAATAAAAAGAAGTTATTAAAAAAAATATATGTTATACAAATGTTTGTTGCATTCCCAGGTTACAAATGATCTGTACCAGAATGATAGTTTCATGAACTCTGTCAGATTGGGATGAAATGAAGTTTATCCCATCTTTAGTTTGTAGGTTTTTAGCCAGCCAAACTTGTGTAATTGACCGACAGGCGTTACAACTGAGATGAACCATGACAAATGTAATCGACGCAAAACAGCACATGATCAGGATTTGCCAAACCATGGCAGGCAGTTATTAGACCCGCCTCAGGCTGCTAGCTCCCTTCTCCTTCCAAAAGTGAGAAAGAACAGTAGCAGTTACACCTGCCTCGTTTCAAGCCAATCTTTATGGAAAGCAGGAATGGTTGGGCTGAAGCTGAAATGGCTGCTGTGACCCCACAAACTGTGGATTCCGGGAACAGTGGACTTCACACAAAATGTAAGTGCTCTTGAGTCTTTATACAATAGAGACTCATTATAAAAGTAAGCTCTGACCCACAAAGTCCAGTTCTCAAATACTCACAGGCAAACCCTCAAACCAGATGAGTTTGGTGTCAAAGCATCTACCAAATTTAGTGAGTGTACTTACTCCAACCCTCATTTTGTAGTGTCTATATTCTCCAGATATTATGTGGCAGGCACAGAGGGGGTGCCAGGGTTGAGGAGGGCCAGGGCAAGGTCCAAGGTGGCCACTGTGCCACCCTGGGGTCTTCTTGTCTTTCTTTCTTCCTAACTTTTGTACTAGTGTGCTGGGTATGCTGCAAACCAAAGGAGGGCCAAGAGGCATTCTGGGAAAATGAGGATGGTTGGAAGCTACAGCAATTGTTTCCATTTGTATTACACTGTTCTAGGTAAAGAGAGAACAGTTTTAAAAGGAAGGATGTCTGCAAGGAGTGTCAGCCCCTGTCAACCTGGTATTTGCCTAAGCATACCAGGTGCTGTTGCCAGGCCAGGCCAGGCCAGGCCAGGCCAGCCACATGATAAAATGGCAAGCCTGTGGTAGGAGCATGGAGGGAACATTAGTTGTACTGAAATCCAATACAAAAGTAAACCAGCATCCATGGCCCCTCTTCTCTAAGAGAAAGCAGAGTCAATGGTTGTCTCAGAAACTAGCCTGTCTACCCTAGTGTTTGACATCTTCAAAGATAATCTCTCAGTGGTGGAGTCTCTACAATCTTTGAAGATTTCAAATGTTATTCCTGTTAAAGAAAGCACAGATTGACCGGAGGCACACAACAAGACTGACTCAGCTCCTGCAGACTCTGCTCTGTCATGTGTATAACACTGGTATGCGAGATCAATTCATCTGGGATGCTAAGGCAACTTTAGCATGGAAATGGGGTTATCCCCTCCTTTGCATAAAAATCTTCAGCAGGGTAATACACAAGCTACAGTTCAGTTCAGGAGAATTTAATGCAACATGAACTGATGTTAAATAAAGTGGAAAAATAGAGGTTTGGTAAAGTATTTATTTAAATGAAGCACACCCGCTCCATGGCATTACTGCATAAATGTGCAAGCAAACATGAGCAAGGCATTTTTTTTTTCCAATAAAAAAATGTAATTTTTTACATGTTGGAAAAAGAAATGCCAGCATGGCGATCCAAAATAGGTAAAGTAACGACTTGTATTAGGTTACTTTACTCATGGTGTACTGAGTATGTGAACTTACACTGTCCGAATGGAAGTGTTACTCTATATATTCTGCTCTATCTAAGCTATCCTATTTATTCCACTTTATGTAAAGGAGATTTATTAGATTAGGATTAGATTTCTTAAAAAAATATAATAAGAATTTTTCTTTTGTACATCAGCTGTATGGAACAAAGGTAACAACTGGGCTTGCCGGTCAGAAGGCAGTTCGAATCCCTGCGACGGAGTGAGCTCCCATTGCTCTGCCCCAGCTCCTGCCCAACATAGCAATTCTAAAGCATGCCAGTGCAAGTAAATAAATAGGTACCGCTGCGGCGAGAAGGTAAAAGGCATTTCCATGTGCTCTGGTTTCCGTCATGGTGTTCCTTTGTGCCGGAAGTGGTTTAGTCATGCTGGCCACATGACCCGGAAAGCTGCCTGTGGACAAACACTGGCTCCCTCGGCCTGAAGCGAGATGAGCGCCACAACCCCATAATCACCTTTGACTGAACTTAACCGTCCAGGGGTCCTTTACCTTTTTACCCTGTATGGAACAAAACAGTTCCATAAGAACGTAAGAGCCCTTTTGTATCAGGTCCATGACCCTTCTAGTCCAGCATCCTCTTCTCACAGTGGGGGACCTATGGAAACCCTGGAAACGGGATTCGAGCACAAGAGCACTCTCCCCTCTAGTGGTTTCCAGCAACTGATATTCAGAAGCATGGCTGCCTCCAGCTACAGAGGTAGAGCCTAGTCATTGTGTAGGTTTCTGGTTATTGCATGCATATTGTTCCTTTTGCACATTCTTCACTCTGTGTGTAGTTAAACTACGGAACCTGCTCTCACGAGAGGTAGTGGCGGCCACCAAGTTAGATAGCTTCAAAAGTAGTTTTGACAAGTTAACAGAGGATAAGTGTTATGTACTGAGTTGAATAGGATCCAAACTGCAGCAGTCTGATTGGTCCTAGAACAATAGGATCCAAAAGGCAGCAGTCTGATTGGTCCTAGAACAATAGGATTCAGAATGCAGCAGTCTGATTGGTCCTAGAACAATGCAGCAGTATGATTGGTTGGCAGGAACCACCCAATCATGCTCCAGATAAAAGCGAATCCACAACCTGATTGGCTTACAGTAGAATTCCGGAATTAGCCAATCATGTGCAGCCCATTGTGTAAATAATGTATATAAAGCAGATACTTTGAGGGGACATTCATTCATTCCTCCTCACCACTATGAGCTGAATAAAGAGCATGAAATCACTTTGCGACTCTGAGTATATTTCAATAAGGCTATCAATGGTGACTGGCCACGAGGGCTATGTTCTGCCTTCACAGTCAGAGACAGAACGCCTCTGAGCATCAGTTGCTGGGGATCACAGATGGGCAGGGTGAA
This sequence comes from Podarcis filfolensis, assembly GCF_964270895.1. NCBI lineage: Eukaryota > Metazoa > Chordata > Lepidosauria > Squamata > Lacertidae > Podarcis > Podarcis filfolensis. The sequence goes on from NC_139605.1 coordinate 58,298,938, forward strand.
GTTGTGCTCAGGTACTACTTGTGGGCTTCCCAAAATGCATCTGATTGGCCACAGTAAGAAGAGATGCTGGACTAGTCATTGGCGTGATCCAGCAGGACTCTTCTTTTGCCTTTGGCCATGGTTGCTGGTACTGATGAGAGTTGTCATCCAACAACATATGGAGGGCACCACGTTGGCTACTGCACCCGGAACAGTTGACCAGCCAAGCAACTTCCTTTGTTTTTTTGTAGTTCTCCCCTGAATGACTAACATATAGGTTTCTTTCTCCTTTCTTTCTCCTTTTCTAATAAATACTTGTCCCTTTCCCAACAACTTCCACAAGATTTGACATATTTTGATTATTAGTACCCCAGGCTCCAAAGCAGGAGTTGTAATACCAGTTTCCACAGATGTTAACATCTGTGTGCAGTGTATAAATTTTAAACATTCCAGCCTTGCAGCCGTTACTAGTGGGGGTGTTTGATTGTATAAATACTCTAAGGGCTGCTTCTGCATGCAACAGCCAGGAACTTATATCTTGGAAACAGTCAGAAAGTCAGTTCTCAGAACCTGATCTGTTCTGGTTGGTTCTCCTTACAAAGAATATCAAAAAGTTGGGAAAGGTAAAGAAAGGGACAAGGAAGGCTGCAATCTTATACTCGCTTACGTGGGCCTAGACCCCAGATAAGTCTACTTGTGAGTAGACATGCATAGATATTGCACTACAAAATGATAAAGTGGTAACAACAAGGGTGAGGAGTCTGTAGTCATCCAGAGTGCAGTTGGACTCTGCCTCCCGTCAGCTCCAGCCATCATGGCCAACCGTTGGAGAAGATGGGAGATACCACTCAGCAACATCTGGAGGGCCAAAGGTTATCCTCCCTGGATTAGAGCATCAGCCCTGCAAGAAAAGGCTACGAGACTGATATTTCTATTTACAGAAAATATGACTAGGAAAAGGCATGAAGCCTGATTATACCGTTATGATCGATGCAAAGAGAGTGACTATGTTAGAGTGACAATGCAAACAGAAACCAGAAAAAGTCACAAGATGTTCAAAGGCTGCATACACACCATACAGTAAAAGCACATGGCTTCCCCCCAAGAATCCTGGGAACTGTAGTATACCCCCCCCTCACAGAGCTACGATTCCCAGCACCCTTTAAAACTACAGTTTCCAGGTTTGTGGGGAGGAAATGTACTTTAAACGCACAGTATGTGTGCAGCCGAAGCACATCTGGGTCCTTCCAGCATCACACAAAATATGTTATCTTACAACGTGAGCAATGATGTTTATCAGGCACTGGGTGCCTGACTTTGGAAGCCAGAGAAAGGTAGGAGAAAATAACAGAGCTTAATGAGTACTTTAGACAGGATTTGAGGCTTTTTAGAAGGGTTGTTCTTTCTCCCTTGCAGGATTTACAGACTGATAGAGTGAGGCCTGCCTCCTCTATGCAGAGAGGAAAGGACTGGCCCTGCACCAGCGCCTGACATTCCTGTCCCTTCCTCTGCACCATCTCCACCCACACTCTGGGAACTGACTGCCGGGACTATCAAACTTTGGAGACGCACCAGCTTATACCACAAGGATAAAGAGGGAGAGAAAAATACTTCTTTTTATTTGCTGATATTTCCAGCTTACTTTAAATCTGCCGTCAGATTGTATCAACCAGAACCCTTTTATGGGAGCTTTCCCATCCATTTTTTACTTCGTCCCCTTCAAACGAACTTTCTTCCTCCCTGTTATAAAATTAATTTTATCCTCTTTGTTCATTTCCCTAATCTGCAAATTACATCCTCCTGTAGCCTGATGACTTATACTATTGGAAAAACAGACCTTCTATATATCCCCCACAAAACTCTGCTTCCAGTTTGAATATTCTTTGTATTATCTTGATGACCTTAATCTCTTCTCTTTTTCCCCCCTCCCCTGCTGCCCTTTCAAGGAAGAAGTCAGCACACTAGCAACACTCGGGCATCTTGGTCACAGAAGAAAAGACAGAAAGGAAAATAGAGACTTTTGGTTGCTGCTGTCTGTGTAGCCCTTGAGCTTGCTTGCTCCTTTTCCTTGCAATTGCTTTCCTCTCCATTGAACCCCCACCCTCCAAAGAAAGTGAGATGAAACAAAACCATGATAGGGTGGCCGATTACAAATCAAATGAACTACCCTCCTCTACTTAATCTCTCCTTTCCTATTAGAAAGGGCCATGGACACGATCAGTCCAGAAACCAGACACTGATGATTCAGGAACTAGTGGCTGACTAATATAACAGGAGGATGCTAAACTTGCTCTGTGATAACTTTGGAAGAGGGGAATGTTTCCACTGACCAGTCAGCCTTTCTCAACCTTGGGTCCCCAGATGTTTTTGGCCTACAACTCCCATCATCCCTGACCACTGGTCCTGTGAGTTAGGGATCATGGGAGTTGTAGGCTAAAAACATCTGGAGACCCAAGGTTGAGAACCACTGAATAGTCAACGTTTCCAAACTGAGATTATTATCATGAAACTGCCTATGCCATCTATTCCATGGAAATAACCACTGGGTCAAAACATTTCCTTGCATTACCCTCCATTTGTTTACCGATAGGGGAAAGAAGGCACATTTTTCATCCTTTCAATGAACATTTGAAGATGGGTTTGAAGCCCCCAGCAGTGGTTGTGCAAACATTCTACACAAATAAACACACTATCAGGGGGTGCAAGGAAAGCTGTGAGGGGAAACACACACAACCCCAAAGCCTGGCTTAAAAAAAAAAAGTTTGGTTCTGGGGAATTGCAATGACATGAAAACAATGCAAACATTATACTTCTTGTGGAGATCAAATGCAGAGATTCACAAATCTGGGAGGCAGCGCATTTAATTAGAAGAATGGTAACAGAGCCACATGACCCATTTGCAGACCTTAAAAGGCAGGCAAAAGGATCCCCAAGGATCAAAAGGCTTGCGAAACAATAAAAAGTTGTCCCATTGACCAAAGAGGCATTTGGTATTCAGAATAGATTTCCTTTTACAAAAGATATTGAATATATATATATAACATCAGGAAGAACATGCTGACAGGAAGAGCTGTTTGACAGCGGAACAGACTCCCACAAGAGGTGGTGGACTCTCCTTCCTTGGAAGTTTTTTAGCAGAGGTTGGATGGCCATCTGTCATGGATGATCTAGTTGAGATTCCTGCATTCCATTGGGTTGAACTAGATGACCCTCAGGGTACCTTCCAGCTCTGCAATTCTAGGATTCTACAACCCTTTACATCCTGTTCAAGTAAAACAAGAGCAACCCCCCTATTGATGAGGGTCAGGGGTAATACGTTTGCATTAGTGAGTGGCATGGTGGAGCTACATCACTCACCTGACCTTCCTCCAGCTGTCTTGGCTGCATACTAGGATGGAGAGAGGGAGGGGCAAGGTGGCAGCAAGCCAATCCGGTGCTCCTGCCAGCACGATAGCACTGTGCCAACCTTGCTGCTGCCTTGCCCCTCCCATCCTGGTACGGAGCAGCAACTTAGCTGAAGGGAAGTCAGGTGAGCAAAGCGGCCCCACCATGCCATCTGCTATTTTGCTTATGACACTCCTGGTAGATGTTTGGTAAAGAAACCCAAAACATGTCAAAAACTAAGAGCTTAGAAGTCAGTGTAAGATGACAAAGGAAATCAGACTTGGCTTACGCTTATATGTGTGAATGAAAACCAGCAGATAACATGCATCTGGCTGAACAGTGAATGCATATTAAGTGCTTTGAACTCTTGAGAGTGTTATCCAAACATTTACTACTATTACTACTCTCTCTCTCTCTCTCTCTCTCTCTCTCTCTCTCTCTCTCTCTGTGTGTGTGTGTGTGTGTGTATCATAAGAAACCTGTCCAGTTTTGCAATTCATCAAAGAAGTACTTTCACGCAGGGAAACTTGCAGAAATCAATAAACATGAAGACAGAGTTGATCGCTTTATTCCACAACATGTGTGAGAATTCCAGCAAGAGAAGGAACAAGGAAGGCCACATTTCTCCTATCTCAGTTTTGTCAAGTTTGCAGCGGGGAGTTTTGTGTTTTGGTTTTTGCCATAAGTCTTTTGTGCTCTTAGTTTCTATGACGCGCCAGAGTTCACCTCAGCATCCATCTCCCTACCTGAAACCATCGCTTTTATAAAACCAATGGTGACACCAGGGGGAAATGAATCGGGAGAAGAGAAGAGAGCAAAGAAGAGGCAGAGTGTATTTCTAGGTGGTCGAGTTGTGCCCCACATGTTGAGTTCTGAAAGAAAAATAACCAGGTGGGGGGGTCATGTAGGGCTGCCGCTGCCCCTCTCTGGTGCCACCCCTGCATAAAACACACACACACAAGAGAGCATTCTTGGCTATACCTAGTGGTTTTTTTGGGGGGAGCAGGGGTACACATACCCCTAAGCATTTGTGAATCTAAGTTTGGCCTCATTGAGGGACAGTATTTCAATATGAGTAGGAAAATGAGAGTACCTCTAAACATTTTTTGGGGGGGGGACTGGCTATACCATTCAAGAGCCAGGAAACATACAAAACATACATACAAACATTCAAAGCACAGTGTATTCAGTTCCCAATCACTGAGGGACTCGCTGCCCCGAAAGGTCCACCAAACAATGAACTTGAATATTTGGGCTGGGCATCAACAGAGCTGGTTAAGCAAGCAGAGGATAATTTTAATATAATTGGTTATTATGAGAACAAGCTGGCCACTTTTACACCTCATTGGTTAGAATTGTGTGTGTGTGTGTGTAGAGAGAGAGATGGGCATAAATCACTCCAACTGAGATCAGGGGCACTTTCAAGATGTTTAATTCTGGTAGAGATCACTCTCTGTTATTAGGGTCAGCTTTAAGTATTTTGATACCCCAAGTCTTGAGGAGCAGGAAAGAAATTCAACTAAATAATAACAACCCCAATAACTTAGTGTTAGTATTTAAGCTGATCTAACTTAAATTCTTTCTTCTTTGGCAGTGGCCTTGGCGTACAGAGCTTTTACCACACAAGGCAATCTCGAAACTAACTTTTGTTAGAAAGCAGCGCCATCTAGCAAGAAAAGCCAGGAATGCTTGCTCAGTCGGCAACTATAAATTAAACCCCTGAATTTGAGAATGTTTTCCAGGAACAGTCTGAAAAGCAGACTTTTTACGGGACAATATACGTGAGCATCTTGTTCTCCCTTTATCTCCTAATGGTTACATTCTGGATTTAGAAACTGCACAAATAATTGCGGAGGCTTCGCAGAGGGAAACTTTTGTTTTCTGGCCAGCTTTTGTCTTGATGTTTCAGGCTTTTTAATCTGCCAGTCCTGTTTTTACCATTGTTTTATAATGGATTGTGATATTTTAATTGTTGTGAACCACTGTGGGTAATATGACCACATTAGAACAGCAAAATAAATAAATAAAAATCTGGAGAAATAAAAAATCCTGTGAATCTGCTTTCCCTCCTTTGACTACAAACACAGTAGGTCACATCCACACAGTATAACTAGTTATAGTAGCATCTTCAACTGATGAGGTATTGCTAGCCCTGCAACTCCAGTCAAGGTATTTCTTTTATGACTTAATAGTTGGCTGAAACTGATTTGTCAATATGTTTAATCTGTTTGTTAACTGCAGGTTACAACTGTGGATTTTTAATCAGAGCTGCCACTTGTATAAAGGAATTGATTGCTTATAACAATGGCGCCATGCCGATGCATGTCTGGAGTTCAATATTACATTTACAGTGCAACACCGTGTACGTTAACTCAGAAGTAATACCCACTATGTTCAATGGGGCTTACTCTCAGGTATACACTTGCCTACAAGAAAGCCTCACTGAAATGAAAGGGACTTACCTCTGAATAGTCATGCAGAGGGCTGCAATGTAGGATATTTCCCCACCATGAGCTAATAATTTATCTGTGCCACTTAGCCTATTGATTGATATCTCTCCACTAATTGCCCTCAAAATATCATCCTGTCTTTGATGATGCAAATATTGAAAAGAAAAGAAGAAGACAAGAAAGTGAAGACGAAGATGGTGAATGGTGTTAACCTGGCTTGATCCATATTACACTGGAATCAGCTCAGTCATATTCACTCCAAAACAAACTCAAACAAGGGTTTAACACTGTTTTATGGGCACTGGTCAATCAGGTCCATAATAGAGACTTGTTCTAGTCCATAATTAATTCACTTGAAAATTTCACATGCTTATTGCAGGCAATTTGCTTACAGGACAAAAAAAAAGGCAACATTCATTGGATCAATAATTCATCGTGAATTATCCTTGTAGCTGTGCAAAGCCTAAAATGCCTTACTGTACAGCCTTGCTGAGCTTCTGCATTGAGCCATGAACATCCTTGCTTGCTCGTATTTGTATTTTCAGCTTGCCATGTCATAAATATTTGCACACTTCCCCAATTTTCACAGCAATTAATAGTTGCATTTAATGAAACAGTTCTCTAAATAAAATCATTTTGTTTATGGATTTTACTCCTGGGAAGTCTTGCAAACCAGACTTGCCCGATCTCAAACTGTAAAGCCTACAGCAGTTCCTATCTAATTATTAGAGAATCTTAAGGCAGACATATATTTGCAAGCTAAGCTGCCTGATTCTCTGTACCACAATATATCTGTTTCCTTTAATAGTCACACTGCTCCTAAAGACCCATGTTCACAGGGTTTAGTAGTGATCATAGTTGAATGCAATCACGTGCACCCTGTAATGTTGTTTTTTCAGTCCCACTGAATTTAAGGAGCTCACTATTTCCTCTAGTGAAAGCCTTAAATGTTTAAGGCAAATCTGATGCATTTGAATTAGATATTTTCAGACCCTGGTTGAATAGATATAATCATGCCAGTAGCATGACAGTGTAACTATAGTGGTATCATACTTTGGCAGGTTGAAAATGCCCATCCTGTAAAGGCTGCCTGACACAGAGATTAATCTCCATTGGATAAACCAGGGATAGAGAATCTGTGGTCTCCAATGTTGTAGGACTCCAACTCCCTTCATCCCCAGTCTGCATTGGTCAGTGGTCTTGGATAGTCTTAACAACGTCTGGAAAGGCTCCCCTTCCCTTGTATAAACAAATCATGTAGCTGGGAGTAAATAAATAGTAGTCGGATTACCCCTTTTAAACACCAGATTACACAACAAGTCATAAGAGATACGCAGAAAATATGCCAATTATTGTAAGGCAACTATGTGGAACAGGAAGCCTCAGTCAGGAAGTCTCAGGGAGAAACTACCTATGACAACAAAGACTTTAAGACCATGCATTAAACATTGTATTAGTCTTTCAGGGTCTCTAAAGACCCTCTGTTGAATGGCTAGGCTGTGTTGCATAGACCAGGTGTGTTCTTCCCTATTGTGTGCCATCTGCTGAGAAAGAAAATGTCCATCCTTTGTTCTCTCTTCAGCTGTGACACAGTGCAGAGATCTGGCCCGCATACAATCATCTAAACAAGGCCCCACACATACAAAAACCTCCATGCCGTGCAACAGCTATCAGCTCTGGCAACTACTCATGGCCAAAGAAGCCCTCTCTTTGTTACCAGCTGCGGCTCATGCATCCTCCCCTCATGAGCCAACATTTTTTCCTTGAAAAGGCAGATAGGTGGAGAAAATTGATGATGCTGGGCTGTTTTGCTTCCCTTTTATTCTCTTGCTCAGTTGCTTTTCCCTCCCTTTAGAAACAGAATCAGAAAGGATCCTCTGACTAATAATAATAATAATAATAATAATAATAATAATAATAAAATAAATAAATAAATAACCATTAAATAAATAAATAAATAAATAAATAAATAACTTTTATTTACACTCCACCCTCCCCGGCTGAGACTGGGCTCAGGGCAGCTAACACCAAATATACAATACATTAAAAACACAAAATCAAACGATTAGTTTAAAATACAATTTGAATCACATTTAAAATCAAAATAAAATTAAGTGGGAACCCACGAATCATGGCCGCAGGGGTAAGGAATTAAAAGTTCATAAGGCCTGTCCACTTGCTGGTCCCATAGGAGCGGATAGAGAGAGCCAAGGAGGCCACTTACATACAGGATCCCATAGCAAGAAGGGGGTCAGACTGGGCCCAGACCAAAGGCCTGGCGGAACAGCTTCGTCTTGCAGGCCCTGCAGAAAGATGTCAAATCCCGCAGGGCCCTGGTCTCTTGCGACAGAGCATTCCACCAGACCAGGGCCAGGGCTGAAAAGGAACTATTTCTAACTATTTCTATACTAACGCAAGGTGCCTCACAGACCCAGCATACTGGGCGTTTGCCAGGACCCACATGAGTCTTAAGGGCTCACCTGAACTGGCACCTAGTCTTCTCCCACCATCACTCACTACCACTTGGGACCCTCACATGGACCCTCACATCAACGCTGCCTTCTCCCGTGCACTTGTGACTGAGTACAGGCTAGTGATGGGAAAGTGTCATTTCCAGTTTCTGTCAGTTTCTCATTTCTTAAATTCAGTTCTCCACATTTCCACATCAGATTGTTATTTAAAATCTGACTACTCGGCTGGGGAACTGCATTGCAAAATTCAGATAAGTGTTAAGGATAGCTGTCTTTTAGTTTGCATCTTGTTTTGGAAAAAGCGAATTGGGTAAATTCCTCTTTAACTGTGGACTGAATCAAATTTCTCCCCTATCTCTAGTGCAGGTTCACCTAAGGAGCAACACTAATAAACAAATTAACACTTCCTGTGCTGTTGGAGATAAAATATGACACCTATCATAGGACCTTCAGAGGTAAAATGGTGGCTCAACTCTTGCCCCACCAAGACACCACCACTCTTGGCCCACTCTTGATACCACCACTTGCAAGTAAGCAGACAAGGGAGCATGAGGAGGTGAATGACTGCAGCAATGTCATTACCAGGCAGCCCAAGTGTTGGTGGGCAGGGGGATTGGTCAGTGCTGAGGGCACCCCACCAAGGACTTCATTTCCAGATGTTTTCCTTCAAATTCTTGAGCCAGGTTTAGTGCCTGATTCCAGTGCATGACACCAGCAAAGACAGTGGATTGAGTGAATACTCAGAGCAAATCCTTTAGCTATGACCCCAATGGACTCCATTCTACAAAGTTCATGTCGTAGCAGAGTTTGTTAGACTTTCAGATTCCACAAGACTCTTTGTTCCTCTCAATGAGAACTGTGTGGGTTTACATCAGTTGGGAATTAACAGAGCTCGGGTTTCCATTATCATCAACCCAGAGCCAACATATGTGCCTTAACCTGTTCAATGTGGCTAGAAACAAAGAAACAGAGTCTGCTAAATGAGATCACTCAAAATGTCACCATTTGTCATATTTGTTATCTGCTCATGCAATAGAAAATAGTACCCTTCAAAGTAGTTTGCTATGTTTCAACAGAGGAATCGAAATTAAGAAGTGTTGTTTTTTTTTAATTATCACCCATCAAAGCTTTATCATACTTTAAAAACACCTGTTTTCACCTTCCTGATCCCAGTAATGCAACTTCTTGTGCTATTAAAAGCATGTATGTATAGCCACATGTTGTGGTTGGTCAAAATTCAACCTGCAAAGAATTCACACAAATTCCATCAACAGTTTCCACTAGAATAGGGATTCTTATGAGGGGAAACCCTCTCAGTCCATATAGACAGTCTTCCAGGGGCCACGTGCCTGTGGTGGGTGAGGCCAGAGGCAAAGGTGGGCAGAGCAAGCCACTTCAGTTCCTTTATTTCCTTCTTGGTTTTAAGCTCTCTACACATTACTCACACATGCAAGGAAGGCATGTTGAAATGGACCCTTGAGTGAAAATTTAGCTTCACCCTCCAAAATCATGCTAAATCTTCTCTCCTCACCCTTGCCATTGTTGTATTGAGAATAATGCCTGCATCAGGAAGCCTTCTTGAAGTGTGGAGGCTTCTCTTGCCTCCCTGAATTCTCTAAATCTTGCGGGAAGCTCTACTCAGAGAGAGAAGGCTCCACACCACAGACATTATTCTCAATATGGCAGCAAGAGTGTTGGCAGGAGAAGCAGGCGTCTTAGAAGCAGAGCTAAAGGAATGGCCCCAAGGTCTCTGTCAGGGTACTTTTTCTCTACATGCAGCTGGCATGCAAAGAGGAATTTGGCTCCTCTAACGAACTCACACATCCCAGCCGCTGCAAAAGCACAATGACCTGCCTTAGATCACATTATTCCTGGGTGAGTAGTGGAACCCTTACATATAAGATAAGGCTGAGAAAGTTGAAAGCTTGTGTACATTCTCACCCACCTAAAGTGTTTTTACAAAACATGTCATCAATGATTTCTCAATCATTTTCTCAGCAACAACACTGCAAACTACAAGAGAAAACAGAACAAAAGAGTCCCTATAAATGAGAGGTGTTAAACTGAAAACACTTGCTTACAACATTATCCTAAGCTTTGCTGTGCTAGGAAATAAATCCAGCGTGGAACATCTTGTGATGCTCTAGGTTACTATTGCAGCTGACTATTCATTGGTATATTGTGCATTACTAGGGAGAGCAGGGACTGAGTCACAGAAGATTTCCCCATATCCTATGAGCGATCATACATGGTATTTTGCATGAGTGGAAAATCTCTCCTAAGTGTACAAAGACTATACAAAGTGTATAAGATTATATGTACTGCAGTCATCTCAGTCAACTCATCAGATGTCCAAATTTGGAATCACCTATGAGGAGTAGACCCTACATACAGATCCTTGAAGGCCAGGTTTCAGGTGTTGATGGCTGTGGTAGTGAACCATATTAGTCCACAAGCTTGCTCTGAACTGGGAATTGCTACCGAAGGCGGAAAACTGCAACGCTTCCTTCCCCAAGTCTGAAGTCATGCATGAAGACACTATGGGTGTGCCCTGGGATCATGACCGCCATCTGGACTCAGAAGAGGATTTCTCCGTATGTGTTGGAAAGTGTCAAACACATTATAGGAGAGGTGCAAGGCACAGAACAGCTATATAGATAAACGCTTCTGTATACACATTGTGTGTCTCAATACACTATCGAAGACTGAGCCAAGCGAAGAGAGAAAATATTATACCTATACGAGAGTATCAGGTATATAACTCCGCTTCCTTTGTACAAATTCATCACAGAAATCATTGGAAAGCAACTTCACCGACTCACCAAGGTGGCGGCTTTGCAGTTCTTATCTTACCGGTGACTCTGTCGCAAGGCAGATATAAAAGCCTTATTCTTTCCAAGGAAGGTTTGCATGGAAGAGAACGTTGCAAGGCCGTTGGAAGACGGGCTGTATAATATCTGAAATTGCTAGACACTGGAAGAGAGAAATGTCTTCCTCTCTCTCTCTCTCTCCTTTGAGCATTGCATCCGAAGTGCCAGCTGCCGATGATTTATACACGCTCGTGCTTATTATGGACTACACATAATAAAGAAATGATAGAAATCATATCTGCATAGCTTCAGACAGCTCCAAGAGAGCTGCTGCCACTTTTGTTTGACAAGACATTCAATCAAGAGGAAAGGTTCAAAATATTCCAGGAGGAGCCTTTTGCATTTTTAAGACCCAATATTTGTATCCAGATAACAGAAATCCTAAATGAGTAACATTAGTATACATTCCCCATAAGCTGCGTTCTGTGAGGCAGGGGCGGGGGGGGTGTGAATATTGTGAGCCCGGTTGCCAACATTTCTGTTACGGCTAACATAAACACGTTCGTCATTTTATCATCTCAGGACTAGCAGAAGTATTCCTATAGCCTCTCTTTCTTCCTTTTTCATTTCGCTTTATGAAAGTGCATGAATACCACATTGGCGGGAAAGGCTCATCATGCACTCTGTATGCATGGTTTTGTTAATTGGATGAGAAAGATTCCCGAGCTACTTCCTTTTAAGAACAGAAGAGGAGTCCTGCTGGTTCAGATCTAAGGTTCATGTAGTCTAGCATTCTGTTCCCAACAGCCGCCAGCCAGCTGCTTCTGAGAAGCTTACAAGCGGGGCATGAAGGCAACAGCCCTCCCCTGTGAATCTGGTATTCACTGCCTTCTGCCTCTGAGCACAGAGGTGGTTACTAGATCTATTCCTCCACTGTGAATTTGTCCAGTGCTTTTATTTAATTAACAATGTGCAGGCCAATCCGACTTGGCCAGAGGGAGAAGGCAGATGAACCACCAAAGGCAGAGCCATCTTGGCTTACACTGGTAGGGTAGACAGAGTTATTTCCTTTTGTTTGTTCTGCATCATTTTGGGGTGTTCTTTTCGTTCGTCTGTTGCAACCTATGGGAAGGAAAATTCACTATCCCTGCCCTAGTCTTCTCCCTGGTTTCGGGGTGTTCCAGAGGTATGAAAATTCTATGCTCTGCATCTGCAACACACACCACATGCAGTGATGTGTTTTAAATGTTTGAGTCTTTAGCTGATGTGGAACACATGTGTAAAAATAATCATCTTCCGTGAGGTGCCTTGGAAGGCCTTTGTCCTGAAAGGTGTTCACAGTACTTGTCAATAGGGTTTGCATCCAACCCAGATAATTTATTTAAGTGAACATTGATTGAATACTCAGCCATAAAGGAAATTATTTAGCAAACAAACTGAAGGAACTAAAACTTAATGGAACTTGTTTTTCTTTAATTAACCACTAAATTTACTTTAAAAATAAAAACTTAACAAATGAGACACAAAACCCCACATTTTTGCTATAGTGATAACCAGGGGTATTGTTTTTGGCATCTGTCTGCCTTGGGAGACAATGGAGGAGTGTACCTTTGGGGATGAAGTCAAACCATTGGAGAGACATGTAGCTGCGGCTGTAGGCTGTTGCAACTACTGCTAATAATAATATTGAAATAATATTACTGGGGCGGGGAGAAGCTTTCCGGATATGTGACATAATCTATGAGACTGGATTTCAGTTCTGTCAGGTTCAGATGAGGAGGACAAAGGGCAAAGTCCCACCAAGTCTCCCACTGCTTATGTCAAGCAGATGGACCTCTTGGGAACAACCCTGAATCTAGAATAGTTCTCTGGTTTCAGCTTTCAGGATTAGGCCCTCTTTCTTCAAGTGTGGCATTTCCTTTCCAGATTAGGCCCAGGGCACAATATATAAGAGAATAACCCTTAATGTTCATTAAGGCTTGTATTTATACAAGAATCTGAGAATAAATGTTTTTGCTCACACAGAGCAAGAAGCTTTTGAGGAATTTTGCATTTGAGGTTGCCAAACATTTTCAAAACAAAGAATCTTTAAAAATTATTTATGTGATATGTTTTTTAGAAATGGAAATCCCAGACTGACTGGTGATGTATCAGCAGCAGTAAATACTTTGAGGATGTTTGTCTTCTCTCTCTTCTGATATTCAGCCTTTTTCCAAGGGCTCCCAACTAACACTGTCTTGTGTTTTTAGATTAATGAAAGAGAAGTCTGGAAAGAGAAGTTCTTCCACAGCCTCTATAGGGATGGGCAAATCAATTTCTTACGTTTTCTAATTTTCCCCACTTTAAATTCAATTTGCCACATTCTACATCAGTCTATTTTTTAAAAAATCATCATGAAAATTTTCAGCATTTTAGGACAGATTTCCAGTATCCACATTTTGTTTGCAATTTTGCCTAATATGCACTGTTTGAAAGCAGCTTCCCTTACCAGAATACAATTGTATACCATTAATACGTGCCTTTTGTGCACACTTTCCCCTAGATTATGCAATGTTGTAATCATTCTTGTTGGAGAACTGCACTGGAAAATTGAGAGAAGTATGAATTCTGAAGACTAGCTTCATTTTGGTATGTTCAAAAAGCGTAAATTAGTTTGGTTCTTGTTAAAATATGAATCCCTACTTTTGTGCACACAGAAACATCAGTATGTGTGGATGTGAACATTTGGTTTGAATTACCAGCATCTTATAAGCAGTTTTTCCCTTGAGGAAAATACATTTCTGAACTGATCAGCAGACCCACCTCCCATTGAAGTTAAGACCAATAACAAGAGTTCAGAGTTGCAGCTCTCCTTTCTGATTGGGCCCAGAGGAAAAGGCAAGCAAACAGGCAACTAAAACAGCCAATAAGGGAGGAAGTGGCAGCACTCTGGCACCCTGTTGGCATCTTGTCCGCAGGCCTCACAAAACCCAGATCCATCACTGGGCAGGCAAGCTTCATTTTCATGATAAGGATATCAATGGCCACAAGCCATGATGGCTATGTTCTACCTCCACTGTCGTAGGTCCTGCTTTCAGGCTTCTTACAGGTATCTAGCTAACAACTGTGAGAACAGGATGCTGGACTAGATGGGCCATTGGCCTGAGCCAGCAGGCTCTTCTTACATTCCCAAGCTTTGAGGAAAGCATCCCCTGAATATATTTTCTTTTAAAACCCCACTAGTCTAGACCACAGGCCAAAATAACTAGTAAATAACAGCCTTATAAAACCAAACAGTGAATGTGCTCAGACTCTTATGTGCAATGAGTGAGAAAATAGTTACAGACCAGCAGATAATACAGTTGAAAACATCTAATTACCCTTATAACAAACTACCGCAAGCTGAAATTGCCATTGCAACAGCAAAGAAAACTACTTTTTCAGCATTCCCCATCTGTGTTAGCAAGCAGGTACTTGGTTTTCTGCTGGTTACAGGAGTTAGCACAGTCAAGGGAATAACCAGATCTTTCCATCTTAAGGTAAAGGTAAAGGGACCCCTGACTATTAGGTCCAGTCGTGGCCGACTCTGGGATTGCGGCACTCATCTCTCTGTATTGGCCTAGGGAGCCGGTGTACAGCTTCCAGGTCATGTGGCCAGGATGACTAAGCCGCTTCTGGCGAACCAGAGCAATGCACGGAAACGCCGTTTACCTTCCCGCCGGAGCAGAACCTATTTATCTACTTGCACTTTGATGTGCTTTCGAACTGCTAGGTTGGCAGGAGCAGGGACCGAGCAACGGGGGCTCACCCCGTGGCGGGGATTCGAACCGCCGACCTTCTGATCAGCAAGTCCTAGGCTCTGTGGTTTAACCCACAGTGCCACCCTCTTTCCATCTTATTTCCTGCTAAATAAGAGGACTGCGACATATAGGGAGGAATTCAGTGTAGCGCTATGGGAACCGCCCAGCAGCGCAAGCTTTTCAGCTTGCCAGAGGGAACAACCTCCCCTCTCTTCCCCTCTGGCGAAAGGGTGCAAGAGGAGTTCTCCCCAGCCACGGTGTGGTTTAAGCTTCCTGCAGCCATGCCTCCTGCCAGTGCCAATTGGACAGTGGGGCCACCCCTGGGTGGGGGACCACCTGGTGCCAGTACCACAGCCCAGATGGAAACAAGGGGGAGCATCAATCTCTGCCCCCGCCAGATCACTGCAGGGGCCTTGATGCCTGGCCACAACGCTGCCCACCCGAAAAGGAGAGCGGACTTCTTGGGTTTCTCCCTAGAGCCAGTTTTAGGGGTGAAGGGAGAAGGAGTCCCACTGTGCCAGCATCAATCCTTGTGCAGGTTTCTGTAGCAGAACTAGTTAGCTGAATCCCACCTATGCTAAGAAATGCCCTCCCCTAGACACTCATCTCAGATAGAATTCTTGCCAATGAAAGGGTATATCCCTATATTGTCCATCTAAAAGGGCAAAGAGCTTCTGGGATAGTTCTATCACACACACCCTTTTAAACCCCCATTATTCTAGACTAGTCACTAAACGTTCACGGGCAAAAGTCTGTCTCTAGCAATACGTAAGGCAGAAAGTGCCATATGTAGGCCACAAAAAAGAACCATAGCAAAGTGATGAAAGTACAACATTTCTTTGCGGCACTTTTCAGATCTGACAGTTAGATAAAAAATGCTTCAAGGTGTTATGTTCCAACAGAGATGGGGAGAGATTTCTTTTTTTAAGGGTAATAATAAAGTTAAATGTAATAGTTTTCATGTATAATTCTTTAGAGAGAGTGGTTTATGTTGGCCTATCATTTGAAGGAGCACCAGTCATTATTAACAGGAAGCGCAGAGAAAGTGGATTTAAATCACTGAAGTAATAAAATTGGAACAAGAGCTAGCACCTTGAAAGGCATTTGGAGAGAAGATTGCATACAAATGCAATTAAAACGATGCTTATAAAATACTAAGATGTTAATTGGGTTTGGTCCCAGAAGCCCCAGCCGTACAGTATGTCAGAAGTTAGCTGGTTTGAAGTTTTAAAAGAGTGGTTTAATTTGTACACCTTGTCCTAATTACGAGGCTTTCTGCAGCCTGTGTATCTGCGTGGTTTATTGTAGCTTAGAGTTTTGTAAAACAAACACACACCAGTTAATTGGGTTATTGCGATGGAAAATTGGGCCGGAGAACTGAGAGCTCTCTTGCTTGTGTTCCTTTACAGCTTGTAATGAATGCCCCAGCACAATGTCAGGCTCAACTGATTTGTATGTTGTGTCATTTACAACTTGCTTGCGCCACTGACCCCAAGCCCCTGAGAAGGCTAAGCAGTGAAAACAAAGGCTTGCATGATAAGAGGTTGCTGTGCGAGTGGGTTCAAGCCCTCCAGCTGGTGCACTTTGGTTTTTCCAAACCTAAATAGATTCCAGCAGGGTTGAGCTTCACTTTCCCATACTGAAGAGGCATTTCTTCAGTGAGGAAGGGAAACATTCATTTCCAGAAACCTTTAATTCACCTTGCAGTACTATTTGAGATCACAGGTTACTCTTGGAATCTGTGAGAGAATAAGACGTTTGCATTCCTTACAATACTCCTAGTTTGAGGAACAGTTCACTCAGTCCTTCCCACTGCACACAGAAGCTCCATTGCCATTATGCGTAGAACATCATCATGAATGTAGTGTATGAGTACATGTGCCGTATTTTTCGTTCTATAAGACTCACTAGACCATAAGACGCACCTAGTTTTTGGAGGAGGAAAACAAGAAAAAAAATATTCTGAATCTCAGAAGCCAGAACAACAAGAGGGATCGCTGCACAGCGAAAGCAGCGATCCCTCTTGCTGTTCTGGCTTCTGGGATAGCTACGCAGCCTGCATTCGCTCCATAAGACGTACACACATTACCCCTTACTTTTTAGGAGGGAAAAAGTGAGTCTTATAGAGCAAAAAATACGGTATTTGTGCAAGAAGTGGGTGGACAAACACGAACGCATGTAAGTATTGTAAGCCATAGGTTACAAACGACATTCTGCTTAGAAGCATGCAAATCTGAGAATCAAACAGCCCTTATATAGCGATTACTCAGCGGAGAACTTTGTGAACCAGACTTGGAATGATGTCCATGTGGCAACACAACTAGCTGACGATCCTCTTTGCATAACTTGTGCACAGGCATACATTCAACAATGCACAGTAAGCATCAGAGGCAGGCACTTCACATGGGATTTCATAAGCATGGAGGCTGAATTCCTGCCCCTCAACCAAAGAAGACGACGAGAAGCTTGTGTAAATCACACTTATCACCATACTTCCTCTCCATGAAGCATTTCGTTTGTGGTACATGGCAGAAGGGGTAGTGTATACCCACCTCTCCATCGTACAAAGAGGGCTGCAAACTCAGAAGGAATGTGAAGCAGCACTTTATGCTTTCATAATAAAGTATATGAAGTACAATATGTACTCAGTAAATGCATAAAACTGGTTTGTATCAAGAGATCTGCAGGGTGTTGTTTTTTAAAATATTTGAATGTTTTAAATTATTGTATACCACTTAGAAATATTTCACACATTAAGTGGTATAGGAATGGCAATAATAATGATAGCTGTATCAAAATATAAATGAAAATACAAATGAAATTCAGGAAAGTATTGCTACTGAAGAATTGTGGTTAGGGAAAATTGCATTGCGTTCATGACCAATGTAACCCTTGTCCTCCCTGAATTTGTCTACAGTCGTACCTCGTTGTGCAGCTGGGATCCGTTCCAGAGCCCTGGCCACTAGCTGAAAAGGACACAGGGCAAAGCACTGCATCTGCATGCGGAGTGGTTTGTGCTTCTATACATGTGCAAAGCGCAATTTAGCGCTTCTGCGCATGTGCAAACGGCAAACCCGGAAGTAACCCGTTCTGGTACTTCCGGGTTTGCTATGGATGTTCGCCGGAATGGACGCTAGACAAGGTGGACATTCGTGGAGGTATTACTGTAATCTTCTTTTAAAGCCATTCAAATTGGCAGCCATCACCATTTTTTATTTCCATGTTTATTAGAGTTTCAGAGCATGATACAAATGAAACAAACAAGAATATTACAAGAATCCAAACAGCGGAAAAATAATGATGAAGCCGATAGTTTTTTCCCCATTTTATCTGTAAGCCTTCTTGATTCTGGGGAATATGTAGGATATAAATAAATATAGGTAAAAAGGTAAAGGTAAAGGACCCCTGGATTGTTAAGTCCAGTCAAAGGTGACTATAGTGTGTAGCGCTCATCTCACATCAGGCTGAGGGAGACAGCGTTTGTCCACAGACAGCTTTCTGGGTCATGTGGCTGGCATAACTAAACATCTTCTGGCACAACGAAACACCGTGATGGAAGCCAGAGCACACAGAAATGCCATTTACCTTCCCGTCACAGTGATACCTATTTATCTACTTGTACTGGTATGCTTTTGAACTCCTAGGTTGACAGAAGCTAAGACAGAGTAATGGGAGGTCACCCTGTCATGGGGATTCGAACCGCCGACCTTCCGATCAGCAAGCCCAAGAGGCTCAGTGGGTTAGACCACAGCGCCACAGTTGTTATATAAATAAATATAACAACTTACTCCACTGCCTGCCCCGTTTGGCACTTTTGTTTATCTTTTCCTGTCTTGTTCCTTATCACCTTACTTATCTGACTGGAAACAAAAGATTGAGTTTTCCATTATTCAGAAGCCCAAGACTGCAGCAACAGTGGGAACATAATTTGATTATTAGAAGACGCTTTCCTTCCCAAGAACTTTGTACCACCCAAAGGTACATTGCAGTTGTTTTCTTTTAAAAAAGGAAAGTTTAGTTTTTGTTCTACTTTCAGTTACAATTCATCATTTTCATTTCTGGTATGATTTATCGGTAATGAAAAAATCTTAATAAACCACTGATAAGGAAGGAGGAAAGTTCATTGTTCAACAGCAAAGCACACCACAGTGATTTGCTAATGGCACATAATATTGACTCGGTGAAAGGAATACCCTGTCATTCATTTATTATACAGGTGTGTTGATGGCTATGGGATGCAACCTATAGATAGTCACTTCTGTGTTAAAGTTGCTTTAAAATACCCCTATGGAGCATCTCCTTGCTTTCAGGCAGTCACAGCCCACAAGGGCATCTTAGCTGTCATGGCACAAGCATCTGCTTCTCCTGCTTATAGCAAAAGTTGTCTCCTAAGCATAGCAGGTGGGAAAGAGCAGTAGAGCTGGTCATTGAAAAGCCTCTCAAAGTCATTAACTGCTCAACATCAAATGTTCAGTATTGCACTAGTAATGGAGTTTCAGGGTTGTTCTGATGACCCCTGTGATCCCATGGAAAACATAAACCCTTGCACCAAGAATGAGTTGGGGTACAGCAGGAATGTGACCGAACTGATGGCAGCTGATGCAAAGATTATGTGACGAGATCCTAGCACTGGCGCCAAGTGGACACACCTATCTCCTTTTATACGGGGCATAGGTTGCAAACAGTGGTGTCAGTAGAATAGCTGATAGGATAGGTCCAGTCACAAAGTAGCACAGGGATGTCCTCTTTGTTTCATATAAGGAACTGATATCCAAATCACTTGAGCCTGCTCTTTTTAATTGTCTGCATCACAGAAGGTTTTAATACAATCCTTTAATTTAGTGTTCACTCGTTTCATGATATGAATCCAGGCTTATTACTTTTTTTATCAATTCTTATTTTTATATGACTCAGTCGCTCATATAAAAAGACTACAGTAGGTTATAGACTTTTAAAAGCGATTCCCCATAGGCAGTGTAAAATATGGTGTCTATTCCATGACAGCTTAGTGTTTATTGCTAATTTTGGCGTATTGTTCAAGAGAAACCCATTGAAAGATGACAGAGAATAGATTCTTCGTCTTGTAAAACAGAAAAAGTAAAGTAGCAGTTCTCTTTAAGTGTTTCTCTGCAGTGTTTTTATATCGTATCACCATGGATGTTCCATATAATCCTTTTAAGAAATGTAATAATAAAAGAACATCACTCTTAGAGTACAAATAAAATGGCGAAGGTTCCCCAGCACCAGCGCCCTTTTAAAACGGCATGTAGAACTGTAATCTTGGTGAAATCTATTGCTACTCTTGATTAATGACCAGTGTGTTAGTTAGCAGATGCTATTTTAACTAGAGAGGAAGATGGCTTACAAGAGTGATTCTTAAGCATGATGATGGAGTGCGGAAGAGGACTGGAATAATCTATCACACTGTCACTGATGGCAACCCCAAAAGGAGGAAGCATACCTTGGACCAGGAATGAGAGACGGCATTGTGGCAAACAGTACTGTTGGAGGCTCCTGTTTATCTGAACCTCAGTTGTTGCACCATGTAACCAAAGGTTAACCAAGCATGCATAAAATCACTTGTTATTCCAAACCTCTGGCCGTCTGTTACAGATCTACTCTACATTTTGGGTAGAGAATATTAGGAAAACCTTACTAAGGAGTTAGAAGACGTCAGATCTGAGTTGACTTTACATGGGAGCGGCCATGAGTCAGTGGTAGAGTGTATGTTTTGTAGGTTTGATCCATGGCATTTCCAAATAAAGAGGAAATTTGGAGGGTGAAGGCTGGAAAGTGTTCCCCAATAGCAGCAGCCAGTGGGAAGCCCCCAAATCTGTCATTCTGAGGGCAGGGAGGATCTGAATTAGTATCCTTGCCTGCTCCCCACAACTCACATAATGTTTTTTTGCAAAGCAATCCTAATTTCACATATATGCACACGTTGTCTGAACTGGTGGTGAGAGACCAGGAAAGGACCTTGGGGTTATAATGCATAGCTCAGTGAAGATGTCGACCCAGTGCGCAGCAGCTGTGGAAAAGGCAAATTCCATACTAGGAATCGTTAGGAAAGGAATTGAAAATAAAATTGCCAATATCGTAATCCCATTATACAAATCTGTGGTGCAAACACATGTGGAATACTGTGTACAATTCTGGTCACCTCACCTCAAAAAAGGATATTATAGAGTTGGGGAAAGTTCAGAAAAAGGCAACCAAAATGATCAAGGGGGTGGAGCAAGTCTTTGGGACTTTTTAGTTTAGAGAAAAGGCGAGTAAGATGTAACATGATTGAAGTTTATAAAATTATACATGGTATTGAGAAACTGGGTTTTTCTCCCAGTGGATATCCAACGAAGCTGAATGTTAGACGGTTGAGGGTGGATTAGGACTGTCTCCTATGAAGTCCTCTGGCTCTAAGACCCACTAAATTTGATGTGATTTGCTTCCTAGTAAGAGTGCTTTGCATGGCATTTACTCTGGTGCCCAGGGCAGTATCCTGGTGCAATAATTATGCACAGAGCAGCAAATCAAGCCAAAAGAAAAGGTATTTTTCTTTTCACCTTCTATTTCCTGTCTCTGTCCTCCTATCGCTTCTAACAGGAGAATAATAATTATATATATATAATGTCTCAGTGAAATACATTTCCCCTCTTAAACTTTGACAGGAAATCGGGGGGAAATGATTAATAGAGTTAAAAATTAGGGTGAATTTCCTGACCAGTTTTTTTTTTTCTTTTTACACAAGTTAGGAAAATGTTAAAATAACCAAGTCACAACATTTACAAAGGGCCAGAGGTGGCACCTAGGCTTCCAGGTACTACAAAGAAACCATTGGGCTCAGGATAAAGATGAGAAGTTGGATACAACTACAAAATAATTTCTTTCCATTCAATATAATAATAGACCCATGGCTGACCTTGATACTTCCCAAAGATGTCTCTCTATTGTGGGATTGAAATAGGGGAGACAGTAGAAACAGCAGAGGGCCTCTGATCTTTGAGAATTTCACTCACTTGCTGAACTTTTGAGCCACACATTCCAATAAATTCAGCTGCAGATGAACCAGAACTTTATTTTAAAAAATAAAAAAGTTGGGGGAAGGGGGCTATTCATAGTTTTAAAAAAGAATGGTGGGGTTCTTCTTTTTTCTTTGTTGTCCCATCTGACTTCCAAAAGAAATCTATGAGGTCCTTGTCAAGTAGAAAATGAAACAGATGGAAGGGGACAAAATGATAAGAATCACATTTCAATGAAACCACAAGCAACAGAAGAGGAAACCTTTAAAGACTCCAAACCCAAAGGGAGGGGAAATCAATGGGATAAAGTAAAAATGCTTTCGAGCAAGTGGATCATGAATGCCCCAAGAATAATCTGGAAATATCATATAGACTTTGTTACATTTTCACACCAGATTGATGACGATCAGCATTTAAGATGTAAATGAGAAGCTCTCCATCATCAAAAGGGTTGAGTTATCAATAGCAAAATATGAATTGAATTCCAAATCTGTACGTCCCAGTGATGTATCTCTAGAGGATGGCCAAGAGTGATCTGCTATTGAATGCCAGTGAGAGAGTTGGAAAAGAAGGTTGTCAAGCACTCAGCCGACAGAAAAGAAGGAATTGAAAGGAACTGAAAAGTCACAACAGCCACAGTAATTCTACCTATGGTACTCTTAATGGAAAGAAATACATATTAAAATTATGAAAGAAAGAAAGACCATATTACATATTATAACTTTGTGGTTTTTGTGTTAAAAAAACAACCCAGTAGTAGTAGTATGGGAAAAACCACTTATACTTAGCATTCATTTGGAGCATTTCAGAGTTAAAAGCACTTTTCCTGCATTATCCCAGTATAATCCTTACAAGATCAGAGTTATTTTCCGTATATTCCGTATATATGTGAACTGGGGAGCTCCTGGCTCACACTCTGGGTCAGTTCCACCAATGGAGTAATAAGTCCTTCTGTATCATCTTAAAAGGGAAGGATATCAATGTTTTAATACACAAAGTAAGTAATTTCATTGTCAAACAGTACATTTAAATAATGAGTTGCCACATACACAGCACTGCACTGTCTCGCATGTGTGTGTGTTTTGAAATCTGGAGAGCATCTACACGGAGATATGTGATTATGCTGCAGGAATATATGACTCTCGTGATCTGTTTTTGATGTGCCCTTATTGGTGAACACATTGCTTGGCTCTATTCTATTGTAATTGAGTTTGAACGTTATATTCCGTTACAGCTTTTGCAAAATGCCAGAGCTGATAATACACTTGTCTCCAAACTACTGCACAAACACAGGGGTAATGCAACTCAATATCTGTTTTAAAGAGATTAGGTTCAACAAGAACACTTCCAGCAGCACGGAAAGTATTTACGGGAATGTCTGGCTTATTTACTTGTCTACATGCTAGGTACATCACAAGGATAACACTGCTGTAAATGGAACTGAGACATGTCCCCATGACTCAAAAATAACCTTAACAGTACAATCCTCTATATGTCTTCTCAGAAGTAAGTGCCACTGAGTTTAATGTGTCTAGGATTCCAGCCATAGTATATTAGTAATAGAGATGGCATAAACTAAGATTAACAAACACTACATCTTATTCTACTGTTTTGAATTGAGAACATAAGAAGAGTCTTCATGGATCAGACCAAAGGCTGGTCTTTTTCTAGTGCAGCATCCTGTTTCTGAAGAGGCCAACCAGATGCACATGGGAAGCCCCCAAGGAAGACATGAGAGGGCAATAGTCCTCTTGTGTTGCTGTTCCCTAGCGACTGGCATTCAGAAGTATTCATTCTGCCTCTGATCCTGGTGGCAGTATATAGCAGCCATCATGTCTTGTTAGCAGCTTGAAAGTCATTGTACTGATATGTTACATGTATACTGATTTTATTTTATTTTTAAGTGCAAGCTTTCAGTTCCTAAAAGATCAACCTTTGCCCAGGCTCCTCCAGATGTAAACAAAACTGACATGTCTATCAGACTAGACATGCTAGAAAAGACTGGAGAAAGCATCGACTTGAAAGATCCTTTAAGAAAAATGGTACAAATTATAAAAGAGGGGAACTCTATCCAGATTTTGTTTTTGTCCCCCCGTGCCTAAAACTGGAGGAAAAGTACGTTGTTTCCATTCTGTTAAGCCAGCAAGCAATGCAGATCTACTGAGATCCATCAATCTGGTCATGCTTACAATGCTATTCTTGCAGTCCACGTGAGGTGGTGGCTGTGCTTGATGATTTACAGTGAGCTATGACAGCTCAGCTGCACTTTGTGGAAATTGTTCACTTTCTTGTTGTCTGAAACCCATGGTTTAGTATCCAGTCCAACAACCAAGCTGCCTGTCAAGAGTGGAGAACTCTTCTACCAAGGTGGTCTGTTTGTCTTATACAGGGATATACTACTTTCAGAGGTTGACTTTGTTTTTCTCTTGCTTGTCAGACTGCTTGGCTCAAAGCACCTCACACATACCCCATTGGAACTGCAATAGCATTTTTATCCTTATATTGGGCAATAAATACTGCTGCCTTTTTCTTTTCATGGTGCTTCCACAGTAGAAGACCAACCTGTGGGGACATATTACTCATTCATAGTAGATGGGAGGTTATAGAATGTATTTTGCTGTGCCAGTAAATGATTTGTATTGAGCCACAAGCTTTCATTCAGTAGCAAATATCATTAATTCAAGGTGTTGCTTGTATCTCTGAGCATCAATTTTCATTCAGTTCATCTGGTATCATAAACAGCTGTGCTCCTAAATCACCATTATTTCTTTTCTTAAGTTGTTGGTATACAGTGTTTGGTGGGGAGGGGGGGGAGTGGAATAGGCCTCAAAAAACAACTTATTAAAAATGTATACAGCTTATGACAGCCTCTTTCAGAAACACAACCCCTAACTAATTCATGTTCACTTACCCTGCAGATTTCTATTTATAATACTTTACAATTTCCCTGTATTTGTATTATAAATTATTCAGTGACATCAAGGTTTTTATTTTGATGAGGGAATTTTTGATGAATTTGACAGAGTAATTACTTCAGATCCTGTTCAGGATTGCTATGAAAATATTTAATTTTATTGACTCCAATAAATAATTAAAGCAAGAGAGTAGCAGGCATCCTTGAATCACTTATGGCTCCTTGTTTCTGTTTGCTTCTTTCTAATTAAAACAGTAATGCTGATATGTGCACCAATTTTAATATGTTTATGTCCACTTGGGTTATTTTTAAAACATACTAAGAAAGTGTAACCCACCAGTGATGTCTGGTGTTCATATGGAACTGTTCCAGCCACACCTAATTTCCTGGTCACAACAACCCACATTTTCCTTTTGCCTTTAATATCCTCAATATAAAAGCTTTTGGTTGGCTCACAGTGAGCAGAACTGCCTTTACACCATTCAGGAGTTTCCTATTTGAACCACACAACTAGCCCAAGTAGCAACAAAATTTGATAATTAATCTTTTGAAATGACAAGGAATCTCCTTCTGTAAAACATAATGGGGGAGCTCAATGATAGGAGAGCATGTATTTTTCAATCTCCTAAATAGCAACACTGATTGTGATGTGAAACTCTTATGAATACTGCTTCAGGTGTTAATTTTGTTGCCCCTGACAAAACCCAATGTTTACTGGTGGGGACAATGAAGACTGTGAAGTACCTGATGTTTGAGTAGTGAATGGGTTACAGGACTTTATGGACTGGCTGGCAGATGGTGATGGAGAAGATAATGGAATCAGCCTAGGGTCAGAACCTTGGATAGCTCCTGTGGGAGCTGGATAGAATGGAGACAGCAGGAAGCACTGCTCCAGTGCTGGTCTGAAGCATTCTCAGGCATGAAAATCATCTACAGTATTCCAGCATGTCCTCTCCCTATGGAAGTGGAATTTTCTTGGTTAAGGGCACAGGGCTCGTGAGCCTTGGTGATGTTGGTACTGCTCCCAATGCCTCTAAGACTGGCATGGTGGCAATGTCAAGATCTGGGTTTCCATCATGGCTGCCTTTTCAGGTAGTCCAGGAAAATATTCACAGTCTTGCTGTCCCAAGTGGCCTCCTCTTCTGATGCAGAAGCATCTGAGCCTCCATGTAACTATGCCATAATACTGGCAGAGACTGACCAAATGTCGTACATGTGGACATTGACAAATTGTCAAGCTAATGTCCACATGTTTACATTAAAAATGTGATTTTGTTAATTATTTTATCATTTTAAAAATGACATTCTGTTTTCATTTCTTATGAAAAACTAAGGCAGCCAACAATGAAATAGCAATTAAAAATACTTGCAAAAGAAGGTGGCAATAACAAGTAGACAGCAAAATGAGGTACAAACCTTATATAGCACTAGTTGAAGCAGCAGCAACAAGTAGTCAGACACCCTGAAAGACCTCTCAGAAAAGCCTATCTTTGACCAGGCATTGAACAACACTTAAAAATGGAGTCAGGTGGGGTTCCCAAGAGACAGCATTCTACAGAGTTGCCACAACTGAAAAGGCCCTGCACCTTGCAGATACCTGCTGTATTTCCAATAGTGCAGGGACACAGAGCAGGATCTCTAATGTTGAGCAGCGCACATGGGGAGGAACATCCAGGAGAAGGCTGTTGTTGAGAAACCCAGGTGTCAAACCATTTAGGACTTTAAAGAATCGAGCCTAGAAACCAATCAGTGCTGGTGCAGATTAAACATCCCTGGAAGCCCCCTTCATAAGAGATTTGAGATGAACGCATTTGGGCTTAAATCTACTTAAAACTGATTAAAGGGCAAAAGGGGCTCATTCAGGTGAGGGCCTCATAACTCAGCAGCATTCACATCCCTGTCTTTCAGCCAGGGGTCATGTGTGGCATCTGGGTGACAAGAAAAACACTTGAGGAGAGGCTGGGTGAAGCATTCTGCATTCCTTGCCCTTTGTGCTCTTAAAACCAGACCCTTGACTTTCTTTCTTTTTTTACATGTGGTTGGGGAAGTTCCACGTTTTTTAAACACAGGGAACTGCTGCCTTCACATCCAGTTTGGCCCTAATAGGCACTCACTGCTGGTATCTGACTTGATTGCACATCAGTGAGTTAATGCAACAGCAGACTCTAATAACATGACTTTCAGGTAACTGCAAACATCTTTCTGTGGCAACCTCCAAGAGCTTGTGCAGCAGTGAGTAATGCATTCTGTCACTGAGAGTTGCTGGCGTTCTGGCTGCTCGGCATGTGTTGTGAACAATTCATCTGCACTGAAACCTAAAATCTTGCACCTGACTGTTCCGTTCATTATCAAGCCTAAATGAAAATGCACCGGCACCAACCAAATCGGAAGCATAAATCTGATGTGACTGGTCCGCAAAAGCCTAAAGTAGACATGACACCCAGTCATCTGTATCTCCCTCCCCAACACACACACACCCCTCTGCCTATATAAGAATATATGCAACTGCCTTATATTGAGCCAGACCATAAGTTCATGTAACTCAATATTGTCTGCAGGGACCAACAGTGGCTCTTGAGAGTTTCAGGTGGGCATCTCACAGCACGACCTGAAGATGCCAGAGATTGAACCAAAGACCTTCCACATGCAAAACCGATGCTTTGTCACTGAGCTATGGCTCTTCACAGTAACAGCAGCAGCAGCAGCAGCAGCAGACATGGTAAAGGGTAAAGGGGACCCCTGACCATTAGGTCCAGTCGTGGCTGACTCTGGGATTGCGGTGCTCATCTCGCTTTATTGGCCGAGGGAGCCGGCGTACAGCTTCCGGGTCATGTGTCCAGCATGACTAAGCCGCTTCTGGCGAACCAGAGCAGCACACAGAAACGGCGTTTACCTTCCCGCCAGAGCAGTACCTATTTATCTACTTGCACTTTGACGTGCTTTTGAACTGCTAGGTTGGCAGGAGCAGGGACCGAGAAACGGGAGCTCACCCCGTCGTGGGGATTCGAACCGCCGACCTTCTGATCGGCAAGCCCTAGGCTCTGTGGTTTAACCCACAGCACCACCCGTGTCCCTCAGCAGACATGAGCTATGAGTTAAAGCAGAGAAATAGCAGAGGAAAGGTCTGTTTATTCCTTTCAAATGACTGCCCCCCTACCCAGAATCTTTTCCCCTTATGGAGAAAAGCAGAAATTTTGAACAGAAAAACAACAGAGAAAGTATGAGTTAAGCCACCAGTTATGCACTTAAAATCCTAAATATATTCAGGGAAAAGATACAAACAAGTGCATGTCATAAACCTAGCAATCAGTAACTTTATTTTGTCTTTACAAAATACTTTTTTAAAAGTTGCAGAAGGAGCAAACCTAAGGCTGCAACCGTAGAGATAACTGATAGCTACTGTGAGCTAGGTGGGAAGCTGCATTCATCCTGACTGAAAACAGAGAAACCATTCTCTGTTGAAATGCTGACAGGAATATTGACTATGAAAGAACCTTGTGTATACGTACATTATATTCTTGAATTTTAATAGGGACAAATGTAAGGTTCTGTGCTTAGGCAGGAATAACTCACTGCACAAATATAAGATGGGGAACACCTGGTTTACTAGTACATGTGAAAAGGATCTAGGTGTCTTAATGGACACGAGTCAACAGTGTGATGCAGCAGCAAAAAAAAAAGCTAATGCTATTCTAGGCTGCCTCAGCAGAAGTATAGGGTCCAGATCAAGTGAAATAATAGTACCACTCTATTCTGCCTTGGTCAGACCACACCTGGACTACTGTGTCCAATTCTGGGCACCACAGTTTAAGAAGAATATTGACAAGCTGGAACGTGTGTAGAGAAGGACAACCAAGAAGATCAGGGGTCTGGAAACTAAGCCTTACAAGGAGCGCTTGAAGGAGCTGGGTATGTTTAGCCTGGAAAAGAATATACTGAGAGGTGATAAGATAGCATCTTCAAATATATCAAATGCTGTCGCGTGGAAGATGGAGGAAACCTGTTTTTTCCTGCTCTGGAGAGTAGGACTCAAACCAATGGCTTCAAGTTACAAGAAAGGAGATTCCAACTAAACATCAGGAAAAAACTTTATGACCGTAAGAGCTGTTTGTCAGTGGAACAGACTCCCACGAGAGGTAATGGACTCTCCTTCATTGGAGGTTTTTAAGCAGAGGTTGGATGGCCATCTGTCATGGATGCTTGAGATTTCCACTTTGCAGGGGGTTGGACTAGATGACCCTGGGGTCCCTTCCAACTCCACAATTCTATGATTCTATACACTACCCTGCCTTAGTGGGCTGCACACATATACTGTCAGACAGGTGTGCTTGGTTTTTTTTTACCATTTTACTGTTTTTGTGAAACACCCTAAGAATATGATTGAAGCGTACTATAAAAATACTTATAATAAATCATTAAATAGCGTATGAAAAGCTGTTTGACGGTTCATTCAGAGCTAGGAGTTGCTGTGGGGAAAACTCCAGAGAAAACAATGGTGTTACCTGGCATTTATAGCCCTGCAGATTACTATCGGAGTGTGCACAAACTCCCTGAGGTTATGACCCATATCTAGGAATTTGTGCATATATGTATTAATCAGCTGGAGTAAAAGCTTCTGTTAGGGATGTTTGAGGGGCTGGATCTTTGCAGATTCCCCTACAAAATGACCCAATCTGTTCCTCTTCAGCTAACATGTGGATCAGAACTTAGCTATCCACAAGATTTTGTACTCCTTTTAATATTACAACACTTCTTGGTAGTTTACACATGTCATAATATGTGGTTTGAGAGAAAATACACAGTTAAAGAGTATTCTGAAATACATTTTAAGAGTACCTCCTATGAGGTACTCCTATGAGCCACTTTATATGAGGAAAGGTTGTGGCACTTGGGACTTTTTAGTTTAGGTGGGAAAGGCAAATAAGAGGTGGCATGATACAATTCTAGAACATTATGCATGGCAAGGAGATAGTGGATAGAGAAACCGTTCTCTCTCTCTCTCATACACACGCACACACACACCCCACTGGAACTCGTGAACATCCAGTGAAGCTGAATGTTCGAAGATTCAGGACAGATAGAGTATTTCTTCAGGCAGTGTCTAGCTAAACTATGGTATTTGCTCCCAAAGGAGGCAGTGTGTGGGGAAAAGGTTAACCCTCTCCCACACTATGGTCCAAATCTAGATTCTCCTCTCCCTCAGCTGTTGTTGTGGTTTTTTTTTAAAGAAAGAGACTTGACCTGTTCTAAGCACATTGGATAAAATTAACAAGTAAGGCTAAGTCGCAAAGACGGAATAAAGTACTGTCTGAATGAGGACAAAGTCATTTCCCATTCCATCTCTGGCATGCACTGGTGACACTGGGCCTAGGTTGCTCCAGGACACTGAATGCTACCATGGCAATGGGGAGGAGGAATCTGACATCTGTTGCTATTCAAAATGGAGAATTATGAGAAGAATTTTCAGAAACGAGTTCACTGCAGCTTTTTTTTAAAAAAAGTTAAATGATCATACATGGAAGAGGAATTTATTTCTTTTACCAAATATCTTCACATTATTTCGCTTCTGATAAAGTGCAATAGTTAAATGTCATTGAATCAACTGCGAATTAGAAGCACCCTGGCTTCAACCTACATATTTTGTTATACCAGGTCAATGATGACACTTTCACCTAGTATAACAAAATACTGCAAGTTATAGATATGAAATGTCACAAGTTATACCATTCTGTGCTCTGCAAATTCAGATGAAAAATCAATAGAAAATCTCATGATACATTTTTGCAGTTTTGAAGATCTCCCTTTTTAAAAAAATCTAGAAAAACATTCCAGATAAGGATTAGTTCACTGGCATTTGCAAGCAGATGATCATTTGTGATTATTAATATTGTATTGATTGTTGTCAATGCTGGCTGCATGTGATTTCCTACCCAGAAAGCAGTTTCCATGTAGAACGAAAATGAGCAACAGTGATCTGATGGTGCAAGCGTGCCTTTAATTTTCATACACATATTATGTTATAGGAAGCCATATTGCACTCAACTATTGATGGATGCAGTGCCGCAATTCCAAACAGCTATAAATAGATGATTTTGCAGGTATGGTATTGCAGGGACACTGCGATAGAAGAAACTGCACCAGCAGAACTTGAGTGGACAGTAGCCCTGTCTCTCTAAGAAGTCATCTGCACTATACATTTAAAACAGTATCATACCACTTTAAGCAGTCATGGCTTCTTCCAAAGAATCCTAGGAATCATCATTATTAAGGGTGCAGTTCCCAGAGATCCCTGGGAAGAGGGATTGGCTGTTAAACCACTGTGGTCCTAGAGTACAATTGCCCTATACACAGATTAATTTAACAGGCATCAGAAACTTCCAATAGGAGCACAGGAACACCTCACAAACCTTCCGCAAACACAAATGAAAGCCTTACCTTGGGGAAAGGGAAAAAGAAGAGGGCTGGCTAAACTACCATAGAGGAGAATGTTGAGGAGTCTTCCAACTCCCTTTTAAAGTGAAGGGCTGTAGGTCAGTGGTAGAGTACACACTTTACATCCCAGGTTCAATCACAGGTATTTCCTGGTAGGTCTGGGAAAGGCTTCTATCTGGAACCCTGGAGAACCAGGGTAGACAAATGAAGTAGGCCAGTAGATGAACTTAGTGTAAGGCAGTTTCCTGTGCTCGTAAGAACTGGGTAAAAGCAATGCAGGACCTTTTTAATACACCATTTTCTAGAATCTCTTGAGGTCTACTCACGTCTGTTTTTTGGAGCTGCCCTACAATTTATGTATACAACCATCCTAACCCTCAAAAGAGGGAGAGAAAATTAATTTATTTCTATTTATTCCCTGCCTTTTGGTTCTCTAGAGGCCCTAATTGTATTACCTCAGAATTGGCCCTAGAGAGTGTATCTGGAAGCAATCATTGGGGCAAATGTATGGGATATATATTAGTCAAATGTATATACATCACTCTCATGCATATGTTCGTGGAGTCGGGGTGAGAGGTTAATTCCTATGGGGCTCCAGGCCTCCGCACAGTGCAACTCATCCCAGGGGATTGGAAGAGTGATTTTGCAGAATCTCCAGCCTCAATGACTGGAAAGATTATTCCCTAAAACAATTTTGCATTTGCATATTTGCTTCCTAGCACTCTAAAGAGGCTCATTTAGTCTGTCACAATGTGATTATCCTTTCGAAACCACCTATTGTCCATTACGAGGGAAATAAGCATAATAGAAAAAGCAATACACAATTTATATTTTAACACAAGTGCTTCTCTCCTCTGAGAACAAGCATATTAACTGTACCGGGTCTCCTGTGTCATTTGCATTTCCTCCTCCCCTCCCTTTTTTTTTTTTTTAAAAAAAAGGATAAAACAAACGTTAAAATCTCCAATGAGGGGAAAGGCAAAAGGAGGAAGGGGGAATGACAAAAGAGGAAAGGAGTGAAGGGAACCACTCAGGACTGCCAGAAACATGGTGTGTACAGAAAGGCCGCAGCCCTGCCACAAGCTATGAAGGAGCAAAGGGGGCTTTTACTGAGAAATAAAGGTGTAGGAAAATCTCTCCTGACATATATAAAAAGCTCCTTTCTGATTTAATTAGGAGTCGCCAATTGAGATAACCAGCAATGCAGTGGCACTTGTTAAGGAGGGCCACATTTCATCACAACCAAGCACATGGCGAAAAAGCAGGAAAATGGGATTAAGGCCTGCTATAAAGGCGCAGCCTTGGAAACCAGATGGCCTTTCCCGCCTCCTAACATGTCATGTTTTCTTTTCTTTCCAACATTATTTTCAATGTATAATTCTCCCCCGCCGCCTGCTGCTTTGGCAACCGCAAATAAGAATACCATATGTTATGGATTTTATATTGTCTTAAAACAAAATTTCCCCTTCCCATCTACTCCACCCATGCTTCCTCTTCTCCCAAAGACATCCAGTGCAGCTGATCAATACAAGGCATATTCAACTGATCTCTTTTGTCCCCACCACATTCCAACCTCGGTAATCTTAAATCAGCCTTGCAAGGTAGGCCAGTCTTATCCCCATAGTAGAGATGAAAGCCTGAAACAGAGAATGATTCACCAACTCCCAGCCAGTAATTGCATGTCTGATCTGACATGTGAACCAGGGACTGCCAGGTTACAGCCCCTGTTCTTAGGCACTGTACAGCACCTCTCAATGTTTCAGTTTCCCTGAGAGAAGTAACTCGTGTGCACATGGCATCAAGCAAACACACTAATGTCAGAAGCAGCCCTCAAAGACAAATATGGAAACAGCCCAAACAGCAGCTATTCACATGGAACTTTTTTTTTTTTAGGCTCAACTAAGAAAGCAATCCAATTTTAAAGAGAAATGTTCTACTTTAATAGCATGTAGGAAGGGATAATGATGATTACACCTTCCTTGGGATGAAGCCTTCATAAATACAATGCAAATTGCATTATACTAATGCAAGAAATAAAGATTCAGAAGAACGGTGAGTGGAAAGGTTAGGATAAAAGAAGAAAGTATAGGATGTTTTCTGACACTTTAAGTTAAGAAACACCATAATGACCAAAATTCATTACCTTAAGCTACGGGCTATAATATGCTATCCAATTTTTAACCTCCCTTCCAAGGATTCTTCTTGTGAGATATACTGGATACCATCAGTGCTGATTTGGATTAGAGCGGCATACATGTGCCCCCACTTTTCGATTCTATTAAAACACCAAGATCAATAACACAGCATAGCTTTCAGAAGTGATAATAAAACACCCTAAAATATTCCCAGAATACTTCTATAAATAATTTGCTTAGCGTACTTATGTTAAAAAGCTTGTCAGTTACAGCACTCTGAAAAGCTCTAAAAGTACATGCTATCGTATTTGGATTTGATAAACCTCCCGCTGCTTTGGGTCACAGAGGGCTACACCATGCACCCAAAGAAATCATTATTTTCCTTAATAAATAAATTACTGGCCTATATTTCACGGATCACTCAGGTCTGCTGGTATCAAGGGTTTAAATAATAAATAACAAATAGCTCCATTCATTTATTAATAATAATGCCTCTTGTCTCCCTTTTTTGCCCCTTTTTTTGTCTTAATATATATCCCCGGCACCGTATTGACTAGTAGTCATGTGAAAGGACAAATAGCTGGGCCACTGGGAACATTTAAAATTTTCCAGTTTAAGGAAACTGTGTCTAAGCTCTGACAGCCAGCTTTACTTTGTCAATTGCTCAGGCGCTGACAGTGTCATGATTGGTGAGTTTCAAAGCCACAAAAACACTTTAAAGCCATATTAGCTAATGGAGCTCCTTCCTCACGCTGTTTCTCAGAAGGAAATGTGCTTAGAAATGCCTACCTAGAAATGCTCACATGAGACCTCCCCTGACCATAATCATAGCTGAGAATTGCAAATTCCTATATCCTTAGTAAGGTAAAAGAGAGGTGCTGGTGTTCATAATCCGGGGCTGGGTTACAAACAAGTCAACAGGCTGTACACTATATAAGTAGGAATAAATTGGCATTTCCCTTCTGTTTAGCCCCAGGAGCAACAGAACAGCACTGCAGATCTGGCTTCCTGCCAACAGAACTGCCGCCGCACACCAAGAAGGTGCAGAGGTGGATGAGGTCATGTCAGGCACACCAGCAGGAGTGCCAGACTGGTGCCACTGTTGTGTCTGCACTGCCCTCCCCTCAGCACTACCCTGCCATGTTCCATGAACCTATGGTTGTGTACACGCCATACATTTAAAGCACATTACTTCCCCCAAAGAATCCTAGAAACTGTAGTTTGTTAAGGGTGCGGGGAATTGTAGCTGTTGGTGGGTGGAAACTGCAGTTCCCAGGACTCTATGGGGGAAACCATGTCCTTTAAATGTATGGTGTGTTTGCAGGCTGCTTAGGGCAGGTTGTGGGGGGGCAGGTCCCCACTCAACAAAAGGAGCAAGAAGGCAGGGAACACACAACCATATTTTGAAGCAGATTATGCCATCTGCCATTATGGAGTGGGTGACAATATTTTTTGCTACAAGGGCAAGGGACCGCGAGTCCCTAAAAATACAGATGAGAAAGCTGGCGCACTCCCAGTGACCCAGCTTAATTGGGCTCTTGACGGCTGTGGTAGTTAAGTCACCTTTTGCCCAAATCATTTATTGCCCCCGGCATGCCACTGCCCCCTTTGTGATGTGTGCAATTTGTTATTTTCTTTCATTTGGTCCTTCCTTGAGTCACCCTCGTCCCCAATCCCGGAGCATAAACACATGGCAGATGCACAATAGGCTGTGCAGAGGCTTGATCTCTGCATAAAGAGCAGGGTCAGCCCCTCGCTGTGAACAGATATTTCGTCTTTGGGAACAGGTTCATGCCTATGTTTCAAGTCCCAGTGACATATTCTGGATTTCCAACATGTGTTACACATCTGCTGGAGCCAAAGATTTATGAAGAAACCTGCATTTAATTTTACTGGGCCCGGGCATTGTTACTGCTGTGTTATGCCCCTTTCATTCCTCCCTCCCCTTCTTTAACTAGAATGGTTGTGTTTGGGTTATATAAAAGCCCTGATTCCAAGTCATATAATTTTATAGGCAAAAGCGGGGGGAGGGGGAAACAACACCCCAAAATGTTCTTTTGTATAGCACCTGAGCTCATTAACAATCCCCCAAATTCCATAATTTTACACCACCATGTGCTGCACATTGTATTTAGTACCTAGCAGCATAATTTAATTGGCTGGAATCCTCTCAGGGCAGGCTGCACACATACATTAGGGAAATGGTGGAACAGGTGGGACCCTTGTCCTGCACTTGATAATCATAGGTTCTTAACCTCCGCACAACACATCTGATGCAAAGCTGGGCGCAGGGAGAGAGGAGTGGCTACAGGACCTGGACTGCACTCTTTTGTTAGGCCTCATAATGATGTACGTCAAGGCCCGGATATCAACTGACTGCAGCTTCCAACTCGCACAATGCCTTTTGAAGTAGGCCAGATAAGACCAAAATTGTACACCAGGATCATTTAACAAACAGGGTGTCATTCAAGAAACTCTGAGAAGGAGAAATTCAATGGGAAAGATGAGCTCGTTCCCAAGGAGACACGGGATTCATCCCTTTATTTATTTTTTACAAAATGTATACCTCAAACTTTCTGCCTTAAAAAAAAAAAAGCACTCAAGGCAGTTTACAGAGTGAATGTTAATAACAAATAAACATAAAAATACAAACACGATATAAAAGCTTTAAGAAAGAAAAACAAGAGTGGGGGTTGGTTGATTTATTTATTTATTTATTTAGACCAAAATATATTCCAGAGAGCATAAAACAACTACAAACTTGACTGGGCCCAGAGTCCTTTTTTTGCGTAAAATGTTAGAAGACCACCTCAAGTGGTCAAGTCAGCCTCTCTAGGCAGGGAAGTATTTTAGCCTAGGCATGGCCACAGAAGGGCTCCGCTGGATGGTTGCTACAGCTATTTATGAGAAATATTTGTTGAAAACATAACAATCATTTCATTTTTGTTAATGAATGCTTTTGTTCTAGTTTGTGGGCTCCAACATGAGCTCACTGCCGCAGTGAAACCAAAACTCTTTCAGCCCAAGAGCCGCATTCCCTTCTAGGCAACCTTCTGGTGACCATATTCCAGCGGCAGGTGGGGCCAGAGGCAAATGCAGGCAGAGCAATGACCTTTGTGCAGTGGACTGCTTTCTCCACATGCTCAGACACCACTCTCTACCCTCCATCCAGGAAAGCAAAGGGGCATCGTCAGAGTTTATGGGTGTATCCTAACCAGACAAAATGATTCCAGGTGGGTGTTAAGGGTGTGGCCTGGAAAGATTCCCAAGGGCCAAACAGAGAGCGCCACATTAGCTCCTGTGTCTGAGGTTCCCCAACATGGTCTATACTGACTTCAACTCTAGAGTTTCAGTCAAGAGTCTTGCACATCAATGCCAGGGGTTGAAACATATGCAAAGCACTGAGCTGGGAGGGGCAGACTGGCCATCTTGTCTTCTTACTGCTTTCATCCCTAATCACAACCAGCTCACTGGGAAAAGAACTTCCCAGTCAAACACTGTGATTTCCAGCTCAGACCTGGCGTGATAGTTAAATACTGCCTGGTGAAATGGGAGAGACCAGAACCTACCATCAAGGAAAGAGAATAATTCCTGTCAATGAGGCTCTCAGGTCTACATCTCATCCTCCTCCCAAGAGGGTTCCTAAGCAATTTGGCAAACTACATTTTGCTAAATATTTGCAGCCCTCATTTCAAGGTCCCACAATTCATAAAGTAGAGCTATGATCTTGACTGTATACAATGCATTTCAGATTTTAAATACTGCCGTCTATTTTGTTTTCAGTGAGATGTTTCCTGAAGCTTAGCCATTAGTAGGTGGGATTACCACAAAGTTTATCAAATACTCTGCTGCATCTCATAGATATTTTATAGAATCATAAAGTTGGAAGGGACGCTGAGGATCATCTAGTCCAGGCACATCCAACTCCCAAGAGACTGCGATCTACTCCCAGTATAAGGAAAATGGCAGTGATCTACCCATTGTCATTGGAGGGAGGGAGTGCATGTGTGGGGTGGGTGGGTGGAAGGGGAGGATTGCAAAGAGTTGTTGAGCTTTTTGGGGGAAGCATTGCCCAGAGTTGCTGAGCTTCTTTAAAGGGGGAATGGTATAAATCGGACACCTAAAAATCCACCGCTAAAAAGACCACGCTGTGCACAAGCCAACCATTATATCCCCAATCGTCAACAGCAAATGCAAAACGACCCAGCACAACATGCAACAGATGGGAAGAGCGAGGGGCCCAGGGGGGCAGACACATTCATTCCCAAGTATTTTCCATCCCACGATTGATAAGGAGCCTGCGATTGACAACGATCACCTGAGGATCTACCTGTAGATCACGGTCGACCAGTTGAACGTGCCTGATCTAGTCCAATCCCCTGCAATGCAGGAAGATGCAGCTGACCAAACCTGCAACCTTGATGTTTTCGGCACCATGCTCTAACCAAGAGCTCTCCAGCTGTCAGATTTTATCCAATACCAACTACTAAAGATCCAATACTGACTGATACTCTTTGTCAGATAGAGTCAGGTACCAGCTTCTTCCTGTACTGTTAGTTCTTGTTGACTGTTCCAATAATCACTAGAAGGTTGGGTTCAATGTCAAATTGAGGCAGCCCAATAGCTTTAAAACTCCCTGCCTGAGTAGATTTGCCAAAGGCCAATATTTTCCAGGGAAGAGACAAAAATGTTAAAAATAAGTAAGTAAATAAATAAAAGAATAAGATCTGGTTTTTACAGCTGGGATAAAGCAACTACAGAATATTTTTTACTTCTGATTCTGCACTTTTAATTGGGATTTT
This sequence comes from Podarcis filfolensis, assembly GCF_964270895.1. Taxonomy (NCBI): domain Eukaryota; kingdom Metazoa; phylum Chordata; class Lepidosauria; order Squamata; family Lacertidae; genus Podarcis; species Podarcis filfolensis. The sequence continues at coordinate 58,337,110 of NC_139605.1, forward strand.
AATGGGTTTCGTTGAATTTTGATTCTAATATCACTAACTTGGGATAGGGCAGACGGGAATAAATAAATAAAATTGCTTAATTAACTCCTAATTAACAATCTAAGCAGGAGATGCCTATATTAGAATTAGCAGGGTTAGAAGAAAGGCTGGAATTTGCTGTTCTGCCTTGAAGCTCAGCAATAAGATGCACCTCAGTGTTTTTGCCTTTAACCTACATTTAGCACAGCTACAGAGAAGCAGGCAGCTTGCTCAGTTCCTGGCAGTCACAACCTTGTAGCAGAAACAAAGCAGGCAGGGCTGCTTAATGGTAAGTGTCATCAGTTTGAACTTGCTGTGGTTTCCAAGAGCAGCTGTGGAGGTTTACAATGATAACATCCAGGTACACAGCACTAGTATTCAAATACAGCCTTAGCTATGTTCAGAGAGCTGGATCTAGGTTATAGTCTGTAAGTATACCTGGAAGTAGAGATGGATGAATCTGTCAAATTTCATTTTCTTCCAGCTTCTCATATTTTCGATCTTAATTTCGGTTTGCTACATCTCTGCACCAGTTTAGAGGGGGAAAGTCATCAGAACAATTCTTGAACATTTTAAGATGTGGTTTAAGTAATATACACCTTTCCAGTGATTTTTTTTTTCTTTAAAAAAAATGTTTAGGGGTACTCTCATTTTCCTACTCATATTTAAATATTGCCCCTCAATGAGGCCAAATGTAGATTCAAAAAATGTTTAGGGGTATGCATACCCCTGCTTACCCCCAGAAAAAAAGCACTGCGCTTTTCTATGCAGTTGTACCCAACAAACATATTTATGCAAGGATGTACCCTAATATGTATTTATAAATGTTGTTTTCACTAATATATGGCCACTTTCCTCTAACATAGGCACTTTTGTATGGTTTCTGGTTGAAGAAATGCACTGCAACATTCAGGAAAAGATGAATTTCGAAGGATAGCTGAGTATTTTGGTTTGCGTTTTATTACAGGAAGTGCAGATTAGTAAAATTCCACCCCATCCCTACTTGGAAGCAGCACTAATTGAGCTTTGACAGTACAGAAGAACAGAACAACAAATGCTAAATGGCAGCAATGTTATTGTGGAAATGAAGGAATAGGTTTCACTTTTATTTGGTTTCTTACAACTTTCAGTACTACTACACAGGCACGGCCTCTTAACATTTAATGTATTCAAAAAGCTTCCTTGCATGGAATGCTTGTGTCCCAAGAAGTATGCGTTTCAATGCCTTTTCATTTATTTTAGATACATAATCAATGCAAACAATATTCCTTCTTGGTAACAAGTCTGTGGTTCATTAGCCCCTAATTAGCAAGATGAGAAAAAAAGAGTGAGGAATACCTTTCCTTGGAAGGAGTTCTTAATGTTTATTTCTTCAGATTTGCCAGATGTATTATGGCCCAGATGTGGCATCATCTATCTTTCTTGTGATGTGTAATAACCAGATAAGGACACCTGCAACAGCACGTTTGTCCAATTTCTTTGCGGGCTTCCCTTGAGACTGGTCTGGAAGCTGCAGCCAGTGCAGAATGCTGCAACCAGGTTGTTGAGTGGAGAACCTGGACACATACATACATTGCAGCTGTGCTGAGGGAACTCCACTGGCTGCCAATCAGCTCCAGGTCTTCTTGCTAACATATAAAGCCTTTGGGACCAGATCATTTGAAAGACCGGCTGCTCCTGTATAAACCTGTAAGACCACTTAGGATCATCTGGACTTGTCTTTTTGCTCAGGTTTTCCCTGGCCCAAAAGATTGAACCCCATTTTATGTTTCTGAATCCCCCGAATTCCTGTTTTTTATTTGTTTTTATACACTTTTAGATGCTTTTCTTCTGCAGCATTATTGGTTTCAGGCTATATTTTTGCTTTAATGATATTGCTTATTTTTTATACACTGCTCTGAGATGTTTAAATATTAAGCAGTTTATAAATGCTTTACATTTTTTTCCTTGGACCTATCTTATGTTGCTACCTTAAAACAGCATCCTCATAAAGTGCTCCAATGTTACTTGCATATACTGTACTCATTGCTAGTTGGAACATTTCTTCCATACTAATCTGTTTATTTATTTATTTTTTTTATTTTACTTAAGACCCTGCAAATAGAGTTGATATAAGGTAGACTGTGGCTGCTGGTGAGCTCTGCAGTGAACATTTGTGGGCAATTCATAATTTACAAAAATCAAAACAAGGCTTTTAATGAAAACATCTTAGTGCAAGGTGTTTGGATTTTGAGTGAGCTCAATTCCCTTTCCGCCTCTGCCACAAGCTGAGTTCACATTTATGGTGCCTGCCACAGAAACTCATGGAAGTAGTTGCAGGGTTCACAGTCACAGCAAGGCCTCTCCATCAACTCTACCAAAGACCAGCTCCATCAGGCTCCTCCACTCTCAACCACCATCTGCCACAGCCATTCCATCAGGCTATGGCAGAGAAAAGAGACTGTAACAACTTTGCATCAGTTCTACTGAAAGACTAGCAACAATTGGCTCCTCTCTTTCCAAATTGCTCAATTCCTGCTGGTTCATTACAATATCTGTGTAACTAAGAACTAGTATATGTCTGCCACTGCAGAAGCTTGGGGGTGGCGGGGAAGAAGGGTGAGATCAAAATGTTTTAAATAAAGAAACTGAGGTGCCATTTGTAAGAATTTTGCAAGAGCACAGTGGCCCAAAAGAGAGCTGTTATTATTAAATATATCACATGTCCTGTCCGCCCTTCACATAGTGGGGCCAGTTCTCACTAATAGCACCTCTGTGCGAGTGGTGCCCAGCCACAAGCCCAACAGCCTGTGGCACTCCCTCAAGTGTGAACGAGGCAATAGATTCACTGCGGAGCCTTCCTTCCTGGTCTGTAAATAGTAGCTGTCTGCCTCACAGGGCTGTAGTGAGGTTAAACGTACTAAAGATCTACAGCTTATTAGAAAAAGTGCCAGATAAATAAGTAGTTGACACAGTACTCAATTTGCTAAAGGGCTGGTGTTTAATCAGGCAGAGTATAAAAAGGTACCTATTATGCAGCAATAAGGAAAGTGAATTTGGTTATCACTGCAAATATTTCCAGGCACTTCAGACAGATTGTAGACTAATCACAAAATGTGCAATTCCGCAGGGAATAAAACTCTTTAATTATGTGCTTAAATCCCACTGCGGACTTGGGCATCTCTAGCATTCTCTAGGTTGGACAAGAAAGTTTAGCACTCTTTACACGTAATGCACACTGACAAGCATTGTGGGCTGCAATTGCCAACTCCGTTGTAGTGACCCAACAAGACCACTGTTCAAGCCATCATTTAGTGCCATGGGAACAAAACTCTGCAAGCCTCCGTTCTCAAATGCTTCCTCCTTCCCTCTCCTCCACCACCACAATTTCAATCACTTACATTTGTATCTAACTACCATTTGTTGGTTTTAGTTTTAGCTATGGTTTATCAAAACAAGTCAAGAACGTAAACCATGGATTGCTACTCCTTCTTTTGCTCAGAAGTCCTCAGTTTACCCATGCAGATCAGCTGAGGAGGGGGGTTGTTGCCCCCTCTCTTCTCATCAGATGTTCAAACCAATGACTGGGGGGCTATTTTTCATCTCCATCAAGGCATTGGGCTCCAAACACCCTAGTCCTGCGTCTACTTTATTTATTTAAATTTTTACTACTCTCACCAAAATAAGTCGGTTCATATGGGGACAGAAAAAGTTACTGTGGTGAGTGTATGTGGAACAGGCTCCCAAACTGAGGATTAGCTACCCCGATATAAACCATTTTTCAAAGTTGGCTTGCTCAGACAAACCATGGTTAAAACAAATCACAGTTTGTCTCAGTTCAAGGTAACAACAAGCCACAGAGCAATTTTAAAAGAGAGACAAATGCCTTCAATCTCCATAAGCCCCAACGATGGTTTAGCATTACATTCAAACAAGGTTATGGTATCCTTTATGTGGCTGGGGCAACATATGGGCAGCATATAAATTTAAAGAACATTGTTATTCTTCTTCTGCTAAACAAGCCCCCTTCAGACCTTCTAGGAAGGTCAGAAGTGGTGTGGGTGCACCTGACATGCATGAAGGCACCCACTCCCTAGTGTGAGCATTCACACATTCTTCTGAATGCTTCAGTGGGGCTAGTTTCAAGGTAATTTTAGAACAACACTGTAAGAAAGGTCACTGTTCCCATATTTCAAATGGTCGGCCAGGGACCTCTTTACCACCACCACAGTGTGTTCTTTTTCGTATTTGTATAACTTCCTAACAGAGCTTCCCAACCACATTTTGTGGGGCGATCCCCCCCTCCGTACCATCTTTCCTCTGACCCCAAAATCCCAACACAGAACATCATTTTTCTTTACATGTCTTCAATAAGCAAGTGTGGCTTTTATCTGCAACAAATTACCTGGATCTATATTTAACATGTTATTTATCATCTCTTGTCACAGAGCTTCTAGGACAACCTTTTTCTTTCCAGTCCAAACTGTATTTTCACGTATTCTGCAGCTGGAACTCCAATGGAGGTCACTAAAACTGCCTTTGCATCTCTCCCCTGTGCAAGTACTTATTTCTTTCCATGCCTAGTTAGTCTAAAGGTTCTTCAGTGGTGAGACGGCTGTATCTTGAGCCTCCTATACACCATCATTCCTGACAAAACTTATATCAGGTTGATAGCAGTGACCTCACACACTGGCAACCTACATCCTGGTTCTAGCATCTGCTCCAGCTACCTATTGTCTTTCAGATATAGTTCAGTGGTGGAGTGGTTCAGCCAAAAAAATCATGCACTTTGGGTTAAAACTATGAAACTTAGCACACACACACACAGATTGACCTACACTAAATAATTGTATATGGATATTTTTATTTTATGAAATATTTATTTAAAAGTGATGTTACACGAATTCTTACTGCGGAAGACACAGTCACACCTAACTATTCTAGTTAGTATGTGAAGGAATTAAGGACCACAGAGTTCTGATTGCTAGATTAGGCTTGGTAATGTCACATCCCCTCTTCTCCTGAGAGGAAGGAAGTAGGGTTTGTTTCCTGTTTCTCCTCTCTCTCTCTCTCTCTCTCTCTCTCTTGCTGCACATGATGGAGGAAGACAGGCCTCAACATATTTTTGTGCCTCAGACATGTGTCTGAGGATGCCTTTGCCATAGTTTTCAACTAAGAATATTTTACCTGCAATTCGTCATTGCTAAGGGCAATGCATGACTGTAAGTAAAGTATATTTTAAACTTACTTCAGTGTGTAGTCTGTTTCTCTGCAGGTGGGGTAAAGTGGGCCAGCTACCTCAAGGAGCTGGAATGTATTAAAGAAGGTTTAAAAACCTATTCCAATGCTTCATTAAATCTGCGTAACGATGGGATTTAAGATTTGCTACTGGGGCTCTTTATGTGCAAGCCCTACATTTTTAAAAAAAAAAAACAAGCACCAGCTGTTTTTCTTTTGTTTGCCAACCCACACGTGTGGGTCTGTAGAGGATTAAATATAATTAATATGTCCTCTTACTAATTCCCATCACATACAACATTGTGAAATACGTTTTGTGTTTGTTTTCTTGTTTTGCATTTATTGTCTGGGAATATCCATTTTATATTTGTTATCTAATTCAGTTGGGGCCTACCACTACCAGTGGGAACATTCTATTGATGCAGAGAATATTGGTTTATAAGCAAATGGTGTAAAATTAAAACTCATTTATTTTGAAACAGAAATAGACATGAGGATGGATCCATGTCAGGAAATGTTTAGGCATTATCACTGCATGCCATTCAGTAGTAATAGAACTATTGCTGGGTGGGAGGTGAATACCAACTTTAGCCCACCCTTTACTGCACCTGCTCCTGTTCCTTTACCTGAAGATCTGCAACCTGTTGAGGAGCCAGAAGGCTGAGTCAGCTAGTCCTGACCTGGAGGGCAAGTGTAAGAATTTTGCTGTTTGCAGGGAGAAGCCTATTGTATGGTCAGTTATTTGTGGATGGTAGCTGTGTGTGTGGTGAGAGCACAAATGCAACTTGTGAATGTATAAAGTGTGATTCATGGTGTGCTTGGGTTGTTGCTCTTTTATGTTTTTATTGATTTGCTGTATTGTACTTTTTATTTGTATTTACTGCTGCTTTATTGTATTTTCTTTTGTATTAATCTGTTCACTCCTTTGGGGGCCCTGGCCAAAAAGTGGTATAAAAATAAACTGATGATGTCCATGGCAACTTTGATGCTTTTAACCCAAAGTGCACAATTTGGTCAAAAAAATCTGACTTAATTGCTTCACTACAGGAGAATAGTTTTGACCCGTAAAGCCAAAAAGGTCTGATCACTATTTAGCTTAGGTTTAATATCTCTAATTAACCTATATTAACTTTTCTTTCCATTATGGTGCATCCAAGCCCTGCTTTCCATGCTCCCCCTTCCATCTCTATGGTCAACCAACGAGAGCCTTTTGGTGGCACCACCCTTTGCTGTTAAGATGGCATTACTCCAATCCCAAGCTACTTTTCTGCCATAAACCTGATCAACTGTGAGTCCGACTGACTTTTGGTAGCTATATATGAACAGTGGGGTGCCAAGTGTGTTTACTCAGAGGTACATCACTTTGGGACCAAGCTAAATTTGGAAATGTATTTAGTGACCACAAGTAAGACATCCAATGATTGCCCTAAATACTGTAAAATGAAATAATTTACCTAACAATATCTCTGTCCAGAAAAGTCACATCAGCTGCTTCCTTAAAGCCTTCTTGAAAAGCTAGAAGCACAGAAATATATCCAAATGAATTCTGTTCAGTAGTCTCAATCTGCTGGATACACTTTCTTACATGAGGTTATCTTAATTCCACTAGTATCATCAAAATGCTAACATAACTGATCTCTTGATTTCTAAAGAATTACTTAGCAGTTATCACAGGATTATTTTGATTAGACTGCAGGATCCAAGGAAGTTCCTAGATGGAAAAAGTGGTGGTCCTAGTTGAAAGGAATTTACATAGGCACTTTCTGCTGCCTCACCACTGACTTTCCCCTGTGCTGATTTGTTGATATTTCTGCACAGTGTGGGTCACTGCAATGTCAGAGCTTACTGGCAACTACATCCTGTCTGCTAAAGAGAATGTGGATATATTTGGTTTGGGGTAAAGGGGGAGGTCAGGTTAAAAGTTTGGCAAGCAGACTAATAAGCCACATTTCCTCCATGGGCCACTGAAATCCTGCCTTGAGAACTCCTACACAGCTCCTTTCTCCTCCCAGCTCCCCGCTGCTGGTTTCGGGCCATACGTTCCCATCTCCCATGTAACTTTGCCGTTTCCTAGGAGATGGCATGCTGCTAACCCCACACCTCATCTCCGATGCCTGTGTGACATCACCAGGTCAGCACAGCCATAAAACACTACAACTAAGGCACTGGAGTTATGGCTTGACTCATTGCAATATTAGCAAATCCTAAAGGACGTGTGAACCGGACGATGGACTGCGAGGTTTGCTTTTTCATTAGACTTGTTTTGATGAGAGCTAGACATAGTGTCATTGAATGCAGACATCCTTTTTTCAAAAAAAAAAAAAAGAGTCCAGAAGCCACAGCAATAGAGGGCTTCACACAGGGCAAAAAGAGAACGACATTGCTTCAAGAATCAAACAGTGCTGTTTGCTGACACAAGCTGACCTTTTAGTTGCACCGTAACACCAAATGGGTTCTGAAGATATGTTTCATCCTGCAGCTTCTGTTTCAAGGCTGAACTGAACACAGAGAGTTCTGAAGCAAATCACAGCACAAACAGCTCAGCCCTGCCTGCGTGTTTCGCCTCAGAGAAGGAGAGAGGATCCTCCCATGAAAAGGTCCTATCCTTCTGGATTCGGCAGAGTTCAGCTCCCATTCACTTCCAAGCTCCTCCTACAGAGAGACAGCATTCTACCTCCGCTGGCAGTTCGAACTACAGAAATTCCATAAATAAACCTGGCAACTGGAGGCTCTTTTTATTGCTTGCAATCCTGCACCCGGGTAAAGATGGAAGGGAAAGGTAAAATAAGGCAAAGTCTACTAGTCATAATGCCTGCATTCCCCTTCCACTGTGGGAGGCAGTAGGCCTCTGAATGCTAGTTGCTTGGAATAGGGAAGGGCAAATTTGCCAATTTTAGTTTCTCTCTTATTCTCCTTTTTCCAGTCTTAAACTCAGTTCTCCACATTTCCACATGAATTTGCAAAATCTTGTTTTTAAAAGTGCCCTTGAAAATTTATCAGTTTTTGTGAAAATTTCTCCTCATGCACACATTATTCCTAGGCATTATTTTTGCAAGCAGGTTTCCTTAATATTAGGCATCTTTGTAGTTTTTTACTAAGATGTGATGATGCATATACTAGGGTAAAAGTGTTCATACAATGCATATTTTAATTCACACTCTATCCTAGTATACAGGGCCGGCCCTCATATGAGGTAAGGTGGTTGCCTCAGGCAGCAGCCTCAGGTGCCAGGTCCAGCTGCTGCCACCACCAACCACTCCCCGCCAAGAGATTCCATTCTGTCATACTAGAAGCATGTTATAACAAACCAAATGTGGTGCAAGCATTAGAAAAAGCAGCCCCAGAACAGCAGCTCTTGATAAAAAAGATTTGTTCCCTTCCACAGAAGCTTCTCACACTTCTAGGCCACAATGAGGGCCGTGTCTCTCTGAGCTCAACAGTGTCAGAAGCCAGACCTGCAAGATCTTCATCCAGTTTATGGTCCTCTGCTATTTGAACAGCTGGACATGAGGTTGAATGAAATGGATTGTTTCCATATTTCTCTTTCCCAAAAAGCCATTTAAGAGAAACTCTTAACATTTTTGGACTGCTTTAATCTTGGATCGAGATAAAAAAAAGGATACAAGTGCTGGGATTTTCCATGACAGAGATCCAACCAATCCCAAAACAAATTCCACCACTGTAGAAAGGTGGCCCTAGGTGACTTGCTACATTATCCATAACGTCCTTCTCAACTAATCTGCAAGCTCTCCTCTGTTTGAGAAACATGGAAACTTGTGGTATATGTTCCATGAAGCATCAGGATGATAATATTATTACTAGTTTGATTATCATTAGATTTATTACCCTCCCTTCATCAGAAGGTTCTGGGGCAGGTTACAGCAATATAAAATACAGCGTTTAAAACCAATTACAATCACAACCAGAGCAGGTCCTAAAAATATCTCAAGTGTCAAAGGGCAGGGAGGTGTACCTTCATCATACGAGGACAGCTGGACAATGAAGGTGCCAGAAGCACCTCTACGGGGAAGGACTTCTATCTGCATGTTATCCTACCTGTCCTGATTCCTTTGTTGCACTTGCAGATATAAATAAATATATAGGAATATTGGAAGCTGCCTTATACTGAGCCCAATGGTTTGCCTATCTAGTTTAGTATTGTCTCTACAGTGAGTTGCAGTGGTTCTCCAGGAAGGAACATTTCCCAAATCCTCCTGGAGATGCCAGGGATAGAACCTGGGATTTTCCTGCCTGCAAATCATGTGGTCCACCCCTTCCCTTAGGTAAAGGTAAAGGGTGGACCATTAGGTCCAGTCGTGGCTGACTCTGGGGTTGCGGCGCTCATCTCACTTTATTGGCCGAGGGAGCCGGCGTACAGCTTCCGGGTCATGTGGCCAGCATGACTAAGCCGCTTCTGGTGAACCAGAGCAGCACATGGAAACGCCGTTTACCTTCCCGCCAGAGCGGTACCTATTTATCTACTTGCACTTTGACTTGCTTTTGAACTGCTAGGTTGGCAGGAGCAGGGACCGAGCAACAGGAACTCACCCTGTCGCGGGGATTTGAACCGCCGACCTTCTGATCAGCAAGTCCTAGGCTCTGTGGTTTAACCCACAGCACCACCCATGTCCCACCCCTTCCCTTATCCAGGGCCAAATTCCCAAGGATGGGGAGAAATGTTACAGAAATTACAGAAATGTGAATTAGACTGGCAATCCTACAAAACGGTCCCTACATGAATGACGACACAGCATAATCATCACTGAAAAAATGTTTTTAAAATAACTAAACTGTACAAAGCACCATGCAACATTTAAAAATTAACAGCAGGCTTAAAATATTAAAAAGCCAACAAAGGCCTAGGCAAAGCCTCAATAATCAGGAAAGAACCCCCTGTCACTAATAAGAGTTCTCTGATATGGTACATTTTACAAGAAATTGACCACGGTCTGCAAAAGCTAAAACAAATGGTGCTGTAAGTGATGTCATAGCTGGGGTGCCATGCCAGCAATGGGGAGTTCCTGGCAGTTTCTGCTAGTAGTAGACCACCTCTGAAAATATCTGATTTTATTTTATTTTATTTTATTTTTAAATCCTCCTCCCAAAGGAGCCCAGGGCAGCAAAAAAGTGGTAAAACAATTAAAAAAAACCACCATATTAACAACCATTCCAGCACAGATGCAGATCAGGAAAGATCTCCACTTAAAAGGTTTGTTGAAAGAGGAGGCAAGAGAGCAGTGATGGTGCCTGCCTAATACTCAGTGGGAGGGAATTCCATAGGGTAGGTGCCACAACATTAACGGCCAATACCTAACTACACTGTAAAGAACAGACAGTGGTATTTAAGGGGTGGGATGATATTTCAGGTTCCATGCTGTATAGGGCCAGCACTTTGAACTTAACATGGTAGCTATTTTAAGCCTGCTGTTAATAACTTCTGTATTGGAATACGCACAGTTTAAATTGGTTTCATCTTGCAGCAAATATAGGCAACTAAATATCAAGTAGCCATGAGAGTAAACAACACCAAATGTCGCTTTTGAATATCATATATAGTGAGAATAAAAAAGCAGCCCAAACTCCAAGTTTAAAACCAGGGTGCCCAACCTTCCAGAGCTAGAGGGCAGCTCTGGGCATCACAAGATACCCATCCCACAGATGAAAAGCAGGAGATGCTCAGAACTCTCTCCCTAAAGCAGGCAAAACACACCCCAAAACAAGTAAAACACAAACAAATAAAACGAAAGTGTTGAATTGAAATCCTATGTATGTTTACTATGTTCAATGGGGCTTACTCTCATGTAAGTGTGCACAGAACTGTAGCATTAGAAATCCATGATACCTGCACTTAACACTTCCTTTTAATATCAAAGTTTTCTCCTCCCACTCGCCCACCCCCAATCCCTTTCCCTTTCCCTCTGCCCTGCTGTGGTCGCAGATTAGCCATATTTCAGAGGAGGTCATTCACCTTACCTACAGAGTATTTTGGTCAAGGTTGCCGCTTGGTATCTCTCCTCTCCCTCTGCTCTTTCTTCCTTTGCCAACAGAACTGCCAAAACAATAAAAAGAAGGGAGTCAACATCAATCTGACAAGTTGTCTCCTGCTACTCTGATGATAAAAATGATCTTCCTTACACTACACTTTCCTGAACTTGACATCTGTCCTAAATCTCAAGTCATACATACTCCTCTTCCATTAATATGAGTCATCCTACAGATGTCCTTTTGCTACTCTTAAGAGTCACGTCAGAAACAATCATTGACTTATTGTCAACGGGCTCAGCCTACCATGTTAATGGTGCCTTCAAAACCTCTCTTTCACCAATCATCTTGTCCTCGACTCAGAAAATCACTATAAAATAACTTAACAATGTTCCTGGATGTGAAGAGCAGGGGGCGGGGGGCTTACATGCTTGCTGTTTTGCATGCAGGTGACTCAGGAGAAGGACAGAGAAATCTGCCCTACATAGAATTCCACTTTCCTAAAGAAAACGTTAAAAGTCAGTGTAGCTTCATCTCTCTTATGCATCCACCCGCTGTTTCTTCGATTGTATCTGCCACTCATTCTTACAAGGATTTATGCTGAAGCGCAACACTGTTCATGTAAAATATCAATAATCTCTGTTCATTCAGAGATTTATTTTTAAATTGTGTTGTTTAGCTGCTTTGTCGTTTGCTACCCTGGGCTCCTTTGAAATGTAGAGTGGGATAGAAATTTATTTACTTATTTACTATTCAAGGTTAATGGTTAATGTATATGTTGAAGCCTCTCCGTGGTTGGATCCACTCTCCTCCAGTGATGCTTCAGACCAGATACAGATTGTGTACACACACACCTGTAAAGCACACTGGAAGCACATTTTCTGCCCCAAAGAATGCTGGGCACTGTAGTTTGTTAAGGGTTGCTGGGAATTGTATTTCTTTGAGCGATAAACTACAGTGCCCAGAATTCTTTGAGGAGGAGTGGAACATGCTTCGGATGTGCTTTAAAAGGCATAGTGTGTACACAGCCTTGCTCTGAAGGCACATGAAACCACCACCTTACCAAAGTTAGGCAGGTCTAGATCTGGCCAGCATCTGGATGTGCAACTGCATGAGAACCACATGTATACTGCCTTGAGTTCCAAGACAGAAGAAAGGTGGAAGACAGGGAAATAAATAAAATTGAATGACAAAATCATGCATTTTACATTGTAAATGGCCCTGTGATCCTTGGATGAAGGGCAGTACAGAAAATGATGGTGATGATGATGATGATGATGCAGGGAGAAGTTCTCACATCTGCACTGCTGGACCTCAACCTGCCGTTAAAAGGGGGGGAGGGGATGATGCCCCTTCAGAGTTTCTATATTGAATTCAAAACATAAGGCACCCCTACTCAAAATTTGATTAAATATTTTTGCTAGAAGACCCCCCCCCAAACCATCAGAAAGTGTTTTGCATCTTTTGTACCACCTGTGGTGGAATTCAGTATTATTCTATGACAAATGTTCCGTACGCACAAACACTGCACTTTGCCAGATGGAACTTCTCTCTTTCCCCTGCATAGTGTTTTGGAGGAGAGGGTTCTCCTGATACCCTCCCAGGCCAGATTGGGGGGGGGCACACAGGAAAAGAAAGGGGTAAAGCCCTGTTCTGGAAGCAGAAGTCCACTGATGGGGTTCATTAGGTGAGTCCTGCCCTGGGTTCAGCAAAATGTGGAGGGCTCCCAGAATGCAGCAGGGCTGGCTTACCACAGTCTGAAGTAACTAAAGTTAGGTGTATTATTTGGGAAGTGACAGACATAACTATTTATAGAGCCCCTCCCCTTAAAAAAATATATTAGTCCGGAGTCTACAATCCCTTAACTGCACGACAGCAGATGCCTTAGTGAGGTTCATAAAACAGTTTCTATTTAATCCAGTCCCTACAGTTAATTCCTAATCTTTGCACATTGGCCTAGCATGGTCGATGGTGACAAATAGGCCTCAGTCTCCATGTATGATGGTGTTTTAGTTCTCTGTCATAACACATTCCTCACACTGATTCCCTATTGCATGAAGAAATAGTTTTTGTGTCCTAAACCAGCAAGACCATGAAAGCTATGGGTATATTTGAGAATGTGCCAGCTCTCTTATGAGGTCTTTCTGCTCCCTTTGCTTCAGTGTCCTCCTAACTCTGCAGCTGTCAGGAAGCCACCAGAGCTTACAACCTGCTTCTCAAATATGGCCCCTTCCCTTTCTGGAACAGCCAGAATTGCCTTGGTTCTTCGGTGTGTCATGCTGTACCCACCACAAAGCTGGCATTTGTAAGAGGTAGCAAGGGGGGTGCATAACACTGTGACAAGCTAAGTGGGTCGATCAGCCCAACATGGAGCTGTTGTGGACAAGCCGCCACAAGCGCCGTAACTTTGCAGGCGAAACAGACAGCGACCTCAGCCATAATTAAAACTAATTATTCAAATGCACTCCGCTTCGTGTTTCGTTGCTCAGGAGCTCCCTGCGATGAGCATGTAGGCAGCAGGGCTGTTTTTCTTCATAAAAACTTATGAGGAGCACCGAACAGATTAACAGCTTTAATGACAAAAATTACTGCTTACAACACCGACTTCAAATCAAAGAACAATATCCGCAGACAGATATTTTCATGGTTTTCATAACAATTCATTATAGGTGGCACCAAGGGATTACATTTTTATTTCCCTTGTGTCATTTCTCTCAGACTCAGGTTCATTTCTCTTAATGAGGCAGCGGAAGATAAAGGGCAGTGATGGCTCTTCTAGTGCCGCTGCCGAGTGTGAGGAGTTTAGGGGCACAGTGATAACTGATACTCCAAAGGATGGCAGGGAGGAAGGAGGGGGGAGCGCGAGAGTGATGGGAGGAGATGCTCTCTCTGCCGTAATGAACTAAAATTAAGACATAAATTCTCCCACCTTTGTTCTGACCAGATCTAAGGCAGGGATTCGGCTTTTTTTTTTTTTAAATGAGGAATAGATCAGTAGCAAAATTATTAGCTAATTAATTGTAAAAGAAACAGAGAAGAAAGGGAAAGTGGTAGGGAGAGCAAAAAGAGTTCAATCTACAAAGCCTTCCGGGGGGGGGACAACCCCCAAAACCCAACAATCCCAAATCAAAGGCTTCCATTTTGAATCTGGAGCTGAGGAAAAAAAATAAGGACCATGTTATAGATAACGTACATTTTTATATATGTTAACTTAAGTCCTGCCAGCATCGTACTTGACTACTTAGGTTGCCCTCAGAAGCTAGCCTGCAGGTCCCATTCCACCTGCACTTTCAGATGTGAGGCACTGAGGCACGGGTCACTTGATATAGAGCCTCTTCAATTGTGCCACCCCAGGGAGACTCTCCTGGCTCCAACTCCGATACCTGTTGGAAACCAGATCAGCTCAGCCAACATAGTGCCCTCCTGATGGTGTTGGTGAACTACAACTCCCAACATCCTTAACCCTTGGCCCTGTTGGCTAAGGTTGATAGGAGTTAAAGTGCAGCAGTTTCTGGAGGGCACCAAATCAGCTACTCCTGAATTAGGCCTTAAATATTCTATGTATAATCTGGCTATTGGCTTTTCTGCTACTCTTGTTTTATGTTGTTTTTATGTGTTGTTATTGTATTGTTGTTGTTTTGTGTTAGCTGTTGGGGAATCATTATACAGACAGGCAGACAGATGGATAATATGCATACTGATATACGGAATTGGAACTGACTTTGAGAAGTACATGTGACATATTTAGGAAGTTGTAGGCAGTGTGGATACAATATATAAGGATAGAGAATGTGATATAGGAGATTGGATTCTATACATGGGATGAAATATATTTGCTGCTGTGTAACATACAAAGGGGGACACGGGTGGAGCCTAGGACTTGCTGATAAGAAGGTCAGCGGTTCGAATCCCCGTGACGGGGTGAGCTCCCGTTGCTCAGTCCCTGCTCCTGCCAATCTAGTAGTTTGAAAGCACCTCAAAGTGCAAGTGGATAAATAGGTACCGCTCCGGCGGGAAGGTAAACGGCGTTTCCATGTGCTGCTCTGGTTCGCCAGAAGCGGCTTAGTCATGCTGGCCACATGACCCGGAAGCTGTATGCTGGCTCCCTCGGCCTATAGAGCGAGATGAGCGCCGCAACCCCAGAGTCGGTCACGACTGGACCTAATGGTCAGGGGTACTTTTACCTTTTAACATACAAAGGAGCTGTGAGATGCTATAAATATTCAGGATACTTATTTCAGCCCACTGTGATTTAGGTCGTTTTTAAGTGTCTGGAGAAAACATCCTATGTAACCAGATGGAACAACCATATTTTGACTTTCTGACCCAGGAACAATGCAGCTCACCTGGAGTGGTAACAGTAATCAATGAAGTACATCACTGCATGTGAAATCAGAATCAAATTCTAGTATATGCCTGAGGAAAGGACTATCAAAAACAGACCAGGTTTCCACGGGGCTTACATAGTCCTGGAATCCATTTTCATTTATTTGTTTTTTAAGGAGCAGCCCTGGTGTGCATAAAACGATAGAGAGTATATCTGAGTGTAAGCCAAGTGCTTCTCCCTCAGTGCTAACTATCCACACCACAATTAACCAACCTCTCTCCCACCTAAGGGCTTCTGGATCAGGCCTGCTTCTATTACAAATTAACGGCTGACGCGGGTGGCGCTGTGGGTTAAACCACAGAGCCTAGGACTTGCTGATCAGAAGGTTGGCGGTTCAAATCCCCACGACGGGGTGAGCTCCCGTTGCTCGGTCCCTGCTCCTGCCAACCTAGCAGTTCGAAAGCATGTCAAAGTGCAAGTGGATGTCAAAGTGCAAGTGGGCTGTGTTGCCATCAGTATGACGATGACACCCAACTCTATCTGTTGATGGATGGCCATCCTGACTCGGCCCCAGACACACTGACCAGATGTCTGGAAGCTGTGGCTGGATGGTTACATGGGAGCCGGTTGAAGTTAAATCCTTCGAAGACAGAGGTCCTCTGGCTGGGACGGAGCAATATGGGATTGAGGGGGCAACTCCCATCTCTTGCGGGGGTGCAATTAGTGCCAGCATCGTCCGTTAAGAGTTTGGGTGTAATCTTCGATACCTCCCTCTCTATGGAGGCGCAGATTACAGCTATAACAAAGGCAGCATTTTTTCATCTCCGCCAAGCTAAGCAGTTGGCTCCTTATCTCTCTCGCCCTGACCTAGCCACTGTGATCCACGCGACAGTCACCTCCAGACTGGATTATTGTAACTCGCTCTACGTGGGGCTGCCCTTGAGACTGACCCAGAAACTCCAGCAGGTGCAGAATGCCGCGGCGAGACTCCTTATGGGGTCTTTGCTGCGAGATCATATTCATCCGGTACTATACCAGCTGCACTGGCTCCCGGTGGAGTACAGGATCAGGTTTAAGGTGCTGGTTTTAACCTTTAAAGCCCTATACGGCCTAGGACCCTTGTACCTACGGGACCGCCTCTCCTGGTATGTCCCGCAGAGAAATTTACGGTCTGCAAATAAAAACATCCTGAAGATCCCAGGCCACAGAGAGGTTAGGCTGGCCTCAACTAGAGCCAGGGCTTTCTCGGCTGCGGCTCCAATCTGGTGGAACGCTCTGTCACAAGAGACTAGGGCCCGGCGGGACCAGACATCTTTCCGCAGGGCCTGCAAGACAGAGCTGTTCCACCAGGCCTTTGGTCAGGGCGCAGCCTGACCCCCTCCTCTGGCAATCTGCACAGAATTTTGCTTAATGGTTGCCATCAATTTGATTTTAATTTGATTTTAATTAATTTTATAATGAATGTTTTTAGAATGTTGGATTATTTTGATTGTTGTTAGCCGCCCTGAGCCCAGGGCTGGGGAGGGCGGGATATAAATAAAATTTATTATTATTATTATTATTATTATTATTATTATTATTATTAGGTACCGCTCCGGCAGGAAGGTAAACGGCGTTTCCGTGCGCTGCTCTGGTTCGCCAGAAGCGGCATAGTCATGCTGGCCACATGAGCTGTACGCCGGCTCCCTTGGCCTATAGAGCGAGATGAGCGCCACAACCCCAGAGTCGGCCACGACTGGACCTAATGGTCAGGGGTACCTTTACCTTTACTAAAATAGACATGGCATCATGTTTAAGAGGTCCCTAAATTTTGTATGTTGCAATCTTTGGAGCATTTCTGTATGAAACACCCACTGTCAAGCAAGATGTTTTTCTGGCCCACCTTCGTAACATTCAGCCTTTCAGTCAGTTAAATAACTTACCCAGGGGTAGCCAACCTCCTGGGTCAGGACATTGCCAGCACCTCACACATCAGCACTGGTAAACACATGCTTGAGGTGGTAGACAATTTTGTCTACCTGGGTTCCACCATAACCAGCAGCCTCTCCATCAAAGCTGACCTGGACAAGCGTATTTGCAAGGCAGCTACAGCAGTGGCTCGCCTCTCCAAAAGGGTATGGGAGAATGTGATGCTAACATCCAATACCAAGATGGAGGTCTACCAGGCTTGCATGTTGGCTTCAGGCACCAGGTCTGTTGACAGACCAACTCTGCATTACAAAGAGGTCTGCAAATGTGGCATGAAGGCTGGCAACATAAACCCGCCATTTGGGAATCCCTTGCTGCAGTACCTGGAGACAGGCAGTCAAATTGCGTATCCATAGCAGGGACCAGAGGAGAAATGACCGCTGGGAGGAGCACAGAGAGAGGAAACACCATGGTGCATCTGCAGCAGCACAACCAGATGCCTACATCTGCCCCAGCTGCAACAAAACATGCCTCTCCTCTATTGGTTTCTACAGCCACAGCAGGCGTTGCAACCTTCCAACAGTTTGACTTCACGCTCAAAGGCGCACTCCTCCATTGTCCCCTGAGACAGACAGATGCCAACAACAACAACAATTGTTGAATTCCAGCTCCCATCAGTCCCAGCCAGCATGACCAATGGCAAGGGACGATTGGAGTAATAGACCAGCAACATTTGGAGGGCACCACGTCATTGACCATTCCTGAGTACTAAAACAAAAAGAGCCATAAAGCTCTGGTTGGAATGAAAACAAAATTAAACATCTCTCTTGAGGCCTTGCAGTCACATCAGGCCACTCCAGCCCTAGATGATGCTGTTTCTCTTCCTTTTCCTTTCATTCAGTTTTTCATGATGACAGGCAGAATGGACTGTGAGATTTAATGATTGGCTTACTCTTACCACTTACATTCTGCATAATTTGTCTTGTGGCAGACAGATCTGTAGCCTTAAAAAAGGCAAGACTTTAGAAAGGCAAACCGTTAACCCTTCAATAGCACCTTCAATCCTTCTGGCACTATCAGGTAAAGAGATATGGATTTGTGCTGGGTAGTAAATTCACTCTTTGAATAGCTTCAATTCGTTACTAGGTATTTATTTCAGGAGTTTCAACCTTAATTTGATTGAGATGCAGGCAAAAGCTAGAAATGGAGATCCCACTTTGAAAATTTGTCCTTGGAAGTCTAAAGAAATTCTCTGTGCAATCTATATCTCATCAGATAGTGGGAGGCTAAGTGTTTCCACTGTTCCTGCCAGAAACCTGCGTTTGTCTTTCCTGGACAAAAGTTATTGCCACCCTGTAATCTCGCTCTGAAATACAGCACGTGGAGCCTACACTGAACCCAATTTACTCTGGCAGATGAATATAGCCAAGGTGGTGGTCTGAATGTTTGGCCTCAAGGCACAATCCAATTTTCAACTGTTTCAAAGCTATTATGTCAAAGGCTATTTGCATAAACATAACAATAGCTGTGGATCCAGGCTATGCGGTTCAGGCACGGGAAAGCCTGCCCTCTGGTGCCTAATCTATTTATCACAAGAAAGAAAGAAAGAAAGAAAGAAAGAAAGAAAGAAAGAAAGAAAGAGAGCAACGGAACTATTTAGAACTGTAAACACTTCAATAGATAATGCACTTTCCCATAATCTGGTTAATTCCCCCTAGTACTGTACCACCAACATTAATTAAAGAATTTTGCTGCACCCTCACCTGAATCCTCTGTTTGCAATCCCAGGGTGAAGGCAGATACGCATTCTAAATGTAGTGGCAGTTTTGCTACATAAGACCACTCAGGATGGATACAATCCTAAGGAATTTTACATGGAAGTAAAAATAAATAAATAGGGCTTTACTTCCTGATAAATGTGATTAGGATTTGGCTGGTAAAACAGACCTATTCAGGTGTTCAATGCAGCTAGCGTGTGATCTTCTGAAGCAGGGAGCCTTCTGTGCTCATTGAGACTCCCCGTGCAATTTAGAATATTGCACAATCCCCGTTCTAATCTGCCCAGGGAATTTCCGCCATTACAGGAGCTCACCCTCCATAAGACTACGAGAGCCTGCTGGATCAGGCCAAAGGACCATGTAGTTGAGCATCCTCTTCAGAGCAGCCAGCCAGATGGCTATGGGAAGCCTCCAACTCATGAAGGGCTGAGAAAAGAAGATCGGGACATGTTGCTGCAGGAGGGAGGGGGTGACAGGATGCACCCACTCTTGTAGATACTGAATACCGGGAAAGGGCTTCTATGAGTCACGTATTATCTTTATATGCCGTACCTCCTCACATAGATGCATTTAAACAAATACAGATAGTGTTTGCAATTGCATATATATTTACAAATGTGGGGTCCATTACATGCAAACATCTTTCTTGCATGGAGGCTGATAAAAACGTAAGTATGCAGTGCCAATTTAAGGAATTTGAATCGCTTTCTAAGTTTTCTCATGCTAGAGAAACAGATGTGATTATTCGGCTTATTACGAAAAGGTCTGTCATTCATTTGATGAGCTGACTTACAGTGTGGGAATCTATAATAAAGCCGTTTCCCTTCACAGAGCTGGAGATGTCTCAAGTCACTTCATCCCCAACCATATCCTTAATGACACCCTGCATTCATAATTTCCCCATGCATTTATCCTGTTTAGGTGCTGGGTCCAAATATTCCATTTCAGAGTATGGCTTCAGAAAAAGTGATGAGTATTTTTGTTTTATTTTTTAAAATGCCAGATTGAAAGACCTCCGTTCTGGAAGAGCTCAAAATGTGGATGGAAACCTTCCCAGTTCTGGTAATACTGGTTCCATCACAAATGGAACCCTGGAGGAAAAAGTGAGTTCTGTGTAGTTGCAAAGCCAAACACACTTCCATTTGTCAAAAGTGTGATGTAACCAAAACTGCATTTGCTATGCTTAAAGTCCTGTGCGCTGTTAAATATGCATCTGATTCATGAGACATAACTTGCCTAATTGTGAGCAAGATTAAAGCCAGAGGCAGGCAGGGGGGTGAGGGGTGGGAGGAACAATCAGTCAATCAATCAATCAATCCCAGACAGATTCATCACATCAAGTCATGTGACTCCTTAAAAGAGAAGAGACTCATCTTTTCTTAGTACCATTTTTTTCATTTGTTGTGCTCTCCAAGCCTTTGGGGTGAGAAATCCTCCTCCTCCTCCTCCTCCTCCTCCTCCTCCTCCTCCTCCTCCTCTCTTCTTCTTCTTCTTCTTCTTCTTCTTCTTCTTCTTCTTCTTCTTCTTCTTCTTCTGTCTTCTTCTTCTGTCTTCTTCTTTTTATTTATTCTGTACAGCATGATTCTCCCTGCATTCATACTAGCAGTTTGCCCTGCCATATAAAAAAGAGGGTGTATTTTTTCACACTTCCCTGACTTACGTTTCCTGTTCTTAAACTTGCATCAGATGTGTTATTGTGTTTTATTGTTTTTATAGGTTTTTAACAGTTCTAAGTATGTTCGTTTCTAACTGCAATTTTATTCACATAAATGCTTGGGCACCTTTAGGAGGGAGGAATATAAATTTAACGATTAAATAAAATGAAATAAATTACACTGCATTCCTAAACCTACTTGCTACGGTATGTCTTTTTGTGGTTTTATATTGTAAACCTCAGATATTGTGATCCACGGATGAAGGGTGATATATAAATGTAATAAATAATAATAGGAATAAGAAGAAGATTCATTTATTCCATGAATACCTGCTGAGGACCTAACAGTTACTGAATCCGAAAAGAGATAATATTAAGGAAGCTTCTGAAATACCTGAAGAGCATAATACCCAATGGAAGCTGCAAAAGGGGACCCAAGTTATCTTCCTGAATTTTTCCTCTCTACCCTGTGAGTCGAATTCTGAAAGCTCATAGGCAGTATGGGAATGGTCCTTCAAGCCTTTTTCACAATTCCCTCCAGTTAGCAAAACAGAGATGTGTAAATTCACTTCCCTCTCCAATCACCAATGAAGCGCTGTGTAACAACTTATAATGCATTTAACTGAAGGTGACCAATTTAAAAGTCATTCGACGTAGCTTTAGGCAGTCATCCTAAGCACATTTCCTTGGAATTTTCTATTGAAATCAATGGGACTTGTCTTCCTTGTCTACTTCAGCTCAAGGTGTCACTGGAAGTCCCTTCCAAAAATGCAGCTTTTCTTTCCCACTGACATAAGGTGAAGGTAAAGGGACCCCGACCATTAGGTCCAGTCGTGGCTGACTCTGGGGTTGTGACGCTCATCTCGCTTTACTGGCCAAGGGAGCAGGCGTACAGCTTCCAGGTCATGTGACCAGCATGACTAAGCCACTTCTGGCAAACCAGAGCAGTGCACGGAAACGCCGTTTACCTTCCCTCTGGAGTGGTACCTATTTAACTACTTGTACTTTAATGTGCTTTTGAACTGCTAAGTTGGCAGGAGCTGGGACCGAGCAACGGGAGCTCACCCCGTTGTGGGGATTCAAACCACCAACCTTCTGATCGGCAAGTCCTAGGCTCTGTGGTTTAACCCACAGCGCCACCCACTGACATAGCTAAAGCATATTCCTAGGACAGGCCAGTGGTACACAGGGGAGAATATCAGTAACCATTTGTTACTGAGGTAGCTGAGGGCTAGAGGTACATGCATCTATATACCTTGTCTTTTCTTCCTAAATTGCAAGCATGTGGAGGAGGACAAATCCTGATGGGGAGCACAGGAAGTGAAGAGGGGAGGCTCTCCTTACCCAGCATGATTGGAACAACACCCCTTCCCTGTACAGCTAGGGAGCCTTAGGAGAAAAGTCTCCTAGCCATGTTTGGTGTGTGCGTTTTTCCAACCATGCTTTGGGGAACAGCTGTAGCTCAGCAGTAGAGCATCTGTTTTGAAGTCAGAAGATCTCAAGTTCAATCCCCAACATCTCCAGGTAAGGCTGGGGGAGACTGTTGCCTGCAACCTTGGACAGCAGCTGTTGCCAGTAGTTAATACTAAGCTGGATGGAGCAATGTTTGATTGGGATAAGACAGCTTCCTATGTACTGCGGAAGGAAGAGATAACCCTCTCCTGCCCACCCACTGTGTTCGTTCTGAGGAGTATCGTTGCTTAGGTAGAAAAAAACAAGACCCACAGCTGTACGCTACATTATCTAGTCTAGTTTGGCTGATGTTATAAGGTTGTGCCCGCCCAAGCAATCAGGAAACTTTGAATTCTTCGGACCGAGCAGATAAAACACTTCCTGCCTGTTCCTTCAAGATACTGCATCAGTACAGCTGTTCATTGGATCAGGACCATGTTTGTTTTTAACTTTGAAAAATTCTGTATTTTTCATGCCTGTTTACGTACTTTAATTGTCTAGTCCTTGGATTTTATAGGCTCGGGTTATATCGTTTGATAGAGATCAGGATGTTTTGAATGCCTTTCTGTTGCAATTATCTGGCCATAACAATCCAAGGAGAGATAAATAAAATAAATAAACTCCAAAATTACTCTCACATTCCTACCATTGTAGCCAACAATGTTTTATATCTCAGCTCAGCAAAGATTTTGAGAATATGTTTAACTTCTTGGATGCATGTTTTATGTCCTGGAAATAAAGGTTTGAGCAGACTACTGAATGGCTTAAATTTCCTAAGGAAGAGTTTTGTGGAATTCCAAAGATTCTGATCACCACAGAGAAGAGTAGAAATCTGGCCTAAATAAATAGCTATGATAATGGAATCACATTGCACAACCCACTAATGGCTTTGGCAGGGATTGTGGGTAGGGCAATAGGCTGCCAGAAGTGAGTTTCAGGGACCAGTGACGAAAAGGCCAATTATATTACTACTGCAATTCTTGATAGACAAATAGATCCCTCTAATCCAGCCACAAGTGCAAGATTTATCACTAGGAGGTGCAATACAAGCCTATGCAAATTTACTCAGAATTAAACGCCATTGTTTGTAAATGGCCTTACTCCAGGACACATAGGACTGCAGCCTAAAAGTGAGCCACAGGCTGGGTTCATCACAGTAAACCACAGTTTAGCATGAGTACATAAGCCAAAGAGGGTCTAGGAATCAGACATTTCCTCCTTCCTGTTTCCTTTCCCTGCATGGCCAGAAAGAGGACGGACTTTGGAAGCTTTGACTAACATTTTTAGTTAGCCAAACCTAGCCAAACCTCTTCCAAGCCACGCGGGGATGTGGGGAGCAGAAGCACACAATTTGGAGACATGTTGTAGGTCATGCACATTGGACTAAACTATGATTTGGTGTTGTCAGGGAATCAGGAGCAGGAGCACTGGGGAGAGAGGATTTGGAGAGCGAAGGGGAAGAATCCGAGGGCAGCGTAGGGGAGTATGACAGTGGCCCGAGAGATTCCATGAGCTTCTCCAGCGAATCAGAAGGGGGCGCCGATGGTCAGGGCAAGGGGGGTCCCAGGGGGGACGCACCAGAAACAAGGAGCCAGAGGGGAACCCCAAAGCAGCAGTGGAGGATCGGGACCAGTTTCCCCACCAGAGCGTAGTGGGGGGGAAGAGTCACATGTGTCAGGGGCAGTGTCTCCTCCAGAGAGGGAGTCAGGGCTGACCACGCCTCCATCGGAGAGTGGGGGAACGGAAGGGAGGTCAGTTGCAGCTAGCCCCCCCGAAGGGGGAAGCAGTGACAGCAGCAGTGAAACGGTCAGGAGGAAAGCTGCTGGCTGGGCGCACGCGCCAAGTTCAAATGTGCAGGCGCGTGGAACAGCAGGAGACCCGGATGGGGAACCAGCTCCTAAAGCCCGCCGGAGGGAGGGAGAAGGCTCAGGGGAATCAGCGGGAGAAGAGGCTAGAAAGGGCGGAACCCCGGCGGGCAGGCGGACCCAGAGGAGGAAGGAGCAGCGGAGAAGGTGGAGCAAGGCTAGAATCTTAAATTGGTGTCAAGGGGGAGGAGACTCAGACGGAGCATCAGCGGTTTGACAGTTGAGACGTAGAGCTGCGCGCTGCGGCTCTGGAAGTGAAACTGAACTTCAATAAAGACTTTTATACTTAACAACGAAGCAGCGTTGGTCCTTTGTGAGCTGGGACCTAGGGTAGCTCTGACAGGTGTGATATGTGATATGCAGCCACGGCCAAGGAGACTTAGCCTGCTTCACACATGTGCATGTTTCACTTGGTCTTTTATTGCTGGATGCCTCAACACTGAGATACTCAAAGTGAACATATGAATTATCTCTATTAAAATAATTATGTCTGAGTCAGGTAATATGAACATTGTACCTGTGGTACTTGTGAACATTGTACTTGTGGTAACTAATCTAACATATAGTTGTTGAGCTTTCTGGGGGGGCAAAGTTGATTATTTTTTTTATTTTGCCCAAAGTTCTTGCATTTGTTTGGCAAGATTGCAAAAGAAAAAAGGGGGAAAGCCATTTTTGAGCTATTTTTGTGGGAAAGCAGCAAAAACAGCACTGCTGCCATGGGCTGCCATACGTCCGGATATTTCCCGTACATTTTGCCGGACACTGCTAGAGACGCATGGCAACCCTATTACTGTGGGAATTCCAGAGTCTTTGAACCAAAAAAGACCAGCAAAGGTGTATAACTAAACACACCTTTGAGATAGCTGGACTTCTCAGAAAATCTCAGTGGACGCAGCAATTTGATTGGTAACATTAAACAAGGTATTACTTGGCGATACACAATGAGAAAAGAACATGGACACATTGAATAGGTTAAGTGACCTAGATGCCAGCTTTGCCACTGACACCAATCAGTTATAATTTTTCAAGATTCCATCAAATGTAGTGCTACTATTTTATTTTTACGAATTGTTTTAAAAATCAAGACAGTTAAATACTTCTATGATTCCCCCCCCCCATACCTCTGTTTACTGATCTGTATACTACTAATATCAGCTACTAAGAGTATCAATGTCCCATTGTGAAAGATCCCTACCGACTTAACATCCAGAACTTACATGGTGTTTGTGAAGTCCTTTATGGTCCTGGGATGAAAGAATCTACAGGCACACAAAGTAGCATTGTTCATTATTGCTGTAATCAAGTCTGTTCACTGTAGCCCTACTGTAAAATGCTAGCAGGCCTCCAGCTGGAGAGTGAAAAAGGGGGACGGACGACTAATTTCTCCCCTTTCACCCATCACTCTCAGATTAACAACTTTCCCTTGTTCGCTAGCACTCCCCTCACTTGCACCGTGTGCTGTTGCTGAATTCTTTGCAGATGCTAAACATTAGTAAAGCCTGCCATTCGGCATCCTGTTTTTCCAACCCCTCTTCCAAACTCCTCCACGTTTCTCAGAGGCTTTATCAGAAAGGACATTCCTCTGAAACATTGCAGCAAGAGGAACTGACAGCTCTTCAAACCCCAGCTGAAATTCATTTATTTCCCACTGCTTCCTGCATTTACAAAGTTCATTAATGTTTCATCAGGAGGGACTGATTAAGAGTTTCAGCAGTCACGCAGAATGTGACCATTACAACGCTGCGGGTACTGCAAACACACCTGCGTATTAGCATGCACCATAAGAAATGCTCACATACATGTCAGCTATGTCAGGCAGTAATCTGGTTTCCATCTCAATATCCAGGTCATCCTTTAGAATTTCCATTGTGGTGCACAGGGAAGATGCAATTCATTCAGAGCCTGTAGTTGTAGGGTTGGTAGTTTATTCGTGTGAGGGATGATAAGTAACAACAACTCTACAATGGGAATTTAGCATGAATGAGTTTCGTCTGTCCAAAGTGATCAAGAGATACTACCTGAAATGCATAGGTGTCGTGCTGGAAGGAATCTGAAGGAGCAGGTGGTTTTTTCAGTCCAGTAGTGGCCAACCTTCCAATGGCAGCAGCTCATAGATGGAACCAAAATTCACATGTCTGGATGCATGACATCTCTTATGCCTTCCTTTCCACTCCAGCACCAACTTCCCTTGGAAAAAAAGTATGTGCGGTAGCTTTTTACGAGCCTTAATTGCTGCTGAAAAGGAAAACCTTCACAAAGACGGCGGCTATGAGAGAATGTTTGCTCCAGGGCCGGGCCAGGATGTTTTGCTGCTTGAGCCAAACAAAACCGAAAATGCTACCTGTCACTGAAGCCCCACTCCCCATCCTGCCCACTGAAGCTGCCTCTCTCTCCTGCTACCTTTGGTGGGGGAGAAAAAGGAGGTCAGAAAGGGGCAGGTAGCAGCAGCGGAGCAGCAACAGGATACGGTGGCGGCGAGTGATGTGGCACGCTCCTTGGGGCCTGGATCTGCCACCCCTCCCAACTGTCCCCCCATCTGCTCCCTGTGTGTCCTGGGTGGGCTGGCCCTGGTTAGCCCTGCCTTCCCCAGATGCAACCTCCACAAAGATTGACACTCTGTTATGCAGCAATTGGACTCTTGAAGGTAGCCTTAAACTGGCGCTAATAGAAGTCTATTTTCTAGCGTAATTGCTGTATGGGTGGGTGATTTTTGGAGGAAGGGTGTTTGTGTGTGTCATGCTGCATAGGGTTAACTCCTCCCTCCCTTGCTGAAAAAAAGACTTGCATACCAAAATACCTGCCCACTTCCAGCATTTAGGCTCAAAAACAGCATAATGGTTTCAAGAATGCAGGGGAATCGCCACTTACGCAGAGGGTTCTGTTCCCAGCCGCCACATGCATCACTGGGACATGCGCAGGTGGGGATTGCCCCATTCCACCCCCACCCCACCCACTTTCAGTGCCAAAAATGGCATGTGTGTGTGGCTGCATGCATCTCAAATGTGCGCAAGTGGAGAATTGCCTGTAATTGTTGTGGGACTGTGGAAGGGAGTCTCTGCGCTAGGTGTGGAGGCTCCACCCCTTCCTTTTCTCTTTCCTCTTCTATGAAGAAACCCTTTCTGGGACCTCACATTTAAATTCTTCCTTGGTCTCCTTGCTGGCCCTAGTAGGACCAACTTGGCCAGTTAGCCCTGGTGATCATTTGATGTCTACTGACTAAGTTGTTTTGTTTTGTTCCCCCCCCCCCCAAATGACCCCTGAATTTCTGGATTTTATTGATATTGATGCTGTTTTATGCTGTTTTTAAGTCACATTTTAGTCAATGTTTTATATTTGCTGTTAACCGCCCTGAGCCCGGTTTTTAAACCAGAAAGTGCAGAGTATTAATAATAATAATAATAATAATAATAATAATAATAATAATGATAACACTCTGAATATATTAGTTCAGCCTTTATCAATCTGGTGCCCTCCAGACATTTTGGAGCACACCTCCAATCAGCTCTAGCCAGCATAGCTTTGAAGAGTATGAGTTCTTATGAAAATAATCTGAAGTCTGTCATATTATAATACAGTGCAGACATCAGACTAGGAACCCTGCATTACTAGGGGAGCTCAAATGATTTAAAACTGCAGTTCTGAGAGCAAGCACCATTGAACACAATGAAATTAATTTCAAATAAGCATGCATCAGAATGCCACTCAGTCAGAAGAACAGAAGAACAGCCCTGCTGGATGAAGCCAGTGGCCCATCTAGGCCAGCATCCTGTTGGCCAGTGGCAAACCAGATACTGATGGGAATCCTGGAAGCAGGACCCAAGCTCAGGAGCCCTCTCCCCTCCAGCAACTATTATTCAGTTGCTGTGAATTGTGTTCTCCACCAATTTTAGTGTTGGCTGTCATCTTCCCCACTCACCATGCTCTGGAACGATGCTAGGTGGAGGATGCAAAATGGTGGTCAGTCTAGCAACACAGATGATGCCCCTGCAAGCTGCAGCAGCAACAAAAATATGAAGACTTCAAGGAAAAGGAAGAATGTGTGCTACTGTCACTGCTGATGGTGACCCTATCCACCCAGAATCTGTTGGGAGAATTTTTCCTTCCCCTGGAGAAATTCAGTGAGATAATTCGTTCCCCCAGCTTCAATTAAATCAGGCATGCCCAAAGTCTGTTTTGGGGGCCTAATTCAGCCCCCCAGCCAGTTTTATCCAGCCTTCATGGCAGTTTATTTACTGGGGTCAAATTCTTTAAAAAGCTCAACAAGTTGAATACTTTAAAAAGCTCAACAACTTTGAGGTAAAATTGTAAAAAAAAAAGGTCGGCCCTCACGCATGTTCACTTCATCAAATCTGGCCCTCTTTGAAAAAAGTTTGGGCACCCCTGAATTAAATGAATCACACCTATGCCCAAATGATGTACTATTAGGTACAAGATGTGATTGGAATCAAACCCATAACATACCATGCTTCATCGTAAAACTCACTTCAACCAATTTAAGACCACCTCCAACATCAACAAGGAAACAGAGAAAGTATATCAGCTATAGTTCAGGGGACATAATAAAAATAATATGTGCTGATCCATTCATGCAGCCTTATGAAGCTAAGAAGCATGGCTCTGTGATGAAGAAACTAGAAGTGCTTGAGTATCTCAGCTTTTAGTGTTATCAGCTGTCAGGGAACTGTCATTGGAAGAACAGGTGGTGGAGGGGCTCCCAGAGGTTGAGAGAGACTTATCAGCGGAGGAGGGAACCAGCAGGGGGCGAGAAAGAGCTCCAAGGGAAGGCGAGTCAGAAGATTGGCTCAGAGACAATTCCAGCGAGAACAGCGAGGAGGTTTCAGGACCTCCATTAGGGACACCCACTCCTCGCCGGAAATTGTCACGTAGAGAGTCCAGAAGACGTGTTTCCGTTAAGGAGCTGTTATGCTGGAAGAAATTCCGTAAACGCCCACTGTCGGATTCTGCCAGCGACTGACGGAGCCATGCTTATGGCGCTCCGTTACAGACAGTGGTTTGTGGACTTAGCCAAACACTGAGGGATTAGGAACTTTACGCACAAGCAGCTCAACATCCCATCACAGCAATCCGACAGTCCCTGAAAGCAGCTTGTGCAGAGAAGGCATCATGAGCAACCCAGCCGGAACCGGAGAAGCAGGAGGAGCTGGAGCCGGTCCAAGCCTCGAAGAAAGGTACCGGGTGTTGGAGGTCCAGCTAGCGCTGCAAACGGTGAGGCTCGATGAGAGGAGGGCTCAGGATGCAGAAAAGGCAAAGGCCCCCCCACAAGCAAGAAAGATGCCAGGATTGGTGCAGAAGTTTGGGGGGGATCCCAGGAACTATCAAGCCTTTAGGACAGAGATGCAGTATGCTCTTAATCTGCAGTTTGATGACTTTCCCGATGAGGAATCGCGAGTGGCGTTTGTGATTAGCCATCTCGAAGGAGGGGCGAGAGACTGGGTTAGACCCCTGATGGCAGGGCATAATGAAGTCTTGAAAGACGCACGGAAGTTTTTTCGCGCCATGGACCTGATGTTTTCCAGCGACATTGAACAGGGAGTGGTGCGCAGACAGTTGATGGCTTGTAAACAGGGGAGCCGATCTGTCCGTGAGTACTGGACTGAGTTTACTATGTTGATACACAAATTGGGGTGGGATCTGTCAGTGGAACCCATTCAAATGCTTTTCGAAGAGGGACTTTCCTCGGCTGTGAAAGATGAACTTTCCCAGGCGCCCAGGGCGGAGTCTATGGACCAGCTGACCAAATCAGCGCTGACCATTGGAGCACGCCAGGAGGCCAGAGCCTTGGAGAAGCGGGAAGGGAAAGGGGAGCGTTGGAGAGATTTCCGCATTCCAGAGATTCCGGAGCCAGCTTTCCCGCCCGCAGAGCCGATGGAAGTTGGAACAGCGCGCGCGCGGGCAGTTTCAAATCCCAGTGAAGGGCGGAAGAAGGAGGGGAAGAGCCCCAAGAAATGTTATCTCTGCCAGCAGCCAGGTCATTTTGCCAGAGTCTGTCCACAAAGAAAGGAATGGCAAGGGATGGCAGGAGCTGTTGGGGGGAAGGAATAGGAAGGACAGGACCAAGTAAAAGCCAGCGCCTGACTGCCACCATCAGGGCACAGCAGTCAGGCCAAGGAGCAGTAAAAGTGCCCACGCCAGAACCTCCGAGACCAGCCCTAGTGATAGAGGTGTTGCTAGAGCTGCCAAACGGACATCCCTTAAAGATAAGGGCGCTATTGGACTCAGGCAGCTCCTGTAATTTTATGAGCAAGGAGTTTGCAGCAGAACACCAGATACAGACTATCCCTTTAAGCAACCCCTTGCAGGTGACCACGATCGATGGGAGAGAGCTGTTGGGAGGAGGAGTCAGCTTACAGACCGTCCCAATGGTAATGAGGGTAGCCAGGCACACCGAAAGAATAGCGTTCCATGTGGCCACCTTGGGAGGGGCTCCCATTATTTTGGGGATGAGCTGGCTAGCGTTGCATGATCCGCTAGTGGGTTGGCATCAGAGAGTGGTCTCCTTTGGGTCAGCACATTGCCTAGAACATTGCAAAGAGGGCAAGGCTCCAGAAGGGGCAAAGGCCTTTCTAGCAGGAACAGAAGTAACGGACAAAGGAAAGGTGCCCAAACAATACGCTGACCTGAGCAATGTCTTCAGCGAAAGGGAAGCAGACAAACTACCACCGCATAGACCCTTTGACTGCCAGATCAATCTAGTCCCTGGAGCCCAGCTCCCTGTGGGCAAGCTGTATGCCATGTCAGACAGGGAAATGCAGGAGTTGAGGGAGTTTATTGACAAAAACCTGAAGAGAGGTTTCATCAGAGAGTCCAGAGCGGTGGGGGGCAGCCCAGTGTTTTTTGTGGACAAAAAAAACACGAATAAACCTAGACTTGTAGTGGACTTCTGGAGCATAAATGCAGTGTCGGAACCAGTGGCCTTTCCCATGCCCAGGATTGATGACATTTTGACCCGGGTGAGGAAGGGAAAAATTTTCACTAAACTGGACTTAAGGGGGGCATACAACCTGATACGGATAAGGGAGGGGGATGAATGGAAGACAACGATGTTCACCCCCCTAGGGGCTTTCGAATATCTCGTTATGCCCTTTGGATTACAAGCAGGCTCAGCATGTTTTCAATCGTTCATGAACCACGTGCTGGGGCCTCTGCTCTACAAGAATTGTGTGGCCTTCCTAGATGACGTATTAGTCTATTCAGAGAATGAGGAGCAGCATGTAAAGGACGTCAGAGAAGTGTTGAGCCGACTGCAAGCAAACCAACTGTGGGTGAAATTAGAGAAGTGTCAGTTTCACACCAAGGAGGTGGAATTCCTGGGGTACCGCTTGTCAGACAAGGGGTTAGCCATGGATCCAGGCAAGGTCCAGGCGGTTCTGGAATGGAAGAGACCGAAAACGAAAAAGGATGTGCAAAGATTCTTAGGGTTTGGGAACTTTTATCGGAAGTTCATCAAGAACTTTGCCCATTTAACGGCTCCCATCACGGACTGTCTCAGCAGCAAGAAGAAATTTGTTTGGACGGCAGAAGCGGAGCAAGCATTCGAAGAATTGAAAAAGGCCTTCGCTTCGGAAGAACAGCTCCTGCATGTGGATTTACAAAAACCCATGAGAGTGGAAACTGACGCATCAGACCGGGCGGTGGGGGCGGTGCTTCTTCAGCCGGGGAAGGATAGGTCGGAGTGGAGACCGTGTGCCTTCTTCTCGCGGAAGTTAAACAAATCCGAGAAGAACTACACGGTATATGACCGAGAACTACTCGCCATTCACGAAGCGTTCCGGAAATGGAGACACTTACTAATTGGTGCACAACACAAGGTGCAAGTATGCACGGACCACAAGAATTTAGAGTACTGGAGAACGGCACGAGTACTCAACCAACGGCAAGTGAGATGGGCACAGGAGTTCTCCAAATTTTATTTTGAAATTTGCTATGTGCCAGGCCCGGAAAACGTCAGGGCGGACGCTCTCTCACGCAAACCAGAGTATTTGGAGGGGGAGGGAGCACCCGAAGAGAGACATATAATCCCAGAGGACCACTGGGTGTGTGGGGCGGCGTTGGTGGGGCAAAGGGAACTGGTAGAGGAGACGCAGAATGATGAATACGCCCAGAATAAGCTCCAAGGTCTAAGGAGGGAGGGAGAAAACTCCGGAGGTTTTGAAGAAAGAAACGGGGCATTGTATTACAAAGGGGCACTATATATACCCGAAGGGGAATTGAGAGGGAGAGTACTCAAACAGATGCACGACAGCCCTACAGCAGGGCATTTTGGGCAACACAAAACCATGTGGTTGGTTACCAGGGAATTTTGGTGGCCCAGAGTGAGGGAAGATGTAAGGGAGTATGTAAGAGGGTGTGACCAATGCCAGCGAGCCAAGGGAGAAAGGCGGGCACCGGCGGGGTTGTTGGAACCGTTGCCCACACCAGAGAGGCCATGGGAGGCGGTATCGATAGATTTTATGACTGATCTGCCGAAAACCAAGGGGAAAACCGCCATACTGGTAGTAGTAGACCTGTTAACTAAGATGGGCCACTTTGTAGCTTGCTCACATGCAGTCACGGCGGAAGAGACAGCTAAATTGTTTGTAGAACATATTTTTAGACTGCATGGCGCCCCCTTGAGGGTGGTCTCAGACCGGGGCAAACAATTCACGTCCAGGTTCTGGAGGAAGCTCATGAGCTTACTGCACGTGGAGGTCAATTTTTCGACTGCCCGGCACCCAGAAACCAACGGGCAGGCGGAAAGAGCAAACGGTATCCTCCAACAATATCTGAGGTGTTATGTCAATGACAGAGAGAACGATTGGGTGGAAAAGTTGGCGCTGGCGGAATTTGCCTACAATAATGCGGAGAATGTGTCCACCGGGATGAGCCCCTTTTTGGCTAATTATGGGTGCCACCCCAGGGCATTTCCAGGGGGAGGAGGGGAGAGATGGAGCGTCCCAGCCGCAGAACTTTTTGTAGAAGAAATGGAAGCGATCCATCGTCAACTCCAACTCAACTTAGAAAGGGCCAAAGAACAATATAAGAAGCAGGCAGACAAGAACAGAAGGGAAGGTGAAACCATAAGGGTGGGGGATCAGGTGTGGCTGTCCACCCAAGGACTGCCGTTCAAGGGGGGTTGCAAGAAATTAAGACCCAAAAGATTGGGACCATTTGAGGTCATTCAACAGGTTAACCCCGTAGCTTTCAGACTCCAGTTACCGAACCACATGAAACTGCATCCAGTGTTCCACAGGTCATTACTGTCACCGTATAGGGGGGGAAAAGAAGGGGTTTTCCCACAGGGACCTGTCTTAGAAGAGAGGGAAAGCAGCAACCATGTGGCGGAAATCCTCGACTCCAGGTGGAAGGGTAATCAGGTGGAGTATTTGGTAGCGTGGGAAGGGGAACCGGAGTCAGAAAACACCTGGGTGACGGCAGAGGAAGTCAATGACGAGGTCTTGATCGAAGCGTTCCATCAAAGGTTCCCCAGGAAACCTCAGTCAGTAGCGAGGTTCCGGAGAGAGTACTTTGGCACCACCGACGAGGAGGAGGAATTGGAAGGATTCACGGGGTCAGAGTGGGAAGAAGGAATAGATTCCGAGGAGGATGAGTACTTAGAAACCCAAAACAGCAACCGGTGGAGGAAAATGTTCGAGACTTCGGAAGATGAGGGAAGTTCTTTCAGGGGTTTTGCTCCCTCGCCTCCAGCAGAGGAAGGGAGGGGAGGGGGTGGAGGGGGCCCTGGAGGGGAGGTGGATGTCAGGGAACTGTCATCGGAAGAACAGGTGGTGGAGGGGCTCCCAGAGGTTGAGAGAGACTTATCAGCGGAGGAGGGAACCAGCAGGGGGCGAGAAAGAGCTCCAAGGGAAGGCGAGTCAGAAGATTGGCTCAGAGACAATTCCAGCGAGAACAGCGAGGAGGTTTCAGGACCTCCATTAGGGACACCCACTCCTCGCCGGAAATTGTCACGTAGAGAGTCCAGAAGACGTGTTTCCGTTAAGGAGCTGTTATGCTGGAAGAAATTCCGTAAACGCCCACTGTCGGATTCTGCCAGCGACTGACGGAGCCATGCTTATGGCGCTCCGTTACAGACAGTGGTTTGTGGACTTAGCCAAACACTGAGGGATTAGGAACTTTACGCACAAGCAGCTCAACATCCCATCACATCAGCTTTGTGCATTAATATGCTAATGGCAAAATAAGAAATGTGGAACTAATTCCATGTAATGTAAGACTATCCAAGTAGCGCCAAGACATGGCAGTATCAAAACAGACATGACTGCATCCTTTTTGATATGTATTATACTACAGCACTACGGAATATGTTGAGTTTAAATGGCTTAACAACAAGCTGCTCCAATGTAACAACATTGTGATGATGTAACAACTCCAAGTCCATTTCTAATTTTCACACAGAGGCTGCTTAGCTTTACATTTATCTTTCTTCTCACTAAGGAGGGGGAAATTAGACAAGGCGGTGGTTGTTTGATTCTAGAAACAAAACAAGGCCATGCTTTCCTTTGCTGATTAGCCAAGGGAGCCTAAAAGAATGGTCCATATTTTTTCAAAACTTTTGCTTTCAAAAAAAATTTTTTTTTAATTAAACCATCTGGTGGTTGCCAACAACATTGTTTCAGCTCTGGTGGCATGCTTTGTGTGTGTTTGATGTGTCGGCTGATGGAAACCACTTGTGATATAATCATGAAAGGCACTGGGCAGCTTGTTAGGCTGCCTTACACATTCAGTCTATGATCACACACTTGAGTACAGAGCTTTCTAGTTGGCTGCAGAGATAAGAAATATTATAAAGAGCCATGATGTACTTGGGTTTTCCCTGCTTGAGCATGACAGAGTTCCTCCCAAACTCTCCTGGTGTTGGCATTAGAGCAAAGCTACACCAGATAATAAATTTTGCTGCTGCGGAGATAGACTTGTGCCAGCAGCAGGCTGCTGCCAGTGCAGGATGGAAGTGGGTGGAACTGGGATGTGGTGGGGAAGAAGTAGGCCTTTGCTGGAATCCTAAACTTAGTCAGCGGTTAATCCCACTTCAATAGAGGTGTAATGTTATACTAAGGTTACCAGATTTTTTTCAATGAATCCGGGGACACTTTTCAACTTCAATGGATTTTGTATGGGGGCTGATTTGTAAATCCGGGGACTGTCCCCAGGAAAGGGGGACGTCTGGTAACCTTATGTTATACTCCCCCCAAGAGGTGGAACAAGTGAAGGCATTCCTCCTGATGAATCTCATCCCCATCTCCTCCCTGTCCACTCAATGGAGAATAGACTTCCAACTAACCCCTCAGGCAATCACTGCACATCATAAGAATGTAAGAACATGGCCCATCTAGTCTAGCATCCTTTTCTCACTGTGGCCACCCAGATACCCATGGGAAACCTTCAACGGGATCTGAGCAGAAAATCAGATCCCTTTGTGTGGTTTCCAGCAACTTGTACAGTGGTACCTCTGGTTACCCGAGTTGGTAAGCCGAAGTGTTTGTAACCTGAGGTGTTTGTAATCCAAGGTACCACTGTATTTAGAAGCATCACTGCCTCCAACCATTTGGGCACAGCATAGCCATTGTGGCTAGTAGCACTGATGACCTTATCCTCCATGACTACAAGAGTCGTGGTGTACAGATTTCACATCAAGATACACAATATGGAGTTCTGCCCAAGGACATGGAAAAATAATACAGTCTACTACCCATTTTTATTTACTTGGTAAGCAGTCTTAACCTAGTCCTCAATTCTGCACGCAAGCAGTTTCCAGGCTATTTTCTCTTATGAGGGCAGCTGCAGCTTCTGCAACAAATGCAACAGCTAATTAGAGTTTACCTCACACCTTTTCCTGTGACTCGGCCTTAGGGCAAGGAAAAGGCAAATGAAAGAACATAAAAGAGTTCTTTCCAAAGCCTAAGACTACATTCACAGAGCAATAGATGACAATCTTCTGTTTATTTAATCTATATACGCATTTCATTAATTTCTAAACTGTCCTTCATCAAGTATTATCCCAGTGTGGTTTATAGCCCAAACACCAACAGAATTAAGAAAATGTCCAGCAATAATTAAAGCCAATATTAACATGTCTTCAGCGGCCTAAAGGGATGCAAACAGCAGAGTTTCTCTACAGCACAAAGGACAAGAGATCTAGTGAAAGTACTGGCTCAGTAATTGACTAGAATTCAATCTGCACTCACTTGAGTCCATCTAGTGGATTTTTAAAAATGCCTTACCCTACAGACTGTGCTGTAAGTCACAAACTCTAAGTCACCACCTGCTCACCTAGGGAGCAATTTCTCACTGCTAGTGGTGACCAGGGACTGGCAAACCTCGCTGTGTATCAGTCTTGTGTGGAAAGAATATCATTTATTTGGAACTTTTTCCCTATAGATCCAGCCACCAAACAATTTTTTTCTATCCTCATCCGCCTGCAGACCCCACCAATTTGGGCAGCAGTGGTAAAAATGAAGATATATAAAGAGACATAACACTGTTTTTCGTTTGTTTGTTTGTTTGTTTGTTTGTTTGTTTGTTTGTTTAAACCTCTCCAGCCAGCCCAGTACCCTGATGGGAGATGCAAACTGCCCTTTCCTAGTTATCAGGCTGATCATTTGATGAGCAGTTCCATATGAATATCCCATGGGGGCGCTGGCGCTATCTCTGTCTCTCTCTGTCTCTGTCTCTCTCTGTGGAGGCGGGGGGGTAAGCTATGTACAAATTTCTGCTCTCACCACTGACTTCTGAAGCGGAATACACATGACATTAGCCACAATCCATAGGTCTCATGCAGCTTTTTGAGAAATACTCCAGTCTCAGTTTAGAACATATTGTTACATGCCACCCCAATCTCTAAGTGATGCGAGATTCCAGGGGTTCCAGGTGTGCTTACCAGGGTCTGGGTTTCCTTTTACAACAAAGAGGCATGGGGGAGACTGTGGTGTCTTTATTATATATGGTTTATTTACACACATATACAACCTGTGTCTACTAGGACATTTATGTTGTTGGCATCCATCTGTCTCAGGATATAATGGAGTGCACCTCCAAGAATGAAGTCAACCCACTGCCCTAGCAGCATTGAAGTGACTTCCCCAGGGTGCAAGTCTGGGCAGTGTGTATGGAGATCCTGGGCTGCCTAGATGACAAGACCCCCCCCCCTCAGTCTCACTGATGTGGTCCAAAAGAAAGCAGAGCAATACATTGGGCACCAGCCTAGCAGCAGGAGTTGCCAGAAGGAGGTATACAAGAGGCATAGGGTTTACTCCTTAGCCTTTTCTTCTCCCAAAGATATTCCGCAAGGCAGCAGAGGCTTAGGATCAGAGTTTTCCTTCTCCTAGTTGGGCTACCTTCCCAGGTTGATGAACCCCATAGGCCCCTCACTTCCCTCTACAGCATGTGCAGAAACCACCTTCTTGACTGTTGGATCCATGACTGGTCTTGTCCATTCAATCCGCTAGAGCTTGCCTTCACATGCAGGGCAAGTCCCTAACTCACTGAGGGTTTGAGACCCATTGGTTACCCTCACCTGGTTTAGCCAGTCAGTCGAAGCCAATCCTGGGCCACATGCTAACAGCTTCTAGGAGCCACAGGTGAGAGCTGAATGCAGGGTGGGAACCAAAGGGGAACAAACTACCCCAGGAGGAATGTGATGTGCCCCCTACCAGAGGTACTACCCCTACCCTAGCACCTCATACATCCCAACATTTATGTCAAGCTCTGGAATCCCATTTTTAATTTTCACATATTATTACTTATTTCTGTCCCACTGTTTCCCCCCAAAACTTTGACCTTCAAGAGAGCTTACAGTCCCTACAGATGCCCAAATTAAAAGTGCATATGAGACCAAATTAAGACTAGTGGGAAGTCACTGGCCACCTTGTGCTTCTTGATCCATGATATTAGTAGCAATGCCAGCAAGTGGCTACTGTTGCATCCAACCTGGCAAGAGAGGAAGAGCCATCTGGGCAAACCTCTGCTAGGTTTTGCTGCTCTAGTGAGCCCAAAGGCGGCGACAGGAATACTAAGCTTAAGATGGCAGACTTTGGCACTGAAGTGCGTGTGTGATGAGACTAAGAGTCCAGAATTTCTGGACATCGTAAAGAATCTATTATCATTTCAGTCACTTTCAGCTACATTGGTTTCATTACCATCTGTCTTCATCCACTGATGCTTCAAGAATTAATACGAAGATGGAGAACATTCCCCTCCCCCACCCTCTGAAGACAAGTCGTTGAATGCAGCCCTTCACGTCTATGATCCCACAGCACCGTAGGATGGAAAATAAGATAAGATCATTAGGTCCACTGAGTTGAAAATAAGGGTTCGTTTCTCAGTTGAGCAATAATTCTCTTTTCAAGGTGGGCGATATTTAAGCAATCATCCCTACAAAATTGGTCATTACCATTGGCTAATGACCGATTTGTCAGCTAATAGCCCAAGGTGAAGCCAAGGGCAGCAAATGCTCTGGCAAACCACTCGCTGATGGCAGTGTGAACAGATTTCAAGGGCATCATTGCTATTATAAACCATGTTCATTGATTTACAACAACATTATTATGGGGGGGGTTGGTTAAAAAGCAGGTGCAGTAAGCTGGAAAAAATTAATGGCTTCCTGCTGCTTCACAGCTGATTGTCCACCATACACAGTGGATCCTAGAGTAAAATGCCAAGTCTTGGATCGTATAGACTGGTAAACCAAGAAGCACAGAAGGAAACTGAACAGAAGAGGAAATGCAGCATACTGGAGTTAGTCTGTTTTTAAAAACCTTCAGTCACAAAGTACGCTCCACCCACCAGAGGCTTTCATTCCATAAGATATCACAGCCTTTGTTCAAATTATCCATTTCAGATGTTCTCCTCCCTAACTAAAAGCCATCATTACAGGCCTAGAATATATTTTTTTTACAAAACTACAAAGATGAACCAGTTTGCTGTACTGCCACATATCTGCTTCCCTATCTAGTTCATTACTTGATGGGGGCAAGTGGGGGATAGATGAGAAAACCAGTAGTAAGCATATCTCCTACTATATCCAAATCGATTGAGACAATTTGGTCCATAGTTAACTATCAGGCACGCCAACTTTAGGGGGCCGAGGTGTCTTCGGCCCCCTCAGTATTTGTTGGAAGGGTAGTGCCTTAGCTACAGGGGGTCTAGCCAGTTTTTTATGCCCTGGGTGAAGCCTTTAGAGGGGTGCTATTGAGGCCCCCAAGCCTCCCTCTCTCTCTCTCTCTCTCTCTCTCTCTCTCTGTCTCTCTCTCTGTGTGTGTGTGTGTGTGTGTGTGTGTGCTTGCTCATTATAATGAATTTTTACTATTTTGATTGCATTTACATTTTGTGATTTTGTTACACACCATCTCAATATGCCCACACAACAGGCAGTATATAAATATTTTTATTAATAAATAGTAACATTCAGATATATTCAAATACATGATTAAAACTAAGCGGCAGCTTATGACACTTGTCAAACTTCTAAAACTGACCAGTTTCGTATAAGGCTTCCAGCTCGCATTAAGACTTCATATTTCAGTTTTCCTGTTACAGTTTTCCTGGTAGTAGACTTTGACAAATGGCCATGGGACCATTGGCCAATTCTGATATACCTTTCTTCCACAATGTTGTAAATTATTGTTGTTGTTGTCATAGAGGAAATTCAAACTCCATTCAAATTGTTTGCATTGGAATCACGGATTAGATTTCATCACTGCCATTTTTGTTTGAGTGTAAATAGGAATGATTCCAAGAAAAGTACAGGTTACAAGAGGCTATTTCTCCAGATTAGCATCACAACATGGCGTGTCGGTATTTTGAGTGTTCTCAGGGGCCTCTTGCGAAGAATCCATCATCATGTCTCATGAAAAGTCCATCAGGAAGAGTATACAGAAAGAACATCAACAAAAAATGTAGACTTTACAACATTTAGTCTTTCCTCACTTGGCAGATTG
Source organism: Podarcis filfolensis (assembly GCF_964270895.1). Lineage (NCBI taxonomy): Eukaryota > Metazoa > Chordata > Lepidosauria > Squamata > Lacertidae > Podarcis > Podarcis filfolensis. The sequence continues at coordinate 58,377,261 of NC_139605.1, forward strand.
ATGTATTTTGGAAATCACTGCCATATTTAACACAGAGAGAAAAGAAGAAATATTTGAATCAAGGATGATTGCTTACATGACTACTTTTACGTATATAAGATATTTGCTGCAAATAACTCAGTTCTTTTTTTATACCAACTCTTCAAGCCAGAACCAAAAAAAAAAAGCTCAAAACTGGAAAATCCTGGCCTGCAGCTTTGCTACCCCTGAATTAAAAGAAGGAACCCAATCTGAGAACTAATTAAATCCCACCATCTGTTCTCCAGACCACCAGATCCATAAAACCTTGTTGTGATACAGTAATGGTTCCTACAAGTGCAGGGCAAAAGTCAATGGCTATGAGATAGATGTCCATTATGTCAGCAGCTGATTGTTTATGACATAAAAAAGTGAAAAGAAATCTATGGCCTTAGCCTGAACTCAACATAATGTGAAGGAAGGCCAGTGAGGGAGCAAATGAGACCAATGAACTGCTGACAGGGAGGGAAACAAATGTTTCCTGTTGTAGTATTCTATAAACTAGGAGGTTGTTTCTAGGTGCATTCTACTGTTTTCTAGCCCACTGGACTGACCCGGTCTTGACCCTCAGTGGCTTTTCCTCATTCTGTGTGGAGCCTTGCCTGTTCTATGGTCTCATATTATACCTGGACCTTCCCAAGTGAGGATCGGTCTCCATGGATACAAAGCCAACCCAACTGAAGCAAAGTCAAGTGGACCCTCAACCCCTTTTTTCTGAGATGCTTCAGCGCCAGCTCTTGATATTCTACATCTCCAAAATCTAAGAGGGTAGGCAGTATCTAAAATCATCCATCTGCAGTACCTGCTAACATTACAAGGTATTCAGCCAGTACTGCTCTTCTTTCAAGTGAGAGAGAGCACTGCATGTCACTAAGGAAAGTCTGCCTGAAGTCCGGATTCCTCAGAAACATTAGCTGGCATGGATCCCATCACCAGGGATGCTGTCGCTGCCTTTCAAGTTACTGGGATGAAACAACTTAAGCTACAACAGTGATTTCCAGGTCCTTCCTCCTTGGCCTGATACATCCTTTATATCCCTGTCTCTATAACTACAAGGCAGAAATCCATAGATCCACCAATCAAAAAAAGGAGAAGGTGAGATGAACTGTGGGCAGGTGTGTTCCAAGGAAAGGTGCTCTGGCAACTGAAACACTACCTGCTGCTGTTGTGACCATCATCGGTACTTATTCTATTCTGGCATTCTGCTTTTAGTTCTTTTCACCCAAGAGCAAAGCTACAATTAAGAGGGAAGCAGTAGATTAGTGCCAACCACATGGTTCCCTTGCAATGCTTATGCGACTGTTGAGCTGCAGGGAAGACAATGACTTGCATGGAATAATCAGTGGGTGGGAGAGGAGTACTTATCTTTTCCTTCCTTCTTAATTCTCCCCCACCCTTCTTTACTAAAACCTTTTAAATTGGTTCCCCCACCACCACCACCAGGTCACTGCTAACTGGCATTCAAAATTGAAGGTGAGCTGGAGTGTGTATGGAACAGACCTGTGAGGGTTTGCTGTGGAGAATCAGTAGGCATGGGAGGGGCAAAGAACCCATTGACTGCCACACAGATATTTTCCTTATGTGAATATGTGTTCCAAAATATTATTTAAATGTATTTCTTTCCTGAGTCTTCATTGCTGAACAACTGTGATTCGCTTAGGCTATGATCTTATGTATCTGGGGGAAAGCCCTATTGAACACAGTGGGACTTTACTTCTGAGTAATGATGAATAGGATTGTGCCATTAATCAGACTCATTCTGGCCTTTATACTGAACTGCCAGTTTAGGTTTGGAGGAAACAATATTGATTGCTAGATCTAACTATGCAAGGGTAATGTTCTAGCACTCTGTAACCCTTAAAGAATTTACTATTCCAATTAGGTTGTGAGGCAGGCCAGCTCTCCTGTCCCATACACATTCCTGTACTGTATACAAAAAGAATTCACCACGTGTAATTATGTATGGGTCTGTTCAGATGAAAGGTCTACTGAGTGCAAGAAGGCTTGTTCCCTCAAAAGTAGGATTGCTACCTCAGAGAACATTTTTGCATTTTTACTTAGAAGCAAGTTCCACTTTATTCAGTAGGGTTTTGTCCCTAGGAGATCTGTGTAGGATTGCATCCTAAGAAATGTCAGGGCATGAGAAAATTAAGTTTACATGATCACCACATGGTGATCTGCAGTAACCCCATAATGGGTTCCACATGGACTCCGGATTTGTGGCAAGACCAGCCATGCATAACTCTTGATGAACTGTGTTAAAAGTTCCTTGTAGTTCCACAGCTGATGTATTATATAAGAAATAATGAAAGAGTCACAATGAAAAACAAATTCATACAGTTATGAACATTGTTTATGTTATTCTGGACTGCCAAATTTAAGGATAGCATTAGACTGTGTGCACTTTTCTAGCTGATTTGATGTGGGTTGTTTCCTGTTTTGAAGAATTCTGGTTGTTATGGACATACGATTTAGTTTTTTTATATATAATTAACAAAAGGGTATTGTAATTTTCCCCATGAGGTAACAGCAAAAAAAAAAAAAAAAAAGCAAGCATGGTGGAAGATATTTACTGAAATTTAAAGCCATACAGAAAGAGTTGTGCTTAAGCCTTAAACTGGCCCTTGATAGATTTTGCTCAGCCTATTACAGCTTATTACTATCATGCTCCTGATATTCTGATATAGCCAAAAGTTTTGGCATGAATTAACATCAGCCAACAAATGGAATCTCAGTCTCAGTTACACACTAATTCGAAGGTCATCTGCTGTCCTGAGGTAGTTGCTCTTACTTCCCCCTGACCTTGCATCTCCTAACACAAATCTCCAAACTGGGATGACTCCAAGAGAGACAGACTGTTTAACCAGAGATTTCAGAATGTATATTTTGCCTGTAAATACATATCAATCATAATAAGAATTCCAAGTGGACATTTCAACCCAGTAATTTTAATGGAAATGAGGCTCTAAATCTGTATTATCGTGCCAAGAAAAATGAAGCTATTTTCACATTTCAGTTACCTAATGGACTAGATACACATTTTCCTTTGTCTTGAGGAATGAGCTGCAAGCGACAGGCTTTGCCTTGGTAGTTAATGGTGTTAAATCCTATTGGCTAATTCATGGCAGTCTATGGTGAGGCCTGCATGAGGGCTTATTTGTTTATTTATTTATTTAAGAAATATCTAGCCCCCTGTTTATTGTAATAATCCCAAAGCAGCGGTACAATGGAATAACACGACTCGTAAGAAAACCAAAGTTACATAAAACCTGGATCACCTAAAAATAATAATAGCAAACAAATATGTCAAGGGCTTTCTGCAGAAATGTTATTCTGCAGAACTGTCACATTCTGAGCAATGATTCAGTAATGGCTGCAGGCCAGGAGATCTACAGGCATAAGCAGGGCCGGGCAGCCCATGAGGCAAGGTGAGATGACCGCCTCAGGCGGCAGGATCCACAGGAGCAGCAGAACCAACCTCCAAGGAATGCATCACCTGCTGTCACAGTGGCAGCCGTGGCTGCAACAAACTCCTTGGAAGCCTGATCCGCCATCTCAGCAGCACCCCCAACAGGCTGCCTTTGAAGGAATTTCTCATTGAATAGCAGCCATTGCTGGTCTCCTCTCAGCAGGAGGAAATTGCGGGTGCTATCCTTTGAGGTCTCTATGCCCACCTAGCATGATTCACAGTGGGCCCCTTTCCCACAAGGATGCCATGGCCACTTGTCACTTCTTGTCACAGCCAAGTGCCACACCAACAGAAAGAGAGAAAGCACATTTGTGCACACTCCAGTTTTCCATGGGATCCATCTGTGTAAACATTGGATCCTGTAGAAACAATCTGAGCCTTGAAAGGCATGTAGAGCTGAAAGAGGAAACAGGAAAGAGAGTCACTCTTCCAACTTCCTTCTTCAGCTCTACGTTCTTTTCAGAAGGAGGAGGGAGGGACAAGTAACCACCCTCAACACCTGGGATGATTTGAGATGGCTGGCTCAGAGGTTTTGTATAGCTCACCTTCTAGAACCAGTAGGGTCTGTCATGCTAAATTAGCCCTTAGCCTGCCAGTTTGGTATTGTCGTTCTGATGCTGTGTGGTTTGGTTTGGTTTGGTTTGGTTTGGTTTGGTTTGGTTTGGTTTGGTTTTGTATCCATGCTCCTTTGTCCCTGCCCCTTCTTACTATCATTTGGGTTTTGAAACCTGATTTATTTAACTTTACTTGAAGTTAAATATTTGTTGTGGGGTATTACATGTACTTGTTGTTGTTTAGTCATTTAGTCGTGTCCGACTCTTCGTGACCCCATGGACCAGAGCACGCCAGGCACTTCTGTCTTCCACTGCCTCCCGCAGTTTAGTCAAACTCATGCTGGTAGCTTCGCGAACACTGTCCAACCATCTCGTCCTCTGCCGTCCCCTTCTCCTTGTGCCCTCCATCTTTCCCAACATCAGGGTCTTTTCCAGGGAGTCTTCTCTTCTCATGAGGTGGCCAAAGTATTGGAGTACTTAGTTGGCCTCAATCTTAAAGGCAGTGCCCGACTATGCAAATTCCACTCTCCTTTTTAACCCTGGAAACTTTGAACTCAGAGGCTGCGTATGACAGCAGGCACCATATCCACAATTTTTACCCATAATCAAGTTGATGCTTGAACTGAAAACAGCAGAAACTCTGCCTGAACTGAGGCTGAAGCATCTGCTCACATTGGGGTGAGAATGGAAAGTGTGTTTGTGAGAATGATTGCGCGAGGTGCTCTAAAACTGGCCCCATCCAACAAAGCTAATAAAGGGTGTCGACTGCAATTAAAGAGCTTTGACGAGGAAGGAAGACAATTGGAAACATAAATTCATTCTGTTGATCCGGCTGGCACTCCAGCAAACGTTTACTGCTTTTTGTTCCTCCTTTCTCATGAAGCTCTTGTTTTGAAAAGAAAAATGGCAAAGAATTAACTCTAAGCTTGCAGTTTTATTGGGTTTGCTAGAATTTATTGTAGTGCCAGAAATTAATTTATGGATAATAGCAAGCTTGGGATCAGAAAGACCTTGATGTGAGAATGAAACAACAACAAAAAAATCTACCCTTGAAAATGTTCTAGCTGGGGGACGGGGGAGAAGAAGAAGAAACAATGGCCTAACTGTCAGTGGCAATGGGCAAAAAAGGATAGCAAGCTTTGCATACAGCATTAGAAATAAGTTTTGCCTATAATAAATTGGTAATGATTTAAATGTTACACTGCGAGATCCGAAAGCCTGTTAGACTTTGCCCTTTTGGCTGCTATAGACATGGTTGACTCTGAGCTTGTTTTTTACTGTGTCTGGAGACTTTTTCAATAAATAACTTTCTGAAAGAAAACGGTTGCTCATTCTTCCTTTGTCTCTCTTGAGTGCCCAGGTTTTTGTGACAGTCAGAGATGAGAGATCAATCCCATGTGACAACTGGCCCGAAACTTGGTGGATTTACTTGCACTTAATGGATTGCATCCACTGTTTGAGATGATCAAATGAAGAAGCTAGTCCTGGTTAGCAATTTTCTTCTTTTCTCTCCCCTTTTTTTCTTTTTGGTCTTATTGCTCTTATTTGGTCATTGGGCCACCTTACTTTTCTTGCCGGAAAAACTCATTCAAGTTAATTCCAGAACTTAAGTCCTAATTCAGAGAATTCTATTGAGGGAAAAGTGTCCTACACACACAAGCCATTCATGCATGCATGCAATGCACCAAAATCGTGTGTGTGATGGCTTGTGGATATTTCAGATGTCTCCACTTCCATGAATACCCATGTCCCATCATAAAGGAACATTCTAATTGCAGAGGGATTCTGAAGATTCTTATGATGCGGAAAACAATATTGATCTGCAGTTGCCAACTTTGATGGATGCTTTACTGAGCTCTGAAACAGCAAGTTTATCTTGACCAGCAACATGGAGGCATTTCATACTGGATGTATGGACGCCAAGATGGTAGCACAGCATGTTCTCTTTAGGGACCTGACACTGCTGAAATAGGATGGTAATATATTTCAGAGGAAAGGTAATTTGTTCTTTATTTGAGCAAGCATCTGATGTTTTTAATATTCAAAAATGCTGCACGTTGCCCTCAGTTTTTGAATAGAGGAATATATATCAAATTAAATAAATACGTACTGGAATTTTACTTCTGTTTATCATTAAGGGATGCTATGTGCTAACTTTCAGGAGTTTTCTTTTAAAAAAAAATATTGTAGAGTCTGTAAATGCCACTGAGGTTTTTGGCACAGAAAACAAAAGTTGCTTTGACTTGACGTGTTTGTGATGTCCTGTTCCTGCCAAACTCCTCCTTCCCATCTCAGTGTAAGCATAGTAGGGGTCTAGATCAGAAGAGAAACATTTTTATAGAGGAATGATAGAATATGGAACAACCACTCCAGAAATAATCAGCACAAATGCTGCTGAAAGTCATTTACTCTGTTGAAGTAAGCTCTGCATTCCTGATTTGTGTATTCATAAAAACCTGGTAATTTCTTGAAGGTATGGGTTTGACTGATGAAACAACTGATGAAGGCATCTGACCCCTCAAAGGCTGTGTACACATTACTAGCTTAAACTGCTAATCCTTGTCATTATATATTTTACATGGCTGTTTATTTGTATATATTCTAAATGTTTATATATGGATGTTTTATGATGGCCTGTACTTGTAATGCCTAAGAAAGGTCTGGCAAAGCGAGTAAGCTTAAAATGCAGCTGTGTCATTCTTTTTCTCACTTCAGATTAAAGCTGGTTTGGGGGGAAATGAATTTGAACGTGGGTCTTTCTCACATCAAAATGGGAAATGTCCCATTGCACTACTGATTCTGTTTGAAAGAGGCAGCATGGTGTAATCTACCATTTAATTGTTCCCCATGTTACAGAGACCCTGCTGGCCACAATTAAAAGTTGGGCATTCAGTATGCTATGGGAAACTATTCCAACGGAGATTCAGCAGGTGCCCTCACTGCTGACTCTCAGATATTTCTTAAATATTGTTTTATTCTGAAAGGCCTTATTTTTTTCCCTCTTAGGATTAACTAGTCATTTCAATAATTGCCTTGTATTGCTTTTGTGGTACTTTATGTTTTATTGTATTTGTATATATTGTTGTACACCACCTTGATATTTTACATGAGATGGTGCTATATAAATTATATATAATCACACACACAAAGAAAACTGATGGATATTGGTTTGTGAGGCCTGATCAATGCCACACTTCCTCAGACCTTAAGTCAGAAAGGAAAAAGGGGGGATGCAGTTCTCTTTTTATAACCATAGAATCACAGAATGGTGGAATTGAAAGGGACCCTGAGGATCATCTAGCCCAACCCCCTGCAATGCAGAAATCTCAACTAAAGCATCCATGACAGATGGCCATCCATCCACTGCTTAAAAAACCTCCAGGGAAGGAGAGTCCTCCACCCATTCCACTGTCAAACAGCTCTTCGTTCATATTCATAAAAATGTGGTGATAGTGAAGGTGATAAAATATACTTTACCACAATAATTAGGTACTTTTTGTGACCAAAATGCACATTGTTCTGAAGTAAAATTATTGTTTTACCAATGGAAATAATTGTCCAGGGCTGTCATCATATATTGGGGCTGGCCATGAATTTTAACTTGGATCTTCGAATTATCTTAACTTTCCAATGCCTTCCAGAAAATGTGAGGTAATACTTCATACGCCTTTACTGTAGGGCATTGTATTCCTTTCTGAGACCTTTTACATGCAAATGAACAAAACTTGAAAAAAGGAGGGCATATAATGGCTTTTAATGTAAGGCATTTCAGTGTAGTTATACATCTGTCAGAGTCATAAAGGAGTAATGGAGCAATCCTGCTTTTGCCCAGATGAATTTCCCATGACAGATGATACTGGCTCATCTTTTGTGCTAATGTTCGGACTCCCAGTATTTTCCTTTCACCAAAGCATGGGTAAAAAAAGCAAAAGAGCTCTTGTTTTCCTTGGGACATTTGTTTCCAATTTTGCAAACACCATGAATGCGGTTATTTTTATAGCCATGTTATGAAAGCATGGCATTTGAGTCTTCATCTTGTAGTTAATTATAAATCATTTCAGAGCTGTGCTGCCCACAACAAAGTTCTCAGACCCTGAAACTGAATCATTTGTGATCGCTGCTCTCTCAGCCCCCTCCTCTCCCGTGCTGTCAGATCCTCTTTGAGGGAGGGAGAGGGCGTTATTTTAAGATGTTGTTATTGGCTTGGAAATACATAAAGTGTCAGTTCCAAAGTCTTTTTTTCCCAGAGCAAGATAAACTCCTTTGGATCATCCATCATTAGGCTTTTGCCTTCCTTGACAGGACCCCACATTTAAATGCCTTTGCAGAACCATATCTGATGGATTATGGGAGGGTTGTCGTTTTTCATGAGGATGTATCATGAAAAGCCCCTTTCAGAAGCATTGGGCTTACTCCCAGGTTTGCTTCTTTTAACACTGAATAGCAACACTTCTTCTCCTCTCTCTCTCTCTCTCTCTCTTTTAAAAAAACTTCTACCTTGCTTGATCTTTACTGATTTAGGTAATATATATATATATATATATATATATAATGATACATGAGGTTTCCCTTGCTCTGTTTAGCTGTTTCTTTTGTTTTTAACATTTATAGTTCAGCTCTTTTGAGGATTTTGCTGCTATGTTAGGCTCACACGTGTTCTTTAAAGCAAATTAATAGGGTAAAAATTCAGGTCAAGAGATCGCATCAAGTTCCGCTAAAGGAAATTTGTTAAAGCTCTTTCCCACTTGTAACCTACTTCACGTCAGCTCTGATTTGAGAGCTCTTACGCAAGTAAGGAATTCAGTCAGAGTCTATTGCTTTTATTTTAAAACATGAAAATCCAGCTTTCCCTTAGAATTTTTTTAACTATTTAAAAAAAACACACCAGCCAATCCAGTTCACTAGCATTGCTTGTAGTTGGGACAGGAAGGGGGAAATTAGGGGGGCAGGGGAGGCAACAGCCGTGGGCCCTACTAGGGGCCTTGAGCACAAGGATACCAAGCATTGATGTCAGCCTTAAACATCAATGTAAAGCCATGCTACTCGACAAAAATGTAGAACATTTAGCTTTGCATGATCATATAGATAATCATGGGGTTAAGGTTCTGTATTAAGGTTGGACTGATCCTTGGGTCCCTCCAACTCTATGGTTCTATGATTTCCTGTGCAGTTTCCTTTCTCAGCTACTTATAATTCAAACTCTGGGATACTGTTCCAAGAAACATTTGCATGTGATAGGAAGATGAATGCCACACTAAAAAGAAAGGTTTGCAATACACGGCAGAGAACGTGAGGTCAGACTGAGACCAGACCCTTGACATGGAGGTTATGGCTCGGGCTTAGCACAATCCCCAGCAGGGACATTGAATAAAATCCCTCACACTGATGCCTAAGATTCATCCAGTATGCTGGCAGTTTGCCCTCAGAGCCAGAAGATCCATGCCTATGGACCGTAACCTCAAGCTCCAAGTCAGGCTTTCGTAACCCTTTAATGCACCCATTCATGATTATGTGGGAGAAAAGGGAGATGGAAAAGGTAGAAATCAGTCTGGTCAACAAAGGCATACCACATACTTTAAAAAAAACAGGACGGGAAATTATTCCCTGCACTTTCATTGACTGTATAATCCACCAGATCCCCAGCTCAAAACCAGGCACGGCTCCATGGCAGTTTCCAACTCTTAGGTCATCGTTCTGTCCCATGGAAGTTTTACAGAATATTTTCATGGGAATGTGTTAAGCAGGCTCTACTGTGCAAACTACTTAGTCTTTTCTGACAGGAAACCCAGCAGTGTAATTCAAAAGCTGGCAGGTTCCAAAAGGAGACATGCAGGGAAGCTAGGAGAGGGCTTCCCCTAGGGATCTGGCTGGCCACTGTGAGAGCAGAATGCTGGACTAGATGGGCCACTGGTCTGATGCATCAGGGATCTTCTTACCTCGCTTTAAAAACAAAGACAAGAAGCTATATGAACCCAAAAGCTCATTCATTGGTACACATATGGCTCCAAAACAACATGAAACTAGTTCTGTGAGCCCCTGGATCTCAGCCATAATTTAGATCATGAAATTTAACTAAGCGGAAAGGTATTCAGCCTATAAACCCTCAAATGGCATTAAGCTGCTTTCTGACTGCTACCCAATAATATGGCGATAAAACGCCTGAGACATCATTACAAGTTAGTGCTCTCAAAAGTAACATGCCTAGACAAAGCAACAATGATAAAGATTATCTGTTCATGCACACTGTCATGGTGGGATCTGCCGTTACTGTCATTTGACACAAAATAGGAAAATGGACCCCCAGAGCTAAACTACACAAACAACAAAACTGCACAGCCAAGATAACTTTCATTCCTGCCAGTATTGTGGTTACAGAATAGCATATATCCTATACCTGACAGTACACAGACCCACTTTATAGAGGAAGTGTGTAACATCACGGTGAAGCAGCAAAATACACCATTATTCTTTCCCAAATGCTGGAGGTTAGAAGGTAGCTTAACCCTGGCAGTATCTGATCTAATTACATTTTTATTAGTGGGTTACCAAACTCGCAACATGAGCACATACACCTGTCCTGAACGCCTGGCCTACCTGGCAATAAGTCAGTATGCTAAGTCCAAATTCAAAGTCCGAGGGTTGAACTATACAAGTGAAGTCCAAAGCCCAAAGTCCAAACATCAGGAAGCAAGATTCAGGGTCAATCTAGGTAGCCAAGTCTGAAGTCCAGCAGTCGGGATACAGTCCAGAGTGAAACCCGAAGCACAGCCCCGGCACATCCAATTCAACATGGGTAGTTGAGCAGACATAGCATCTCAGCTGTCTGAAGGGAGGGGTGTGATTCCTCAGCTCTGAACAGGTGAGGATCACAAGCCTCATCAAGTCCAGATGCTGCAATCAGCATGCAGAGTATAAAAGGGCAGCAGAGCTGATGTGTTTTGTCTCTCAACTGCCCTGAACTGCTGCCTCGCTCCTGACAAGGGGTGGCTAGACTGTGGTACTTCAGATGTTGTTAAACTCCAACTCCCATCAACCCTAGCCAGCATGCCAGATAGTTAGGGATTATGGGAGTTGTATCCATTGACATCTGGAAGGCTAAAGGTCAGTCACCCCTTCATTAAGAGTTTCTGTATGAGCCTTAAGGAGAAAGCGAAAGAAGGGAGCTATAGAAAGAGGCACAATAATAAGGCAAAGTTTTGTATTCCAAGGACTACTTGGCATGTTCTCCTTGCAAAGCAGAAGTTACAATAACTGTATCTACTCTAACTTTATTATGAGCGTTTAGAAACTTTTATTAGTTTAACTGAGATTCTAACGGAACTCCAGAGGTGCAAAAGCCCCTGCTTAGGCTATATATCTCTGACCGCACACAAACAGAAATTTTAGGGGTTTTTTTTCCCTTTGGGATGACAGCGTTCAGAAACTCACTGATAGCTTTTGCTTTGGAACCCACAAAAACCCGAGCCAATTCTGAAGTTCCTTAGCTGCAGAACATGTGTGAGGATGCACAGACAAATGTCATGCTGCTTAGGTGGTTGGTCATGGTGACAGTAGTGCAAGGGCAGCTTTTGAACACATTTACCTGTACCTTGAAATCTAGCTCTGTATAAGAAAAAAATATATATAAAACATGTGCCAGAAGGTTCCAAAACATACCTGAACATAAATACAAAGAAGGTTGAATGTGTCATTTTGTACTTTAGAGTCACTAAATGCTATCCCTGTGAAGATACTGTACCTTTGTGCTTCAATCCAGGTAAGCTCATGGAACAGAATTTTAAATAGGCAGGGAACTCAGAGGCAGGAATAACGTATAAGATTTGCTTAAGAGAAATTTAATTTGTTTTAAAAGCATGAATCTAAACCAAAATGTACGTAGCATCTACCTGAGTTATGCTCCAAGAATGAACAATTCAGATTCAAACTCAGTAGAGGTGCCACAGGGTGAGGAACTTTTTCCAGGCTGAGGGCCACAATCTCATCTGGTCAACCTTTTGAGGGCCATGTGGCAGTGGTAGATGAGATGAAGAAGAGTTTGGATTTGATATCCCGCTTTATCACTACCCTAAGGAGTCTCAAAGTGGCTAACAATCTCCTTTCCCTTCCTCCCCCACAACAAACACTCTGTGAGGTGAGTGAGGCTGAGAGACTTCAAGGAAGTGTGACAAGCCCAAGGTCACCCAGCAGCTGCATGTAGAGGAGCGGGGATGCAAACCCGGTTCACCAGATTACGAGTCCACTGCTCCTAACCACTACACCACACTGGCTCTCAGTGAGAGGCAGAAGTAAGCAAACAACAACAACAACAACAACAACAACAACAACAACAACAACAACAAAAAATTTATTATTTATACCCAGCCCATCTGACTGGGTTTCCCCAGCCACTTTGGGCAGCTCCCAACAGAATGTTAAAAACATGATCAAACATCAAACATTAAAAACTTCCCTAAACAAAGCAATGGATAGGACTTTTACCTTTGTACACACCCCTCTCCATATTCTGTCTAGGTCCATGGTTCCCAACGTGGGGCACCCACCCCACTGGGGGCAATTTGATTTTTAAGGGGGGCAACTTGAGAATGAGTTCTTAACAGTTAATGGCCTTTTAGGCTTCCTCCACATTTTGAATAACAAGAATTATATGTCACGGGAGAGGGGGTCAGGATTTTAGAGATGCTTAGGTGGGGCATGGTCAAAAAAACACTGATCTAGGCAAGCAAGTGACATTATCAGAGTTCAAGGACACATTCTAGCCAGGAGGATGGGGTGCAAAGCAGAGCCAGTGAGAGGTGTGGCCTGATGAGGGAAGGTGTGGCCTGGGATGTGGTCCAAGGACCAGCTAGAGAGTCCTGTAAGTTCACACACAAACACACACATGGTGAGAACAGGACTGGCCAAATGTATTTTGTTGCCTGAGGCAGAACAGCAAATGGAGCCACTACCCCACAAGCCAAGGTGCACAGTACCTAAGGCCAGACAAGTAATTTTGGCAACTGGTGATGGGAGGGCAATAGCCTTCACCTCTTGCCCCCCCCCACCAGCAGCAATTGGTATTCAGAGGCACATGGCCTCTGATCATGGAGGTAGCTGATGGCAGTCATGACTAGTAGTCAGTTGTCATCACTACATTTTGGGATACTGAATTCCATAATTTAGGTTTACACCATATGTAGTATTTCCTTGTTCTAGTGCTATGAGGGAGAAAAAAATCATCCCTGTCCTCTTTCTCGCCATGCATAATTTTAAGCACCTCTATGATATCCTGCCCCCCTCACATTTTTAAACTAAAAGGCCCCAGACGTTGCTGAGAGGGGAAAGTGTCTAATTAAGACTAGCGTGGTCATTATTTGTTCAGTACATGGTGGAAACACACCTGCTCCTGTTAAACAGAACTGCTGTGGCTTATGGGGGAGGAGAGAAGGTTTCTTTTTTAAAGTCATCAATCTCAATTTTAAGCACAGTAAAAGCCCAATTATATCCTAGAAGAGCAGCAACAGATAGTATATGCTAATTCAGTACCGTTGCAGCCAATTACACAAACTTCACAATATTTTTAAAACAATCAAATCTGTTCCTAATTAGCATGCAGTGGCAGTTTTATTTTTTATTTTTTTAAAAACTCAATTAAATTAAGATATCTGTAGTGTGACCAAATTTTAAATAAACTTATCTGCAGAAGTGACAACTGTGTGTTTGCAACACAAACCTACTATCTACCAGACATGGGTAGGTGACAACAGGGGCAATTACAACTAGGAATCTGCATAGGAATCATGACAAAAGTGTGGAATATAGGCTCTGTTTTACACCATATCTCCTGAAAATTCCAGATTAAGAAGCATGTACATACTTCTTGTTAACTAGTGCTGATGCAGAGTTATACGTGCTATTATTGTTATTTCTGTTGTCTGGTCTTTGACCATAATAAGGATTGATTGATTGATGGTTCATTGGTCCACTCTCTCCTTTTGTGCTCTTATTAGCTATTGTGGCTTGGTGCTTTGATGGTGAACGAAGCACAGTCATTGGGCAGGGGTGATTTAAGCCATTGTAAGGGAACCAGATATGCCTAAAACCAATCTGCTCTCATATAAGATGGTTGCTTGATTGTTGGGGCCAAATAGATTGTGGTTCCCTGTAAGAAGGAATGGGGAATTAGAAGTAGACATTGAGATATAGTCAGCTTCGGGTTAAAGACTGGAATATTCTGAGATCAATAACAAAAGTCATAGATTCCGACATCTTTGTTGGTACCATGAACGTGACAACATCTTGGTTGAAACTGTGAACATGACAACATATCTTCTAGAGGGCCATAAGTTTCCCCATCCTGGGCCTAATAGAATATGAAGTGGTACTCTTCCAGTAGCTGAGAGGGAAATTGTGTTGGAGGGTTGCTGCCCTCATGTCCTTCTGATGAACGTTCGAGAAGCAAGTTGGAAATGGAACAACAGAGTACATGGACATTAGATCTGATCTAGTAGGGGTCTTCTTATGCTCTTACACATGCATTGTGGTTTGTTTTCATTTTGACTGGCACTAGTTACATCCTTCTACATAAAAAGGCCTGTTTTTTCACTTCATCATCCCATATCACAGGGCCTCTTCACATATTATGCGCTGGCACTCGCAAGTGAACCACCCCAGCTCCCCATATATAATACAAGCATTTGTCAACCCTTTTGTTGCAGTCATATATTGCATGCATGTAAACACACATTGCTGTATCCTGAAGCCCGTTTTCCTCTTTTCAGCCCTGCTAAAACGTCATTCTTTCTGTTGCTCTGCTCTACCTACTCATTCTGGGCTTGTCCACACTTCTGCTTTTCCCATGCCTGGAAAGCACAGGTCTGAGCGATTTTGGCTTTGCCCTGCCACTTTCCCCCAGAAAACCTGCACTTTAATGATAAATCGAAACAAATGGCAATCTTCAGAAAACCCAACTGGAAAGCAATGGAGCAAACGGAGGTGTGGGAAAGCCCTCATTCTCTTCCATGTGTGACTTCCACTTCTGCCTCTTCCTGTTGTTTTTCATGATCTCCACGTGCAGAAACAGCACTCATTCCCCCTTGTCCATTTACTTCTAACAACCTTGCCTTATTTTCTCAATTCTATACTTCCCCTTATGCTTTGTTACCTTCTCCAGTACTAACAAGCTCCCTGCAGTGCGCCATCTTTTCTTCTTGCCCTCTGGTGCAAATTCTATGCAGGGTCAGATCTAAACGAAATCCAAGAACATAACGCAACACCAGCGCAAAGGAACTCCAGCTAAATACCATCTGTGTGCTCATGTAAGAGCCTTCTAAAGACTGTAATTTGGGTTAGCATCCAAAAATAAAATGCTATTTTTTTTCCTGGAAGTATTTTGTTAATCCTTCTTAAAAAAAAAAGTGCTTCTGTTTTATTTATTGTTCAGTTTTGGCAACCAACGTGCACTAGGAAGGTAAATTGCTCTAAAATTACAACAAATGATCCCAGGCTTTTACAAATTACCCGTAACTTAATTCTGTCCATCGCACAGCATCAATAACAAAATTAATTATTACTGTTTTAGATCTTGATCCCTTGCATCATTAGATGTGAGATCTGCTTACAGCTGATATATTAGTACTGGTTAGGAATAGGGAGGGATCTGTTTCAGTGCAGGAGATGTACTAAGATGACACTATATCCCCAACAGGCTTCTTCAGGTTCCAATGTATTCTCTGATGCAACATATGAGCTTGTATGGAGCTTCTTGGGCACAGAAGATGTTTGGAGCAAGCAGCAGTGTGGTGTGCTGGAGGTGGTTGCCTCCTGGCAGGTTGCTGTGACTTACTGAGTTGAAGAGGGGGCTAGGGTGGCAGAGAGGGAAGCACAGGGCAAACACACCAGCAGGGCCAATCTAGTGCTCCAGCTGGTGTGTTTGCCCTGAACCACCCTCCCTGTTGCCTTGCCACTCCCCCCTGGGTAAATAGCAGCAACTCACCTTCTGGGAGGTTCTGTAAGCATCTTCACCCTACCACATCATCCACTACTGACTGGAGATCTTCCCACTCCTCAGGGCATGAGGAATTACCAGGGGCAGAACAATATACCAGACCTTGGATGACAGAGTAGATAGTATGCAGCTAGAAGGACAAATGCTATGGCTTTTTAAGTAAGTTTGTGTGTATGTATTCACAAATAAAAAGTCACTAGGGGCACATCCATACCGTACATAGCTTCCTGCAAAGAATCCTGCAAACTGTGGATTTGGGGGGAATTGTAGGACACTGGCAATTGCAAAGAGTAAAATATAGTTCCCAATATTCTTTGTGGGAAGCTATGTGCTTTAAATGGATGTTGTGGGTGCCTTGGGTCACAAGGCTGGCATTACCTTCTAGTGAATAGCTGTAATGGGGAGGGGGACACCAGGCAAACTTAACCATGAGTAAGGAGTCTCAGCCTTGCTGTCTACGTGACTCATTCAGAGGAGTGCTGCATCTGCTGCAAACAAGACCATATGACACAAGATCAGGTTAAGTTAGCAGCAGGAGCCTGACTTCCCTGCTGAGAAAGGATCTATTTTAGCCGTGTTCAGGGAGCCAAACTGAGCAGTCAAAACAGATACAATGCCTCCTTCATCTGTATTTGGCAAAAGGGAGGTTTAGGATATTATTAGCTTCCGAACATCCCCGCTGATGGAGAATTACCTCATTACTTTCTATGCAGCACGTATAACCCTGCTTGGTTTCTCAGGAGTTTCTCTGGGATCAGAATTCCTCCCTTGGATCAGGTGTGAAGCGCTTGCATGTGTGCCTCTTTCTGCCAAAAGCACATGTGCCGCGACACGTGAACCAAAAATGCAAAAAGCTTGCTAGTGAGCCAGGTTCCACACCTGGAGATGGGCAGGTGCAAGTGCACATGCTCTGAAACCTTTTTCATCCGTGGGCCGGTCCACCGTCCCTCAGACCATGTGGTGGGCCAGACTAATTTTTTTTTTAAATGAACGAATTCTTTGTCCCACAAATAACCCAGAGGTGCATTTTAACTAAAAGGACACATTCTACTCATGTAAAAACATGCTGATTCCCAGACAGTCCGCGGGCCGGATTGAGAAGGTGATTGGACTGGATCTGGCCCCGGGCCTTAGGTTGCCTACCCCTGCTCTAAATCCATTTTTAAGACTCTACTGCCCTCAGCTCAGAAGGCCAGACAGTGAAGGCACAATGAGGTCATTTTCCCCTGCTGCATCTCAAGCCACATTTGCAAGGGGTTGTTCACATCAGAGAAAGGGGCGGAGATGCGTTCATCTGATGTGCGTGACCACCCCCACTCCACCCAATGTTATTTGTGCATGCATAGTCATCTGTGCATAGGCAGCTGCCTCCTCAAATGTTCACATTACTGCTTGCTCCACATCTAGATTTCTGGTTGGCTGAAGCTGGATTGGGGAGGGGGGAGAGATGCAACCAACAGCTGTATTTGTCAATAAATTACAGGGTCGTTATGGATCCTGGTGCATGCATGAATGCAGCTTCAAAAACTAGTTTGTGGAATGCATTGGATGAATATACTTCTGCAAACATTGAGGTTCCCCAAAGCCTGTTGATATAGCTGGTATCTGTATGAGATTTGAAATAGGTTTTTTTAAAAAACCCATCTAATTGTTTTAATTGTTTTTATATATGCAACTGTTTTAACAGTTGTTATATGTGTAATTGTTTTATACTGCATTGCGAAATCACTTCAAGATGCTTCATGGGAAGTGATTCATAAACAAATAAACAACAACAACTTGAAGACACCAGGTTGAGCTATGGGCATGATCCAGTAAGGCACTCTTGAGATAACACTGATTTCACTGGAGACTGAAGCACACACCCTTTTAACACACTGGCACACAGAAATTGATTGGACTTTAAAGTGCTAAAGTCTGGCTGGGTTCTACCATGTGTTTACTGTGTGTGGCTGTTCAATATCTGTAGCCTTCAAAACCTCTGATACATTTTTAGCTGAGCCAGAGCTAAAAGATTATACTCCTGCCAGCCAATCTGGGAGAAGCTGGAGCTTTAACAGACCTGGCTTTGTTCGAGCCAAATTACTGTTTTGTACAGTCATTTCTTCTGCAGCTTTTAAGCACAATGGAAACTGTTACGGTTGTTTTAGTGATTGGTGGAGTAAACCGTTGTGTATGTAGCAGCACCCGGTCAGTGAAACAAGCCATTGTTTTGCATTTGGCGCCATGTTCCAGTTGCTCCGCTAGATGTCAGCACAGAGCACAGATCCACAGCCTGGATTTGATTAACAGCTTCTTAATGCGCTCCACACTTTCTTGTGGCTGCTGACACATGCAGGACCGCTGTTCTCCTTTACCCTCTTCTGACTTCGGCTATGTTGAAGCCCAATTTATAACTCGGGTGCCTTCTGTGTGTCACTGGAGAAATGACAGTGGTGCTCTCTTGACAAGGTTCCTAGAACAAGAGATCTGCATGGCTGATTGACTCCGCCGTGGAGAGTGGAGTTAAATGTCCGTGGAATTCTCCAGTACACACTGGCTGCTAGGATACCAAAGAACTCCCGGTCAATACACCACTGCTAGTAGCTCACAATCAACATTAATAATTTAGGTCTCGGCTATGCTTGCAGCCATTTTATCACCTTGCATTCTTCTAATGGCATGACTCTCTGGAAATGCCCCAGAATGCAGCTCTCATTCAACACACAGTCTCCATTTTTCAAGCTCCTCAGATGTCTACAGTGACTAATCCCCTACCTTAACCTTATGGGTCATTTAAGGGCATGCAGACATGGATTTCACACACACACATGCACACAGTCGAGCAGCTGCTTTAAAATGGTTGTTGGTGTGAGGTGACCAAATGCTAGCTATGTTGGCAAACCTTGCAGCTTGGGTGAATTAGATTGGAATAATCACTTGCAGCTTGCAGAGTTCAAAGGCTGTATTCATGCAGGAACTATTTATTGGTTGGATGGAGATGAGAGAGAGCAACTTGTCTCAACAAGTTGGAAGAGAACAATAAACAAAATGACTCAGTTTTTAGAGGTGGAGCTAATTTAGAGAGCTACAAACAAGTGCTAGCTGGATTGATAAACAAACAATGCCCTCTGGTGGTTTAAAGTTACACATGCATTACTTTTGAACTCAAGAGAAGGAAATTTATTTGCTTTTCTCAAACAAGCTATCCTTTAGGCACTTCTTTCAGGCCAGCATCCTCAAATGTTAAGTTTGGCATTGAGGGTAGGACCTATCCTTTGATCTTCTTCTGAGGTCCTCTTATGGGTCTCCCATTTGAGGGAGTTTGGAGGGCAGCAACAAGGAAGAGGGCCTTTACTCTTGTGGCTCCCCACTTGTTGAATGCTTTCCCCAGTGAGGTCTACCTGGCACCATCATTAACATCCTTTCAGCTTATCTCTCCCCCCAGGTATATGATGGATCACCGTAAATGTTCTGCTGTCTACTGCTGGGGTTTTTCATGGGTCATTATAATAGTGTTTATTGTAAGGTATTGTTTCTGTTTTTATGCTGTGCCTTTGGCTCTGAATCTTAGAAAGACTTAGACGCTGAATCTAAGCCACTTAGAGACCTTTTTTGTAGCAAGTGGCTAATAATTCAAATAAATTAATGGACCAAATCACAAAAAGCACCTGCTATTCAGGAAGAGCATCTCTGGGATATCTCAGCAGGTCAAGCATGAGACTCTTAATCTCAGGGTCATGAGATTAAGAGATTAAGATTGAGCCCCATGTTGGGCAAAAGATTCCTGCATTGCAAGAGGTTGGACTAGATGCCCCTTGTGGTCCCCTCCTACTCTACAATTCTGTGGTTCTATGATTTGAAGTAAGGGAATAAATGTGAAGGAAAGTGTGTGTGTTTGTGAGAGAGAAAGGGGGGAGGGGGAGAAAGAACAGTCCCATTCCTTTTCTGAATTCCCAGGGGTCGAGGGAGCTGGCTTTCTTGCCAGCTATCTGACAAAACGCTTTGCATTCTAAAGGTCAGGTCTGGGATGACACCCAGGAGTAGCTACTAGGAGCATGTCATCCCTCTTTCTTTCTGCTCATGCCTGGGTGCCCAAGCCTGTCCTTCCTCCCCTGTAACTGACATCCCAGCTCTTCCAGACACAGGAGAGACACTGCAAGAGTCCTAGTGTGAGCTGTCAACTTGAAAACAGTGCAAGTGACGCTGGGAGTGTATTGATGTGTATTAGCCCTTTTTACTCAAGGCCAGGCTGTACTTTTCACTCGGGGGACCCTCCCTTCCAGCAAGAATCTGATGTAAAATGAAGAAGCTTCACAACTCCAGCTCCTGTGTTGTTATTTTGCACACACACCCCACACCAAATATCCTTTTGTTCAGTACTTGGGAAAAGGCACTGTCAGTATGGCGTGCGCAGTGAGAGCCAAGCTAGCAGAGATATATTTCTTAATACTACCAAGCAGTCTCCTCTGGAATGTGAGGGGGCTTTCCACCTCCCCTTCCAAGAGACCTCTCTACCCGCTTTCCAGCAGGCTATAATTCATGCAAGGAAACACCCGGAATTATTTAACTCTTTGCATTTCTGTGAGGGAATCCATTTTCCCCAGTGACCTGCTTTGACAATTCATCTATTAGCAGGTGTGAATCTGTCCCCAGCTTCCCCTCCTTTTCTTCCTCCCAGAAGCCCAAGGGAGCCACTGATCACTCTCTTAGCAGGAGGAATATGCTATCAGAAGCAAAGAAGCAGCAATAGACTCCTCCGGAAAATAAGGAATGTTTTGTTAAGGTTTCCCTCCCCCACCCCACCCCATCCACCCCTTTTTAAACCAACAAAATGGTAAAACTTACAGAAGTACAGAGGGTGCCCTGACTGAAAAGCAAGGAAGGGCTTTTGCTTTTTGAGTGTGCTTCCTTTAACATGCTTGGGTGGAGTGCATGTTTTGATGGCATGGACTCAGGAAACCCCCAGAATTTCACAAGAGGTTCAGGTTAGCAGCCCCTTTTCAGGCTGCTTTTCATCCAGTTTCGAGGCATTACTGGATGAGTTGGGAAAGAGATGGCTGGAGCACAAGCACTTGGTAGCATCATTGCAGACATTATGGGACTGGCTCCTGTGCCCTTAATAATACAGGTACAGAGCTGTAGTTTTAGGTCATTACGGCCATTAGGGCCATTGCTCTGTGGTACAACACCTGTGCTCTAAGTTCCACACTGGTTGCCGATTTGTTACCAGACCAAGTTCAAGGTGCTGCTGTTAGTATCAGTTTACTTGCAAGCTTTACCCCATGTGCGGCCATTCAGGTAGGTTTCTTCACTGCACTCTTTTCATTGCCTGCTAAAAGCATTTTTGTTTAGACAAGCCTGGGGACGCGGGTGGCGCTGTGGGTTAAACCACAGAGCCTCGGACTTGCTGATCAGAAGGTCAGCGGTTTGAATCCCCGCGATGGGGTGAGCTCCCGTTGCTCGGTCCCTGCTCCTGCCAACCTACCAGTTCAAAAGCATGTCAAAGTGCAAGTAGATAAATAGGTACTGCTCCGGCAGGAAGGTAAATGGCATATCCGTGCTCTGCTCTGGTTCACCAGAAGTGGCTTAGTCATGCTGGCCACATGCGCCGGAAGCTGTCTGTGGACAAACGCTGGCTCCCTCAGCCTATAGAGCATGATGAGTGTGCAACCCCAGAATCGTCCGCGACTGGACCTAACGGTCAGGGGAACCTTTACCTTTACCTTTTACCTAGATGTATAAAAAGTTGATTTGAGTTTTCAGTCTATTGCGACTTTAACTTTTTCAAAGTCTTAAATTGTTATTAATTCTTCTTACTTATCATTTGATGGTATAAATTTTATGAAATAAATGAATTAAGTGCATGCTTTGCATGCAAAAGATCATCAATTTAATCCCCAACATTTCTAGGTAGGGCTAGGAATCTCCCACCTTAACCTCTGGAGACCGCTGCCAATCACCGTCAACAGTGCTGAGCTAGATAGACCAATGACCTCATTTTTTCTTATAATGACTTGGTCTAGGTCAGTTTCCTATGTAATTCTGTGAAATGTTTCAAGCTCAGCTTCCTCCCTCACAGAGCTGAATGGTTTTTAAGTGAGGTGAGTGTACCTCACTCGCCAAGATTGCTATATTACGGGCTCATAACTAACATATTTTTCAGCCATTCCTAGTTTGCTGAGGGCCTATTTCTATATTTAGGCCTCATCAACCAATAAGGAAGCAGGAAGTGCCAGCCAATCCGGACCTGTCAAAGAGACCAGAAAGAAAGTGTTCAGAAATTAAGGGAAATTTTCCTCTGTGTAGGGGCCTTAGGCTGTGTTATTTATTTTAGAAATTCCTTTCAACATAAATCCCCAGGGCAGCTTGCGTAAATGGAAATTTGATAACAACTGAAATATATGTAAAACAAATCAACTCTATGAGAAGGAGTGGGCAAGTTTCTTGTAAGATAATTTTCTGTGCAGTGGCCTTATTTTACCAGTTTCAGTGTAGCTGAGGTTACTTCCTTTGCCTGTAACCTCATATGCACAGACTCAAAAAAAAAAAAGTCTGGCACATGCTCAGTGAGCATATGACAGGGGAATGGCCAACCATGCTCCTGATGTCAGTTCAGTTGAAGCGCACATACAGCTATTTATAGAGCTTTCAAGCACAGGAATCCTGAATGCGCAGGTTTCTGGATCATATGTGTATTTGCACATTCAGTGGAATATAGTGATGCCAGGAGACTCATGGCCACAGCAGCATGTCAATATCAGCAGCTGACATTTAAAGCACATGGCTTTCCCCCAAAGAACCCTGGGAACTGTAGTTCACCCTTCACAGAGCTACCATTACCTGTCCCCAGGATTCTGTGGTGGAGGCCATGTGCTTAAATGTATGGTGCACATGCAGCCATGGTCTGGCTCAGCCCTCACACTTTCATGGACTTTGTGAGGGTTTTTGTGTGAGGTGTGCTATAGTAGCATCAAAACGTTTCCTAAAAGGCTGCGCTGTCTCCAATCACACTGTATTTTACTTCTCACGCCACCTATGCACTAACCATTCCTCACCCAAAGAATTGAGAGACACTTCCACTGGTCTGCTGCATTGACATGAGGGTTGTGTGGCCCTTTGTGACATCTTTTTGTTTTTGTTTTTATGGTACACAAAATATATTTCACTAACCTTAGTATAAATCTATATGCACATTTTGTTCCAGAAGAGGAAGTTTGGGTCCCTTTTTTATATATATAAATAACCCTTTTCACTGCAGGCAGCAATAATAGGGCCTGAGTTTTTGTAGAAACCCTATTTAGCTTAGTGGGACTTACTTCTGAGTAAACATTCATTGCACTCCACATGATGT
This sequence comes from Podarcis filfolensis, assembly GCF_964270895.1. Taxonomy (NCBI): domain Eukaryota; kingdom Metazoa; phylum Chordata; class Lepidosauria; order Squamata; family Lacertidae; genus Podarcis; species Podarcis filfolensis. Next base: position 58,400,618 of record NC_139605.1, read on the forward strand.
AGCAATTCACCTCAAGTTTCTCACTTCTAGGTTAAATTTTAGAAGATTCTACCAATCTCTCTCTCTTTTTTCTTATAATGACTTTTCCTTCATTATTCCAATTTGTCTTTTTCTCCTAATCCCCATTTGTCTTTACCTGAGGTTTTTTTATATATATACAAAAAAAAAGCTTATTATTTCATGTGTTGCCAAAGAAGAACAATAGTCCAAAGAACGCAATATTATTTATGACTTCCAAAATCTTATGCTAACACCATCCTTTATTAAAAAAAAAAAGTGTGTCCAAATGAATTGATGCCAAGCGTGTATATAAATACCTGTTGGCAGGTTGGATTAATGTGGAATGTAGGTCAAAGGCACAGAGAAAGCAGAAACTTCCTAATTAAGGTGACAATCCTAAAGCACATTTACCTGGAAGTAAGCCTTAATGAACACAGTGGGTGGCATGGCACTGCATCTGAGAGAACCTGGAAAATAAGTGAGAAGGTCCAGTGATCGCCATCCTTACCTAGGAAATAGAGATAAATGGGGTGGAGGCGGCTGAGAAGAGACAATGGCATTAATGGTGCAACCCCACTTAAATGGGTACAGAAGTGAAGCCTAAAATAGTGTGTGGGTTTTTCGTTTTTAAATTCTGTTGTTACATGCCACCCCAGTCTCGGCTGGCTCTTTTGTGGGCTATAGCAAGTATCAGAGACGATCACTGTATAGCCAGCCAGAAGCTTCTGCTCAGGTAGGATCACAGGCTACAGTGTGAACCTTCCAACATGAAATGCAGGATTCTGGCAAGCTGCACTTCTCTGCCAGTTCCATCTTTCTTTATTACAGTACAATAATAATTCTTTGTCTAAAACCAAGCTGGGTGCCAGAACTGTAGAGGTAGCTACCGCTCCACAGTTGTTCAATTGATTTTTCAGTCAGATTATTAATTTTTTTTATTTTTACAAATACAAATGTCATACAGAGCTCCAAATCATAATTATTGGCATTCTTCATCAGTAACAGTAATTGAACAACAAACTCAGCAAGCTGTGGTAAGGCTCCTGTAAACGGTTTAATGGTTTATTATGACTCCAGGCTGCCAATCTATCTCTTTCTCTTCCTACTTGAGTCACTTTTATGTTTGTAGTCCACATGTAATGTGTTCTCCTTTTTTTTTGAAAACATATTTCCCCCCTCCTTTAACAAGCCTCCAAACCAGCAGGAACATGCTGCAAATGAGATACAGCATCTCAGTGTGGCCGTCCTAGGAAACACATATTCAATAAATATGCAAATCAATTCAGATATACATCTCTCCTCAGGTGGGAGAAGTTGTGTGAACACAGTCAAGTTTCATTTTAAATTGACTTTGCTGTTGAAAAGAATAACACTTTTTAAAAAAAAAATGAGTTTAAAATGCATATGAGAGGAAATTAAGAACATAGGAATAGCCTGCTGGATTAGGCCAATGGCCTATCTAATCTAGCATCCTGATCTCACAGTGGCCAACCGGATGTCTGTGGGAAACCCAAAAGCAGTGCTAAGATGTATAAGACTGAATCAGATAAATGCTGGAGATGCAAAGAGGTTGAGGGAACGTTCTTTCACATGTCGTGGACTTGTAAAAGGGTAAAAGAGTACTGGGAAATAATCCACAATGAACTGAAAAAAATGTTTAAAAGTACTCCCCCCCCCAAAAAAAAAAACCAGAGTCCTTTTCGTTGGGGATAATTCAGACTGAAATTCCCAGGTGTCAAAAAAGGTTATTGTGGCGATCACACACAGGGCCCCCGGATGTTTGACAGTCTATTGACCCTGTGCCACCACTGCGATAGCTTTTTCCACTGCCACCACCCCGTATCTCACGGGGACACACGGAGTCCAGTCAGTTGTTAACATATACAAATAATCAAGTTTATTTTGAAATGCAGGAACAAGCTTATGGTTTCAGTTAGTTTTTCTTGACAGTTTCTTAATCTTAGTTCCTAACAACTTCAAACTGATTATTCCAACTATCTATCTGACTCCACCTAACAATTCCTCTCACTCTCTCACAATACAACTCTACCAACCCACTGCCTATTCCTCCCTCCTCCTTCTTCAACTCCCAAACCTCAACTCTCAAACCTCAACTAACTTTCAAAACCTCCCACTCTAACTTTTATTCCCCCCTTGCATTCTCACTAGCCAATCACATCACACCTATTTTAACCCTTTCCTTATGACCCATCCTAGGAGGCAAACGCCACAGTTATTTATATATGCTACAACTGCGGCCCGTGTTTTGCTAGCCCAAAAATGGAAAACGAGCAACATCCCAACTAAAGAAGAATGGCAACTTAAACTGACAGAATATGCGCAGCTTGCAGACTTAACATATAGAATAAGAGAACAAGAAGAACATATGCTTAGAGAGGATTGGAAAACATTTATTGAATATATGGGGGGAAATTGTGTACACCTGAAAACGTTGGCAGCATTAAGATAAATTCAACACAACAATGTAAATATGTTTTGATGAATGCAATAATGGAATACTGAATGGTTTAGTTTTTGAAAAATATGCAGGGATTTATGAGATGCAAAATGAACCATGGAAAGAGAAGAAGGGAAGTCTCTGATATTTTAAGGATGTTTAAATGAGTATTTTAAATTGTAAAAGAGAAAATTTAATAAAATTAAATTTAGATATAAAAGAAACCGAAAAGCAGGACCCACGTACAAGAGCACTCTCCCCCCTGTGGTTTACACAACTGGTATTCAGAAGCATTAGTTCCTCCTACCATGGAGGAAGAGCATAGCCTTATCCTCCACAAATTTGTCCAATCCCCTTTTAAAGCCATTCAAGGTGGTGGCCATCGCTGCCTTCTGTGGGAGGGATGGAACTAGAGATGTAAAATTTCCAGGAATTTTGAAGCCATGAGAAAAAAAAACGTTCCCCCCCCCCCCGTTTTTTTCTCGGAAAAATGGAAATTTTGGGAAAATTGAAAAAAAAGTTCAGTGTGGCGTAGTATTACAAATTGTGTGAAACGCAGTGTATATAAGAGTATTATGCTCGCAAAAAAACAGGTAACCCTCCCCCTTTCCCCCCAAAAGCAACAAAAAAGCAAGAAACCATCAACATAAAAAAATAATCAGATTTGCCACTTAGCACCAACAGCAAATAAAGTTAAGATCCACCTCAATACTTAAGCTCCATAGAAGGTCTACCCTTTGAGTAGTGCTTTTTAAAAAGAAGATGCAATGTATACATGCAGTTTATTCTATCTCATTTTCTGAACTACTGCTATCATTCTCCATTTCTTCTTCCTCTTTGTCATTTTTCTCATGAACTTCTGAAAAAACAGCTTTGGGGGGAAATGGGAAAAACCTGTTTTTTCCAGGGGTTTTCCAGGCCTTCCCATCTCTACTTGAAGACAGCTGTGGCAAAGTATAAGGCAATTTTTTTGCGTGCCAGGCCCAGAAGTAACCAATATCTAGTTACTGAATAGTATGTTGCACTAAGGCTCAAACTCTGTTTGAAAGGAAAATGTGTGTGTGTGTGTTTAAAATTGAATGTATTATTATAAACTGCATGATGGTAAGAGAGCTTTCTAAACAGTTTACAATAATATACAACAGTACATTAAAATGATTGATAAAACACAGTTAAAAGCAGGTATTTAAGAGTACTCAAAAGATTATTAAAGTCAGCAGTGGTTAAAAGGAAGTAAATTGCATGCAGCTTCTGTGTTCAGTTGGGCTGGCCCTAACGAAAATGTTTTGAGCAGTTGCCGGAAAGAGTACAGTGAGAGCACCTGCCTGGTGTCAGTTGGCTGGGAGCTCTAAAGTGTGGTGCTGGAAGGCCTTAGGGGGGAAACTGAAAAATGCAGGGGGGGGACAAGTTTTTTTCTGTTTTTTTCCAAAGCCATTTTTTCAGGAAAATTGGGGGGGGGGATAGTTTGTGGAATATTCAAAGTATATCAAACTATTTTTTCAATTTTTCTGGGGGGGAAATGGCTTTGGGGGGAAACGAGGAAAAACTGGGTTTTTTTTTTCATTTTTTCCAGGGGGTTTCCAGGCCTTCCTATCTCTAGATGGAACTTTGCGCTGCATGAAGAAGTGATTTCTTTTATCTATCTATCCTGAACAGGCATAGGCAAACTCCGGCCCTCCAGATGTTTGGGACTACAATTCCCATCATGCCTGACCACTGGTCCTGTTAGCTAGGGATGATGGGAATTGTAGTCCCAAATGTCTGGAGGGCCAGAGTTTGCCTATGCCTGATCCTGAACCTTCCAACCTTCAGCTTGACTGCATGTCTATGAGTTCTGCTGTTATGAGAGAGGGAGGAAAACTCTTCCCCATCCACTTTCTCCATGCCACGCATAATTTTATAAACTTGTATCGCCGAAGAAATTGCAGAATAAAAATTGAAATATTTGAGAGAAGGGTGAACGAGCACAGGCTGAAATGTGAAGGTTGTGTTGCAAGAGAAGGGTGGAACGACAGATACACCAGAGCTATTGCTGTAACTGTTGAGGAAGCAGAAGGGACAGAAAGATAAGAGACTCGCTATGTCTCTTGATCAAACCAGTACAAGCTAGTAGAAGGATCGCCATATACGGACGTAAATGTCCCTTCACTTCCCTTTGCTTGTAAATGTATAATTGCTTGTGCTGTTTTTATACTTGGTGTGCCACCTCAGTAGCTAGTTGAGATTCTGTCACACCAGCCTTGCACAGCCTAACTAAATGTTCTGCTTTACTGACAATTGGTAACTGGATTTTATTGGCCATCCAGGCTGAACCCACAGGGTATTGGGTACTGAGCCCCAATATTTTCCAGACACCATCATGTCACATCTTACTCACCTTTCCTCAAAAGTGGCAAATGCTGCAACCTTCACTCACAGTGTTGCTCCTTCATCCCTTTGATCATTTTGGTTGCCCTTTTCTGAAACAAAAAAAATCTGAAGTTCTGTTATGGGGGCAGAGGAAAGAGAAAAACAAAACAGAGCCTGTCACTCTGTGCACTAAACACAAATACAAAGGCTAGTTTGCTAAAGCAACATGTCTTAGGAGCTGGATGCCTGGCAACAAACCACTGCTTGAAAAACATCCTGCTGGAGTTGCAGAAAGAAAATGGCCCTTCATTTTCTTACAGATGTATTGAAATAAAAAAAAGGGAGGGGGAGAGATGGAAGGGCTGTGTTAGAGCATCTGCTTTGCAGATGGGTCAGTCCCTGTCATCTCTAGGAAGGGCTGGAAATATTCCCTGCCTGAATCAGTGTAGACAATATTAAGATAGAAAATGGTCTGATTCAGTAGAAGCAGCTTCCTATCTTCCAAGGAGCTCAGATGATTCGATGATGGATCCTCTATAACATACTATCCATAGGCAAGATATAAGGCTCTCAGTGTAAGCAAGGAAAAATATGAAACTGTGATTTTCTCTCCAGCATGGTTTTCTCCAAGAAAACTAGCTGCACAAACTATTTTCCACAGATACAGGTAAACAACTTTTTAGGGTATTGATCATACAAAATCAATGTGGGTTCTTTCTCTCCCCCTGTCCTTTTTCCCATGGCTAGTAGCTAATGCCTTTGCAGTTGTCAGTCACTGGACTGTGATGTGCAGTTCAAACAGCGTAGCTGGGAACAGACAGAACTCTCAGAGATGCTGCTCCATCCTTTTCTTCACACACAATCACATAGGTAACCAGTATGTGACTGGACTGAAAAATAATCTACTTTCTAAGGGTGTTCCAATAACCCTATTTGTGCAGATTTCTCGGTAGCAGACTCATTTCCATATTTGCCGGTTGCTTTCCATGTTAATTGTACTCCATTTGAGGGTGAGAAGAAGAAGAAAAATATTCTCCTGAAGATTCTGAACCTGCTGGTGTATATGGCGTGTTGCCAGAGAGAACAGCTAAAACAATGGGCTGTAAGAATTCAACAGGCCAATTATACATCTCAAAATTTTAAATCTGGATACACAGATAAGGTAGTTTGAGGAGGTGGGGAGAATAATCCTAACCCAGTGGTGTGCAGTCAGTGGACATGGGGAACTAGGCTAGCCGCCTTAATGTTCCTCTGGTGTCTCCTTCCCAAAGCCCAGGAAGCTTCTGCCTGGTTCACGTACACGATGTCACACACATACCTCAAATTGCCCTTGCAAGCTGGTGCCTCTGGCCCTAACTGTTGCCCTATGAAAAGTTTCACCTCACGACACTTTCCTAACCTGAGGCTGGGTGTATCAAAATGGTGGAAGATGTCAAGCAGTTTCTTCCTTTTTATTCCCCTTTCCGCTACAGTAGCACTGGGCTTGCATCCCAAGGTATCTGGCCCCTCTGTAAATTCATGGGGTGTCACGGAGCTGAAAAATGACCGGTGTTCCACTGCTTCCTGTTCAGTGGGTGGCTGAAACAATCAGATATGTGGAGTTCCACCAAGTCAACCTGAGTCGGGCTCTCCCAACACTTTCTCCCTGGCTGCTGGTACAGGGAAGAAAAGGGTGATATCTGGCCTGTTGTGCTAGAGAACGACAAGCTCCCCTCCTAGCATTACAAGGGGACAGCAAGATGTTGCCCCCTCTGCTGCCCCCTCTCCTGCAGCTCTTTGTCAAGCCCTATCTGGGCTTCTTAGCTCTGAAACGCAGAGTGCTTTTGCAAGCAAGGAACCACTTGACCAGCATTTTAAAACAGAGGTATATATGAAGCCATAACAGTGACAAGTTGGTACAGAGCTGGAGTAAGGAGAAACCTGGACAAGTTATGCACATTTCCACTGTGCCTTGCTAACCGTACATGAGTATGTAGCTCAGTCCCTCACAGGCACACATACACACAAGCTCATCTCTGTCAGACAGCTGTTCTGTTTCTGTATCAGTTCTCTAATAATATATTCCCCTTGCAGTGGAATGCCATTGCCTCTGGCAAGGTATCCCTTTTACTGAGGAGAATGCAAAGCTCAAAAGCCTTTAGGTATAAAAAAGCAAGTGCTCTACTGGTGCCTACAGCTAGTTGTGCCTTTGTGCCTTTTCTCAATTGCTGAAGGTACATATTCCTTAAAGTTTCTGGTCGGTTCAACTCCATTTCATGGCAAGGGTGACTCATTACTGATCAGCACCAGGCACACATGAATTTAGCATCCTGTAAAGCTGTTCCTTTCCTGCCAATTCTCACCTGGTTTTCACAGTTCTGATATGATTCAATACAGTCTCTGCTGACAGAATAGTTGTATGCTTCTTCACATTCACTTGCTGGATCATTGCCTTACTGTGGTGAGTGAGCTTGCACATTCCTATGATCATTGTGAGCAAAACTGTCGGGAGTCTCATACTCCCAGTAGGGTCACCCAAGGTGGTAAGGTCAAGGGGAAAGTGCTACACAAAGAATGATCCAAGAAGTCCTCAAAAGCAGAACAGGTGGAAGATAACAAGCAGTATGTTACAATGGCTGTGAAGGCAGATGAAGGTTGCAGCAGATAAGAATCTACCGCATACCATCGGAACAGAGCCTTACTGTGAAGACTGTGTGTTGGTCAGTGTGGACTGATCTCCACACATAAAACATATTCACGCACAGGTGTCTTCCAAAAACCCATCCCAAACCCAAACCCCAAAAGTCCCATGGCAATTGGCAAATAGTAACTTAATCTCCCCTGTTGTTGCTGCCAACACCATGTGCATTTCTCATTATCTGACAAAATAATGGATTGTTAACAATACGGGGATGATGATGATGATGATAAATGACAAAATGTGCATTGTGTAACGCTTTGCTTCTCACAACAGTAAATGCTTGAGCACACACAATAGCACTTTAGTTCAGTAACAGACTGAAATGTGCACAAAACAGACACACACCCAAATTTTGATGCTATGGCTGAGAAATTAATAAAACAGCAAAATCACTGAGACAGAATATATACTAACACTGCTGCCAGCACAAAGCAAGCAGGTGTGTTTGTGTGAAACAGGCAAAGGCAATAATTTGATAATAATTAATAAGGCAAACTACAGCAGAGAAGTTAATAAAATAATAAAATCCCTCAAGACAGATGAAAGAAGACTGGACCCTGAACTTTCCCACAACTATGTTAAATGGAAGGTGCAGGGGACACCCACTGATTCCTATAAGAGCAAGCAATCAACACTTACTCAAACAGAAATGCATACCATAGCAAGATTAAATCCAAAGGAACAAAGTAAACATGGCAGTTACAGTTTGGAAGAAAATGAGTGGGGTATAAATAAGAGGCTGGCTTGGAAAGATGTGTGGTAAACAAAATCCTCCAACTCTTTAATGCTGCTGCTCCTCAGAAACAGAACAACATCCACAGAGTAAGAAGACCAAGACAATGTTTTATTTCTGTCAGATCCCTTCTCACAAAGCACTGGGACTGGAGAGCCTGGACAAATCATTCCCTCTTATTATCAGCCTGACCTGTTAGTCACAACACAGCAATCTCCACTCCTTCTCCTCACTCATTTGCTCAGTCCCCACCCTGGTGTTTTCCATATACAGGATGTTAAGTTTAGAGACTTTGGTTTCACTTTTTGCAGGCACCTGGTGGCAGCGTTTCTGTTTTGCAGAAACACAAAACAAGTGCTTTGGGAGGTTCTGCTTTGATTTGAGGCACCTTGTACAGATTGTGCTTTGCCTTGAACAAGCTCAGAAAAGCCTCTGAAGCACCCTGCTTTGGCTCAGGATTTGGGATTCGTCTAAAGCTGCTGGACAACCCTAATAAGTACCACTGGCAAGTAAAAATGGGTGCAACTGAGTGACTTGTGACTTGCAACAGTGCCAGCAGCAAGCAGCAAGCAGCAGCATTGCCACAGCTCTGATGGCAGCAGGTTCAGGGTTGGAAAAGAAGTCCTGCTGAGACCCCAGTCCTATGACAACCACCAGTGCCAGCCCAGATTGCCTGCTGGATTCCATACTTGCTGTTATTTTTACATAGTTTTCACAGGAAGCTGCTTCATATCAGGTCAGACTCTGAGGTACTCTCTAACCAGAATGCCTGCAGGGGTTGAAGCTAAATGTACCCCCTGATAGGCCATCACCAGAAGTAGTACTTGGGCTATGTCCAACTCGGAAGCTCTGCTTGCACAACAGACTCATGGGCATGCAACAAAACCTCCTCTCCTTTCCTCTCCCCTCCAGCCCCTCCTCCCTGCAGGCCTTAAAATCAACTCCAGAGACTTGGGGGGCCATCCAAAGCAGATTTTGGGGTGTGCAGGTGAGGAGAGAAAATGGCAGTCCTATTGCACAAGCAGAATTCTGCTCACATAGTGCTGAATACAATTCCAACTGTAGCTTTCTTACCCTGTGTTCCTGAGCTTTTGATCTGCACACTTTCCCCAGACAAGGGAGATATTTCTCAAGTCAAGAGATGTGGACATGCTTAAAATGATGGCAAGGTTGTTCCCCCCTCCCCCTTTCAGGACAATTGTATTGCAGGAAACTTTGTTTTTCCTTGAACAAGTTACATTGTTACCTATTTGGAACCAAGGGCATGGTGTAAAACCGTGGGCCAACTATAGTGACATTTCAACAACCCCATTTCCAAATATTCTATTTCATTTATTTAATTAAAAATCCTATCTACACTACCATATGAGCATGTGGGTGGAACTAGATCATGAGAACTCATCTTTGGGGCTTTCCAGCCATTTATTTACCCTCAGCCTTTGTTGCTATTAGCCAGAAAACAGCTGTTGGGTGCTGTAGTGTATGGACAAATTCAACTCTTTGAGTATATCACACACAGCAGCAACAGTCTCTGAAGGCTGAGCTATAAATGAAATAAATATCCAGCTTTGTTTATTGTGCATGGCCAGGAGACTGATAAAGGATTTGTGTTCCCATACTTAAAGACATCTATTGTTCCAATCTTTTATTATCATCATTATTATTCTAGTCCCCAAAAAAGGAAAGGAAGGAGAGAATGCTTTGTTAAGCTGCCAGAAGACTGCTAAGTCCATGGAATCCAAAAGGCACCACAGAACTCATGGACTGCCCAATGGTGCCAAACCTTTCTGCTTACATCCAGGACTTGGCATCACCGATAGTGCTGTAAAATTTCCAGCAAAGCCCTGTGGAAAAAGACCAGCCAACCAACTTGGAGGTCAAAGTTTCAAACCATGCAACTTATGGTTCTTTTTTTAAAAAAAAATCAGAGTTAAGGAGTGATATCCAATTATTTGTTGTTGTTGTTTAGTCGTTTAGTCGTGTCCGACTCTTCATGACCCCATGGACCAGAGCACGCCAGGCACTCCTGTATTCCACTGCCTCCCACAGTTTAGTCAAACTCATGCTGGTAGCTTCGAAAGCACCGTCCAACCATCTCGTCCTCTGTCGTCCCCTTCTCCTTGTGCCCTCCATCTTTCCCAACATCAGGGTCTTTTCCAGGGAGTCATCTCTTCTCATGAGGTGGCCAAAGTATTGGAGCCTCAGCTTCATGATCTGTCCTTCCCGTGAGCACTCAGGGCTGAATTCCTTAAGAATGGATAGGTTTGATCTTCTTGCAGTCCATGGGACTCTCAAGAGTCTCCTCCAGCACCATAATTCAAAAGCATCAATTCTTCGGCGATCAGCCTTCTTTATGGTCCAGCTTTCACTTCCATACATCACTACTGGGAAAACCATAGCTTTTATTATACGGACCTTTGTTGGCAAGGTGATGTCTCTACTTTTATAGTCATACTCAATTACAGTCATACTCAAATAAGACCTAGTGAAATTAATACTTATTTCAATGTGTCTACAGTAAGCACCATTAAGTCTGCATGCAACCCAATGAGGCTTAGCTGACATCTTAAGACAAACAAAACTTACAACATAAGCTTTTGTGGACCAGCATCTAATTCATCAAATGGATTCTGGCCCAGGAAAAACTAGACCTCCCCACACCCCTTCCAGTATTTGTGAGTTTTGTTTTTAGTCTGTTGTTATTTTGACTTTCCATATGTCTCAGATTATTGTTAGTTTTTCTTAGTGATAATTTTATTGTTTTAACTTTTTTTGTAAACTGCTTTGAGGTTTTCTTAAAAACAATCAAGTGGTGTATAAATTTTATGAAATAACTAAATTAAATAAGTATTCACAGTGCCACAAGACACTCTTGTTTTTTCTACAACTGACTAAAATGGCCATCTCTCTGCAAATTGTTCCCAGTTTTAGTTATCCATATGTTCAAAGTAAGATGGGCATACTTACAAATGTGCAGCAGTTTCGATTTTCTCAGTATGTAGTGCATTTTGGGATGCCACCTGTACTGTTAATTGTGAATAATGGCTCGAATACCTTTGCGTACTCCAGACACTAACCCCAATCCACAGCATGTTACTGTTAAGACACCAAACAAAATGTCACAGAGTGGCAATGTTTCAGGCTTCCAAGGATTATTTAATAGATTTGTAAATATATCGTAGCATTAGCTCTTCCAGGCCAAAGTCTTCTTCACCAGGTGCCTCATTATGTTTTGATATTATTTTAGTGCAATTCTGACAAAATTCAATATTATTTTAGTATAATTCTACCAAAGTCACACTTTTCTACTTTGCATTCAGAATTCACTGTCAGCCCAGGAGTATGATGGACTCTGAACTCCTCTTGCAAGCACCTAAATAAACTATTTAACTCAAGCTCAAACAACGTATCATACAGAATTCCATTATTCTTTCCCCTGGTGTGTTTTTTTAAAAAACTGAATCAGCCTGGGCAAGCTGAAACCTGAAGCAGAGGAGGGGTGTGTGGAATGAAGCAACTTAAAACCTTTCTTCTTCAACTCAAAATCCTTCCCAAGCCATTTTTTACTTTTATTTTCTGTGACTGAAAGATATGAGTTCCCTATATCTTCCCCACTGCCTTCCTCTAAAATATGAAAAAAAGCAGCCTGGGGAGTGTAATTTAATGACTGCAGAAGAAAGAGTTGCCAACTTCTTCTGTCCCAGATGCTGCCTGCCCCAGGTCGATTCATGCTTTAAAGAAAATAAGTAGAGGAAAGGATCACAGGAAAGCAATGTAATCTGAAGTTTCAGATTTGTCTGTAAGCGAGGGGTAGACAACTTAAGGCCCAGGGGCCAGATGCGGCCCAATCGCTTTCTAAATCCATCCCGCAGATGGTCCGGGAATCAGCATGTTTTTACATGAGTAGAATGTGTGCTTTTATTTAAAATGCATCTCTGGGTTATTTGTGGGGCATAGGAATTCGTTCATTCCCCCCCCCAAAAAATATAGTCTGGCCCCCTCACAAGGTCTGAGGGACAGTGGACCGGCCCACGGCTGAAAAAGGTTGCTGACCCCTGTAAGCCAATACCCACTTCTATGGAAGTAAGTCATCAAACACAATGGGCTATACTCCTGAGCAGACATGTCAAGGACCACAACATTAATCCCTTAAAATCAACTAGCTGGTACAAACATGCACCACCAACAACAAAAATCTGAGTTTTCCTATGCAATTTATGTAAACGGTTGCTGAAAGGCTTAGTCAGGATTACAACAAGGTAGATTTGAGGGATTCCTTTAAATGACATTTGAATATGTTTGTGCTTCAGCACAGCTCCAAATGGCTCAGCACTTCTGATGGATTCACTGAGGTTTTGCAGGGAAGTACATGTCAATGACAGCAAGCCCTCAGTGTTAAAAGCCAAATAGCTTTTGAAAGATCTGATTGCCAAATGCTTCCCTTTTTATTGGCTGTGTGCTTAATCCCATGGATGGCTTCACTGGATGTACAACCATAAGTGAGTTCTGTCCCAGGGGTGAGGTCCATTTGGTGACTTAAGTGCAGTCTCTTGTCATGATGGATTTTTCCACAAATGTACGTTTTTCAAGTTTGCATGTCTTTTGTCAATACCTCAGCTCTCTGAGGGACAGGACGTCAACTTCCTACACTCTTATGACTGACTGTTACTAAAAACCCGTCTGCAGTGGCTCTCTGAAGCCTGTTTGATGGGGAAAGGTTTCTGACAACTCCTGCCTCTCTAGAGTTCATACCTTGCTGATCCTCTTCTTATTTTATTCCTTCTTCTCGATAACAAAACCTTTCATTCCAGGTAGCACCATTTATCATCACTTCCCCCGCCCCCTCCCAATGCCCCAGTGTACCAAAAGAGATGTGCAGCAAATAGGTTCCCCATCAGAAAACTCTGGCAAACCAAGTAGTTTAAGAGATTAACATTTTTCCCTCGAGGTCTCGAATCTTGGAGGCGGAAGGCTTGCATTAACTCCATGCCAGCATGAGAAGTAACAAAACCCATTCTGTTTGAGGGGGCCAGGGAATTAAGCCTATTACAAAATCGCCGGGACTGCTGCTGGCTTAGGAGCAGAAAGGCCGTGACATTCCTTCAGTTGGTATGATTTTTTGTTGTATATGTCTTCTGGCAAGGCAAACCTTGCAATTATGCTAGACAAAAAAGGCTAGGCTGAGCATCATTTTGCTCCATTAAAACAAAAACACTCTGGGACGAAGGCAGCGGGCTGCAGGAATCCAACTACGAAGGCATTTTAAGTAGATCCATCAGCATAAAATCAATTGCATTAAAACATACACTCTCACCAGTTTTCTTCAGGCAGTAATTCACTCAAATTATGTAGTTCTCCATCACTCCAGAACCTTAAATATTCAAAGCACCTTGCCCTGGGTATTCAGATAATATTCAGATAATCAGAACTCCATAACATTGGCAGTATTAATGACTTTAACATTGCCAAGCCATGCTTGCCCTTTAATACATGTTTTGGACAAAAAGGGAACGAGTGTTTCTGTCGGGCATTTCACACTGGAAGAATGTGGTGGTGTTGTTGTTGTTGTTGTTGTTTAGTCGTTTAGTCGGTCTGACACTTTAGTCGGTCCAACTCTTCGTGACCCCATGGACCAGAGCACGCCAGGCACTCCTATCTTCCACTGCTTCCCGCAGTTTGGTCAAACTCATGCTGGTGTTAGTCCCATGTATCAGCAATATGGAAATCTAGTCAGGTATGGCTGTGCAGATTCTGAATCCGTATAGATTTAGTAATGGGTGGGTGAGGGCCAATAAACCTGAATCTGAATCCTGACAAGAGGGAGGCTGTATGGGGTAGGTGGTTCCTCTGTCCAGGAATTAGGTGTACATTCTGCTCTGGGTAGGATTCACTTGAAGGAACGGGTATGTAGCCTGGGACTACTCCTAAATCCAGCATCAATGAAAAGGAACAAGGTTTTCCAGCTTCAGATGGTATGCCAGCTATGACCATACCCGGATAAGCATAGCCTTGTCACAGTGGTCCATGCTCTAATCCATGCCCTGTCTAATGCACTAAAATGATTGGGATCATTTTAGTGCATTAGACAGGGAGCTGCCCTTGAAGGCGACTCCTGCAGAATGCTGCTGCCAGAATTTTGACAGGAGCAGCCAGAAGAGATCAATATTACACCAACTTCCAAACTCTAATGGCTACCTATTTTTTTCTGAGACCAATTCAAGGTACAACTCGGGACCAATATATCTGATAATTTTCCTTTCCCTATATCAGTATGCCTGTACTATATGATTAGCATTCCGCTTCGCATCCACTTTTAGGGGAGGCTCATTCAGTGTTAACATGGAATAAAGCCTTCTTTGTACCAGAGCACTGTTTGTGGAATACCCTCCTGCTACAGGTATGTGTGATGGGTGCTGAGACTGTTGTCATTTTGCTGCCAGCTGCAGATGTACCCATTGACTCAAGCTTTACACATTTTCAGCAACAGCTTAATCTCAAGGTTCAAGCCCCACATTGGGCAAAAGATTCCTGTTTTGCAGGGGATTGCAGCAGTTGTGGTCCCTTCAAACTCTATACAGTCATACCTTGAAAGTCAAACAGAATCTGTTCCAGAAGTCCATTCGACTTCAGAAATGTTCGCCTTCCAAAGCGCGGCTTCTGATTTGCTGCAGGAAGTTCCTACAGCCAATTGGAAGCTGTGGAAGCCCCATTGGACATTTGATTTCCAAAAGAACATTTGAAAACTGGAACATTCGCTTCCGGTTTTTGATTGTTCGGGAGCCTGAACATTTGACTCCCAAGGCATTCGGGAGCCGAAGTATGACTGTAATTCTATTATTCTAAGGGACTGTTTTAGCCTTCTCCTGTTCAATTGCTTTTGATTGCCTTTGTTTGCATGTGTTTACATGTGTTTTAAGAACTAGTTTTGTTTGTTAACATTTATTTTATGTTGTTTCCTGTCCTGGTATCAGTACAGGTGAAGGCCAAATTATAGATTTTTTAAATAAATAAATGGCAGCTATTTGAAGATGCAGCTCGAAATGTCAGTACGGTACTGACTGAAAAACCTAAAGTGAGTCTGGTTGAATATAGATGACCATTTACCACACGAGTAATGTATCACTGTAATGTAACCACTTGGTAAGCTAGTCTCCACAATGTCCTGCTAAGTGGCTCAGAGAATTTTACCACATGTGTTATCATGCACTATGGCAGGAAGGTGGTAGAAGAAAGGAAATAGCAAAAATTATCTTCATAATTTGGCAAGATGTTAAAGGTAAAGGTAAAGGTACCCCTGCCGGTACGGGCCAGTCTTGACAGACTCTAGGGTTGTGCGCTCATCTCACTCTAGAGGCCGGGAGCCAGCGCTGTCCGAAGACACTTCCGGGTCACGTGGCCAGCGTGACAAGCTGCATCTGGCGAGCCAGCACAGCACACGGAACGCCGTTTACCTGTTACAGGGGCTCAAAACAGATGCACATTCCCCATGAAACAACTTACCACAGTGATTCTCCTGTTGAATTCTACTGTAGGTACCACATATAACATATGGTATGCACATTTAACACAAAGGGACTTCCTTCTTAGTAAACATAAGCATGGTTTCACTGCTCTATACAAACCACATTATTTTAATGTAGCACTGCCCAAAAAAAGCAGGCATGCAAATCTGGTGACTCGGTTAAATTGTTCAGTCTGAAAATAAACTGGTGGTTAAATTCACGCTTTTAAATGAAACCTCAGTTTGACCTTAGCTATGAAACTACTAGTGACCTTTCTTTTGCTTCTCATCAGTCCCTCCTTTGCTTTTAAATAATAATATTGACTTGAACTTGTTTGCGGTTGGTGTTAATAGGGTCAAATCAATTTAAGTGCAACACTTAATATATTCCATAAGCAGATATTTTACCAGTGCATTGAACTGTCATAGTAAGCTGTAACACCCCCCCTCCACACACTTATACACATTTCCTTATTTAAAAAGAACTCTACTCTTTTCTTAGAATAAGGTATTATTTCTTTTCATGATACAACATTCCAACACAACTTGCACTGCTATTAGTTAAGATGTCAATTCAGTTTCACACCAGTCAAGTCTTAATCCATTGGTTCCAGATAAGCTATTTATGCCTTTGAAAGGCTTCTTACATCATGCAGAAATTATACATATACTCATGCATACTACATAGACTTGACAGAAGGGTGCTGCCTGGATGATCATCAATCACATAGCATTAAGTCTCATGAAGGAACTTGCCTCTCCCCCTTTTTGCTGCGTTGCATGACTGACAACACACACTCTTCACCTTCCTTTGTCCCATTACTGCACCCATGCACAGTAACTAGTCTTAAATACACTTACACCGTGAGTATGGCTGCTTTTCAGTTACAGCTCTTTTTTTCTTACAGTTTCTAGAAAATTTCTCTGACCCACAGACAGAGATCATTTCCACCCTACTGTAACCATTTCAGTGTTAATGTTAATATTTATTTTAATCACAGAACAGCACACAGCAGGTTGTTTTGTTGGGCAAACGGAAATGCTTGTGCCAATGGAAGGACTGGGAGAGTGTGATGTTGAATATGACCCTTTTATATTTATAAAATGATCACCTGTTGTCAACCATAGAGTGGCAACAACCAGTGCTGAGCATGGTATAACTGCATTTGTTACCAAAGGCATGTTCAATATCATTGCAAAAAGTGTACAGTGGTACCTCGGGTTAGATACGCTTCGGGTTACATACGCTTCAGGTTACAGCCTCCGCTAACCCAGAAATAGTGCTTCAGGTTAAGAACTTTGCTTCAGAATGAGAACAGAAATCGTGCTCCGGTGGCGCAGCAGCAGCAGGAGGCCCCATTAGCTAAAGTGGTTCTTCAGGTTAAGAACAGTTTCAGGTTAAGAACGGACCTCCGGAACGAATTAAGTACTTAACCCGAGGTACCACTGTATTTAAAAATGATCCCCTGGATCCCAGTCTTCTAATCGGGTCCCTACCATGCACTCCTCTGCAAATTTTCACTGATCAATTCCCCTCTGCTAGGGCCTTTACTCATGCAACGCTCTCTCAACTTTAGTTACCATGACGCAAGAGCCAAAGGCTGCGTTCTAGAAATGTTCTCCCCTAAAATCCAGCCCTTTGCATCTTGATTTTTAAAAGTTGGCTTTTAAAAATATTGTTGCTTATTTCTGTTTTTGGTATTCATTTATTTTATTATTTTATTTAGTGCATTTGTACTCCATTCTTCAGGCAAAAGGGCTCCTAGAGTGGTTTATAAAGTCCATACAAATCAGCCCCTCCAAACATGCTTGCCTTCCACACAAAAAATTACACAAAAGGCAAAAGGGGCAGGGAGGGAAGTAAACAATAGTAATAGTGAACAAATAGGTCACTTCCTTCCCCCTACCTTCAACCCCCCCCCCCAAAAAAAAGAAAAGAGAAATACTTCTGGCCCTAGTTGCATATGATTTAAGTTCAGGGTTGTTTGTAGGTCTGCAACAGAATACTATCTCTCTTAATCTGTGTCTGTGTTTTTTTAATAGTTGTTGCTGTGGTGATGTATGTGTTCTATACAACTATGCTATACATACACACCAAAGAACCCAGACACAGAAGTGGAGGCAAGGCTGAACCGGGAAGCAAACAAGGAAGTGATATGCAGTTGTATCACTTACATAAACTGAAGCCTGAGTTACTTACTGTAGGGCATGGGATCCAGGAGCTTGTTCCAAATGTTTGTATTGCTATAGTTCCTTAATCACCTGTAATGATGAGGTTAGGATCGATACGATATGATACGATATGATATCTTTATTGTCATTGTCCCTTGCGGAACAATGAAATTGAAAAACTACATAAAACTACATAAAAACTACATAAAACTCCCACAAAACTACATAAAACTACATAAAACTACATAAAAACTACATAAAACATTCAAAAACCCCTAAAAACTCTAAAACCCCATTTTAAAATACACTATACTACAGAGACCCCTTATGCTGCGTTTAGAACCAGAATTGCATTAGCATAGAAACTGTTTTTCAGGCGGCTAGTCCTGGCCTTTATAACCCTATACCTTCTTCCAGAAGGCAGAAGCTGAAAGAGATCATTTCCGGGGTGCGTACTATCATGTGCTATCTCTGCCGCTTTCTTATGGCACCTGGCAGCATAGATTTGATCTAAGGTGGGAAGAGTGCACCCAATAATTCTCTCTGCAGTCTTTACAACCCTGGATAGCATTGTTTTTTCCCTGGCCGTGCAGCTCCCAAACCACACGCACAGACCATAAGTTAGTACGCTCTCCACAGTGCAATGGTAGAATGCCATCAACAGGTCCTTTGAGAGATTGTTTTTCCGGAGGATTCTCAGAAAATATAACCTCTGCTGTGCTCTCTTCACCAGGTCTTTGCTGTTCTCTCCCCAGGTTAGGTTGTCTCTCAACTCCATTCCCAGAAAACGAAACACATGCAACACACTTTTTAGAGAATGCCTCCTCACCCTCCATGCCTCATTGTAAACTTTAAGATTGACCAAAGGTGCCCTCTTTGAAGCACTATCCTTAAACCACATCTGGACAGCTCCCATCTAGTTATGGGGTTCCTTTTCAGTCAAAGGCTGAGCATTTGGGGGGGGGTGTTGAGATACTATCTGTTTATGCTGACTTGAATATTAGGGTTAAATCAGCAGAAATGTGCAGTTTGAGCTGCATTCTAATTGATTTTATTTTTATTCTGTTTTATAAGGGACAATGTAGTTTTTCATCATTACTAACCCAGTCGTTACCTTCAGAGGTACCTAGTAAAACCTACCCAAACTTCTTTCCCACCACACCCATCCTTAATTATTTTAAAGAACGGTGAGAGCTTCAGAGACCAGATACACAAGCCAAGACTTGAACATTCAGTGATGTTGCAAGATATTCCTTAGCCTTCAGTGTGCTCAGTATGAGTGTCAGGAGGGCTGTTATGTGGGATGAAGTAGTTAAGGCACATCATGATCAGCAATTATCATGAATGAAACAGAGCATGAGGGGGAGGGGGAAATCTCAAAATCAACTCTATGAACACACGCTTATGCAACTCTAGCAGGTGAAATCCCATACATTAAACCGGGAAATATACAAAGAGATCCAGTTTTCATGATGACTCCCTGGTTTTCATGATGACTCTCTGGTTCTCCTTTGAAAAAGTTTGAGGCATAATATGAGGTATAAAAAGATGAAGTCATGTTTGGATGAGAAACTTAGGTAGAGAAAGGATTTATGAATATGAACTCTGCACTGTTCATTATATCATAAGAGAGTAGTTATAAAAACTGCTTAGTACTCCTGAATAGCTGTGTAATAGCTGAAGACAAATCATGCAATGTGTTGTTGTCAAGTAGGATGAGCCAATATTCTCTTGAGATAGTTTTAATGCCTGAGTCCCCATAGCCTTCCCTTCCATTTGTTTGCGATTTCATGAGAAGAAAAGGAGGTTGTGCATGTACAGCATATATGATCCTGACAATGCCCAGGTTTTAATCTCTGGTTTTCTTCTGGAACTCGCTTATTTAGATTTTCTTGAAACCATTTCTTGAATAGCCTAGTGCCTTTTGAAGTTCAGCGCACCCATAGTTTGCTTCTCCCTTCCACCCATCTCTAACATGTGCCAACATCAATTTCACCCTCTTCTTCCTCCTCCTTCTTGCATTGCTTGAACCAATCAATGTTATGCTTTAGCTTTAAGGACCAGGATTCTGATTTGTAGTGATCTTTGTGACCATCACATTTCTCATCTGATAGTCACAGCAAGGGGAAATGTTTAAAAAACTTCCAAAATAAAGTCACAGTCCACCAAAGTTATGGAAGTGCAATTTAAATGTTGACAGAAAGAGACTGCAGAAGGAATGGAGGAGGACAACCCCCCCCCTTTTCTATCAAGTTTTATTTACCTACCTCTATTTTCCCTGAATTGCTCCCAGTTCACATCTAGTGTGAAATTAAATAATAGATACTAACCCTATGCACTTTGAAAATGAATAAATAGTTGCTCTGAATCCCAGAAATATTTGTATTCTCAGTTTAACACTGATTAGTTGGGGGCATTCTGTAACTTGACTCATCTGGCAGTATTGAAATCCGACATGAGAAGTGTGAATCCTTTGAGAACAAAGATAGTTTCAGTGTTACAAACTAGCGGTATTAGTGCCATTGTAAATACCAACACAGCTCTCTAATATATGCACTGCAGCTGTGAACATCATTTTCTTGATAGCGTTATGACTACCTCAAGTAGATTTTCACATTCTTCTTTTTTCTTGGTATCAATCCAGACAAAATGTTGAAGAACAGGGAAAGGCCAACTGAAATAGCTTAGAGAAATAGTGAAAACACAATAAATGAAACGTTTTAGGTTGATACTCTGCTTACTAAAATAAAAAAAAATTTAGCTGAAAATTTCCTATAAAAGGCACAAATAGGGACCCTCTTCAAATATGTTCCCTGAAGTGCCATCAGTCTTTAAATACAACTTCAGAAACGTGCCTGTCACATCTCCATTGCCAAAGATATGGGAGGTGACTGGTTGCTGAAGTGATTACATTTCATATAATGCTTTGAACCTTCTCTAGCTCAGTCTTTGGTAGAGATCCTCACTCACAAAAAACACCCTACCTGGCTTGGCCAATTTATAAGCATATAACTTCAGGTTACCTCTGCTTATATAGAATCAGCAATATATGGACTGCATACATGGTACCATTTCCCAGCTATGGATGGTTTGTGAGCACCTGTAATGATGAGAGAAATAATCCCCATGCGCCACAACTATTACACATGCAGCACATAACTAAACTATGGAACTCATTCCCAGAGGAGCCAGTGATGGCCACCAGCTTGGATGGCTGCAAAAGAGGATTAGAAATGGAGGATAAGGCTATACATGGCTACTATCCACGATGGTTATACTCTGCCTCCAGTTGGAGGCGGCAATGCTTCTGAATATCAGTCGCTGGAAAGCAGTGAAAGATAGAGTGGTCTTGTGCTCCTATCCTATTGCAAGTTTCCCGCAGGTATCTGGTTGCCCACTGTTTGAGAACAGAATGCTGGACTCAGTATGCCGCTGGCCTGATCCAGCTCTTCTTACATTTGTTGGACAACTCCTGGTTTTTCCTAGATTGTCATCAGTGTGGTTGCTGCAGTTTTATGCCTCAATAGAGACAATACGAGTTTTTAGAGTTGAGATTCTAGCTAGCATGACTGCAGCAGAGAACTTCACATAATTAACTATTATTATTGTTATTATTATTAAAGATTATTCTCCGTTTTTCTCGCACTGGTTTGTACAGGACAAACGTTGGCCTAAAGAAGCTCAACTTCTTCTCTGCGGAAGCCTCCACCGTTTCTTCTCCTCTTCCAGTAAATCCAACTGAAGTCTAGAGCAAGATCCCAAAAGAAACAACTTCAATTCCCAGCAAGCCATGCGGAGGGGACCGCCCTCTAAGAAGCTTCTCCCCGGACTACATCTCCCAGCATGCTGCGCGGCGGAATCCCTCTGCGCCCCCCCCCGCCTCTCTCTCTCAACGAGGCCCGGCGTTCCCGGCCGCCTTTCGGCCGGACTTCTTGTCCCAGCAGGCCTTGCGGCCCAGCGCTGCCGGTTTCCGGGGGGCAGGACCGATCGCCCCTCTCTCTCTCTCGCCGTCTCTGTGCCGTTGGCGAAGCTGAGGTGGTGCTGCGAGGCGAGACGGGCCTGGCGCTGCCGCGGCGGAGAAGCAGCTAGCCGGACTCCTGGCGGAGGAGGAGGCGGAGGAGGAGGAGACCGGGGACGCGCTAGTAGGGGCCTAGGCCGGGAGGGGAAGCTCTCCGCGCCGCCACGACGACGACGACGACGACGGCCAAGATGCTCAATATGTGGAAAGTCCGGGAGCTGGTGGACAAGGCGTGAGTATTATGGGGTGTCGGGGGGGGGGACATCTGTGTGTTTTGTCTGGCTGCCCCTCAGCCCGCGCGCCCCCACTCTTACTAAACTCTTACTAAACTCTTACTACGCCCTTACTCCTCGATCGCGTCCCGTTGATCCAGTTCCCTTCCCATTATCCTCCGTCTGCCCAGCCACGTTTTCTGTAACGTCCACCTTTGCTCCCACCCCGAATTAGGGTCTCACCGGCTAGCCCACCCTCCCCGACCCCGGTCCTACTCAGGATCCCTCCCGTTCTCCCCCCTGCGCCTGCTCTTTCCTCCTCCTCGCCCTCTTTTGCAGTTTGTCGTTCTCGCCGAAACTTCTTACGTTTCACTTGGCTGTAACTGATACATGTACCTGCCCGTGCTCACGACCTGGTCTTTCCCTTCCAGTGGGATTTCTACCTCTTTGTAGCTGACTCTCCCCACAAGAGTGATATTTTTGCTGCTTCTTGGGGATCTTGGCCCTTTGACTCCCCATCGAGCTTAACGTCTCTACTAGGGCCCATATGCTTTCATATGCTTTCGGTTTTTCCTTTTCCTTCGGAGGATCTCTTTCTTCCTTTCCCAGCACCACAATCTTAAGCCGTAGCACTTGCAGATCTTATCTGTGAACAACTCATACTCAACCTTTGGTGGAAGCGCATGACTGTCTGAGCCTGCCCTTGCTGATTTGGAGCAACCTCTGAACTTCCATCGGCATTTAGGAGAGTGGCAGTGCCTATTCCCATTTTTATAAATAGCTAGGCTATCTAAACTATTCTACTCCCCCCACCCCCTCACCAAGTCTTAGTGAAGTGGTGGAGGAAAAGGAACTTCATGCAGGAAGTAAAAACTTGATATTTCAGCTAGGGTAGGGTTGGTGGGGCGGGGGGTTACTACATGTACCAGGTACCATTTTGAGATCATGGCATTCCTTTAAATTAACTTGTTTCAAGCACAGCAGCCATACTAAGTCTCAAAACTGCCAGTAAAAAATGTGGGACGGGCAGTCACACAATATTTTGCACCACCCTTGCTTGTGGGCAGGGACTAAGACACATGCTCACTCCGCCTAAAAGTGCAGCTCTTGTGTAATGCTTCTCAAAACATGATATTGTTAATGTAATTCTCAAGAACGCTAACTTTCAGGAATTGTCTTTTAATCAGTGTTAGAAAGGGCAAAAGAAGTATGCCTTGAATTCTTCCTGCTATCAGCACCTTGCACTACCTTGTGAAACACCCACCGGAAACTTCTGTAGAGTCAGAAGCAAAGCTTACTTTTAGAGACCTCTGTGAAGAGAACATTGGCTAAATAAACTTCCATATATGTAATGACACTTTGTGAACTTTTGGTGGTTACAGTGTTCATTGTGAATGTTGATGTTTAAAGAGACCATATACAGTGTTTTAATCCATCAAAATATGTTGGTGCTTTAATAATTGTGATTTACAGATACTTCTCTGCAGTGAAAACTTTACAAGACAGTTGCTGTGTTATCTATCACAAGAGAAAGAAGCCTTGGTTTCATAGTAATTGAGCAGAGGAATGTGTGAAACAGAGCATTTAACATTTCTGTACACACAGCTACATTGATAGCGGGGTACTGTGAGTGTTTTCAAATTTAGTAATTTACTTTGACATACATCTCTTAGGTAATATTGGAGAATGTATATCACAGGTTTGATTTCTATTCCTGTCTCAGTTTGTATTTACAGGTTTGCAAATGTTGTAAATGAAGGTAAGATGCTGTTGTCTGCTGTTGGCATATAGCAGCGTTGCAGTACCTATAGCTGTCCAGATGTAGTTGGACTCCAACTCCCATCAGCCTCTGCCACTAGACAACGACTAGAGTTTATGGGATCTGGAATCCAGCAACATTTGGAGGGCTAAGTTCCTCATCCTACCTATAATAGGAATGCTGAATCATAGTTGGGGAAAAGAATTGCCCCTCCAAAAATAACACTCTGAAATCCAAGACACAATGTGTACCAGTGCACCAAAACCTTCATTAAAAAAAGTTTTCAGAAGACATGTGATTGGGATTTGGGTCACTTTTCAGAAAGCAGTGCCTGTAACACTGTTTAAGACCGCTCAGAATGGCTCTCTGCTGTTGTATAAAAAGAACCCTATGCTAACTTCAGGGCAGAATGTAGGTAACATTTGTTCAAAGAATAGCGTCAGTTCTAAGTGAAGACAACAGTGCTTTCATGTACACCAATCTTGGCTTTAAAAGGCTTGCTTATTTTTAGACCTACTCTGACCTTGAAACCACACAGAGCATCTGACGTACATTACTGGATTCTTCTATAAGTTCACAGAAACCATGAAGCTGAAAATATATTGATTATATATTTCCGTATACCCATTATCCCCCCATGTGTTTAATATTTGTTGCAAAGTTCGATATCTGAATTGACACTGTCTGTTACATATTTCGCAACAACTGGGCTTAACTGATGGTGTAGTCACTGTGTCATTCTCAGCCTCCCCAAGTGCACCAGCCCCCCAAAAGTAGGTTGTTTTCATACACCAGCAAATGGACCCAGATTATTTCCCTGCCCCCCGGCACTGCAATTTGCAGCTTGCTTGTCTGTCTTGAGACCCAACAGATCCTTGGTTTTCCCAGCTCTGCCCCCTTCCCACCCTTGAAAGCTGTTTTAGAGCTTTATGCTGGCTACTGCTGGTGTGGATACTGCCCGCTTGGACTTTCAGTGAGCAGAGCAGGGACCACTTTAGATACATCCACCTCAGCCAAACTTTCTCCAGTGTCATAGATTAGAGACTTGGGATTGCTGTTTCCAATTTCCTTTGGCTCTCTTGCATTATCAGCATTATTTATCAAGACTTTGCTTCACATACTCTTGTGCTCAGCACTGTACAAATGCCTAACAAAAACTTCCTACCCCAACTAGCTTGCAGGTTATGGCAATTACCGTAGTTAAGTGTTTGTCAGTTGTTGCTCCCGCCAGGAGCCTCTATATTTGTTTATAAGATATATCCCTCCTTTCAACATATATTATCTTAAAGTGGCTTATGCAAATTACCATAAAAACAATAAAATTCCATATCAAAATTAAATGCCAGTAAAGGCAACAAACAGAGCACATTAAAAAAAACCTAATAAAGGGATCTTAAATATAACTAGAAGCATGGCAGAACAGGGCAGTCTGAGTCTCTTGTCTAAAAAGATAACTGACCACCAGGCAAATACGCTGAGAAGAAAGTTCTACAATATGGCTGCCTTCACAGAAAAAATAACCCCTTACTGGTTGCTACCCGCCTAAACTCTGAAGATGGGATACCTGCTGAAGGATCTCAATGTAATTTTCTCATTTCATGGGCCAGCTTGCATGGGAGTTGGCAATGTTTCATGTAAAGATGATTTAAGAAAGGGGCAAAAACTTCTGTTTGTGTGCTTGTTGCTTATTTCCCCCTCTGTTTTTAGGCTTAAGGGAATGCTTTTATTTATTTATATATATATATATAAATATTTATTGAGATTTTACAAAAACATAAGTTTAGAAAATACAAAGAGAAACATAGTAAAAGAAAAAGATAAAAAAACCAAAAACATACAAAAATTCATAAAAAATAAAAAATAAAAATAAAAATACAAGATACAAAAAAACAGATAGATAAAAAAGAATTAAAAACAAATCCATTTTTTATAACTTTAAATTCGTTAGCTTGTTTCCTTGACCTCCTCACGCCTCCCCTTTTTGTATTCCCATTTAAGTAATCAAGTCAGCAAATCCTTACCCTCTTTCCTTTATCTTAACTCTATATCTTAACATATTGTACCTCTATATTTTCATCCTTTATCAATTCGTTTTTGCATATTCTCATAACTTTGTTGCTAATGCCACTTATTTTCAATCCAATATCATTTTTAACATTCATTAATTTTACAGTGTTTCTGAAGATAGTTTAGATAGTTAAATTTCTTCCAGTCTTCTTCCACCAACTCTTCTCCCAGGTCTCGGATTCTGCCAGTCATTTCCGCTAATTCCATATAGTCCATCACCTTCATCTGCCACTCTTCCAGGGTGGGTAAATCTTGTGTCTTCCAATACTTTGCAATGAGTATTCTTGCTGCTGTTGTTGCATACATAAAGAAAGTTCTGTCCTTCTTTGGCACCAATTGGCCGACTATGCCCAGGAGAAAGGCCTCTGGTTTCTTCAGGAAGGTATATTTAAATACCTTTTTCATTTCATTATAGATCATCTCCCAGAAAGCCTTAATCTTTGGGCACGTCCACCAAAGGTGAAAGAATGTACCTTCATTTTCTTTACATTTCCAGCATTTGTTATCGGGCAAATGATATATTTTTGCAAGCTTGACTGGTGTCATGTACCACCTGTATATCATTTTCATAATATTCTCTCTTAAGGCATTACATGCCGTAAATTTCATACCGGTGGTCCACAACTGTTCCCAGTCCGCAAACATAATGTTATGACCAATATCTTGTGCCCATTTAATCATAGCAGATTTAACCGTTTCATCCTGCGTATTCCATTTCAACAGCAAAAGGGAATGCTTTTATCTTCTCATTCCCCTCTGCTTGGCATAATTCCTGTATGAATTCTGACTAAAAGTTGCTACTGTTGATATATCTTAATTCCTTGAGGCTGCAATCCTGTTCATACATCCCTGTGATTATATCCATTAAACACAGGGTTTGTAAAACTTGTTGCTCAAGGTGATGCTTGGTTTTAATAATACAGAGTTGAGTAGAACTTCTCAGTGTGGAAGGGAAAAAACCAGTGAAAGAAAAGATTATGCTTGCCACAGGAAGGTAAGGAGTAGTTTGGGGCTCCAACCAACCAGCTTATGTAGCTCTGTTGCTATATATAGTCAAGAGGATTTTGTATCTTTCATTTTATCCCTTCTGCTTCCAATGGAGTAGCTCACATACAGAGGAGTTTAGAAATAATTCATCATGGAAATAGTGCCACATACCACAAGAGCTATATAAGAATTCCTCCAGTGTGTCGATTTTTAGAGTGAGGTACTGTCTGCCTGAAGATGTAATTGCTGCTTGCAGCCCTCTCATCTGAGTGTACTTGTCTTTTCTGGGCTAAATTACAGTCTTTCAAGTTAATTTTAAACTTGTAACATTTGAACAAACATAACCTTTGATTTTTATGAGCCTGAAGCAGTTTTTATTAACTGGGTGAAATTGCACAGCAGCAAGTAACGAATAACACTGAGAAACATTTATCCTAAGCTAAGCAGAGTTTAGTCAAGTTGATAACTTAAATCTTTCTAACCTACTTGATCAAGAGTGATCCGGGTACTGCATGGTGGTTGATTCATGTGACAGCTCCATACTGAATACTACTTGACTGATTTCATAGTAGATTCTTTTGGTGTGACTTCGCCATTAACTGTGTTGAAGTATGATAGTTTCTTTCTTCCCCCACCTCTGTGCACTCCAATGGTTGCACAGTTATAGTTAGTATTTTGTAATGTGCGTGTTTAGAATTTCCTCCTTTTTAGACTTGTTGAGCAAGATACTGAATCATGCGGTCTTCCCTTAACGTAAAGCATTGTGCATACAGATTTGGGAAGAAAACAACCCACCTGTTGTTAAAGCTTTTTTATCTTTTAAAATGGGATTCCATGGTTCATTTCACAGAAATCAGAGTGGGGGTGGGATGCTTCACTTTCTGTGATAAACTCTTCCTCAATTATATTTAACCTAACTGAG
Source organism: Podarcis filfolensis (assembly GCF_964270895.1). NCBI lineage: Eukaryota > Metazoa > Chordata > Lepidosauria > Squamata > Lacertidae > Podarcis > Podarcis filfolensis. The sequence goes on from NC_139605.1 coordinate 58,428,476, forward strand.
TTTGTATATTTAATAGATGGCATTTAGTCCATGCAGCTAATGAGTATTAGAATGTGGGTGGTGGTTCAAAATTCACTTTGTGAAAGTTCTTTTAATGTTCTGTTATTGGTTTTCAATATATAATTAGAAGACGAGAACGAGTAAAAATTTAAAAGTGCCTGTTGATTTAGTTTGACAGGATTACTCATCCATATGTAATATCTTTGATAAACTCTGTTTGTCAAAGTTCAAAGAATATGTTAAGCAATGATAATGTGATACTTAACCCTAAACCATCACTTATTTTTTTAAAAAAATCAATCTTGTTGAGTTTAACAAGAAAAATAAGCTCGTTGCTTATGTTGAGTCTAATTATTTTATAAGGCATATCTTTCTCTAACTTGTACACGGTGCTATAACCTGTTACATTTGTGACTTTAACAAAGAACAATGAACTCTAGTATTATCTGTCTGAGAGTGACCTATGGTGAACTATGCCAACCTTGTATTTTAAGTACTTGCCTGGTAGCCCTGGGCAACCAGGAGTTCCATGTAGATGGAGGGTGGATCAGGTATTCCGTCTGTCCTCATCAACAAGCAACAAAACCTTCCAGAACATAAATTCCTAGTCCAGTGGGTTGCTACTGGAGGGATGGAGTTCTCTGTGCCTCCTCTGCCAGCCCCCATCATGCTAATAAAATTTCTTGTAGGCTAGTAAATTTTGTGGGCTTGTTTGTAAAGCTGAACTATTCATTGTCATGGTGAGAACAATAACTTTGAAACACAACGAGAAATAATTTTGTTAAGGGTCTCAGGGAGACCTAGTGTTATAGAACAGCCTTCCTCAAACTAGTGACCTACATAGGTTTTTGACCATAAATTCCCTCAGCCTCAGTCAGTGCAAGTTACGTATAAGGCTGCCCTATGCACCAGGTTGGGTAAGGCTATGATAGGGCAATATTGTGGCAGTAGGCTATAAGAGTAACGTTCATCAACAGTTCAGCTAAATCATATGCAAGGTGCATGAGTCCAGCTCAACTTTTTCATGTCGGTTTCAGCTGAGTGCTGTGAGCTGCAAATTGTCGGGCCCATACACTGCAGTTGTAGCTGCCTTGGCTTTTGCACTGGCTGAAAAGACTTTAAGGTGGGATGGCTAGCCTGTAACCTTCCTGATGTTTTGGGAAGTTTTTAATGCCTGATGTTTTATTGTATTTTTAATATTTTGTTGGAAGCTGCCCAGTGTGGCTGGGGTATAAATTATTATTATTGTGATTATTGTTGTTGTTATTCACATCAGCCACAAACCAGCATGGCCAGCAATCACAGATGCAGGGAATTTTAGTCCAGTAGCATCTGGAGGACCACAGGCTTGCCACTCCAGCTTACAGATTTTACCTGGCTCGCCTCTCGCATCCCCCTTTCCTGCCTGTTTCTTTGGAGTTGAGTGGTATGAAAGTATCAGGATGGCTTTAACACCTTATTTTTGTGATTGTAAGTTTCTTTAAGACACTTTTAATACTGTGTTTTAATGTTGTAACCTGCCCTGGTATCTTATGGTAAGAATAATAATACAGTACTTTATTTAGTTCTGATATCTTCTCTGATCAGATAGGATTTGCAGGTTTTTGAAGCAGTATAAAACCTGCAAGAAAGTGGATGCATTCAGATGTAATGGCAAACCATTACATGAGCACACACTAGCTTTCAGACTCCCATCTTTCCCTACCACTTATGGATACAGTGGTACCTTGGGTTGCAAACTTAATTCGTTCCGGAAGTCCGTTCTTAACCCGAAGCATTCTTAATCCGAGGCACATTCCCTACATAGGCCTCCTGCAGCCCCGGAAGTGGATTGCATTCGTATCCTGGGTCAAAGTTTGCAACCCGGGACACCTACTTCTGGTTTGTGGAGTTCATAACCCAAAGCGTTGGTAAGCAGGACTGTGCGTAACCTGAGGTACCACTGTAATGGCAAACCCACAGTTTGATGGTAAACTGGAAACATATAGTTTGTTGCTAAGTAGAAGCTTCTCATCTTTCAGGTATTGTGGAACTCCAGTTTGACTTGAGTCAGCTGGTCAGATAAAATAAGGAAATGCGCTATAAGCACGGGTAGCTATATTATATTACTTCATATTTCTATAAAAGCATAGGCCGCTTTTTGATACATAGGTACCTAACAGTTGTGGGGCTCCTAGCACTGCAGCACGTAATTGCACTGCTATGTTGTTGGTAACAACTTGGAGCTACTTGCCAAGCTGTTGCAATGACACAGGTAAAAAAACCAATGTTGTGAGCATTCTGTAGAAAAGTGTAGAACAGCATGGCCTTTGGATATTAGCAGAGGGGGGTTGATCCTGTAACCAGTCATTCATTTCCTGGTATGATCATGTCTAACGCAAAATAACAGATGGGGGGGATGCATCTTCTTAGAGAGCAGGCATAGGCAAACTCAGCCCTCCAGATGTTTTGGGACTATAACTCCCATCATCCCTAGCTAACAGGACCAGTGGTCATGGATGATGGGAGTTGTAGTCCCAAAACATCTGGAGGGCCGAGTTTGCCTATGCCTGTCTTTGAATGTCTGATCTCAACAGAGATGTAGATGGATTTGTGGGGACTTGGTAGATCTGGTGTCCTCCCTCTTTGCATTAAGACATCATTCTACAACACGTATGGAAGTTGGGGCTTGTATTGAGCAAAGTCATCCCATTAGTGCAAGGACTTCGTATGCCTGTCTCAGATCTGTTCTGAGGATCCCCCCAACTCCCTGGAACAGATTTGGGGGTATGTGGGAAGAGGAGAGGAAGTCCTATTGTGCAGGCATATGTCCTTGTGCTAATAAAACACCTTGGTTGGATACAACCCCTGGAATCTAGATTGTTGATACTTATGGAATACTGGTTTATCTCGGATAGGAGGAACTCAAGAGTCTTCCCCAGGTACTCTTAAATGCTATCTCTGCATGCTACCTCCACCCTTGACCTTTTAATGTTTCACTGCTGCTGACACTGCTGCTAAATACAGGGATGTAACAGCACTTCATGAAGTAGCGTGTGGCTGCAGTTTCTGAAGGGGTATTATTGTGACTTTTAAAAAGCATTTTGCATTACAGTTTCTCAAGATGCTGTCTACCAGTGCAAGTAACCTGCATATCTTGGTTTTCACTAAAATGGTTTTAAAACTTGCGGACGTTGAAGAAGTTAGCAAGTGTTTTTGGTCACTTGGTGGAGAAGGTAAAGTGCTTAGAAAATGAACTCTGTATCCTTTGTGCTAGAGTGCACTGGCATACTCAGATATAGCAAGGTTCATCGCCTTAGCCACAACTCTGGGTTTTTAATGGTTGAAATGGGAGAGTCTTGGTACAATGGAAACAAATGATTGTTCTTCCTCCAGTATCATTTGTTTCCAAAATACAAACATACAGTGTAATCTCCAGGCCATTGTTGTGAAGCAGATTTGTAAAGGCCTGGGAAAAACCAAGAACTTAAGGGAGGAATGTTGTTTTCTCTTTGTCTTCTGACAGCTGAAATGAAAAACCGTGACATTTTGGGGAAACAGGTGAAAACTCATACATTTTTTTTTCTTTAAGGGTGCTAAATGAAATTACCTTTTAAGCAATGTTTGGAAACAGTTGTTAGTCATTTTATACTGCTGCATTTGATTAGATTACAAAGCCCTGGTATTGGCAAAGTGCTTCCAGACCAGAAGGGCAATCTGTGAGTCTTCCAGGCATATTGTTCCTGTACCATGGTTGTAAAGCCTTTTGTGCAGCACAGCTTCTAACCCTTAGAACACTTGCTTCCTCCATCTTCTGCATCAAGTGAAAAAATTGATGAGCATTTTAAAATATGTTTATGTGCGTACATGAACATAAAATCACACAAGGGATAGATGTACATGTGAAAAGAATATTCAAGCTGCCATTTTCTGAGTCCAGGAAGCTTAGCTTGAAGTTTCAAGATAAGACGTCATGGATCTTTCAGATGCTTATTTCTCTATAAATTATAATCAACTTGAGTTATGTTAGTATTTACAAGAATATATTATTTACTTGGATGAGTCAGGATATAAATAAATATGAGTTGAGGATAGCTAATTTTGTCTCCAGTTACCATGACACACGCTGTATATGATAATGATGTACTACTGGCTCACAATCTAATGAAGTTTAACTGACGATACAGATTTATTGCTACTTCATAATTACATTATAGCAACATTCTTTTATTTTCTAAGTTTTCTTGCTTAACAAAACCCCAACTGCCTCCTTTAGGCATTCTGGAACCCTGACATGTTGTAAGAAGGCATTGACCATTTACCTGTCCCCACTGGTCTTTTTAATGAGCCAGGAAGGACTCTAGCACTCATGTGGTGGCTTTCACATTTCCAAGGTTCATGTCCACAACCTCAGGCTGTGCATACTGTTTTCAAACCCAGATTGTAATAAACTTACAGCACAGAAAATGAAGATTTCCAAACGGCAAAATGAAGATATGTTTGGATTGCAATTCTGCGAGAACCTACCTGGAAGCAAGTTTCATTGAATTTGCAGGGGCTAATTTCTGATTAGGCATGTACAGACTTGCATTATTCTGTATTCAACAGTGGCAGGTTTAGTTGTATCCAGTGTTGTTGCTCAGCTGATGGTAAGGTCAGTAGAATGGGGAAGGAAGCCATTTTCAGTGTCCCCACACTGCAGCCCACCCCGCTTTAAAGTCTGCTCCAGAGGTTTGAAGTCTCTCGAAAGCAGATTTATGGAGGACATGGGGGCTGCAGAGGTGGGGTAGAATTGTTGACCTTTGCCTCCTCTGTGTTTTGCTGACAGAAGCCTTACCATCAGCTGAGTGACACAGCTGAATGCAACTCATAGAATGCAGCAGTTGATAGAGCTGTCTTGAACATCAGGTGTATTTGTAATAAGTTTCAATAAAACAAAGACTTTTATTTTTGTAAGAGTGCCAAAGTTAATATTGCGCTTAAAAAGTACCTAGTGTTTTGTCTGTACACATACAGACAAACACACACTCATGCATGTATTGTACATATGATTGTATATTATCTCCCTCCTGCCCTCCTGGAAGAGTCTCTTTTTTAAACAAAACCTGGAAACGGGTTATTCAGAACTTCTGGACATGAAGTAGTGAAGAGTCATACATATTTGATACCATACTATTCATGAATACTGAGAAGACTGAGATTCACTAAATCAGTAGTGGGTTTAAGTTTTACTTAACAGTCTCACTTTTTCTTTACATTTCCTCATATTATGGGCTGTATATGCTTGTACTTTTTCTTGTAATCATGTCTCTCTTATTTCAGTCACCTATTACTAACTACCGTTGTTGTTTGGTTCATGTTGATAGCGGCTCCTCATAGTTGATGACTACAACTATGAGGATACCCAGTTTTCTTCCAGGAACATTGAGAAGCCAGTTTTACTTGTCCCTCTAGCCTCATTTCCATTTACTTCTGGGCCATAATCAAATTTATTTCAATGGTCTCTTCTTTGGCGATCACTCGTAGCTGAGTACGATTGTCTCCGATGAATATGGTCTTAGCAGTTTGTCCAAAAGTGACTGTGGAGGCCAATTCTGGATCCACACGTCCTTCCACATTGGGGACATAGGTTTCTGGGTGGGAGTTGATCATTGTGAGGATTTGCCAAACGTGCCTTCCTCTTAGCTTGTTTCTCCCTTTCATCCGGAATTCGTGCTTCTTTAAAATCTGTGATGCCTTTGGTGAAGGCTGTTCTCCAACTGGAGTGCTCACAGGCCAGTGTTTCCCAGTTGTTTCCGTTTATACTACCTTTTTTTAAGATTTGCCCTGAAAGCGTCTTTAAACCTCTGTTGTCCTCTGACATTACACTTACCATTCTTAAGTTGGGAATAGAGTAGTTGCTTTGGAAGATGATAATCAGGCATCTGAACAACATGGCCAGATCAACAAAGTTGATGTTGAATAATCATTGTGTTAACACTCGTGATCTTTGCTTCTTCCAGTACACTGGCATTAGTTTGCCTGTCTTCCCAGGTGATATGTAAAAATTTTCAGAGACACTGCTATGAAATCTTTCTAGGAGTTAGAGATGGCTTTTATAAGTAGTCTATGTTTCACAAGTGTACAGTAAAGTTGGGAGTACAATGGTAATAGCAGTTTGGTTATAGTGACCCTGCAATAGAGGGTCACTGCATTACAAACTGTTAGGTTGTCACCGCAATAGTGAAAGAGGATGTAAGTTTGCAATATTTTAAAATATTTTCTTCATTCAGATTTTCTTTTGAGACGGGTGTCTTTGAGTTGTCTGCATGGTATTATGAGCTGTTCAGTGAGTAGGTTCTACTTCTTGGCCTAGAAACAGCATATATAAAGGTTATGATGAGTGATCTGTCAGATTACATTATTCAGCTGATGATAAAATTACAGCCTCATATTTATCTCCTGCTATTTAACCTACCTGAAAACTTCCTTTTTACAGGGTCATCTAACATTACTTGGGATTCAAGATTTATTTGGGTCAGCATAAGACATCGATCTTAAAGCAAGGGGACAGTTTGATCATGGTATTTAGGCGGCATTTAACCCTCCGCTGTGTGAGCTAACCTCTCCAGCTGCTGATAATGCTGAGGAACAATGACCTATTTTGGTTCTTTCAAAAACAACAACAAAAGCCACCAAACAAACAATGGTGCATTTACATGCAAAGTGTTGATAGTTCTCCAGCCTAGTTGTGTCTGCTTAGCTCTCCTGTGAGAGAAGGAACTTAGCCTAAAATCTATAAAGAGATTTTAAAAACATGGTAGACGATGCATGCATATAAAATACGAATGTCTATCAAGTTGTTTTCACAGGCAGCATTTTTCTCAATGCCCTTGTATCTGGAAGCTCAGCGAAGTATTCACCACCAAGGAGAACACTGATCTAGATAATATGTTGGAAACTGCAGTTTAGTTAGTGCTTCTTTAGAGAAGCACTTCTGTCTAAAAATTAAGTGTGTACACCTTGAATCTGCCACTAACACAAGAGGTTTAAAAGGTGGGTGTGTGACAATGTTTCTTGTGCTTTTTAAATCATGCCTTTAATTATATTCTCTTTGCAACCTAGACATTCTCTTTGCAGGTTTCTGCGTGCATGGCTTTTACCATGCGACCTTTTAGCTCCTGTTCAGGTCCTCCTCCCTTAGTGCCACTTCTCTGCTACACATACGCAGGCTTTATTTGTAAATCATTGTCCCCCTTTTTTTGGTAAATTCAAATATTATTTATTATTGTTTGGGTCTCCTTTTACATGTGTCTCAATGTGATTTCCATATGCCTTGATATGATTTACAAACATATAATAAGTATAATAAAAACAACTAAATTCTGTTTTTTAAAAAATACAAAAAACAATCAAAGTTGAACACCTAAGGCCGCAACTTTTCCATCCATCTGTCACAATAAAAATGTATTGTGTTTCAAGAAAGTACAAATGGGGAGCACCTGTCATGTCTCAGTAGGGATGCTGTTCCACAAACAGGGACATTCACATTGAAAGCATTCCTATGAGCTACTGTGGTGGAGGCTTCAGAATTTTTTAGGACTTTAAGGAAAAACCCTCCTACAGAAAGCAGTAATATTCTGGGCATATAATGGTTAGGGTGGTCTCTCAGATACCTGCTTCTTCTAGAGTTTCCTAGCCTAAACCAATAATCAGAGTCCAAAGATGAACTTCAACTGCAGTCTCCATCATAGCTAATCCAGTGGCACAAGATCAGGAGTTACCAATTTTTTTGGACCGGTAGACACATCTAAAATTTTGAGAGGGTGCTTTGGGCACCTGTAGTAAAATAGCTGCTGTGTGGTGGGGCAGGGGGGGGCATAACACAAAATAGCTATTGTGGGGAGCATGGCATAACACAAAACCACCTTATGTGTGCCATGGTTAGTCAGCTATGTCCTGTTGGTTCTGATTGTGGAGATCACAGAGTATTTATTTTACACACTGAGGGGTGCAGTTGCTGCCTATTGGCAACAAAGAACATTCCTCAGTACCAGGAAAAATACTCAACAGAAATTGCTTAGAAGGTCCCTGCACATTTTGTCCCATCACCTTCTTCCCAGGAGGACTACACTTGAAACTTTTATTTGTATACCACCCTCCCCGGCTGAGACTGGGCTCAGGGTGGCTAACATCAAATATATAATGTTGGTATAAAATCAAACAATAATTGAATTACCTCCTAAAAACAAGTCAGGATCAAATTAAAATCTAATTAGATGGCTTTCCGCAGGATTAGGGTTGGGAACAGTAAATGTTCATCAGGCCCAACTGTTTACGCTGTTCTTATATGGGCCTGTGAGAATGCTGGGAGGCCTCTTTCATACCAGTTCTTATACAAAAAGAGAAGGGGTGTCAGGCTGAGCCCTGACCAAAGGCCTGGCGGAACAACTCCGTCTTACAGGCCCTGCGGAAAGATGTATTGGTGACTTCTGCATTACATGATTGGGTGGACTTTCAGTGATTTTTATCAAATGTTGCTTTTGAATAAAATGATGAATGTGGATCATGTTGATTATATGCAGGCCTTAATTTGATCCAAGGCCCTCTGTAGCTTAACACCAAACTTTATTTTGAGTGACAGCATGTATGCTATAGATACCGTATTTTTCGCTCGATAACACGCACCTGACCATAACACGCACATAGTTTTTAGAGGAGGAAAACAAGAAAAAAAAATTCTGAATGAAACAGTGGATGTATCATTTTTGTGCTTCATGCTGCGGCCACAGACATGTGATTTGACGGTGAGTTTGGGGTAGCCCAATGCAAAGATCCTGAGGATCCATGTGGATCCATGCTTTGTAACCACGTTTTTGCACCATTGCAGCCCCAGGCAACAGTGGGTGCGTGATTTTTTTGGTGCAGGCTGTAGCCATGGACATGCTATGTGATCTGATGGTGAATTTGGGGTGACCCAATGCAAAGATCCTGAGGATCCATGTGGATCCATGCTTTGTAACCACGTTTTTGCACCATTGCAGCCCCAGGAAACAGTGGGTGCATGATTTTTTTGGTGCAGGCTGTAGCCATGGACATGCTATGTGATCTGATGGTGAATTTGGGGTGACCCAATGCAAAGATCCTGAGGATCCATGTGGATCCATGCTTTGTAACCACGTTTTTGCACCATTGCAGCCCCAGGAAACAGTGGGTGCATGATTTTTTTGGTGCAGGCTGTAGCCATGGACATGCTATGTGATCTGATGGTGAATTTGGGGTGACCCAATGCAAAGATCCTGAGGATCCATGTGGATCCATGCTTTGTAACCACGTTTTTGCACCATTGCAGCCCCAGGAAACAGTGGGTGCATGATTTTTTTGGTGCAGGCTGTAGCCATGGACATGCTATGTGATCTGATGGTGAATTTGGGGTGACCCAATGCAAAGATCCTGAGGATCCATGTGGATCCGTGCTTTGTAACCATGTTTTTGCACCATTGCAGCCCCAGGAAACAGTGGGTGCGTGATTTTTTTGGTGCAGGCTGTAGCCATGGACATGCTATGTGATCTGATGGTGAATTTGGGGTGACCCAATGCAAAGATCCTGAGGATCCATGTGGATCCGTGCTTTGTAACCATGTTTTTGCACCATTGCAGCCCCAGGAAACAGTGGGTGCGTGATTTTTTTGGTGCAGGCTGTAGCCATGGACATGCTATGTGATCTGATGGTGAATTTGGGGTGACCCAATGCAAAGATCCTGAGGATCCATGTGGATCCGTGCTTTGTAACCATGTTTTTGCAGCATTGCAGCCCTGTTTTTGCATCAGATCATTGCTATGTGATCTGATGGTGAATTTGGGGTGACTCAATGCAAAGATCCTGAGGATCCATGTGGATCCGTGATTGGAACCACGTTTTAAGTAGGGAGGGAAGGAAAAACATAGAAGCGACAAGGAGAGGGGTGTGCAGAGAAGCAGCTGGCTAAGAATGCAGGAGAGGGGTTTTACCGGAGGGAGGAAAGGAAGGCAAAAGTCCCCCCCCCCCCACAAGCCAGCCAGCTCTCTCTCTCTCCCCCCCCCCCCAACCTGCATGTTGCCTTCGAGTCCCAGACGCACGGAGAGGAGCTTTCCACTCTGCTTGCCTGGAGGGGAGGGGTTTTCTCTGCTCTTTGTTCCGTTTGAGCAAACACAGTAAGGAAACAGAAGCCGGTGGGCAGTAAGACCCTGAGGCAGAATGCAGGAAAGCAGCAGCTTCCTCTTTCCTCCCTTCTCCGGACGATTTGATATTTGCCTGATTTTTGCCTTCACTCGCGCTTGTCAGCTCCAGGGACCACACATTCGCTCTATAACACGCACAGACATTTCCCCTTACTTTTTAGGAGAAAAAATCTGCGTGTAATAGAGGGAAAAATACGGTAGGTTAAATGATGAAGATGAATGAGTTGAGTATAGTTTTTTGCCTCACTGCTAAGAACCAACAAGTAGTCCTACTATGGATTGTGCATTCTGGGGAAAGGAGAATGCCCTCCTGACAGACTGGTTAGGCACCACTCTACAGTTCATATTAAATTTCCATTATGGCTAACTTGCACATTTTTAATACTAGCTAAGTGAGCGCTTAAAGTGATAACAAGCCTTGTCTGAATACTGTGCCATGATCCCTGCATATCTCTTGGCTCCTGTGTAGCAGAAATAACATGGCTATGATGATTTTTCTAGCCATGGAATTGCTGTTTTCCCATGCAAGCAGAAAAACAGCAAACTCTGCAGAAAATTGTTCTTAAAGTGGGACTGGGCATAGTCAGTTTCAGGAAACCTACCCTTGGGTGCCTTCTGGTGAAATACATCATCATCTGGGAACAGGTGATGTCTGAGGAAATATCATTAGTTTATGAAAATCTTAATATGGGATTATCAGATAGAAGGATCATAATGCTTGTGGCTGGTTTTAAAATGCTGTGCAAAACACTTAATATACATTCAAGAAGTCGTATCATCTAGTTCTATCAGTCAGACCTTTTTGTGACCCACTAAGCTGAATGCTGCCCTCCTACGATTTCTTGTGATCCGCCAAATGCTGACCTCCTGTCCCAGAACAGTGGCAAAACGAGATTTGACAAGGATCTGGCACTCAGAAGTTATGTATTCCTACTGTTAAGTGTTCTGGGAATAACCAACAAAAAGAGAGATTGAACTCACTGGGTGGTCACATGGCATTAAGATTGCGTCAGAGCCATGGTTAAACTTTCCTGAACCAGGAAACTGTTAATTCCTTCAAGTCATGTGGCCTTCTGCTGTGTATTGTAAGCAAGGCAGTGCACATGAGTAAGGCATTTAGCCACAGACTCGTTACTAGTCATACCTTTCCAACATACTTTCTGATTTCTAATCAAGGTTGTTTTTCCTTTCAGCAGTTAACTTCTATGCAATCACTGAAGTTGTCTAAATTAAAGCTAAATAGTTTGACTTCTTCATGAAGGCTATTAGCTGAATTGAAAGGGCAGCATGGGTTGTGGAGTTAGTGAAAAGCACTAGCTGTTAAGTTTAGATTAATTGGTATGTGGCAGCATGAGCCTCTTTGTTCACTTTAAGTGAAGATGTTAAAGGGGTAGCATTAATTCTCCCTGGCCCTTTATTGAAGAATAAGCTTCATTATTGAGGTGAGAGAGTAGAATTTTTCATGGTCTGCTTCTCCCTGTAGTTTTTGGTAACTACATGATGATGGTTTTATGCGGCCAACAGTGAACGCCTCTGAATTGCTTTGTACTGCCTTAACATTTCTTACGTACATCAAGGGGAGAATAAATCCCTCCACTTTTTGCTTGGGGCCCGTTTAAGAAACCAGTCATCTGTTCCAGGCCTCTGGACTTCACGCATTTAATTTGACAGGTGAGAGTAAGAATAGTGGTGATGCTGATAGTAATGGCCTAACAGGACAGCATAAAACCACTGTGGCGGTATGTGTGAGGTGACATTAAAGGCCATCTGCTTGAAGTAATCATTGAAGTAAAGGGAGTTTAGCAATACGCCTTTAACGTGCAGAACCATTTTCAAATTTGCTGTTGAAACCTAGTCTTCTTTATATCTTATATTTTGAGTTTACCAACTCAGAATTGGTAAAAATACCAATGCCTGTTCCTATTAAATAAACAATTTGACTTTATTTTCACATGAAACTACTCTACTGAAAGTTAATACTCTTCTTTAATTTAAGAGCCTCTGCCTCCTTTGCTCTGGTACTCTGGCTTATTAATATATCACTTGAGTCTTAAGTTTTCCTCAAGCTTTTTTTCAGATTAGTGTGCAGTACTGGCAAATGGTTAACATTTCTTTGTTCATGTTACTTCACGAGTCCTCTGTACATTGGGACTTCCAAAAAACTGAGCGGCCCTAAAACCACATAGTACCCTAGAGGGTGTTTCAACATTATGGCTATGTTCTTATGTTCCATCTTATAGCATAAAATATGTTTCACATTGTAGGCAAGGGAGAGATTGACTAGTCAGTGTATTTCTTCATTTGACTAATGAATACGTTGGTGAATGAAAGGGAGCATTTAAAAGTGAAACATTCCTTCAAGTTCAACACAAGTTGAAATAACAGCTGGATAAGGAAGAAACTCTAGCAATGCTCCCCAGACATGCTATGCAGGGTATATATTTTTTACTGGTATATATTGATTATATATCATGCTGATAATTATTTCTTCTTCAAGTATCTTCCAAAAATAAGTGATAACTATGATCATGTGCAAATGTCTACAAATGCACCCATGAGTTTGCTGCTTCCCCACTTCCTGAAAACATCCCCAAACATCTGAGCATGGAATAGTTCTTGAGAGCTTTCCAGAGGACCTGCCTCTTCATCCTTTTGGAGGAAGTTGATGTAATGAGGCTAGTTGCTAGTGGATGTATTGCCTGTTACGTTGCTGTAACTGCAAGGACTTTTTATATAGTAATGGTTATTATGATTCTGATTTGTTGTACAGAACTGTTGGAGTGATTTCACAATATAGAAGTTTACTGTTATAAGAAGTGTACTGAATTTATCATACCACGCTGATAGTGTATTGACTAGCTAGTGGGTCTAGCTGAAAAGGTTAGATACATGTAGAATTTGGAAACTAGGCAAGCTTACACTAAAAACAGGCTACCATCTGGTAGGTTATTTTTTCATGAATTTGCTTGGTTGACTGTTGAATGAAAAACATGCCAAGTGAAACTGTCACAAGCTGTCATTCTAGGACTCTTGTGGTTGTTTAAGCATCTAGTGCAACCAGTTTTACAAATGCTATCTGAAAGAGAAGGAGACTTACATTGTTCTGATGATAAGGAGGGTGTTGCCTCCTAAAGAAAACAACTTTGCAAATGCCTATTGATGGAGGCTTGTTTAGCAGGCTTAGTTGTATTTGTAGCTAGTTGAAATAATAAAAGGATTTGGAATGAAATTCACGACTTCCTGAAAATGCAGCCATTGGTATAGTTACCGCAGAGCAAATGTGAACCTGTTTCTTACTCTGAACAGCTCATTACACTGCTTTTTGATAAGCATTTTATAATGCAGAATTTTTACTAACAAATTAAAAAGTGCATTATTAATAAGATGTAAGATAAAAATTATGTATTACCATAACAGCAAGGTAAGTGCCTTTTTTTGGACAATAAAAAGGGCAAAGTTTATCTCAAAGATCAGAACATATAGTACAGTCGTACCTCGGCTCCCAAATGCCTTGGGAGTAGAACAATAAAAAACCGGAAGTAAAACATTCTTTTGGAAACCAAACATCCAACAGGGCTTCTGATTGGCTGCAGGAGCTTTCAGCAGCCAATCAGAAGCCATGCTTTGGAAGTCGAACAGACTTCCAGAACGGATTCTGTTCAACTTCCGAGGTACGACTGTATACAAAAGATACCACAAATTGAAGGAAGGGAAGATTATATTGTATATACTTCCAAAACTGATGAACTAAAACCAGTTTTCTATACTCCAGACATATCCAAGAAATGGAATCCAGGGCAAAGCTTTGCATTTCTGTACTCCTAGTTTCCATGTTTGGAGGAAGGGCTGAATATGGCTAAGAGTAACAGGCCTGCCCCTTGCTGTGTCTGAGGACATGTCTTCAGTGAATATAAAGGCAGGGAGTCGGGTAGAGAATGGGCATTGGGTAGCATCTAAAACTGGCTCACTCTCCATCACCTGATGTCCCGTGATGTCAGATGATTCAAATTTCAACGTGGGAGCAGGCACAGACTCATTTTTTATCTTAGTGCTGCACTCTTGACAGTACTTTGACTGGAGATAAGCCTTTTCTGCCTTTTACCAAGCACTTCTGATCTTAGTGCTGTGGTCAGAGAGAAGAGAAATGCTGTGAACAGACAGAGGCTTAGCTTCTGCCTTAGCACTGTGGCACGTAGCACTAAGATTGGAGATAAGAGATCCCTTAGCTCTGATTTTAGCACTTAGTTCTTACATCAGTAATAGATCTCTGTGCTTGACATTGTATAACATCAGGTGATTGAAAGGTGGTTGTAGTTTGCAATGTCTCGCAGCCCAAATTAAGAGGCCTGGTGGACGTTATTAGTGCCATGGACTGGAGGTTCCCATCCGTGACTTGGAGAATTGCCCGAAACTCTGCATCCTACCCTTTCCTATTAAAAGATGGATTCTTAGCTACTATAGGGACGCGGGTGGTGCTGTAGTCTAAACCACAGTGCCTAGGGCTTGCCAATCAGGAGGTCGGCGGTTCAAATCCTCATGACAGGGTGAGCTCCCATTGTTCGGTCCCTGCTCCTGCCAACCTAGCAGTTCGAAAGTACGTCATAGTGCAAGTAGATAAATAGGTACCGCTCCGGTGGGAAGGTAAACAGCATTTCCGTGCGCTGCTCTGGTTCACCATTAGTGGCTTATTCATGCTGGCCACATGACCCGGAAGCTGTCTGCGGACAAACACTGGCTCCCTTGGCCAGTAAAGCAAGAGTCGTCCGTGACTGGACTTAACGGTCAGGGGTCCCTTTACTTTCACCTAGCTACTATAGGCTGCTTTTACACGCCAAAGCCAAAATGGCTACTGAAGAATGAATAAATTTAGGACCAGTCAGCACCCTGGATAGTTCTGATTAAGGATGTGCTGTATCACCTGCAGTTGCTGGTAGTAGTTGATAGCAGAAGCATTTCCCTTTTTTGTGTTTCCCTTTTCGGAAGCACAGTTGAGTGAAGGTCCCCACTGGCAGAAGGGGGTGGAAGGTAGTGTTCAGTGATATCCCCCTTCTTCTCTTGCAGCCCCCACTGTCATTTGCTTTGTTGTTCTGGGTGGTTCCCAACCCCACAAAGCTGATTTTTTGAGGGCACAGGGAGCTGATGGTGAAAAGGGGAGTACAGTGGAACCTCGAGTTGCGGACGTAATCCATCCCGGAGGCACATCCGCAACTCAAAGCGTCCGCATCCAGAAGTGCCACATCTGCGTACATGCACTACACCATTTAGTGCTTCTGCGCATGTACGAGCGGCGAAACCCAGAAGTAACCGTTCCGGTACTTCCGGGTTGCCACAGGACGCAACTTGAAAAGACGTAACCTGCAACAGACGCAGCATGAGGTACGACCATAGGTGAAAATCTAGTCACTCTCCCAGCTCACAACCAGAAGTAGTATCCCATTCGCAGGGACTTAGGATCCATTTCATAGATTCTACTCTGGGAAGCAAATAACGTGTTACTTTTAATAAAAGCTAGAAGACTTTAATTTTAACCTTGGGCCCTACAAAAAAGAGCTTACGCTTGCCAATTATAACTCTGCTTTTCATATTTAAAGCAAGTGTTTCAAGCGGTTTGCCATGTCTCTCTCTTACGTTAACAGTCTCTTTATCCTTAATTAGATTGGAGAGTGGAAAAGCTAAATTACGGTCATCATAATAGTGTAAGAAGCTCTAGTTATTAAGTGTCATTTGGCAAGAATTTCAGTAGTTCTGGTATGTTTGAATGATTAGTTACTACCTAAAAGCAGAAAGATCTCCATTCAAATCACATCTGAAGGCACTGTCATCTTCTGTTCTTCTAGCTCCACCCCTCTGCCTTTTATGAGCGCCACCTCCATGTTTGCTGCAGTTACTCTTCCCCTACACATTTCATGCACTTTGTTTTACTGGATATGCGAGTGGGCATACATGTACCTGTTTCCCTAATGGGCAGAGCCAAAAGAATCTGATGGCTCTTGTAGATAAAATTTTAACGTTGATCATGAAAAATATGTTGTTGGTGTATTATGCCAAGATATTACTATGCAGTTTACAGCATACCTCCCTTGTCTAGAATTGTGCTACCAATTTTTAGAAGTAAAAAAGGGAAATGAAGAGCTGTATATTTAGTAGATGATTGCTCTTGGGTAGTAATTCTCAATGGCACTTTTTTAATTTCTAAGGCTAGTTTGAGTAGTTATTTTGAAACCAATTGCATGCCTGTTCTGTATATTTGGAGACTTAAAAAGAAGGGGGACTGGATTACAACTCCTGTCAATGGAAGAGCATCTCCATTCCTATCAACCTTCTCTGGTATTAAGATCAGCAAGAAGAGGCTCTCTTGGTAGTTCTGCCACTGTGGAATTGGTGGCCCAGGAGAGGGCTATAGAGGGCTGTAGAAACCTCCAAATGGTGGAACTGCTCTCCTTGGGTTGGGGTATTACTTAGGGGCATTGTTGCTTTTATTCTTTTTTATCTTTATTTTGGTTCTTATGATTTATGTGGAAATTGTTCAGTTTGGTTGTGTACTTTGTTTTGTTTATTGTTTTTGACTACTTTTGTTATGTTTGTAGTTATGTCATTATTTATATGGTGTAAGCCACCTTGAGCAAGCTTTAAACTTTGGGAAGGCAGCATACAAAGACTTAAGCAGTTTAATATACTCTGAATATATGAAAATGAAGGCTAGAGAAGTGATAAAACAGGGTTGAGAATAGTGGTGATCCCTAGGTATGGAGGTGGGGAAATAATTGATATTCACATGGCAGGTTGTTGGAGAATTTCTAGAGCAGACATGCAGACCATGGAAGAGAACTAGCTGCACTTGAGTTTTTAATGGTACTTGATAATAATTCATCACTGTTCAGGAAGTTATGTGAGGATTATGCAGCTTGCAAATATTAGAAAAACTACCCTGGAAACAGTGTTAGAAACAGATATGAAAGCTTGGAACTAAATGGCACCTTAAACTTAGGTTATGGGCATAGAGCTCAGAAACTGCTCTTGCATTAATAAAATTCCCTGTCGCAAAATGCTCCTAGAACAATGGGAGTTTTGAACACTGCCTGGAAACTAACATGGGTGTTAAATAAAATGAAGTTCTGTCTGAAGGGTCAGTCTTTGGTGAATAAGAACATTCACACATAAAAGCTACCTTTTGAAATTTCCATTCTGGTCAGAAGTGGGAACATAATGGTATTGAAAAATGTCTGATGCTAATGCCTTGCTAAAATTTAATCTGGTTAGGAGCCGTACCAGTGCTTTAGGTAAGAAGGATTAATGTATAGTTGATTTCATAAGCATTGAAGTGTTGCAAATATACAATGAACTTTAAACTGCTTAGGACAGTGTTGTGAAATTCAGCTCTAAATTCCCCATCCACTAGCTCAACAGATTGAGTTAACTTTAAAAGATTGAAGTCAAGTCCTTTGATGCTCAAGGTTTTGGAATTGTTATTTACTCTCTCTCTCTTTCTCTCTACCTCCAAAGGCTGGAATTTCTGGTGTTGTGAAGCGATGTCTCCTGGATTTTAATCATTCAGCTAATACTATCCCTCCACAATATTTTTACTTTCATAACTTTATTTGGCATGCTTTGTTACTAGTAATCTGGCAGTAGGACTTAATCACATGGTCTTGATCTCCTTAGCAAAGCTTGGTGTAATCTCTAATGGAACACTACCAAGGGAGCCCATTACCAGGCATCAAAAGGCCAATATCCTCATCATTTAAGATTGTCCATTGAACAACATTGTATGAAGACGAGGTACACCTTACTGTACGTTTTTCGTGTGGAGCAGCAAACTTTGTAAAAGTGTTCTTGCCAGATTCTTTTTTGTCAAACACTTATGTGTTTCTGGGTCTCCTACCTTTCTGTAAATATAATGCAGTTAGGATATGGAGTTCAAGACACTTAATGTATAGAGCTTTGTTAGCATTACTAGAAGTGAGACAAGGGGGGTGGAGTTGCATTATATCCTCATCCGATAACAGGCACACTACTGTTCAGAGTTACAGCTAGATCATACTATTGTTTTATGTTTGCTTGTTTTTGCTAAACATAGTTTTAGCAAGACCCAGTTTTCCTGAATTTCAACATAATGAAGAATTGTGCTTTAATTTTAAGTTTGAGAGTAGACACTTGATCTTCCTCTGAAGGATGGTTCGTCCTGGCTTCTTCCCAAAGCAGGAAAGCATGGTTTCGCATTCTGTCAGAACCAAGTTGCTAGCTTGCATTTATCACACAATGAAGAACAAATGTTACTGTGATAATCAATGTTGTCTGTACAAATCCAAAATAGAAGATATGATTGTTATCTTCTATACTCTTTGGGCCACACGGAAAGACATAACACAAAGTCAGCGGGTGGAGCTTCAGTGTTCTTTGTGGCTCCTTGACACTCTCATGGCTAGATGTTTTAAAAGGCTGAATTTCTGTAATTTAATTTGGTTGCAGAATTCAGCTTTCCTCAGTGCATAGGCTTACTTTGGGGTCTCTCTCCCTCCCTCCCTCCCTCCTTCTCTTTAATTGCTGAGTACACATTGCAAAGGACACACAGGGTACAGCCTACCTGATCAGAACCCCTTCACTAGGCCAGTAATGTGAAGTGTATGCTTTAAAACCCAGTGTTCCACTTTCTTGCAAGTTACTACAGACTCGGTGTGGGCCCATGGCTATGAAAAGGTTCTGCTGCAATGAATCACTTAGTCTCTGAGGTGCCACAGGATCTCTTGCTTTTTTTAAAAAAATTGTTAGTTCACCTGATGCAGAATGCTCCACAAGAGTATGCCTTGAAACATAATTCATGGTGTACTTAAGGTTAAAATGACAAAAACAGTGAATGAGAAGATACAGGCTTGAAAGGCAAAGAATTAAAGGACCTAAAGTGCTAAAAGGACAAAGTTCAAATTCTTGTCCTATGTTCATTCTCTATTCATTGGTGAAAATGACCTACAATGGATAGGAAAGATCAATCTGATGGGATTTTCCCCCTCCGCCAAATAACTTTTAAAACCTTACCAGCAGGAGGCAACTTCCTCCCTTACAATACAGGAAGCGAGCCCTTTGTGGCCTTTAAAGAGCTCTGCCAAAAAAATAAAAGCTTTAATCAAAGGGCTATCTAAAAGACCTCACCTTCATATTTAATCTTTCAAACTTCTCTAAACCATTCTGATAAATGTGGAAGCTCTGAGAGACTGGTTTCATAACCTGAACACTCAGCTTGAAAGGGAAGCTCTTCATTAACAGCGAAGAGTTTCTAGCGCTGTGGGCTGAGACCAGAATGAAACCTATGATCTCAGCTTTCAGCTGTTCTGAAAGCTTAGAAAGAGGGGTTCTGAATAATGGGCTATCTTGTTTTCTTGGTACTTTTTTTAAATCACAAAAAGTTGTGAGGAGCAGGAAATAGCTTTTATAGTTCCTTCCTCCCCCAAGCCATAACTCAGTTGTAGACATCAGGATGTTTTTCTTGGCTTATCTCTTTCATTTCAGTTTGTCTTGCACATCTGTCACATAAATTATTGAACCTTTACTTCCAAAGATGGAAATAGAAAACCTGATTCTTACAGTGCTGGGCTGAAATTGGCATTGTTGGCCAGAAGAGATAATTGTTGGTGTTTTGGTGCTTGCAGAATGGTCTGGTATTTCTTGGCTTGGTAGCAAGCAGATGGATAAATGTTTCACAGCACGCTTACTAGGAAACCTTTTTGGAGATTTAGGAATAACATTAAAAATCCAAGTTTCAGGCTTCTCGGTGTTGCTGAAGGGTGAGTTCACACATATGCCCTTATTGGGTTTTTATTCCTCTGTACAATTCCTACACAGCAGAAACACAAGGAGAAACTCAGTGACTGCCGTGTAAACATAAAAGTAAGCCATGCTTTGTTTTAACCATGCAAACACACTGTGTCTTGTTTTTCCAGAGTTTGGGTGGTTTTCCAGCTGCTCTTGCCTCATGTCTTTGTAGCTCGACAAGTGTCTGGGATGCAGTTGCCAAACGAACAATAGTTAAACAAGACTGCTGGTTTTAGACATACAGTGCTACCTCGGGTTAAGTACTTAATTCGTTCCAGAGGTCCGTTCTTAACCTGAAACTGTTCTTAACCTGAAGCACCACTTTAGCTAATAGGACCTCCAGCTGCTGCCGCGCCGCCAGAGCACGATTTCTGTTCTCATCCTGAAGCAAAGCTCTTAACCCGAGGTACTATTTCTGGGTTAGCGGAGTCTGTAACCTGAAGTGTATGTAACCCGAAGCATATGTAACCCGAGGTACCACTATAACACCAAACCACAGCAATAGCAAACCATTATTTGTAAGCTAACAACAAAACATGGCTTTACTGGACTGGCTTTGCACATTCCATAGTTCCATAAACCATAGTCAAGCTAAACAAATCATGGCTAAGCAATAAGTGCATACCAGATCATTCTCTGCCTCCCTTTTTTGGCCAGGCTCTGCCCTTTATCTTTTTTCTAATCGTGTTCCTCCTCATGAGATGTCAAATTTGGAATAGGGGAGAAGCCTGTGGATCTTTCCCATAATTGTGTTTTGCTTCAGAGTTATTTGGAGGACATTGGCAGCCCCACTATGTGTGTGGGGATAAACGCTTTCCCTGCTGACCAGTTCCATACTTAGAGCAGGGATGGTAGTAAGGATTTCTTGTTGCAGCTGGACTACTAAGTCCCTTAGAAACATCAGCTTGAACCTGAAGAAGGGTGATGATCTTCCTTGCAAGGCAATTGAACAGTCGTCATAGCATATGGCATTGAAGACCGCTGCTCTAGCTGCTTGTCACAGTCCCCAGATCAGATCAGATCACTTCACTAGTGATGCCAGAAAAAGAAAGACATTGCTGGAGCAACCAGGTGTAGGAAGATAAAATGTGAGAGGGCTCAGGCCTCTCTCTGATTAAACAGGTGCATGCTTTATATGTGAATGCAGCAGACGCATTGATGATGCCCCCATGATGTCATTGTGTCTCAAAGTTAAATTAAAAATGTGAATGCAGATGGAAGACGTAGATGTTACCATCCAGTGAAAATGCTTCCGGGCCATGGTTTTTTTCTGGTTTTGTTAGTCTTAACATGCATGCACACACACACACTCCTTCATTAACATTATTTAAAAAGAAATGAAGCAGAAATGTAACTACATGTTTGTGTATCTGCTGTTTTGTGGATATATTTGTTAGAAATGGTTCCTGATACATTTAATGGTTTTATTTGTTGGTTTGCAGCCTTAACTTGTGTGCGTAATCTTTTGGGTGTGAGCTTCCCGGGAAAGTGCAATGCGAACATCTTAAATTTTTGAGTGACTGGTCAATTTGTTCTTACTCTCTGGCAGAAGTGGTGCCATGGCAATCAGTTCATAGGAGATGGAATACAGCTAAACGACACAACTTTCCTTCTTTGTCAATGTTAATGTTTCTCACATGGTTTGCTGGCCTCTAGTGGCTTATGAACAGCGCTGGGGTTCTTGAGCCCAAGTTTCTCGTGTTACTGATTAAATGCTCTGTTGAAGACATTTCAGGCTCAGCTGGAGAAGCATTACATAAGTTATTTTTATAGCAAATGAAAAAATATTTCTGGAAAACTGCTTATAATAAGACTCTTATTGACAGGCACAGCTAATTCAGAAGAACTTGGGTGGGAGGATAGCAACACCATCCATGCATGTAAACTAGTCTATGGCTGGGATAGACCATCTAAAATCAGGTTTTCTTATCCCTGTAAGAAGGATAAACTTTAAGCCATTAAATGTTTTTAAAAGACTGTAGGGATATACCCTTTTTCACCCCATGCAGCTATACATTACACAACCAAAAATAAAAATGTATGTGTATACATAGAGCAAGGGAGGGTAGATTTCAGGCTTGCTGCATCCACTTTGTTTTTTAATAGAACAGAGAAATCCACCAACTGGGCCAGGTAGACAACATTACTTAGAATTAAAGAATTCTGAGTCTATGAATTTTTATTTTGAGTACCAAAATTGAACTAAGCTCAGTCTTCCACACAAAATCTCTCTCTCTTTCAAACACAAACTCTCTTTCTCTTTTCATGTTAGAGGTATAATGGGGGCAGTGAGAGTCATTTTGTTTGCCTTGTTAAAATATTTGGGAAATGGAAATCCTTGGTCTGCTTCTGAGGTTTGTTAGGAGATCCTAGATCTTGATCTGCCTTTTGCCCACCTCTGCATAAAGTGCATTTTTAAAATAACATTGCCACAGAAATTGCCTTTGTGATAGAGTTTGATGTGCTTTGAATATAGTTGTCATGATATTATCATCTCTGTGTATAACACCAACTTTCTACTATGTTACAGTATCAAACTGAATAGATGAAAACTAACCAAGTGCAAAAAACAAAACAAAAACACCCACACCTGATTTTGATTTAAAACAAAAAATTCTGTAACATGTTTTATGTACTCAACCTGTTAAAAATGCAATTACTATTTTCTCTTTTTAGTGTTCACCATTTTCAACTCATAGTACCACAAACCAAAAAATACTGATATATAAGCACACACTTCAACTATAAATGTTGCCTACAATCCAAGGTAGCAAAAGATACGCAAAGTATATTCCAGAAGCTGTTAATTCTTCATGCAGCCTTTTTATAAAAAGAATGAAGACTAACAAAAAAATGACTCTATAGTCACTGTGTTCAATGAGACTTGCTTCTAGACTAGAGACACATGCTTAGGATTACAATGCAATGGGTGTTAACTATATTAGGATGCAATGAGTGTTAACTATATATTTATTTTGCACATGGATGAACAAGATTTGAGCAAATCTGAGACACTTCAGAAGCAATAATATTTCATTGCAGATGTCATATACTTGTTGGCTATATTTTCCAAGCATGCACAATACCATAATTGCTTTTTTGTATACCTGGGACAATAAAAAGCTTAACTGTAACCATGCTTCCCACTTCCGCTGCTTGTTTCCCTGACTGATTCAGAGGTTATTTTTAAAAAGACAGTGGATTGGATTCAGACAAATTTACCCGATACTCTGCTTGAAAAGAAAGGATTTTCACCCAACACATTCTTAATCTGCGTGCTCTCCAAAGATTCCCCAGGGAGAATGGGGATTCTCTGGAACTGTAGGGTGGGTTTGACAACATAAAGGGAGCCCTTCTATTAATTGGAGGGCAACTCTGGATAAGTGAGCTTTGTTTGTTTGCTTATATGGAATATTTTTTTTTAACTGCCTTAAGGACATTGTCCTTTAAAGTGATTGGATTGTACAGTATTTGTATTCAAATGCGTGTTGAGAGAGGCTTGCCTCAAGTGCACTTCGGCAGTTGAGATCATTCTTTAAAAGAGCCTTCCCTATCCAAATCCTAAATGTGGAGTATGCACACACTTTAGGAGAAACTCCATTCATGAGTCTTCAGGGGAAGCCCTATTACCCAGAACAGTGTATGCTCACAGGCTTCATTGTCAAAACTTTCGCATCATGGTGTTTGAAACTTTCTGCCCACAGTTGTTGTTTTTGCTGGAAACTAAAAAAAACCCTGATATCATTTTCCTTGCATTAATGTAATTGTTTTCAGCTACGGGATCCATTCCACTTTGGTGTTTGTTTTGACAGTGTTGTAGAAGTTCTGTCAAGCTGCCTCAGAGAAGCCTAGAGGTACCTTTAGCAAACCACACGATTGACCCACTCTGGGAGCTTTGAGGACTGTTCATATTTTGCATTTATAATAATGTCCCTCAGTCATGAGGCTGCTGTGATCAGGTCAGAAATCATGAAGATTAGGAAGATATCCTGATTATGGAAGTTTCCCCACCCCCCACACTCAGAACTCTTAGAATGGGGAGATTTGCCAATCCCTAGACACTTCTATCAATTCAACATAGTTGCTACAAAGTGAATTTTAAGATACTTTCCAACACACACACACATATATATATGGAGTACACACACACACTAATGTATGGCAACTCTTACAACTAGATAGTAATCAACTTTTACTCAGTGTGGACTCATTGAAATTAAGCAACCCACCTTAGTCATGTTGAATATAATCCTATTTTTCTGGAAAGAAGAGAACACTTTTAATGGGAAGACATTTACATGATATAAATGATTTTCAGACTTAACTAGACAATCATAGAATTATATGGGGGAAATAGTCGTTTTTTTCTTTAATAGAGAAACCTGGAATACTGTGTACAGTTCTAGGTGCTACAAATTAAGAAGGAAATTGACAAGCTGGAATGTATGGTGACCAAGATGATCCAGGATCTGGAAAACAAGCCTCATGAGGAATGGTTGAGGTAGCTGGGTATGTTTTAGCCTTGTGAAGAGGAGAGGGGATATGATAGTCATCTTCACATATCTAAAGAGCAGTTACATGGAGGATGGAGCAAGTCTGTTTTCTCCTGCTCCGGAGGTAGGACACTGAACCAGTGGATTCTAGTTACAAGGAAGGAGATTCTGACTAAACATCAGAAAGAACTTTGACCGTATGAGCTCTTCCACATTGGGACCGACTCCCTTGAGAGGTGGTGGTCTCTCCTCCTTTGGAGGCTTCTATGCAGACATTGGATGGCCACCTGTCATGTAGGATCTCGTTGAGATTCCTGCATTGCAGGGAGTTGGAAGAGATGACCCTCAGGGTCCCTTCCAACTCTGATTCTATGAAATATTAGATAGCCACCCAAGCTGGCAAGAACTAGACATTCATAGCACATGAATCAAATGGCTTTGATGGAAAATGTATACGTGACTCTGGGATACTGGGCCGCCTAGGGCTTCTTCGAGAGGAAGACTGGGATATAAATCCAATAAATAAATAAAATACTCTTACTTTAAATACTGGTGTTTAAATTAGGTTGGTTACTCCAAATTAGCTACTCTACTTACCAAGTTTTCAACTAAACAGCAGGACACTCTTGTTTACCAGAGTTCTATTCATAAACTTGGCACAAATTATCTTTGTGGTCTTGTCAGCTTTTTCATATATTACACAGAAGCAGGCAAAGGAGTTTCAAGAGTAGCATACAAATTCTGGGTAACTAATTCACCAGCTGCTCTTGGTTTTACAGAACCCATTTCATGTAGGTCTCACAAAAGAAGAAGCTGAAAATAAGGATTAAAACTAGTTTAAACTTCTGCTTTCTTTTATAGCTACATACCACATTGATTTTGCCGAAGTAGTAATGGGGTTAGAAATGAGTTTCATCTAGTTTTATTCATGTGGACTTTTTTTTAATGGTTCGTGACAAATATTCTAATTGCTCAGGTTTTAAAATAACAGGCTGGTCCCTGCCAGACAGTGTCTTGGATTATAGCAGGCTTTAAGCATAACGTGCTCAGTCCATTTGT
Source organism: Podarcis filfolensis (assembly GCF_964270895.1). NCBI lineage: Eukaryota > Metazoa > Chordata > Lepidosauria > Squamata > Lacertidae > Podarcis > Podarcis filfolensis. The sequence continues at coordinate 58,454,014 of NC_139605.1, forward strand.
CAATCCAGCTATTGTGTAGCCCATTGCAAAGAATTCTGTCTATGAAGTCCAGCAAGATTCCTTGGAAGAGGCCCAGGATAAACTAACCAGAGAGGCCCTCCCTCCTGGTGTCTGAAAGTGTCCTCAGATATCAAATTTATATCAATCACAGGAAGTCTTGGCAATCAAACCAGTCACTTTTCCCCCTCACATCTGGAAGTAAAAAAAAATAGCTGCTCTAAAGGTCACAGGCATCATGGGTAGGGCATGGATTGAGGGCCATAGAAAACATGGGAAAGGAAGAATAAAACTAGATTTCCACCTTTTTTGAAATAGTTATTTTTAAATGACCTGGAACATAGCCAAACTACACAACCTTCCCCCCGCCCCCTGGTTTACGTTTGGTGCTGAATGAAATGCGGCTGAAGACTTTGTTCTGGAATGCTACATCTCTTTTGAGGGGTTATTAGTACTTTTCCCTGTTTTGCTGGGAATAATATTTTTATAGCAGGATGAATTCAGAGATAGTGTGCTGCCTTACTTAGTGCTGTTTATAACTAGTAGTTTTAGGTTGTGTGTTGTTCTAACTTCCCCCAATCTGCTCTTTTAACTTCCTCACAGATTGCTTTACTCCTGAACTTTTTAATCACTCCTAACTGAACTGATATGGGTGCCTGTTAATGGATGTTTGTGGCTTTTCTTTCCTGCATGACTTGCAATCTTGAGCATTTAACCTAGAAAAATGTAGGAAACACTTCATCTTAGTCTTTTCCTCCAGCCCTTCAAACAAGAGCTTGGGGAAGGTTGTAAAAACAGAACCTTTCCCATTTGATCCACAGGTATTCCTTACATTGGACAAAGAAACTAGTGCGCTGAAAGCTATAAAACCTCAGATGCCTGTCTTGAAAACCAGTTCCATATGAATGGGAATTAAAAATAGCATTAGGTTAATATGTGTCTCTACTAAAAGGGGAATGCAGAACCATAGCCTTGAACTGTGTGCTTTGGTGGGATGATAGTAAAGTGCATAAATAGTTCTAATTGCAGCCATACAGATCTGTTTTGACACACATTCTGGTGCAAATAATGGTTTTCATTTGTTGACTGACTTAATTCAAACATGCAGGTTACCTTTTCTTCAGGCATGGAATAGATAAAATTGATTTTTAGCTTTTGGCTTCAAGGATTTCTGGCTGTTGTTCTCCAAAAAAATCAAGTTCTTTGCTGCTTATCATTACAATCCAGTCTTACAAAGCATATTAAAATATCAATAAAATTAAACCAAATGATAGTGTCAGGAAATTAAGTCTTAAGCATCAGTAGACCAATCCTAATAAAACAGTCCTAGAATAATAGCAAAAACAGAGACCACTGCAGTATCTCACATTTCTTCCTAGTGTCTGTGTGTTTGGGGGGGGGCGTGTTGGCAGATTTCACTTTGGAATGTTTTCTGTAAACTTGACGCTATCACCAAAGTGAATTGTCTTCACTGTCCTGCAACTATTTTAATCTCTCACAGGAGGGACTCTATCCATTACATTCCTGGCTTATTTTAACATGGGGTATGTGAAGTACTGGCAGAGGAACATACATTCGCTAATCAGTGCAGGGCTGAGAAGCTGTGAAGCCCTTCCTAGGTTAAAAAATGTACTTTGATGCAGGAATAGAAACTTAATAGATAGCTGTTCGCTGCTGCTACTGCTGCTGCTGCTGCGGTTTAATGATTGCATTTTCCTGCAACTACCAGGAATTGGACAGCATTTGGTACAATTTGAAGACAAAAAAATTCAAGGGCAATCCCGTGTAAACTACAGTGCAATAGTTTTCCCCCAGCTATAAAGACATGGATATCTGTAAAAAGTACCTTGTTCTTCTGAAAGGGACTTGACTAGATACTGGATGTTCCTGAATAAAACTTATTACTGGCCCACAGCCATCATCAAGTGGTTCATGAGGATCATAAAAGTGAACTTAGGAGCATTTTCTCCCAGCAAACATAGCTAACATTAACATTTTATAATCTCTTCCCAGAGCCACTGGAGTTGTCCCACCATCCTGTTTGGATTCACTCTCCATGTTGGCATCTGGTGTGTCTAACACAGTTGATGTCATCCCCATAACACCAGGCATCCAGGAGCAGCGATAGTTCCATGAGCACTCCTTGCTACACACTGGCCCAAACCACTTCTAATGGACACGCTGCATTCTTTTCCCATTTTGGATTTCATTTTAAATTTTGTCCACTGAAACTAGTTCTAAGACTTCACTTAAAACCACAACGAGGTGCCTGCCGACCAGATCCCGAAATAAAAATGGAGCATTAGTATCAAAAGTTGCTGAAAAATCCAGAAATACCAATACCAGGCCCAAAACTAGCCTGAAGCTTTATTAAAATAGATGGAGGAGGGTCTGGAGGTTTGAGCCACAACTTCCTGCTAAATCGTAAGTTGAAGAATAGAAAACATGGCAGGATTGAAAACTTGGAGACTGGACAGTAATTGCTAAGGTCTTCTAGATATACCCTGCATCAACTAAAATTTCAAGATCAGTAGCAAAAGGTTCTTAAATATAGCTTAGCAATTTCTTTGGACACTGGTGGAAGCTTCATTGAAGCCTCTACCTCTGGGTGGGAGAATCCATGAAAGCTCTCTTCAGCATATTTTTTCATATCGTAGTATAAATAGCTGTATACTCTGCAGAGTCTCTTTCCCCTTGTCCATCACACGTGTCTATAAAGGGCACATTATATATGAAGAAGCTTAAAGAGGACTAGGGAAAGCGTATTATATACAACACTGCATGCATTCCTGTGTGCAATGTAAATGGAAAAAATATTGCCACTTTCCCAGTAGCAAGGCTATCTGAAAGTACATCTCCGTTTCTTGCCAGTTTTTAGTGTAGAGGAATAAATGTGCTCGTTTTCTTCCTTTCCGAGTTGGGTGATGTCTCTTATTTCAGACTCAGCGGCTCCAAAGTGACCCTGATTTTGAAATTCTCATGTGGCAATTCTCTCCCTTTCATTCTCCTAGTTGCCTACTCTGCGCAGCATAATATTCTGTGGGGACAAATCTGCCTTCCCATGTGTGTTTGCAAATTTCAAAGGCATATTAATTAGCCAGGTATTTTTTTTAAGGATTTATGTGGAAATACAAGAAAAAGAAAAGTCTTAATATTGGCCATAAGGTACTAAATGTAGTTGATACTAAACTATGGGTAGGCAAACTAAGGCCCGGGGACCGGATCCAGCCCAGTCGCCTTCTCAATCCAGCCCACGGGTGGTCCGGGAATCAGCGTGTTTTTACATGAGTAGAATGTGTCCTTTTATTTAAAATGCATCTCTGGGTTATTTGTGGGGCCTGCCTGGTGTTTTTACATGAGTAGAATGTGTGCTTTTATTTAAAATGCATCTCTGGGTTGTTTGTGGGGCATAGGAATTCATTCATACATTTCTTTCCAAAATATAGTCCGGCCCCCTACAAGGTCTGAGGAACAGTGGACCGGCCCCCTGCTGAAAAAGTTTGCCGATCCCTGTACTAAACCTTTCATTTTTGGTTCCTGCATTCATTTATTAATCCTTGTAGATGGTATTTAAGACTGTCTTTAGGTAAAGACAGGGGGTTTGTATGGATTTTGCCCATGTTGTCCCACCTTTTTCAGGCTGTGATACTTGGTGCCTCTGCTTCAGTTCTTTTAATTTTGTTGGCAACTGCTCCAATAAGACCTATTGTTTTGTTTTCATCATAGGGTTGTTTCATTTGATTCAGTTCTAGGTGTGTGGCAAATAGCTGTAGCGTGCATGTGTTTATGTGTACAAGCAAAGTAACAATGGCCAGTCTTCAGTGGTTCGGTTTACTTTTAATTTGTCCATAAGCCATATTTTATTGGAATGGTTCCAAGTCTAATGCAATCCTTAGTCTCTAAGCTATATTCTGGAAGGCTAATGGAATAGTAAAACCTTCTTAAAGATAGTTAAATGTGTTGCGGTGTCCTCGGGGTAGCTTCTCCACTAAAGATGTTTTCTTTCCCACCCTGTAGAGGTATCTCATTAAGGTACCCGCTAGTGTCATTATTAAGTTTTCATGTGTTTCTCAGTTTTGATGCTAATCTTTATGCATGTGTTTAATTCTGTTTTTGCAGCACCAATGTGGTCATGAATTATTCAGAAATCGAGTCTAAGGTTCGAGAAGCAACCAACGATGATCCGTGGGGACCTTCAGGGCAACTCATGGGAGAGATTGCCAAGTAAGTGATAATTTGACTCAGCAGTGAAGGAAGGTACATCTTTATGCAGAAATACATGTAAGAATTGTTCCTGCTTCACCACTTCTGAAGAATAAATGAGATGGAGAGATCAGTATTAATGGTACTTGGAATGATGGCCACAAGCAACTGTTTATTAAAACCTATTTCCACGAAGCATTGTAACTTGTAGGAGATAAGATTTCCTTCGGGTAGGGGTCTAGCAAAGCATTTTTCAGAAATACAAAATTAGGAAGTTGGTGCTCCTTCGTAAATGCTTTCTCAAGAAGGGCAAATGAATGGTGTGATAGGCTAAGATAACAAGGAACTTCTAGTTCTTCATTATTTCCGTTGTTTGGGGGGGGGGAGAACTTATCAGCATTGCTAATCTAGTGAGTAATTCTGTATATGAAATACTTCTGTACAAATGTCAGTAGCTCTGTAATTGGGATTGAAGCTCTAATTTAGAGCAAGTCTGCCACCTGCTGTCAAATGCAGGTCCTAGCAGACCCTTCCTGAAAACAGCTAATTCCTTCTTTTGCCTTTCTTTTGTTTTTAGGGCTACCTTTATGTATGAACAGTTTCCAGAACTTATGAACATGCTTTGGACACGAATGCTGAAAGACAACAAAAAGAACTGGCGGAGAGTTTATAAAGTATGTATATAAAATTACTTTTTATGAGCTTCTTCAAGGTTTAATTTTGTTCTAAATATGGCACATACTTGAATGTTTTAATTTTACAACAGTGCCCTATTGTAATTAACTCAGTTTTGTGCTATCATTAACATAATATCCATGCTAAATTTCACAGTTTCCGGATCCTTTGTGTGCAGTTAGTACAAGCTTGATTTTAATCAAGTTGATTTTTCCTGTGTATGTTTTTAGAGAAGAGTTCTCTGTTGAAAAATAAGGATTTTCTCTACAAAGACTCTTTAATGAATGCCTTCTAGCAATTTTAATTTTTATTACTGTTTTAAATACTGAATAGAGGATTGTCTGTAATTTGATCTTTTAAAACTGGGAAATCACCCTTTTGCTGGCCTACTAGTGAGACCCTCATTTTGATATTTGTTCTGAATGTCTCTTTTGCAACTCAATTTACATTTGAAGCAATCTGGAAATGAACACATACATTTACCACCAATACATTTCACACATTGTACTGGACTCCCCCCAATGCACAACTTTGCTAATTACATTTTATCTTGTAACTAACTGAAGAGAAAGCCAGTTACTTGTTCACCATCAAGTATTTGTTCCCTTGTGTTCTTTCAGCTGCATTTGCAATTAAATTCAGCATATGCATCATGATACATTTTTTTTCTGTTTCCTATAGCATTGAAAAGGGCCTTAAGACTTAAAATATTGTACACTGAACATACTGTATTTAATTCTCAGGCAAGGTTACCCCCCCCCCCGTAGGTTTTACCTTATAGTAATTGTTTTCCCTGCAGCATAATATAAATTAATTTTTAATGCTATCATACATAGGATTTAACATTCTTAAGGATACTTGAGATTTATCTACTAGTTTCAGATCATTGCCATTTATAAACATGCATCTATTGGCATCCAAATGACTTATTTATGTATGGTTTCAAAATCAAGGGAAAGCCTGGAAATTGCAGGAAGTTCACAAAATTAAAATACTTTTCAACTTTATTTTTGTTTTGAAGTTTGTTTAAATTTACCTGAAAATAGTGAGTTTCATACATCAACACATTTCCTGCAGAAAGCTACATAGATAAATTGCCATAAAAATGCTTTTAAATGGAAAAACTCTTGGGAATAAGGCAATTGCAAAAAAAGAGAGACACAAAAGAAAATTGTTTCATTCTGTAGAGTTCAGGGTGTTTTTTTTCTTTCCTCCTTCTTCGTCTTAAATTGCCTTAACCATAATTTCCCCCTCCTGGAGAACATTCTTCAGGCAAATAACTTATGATTTAATGTTCTGCATTTTTTGTCTTAGTGAGTAAATGCAGTTTTAAATTTGTGCACTGTATTATGAGTGGTTCTTGCTTTAAGGAGCAACAATCTTCAAGGTGGCTTATTTAAATGGGAACAAATCCTGCTTTTGTTTACTAATTTTTGTGCATTTAGGCTTTTCTTTTTATTGCAGTTAAAAATACTGATGGCTTTTGTTCATGCAATAATAAGGTGCTTTGTATTTTTATAGTCTCTGCTGCTCCTATCTTACCTCATAAGGAATGGATCAGAGCGTGTTGTTACAAGTGCCAGAGAACACATTTATGATTTGCGATCCCTGGAAAATTACCACTTTGTAGGTGAGCGATAGAAAAATCTTATAAGCAAATTAAAACAGTAGTTGGAGTTGTCAGTCACCTGAACCAGCTTAGAAGCTTCCCCGCTCTAATTAGAATGTGACTGTTGCCGGTTGTGTGAAGAGTGCAGAATTCAAGACGTGGGACCCTAGAGTATTAATTAGTGAAGACAAGAACTTGCAGAAAAGACTGGCTAATAACAACAGAACCAACACAACATGAGTGTTCGGGTTTATATTAAAATATGCACTAGAGACTGGTCCCCTGTGGTGTGTGTAAAGGAATAGCTTTAATCATATGGGAAGAAAAGGTTAGAGCTCCAAAACATACACATCTGTTTGAAGCTGGGGGTTTTTTCTCCTCCCACCAAATAATATTTACAGTGGAAAGGCAGCAAGGCCAGTGTGTGTTCTGAATAAGAAAGAGGCTTAGAGAAGTGAAGCAAATTTTAGTTTGTAGTGCACTCGGGCTGACAGCATTTTAAAAATACAGTTTTGAAGCAAGACAGAAATATTGCAATTAGTATTTTGAAGAAAAACTGCCTTCCCAAAAAGGTTGAGAGAGGAGGTTGCTTTAAATGGGTTAAAATTGGCAGAAAATGTGTTTCTATTTTTGAATCTTTTTTTAACTAATATTTTTAGTAGATCAGCAGCATTTAAGAAGCTTTCTCAGTTGACATTGTTTTCAAATGCTACCCCTTAGATTAAGATGAAATTTTGGTTATAAAAAAAAAACTGTGCTGTTCACTCATTACAGAGAATTGCTTTGGAATACCATAACCTTAAAATATTTTGTGTTCTTTTTATATCTATTTTTTTCCAGGGTACTTAATGCTTGAGGTTAACTGTTTCTACTAAATTGTTTCTTTTTTATATACGCTCACACAGATGAGAATGGCAAAGACCAAGGTATAAATATACGTCAGAAGGTGAAAGAAATGGTAGAATTTGCCCAGGACGATGATAGACTTCGTGAAGAGAGGAAAAAGGCAAAGAAAAACAAAGATAAATACATTGGGGTTTCTTCAGACAGTGTTGGAGGATTCAGATACAGTGAGTACAGCACTGTAATCAGTAGTTGGCATATTGCAAAGTTAGCTTGGTTTTGTGGATATGCTATAATAAATATATGTTCTTTAAAAAATATATGAGTGCCATCACCAATCTACATAGGTGTCATTATCTGAAGGAAGTAGACCTTCATATGACTGAACAGCGAGGGGAGATTAACAAATTAAATTAACAGCCTTTCCTTCAGATTGTAGAAGATGGAGAAAAGGGGAAGCAGGACTGCCCTATCAGCTTTGCTGAGAAACTAGCTCCTTCTAGCTCCTCTCTATGAACTGTTTCCACCAAAACGGGTCCTTATTGGAACTTTGTAACATTAAGAAGCGGTGCCTGAGTTTATGTTTTTCCTTTTCTCCCCCAATCTGATTCTTTTTGTGTTGTGTCTTTTTGGATTATCAGCCCAAGGGCAGGGGCTGTCTTGCTTTTATTGATCTGAAAGCATTTTTAGTGAGAAGGGAAGTAAAGAAGTTACACAGAGAGAGAAGTAACCTTAGTTCATAACATAGAGGAGATGTTAAGTGCCTATTTTTCTGTGTATAAGATGCCCCTGTGTATAAGACAACCCCAATTTTTTTTTAACCCAAAATTAAATCAGTATTTTTAGGTTGCCAAAGTTGTTCAGCTTTTGGGGGACAATAGTACTCAAAGTTGTTGATCGCCCTGCCAAAAACCGTGTATGAGACAACCACCCCATTTTTAGTCAAAAAATGGAAGAAAAAAATCGTCTTATACACAGAAAAATACAGTATATACTGGAAGAGGTTTGCATTAAGATTCCTTTCAAAATCCCTACTGTTGGCTAGATAAGGATAAGCTTATTGGATTCTCTGGCAACGCAGATTGTTTGTATCCAAACAGTGATTAGCTTCGGACTCTCCTAACAGTTGCTACTGCTGTCAAGTGTTTTGGACTGCAAACAAAGCTGTCTTCTCCCACCCCACTCTACTCAAGGGACCACTTCTCCATTATGCTCTCCTATGTGGCTCAGATGTCTCTGCGAATAAGACAATTACGTAGGCAAGCTGGCCATGTGGATCTTTCCTATTTGTTGTTGTGACACATATGCACATACACATACTTTGTAGCACATGGGGTTGCACCAGGGGGAATACTTTTTTCAGGGCAAAGTGGGGGGGAGCGTAAAAAGGTCTAGAATTATTCAGCGTTGTGTGTAGAACAATATTGATCTCGAAACTGCAGATAATGTTTGTCTAACATTATAAGGCAACACTTTTGAACTAGTTTCCCCTGAAGCCTGATTCTTATATTTACCATTGCAGCATGGGAGCTGCCTCTGTCCCATCCCCAAAAAGCTCATGCTCCAACCACAATGAACAAGAGTGACAGATTATGTTGAAAGTCTTTGGCCTTTGGCTGTGGGAAGAGGAACCCATTGGAATCCTTCCTTATCTTGTAAAAACCCAATATAGAATATTTGAATAGGAGGCCAGCAAGTGTGGGGTGGGGGGGGGGGTTGTCCAGTGTGTTGTAGAGTATTTGAGTTACAGGTGTCTGTCTGCTAGCCAGAAGTTGTGGGGATCTACTCCCTGCAGTGAACTCCATCTCTTACAGAACAACTCTGTCCTTTCAAGGTAGCTGAGCTATTCTTATGCAATGCAACCCTTATTGCAATTCATTTCTCTATAGGACTCTGATGCCATGGTACAGTAGGGGGGTGTTATTAATAGAAAATGCATAGAAATGTAAATGCATATAAATTTTAGAAATGCATAGAAATTTAAAATCTACAATGGAATGTTTAAACAACAGGAAACCCAATTATTTATATCCCGCCCATCTGGCTGGGTTTCCCCAGCCACTCTGGGCGGCTTCCAACCAAATATTAAAAACAATACAGCATCCAACATTAAAAACTTCCCTAAACAGTTGTCTTCCCTTCAGTTGTCTTTTAAAATAAAATAGTTGTTTATTGCCTTGACATCTGCTGGGAGGGTGTTCCACGGGGCAGGCGCCACTACCAAGAAGGCCCTTTGCCTGGTTCCCTGTAACCTCACTTCTTGCAGCGAGGGAACCACCAGAAGGCCCTCATCACTGGACCTCAGTGTCCGGGGCTGGATGATGGGGTGGAGACGCTCCTTCAGGTATACAGGACCAAGGCCTTGCACCTGGGATAAAATTGAGCAGAGTAAGGCTGTTCAGCTAGTTGAGAATACAATAATTTCAAATAGCTGGGCAAATAAAATGTCTTAAACTGGAACTATAAAGAATACAATGTCAGGCGTACCTTCCTCAGAGGGGAACTGAGACTTGATGTACCACCCCAGAAGCATCCCTCTCTTTTGTACATGCATAATATCCTATATTCTATAAGGGAACATACCTTGGGGATGTCCTGCTGTTGTGCTTTCCTTAGGCATCTGGTTGGCCACTGTGAGAAGAGGATGGCAGACTGGCTTGCTCCAGGAACTTCTTATATTCTACCATGCATAAAGAGGTTTCCCACTTATGTGAATGGCATAGCCTTGCACCTGGGATTCCTAATGTGCTTTGAAGCAGCTGGGTTGTGGCTTGCTCGTGTATATAAACGAGAGTGGGGTTTGCATATGTGTTATCAGGGTGAACTCACTATATGCACCATCACGGTTAGGAGTACGATGCTCCTGATTTGAGTGGGACACTGTGTGCAGGATAGTCCCCCTGAGAAGTCAGGTAGGTGGATGTCATGAATCAAATTGGCTCAGATAATGGGAGCATTAACACAGGTGAAACAGAGAATCATAGAATTGGAAAGGACTGCAAGAGTCATCTAGTCCAACCCCTGCAATGCAGGAATCTTTTTGTCCAGTGTGGGGTATAGACACACAGCCCTAAGGTTAAGAGTCTCACGCTCTACCGACTGAGCTATCTCACTAAGATGCCCAATCTGTATTTACATGTCTGTAATATTCCTTTAGAATATTTGGTAAGCTAAGTCTCAAGTTTTATTCAGGAATTCGATTAATGCTGGAGGCTTTGTAATGAGATAGTTTTAAAGCTTCAATATATTAGCCCTTATGGTACTTTTTAATAAAAAGTGCACACAGAAGATAAATTGAAGATTCAAATTCCTTATGGAATTCATAGAATCATAGAATTTTAGAGTTGGAAAGGACCCCGAGGGTCATCTAGTCCAGCTCTCTGTGGTGCAGGAATCATGCTAAGCTTTGCAAATGTGCTAGCAGTTTTACTGCTGCACCAATTGAGACACTGTTTAAAGACAATTGAGCGATGCTGCCATCTCATACTCTTAGTTAGCAGTAGTACTTGGTTCTCGGTATTGTGAAGCAAATTTTGTTTAGGTGGCAAATTTTTGGTGGCGATACAATGTTGAGAAATTAAAGAGCCCCTAGTATCGCATAAGGGGATAAGATGCTGCATTTTCCTTAATAGATTTAAAGAGCCTTTAAAACTGGTGATTGAGGCTAGACATATTGCCAGCTGTTTTCACACTTGTCTTGCAGGGTTTGGTACAACCTTCTGTATTCATGAGGTTTTGAAACATATACAGTCTCTGAAAGGTTTCCAGTTTTCTATGGCAGCCTGGCTAGAAAACAAATCAGGTTCATTTCTCACAAGTTGCTCATAAAGCCAGGGTTCATTTCTTTAGGTGAGGGAAGCCTTTTAGCCCGCTCTTACAATGTCTGGTCTTATTCTGAAGTTCGATGCCTTGCCTTACAGTTCATCAACATCTTTGGATTACATTTTGAGCCAATTAACTGCTGGCATAACATGCTTTCTCATGGTAATAATATTGCTGCAGCATCATGAAAGTTTCTGTTTGCTTTGAAAACTGTTAAAGGTCTGTTGACAAGAATTAGTGGCATTTTTTGTTAAATCTCCCCCACCCTTTTTTTAAAAAAATTACTATCTACCTATATTATTTAGATGAAAGATATGATACTGAGCCGAAGTCCAAGTGGGATGAAGAATGGGATAAAAACAAAGGCGGATTTCCATTCAGTGATAAGTTAGGTGAGCTGAGTGATAAAATCGGGAGCACAATTGATGACACCATCAGCAAGTTCCGGAGGAAAGACAGAGAGGATTCTCCAGAAAGATGCAGGTACTTACTTATTTTTACATTGTTGCTATATTGATTGTCCTTTTTATAACCTCTTTTTAGCTTTTGCCAGTTTCTTTCCTGTAATTGTGGGATAAGTTTGAAATCCTGAAAATGTTGGCTTTCATCTTTTAAGCACTATAGTCCTTATAGCTGTGGAAGAATAAGCTGAAAACATATGGGCTGGCTTCCCCATGTGGTTTAAGCGTCTAAAAAAGGAATGGGTACCACCGTGAATCAGGCTGTGATTTCTTCACTTAGCATTGTGCCATCTCTTCTTCAGGGCCCCATGCTGTTCTATAAATTAAATTTAAGCACACTCGTAGCTTGGAAATTGGTAGACCGTTATCTAAATGAAAGGCTTCCTTCTGCCTATGGAAGAGCCTTAATCTTCCCTCCTTCCGTCAGTGTGAGCATTCCATGAGTACAATTCTGCATATGAAATTTTGTAGATCCCACCCCTTTGTGTCCTAGAACACTTATTTTAGCCAATGAGAATAATAGTTAAGCACATGGTTGTAATTTTTTGTAAATTTTTCTGGTCATAGCCTTGTAGATTTTGTAGCACAGAATTTAAGATTTCCCTCTTGTTGGTGATTTGTTGGGAAAATCTAGTCTTTCAGTGGCCAAAGTACCAAGAAGAAATTGTGCTGAAAGTAATGAAAATCTGGCTCTCATCTGAGTCAGCCAGAAGATCTGCAGCCTCCCTGGTAATCCAAGTTTTTAAGATGTCCAAGAGACCCTATAAATCATGAAAAATAGGCTTTAGTTTGGATTCTGTTGTCCTTCTATCTCTTTCACATGTGCATGCCTCTATAATTGGCACCATTATTTCAGTAATAGGGGGTGTGACCATTCCTTGCAGGTGGGCAGCTAAACAAAGCAGGCAATATGGAACAAATTGAAGTGGACAACACATTACATGAGACATTCCAAATCTATGTAGCCCACAACAATTCTAACTGCCTTCTGTAAAAACTGTTGAAGGAGTTTGCTAGCCTACAATTGTAAAACTAATCAGGGCCCTATTGAATAGTTTATTAAAATTCCAATCATCTTGGCTTTCATTTTTTTTAAAAAAATCACTTTCAGATTGTTGCGTTTGGAAAAATGGCAAAAACTCTGGTGAAGTTTTCAGTAGAGAAGCTTCTATGTTCTAACCTGGAAAGAGCCAATGCTTTCATTTGTCTCAGCTTTAGTAGGGGCCTAATTTTGTCGCTAGCAGTGAAATGGAGTGAAGGAGTACCTTGGGGTTTTTAGATTATTAAGAGTGTACGGAGGAAAATAGCTACCTTTTTTGTTTTGATTGTGTCCAAGTCATAAAAGTAGAAAGATAGAACATTTTGCTACTTTCTCTTAGCCTAAAGAAATGGCTGCTTACTTTTCAGCTAACCTTTTCATAAAGTACAGTGGACACTTGTTTATGAGATCATTAAATGCCCTCTACATTAAAAGGAAAACATTTTGGAGGTTTTGCCTGCTGTGCAGACTCCAATAGTTGATCTGTTCAACAAGTGGATTGAACTTTATCGTCAGCAGATCAAACTGATACTTAATAGTTTCTGATACTGCTGTGGAAGCCTTTATACAAATCTCATCTGGATGAGATTAAAGCAGTAGGAGCTTTCATATATTTAATATTTTTCACAACAGCATGTTGGAAGAATAAAAAATTCATTAAGGTGCTAAAGTTGTACTTCTTTCCAGTGGTTTTTTTCTTTTTCTTTTGAAAGGTGAATTGAGCTTGAGAGGGGAATTTAGCAGTGTATTAAATGTTAAACCAGATGTATCAAATCAGACTAAATCTACAATATATTCCACTCTGTTCTGAATCTTTATATGATGTGTGGAGATTTTTAAATGGCAACACACACTATTATTTGGACCCTTTTTCCTGTTTCCATGGCTATATTTTTGTTTTTCTAACAAAATATAAGAGACAGTGTATTTTCATTTTACATGGAAATTTTAGGAATATATTCTCACATGATGGATGTTTTTAGCTTTTATTTACTATAGCAGGGTATAGTACAAAGTGTGGGAGTGGAAATAACTCTTCTTGTCTTCACTTCCCCCCCTCTCCACCCACAGAAAAATTGAACTTCATTCAGTTGAACATTTATTCAATATAATCTGAGAAAATTTTAACTAGGTTTTGTAAGCATTATGCTTTTTTTAAAAAAAGAACAGAAATTATAAAAGAAAATCAAGTGTTGAAAGAGCACACAATCGGTTTTTCTAAAGAATTTAAGAATGAAGAAAAATAAGGTAAAGGTAAAGGGACCCCTGACCGTTAGATCCAGTCATGGCCGACTCTGGGGTTGTGGTGCTCATCTCGCTTTATTGGCCAAGGGAGCCAGCGTACAGCTTCCGGGTCATGTGGCCAGCATGACTAAGCCTCTTCTGGTGAACCAGAGCAGCACACGGAAACGCCGTTTACCTTCCCGCCAGAGCGGTACCTATTTATCTACTTGCACTTTGACGTGCTTTCGAACTGCTAGGTTGGCAGGAGCAGGGACCGAGCAACGGGAGCTCACCCCGTCGCGGGGATTCGAACCGCCAACCTTTTGATCAGCAAGTCCTAGGCTCTGTGGTTTAACCCACAGCGCCACCCGCATCCCAGTGAAGAAAAATATGAGTGTATAAACTTACTCTTCAGCAGTATTTGTAGGAAATAACTTCTATGGAGTACCTAATCTTAGGCTAACAACCCACCACACAGTTTGCTAGGAAAAACAGAATGCAGACGAGAGATTCTAAGGACTGGAAAATGAGACAGAAGCTGGGGAAGTGCACTAAAGAGGAGCGAACAACAGCAGCTCTTTGAAATTCCAATGATTATTACTGCTCGGTGTTCAAACAACCCATCAGTCATAGCTCTGACTTCATTCATTGGCTAAAAACATTGAAAGGTGGGAGCAGCCAGGCTGACTCCTCTCACAGAAATAACTTAGAAGCATCCTTGTACATTTTCCTTCACAATTTTCTTTCTAGAGATTTTATTTTTTTAATGGCAAATCAGAGCTGGCTCTGGGACTGGTACATCGGTACCCACTGTACCCATCTCTCAGTGGTCCCAGCTCTGCCTTTGGAAGTTGGGGTATTGATGACTAGAGGCAAGGCCTTTTCAGTGATGGCATCCTAGCATCCTCAGTTGCTCACTGTTGATCTAGGTGCAGGTCAAGTCTGTTTTATTAGCACGATATTTTAATGAATGCCAATTTTAGAGGTTTGAGGGCTATCTGCTTTTAATTTTCTTCTTTTTTCATATCAGTATTGTATTGGTTGTATTTGGTAATGATTTGATTATGTCATTAATTTCCTTTCATATGACTTCATACTCTGCCTTGAATTTACAGATGGGACAGGAATGAATAAGTAAAACCATTACATGGAATCTGGCAGTGTCTTACTTTTTGTGGGGGCAGCAAACCCAGAAACATTTGCTCCGTTATTTCTTCACCTCATTGGGGCTTGTGTTTCTGCACAAACCCTCTTGAAAGCAAGAGAGTGTGCTCTGCAGCAGTGTTTGGCGAATTTATTCCCTCTACACTTGGTTGGGGCTGTTAGGCCCCCTTATTACTTTGCATCTGTAATCTCTGTTGGAAAAGAAAATGAAATGCTGGGTATTTATGTTCACTGATCTTAATGAATTAAATGACCTTTGCTGGCAAGCAGATAATATGCTGAGATGCAGTGGGAGGCATAACTAAGTAATAATAATAATGGGCAAAGCCTGAGCCATTGTTAGTGGAGAACAAAGGCTACCCCACAGAGCATACTGCAGTTTGTGTTACCTCCATGCTGACAACAAGACAGTCTTTCTGAAATTAGGTGACTCAGTGCTCTATTGCTTATTGAAACAGAGAAACCTTTCACAGTTATATTTCAAGTTACATTTGCATGTGTTATTCAACAGTGTATCTTGCCCTGTACCAATTGCATACCTTAATAATGAAAAAATCATACAATGTAAAAACTGTTTACCTTCCAAATAAAAGTACAGCTGTGGGTAACATAATTTTGCTGGAAACTTAACCTGCCCCTTGCCAAAAACACTGGTCAAGTGATGACTTTTCAAAACAAGTTATAAAGTTGCATATACATAGGCCGAATGCAGTTTTAAGGCTGGTTCCTTGCAGACTATGATATCCAAATCAGAAATCTGCCTCCGGTATGAATTTCCAAATTCCATTTCTTTGTTGGCTTCAACCATAGTATCTCTGCCAATACTAGCCTGGGTTCCTTCCTATCCTAATCATGGTTTCAAGTGCATTTGCAAACCCTGCTTAAGCTGGCATTAGCCTTAAAATTAGTTGCTGTTGGTGTAAATGTATTGCTAAATCATGATGAAGGCTGATGACAGAAAGGAAAAGGAATTGCACTGGAAGGTGGAAGATAAAGACTGTTCTCCAGCTTGCAGGCCATGGTTCTGCAAGAAGCTGCTATCTGCGTCAGCCGCATGGAGGCAGACTTTGTGAGGTCTCCACAAACTATGAATATTGTAAATAGATAAATGTACACAGTTATTTATTTATTTATTTACAATATTTATAAATTCTGTGCAGACCTCACAAACATAGGAATGTTACACCAATAAGCATTGCTTTTTTAAAAAAAGTAACGACAGAATGGATAAGACAACTTGTTTGTTTGTGTTTGGGGGGGGACCCACTCTCATGGGGCAAGCTGGATCTGTTGGTGACAGATTTGGGAGGTGGGCAGGGAGATGCCACTGTGGGAGCTGGATGAAGACAGTCCCTCAAGCTTCTTTATTGTTCACCCTATTCAGGGCAAGATTTACGTCTATATTAATATAATACAGACTTCAGAAATTGCCCCTTCCTGATCCCCAATATACTAGCCTCTTATGCTGCTTCCAAAGAAAAGGTTGGGCTTTAAAATTTTGCGGAAAGGAAATTCTAAAGCAGGGTATGACTTCCAAGCACATTTTGTGCAGTATACACAGCAGATATAGGACAGCTGCACAAAGGATATGTAATTGTAGAGTCCCATGATTATGAGGACATACATATTTACTGTGTCATTGTCCAAAAGAGAATGAGACTTCTCACCAGATACAATTGGTAGAGACTGTTTTTGCGCAATGCTTCAGTTGATCAGCCTTTCCAGTTGTAGTGTTGGGAATTGGGAGTGTGGCCCAATGATCCAAACAAAGTCTTTGCCATCTCAGTGAAGAAGTAGCATTTATAGTATAATATTGTGTAGTGAAGCTTAATGGGCACTTTTTTTTCATAATTCTCTAACTGAGAAAGCAAGCTTGGCTAGTAATGGTGCAAAGTCCAAAGTAGTCACAAAATGGGTGGTAGGCTTGGGAAACCTTGAAACAACATCTTTTATAACTGGAATGGGGAACCTGTGGCTCAGGGACTGAATACAGTCTTCACCACCACCCCTGTTTCTCCCCAGCCATACCTTCTCCCCAGCCCATACTCCCTCTCTGAGTTATCCCCCCTCACCATCCCTGCCCCATATACTCCTGAAATGCTGTTGCCTGACTGGAATGTATCATTGAACAGCAATAATGCCTTTTGCTTTCCTAGATAGTGGTTGGAGAAATTGGGATGAATCCTATACATGGGCTATGAGTAGAAATATCTTATTTGAGCCAGGCTGGATTCTAGTCTTCTGTATAAAGATAAGAATCACCACCATTGCTCCACCCACTTTTGCCTACCACAGACTTGCTTGTTTGGAAAATCTCTGCTTAAATATTTTCTTGACTGAAATCCCCTCTAAAAGATGTTGATGACAAGATACCTTTGCTAGCTACCTTTTCAAGTTCTTTTGTCCCCCTTTTGGTCTATAATGTGGTTTTTGTTGTTTCCTCCCTTCACAGTGATAGCGATGAGGAAAAGAGATCTAGAAAAGCTAAATCGCCTAAAGGAGAATTCAAAGATGAGGAGGAGACAGTGACCACAAAACACATCCATATTACACAAGCCACAGAGACCACCACCACCAGACACAAGCGCACAGCAAACCCTTCCAAAACCATTGACCTGGGAGCAGCTGCACATTACACAGGGGACAAAGGAAGTCCAGACCAGAACGCTTACACTCAGCTGTCTACAGCAAAGGTAGGAGGGCACAACTGTACCTTTGAATTTGCATTTTTCCTAATCAAGTACTGTTTTCATTAAAGGTAATAAATCTGGAGTCTTCAAGTGTGCCATAGGGAGTAATTCACTGAAAGCACTGGAACTGCATTTGGGTTAAGCAGGTGCTCCTCATCTCATATGATTTAGGCATATAGAACAAGCTCAGACCAAAGAATGACGCAGCACCTGGGTTGATACGGGTTTTGACAGTCTCCAGGGTGTTTGAATCCCAAGCTGTGAAGGGCTTCAAAGGTAAGAAACTATTTGGTAACTAGGGCAGGTTGCTGTAGAATAGGTTTAAGTATGTTTGGCCTTCCAACAGCTATCAACACACAGACATAAGCATTCAGCACTAGTTGGAACTTCTTAGTCAGTCTCAACGGAAGCTCCATGTAGAACTTGTTTACCTATACAGGCAACTCCCAATTGATGTGGGGGTTACATTCCAAGGCACCACATGTTTAATTGAAATTAAACATGTTAATTTCAAATTATATTTGAAATGCCATTGAAAAGGCCTGCAGATGCCCCATCTGCCCTGCCCCCTTTTGGGACATTTTTTTGTTCACTTCCGGGTTCAGTGCAATGTGTGTGTGGTCACGCACACATATCAGATGTGCCTAAAATAGTTGCAGCCTGTAGGTGATCCTGGAAGTTGCAAAAGCATGATCAGTATGACTAGATGTCCCCTCTCCAGAAGCAGAAGAATCACCTTGCTTCTGGCACCTATTTATCCAAGAGTAAAGACGGAGGGACCTAGGCATTCCATTAGGTTTCTAACTTCAGCAGACAGGGAAACTACTGTATCATCTGTCACAGGAAGGACCCACCTACTATGGAGCACTGTGATTACCTACCAGTCCAGGATTTGGCATTTTTCACTTGCTTTGTGTACTGTGAGCATCCTTCTTCCCAACTTTGCGGAAGAGTAGCTTAGCCTCTCCTCATCCTTTCCTACTCTCATCCTTTCCTCCTCCATAGCAGGAAAGAGAAGTGGAGGCTTCCTTGGCTGCTGCTGGACAAAGGCACTCTCAAAACCTCCACCGTGTATCACCAAGCTTGCCTGGGGCTGGATCCTAGCCAGGCTAAAATTGTGGATGCCTGTGTTAGGGTTACTTCCATTTTGTATTGTAATCCAGGTTGTAATCAAACACAACTCTGTATATAATAGAAGTATAATGTACACTGAATGTAATCCAGGTTGAGCATTCCACCTCTTCAGTTCAGTTGGAAGTTTTTATTTGTTATAAAGTAGAGAAATGAGATAAAATCTGTTGCCACACCTTTGCAAGCATTCTCTGGAAGTGGAAGGATCACTTAATGTCTGAAGACCAGGGGAATCAGAAGTCATTGTTTGATGGAATCTGTCAAGCTCAAAATTGCAGGGAGATTGAAGACATGAAGTGAACAGATGGGCAGTTTTAAAAACTCCCATGTCAGCCTCAGGGAAGCTAGAATACTAGAGATTGTATCTATATTACATAGGTAAGTACACTAAGACCATAATGTGAAAGCATGTTTTACTTCTGCTGTAATGCAGTGGGGGTTTTTTCTTGCCCGCATAGATGGAGGGAAAGAGGATGCATATTACTTTTCTGGCACTGCCGAGTCTGTACTAAAAGTGATGCTACTTGGGAAGGAAGTCAGGAAACAATGAAGAAAAGCTATAGTGTTCCCTTTCCACTATAACTATTTAAATTAGCCCAATTGCAAAAACAGCAGTTTGACAGCTCTGATGGTTAAACTTAGTGAAGCTATAGTCAGATGGTACAAATTTTAAGTATTCCCTAAATTAAAGACCATATGGCAGTACACTGATCCACCAGCAAGCAGATCCTTTACATCTAAATTGTGCACTTAATGTATGCATCTATTGTGCCCAAAGTATCTCTGTTCAGTAACTTATTTTGAAGATGCCCTCAGAAAAGGCAAGGATCTTTGTATAAGAATTTCACTTTAAAAAGAGGGATAGTTTAAACATTCAAACAAAAAGGCATGAAAAATATGTGATCTAGAAATGAAAGTTCTATTTAATTTGTGTAGTTGATTTTTTTATTTGTATTTTGTTCTGTTGGAAGCAACTGTGTGGGTACAAATGTTTTAAATAAACAGAGTTTTTTAAGCCCTCTGCCTTGCTTATCGGGCTTTGGAAAGGAGGCATGAGGGCTCTGGGAGCATGTCGGGGCCCTTTAATGACCTTCTCAGAGCCCCGTAAGCAAGGTCTGTTTTGGAGAAGTAGGAGTGATTGCAGGGGTTGGGGCCCTGGGGGTTCCTGACTTTATGCAATTTTGCCTTTGTGGGAGGACCTCCAGAACTGAACCCTTGCATACGTGGCCAGCCCACTGTATTACTATATGCTGAAATGTTTAATTCTGGGTCTGCCCTGTCCTTTAAGGCCATACCCAGACATGTACTTTGCTACCAATTTATATTTGGCATAGGGCAAGGAAGAAGAACTTAACCATCTAGGGTTGCACATGTCTAGAGGTTGTGCTTTAAACTGGATCTGTTTGCCTGTTTGTGCACTGTTTGTATGCCTCATGTCTTTAGCCTGGGCAGACATTGTGCCTGTGTGCTAGTTATTGCATGTGTAGTGGCTGGGGGCCCAGGATCAGAGAGATGTTGGTGCACTGCTGCATAGGTAAGTTCGCCTTCTCCAAATGTCATGTTTCAGTTGCACCCCAAGTTCACAATCTGCTGCACATGCTTGCTGCTTAGATGGGACAAATCTTGTTCTCCAGCACTCCCAGACTTCATTAAATCCACAGGTGCATTTACAGTGCAGTCCTATACATGTTGGCTGAAAAGGAAGTCTGGCTATTTTCAATGGTTGTTATCTCCTAGGCAGGTGTGTATTGGATTGCAACCTTAAGTTTGATATTGCATCCTTCCCCTCTTGTTATCCTGGACTTTTTTTTTGCTTCCAATTATTTTCCCCATCCGCCCAAGAGTGAGAGTCTTCAACAAGTGTACTGGAGGGAACTTCTTAAAAGCAAATTAAAGTGAGCCCTGTGTCCACATAATCGCTAATGTTGTAATGAGCAAGTTTTCTAGAAACCCCCAGGTGCATAGAATTTACCATAGATGTACTTGTCTTTGTGCCAAGGTTTATAGTCTATTAAAATTACATGGTGCTCCAGGAAAAGCAACTTTTCATCCATTGCCGTCCTTTGTGAATGTGTACAAAAATCTAGGATTTAGTCATAAATGATAAAGTGCACCCATGCAACAAGATAATATTGTGATTTTTAATGCATGGATTGTATTGGTAAATACATTTCCTTCCTTGTAGCAGCAGAAGAAATCACACTACCTCTACTTTGTGGCAGAAATTTCTTAAATTATGCTTTTAGTATTCTGGTATCTAGCATTTTGCTATTTTTTATCAAAGAAGCAGAACCTAAAATATACCTTCCACCTTTGGTATAACAGTCACTTTATTCCAATTTCCCCAAAAAAGAAGATGGACCTACTTGGGGTGGGATGCCGTTTTAACCATAGATGCTTGGAAGTAATTACTTCAGGAAATGAAGAAGTTACTTCCAATTAAATATATTCATATTTGGGATGCTGAGTTCAAATCTCAAAGTCAACTCTGAATTTCTTTGGTGCCTTTAGACATCACACTCCTCATATCAGCCTTTCATTTTAATTGGAATAATCCCAGAGGTAAGGCAGTAATAACCAGAGGATTAAAAACTATTGTAAAGCACAAAGAAGGCTATACAAATTTAGTTATAAGCAGAAAGATATCAAGCTTTAAAACTCTAGGCAGCTTACAATTGACCAAATGATGTTTCTAGTATTTTGAATGTCTCAAAATGAAATTTTAATGCATGTTAGCAAAACTATAAAGGTAGGAAATATTTTAAGAAATGGTTCAGCCTTTGCTATGTTTAATAGTTATATGGAATGGGTGTGTTTTCTAAAAATATTTTTGCACCTCTCCTCACATTGTCTGATGGGAGGTAACAGCTTAATCCTTGTTAACAAGTTGCACAATAATAACTTCCTTTATATTCTTCAGTTTTGTAATTCTCTTAATATAAGTTACACATACACACACCTCTTTGCATATTCATAACCATATTTCTTAAAACAGTTCAATTGTGCTTGTCCTTAGGTTCCTGGCAGCAAGTCATCTGGTGACCTGGTCGATCTTTTGTTCGATGGCACTGATCAATCAGTCCCAACAGGTAAAATGTATTTCTGTGCTCTGTTTGAGCAGTAGCTGTAGCTTGTGAGTCTAGTACATTTTAATTCTGCTGAAATCAAAGGTATGCATTAGGAAGCTAAGGGAAACTGTATCAGTCAGTTAAATGTAGAGCTGTGTACTTATTCATAAAACCACATGCAAATTACGATATTGTATAGATTAATAATAACCATAGCACCTTAGAAAGATTCACAGCTAAGTCAGTTTGTCAGGAACTGTGGTGGCTGAAATGCAATGTTATTCATAATTAATTTTAAAAGCATGTAATCCAGTCAGATTTCAACACTTCTCGTGTTACACATGGAGAGAGAGGCAATGGTGAGAGTAGCTGACTTACAAGTCACATCTAATGTGTACAGCAAAAGTGACCTTATTACTTCTTATTTTTGTTTCCTGTCCATTGACTCCTGGGTGACCTCAGAAATAACTATGTTTCTTGGTCACTTAAACTGTTCAATTCATTCACTCCATTGTAGGCGACTAGTGAAACTGAGGCTTAAGTAAAGTAAATGTTACTTTCTATAATGGAGTGCATGTTTGGTATATTTAAAAAAACCAATGAATAGCCATATCAGGACAAAGTAAGGAAGATTGTCTCTGGCTGGCATGAAATATTAAGATGGTTCTATTTACATATCTTCACTGCTCTGCTGGCGTGATTGTAGAATCATCAATCTTATATTAGGTGGCTAGATGTTGATAGCTGCAGTTTTATAATCCACATTACCTGTGAGCAAATTAAGAAGAGGATTAAGAGCTATGTAACTGAAACAATGCTTTCTCTTGAAGGAAGAATTTCTCAACAGATTCAGAACACAGCATTAACGTTGTTAGTGGAAAGATTATTTTCCACCCCTTTTTATCTCCCATTTACAATACCATGAGCTTCTGAAAAGGTGTGGCTGTACTTTTGGGCTTTGTGAACTGTCATGATTCTGCCAGAATTGGTTACTCCTATACAAATTTTCAACATGGGGCTGGTTCCATAAAAGTGCTCCCGCAAGAAGACTTTCCTGCCATCTTCTTCCAACAGCAGCCCCCTGCATCCACTAAAAAGATGCTCCAGTGGGACAGGGGGTGCTCTGGAACAGTGTGGGATAATAAGGGAGGGGGGGTTAAATGCAATTGAAGCACCTTGTGCAAACAGGTCCCATGACCTACAAACAGCTGGTGTTTCAGCGACCTTTGGTGAGCCTTGCACAAACATCTTCGTGTGATTGCTTCTCTGGTTGCAGAAGGATATACATGATTGGCTAATGATTGGCTAAATCTGGAACTTCTACTATGTATTAAACCCAAGCAAAATTTCGAACAGTTGCAATCATTCCCCCCGCCCCCAGGGTTACTATTATTTTATTATTATTTTGTCCTGTGTATATTAATTACATAGTGATAATAACATGAAATTATTTTCTCATAAGCAGGACTTTAGGCCACAGCTATTAAGCTTTATCCTTTTGCCCCCTGCCACTCCCTGCTTTTGAAGGGTTCCTTAGAAAATGCAAGCAGCAGCTTGAAAACTTTGCAGAGGCACAGGAATTCTTCTCCTGTCAGTATACTGGAGAATGAGAGTCGGCATTATATCCCTGTACTTAGTATGATTTTGGATTCTGAATTCTTGTGAGTAGGTGTATTTTAAACGGCAGCAAACGTGATTGGAAGCTGTCCATATTAAGAAATACCTGTATTTTTCGCTCTATAAGACACCAGACCACAAGACGCACCTAGTTTTTGGAGGAGGAAAACAAGAAAAAAAATATTATGAATCTCAGAAGCCAGAACAGCAAGAGGGATCGCTGCACAGTGAAAGCAGCAATCCCTCTTGCTGTTCTGGCTTCTGTGATAGCTGCACAGCCTGCATTTGCTCCGTAAGACGCACACACATTTCCCTTTACTTTTTAGGAGGGGAGAAGTGAGTCTTATAGAGCAAAAAATATGGTACATATATCTAGACTGTTTTTTGGATGAGGCCATGGCCTTGGGCTAGGGCAATAAAAGTTTCTGGTGATTGTATAGAAACTTAAGGAGTCTTTTTGCTGGGTCTTTGTTACTAGGCATTGAGATTTCCTTCGCCAGCAAATATCTCTCCAGTTTGTCTACCGTTATTTTTTTATTGGGTTTTTAACATACATGAACAGTGCTCAGTCCCTCCACTTTCCTAAAGTTGTGTTTTCATGTAGGAATAGGGTCAACATCTTTAGTTCTTGATCTCAATCTTCTTAGAAACATTCTACTTTTAGCTTTAATTGTGTTTTTCTCTACCATCTGGTTTCATAGTTCCCTTTAAAACCTGATCATAACACAATGTAGACAGACATTGCTTCTTTTTTGGCATATGGAGTATTCTACAGTGATAGAATATTTGGAATACAATATTTTTCCTTTACGGTTCACTGAAACTGTGTGCTTCTGTTAAGCTTTGTAGCAAGAGCCATTGCATACATGACCCATACCTCTCTACTACCATGGGCTCCCACTGATTTGAAGCACTCACTGAAGTCCTGCTAATCTTATAGGCACAGAGCCATCCCTGTGGCTAAAGAAAAGGATGGGTTAGGGTTAGGGTTCTAGACCACACACAATGGGTTATGGTTAGGGTTCTAGACACAACTGCAGCTGTGTGGGAAACACTTTAATCTGAGTGGCTCCTATGCAGCTCAGCATTGTATTTGATCTTCCTTGCGTTGATGCTGTAGTACCTGCCTTTCCCACCGCCTCATACGTAAATGGAGTGTTAATGGGCAGATTGTTCAGTCCTCATAATATTGACAACAGCAGGTGTACACATATATTTGGTCTTACAAATAAATACAGAGAGAGGAGCATTTCTTACAACACTTGAAACATGTTTGGATATAATAAAATGTTCTACTCTCATTCCAGTTATCTACAGGTAGATCATCTATTATAAATAATGTTGATATTCCCCTTGTTCTCCACAAATCTAAAGTTGATGCAACAACTTAAACAGATTGAGAATCCCAAGAGGCAAATAGGTTGGGGTTTTCAAGCTCCTGTTTTTATTGCACTCCCTTACAACTTCCTAAAAAGTATCTCCTGAAAGTCAAAGGATTTATGGGGTAGGATTCAGTGTGACTTGAATATGCCCCCACCCTCAATCAGTTTTCCAGTTGTGTATGGAGCTCTTTGGATCTCAGCCACAGCCGGTATCCCATAATTTGAAGGAGTGCTCAACTATTAATTTAAATCTCTATCTGGAAAAAACCCTGATCTTATAGACTGTTGCTGTGAGAACAGAACATGCTCATCTTTCTTTTGAATCTTTTGTGGATTTGCCATTTGACTGCCAATTATTCTGCTTTCACTCCTTTAGTGGAAGTTAAGCTTACCCGCTCTTTCCACATCAGCATTTAGAAAATGTCCTAGAGATGAGACACATTACCAGCTGGCCACCACAAATAGCATCTTCTGCTGCCCTAAGGAGACAGATGGAAGGAGTTAATTTATAACGACAGCTCTCACTTGGGAGTCTTTGAGGCTAGCTAATGATGTTGTGAAGATTAGCACTGTCCTTCCTAAGGAGGTCACTTTCCCTAACCTGTGTGCTACTTGCTGTAAAGAGCATGGCTCCATTAGCTTGTGGCACGCACAAAATAGCAAAAGGGGCCACAATAGGCATTGATCTCTTTTGTAAAGATAGGGGCATGGAAATCTCATGTTTTTGTGGAGGTGCCTGCCAAGCAACTAGTCCACACCAAGACAGTGGGAAGCATTTTTCCCCCCAAGAAGGGGGGTAAATACATTGAGCAATGCCTAATACAAATCTCTATCATTTAATAGAGGATAGAAAAAGAAAATGAAACAGATTTGTGCAGTGCTTCATATGGAAATGGTAGTTGTTAGCTCACCCTGTTGCACGACTATCAACACCAGGTGGCTGTGCTGGCACTGCATCCTAAGTAACCATCTTCATAGACTTGCTGTTAGCTTTGAGTAAACTTTCTGTGGAGGAAGCAACTAGATAGAGCATGGGACCACCAAAATATGTGCAGAAGCAGATTAATCCCAAAAGATTTCACCTGATTTTTAACTGGCTCAAGCATTTGCCATACGGTTGTTACTTTTAAATTGACTGTTTGGTATCATTTACCTGTATTGTCTAAATTAGCACTGCTAGTTCAAATAACCATGGTCTTGAAATTTGTAATCATTTAAGTATGCTAGTGTTTACGGACAAGACATGTGCACGTGGTTGCATATGCCATGCAATGCTATGTAAATACTGTTTGTTTCCATCTTCTGGATAGCGCAAATGTATTGTACATCATCAAGCTGCTTAGATAAAAGTGATGCTTATCTTTGCATAAAACTCCATCACAGTTTCCCATAATGATTTAAGATCTATAGTGGTAAATGCCCAATCTGTCTGTCTTTTGGATATGCTCTACAACATAATTCACCTATTATAAGACTTTAGGAGGGTCTTGTTACTGCAGTTGTTAAAATCTCCTATTTGATAGCATATCCATGTACATTCTGAAGGGAGATGCTCCTATCTGAAAATGAAGTATGACTTCCTAATAATTGACTAAAATAAAATATCATTAAAAAGAAATACAAGTACACATGTATTAGAAAGGGAATTGTTCCTTTTATTACTGCCAGCCATTTATTAAAAAGGCAATGGTTCTAGTTTAATTAACCGAGTTGAGAGCAGCAGATGGAGCAGAATGTCTTGCAGCGATAAGACAATTCAGAAATGGCACCAGATGTTGGAAGCTGTCCCTGGTGGTGTTTGAGTGCAACACAGATGTTACAGTCCCACCTGGCTAGTTTCTAAGCACTGCAGGCTAAGCAGCTGTGATGTAACCCATATAATGTACGCAAACACTAAAAGCAGAATAATTGAGCTGCTGGTACTCCTTGGAAGGGTGTGACTGCTCAGAGGTGAATTTTTTTAAGGACAAACGGCAACAGCTAAGGCCATCACTTTTTCGGTACTTTCAGAGGAGGAAACTGCCAACTAGAAGCCTAAAGCCCTTTATTAAAGACATGGTGGCGGAGAGTTGCTTCACCCAAACATTTTCCTTCACAGAAAATATATATATCTGCAGAAAGTGCCTATTTTTTTGTATGTATTTCTCTCAGAGGGCCAATTAATGTCCACAATTTTAATAATTTGAATGGGGGCTTTCCTTTTAGGGCTAATAGCTTGGAAGGAACTGTAGCATCCTTGTGTACAGCATTCCCATTCCTGCTCAGACATCCCCACCTGCGGCAACCATCCTATTTAGTTTGGCCCTCAAACTTGACATAAGGAGATGTACAGAACAATGACCAGTGCAGAGGCTGTGAATCTTTACCATTTTGATAAAAAATGTGTAGGAAAGAATAGTAAAGATACTATATTTTGTAGTAAATAAATCATTAGTATCTACAACTGGGACTTTCAATGTTCTTATTCTGAAAAGAAAGCAAACTTATTAAAAAATGAATACCAGTGCAGGTTTTATGCATTAAAACCTTGAATCTGAAATCCTGTGCAAGTCATTCCTGCTTTCAGTCTCACAAGATTTAACATGTAAGGAGGCCTTTTTAAATTTTTCATTCTATGCAGCATAATAAGCAAACAAAGGCATTTCTCCAATAAAAGACTTGTTCTGTTTCTTATATCTAGTACGTGAGTTAGAATTGCATTAATCTTTACTGTGTGATATTTCTTCCAAGCCTACGCTGGGTCTTCACCAGTTTTGCGTTCCATGCAACCTTGGTAAATTATTACTGAAATTACGAAGTAGAATATAGACCACTTGCATTGATGTACAAGTGGTGGGATATAACTGAACCATAAAAGCAGGCATAATTCGATTTGACAGGTTTGTTTGTGTACAAAAAAGAAGGAAAGAAAGACTTCAGCCATGTATATGCCTTGTGACATTTTGTTTTGATTGGACTATCACCCTTCTGAATCAATCTTCATTTAACGCATGATCGTTTGTGGTGCTCTCTTCCATGCTTGTGCATGCCAGAGTAGTGAAAAAGTTGAGGGTGGAAACTCCCCACAAACTAGTCAAAGTAAAGCACAAGAGTATGATTGCATACACACCCAGGTTTTGTTCCTGCAGCCCGGTTTGCAGGATTGCCACATATTTCAGTTTTTGTACCATGACAACCATCCTTGTATAACAGCCATCAGTGGTAAAATATCTTGTATTGAGGGATAGAATTTGACTTGAGAACTGTGCCCTTAAGTACTTTGAGCTTCAATACGCTTGATGGATTGCACCATTTCCCAGAACTGTATATCTTGACTCCACATACGAGATATTTAAATATAAAATTTAATATTTGATGTGAACTGCTACTGGTGTGGGGCTGTGTTCACTAATTTACAACAAGTCCTTTGATTGGTTGTAGGTGGAGCCACTGACCCCTTCGGAGGGTTTGCGGACTTTAGCTCTGCTGCCGCCGCCTCTGCCTCAGCAGGCTGCCCCCCATCACAAGGTACAGTGCCAAGGGAGTGGAACAGAAAGATGACCTCTCAAATTTTGTTCTCTTACTACCTGAAAGTGTCTTTTCTTCCAGAATAGATTAAATTCTATGTCGAGTTCTCATTTTAAAGGTGCTATATTCTGCCGTGTTGTATTGTGATGTAGTTTCATTTTATTATGACTTATTCCCTATTCGGGGCAGAGGGATTAATTATTTGGGGAATGAGCTTTTCCTTTGACCCTTCGCCCAGGGGTGGCTTACCTTTTCCAGCTCAAGGGCCACATCAAGGGTTTGCTACACCTTTGAGGGTTGCATAGATCATGTGCACTTGGACACACACACTTGCAAAATCCACCCAGGTGAAAGAGGGGGACGAGCAGCATACATATGCACACCCCCAGCAGAGAGGATGCGCGCACACACAAATGAAATAATTGCTCTGGAATGGTTTTTACAAGCACCAAAATGAATTTAAATGAATTAATACTGCAGTAATGATCATTACTTTGTCTCCCCTCACAAACACCTTTACCATTAATTGAAGCTAACTGAAATACTGGGCTGGAATGATTTTCACAGGTACCAACAATGAATTTCAATTAATTAATACTGAGTAGTAGCTATTGCTATAGTATAGTATGTTGTGTACTCCATCCCCTTTCGCCTGTAATGGTATTCTTTTATGTGATCTGCAGTAAGCCTCTTAAGAATTGTATTCTACAAGTCCACATTTTATATTAAAGTACTCTCTTGGAAGAAGGCTAGAATTGACCCAAGAAACATTTAGAATTCGACAATAGATGCTGTGCATAAGGCAGGATTGCTACATGTCCTAGGAGGGGACTGTTAACTTGTGTGTACTGATTTATTTAAGTTCCACACAAACTAAAAATTGTCCACTGGGGAGAAAAAACATGAAAACTTCACAGTAAGAGCCCCTTGTATGGGTGAGGAAGCTTATACAAATGTTATGATTGGCCCTAAAATACTGTCTTTTGTTGTATTCTTGCCACACTGCTATAATAATTGCTGTTACCCAAATTACTTTTTAAAAGACCCAATGAATTAATGTTTTATTACTGAGCAAAGATAGCTGGTCAACAGAGCTGGGATTGTTCAAAGAGTTTTGAACCAAGCAGTAGCTAAAACAATTGTTCTACCACAAAGCATATTGCATAGAAGAAGGTGTGGTGTTTCTTGCAGCCATCAGTAATAAAATGCATTGTATTGAGGGATAGGATTTGACTTGAGAACTGGGCCCTTAAATACTTTAAGCTTTAATAATGTTCTGCCTTGATTTTACAGGTTATTGAAAATTTAGGTTTGTGGTGCTCAAATCCTATTATGCTAATAATGCAGTCTAAGCTTGATAATACTCCTTTATCAGTGTTAATATGATTAATCTCCACCAATCACCTTTATGCAAGCAGCCAGCAATGATTAATCATTCTTGAGCGATAAAGCCCCCCCAGAAATCTTTTGTTGATTAATCATCTTTGGTAAAGTTCCCCGAAGAGTGGCATCAAATGCTTCTGTCTTCTCCCCCTTTCCTTTATTTGTGTTTGGATATGAGCATCCCGTAACTGGAGAATCAGCATTTACTTATCCATCAGGAATACTTGTAAGTGTGCTTAAATTTTTAATAGGCAGTACTAATTGAAATATTCCCAATAAAGTCCCTTTTGTAAGGGAGATCAAAGCAAAATGTTTCATTGTGGCCCCAAGCTAATGAATTCTAGCCCAGCACTTGCGTTAAAGTGGAGTGCACAGATAAGCGATGGATGTACTTTTCCCTCCCTGCCCTTCCTTACTTAAATTTTAATCCACCTGTGGAGGAGAAATTAATTAAAACAAGGGTTTTATACCCAGGCGAACAGGTACTATTACGAATTATTGACATGAAATGTAAATTATTGCAACCTTTTTAAGATTAGGTGAGTTAGATTCTAAGTAATAGGCAGGTTTGTAGATCACTAATTCCTAGCTGGCTGTACAGACCAGATTATTCTGAATTCAGCAGGGTCTCTCATCTCTCAGACCTGTCAGGTGAACATTGATTTAAAATTTTGAATGCTTTCTTTTCCATCTGCACTGATGAGGCCTAACAGTTAAAGGTAAATTGCAAGTTGTTCAACTGTGTGAAAACCAGTGCTGGCATGTGTGCCCCTGTGTGCCTTTGTCTGTGCATCAGGCTACAATAGTAAGATCTACGTAACTGTTGCACTTCAAAACTGAAATACTCATCAGTGGCTAGCAATTGATAATCATACCAAAGGCTCATTCGCTTTAAAAACCAAACATCTATTTCCTCATGATCTTTACACCTTGGAGCTTCACTCACAAGTTTATTCCAGTAAAATGTGTATTTTTAAAATATGTAAAGACAGGCAGACTGTCGTTAAAAGAACTAAATGTCTTGCAGCTCTCTATCTTTTCACATGGTGTACAAAGATTTGAGAGCGTGTGAGAGCTTTGAATGCATATTTATCAAAGCTCCCATAGAGCGCTAAATAAATACTACACAATGCTGTTAACAAGCACAACAGAGGTGAGATAAACACCCTGAGGCAACTGAATTTGAAAGCCCATTATTTTATTGGTATCCCACTTAGCTGTACCAGTTTAATAACTCTATACAGCAAGTAATGTATATGTAATCAGATGAGTTTGAACAAATTGCTGTTTTTATGACTTCTTGCGACTGTGAGACCAGCCTTGTTCACAGTGATTGATTCAAAACATCAATGAGTTAATGTTTTCAGCTTTGCTTAAGGCTCCCAATTTTGAGCTACTGGCAATTTAGATACTGAACTTCTGCTATGCTTCAGGTGTCTCTTATGCCTGCCACATTCTTATGTGTTGAAAGTGGATCCTGCAGATTTGCCTGTTAGGAAATCTATGTCCCACTCATGTGGACTCCACAGGTGGCACATAACCAGCCATACTTTAGCACTGGTGTGGCTGTTTCATTCTTATGCCCCCCCCCTTTTGCTATCCTGTTAAAATTGTTGGAATATTCATGAGGGAGGGTAATGTCCAGATGGAGATCCTACCTGCAGATGTTAATCTGGATGGACATACATCGGCTCTCATTTGTTTCACTTCATGGAATGTGGCATTTGCTCTGTGCTTTTCATAAAGACTCTTACCTTTCTTTTCCCTCCCCAGGTACAACTGCAAGTGGGAATGGAGAGTTTGGCGACTGGAGTGCCTTCAACCAAACCTCTCCAAGCCCTGCTGCTTCAGCTGGAGAGCTCTTTGGTGGCTCTGCTCAGCCAGCTGTTGAGCTCTTTGGTGGCTCTGCTCAGCAGAGCCTTGGCCAGCCTCCAGCTGCTTCAAATCCTTCTGACCTCTTTGATTTGATGGGTACCTCCCAAGCCACCATGACCTCTTCCCAAAGCATGAATTTATCTATGATGGGTTCCAGCACTGTCAGCATCAATCTACCTATGTCCAGGTCACAGGTATGGTGCTGTTCTGCAGTCCCTTGACTGCTGTTTACTCAACGGATAGTTTTGACACACGCTTAACTTAAAGCATCTTTTCTGTGGCTCTGAAAGTGTTTTCTTGCCTTTTTGCTTCACTGGCCCCTCTTTTCTTCAAGATTCAAGTAAATTGAGAGAGGAAACATCTAAAGCAATCTAAGAGTTGTAGAACATAAGGAAGACTTCAAACTTGTGACACTTTGATTGTAGCAAGGGGGATGAGGGTGGGGAGTGCCACCTGTTTCTGGCTCACATATAGTTTTACCCAGTTTAAGAGTAGTTGACTATTGAAAACAAGTCTTTGGACTTGGAAAACTTAGCAACTAGTTGATCAGGTATGGTCTGAAGTTGCATGAGGCCATTAACCTACTGAAATTAAGCAAGTCAGGGTCTGGTCAGTGCAAGACCTCATGGAAATTACTTGTGTGGGTTCCATGATGGAAGAAAGGTGGAATATACTGTAAATGTAAGAAGAAGAAAACTAATTTTCCAAAGCATCTAAAATAGAAGGATGGTTCAGAGAAAGTATTTTTAGGTAAGGGGGGAAGCAAGGCACTTCTGAATTACCATTCTTGGCACAGTTCCAGAAGACTACCAGATGATAGGTAAAGTACTTAAAGAGATGCTCTTGAGAATTTTATGAGCATGAACTTCAACTTTCTTCAGTTCTCTTAGGAGAACATAAATGTCCATCTGTTTCTCTTTATGAAGACTGGATGAACTCCTCTCTCTGATAAATTATAGCTGTAAAATACTGTGTTGGCAATTCGTAGCATAACTCTAAAGATCTCTTTTTTTCTTTCTTTAATGCTTCTAGCCTTTGCACGGTGTTAACCCAATGATACAGAAGCCTAATCCACTTTATAATATGGGCACAGAGATGGTTCCCAAAAATGTAGGCAAAACCCTGCCATCCACTTGGTCAGACCCTAGTGTAAATATCAGTTTGGACAATTTAGTTCCTGGTATGCAGCCTTCCAAGCCCCAGCAACCATCACTCAACACAATGATTCAGCAACAAAGTAAGTAATACAATTCTTGCTGTGCATGTATTTCAATGAGGTCACACTTCACAATATATTCTTGATCAAAGGGTGGGTGGGTGTTAAAAAGCTCCAGAACGCTAGACTTCCTCAGCACCTATAAATTCTCTCTTTTCCGTGACCAGAGTATATTATCTGCAACTTCGTAGCCTTCTACTATTTAAAAACTCTCTTGCTTGAGTATGCACAACTTTTGATTGACCAGCCATTCATTGGGTTCTGCCTTTTGTTTTTGCGATCCCAGAGAGCATGTGACTGGTGAGCCAACTATGTTCAGCTTGATGGATCACAAACTATATCGGCCTGCTTGTGCTTTGAATTTTCCTCACCCTGATCTAATGATATAGTGCAGCCTTTAAAAGCTTTTTATGATGTCTCTTCCCAAACTCTTGAACAGTCAGCCCCCAAGCAGTGAAAGGGGATTCTTGTTCAACAGAATTTTCGTTTTCTTCTCCCTTTCCCCCAGTTTCTGAACCAGGTACTAACAAAGTTGTGCCTAAAAAGATCTAATGTAGAGGGAATACACTATATTTGTGGATCCCTGAGCATAATAAATAAGTGGATATCTAGACAAAGCATGGTTTGGCCATGGAGAAAGAAGAGAATTGGAGGAAGGGGAACTGTGACAACTAGGATTTGTGCTGGACTTCAGTTGTCAGGCATATAGAAATATGTTGGATGATGCCTTTAAGGATCATCTTTGTTTTTAATATACAGCCAATACGTTAAATAAGGGTGGGGTGGGAATATACTTGCATTTTCTTTGAATGATAGAAATATCATAAAAAAATCACCTTAACATTTAAAACTTCATTTCTGCCCCGTAGATATGCAACAACCGATGAATGTGATGTCTCAGAATTTTGCAACCATGAGCCTCAACTCACCACCCAGCATGATGCCTGCTCGACCTCCTGCAAACCCATTGATGGGCGGGCCTGTTCCCGTGGGAATGGGAATGCCCACTGTGATGACTGGCACGATCGGGATGGCCTCCATGGGAGGCACACCTATGATGAACCAGGGCATGATGGGAATGAATGTGAACATGGCAATGCCAACTTCTGGAATGGGTTTGTCGGGCATGGGCATTACTAATATAGCTGTGGCATCCTCCATGACTCCCGGAACTGTGCAACCTAAGCAAGATGCCTTTGCAAATTTTGCAAATTTTAGCAAATAAAGATTGTAAACCAATCAGATTGAATGAAGGATTTTAGCTGCACAAATAAAGCTGGGATAAGGGTTGAAAATGCTGATCAAATGCTTTCTCTTTTTCTTTTATTGCTTACTTTAAAGGAGCCCATCTAAAGAACCCAAAGGTCATTTTGTAAACTCCCAACCTACTTTTGTTCAAGTTTTGGTGAAGAAAACGTCCTCCACCGAGTGATATGGTTGATATTGCAATCACTAGGCCTTGTTTTTTAACAAGAGAATTAAAAGCCTTTCTTAGATGGCAGAACCAGTTTTAACTTTGAAACTTGTGGAAACTCTGGAATTTGGGGCCTGGGTATATCTGTGTGAATCTAATTTTATACTTGATTTCTTTTTTCCCCTCCTGGAATCTATTTATCATAATTGGATCCGTTCCTTTTCCTACCACTGAGTCAAATTTGAAGTCAAAGTATGCTGATCAATTTTTTATAAGAATATATATATATTTTTGTCCAAAAAAAAAATGGCTTACATATGTGATTATGGCTAATTCAAAGGGACCTGGAATGTATATATACTTTTGCTACTCTTCCAGCAACACTGCTATACTATCCAAATTTTTATTATAGACCTCTTTAAGCAATTTGCTGATGAATAGGGTGGGACGGGTGGGGTTTTCCTACCTCTTTCTGCTTTAGTACACAATGCAGAACTGGTAGAAACTTCATTCAGACTGCTGTATGGTTTCCTTTCAGAGAACTCTAGAGAATATATATATATGGTTGGGTTTTGGTTGGGGTGGTTTTTCTGCAGCCATACTCCAGTGAAAAGTGGCAGCCCCCCTTGGGGTCTCTGGGGTCACTGTTTACATCACTGACAGTCAAAATGCAAGAATTTTTTTTTCTTGCAACACAAAAAATGAGAAACAGCATCTTTAAATTAAGAAAGAACACCTCTAAACTTTTTGTTAATCCAACAGCATTGGATTCTAAATTTTATACATTTGGTGACTTCACTTGTTTTATGTAAATATGGCCTTAGCAATTGCGGAATCCAATAGAAAGGGATTAAATAAATATATATAAATGAATAAATATATAGATTATTATTATTATTATTATTAAAGGAAACCTGTAGCAGTCAGATTTTATGGATTAATGAAAATAAAGGAAATGAAAGAATAAATTAAAGGCTTTTTCTTTTCCTGCTATGATTCTGCATTTAGGTTCAAACACAGATCATGATTTTTAGTCTGGGATGCAGAGGTTCAGTTTATATTCACAGAGCCAGGGCTGCTACTGAGAATGAGTACTATATTCTAGGTATGAAACTTTATTGGCTCCCCTTTCTTATGTTGGATATTTTTTATTATTATTAAATTGATAAAACTTTATTTCCATTGTATTCATAATGTTCTGTTATACATAACATTAAAGTGTTCATTAAAAACAATGTTGGGGCTGCTTCTCCTTTCATTCCATTTGACATTTCATGAGAGCAGTGGGGGGGGGAGAGAAATAATTATAATTTGGGCAAAGTAATTTTTATAAATAATTTAAAATTGTTTAATGACTTTTTATCTCCCGCCTTCCCTATCTGACTCTACTGTTAGGAATTAAAAATGAAGCAGCGCAGATATCTTGACCCACTCCAGCCTTGCTAATGCTCCATCTACAACATTTCTAATTAGGCAGAAATTCATGTACTTCAGCTAAGTGGTAATGAAAAGTGATTCATTTGCTGAATAAGAGATGAGAGTGAGTGTAATTAGCTGACTGCGGTTTTTAATCTTTCAACAATTCAATGTGTTTAAATTAGTTTCAAAGAATAGAGCTTTCAAGTGTTGTTACATCAAAGTAATCAAGACAAGCTTTACTGGCTGTGCGGGACAGATCGCCTTCTCTTCAGCTCCAGTTTTGAAACCCTTGAACTTTTTGTGGGAACTGTCTTCGTAAGTTTGTCTTGTGACAG
Organism: Podarcis filfolensis; assembly: GCF_964270895.1. Classification (NCBI taxonomy): domain Eukaryota; kingdom Metazoa; phylum Chordata; class Lepidosauria; order Squamata; family Lacertidae; genus Podarcis; species Podarcis filfolensis. Next base: position 58,490,088 of record NC_139605.1, read on the forward strand.
ATGTTGAGAAGCAAAAATAAAAAAGTAAAAATAAAATAAAAATGAACCTACAAAACTGCAGGAGGTGGGAGCAAACGGGTTTTCGGGGGGAACGGAGAAGTTGTCAAACCTGTTTTTAAAAACCTCGTTCTACTGTTATGATGTCAAGGCACCAAAGTCCAATAATGTATGCTCAATACAATACAATGAAAGGCTGGGATGTGCCTCTTCAGGCTTTAAAAGAATGCTTCAGAAAGCAAGTGGGAACAAAGTAGTGTTGAAACTGAACTAGATTTACTTCTTTAAGAAATGTTGTGAAGTATTTCGGTAGTAGTTCTGCGTTGAGATTGAATCCTATTGCTTTCCAAAGGGGTCCAGGCAGTAACAGTGACACATTCAAAGCAGGCATTAAAAACATTGAAAACCTGTGCCTCTTAAACCTGGCCACAAAGTGCTAGGGCATACGGTAACTTGTGTTTGCTTGTGAAAAATGTATTGTCAAACTTTCAAGAAAAGGGACAGCCATAAAAGTGGATACTCCCGAAGCTTGCTTCTCTACATAATCGTGTTAAGTTCAATCAACCACCATGGATGGTAGTATCAAGAGTATTCACCTTGGTGTGCAGATCTCACAAATTGCCCAAAAATAAACAATTGCTCAGAGGAAAAAGAAATGGCAGATAGTCGCAAAGCAACCTGCAGAGGCTTGGCAGTCTTACAGGCTCACATTGGGATGTCATGGGACATAAGAAAAGATTGTACGAAGAAGGCAACAGGGCTCACATTCATCAGGTACTTGGTATGTTTCAGATTTACAGTTTCCACCCAAAATAGATGACCGTGTTGTATGCAACTTAAGCATTATGCTTGGGTCTTTTTGTAAGGCTGTGCTTCGGAATGCATTTACCATGCCATCGCAGAACACTAGGACCTAGCAAAGGCATAAACGGCACAGGTGCACGCTTGCTGATAACCTGAGCACTCAGTGTGTTCTACAAAACAGAAACTGCATCTGAAACCACTAAACAAGAGTATTTATGGCAGCATCTGTTTCATCTCGATCCATCAGCAAAGAGGAGCTTGACACTTCTGGTGGAGAGGAGGAGGGCAGGAGGGATTTATCAATGAAGTTTTTGCATAATGTAAGCAGGCATCCTGCACTCAAGGTGATATCAACAATAAATGTAACCAGCGCTTAAAACCATTTATATTCTCCCAGGTCTCGGGTTTCCAGAGATGTGTATTCCAGGACACTTTATCTTACCTAGGTATTCAGTGCAGCAACCGTCATCCTATAGTGCAGAGGTTTTCAATCTTTTTGAATCCATTGCTCCTTTGACCAACTACCTTCTTTCTGCATCACGCTGAGGGGCTCAGGAGCCCAGTTATATTGCCCCTTGCCTGCGACCTCTCACCCTTTTTTGAACACCCTCCCTTGTGGAGTGTTCCCTCAGTCTCTTCTCTCCTTGGGAGTCCTCCAGGTAGCTGCTGCTGTCCCTGGTTTCTGAGCTGCTCCCACCCCAAAGAGAGGTGCCATCTAGAGGCACCATTTGCCTGCAGAGCTTATAGCCAGGGCTGCAGCTATGCAAGCCTTTTGGAGGCAGAGACACAAGAGGGCAGCAGAGGAGGGAAGGAAGGAAAAAGGGACAGAGGCCAGTGTTGCCCACTGCACCCCTGACCATCATTCAAGGCACCCCAGGGGGCCACGGCACAATGGTTGAAAACCACTGCTATAGTGGACTCACGCTCTGAGTCTAGATCCTTATGTAGCCCAAACAGCACCATCCAAACATTAGCAGGCATGGAAGGGTCTCAATGTTTGCAGGAGTAGATTTTTTTGTTTAAAAAAAAACCTTTAAAAGTGGGGTTGGGGAACCAAAAATTTGCTTAATGAGGATTTAACCTGTTCATTGGTCACAAAATGCTGACTGCTTGAATAGGGACCAGAGGGAGGTTCAATGGAATGAAGTATCTTGGAAAATAGTGTTGCTGGGTGGCTAGAACTGTCAAAAGGACCTTGCCACAATGCACTACTTTGTAGCAGGTTCACTTGCAAATCCATACTAGGCTGCTTCTTGGCTGTGTTTAATATTATAGCATTTCTGGAATTTACAAAATGTCTGAGGAGGTTTTAAAGAAAGTTTGACTTGCATTTGATCCCCAACAACATTTGGAAAAGCAATAGTCCTTTCAGCTTTCTGCAACGTTCCAATAGAAGCCACCTGGTTGTGTCACGCTTCCCTGAAATAGCTTGCGTACTAGGCTCTTGGGTTCTCACTCCAAAGCTGCATCTTACTTTCCCAAAAGTGAAACCCACTTTCTATCCACAGTAGCAAGTTGAAATTCTGCACGCTGTGAAACACAGATCGAGGTGTGTGTGTATGTAGGTAGAATATGAAATGTAATAAAAGTTTTGATTTGGAATGTGCTCAAATTGGCGTTTTTTAGTTACAAATTACTTTGGAAGGCAATTTTTCTTCTCTCATTTTAATTTGTAGTCCAATAGTTATTATGGTTGCAATCTTGTGCCTGTTTGCCTGGGAATAAGTTCCACCAAACCCACTTAGACGACTGACTTAGGGCTCAATTGGCATTCAACTGGGCTATGAATTTTCAGCTGTCAAATTGGTAAGAATATGATACTCTTGACACATAGGAAAAGAAGGGGGAATGCAAAATTGTTCAAATGTGTTTCCTTTACTTTTTCACTAACTAGACTCTGATGAGCATCAGGAATATTCTTTTTTCCTCAAGTGGGCGGGAGGGACCTTCCACGGAAGAGGAGAGCAGCTGTCAGGAAGAAACTCCTCCCTCATTACTCCCATTCACAAACAATTTTGTAATCCTTCTGACCCCACCCATTGGCCAAAGGAACAAGAGCCATGAACAGCTATTCCAGCAAGAAAACCAACAAGGGAAGTTCAGCCTGACCTGTACTGGGCAAACACTGGTGTCTGTATCAAACATGGCCATTTTATGTGCCACTTTATGACAAGTTCTGACAAGGCTTTATGTGACAATAATGCATGGAATGGAGTGCTATGTCTTGAAACACCAATGCAGAAAATGGCTCTGGAAAAAGAAAATTCCCAGTTAAAGCTGCCCTTAGCCAGTGCTTGTGTAAAGCTGGAGCAAAACAGCCATGTAAGGTAAGAAATTGTGATTACAAGTAATTCTTAAAAAGAATTTCATGATTGGTTGCATATCTGTGTGATAAGGTTTTACTTATGCAACAGAATCCAGCTATGTAACAATGTTCAAGCATTGCAGTCCCGTGATTTTCTGGCCACTAGGTATTAGGGCCCTTCTATCCTTTAGAGCTCTTACATTCTCACTTCGACTGAGCCATCTCGGCTCCAAACCAGTGATTTGTTGCCTGCTTGGGTGGGGGAAATAAAAACCATGAATGGGGCAGGGCAAAGCTGTAGCTGCAGGAAGCATTTCCTCTGATGGCAGCTATTATATCTGCAAAGTTCTTGGATTTCTACTTCCCCATTCAAGTTGAAGGTTTGGTTGTTGTTGAAAAGGGACTTAGCACTGCTCAAATGTGTGGGAAATTCACTGTATGAAACAAATAATTACAAAGGAGCCATGAATACCTCTCACCCAGTTACAGCACAGACCTGTACCGTGTATATTGCTCCTGCATGTACCATAACCTTCCATAGGCATGCTAGAATTTCTCTTTGCATTTCCCCCCAATCTTCAAGTCCAATATTCAATGGCAACAGCAGAGCTTGAATGCAAATTGCCTACTTTTGTTTCTCTAGGCTATTGCGGGTAAGGCTTCCACTCTATAGTTTTGAGAATCTGTGCTATCTCTGACCTCGGCCCATAATGTACAACTCAGCTGCCAATTTAGGTGAGTTCTTCTAGTAGATACAATTACACAAAGGAGTCTAAAATTCTGTAGTGTTTCATTTTAAAGTATTGGATGGCTTTCTTAAATAAGTCCCCAGGGTTTTTATGACTCAAATCATAAAAAGGGGCAAAAGAATGACTGGGTGCCATAAGGTACCAGTTTAGTAATTAACTAGCTCTTTTAATAGGCCTGAATTACTTTGTTTCATGATAAGGGGCTTTTAAAAAAAAAAGAAAAGAAAGAAAAGCACACACACATTCTAAGACAAAGCTACATTCGACATCTGGGAACCTCCGAACAGCTGGCTACCTAATGAATATGCATCTGTTTAAGAGGCTGTGGTCCATTAATAAACCAATAGATATAAAACAGAAACAATCTTCGTCAGCTTCAAAAGAGATTGGATGCAATGTGCTGTGAAGTGTCACTGTCACATTGAATTGGGCTGGTGAGGTTAACAGTCAACTGTTTGGTACCCGTGCCTTTGTCTCTGCAAACAGAACTCCCATTTTCCTTCCATTGTGAAGCATGGGCAGCGCTGGCAAGAGTATTTGTTTCGTTTTGTTCCCTTTTCGTTTTCTGGTGCCCAGCTGCACGCTGGGCGCCAGTATCCTTTCAAGTTGGCATCTCCCCGTTCCTTTGGACCACTAAAATAGTGATCTCTACATTCTACAAAACCAGCTTATTTTAGCAATGCAAATTAGCTAAAAAGAGCCTAGTGTTCCACCACACAAATAAATAAACGGGTAGACAGGTAGTGGTTGCAATAAAACATGCTGATGTGAAAGAGAACAGATTTCTCATTTAAAGCCCTTCCTGGAAATGTTCATAGGGGCAAAGAAATGCATTTAATTCCTATTGTGGTATAAAACAATTCGATTCAATAGCTACACAGCAAAGTCTGATTGCTGAAGCCAGCATAATGCATGTTAATCTACTGTGATAAGAGTGTGCTGGATGCAATACATGTATTTCTGCTTCCTTTCCAGATTCCAAGCCAGTAAGATTTCAGATGAAACCTGTGATCCAGTACTGCAGCTTTCTCCATCTGTGTCCCTGCAGATGTTGTCGGACTATAGCTCCCATCAGAGCCATTCAGTGACACCACTAGTCAGGAAGTATGGGAGTTGTAGTCCCAACAACATCTGGAGGGCCACCAGGCTAGGGGAGACTGCACTACTGTTTTCAAAAAGCAGTGCTATGTATTGGGGGGTGGCCAAAAGATAAACTAAGATCTGCTGGTGGTTAGCAGTAGATTGGCTGGGCTTTCATATTTAGAAGGGTTTAACAAATTGTTTAGCGGCAGCAACACACACCCCCCACCCCCCAATCTTGCTTTGGATGCTGAAATGAAGACAATGAGCAGTGGAGAATCAGGTTTTTGTGTGAACGTGCTAAAGAAGATGCTAGGTGGGAGAGCATTCCACAGATAGGAAGCCACAATTGAAAGGCTCTCACCCTTGACACCAGCCTCCCTCGAAGAGGGGATCTTGAGGTGGTCTTCCAAAGATGATCTAAGGGTCTAGGTAAGGCAAGGCTTGCAGTTCAGCTGTGAGCTGATGTTATTTGCATCTGTCTTCCATAATTACCGAGATTTTCTTTTTACTTTTTGCAAATACAGAACAGATTAATTCCCACCCCCCAAAGCATTTTGGGAAAATAGAAGGTGAAACTTGACTGGAGTTACTAAGAATTAAATGTCTGCGTGTGTTTTAATGGGGAAATAGCTTTGTGTCAAGTGTTTGGTGATTGTGTGTCACTGACTGGAATGCAGCCCAAGATAGTTTTCCATGGGGATAGTACAGTCCTTTGCCTTGGATATTTTTAAGCAGAGGTTGGATGGCCGTCTGCCATCTTGGACTAGATGACCCTCAGGGTCCCTTCAAACTCTAAAATTCAATGATTCTATGATATGCTTCCCCATCCCTGGGGCCTTCCTTGGCCCATTTTTATTCCCTTCCATTAGAAATACAGATTTGGAACTATGCCTGGTGGGGGAAACAATGTAGGGGGAGGGTTATGGAGGTGGGATGGTTGGCTGGGGAACCTCTCTTGTTGCTTCATTGGGCTTACATTACAGAGAAGGTGGTAATAAAAGAGGCGAATATATTTGGCCAGATACAAATTTGCATTAGGCCCAAGTGATACAAAGCTGCTGTTGCTTTTTAAAAAACCTTGGTTTAGCTTAGTTGCCAAATTCTGGCTGCTAACAGCCTGGCATTTTAGTAGATGATGGATTTGATGTTTTCCTCTTTGTTGTAATGTTCCCAAGGAAATGTGCATGGGCCCATCTTTAATGGCTTTTAAGAGATCCTCGAAAACTTTCCTATTTCAATCGCATAGTGCTGTTCTTTGAACTTTTCTTCTTGCTGCCTATAAATCAGGAGGTTGCTGTAATTTTACTGAAAGATTGCCTCCTTGCATATATTTACCCAAACCTTAAGATCCTCTTCAAAGGCTTCGCTCTATGAGCCACCACCAAATGAGGCGAGGCGAGGTGAGGCAGGTGGCTGCTAGAAAAAAGGGCTTTCTCTGTGGTAGCACCCCAGTAGTTGCAGAACAGTTTCCTAGCACCTTATTTATTTATTTAGAGTATTTGTACTCCTCTCTCCAGACCAAAAGGCTCCAGAGTGACTTACATACAATTAATTAAGGCAGTCCCCTGCCTGTAGGCTTACAATCTAAAGAAATATGGCACGCAAGGAGAAATGGTCAGGGAGGGAAGAGGGAATGGTCTTTTCAGTGCAGATGAAGAGCATTTTCTTCACTCACACCTATTAAAATTGTCCTATAAAACAAAGCCTAGGCTCTCATTGTTTTACTGTGGTTCTAAATAAACCTTATGCTCTTGTAGCATAGGCTAAGTTGTACAGTACTTCCTTATGTTCTGTCTCTTAGGGGACATTTTATGTTGCTTTTATTAATCTTTTGCATTATTAGAATCATAGAATCACAGAGTTTGAAGGGACCCCAAGAGTCATCTAGTCCAACCCTTTGCGATGCAGGAATCCTGCCCAAAGCCATCCCTGAGTGGGCTCAAACCACCAGCCTTCTGGTGAACAGCCAGACACACTGGCCCTTTGTGCCACAGATTGTATTTTTCATTATATGAGGTTTGTTGTATGATGTCTAGGGAATGGTATTGAACTTCAGCAATTTGTATTTAATAGCACCTTATTATTATTATTATTTTTTTTTAATGAAAAATGCTTATGAATTGTCTTCGGAGGTTTATGTCCTGAAATGTGGTTAAGAAATCCCATTAAGAAAACCAATATGAAGGGACGCGGGTGGCGCTGTGGGTAAAACCTCAGCGCCTAGGACTTGCCGATCACATGGTCGGCAGTTCGAATCCCCATGGCGGGGTGCGCTCCCGTCGTTCGGTCCCAGCGCCTGCCAACCTAGCAGTTCGAAAGCACCTCCGGGTGCAAGTAGATAAATAGGGACCGCTTACCAGCGGGAAGGTAAAACAGCGTTCCGTGTGCTGCGCTGGCTCACCAGATGCAGCTTGTCACGCTGGCCACGTGACCCGGAAGTGTCTGCGGACAGCGCTGGCTCCCGGCCTATAGAGTGAGATGAGCGCACAACCCTAGAGTCTGGCAAGACTGGCCCGTACGGGCAGGGGTACCTTTAAAAACCAATATGATATTTTAATGTGCCCCAAGCCTTAGGTGAAAGAATTGGACTAGGAATTGAAATAATGTGCTAGTGATGTGAAAAGTATGGATGCCTCTAAGTCAGCCTAACTCTGGGGGGTACAATGCCCCCTGGTTTCAAAACTGCAGGTATTATGTAGTGCACTATGAATACTTGTACAAGCCCTGAGGCTGCATGTGTTCCTGCTTGTTTCTGATTTTTGCTGAAATCCGCACAGTGTCACAAAGCTATTATCATACATAAGTAAATATGTTATGTTAAATCAAAGAAAAGCTGTGCTTTTGGCAGTGTTTCTTGAAATTTGTAAAGCTTTAACCGCCCCCCCCCCCAATGTATTGCTTATTATAACTTGAAAAGAATTTGCCCGGTTTTTCCAAACAAATGGACTAAAATCTTTGAAACCCCACAATAGAAATACCCTGTATTTTGCAGTTGCCACAGAACTCATCTTATTTGAATTAACTTTTGGACACAGCAAACATATCAACCTTTAGTCTCTGTAATGGGCAAAACAATGGGTTGTTTGTATGTTAGTCCTAGTCAAAATAGACTCATTGGAGTTTAGAGGCTTAAGTTAGTCATGCTAGTAATTTCAGTAGATTTATTGTGAGTATCACTAACGTTGGATACAACCCAATGTCATCAGAAATGGGTGAGGGCAGCATTCTGATTATCAGTTCAGATCCCATTTAATCAATCAGCTGAAGCTAGATGGCACTCTAGCAAACAATTAAAGAAGGATAGAAAACAACAGTTATATAATTTATGTACAATGCTCTGAAATGCTCAAAGTGTTTCACATATCGTCACAACCCTTACAACTGTCAGGAAAGCTGTGACAGTGGGCTGTGTCCAGTGCAGTCATTCAGCTGGTGGTCAGGCATCTTTCAGCTGAGGAACCCTCCAGATCAGATTTGGGGGCTGCAGGGTGATGGGAAGATTGCTAAAAATGGCTTCCATCTTGTTCTGTTGATGGAAGTCTTACCATCAGCTGAGTGACACCATTAGATACAACCCAATATTATCCTAATATAGATGAAAGCAGGGCAGTTGAGGCTTAAAGAGTTTCTGTTCACTGCCACCCCCCCTCTCTCATGACACACCATCTGCTGTTACACTCAAATGGGCAACCTGTGGTTTGCTTTCCTCCTCCTAATCAGAATTGTAAACCATGGTTTGCTGGTTCAGATGTAATGGTATCTGAATATTGGTCTGCTGAAGTGTATTTCCTCTTGGTGGTGGTGGTGGTGGTGGGGATTGTGCAAGATGCACCTCCCCCCCAAGGCCATGTAATGAATGTATTATGGGACAGATGGCATTCAGACCTGAATTGCCTAAGGTCCAGGACTTGCCTAAAATTGAGGACAAAGTGCCCCCTTTTGGAAATTCCCCCCTGGATATCAATTCCGCCTTTGAAATCCCAGTAGTGTCCCGGAAAATCCGGACTTATGGCAGCCCTAACAAAATGCTACATGAATAACACACAGAACAAGACACTGACTTCATTTCTGTGTTTTTAAAAAGTCTCGTATTTCCCCAAAGTAGCTTTGTTCAAAGGCCATGTCTAAGATTCCAGCATCAGACGTGCTGAAGAAAAGTGAGAGAAAAACAAAATTATGCAGCAGAAAACCTATTATACATGCACAGAACAGTGCTTGCTTTAGTTTGACAATATGTACATTTTCTAAATAGGAAACTTAAGTGTTGGGAAAAGGTATGGTCCCAATGTGTTCTGCATAAGTTTAAGATTGTGTTCTACCATTAGTTTATTAAGGGCTGCTTACCAGGAAATGTTGAGGATTAAGTAATACTTAGGAAAAGGAATCCCCTTTTCTAAGACGTTATTGGTATATGGGTATATGTGGCATTTGAAACTACCTTCACTTGTGGTGAAAACTTTGGGTTCCTTATAGCAAAAGGAAGCCATACATGTTGGAGAAGTAATGAATAAACTGTGATTTTTCTAACCCTGATCAAGGATTATCTGGAAGAGGACCAACAATGAGTTCATTTGAGGACAGAGGGTGGAGTCTGCTGCAGTGAAATTCTCTGTGTAGACCTTGTTACCTTCAGAAGAAGAATAAAAAGATTTGAAGGTGTTTTTTAAAAGGGGGGGTGTCTGATGTGTCAGGCAACCTCACTCTACATACCCTAGCAGATTTCAGTACTTCATAGACAGGTGGAGCCCTGAGCAAATCAGTTTCCATAGTTGAAAAGAAATTATTATGGAGAAAGGTGCCCTTTAAGAAATGATGTCCCCAAGCCACACAGGTGGTTACAGCGAAACTGCAGTTTTTAGCCATGGTAGCCAAATGGAACCTCCATGTTGAATGGAAGTATATCTCTGAACTGAAATTATGGTTGTCCTCATACCTGCTCATAGGCTCTTCTGTTACTGCTGGCTGGCTGCTCTTAGAAGCAGGATGCTGGCCTAGACAAACTTATTTGAACCAATAAGGCACGAGGGGATATTAGAAACTACTGTACTGGTCTCGCTGGCTGTTCTGCAATAGATTATAAAGGGCTTCTCACTCTCAATAGTTCACCAACAGTAGCAACAAAATGACTTTTCCTGCCAAAATTAGGCTGATGAAATGAAGAAAGACTTGTGCTTGAAGGGACAATGAGCTCAGTTCACTTCTCGTATGGGAAAACAAACTCCTAGTCTCAGATTCTGCCCAGCGGTACTCTGCTCTTTCATGCTAATCGTATCTATTTTGTACCTGGCTCTCATTGGCTGTCTGTTTTAAATATTTACAAACCATCTTTTAGGGTCAAAATCCTCCCAAGGCAGCTTTCCCTAACATCACAACACAATACATTTAAAAACCAGAAATAAGCAGCAGTAAAACAAATAAGTAACAGTAGCTAATGACAATATTCAAAATGGTAAAACCCAGTAAAATGCTAGAATCACCAAAGTCGTCAAAGATAAAACAGCAGCAAAAGCAGAGTGGTTCAAATAGTTCTAGTAAAAAACTAACGAACCCAACAAGGCTGCCCACCCCTGTGATGGCAAAGAACAGATGCATGCATGGTCCTGGTGGACTACCACCCAGGCATTTCACATCATATAGCCTCCCAACCATCTTGAGCAATCCCACATGCAACGCATTGCAGTAATCAATCCTTGAGGTCACCATGGCATGAATGATAGTTCCCAAGTCCATGTTCTCCCAAGAGGAAGGAAGGCAGAGATGGCAAATCATTTTTGAAAGCTAGAAAGTGCTTCTGGTTGCTAGCACTGTGTGTGCTTTCCAAGAACATTTGCAAACTGCTCACTAGCCCTATGGTTCCATTTACCAGGAACCCTAGATTACTCTTATGACTTGAGCCAATCTTCCTCTTCATCCAGGAGCCTCTGAGTCTCGCACCTGAGTGACTATTCCTAGTCAGTGGTGAAGCCTCTGGACACAGCAGTTGCAATTTGGGGTTATGGGTTTTCTTTGGGGGGGCTTTCCTCCCTATAAATGGTTTATTAATGATAGCATCTTAATGATCTGTTTAAAATAAATAAACCATTGACGCCATTTCAAAGGTATTTTGTGAGGCTCAGCTGATATTAAAATAGCACCAACCTTATGTGCTTTTTCAGCAAGTGACCTAATTAGTTAATAAAGTAATTGAATATTAAAAAGGATGTTGCAAGTGATTAAAATTTAAGAGCCTTCAGAACATTATTAAAGCTATAAATCATACATCACTGTTTTAATTTGCATAGCTACGGAATTACTAATGGTCCCACATGCATATGGTACTTGGCAATTAGTCTTTTCTACAAAATGTTGGTGATGGCAGGGTGGGTTACCAAAATCCTCGTGTGTCTGGGTGTATACTAATTCCTGGTTTCAACACATAGCCTGAGATGAGGGGAGCTTTTCAGGGGCAAATGAACTTTAGCTTCTTTTCTGTGCCTGAATGAAACAGCTCCAGCTACTCCAGGATTGCCTATTGTTCTCTGAGCAGTCTTGACAGTGATATTCTTCACCACCACAGCTAATAGCAAGGAGGAGTGGGCGGGGGCGGCGGCGGATTTCCATTTCTGCTTTGAGCAGGGCCAGTCAAAACCTGACTTAACTTTCTTCACTTAGGATGTGTGGTTGGATTTCCCGAGACGACACTCTAAAGCTTGCAGGCCAGTCAAAACCTGACTTAACTTTCTTCACTTAGGATGTGTGGTTGGATTTCCCGAGACGACACTCTAAAGCTTGCAGTGGGTGAAGAGCAATCAGTGCCATTTGCTGTGTGCTGACTACTTCTTTTCATGCCACTTTATTTAGCTGGAGTTCTTATTGCCCTTAACGCAATTACAGCTCACGAAATCCCCGAGTTAAGAGGCTGACTTCCAGCAGCCATTGTTTCCTGCCAGCTCCTTCTACATCACAAGATGGTCTCGCAGAACATACTCCAGAATATTATACTACCTGCTTTTCACTTAAATTGGAGTATCAACCTTAACTCTGATTCACAAAGAAAACAATAGAAAACAGCAATCTAGGCAAAGTTAGCATGTCTGCTCCACCAGTAACCACGACTTATTTATTTACTAAAAGCATTTAGGAAATTAGATCTAGTTCTAAGGGCCTTGTGGCGGTTCCCTCACTGCAAGAAGTGAAATTACAGGGAACCAGCCAGAGGGCTTCTCAGTAGTGGCACCCACCATGTGGAACGCCTTCCCATCAGATGTGAAGGAAATAAACAACTATACAACTTTTAGAAGACATCTGAAGACAGGCAGCCCTATATAGGGAAGTTTTTAATGTGTAATCTTTTATGCTTTCATATGTGTTGGAAGATGCTGAGTGGCTGAGGCAAGATGGGTGGGATACTGTTGCTGTTGTTCCTTTCCTTAATGAGCTAATGTCAGCTAACAAAATAGTCAATGGGTGCTGTTGTCCAAAACATCTGAGGAGGCTTAACACATGTTTATCGTTAATGGCAGAGTGAAGCAGTGCACCTCTAGGTTGTCTCAGAGTTGCATAGACACCTCTGTCTATACTTTAGCAGTAAAGTTGTTTTTGTTAGCCAGTATGACCTTTATGATAGGCAAGCTTATCCAGACACATAAATGTTGATAAGTCTTTACGGTTAAAATTAATTATTTTTAAAATGTTTTTAATTGTTTTTAAATGTTTTCACCAATGATTTTAATATTTCTTGTAAGCTGCTTAGAGGTTTTATTATAATCATTTTGTTCAATGATAAATAAAATAAATTATACTGATTGAAGAACCAGTCTCGGTATCATCCAGCAAAGCTCTGTGCGAAACAAAGATGCCATTTCCACCAACTCAGCAGAAGATTGCCTTAATATTTTATTGACATTTGCATGCAATTATATTATCAACCCACTATGGGATGGTGGTTTTGTTTTGTTTTCTCAATAGATGCACGTCCTTTTGAAGTCTTTATTGAGGCCAAGTGCGGCAACCTGTTGAATTCTCTCTTTGAGAAACTGCTGACTGAAAACCCATACACTAGCTTTTGTAACAAAAACTGGAGCTTTGTTTGTTAGCTGATGGTGGCAGAGCTGAGAGTGGAACTGGTTCCTAGAGAATGATTCACACTCTGCTACCCACTACAATTCAATGCAATGAGGCACTTGAAGACCTGTTTTAAGGAGTTGAAATTTTAATTAAATTGCATTCTAATGGAAGAGGCAAACTCTGAGCATCTTCACTCCAATGAAGGCTGACAAGCTCTATGCCGTTTTTGAAACAAATTAATTCCCACTGTTTCATTGCGTAAGGAAATCATTGGGCAAGAAGTTCAGACAAAAATCCGCACACATGAATTGGCTAAGAGCTCATAATATCAGGCAAAATTAGTATTCAAAGCTGTCAGTTTCCATATAACTCAGGCAGCAATCCTATATTCACTTACCTTGGAGTAACTCCCATTGAACTCACTGCCACTTCCATAACACTATTGGATTGCATGGACAGTATTCACAGCCTCTGTCTTTTTCAAAACAAGGAAAATTCATTTCCAAGAGATGGGCTTGCAGTAGCACCAACTGGTTTCAAGGCAACTATGTGTGCACGCTTCATTTTACTGACAAGGGGAAGTTTCTGCAATGTCTAACTGGTCCTCATTGGACTGGAATTTGTGGTGGTATCAGGAGAACATACCCCCAATTTTGCAGCCACATTGAATAAAAATATATTGCAAGAGAAATATACATCTAACACATCACATTGCATTTGGGCTGCAGTGGAGAGGATAGAAAACCCCAGGAAAATTAGGGAAAGGAATACACACAATTCTGTGTTGCAATCACACATACAGGTCCTATCCAAATATCCTAATTGTTCTCAGCTTCTAACCCTCTGCAGCTTGAGGAAGGGGGATATTTTTGTGTGTGGAAGGAAAGCGTTACCCCCTTTCCCCAAAGTGTCATGGGCCCCATCCAAACCAGCTGCTTCTGTTCCTGCAAAGCGACTTCTAAGCAAATTAAAACATGTCAGGTTATCTGATCACATGTCTCTCACATTGCATCTGGTTTTTCCCTCAACAAACCATTCCAAGGCACAGATAGCTCTGTAGGTAGTACTGCAAGGTGCACCAGGGTGACATTCCTATTTGTGGTAGATGTGCGCCATACATATATGCCATAAAATACATTGCGCCGCAGAAGCAAGACGAAGGCTGGTTCTGCATGATTCTGGTGAAACATTTCAAGGAACTGCTCGTGTGCCCCTCAAGGTATATCAATCTAAATAATAATAATCATAAAAATAAATCAGTCTGATGCAATGAGTGGGAATGGAATAGGGTATCCAAAGTGCCCCCTTAACTTGAAAAATCCAAGGTTTTGGCTGAAATGTTTGCAAAAGGCTATTCTAGTTAGCAATTTGCATAATGACTTAGAGCTGATATGCACTCGCCTGGGCTCTGTTCAAAGAGCCTCTGATGGAAACATTTGCTTCTTAAGATATAAAACTAAAGGACACACATTGGTGTGTGTGTGTTCAAAGCTAATTAAACTATATTACTTTATTTTAAAATTACCTGTGTCAAATCAAGCAGGAAAAGCAGCTCTTTCATCCAAAACTCCTCCAAGATTCTCTTTCTACTTTAAATTGGGCTCTTGGCTGAAACAAACATATGCACCTACTGCTCTTCCCTCTACTTTGCCAGCCTTCTGTATAGACTGTAGTAAAAGAGGCTGATGTCATTTTTGCCAGCTGAGCAGAACACAAATTCTCTTTAAACTATTGCCATCTAGTGGACAGTAGTAATGAGTACAGCAGGAATAATTTTGGAGGGACTAGCAAAAAAAGTTTAAGGCCTTTTCTTTTCCTTGAAGAATGTTTGAAGAGATGGGTTTTTGGTTCTGATGTATACCAAGTAAGAGCTGACAATGGCAGCATTTAATATTGTGATACCTTTTATCCAACAGCACGGCTTTATCCTACTAACAAAGACTGAGAACAGGCTAGCATGATGACTAGCTTATCTTCAGCATAGGACACATTCTATTGAGTCTGATGTGACAAATCTGGTTGGCGCTATCAAGGGAAGCAAAAGAAGAGGCATTTATCAAGTCAACAATAGAAAATCCTTATTTTGGATAGGAGAAGCTTGTTTTCAGTAAGTATCTATGAAAATAGTTATTTTCGATCAAAATAGTCTGGGCTTCCAGGTATTTTACAAGAACTGTATTTGATAAAGATGGACTTTTAGCATCATTCTGAGGCTCTTTTTCTTCTTTTGCTTTTCCTGAGGTTTGGTGCTCCCCACCCTCTGCTTAACAGAATAATCAAACACATTTGTTTCAAGTAATATAATGAGATAGAACTGAGCAACCTGTTTCTTCTAGGAAATGCAGTCAGGCACAGTCCCATCCGCTGAGTTACAAACACCTCATTCCCACTGAAATGGTAAAGTTGCGAAAGGGCTATACTATTTGTGTGGCTATACCACTTGCATCTCCCTTATACATAAAACAAAAAACCCCAATTCATTCCTGTACGTAGAAAACTAGGTAGGGCTAGAACCCTTTTGCCGTAACATGTCATTATGTAAAGAGAAATCTTTGTGCTGAGGGAATGTTCTCCTTAGTGCTACATTGAATACATCCCATAATATTTGTATACATATTTCTCAGACACTTTTCTATACAAGAGTATGCAGAGTTTTAAAAAAAAATCCCCAAATCAGCATAAGTTTACTGATGAAGTAAAATGGTAAAACAACAACAACAACACATTGTTAATAGATTGTGCTGTTTGCTAACGGGCAACAGGAAGAATATTTCAGAGGGTTCAGCAAAGAACATTAAAGTGCTTTTGTGAAAAACACCGAAGATAAAGGGATGTAAGCGTAGGAAAAGAGATAACGGCTTTTAAAAACAAGGCTTCATTTCCATCTGGAAGCAACAAGGGAAAAAAGCAAGGGCTTTTCTGCCTGCTTGGTCTTTTTGACTTGACTTGTCCTTTGTCCTCACATTTTGCTATCACAGGAACTATTCCGAATCTAACTTGGGTTACTTTATTTACAGGTTTTCTATACACAAGCACAAAAGTCCCAAGTGGAAAAGGCAAGCCACCTCCTCCTACTGCATGCTTGGCACATGACTGGGTCTGGTGCCCCTTTCCACCATCTCCTATCACAGCGGCGTAACTTCAGCAGAAGGATGCAAAGATATTCTAGTTCCTCACAAGCCTATCAGCATCCTTTCAATGCCCCTTTTATTATTGCCTCTCACACATTAGCTTTTCCCCTTAGCTACGTCACATTCCTTCATTTCCTAACCCTTTATTACTGCAGCCACTGTGTATCTGAATGCCATCTATATTCTACCTCAGTTTAAGCACCACTGGCTATGGTTAGGAGTAGGACAAAACAGCACAGAGGTAAAAAAAACACAAGTCAATTATATTAGTAAAATATAAATAGTGATATTTGTATGTATGCGTGGTTCCTTAACTAGCTTCGCTTCCTTAGAATTGCTTTAAATAAGAATGTTTACACTGTATGGTTACTGTCACTTTAAATTAAATAGCAAATACAACATAGGATTCCTTTCAGTAATCGTGTGAGCTTGGTCCTACCTGTATTCAAACCCAAAGCTAATTTTCCCGATGTCACTCTTCCTCAGTTAATTCTCATCGACTGAGCACACTTGCAGTCTTCAGTCAAGTCTATGAACACTTCCCTGTTGAGTCTCTCAAGTTTTTTCCAGGACTTCTGCAGCCTTCCCCCTCCCCTCTGCCCAGAAACTGTTGTTACCTCAGTTTCTCCATAATGCTGATTCTTGAAGGCAGAACTCTCCTGAATGCTGCCTCGCTTCCCCGCCATTCTTCTTCCACAGCTCTAGCCAGTGATTTCAGCTCTCAGATCCTCTCAGGTTTCACAAGCCACTCCGAGCCTCTCCTTAAGTCCTCAGGTGTCCGCTGTGTGACTCAACTTCCAGCAGATGAACAACAACCACACACACTTTCCCCCGTCCCTTCTTGACCAGATCCCAGCCTTTTATTCTCTCAGAAGGCCCCCACCTAATAATTTCAATTTGGGTGGAATTCTGCAGCCTTACTGGCCTACAGTCAACCAACTAAAATTGATCAGATTCTGATGCCTTGGCTCAAGTACGTGGGCCATATCCCCCAGTTGGACACATTGCAATAACTGCTGCTCAGCCTCCCTGCAGATACATGGCATCTCCCGGTATAAACTCATCATGACAGTTCACAGTTAATCTTCTACATTAAACTATGAATAAATCCATTTATGCCCAAACGAAAACTTTCACCTCAGTTCAGAAGGGGATCTCACAAATACACACCTCTGAAATGCAGAAGCACACCCTTCCCAATTCTGCAATGAATAAACAACTCACAACCATAAAGGAATAGCTAACCTTAGCAGTGGAGTCTATTTTGCTAAGATTCCCCCTCCCCTTCAAAAAATAAAAATAAGAAAATGTCCAGCCTTTGGCCTCAAGGTGATTGTATTCTCCTGCTGTGGGGTGATGGTGGATGGTTTTAAGGCAACTGCTGTTTTTATCAGCTTCTCAGCAGCTTATTTTGGATTGTTTTTCTGCAATAACCTACAATGTAATAAACCAAGTGTGTAAATATTCCTGGCATCAAAATTGTCAGTATATAAATTTTGCCATATATAAATTGTCCCAATAGTTAGTCTGCAAGAAATAACTCTGAAGCAGTCTATGTTACATCAATATATTTATTGCCTTAGAGGTTGAACTCTTTTGTATACAGAAATCTAAATCCATCAAGCAAAAATAAATAAATAAACTGTACATTCATTTTTAGGTTCATAGCAGCAATTTCTTCTCAGAAATAAAACAGGAAGACAGATTAAACAGCTTGCATGTTCCTTCTAGTCCCAAGTACTCTGGTGAGTACAGCATACACTTGCAACTAAACTGGGCTTTAGTTCAGAGTATTTGCGTGTGCATTATATGCCATATATCTATCCGTTCTGATCTGTTGAGTTGGAAAGCTAGAGAGCTAATGCCTGACAAAAAGGGTGTGTAATAGGTATTTTTACTGTATTATTATTTTTTACATTTTACATTATACAAAAAATGCAAACGTTACCCCTTTATTTACAAATGCGAACAGTCTCAGAGGGAAAATAGACACAGAAAGCAAAGGCATAGAAGAATCAAACCCAGTTATTGAGGCTAAAAGTATACCTGCACTACAAATTTTAATCAATTTTGAGCCTCCAATGGTTTTTAAGCAAGGAACCTTGTGAACTGAAGTTCACTTTGAAGTCACTAAACTACAGTTCCCAAGGTTCAGTGGGAAGACCAGGCCACTTAAACCAATTTGTAATGTAGTTCAGGTTCACTTATCTAAGCTTTAAACGCTGAAGCCAACCTTTATCATTAAGCCGGGAATGTATCAGTACAGCAGTCAGCTGAAGAAATTCCTAACAATGCCAAGAGAGGTTGGACAAGTATTTCTGGTTGTTTGTTTCTCAGCCTAAAACTGATCTTACCAAGGAGATGATACTAGGATACAGCTGCACTTTGCTCTGAAGTAGTGAAAATCAAACATAATTGCGAAAGGAGCCTGGAGCAGCTTTCAGGGTCCCCCCCCCTTCTCCTGAGGGAAAGCTTCAATCTTCTGAGAGAAAAGGGAAGAAACAGACTAGCTATGTTTGTACACAACCTGATCAAACTACTTTTCACTCTAAACGAATACAAGTCTGACAGAGTCTCAGGTGTACTAATCCTATTCCTTGTTGTGAAGCTAATAAAGCAGGTATCCAGAAACATGATAAGCCTTTTTCTCTTTCATGACAGGCTTTCACCTCTGACAGCCAAGAGCAATAGCTCTTTTCAGAGACATCTAAAAAGGGCTTGTATACATCAAGAGACAAGTTATTCACATTACTCCTCCACTAAAGTAGGCCTCTGACATCCATTTTGAGGAAGAGCTTCAACAAGGCACTGGTGTATTCCTAGTGCTGAATAGAAATGTAATTCTCTGCATCTTCATCCCCAACAGGAATTCTGTTGCAAACTGGGGAAACAGAATTAAAATATGTTTCAACCACTCCCAGAGTATGCTTTGAGCTGCATGGAATGAGTAATGAGTTTTGACACATAGCAGATTCTTACTGATGGAAGTGTAAATAGGCACTATTGAACTCATATTGAGACAAAAATTGTCAAAGCAATATAGGAATAATTTTTTTCTCTCTGGGTATTTTCTCTCTTTACACAAAAAATCCCCCAATGGCAGCAAGTCTGCAGCAGGAAAAAGTTCGGCTTTGAGACCTCCATTCAGCCTGCCAATAACACAGTTGCCACCTTCAGAGCCACACATACCTGCATTTGCAGGGTTGCCAACTCTTCACAAAAGTTGAAAAGCAAGGGAAAGGCTCAGTACATGTAATTTTCTTGCCGCAGTGATGGAACAAAACCACCTGCCACACAGTAACTGAGAGTTTAAATACCAAAACCTCTACATGGAAGTCTAAAAAAACAACCACTTTGCGTATTTGTGGTAGTGTTCTACAAGTGAACATTTGTCACATCACTGGTATGGAAATGCTACAAACACCTGGGTGACTCATACATGGGTACAGAGTTTTCAAATGTCATACTTGCTAAGTAAAATGTGGCCACACAGACCTTTTTGGTTTTGATTCTCCATAACTTTCTGTTTTCTTCTTTTTAATTGTTGGATTGAATTGGAGAGTTGTGTGTTTCATATCAATCAGGCAAGAAACTAACAGAAAAATCTGGAAGAGGAAAGCTGATGAAGAATATGAAAACGTCCCCCTTTCCAGACATTCGTGCCTTACTCATCAGGTCTATATAGTGGCTTTGTCTCAAATTTATGAAGTTACTATCTTTGGAGAGCGGGGGCACTTTACGTTTGACACCTTTGCAACTTTAGAAACCAAGTGGCAAGACAGGATAGGAATTCTAGTGAGAAACTCAATTTCTTGCCAATAAATAAATAAATAAATCCTGAGTTAATTTGTGGTGTGTGGGAAGAATAGTAAGACAGGCAGATATGCTTCCATAAGTACTACTTATACAAGGCGAATTGCAACTCCAAAACAACAGCTTGGAAATTAAGCTTAGCACCTTTGATCTAGAGGCTTCAAGTAACAATAGAAAACGTGCAAGTCAGTAAGAGTCCGAAGATATTTTTAAGAATTCAAAAGAGAAAGAGTCTTGTGAAGTTGACAGTGGATATGGGACCACAGACAAAGTTGTTAACCAGGCTTGACAGTGAAAAGGATTCTGGAAGACAAAAGCAGCAGCAATTTAAACACTGAAGCATGAGGTAGTAAACTTACAGAGGCAGGCTTATGAAAGCATTTGGCCTTCCAAAGAATATGGATAAAGACCAGTGAAGGGAAAGATCATTCAGGAAAAAACAAAATTTGATGGTCCACTTAAATTTGTATTTGGGGACCTAACCTTAGTGAAGTAGAATGTGAAAGAGCAGGCATCTCAAGAACAGACACGAGGCCTACCCACCCCCCAAAATAGAAAATGTGGGATATATATATATTTAAAGGGAGAGGTGTCTAGGTGAACTTTTTAAGTTAAAAGAAAACTCTCTGGAGCAGAGTCAAGAAACTGTACTTTGAGGAGAAAAGAGCCACAGAGGAAGAATCAAGAACAGACACAAAACTCGTTAAATCCAGCCACAAGAATCTCTTAGGATCATTTTTGTGATAGCCTTTGCAGCCAAAGGTGACTGGGGAAAATCAAACTGGAAAGGGCAAAAGGCAGGCTGCTAAGGGAATTCAGAAACTAGTATTTCATGTCCCTGGGGTTTTTTTTTGAAGCAAGGAGGGTGAAAGAGTGAAAAACATGTTTGTGACATGTATTTTAAATTGCAGCATGGCAAAGAATAACCCGAGGGAAAAAATAACATCATCGAAGACATTTTGCATATCCCATTCCCACTCAATGGGGAAGCTACACATCTGGTCAAAACATAGCAAATGGCGGGTGAACTCCAAGTTCAGCTCCTTTTCCCTTCCTAGCTCTTGTACCTTCCTTTCAGTCTGTCGTCTTGAGCTGTACTAGATTGACAATAAAATGGCTAATTCCTTGAACCTCACAATACTCAGGGCAGAACTTCACACAGTGGATCATCCCATGCTTCTTTTTCACACATTTTGAAGCAGGCGGGCTGTGGGACACAGCCCTTTCTCCTCATGCTGTTTTCTCCACTGAAGATTGCTTTACTCTCCACTGAGGAAAGCTTTGGGACTCCCCAGGAAAAACAACATGAACAAAAAGGGTTAAGAAGCCCCTCTTCTCCACACTGGCCTTCCTTTTCAAACTGCAGCCTCAGTTTTCGGGGGTGAGCATGACATTCAGAGCTCCTCCAAATTGGGGCCATTTCACCAAATATTTTCTGAAGGGGAATAATTCTCCAGATGATTTGGGAGAGGGCTCATCATTAGCAGCAGAAGATTTTCTTTCTTTCTTTCTTTCTTTCTTTCTTTCTTTCTTTCTTTCTTTCTTTCTTTGTACAAAAAGATCCTGTGAATCCCACATGATGCCATGACTCTGCAAATTTCAAGGCACTGAGTGGGGAAAAAATGGTTGCCTCCAAACACAAAAGTTGGAACAATCATCTGCCCTCTTGACCTTGAAACTTAGGAGAGCCTACCCAGCCCATTTTGCAGTCCACAACTCGGCTGGAGAAATAAGAGGAAAGAAACTGAGCTCCACCCATGAATTTTTTTTTAAGCCTGAAAAAATGATAATCACAAACTACATGCAATTGTCTAAGGGTTACTATCGATGGTGGAAAACGCCAATCATTAGAAGATTGTCAGGTTATTCTAGAAAATCAGAACTGACTTATAAAATGTAACCTATATGTTTTGAGTTAGAAATCTGTGTTTTTGAGCTTAATAATTCTACAGAGACTTTTAAAATGCCTCCCAATACAATAGTAATTGCATTCCAACACAAGCTATGGCAGCAAAGTCCAGCTATTGGAGTGCTACATAGACACACGCACTGTAAACAGAGGGCACTATTATACAGCACCATAAAATCTCTCTTGGCAGACACTTTATATATATGTATTGTTACAACATGTTGCACAGCTTCTTCTGATGATTACTGAATCATAAGGGGGGGAAACAGTTAATAATACCGATTTTCTAAATAGTCACCATGCATACTTTTCAGTAGTCTTAAAACATGCTTCTCAGAAACAATCAAACTAGCATTAGAGGCATGTCATTCAGAACCTAGAAGCAATCAGGACTACGCTTGCAGGTATCACAAGCAAATTATTCTCTTCAATCACCATCAGGGAAATCAGCCACTTCTATAATGTATAACTGTGCCTAAACATAAAACACCATCTTCTCTATTTTAAGCAACTTATGTACATCGCCTTAAGTCTTTACGGCTGCAACACACAAATGGATGAAATGAACAACAACAATAAAAAAAAACCTGGATTGCAATTTTCTGGGTTGTTCCAACCCATTTTACAATACATACATTTAGACAAGCTCCAGGTAGAGAAGTTACATAGTTAGCTACATTCACTGTTTGCTGGTGGCACGGGGTGGGGTGGGGTGGGGTGTGGGGAAGCAGGGGAAGATGGTTTTAAGAGCATAGGCTGTGTAAATACTGAAGAAAAGGCCAAATACTGTCTTTGATCACAAATGAGTTAGAGAGAAAAGGCATCCCATCAGCAAATAACCACTTGATTCAGTTTCCATTCCCTTTTCGTTCAAGACACAAGAGGGCACTGTGATTCAACTCTGGAATACCTCCCCACCCATGCATGCTATTAGGAGGAGGGAGAGATGAGATCCAAACAAGTCCATGCCTAAAGCCATTCCTCCTTTTCACACGCTCTGAATTCCATTGCCATTTTTTATAAACGTGCTTTTCCATGATTTCAAATTACTAGCATTCCACAATGAAGTACCAAGGTCAATGGCATACTCCGCTTCTTTTGCAGCCACATAGCAAAAACAGAGCTACTTGTTTCAGACCACATGGGTTTTTAATATACAGCAATACTTGCCCCACAAATTCTGGAAGTTCCACAGTTCAAGGACTTAGGAGATCTGTCTCTTTGTGGAGGCAGCAAGTTCCTTAGCCAAATTTTAGTCCAAACAAGCTGGTAGCTGGCTCAAGATGCTCTTGCCTTCCTCCCTTTTAGTCAGAGGAAGAGAAGAAGTTACAAAACAATTCACAAAGTAGCATGCAGCTGTCACCACTGTTCATGCTGCTGGCTGAGTAATGGCAATCAGATCAATGGGCTAGATGAACAAGCAAGACATTCTCCCCCCGAATAAAAATCTGGTTTATGTGCCGCGTGAAAACTTGCTGGTAATCCACTTTGGGCCTCCGCTTTTTCCGTGAACGACCTCTTGTGCCACCTGCACTAGTCCCTTCTGTTTGGGAGATTCTGCCAGACAGCTCAATCTCTTTCCCGTAAGTTCGAGGCAGGCTAGAGCTCCGTGTCCTCTCTTTGCTCGAATGCTTCTTTGCCCTTCGTTCTTCTGACCTCCTCCGACCTGACTCGGACTTCCACCGAAGTGTCCTAGGATCACATGGAAGAGCTGGCAGATCAGCAGCCATCTTTGAAACATCCTTTTTAACCAGGGACTCTTGCAGCTTGAGTCTGTCAAACAGCTACAGGGGGTGGGAGGAAACAAATATGTCATCAAAGCTGTCATCTCATTCTGTAATCTGAAAGCATATGGCCCACCACGGAGGGCCAAGCTAGAGAGTGGGTGTTTTTTGCAAGAGGAAAAATACACAGCAATGCTTTTCATGTACAGTACTTTCTGTTGGCTGGATAATACAAATTGTAAGCACTCTAATGCTAAGGAGGTTACTTATTTGGCAGTTATGGAGTTATCCAGCTTCCACGTTTTCTGTGTGCATTACTAACGCACCTCACACATGTACAACTAGCAGATTTGACTTTGTGACAAATGCCACTGCCATGACTTTGTACTGCTCTGTTAAATCCTGGGGCTAAAGCAATAGATCAATCTGATTTGAGCTGTAACCCCTCTGGGACAAGGACTGCATCATTTCAGTCTGTTGTGTGAATAGAGCCTAGTTCATTGCTGGCGTTGAATAAATGTTAAACAGTAAGCGGCACTAGTGGATACATTTTGCTGGATAAATCTGCTGACCACTGGTCATGAAGAGCAATGGCTAATGGAGAACTCACACATGGATGCTCATCATTTTAGGAAGCTGTCCATGTGAAAAGGCTATCAAGAGCATAACCACAGACTGAAGTTTCCTCTCCCTTTAACAGTGTTTCCCAAGGAAGCAGGTTGCAAAGCAACAAGTCCTAAGCCATCAAGCACGTGTATACCAGTTGCAAGTAAAAAAAATTACACTGTCTGCCACCTATAACTGAAGCTTGCAAAACACATCCAGTATCAAATGTTTTAAATTATGTTTTGTAGATATTTATAGTTTGCTTTTATTGCGTTCCATATGTTGTAAGCCACCTTGTTAACATTTTATGAAAGAGTGGATTAATGTTGCCAAGTGCGCCAAAAGATAAAGGTTTTGGAAAAAGAAATCTCTACCCTTGGCCAGCAACTTTATAAGTTCTTTACAAGGTAAGGGCTGGAAAGTGGGAACGGGGCCCACTTTTGCTGCTCTATCCATTTACCTAACATTAAGAAATGAGCTAGCGCTACAGCTTAACCTTAAGTCTGTTTTGAAATAAAATACACCCTTAGTATGTGGGAAATTGAGCTTGTAGGCTTAACTTTAGTGTACTTGCACCAGCCAACTACAAGGCTGGCCCAAGACATTTTGCTGTCTGAGGCAAAGAACAAGATGGTGCCCCCCCCCCATTCCATGTACAGAATCCAGCTGGAATGGAAATTAGCAGGCTAGCTTGGGTAGGCCATGGTGTGGCACACACAGCTCTCCCTTCCAACACCTTGCCACCATTCTCTTCTCCTCCATATCTGCTGCCTCACTCTGCCTACTCTGGCAACCTAAAAGCAACACGACAGGCCAATAATTTGATTACAACACTTTATATAGCTACAAAATTGTATCTTCATTCAGAGTCAAGTGGCATACAGTATATACAAGGTAACACCAATTAATGTGACTTCAGAGAATTTCCCAAAGTAGAGGATTTTTTCAATGGTGTATCAAACAGAGAACGATTCAAGCTTAAGGCAACATGCCTTCCAAAATAAGTATAAAGTCCCAACCACAGCACGGATGCGCCTGGTTATATTAACGACTTATTCATATATTTAGCAGTGAACACGCTGAAAGAAGTTGATGCTCCAGACACAGTAGAAGGACAGTCCTTCCTGGATAACCGACTGTTTCAAACTTTCTTCCTCAGCAAATAAGAGGTCCAAGAGGGTACATAGGTTACAATGGTTCAGCTTTCACTACTAATTAGTGACTCTGAATGAAGATACAATTTAGTAGCTATATGAAGTGTAATCAAATTATTAGCCTGTCGTGTTGCTTTTAGGTTGCCAGATTTTTCTGTTCGCAACACAGGGGATCTTTGCTGTCACTCTGCCTAACGGTAGGGCTGGCCCAGAACAACAGACAAGCGGAAGAATGGCTACTTACCCTGGTGAGAGTCAACTGTGGCTCTACATAGAAAGCTTTACCCAGCACAGGTTTTCGATACGTCTCATCTACGTCTGTCAGGGCCTAGGGCAAGGGAAGCAGAAAGAAAATATCAAGGCAGGCTGTGGCTGTACATGGCATTTTTGTAATGTAACTTTTGAGGCCTGGGTGCAGAGAATTAGGAATTAGCATTATTCAGCTTACACATTACTCCAATAATTTAAGCCTTTCCGTTTTTTTATATATATATATAAAATCACTGCTTACAATTATTATTTTTTAAAGAAAAACGGAAGAAAGCACAAATTTAAATAGGATACCTGCAGAATTACAATTACAAAATGTTTGCACATTTCTTTTCATCTTCTCCTTAGTCCTTTTCAGAAGTGCTTTGCATGCCTGACTGCCCCACCCCTAACATCCCCAGGGGCTCCACACTTCTAAGTTCCCAGGTTCAGTACAAGAGGAGTCTGTGCACACAGACTTCTCCATATGAATGAAAGCCCTGTGCATTGGGGCTCCTCTTTTTGAACTTCTGCCAAAGATGAAGAGGTTGGGGGGGCTGTGTTAGAGGACACGGCCACTTGCCTATTGCTCTTCCCTATTCTTCTGAAGGTCTAGTCAATTTGGTTAGGATTCTGGCCTGGTGATGCAAGTAAAAATTTTTCTCTGCTTCTGTATCAAGTTTTGTGCTTACTCTTGCAGCTAACACTCTAGACGGGTGGCACATTCAGCTTGTGTCTTAATTCTGACTCGTCAGCATCCAGTTTGAACTAAACTAAAAAGCCCTTGCAGAGTTAGCATAACACGGAAGGAACCTTAACAAAAAGATGACAAACTGCTGTGCATGTGGGAGAGAGGTCAAGAGAATGACGGGGGGGACGGGGACCTTAATGCCAGACGACTTGGGGTTCCAGTGAAACAGATGACTACTAGGGCTTTTGTTGCATATTTTAGGGAGATTTCTGCTTTCACCCATACCTTTTCCAAGACATTTTATGTGCATCTTTCACTTAGCAACCATAATATGTAACAAAAAAGTAAAGGAGGTGGGAAAGATCTTGCAGGGGGGGAAATGGGGGGTATAAAACAAGAGCGAGAAAGAGGAAGGTAAGTGAGAACAATCTAACACAATTAGCTCAGCTTGTGTTAACCGAAGACAAGACTCTGAAGAAACACTCCCTGGTCAACAGGGTGCAAGACTGTTCCACTGATGAAGCCTTGCCTTGAACTGACCAGATAAGAGCCAAGACTCACTTCTACCTGAAAACTAGAGGATCGTCCTTACCCCTTTGCTGAACATGCCATCTGGTTGAAGTAACCCTTTGCCAATTGGTAATTAGCTGTAAAATCATAGAAAGGGGGTGACAATCCTTACCATATTCCAGAACTTGTCAAATGCAACCAAGAACCCACTGCAGACTCCACGAAGTCCTTTGAAAGTTCGGACGTGGACATTGACTTTTACACCATCACGGACGCATCGGTGAAGCTCCCCAAGCGGACTGCCTTCGTGAACTAGAATAAATGTAAACTGCCATTACTTTTTACTGAAACAAATGCCATGGAGAATAAAACAAAACCATTCACTGTTTTAACTCAAAGCATTACAGTGAACTCTGCTTAGGGAAAATGTTACAAATTTATACACTCATACCAAGTATCCACTCAGCTGCAATGTCTTAACTAGATTCCTGTACAGCAGGAATAGGAAAGCTTTAGCCCTCCCATTACCCATCCTGGCTGAGTCTGATGGAAGTTGAGAGTCCAACTACATCTGAAGGGTCATAGGTTCCCCATCCTTACTCTAGTCTACAACCTGCTTTGGGGGAGATCTAAGAAACAAACTTGCCTTGTTTGCACCAATACTTTTTAACTACTTTTCACTTTTGCCATGATAAAACAAGTTAGTCTTTAAAGTGCTGTGTTCTAATGCAGTTAAGGAATAACAAATTTAGCTACGCTTTATAACACTACTGAAGGCTTCAGTTTTCTTATGTCATAGTAACAACATACAGTGGTACCTCGGGTTACAAACACTTTGGGTTACAAACTCCGCTAACCCGAAAGTAGTTGCTCTGGGTTGCGAACTCTGCCCCAGGATGAGAACGGAAATTGCGTGCAGGCAGCGGGAGGCCCCATTAGTGAAAGCACACCTCAGGTTAAGAACGGTTTCAGGTTACAAACGGACCTCCAGAACAAATTAAGTTCGTAACCTGAGGTAACACTGTATAAGCAAAATTGGTCAACCTCACCTAGCTATTAAGATTTACATCCCACAAAATCCCAGTAAGTAATATAAAGTGGAACTCAGGCTTATTTAAATCAGAACCAGTGTCTGCAAGGTCAGTCTTGTCTTATTCTGAACACTGAGCTCCATGGGCTCAAAGTGGAAGACTTGCAGAAAATGATCACGGCTTCACAACTCTTGCACATATCAGTTTGTTCTTTAGTCCTGTGTGTTTTCAGGAATGCTTACCTGTGGAATATTTTGCTAATAAAGCACTCTGATCCCATCCTAATGGCACTGAATGGCCTATTCACCCTCTTATCAATCATATCCAGCTGGCACAGTTCCCTAACCCTATCACCACCAAATACAAAGAGATGCTTCTATACTCTGATGATGATTTCTCCAGAGGAGGAAAAACCCTGTGTTAGATTTGTCTTGGCAGCACATAACCATTCTGTGAACATCAAAAACTATTATGCTCTGCATGTAGCTATTATTTTTCTGTGGCTTAAAAGCAATGCAGATGCATTGTCAATCATTTGTGCAATCTAGGAGGCTGTAATTACATCCCTAATAGTTCAAAATGGATTTTTTCCCCAATGTAAAGTATGTGTTTAATACCCCAATTCTAAAGGATAATTAAAAGGCTACTGGGGGTTGTCACCATACAACATAAATATTTTTAGTAGATAATCACTGCCTCTGTAACAAAGTGCCAATCATCAGCATGGTTCCTGTGGCTTAATTTATACAAGAAAATTATCTGTACCCCATAGTTTGATGGGCAACTATAAGCACACATAGTAGTAGTCACTTGCCTTAATGGAACCACAAGACCGACAACAAAAACATATCAGAACATGTTTAAAAGAGCTGCATTGGATACTGGTCTATTTCTGGATTCAGTTTAAAATGTAGACTTTCAACCTTTAAAGCCCTAAACAGTCTGGGAGTCTGGGACCTGGCCATCTAAATAATGGCATTCTTTAAAATCAGCCTCAAAGGCCCTTCTCCATGAACATCTGCCTTTGGAGGGTAAGTGCCTGGCTACAAGAGGGAAGGTCTTTTCAGTGGTAACACCCAAATTTTGGTCACCCCCGCTAGACTAATATGCAAAAGCATCAGGTCAAGTTCATCCTGCTTTCCACTGTTTTAACAATGCCTGAGACTCTTTTAAATGCCTGTTATTTTAATGGCTTTGCCTGGTGTTTTTTATGGCTTTTTCTGATGCTTTCATAGTTAGCTTAAATGTGTGTGTGTGTGTGTGTGTGTGTGTGTAAGCGGCAGTAAGGTATGAAAAACGCCTTCTAAGTAAAACACACACAGAGAGAGATTCAAATAATCCTAAATAGAAAGCAAAAAACCATGTTGGTACTACAGTCGTACCTTGGTTTTCGAACAGCTTAGTGCTCCAACGTTTTTGCTCCCAAACACCACAAACCTAGAAGTGACTGTTCCGGTCTGCGAATTATTTAACATCCAATGGGGCTTCCATGGCTTTCGATTGAGTACAGAAAGCCACGGCTTGGTTTTCGAATGTTTTCAGAAGTCGAATGGACTTCCGGAACGGATTCCGTTTGAGAACCAAGGTACAAATGTATTCCATGAACTCTTGCGCAAACAATAGGAGTCTGCACACACTGCAGTACCAGCATAGTTCAGGGTGTTAAATTACAGCTCAAGAAACATAGGGAGGACACAGGCTGTGATATATAAACACCAAAAAGCCATAGAAAAGTCTTAAGAGGAGTTCACACAAACACAATAGCTCCTCTAGATTGTGGATAATTTTTATTGCGCAACGCTCTTCTGCTGTGTCAAGAACAGCCCTCCCATGAGTGGAACAAGCTTTCTGCATCTCTGTATCCAAGCCATTCAAATATAAGCCAGTGTAGTAACAAACTAGCTTATCTAGCATTCTTCGTCTTGCGCACCAAATCTTCTGGATAAGCAAACTATGTAAATGTGAATGCCAGACATGTAAACATAAATGCCAGACATCCAACAGAGTGGGACAGTACTAATGCCTTATTTATGCTTATAAGCAAGGCAAAAAACCCTGACCTATAAAAAATTAAATGATGACACTCACACCTCGGATTATAGCATGTTGCAAACTGGCATGCATACTAGAATTGTCCTCACAAAATATCAACTCAAAACTAATGTTTCCATTAGTAAGTGAAATTGAGAGTGACCCTGAAAGATGGCAAGATTCGTAGTAGGGGTAACCAACATGGTGCTCTCTCCATAGGGCTACAATTTCCACCATTCCTGATGACTGACCAAGGCTGGAGCTAATGGGAACTGTAGCCTTAAACATCTGGCAGGAACCACGTTGGCTACTCCTGGATTTAGGAGTATCCGTTTCCCTGCTTCAGCAATCCAGGCTCTAACGTTAGGATCACTTTACAGGATGGAGCTAGGTCATAGGATTGCAGATCTTCACTCCATATCCCTTATGGCTTCTCTAAGCAGGGTAGAGACCCACTACTCACAGCATGATGACTGAGCCCCAAGCAACAATGGCTTCTAAACATTATGTGCCAGGGAAGAATTATTCACCATAGGAAGACCCTTTCTGGCACTATCGCTTTCTGGTTCTCCAGCTCTATCCATGTGCTGTAAAGACTTTTGGGGAGCTGAAGAATCAGCATAATCTCTTCTCTCTCTTAACAGCTAAACAGCTATATTTTTATGCATGGGAGAGACCACACTATTATTTGGGTTCTTCAATCATTCTTTGGTCTTTCACAAAAGCAGAGAAAATAATTGTTATCCAAGGCTTAAAAACAAGAAAGGAATTTAAGATCTCTTCCCATGCAGATTATGTAGCTTTATCAGTCTTGGAGCCTGTGAAGTTTCAGAGTTTTATTAAGGTTTATTAACTCTGTAATGCTTCCAGCTACAGAATCAATGAATCCAAATCAGACTTTTTGCAGCTTAACGAAGGATCAGAAAGAGGCTGAATACAAGAATTCTGTGATATTCTATAGTCTGAGTTTAAGAAGCTACAACTAATCTTGGCACTTTCTTGGTAAATCCTTTTTTTTTATTAGTAATCAACTGATAACTGGGTTTTTTTATCAGTAATCAACAAAACTAAATATGATTTTCAGAAAAGGGGCACATGTATTTTCTGGCTAGGAAGGATTGCCTGTACCAAACAACCTATATGTATCTATCGCCAATTATACTGGAGAAAACAAAAGCAAAATAAAGAAGTAACACGTCCTTTAAATAGCATGGCTAGATCCATGGGCATCAATGAGTTAAGTCTGCATAAAATAAGCTCTGCATGGATAGCAACTCAGTGACCCAATAGTAGATTGCTGTAACATAAACTGGCATGAACACTACAGGTAAACCTATCTTGTACATTGAAAAGCTTGGGCAGATGCTCCACTCAAACAGCTATAGAAGGTCAATGTAGACAGCATGTGGTCAATGCTGCTGCCCATGGTTATATATGCTCAGTTTATTATTTACTTGTTGGATATGGAAACAGAACACATATTTGTTCCTAAAACCATCTACTTTAAAAACAAGTGGCTAGCAATCCAAAGTCAGTTAGGAAAGAAGATTAGAGGTTTTATGATGCAACAACATCTGGGCCACATACCAAGTCAGCATGTAAGAAAACCTTAAAGACAATGGAAATTTGTAATTTAAGGCCAAACTACATTAGACTGTTGTAAAGTGTCTTTTTTGGGGGGGGGGGGTGGAATAGGCTGCATGTCTGAGACAGGATAAAATAATAACTTGAAAAAACTCCTCTCTCCTCTTTTTGTTCACAAAGTCTCTCTGCTGGAACAACAAGCCTTCTGTGTGTGGAGGAACACAACTGCATACAACCCTATATATCGCTTTTTGGCCCTAAGGTTCCTAAGAAGTGAACATAGTTATCACTTTACATTTGGTTAGGAATCACATCTATTTGCTAGTTAAGTGAAATTTACTAGCCAACCTTTTCAACTCTTTAGCCTGAAAAATGGAAACTCATCGCATCAATAACAAACAACACTGTACTTGTTCAATTAAGATTTGAGATCTAATTACTGTATTAAGATGCATGTAAACTTTATTTCTGACAGTCTTCTGGCTCTCGGTACAGATATTCCAAACCATAATGGAAATCACGATCCCACTGAAATAAGTGGGAGTTTTGCAAAAGGATTTCGTGCATAATCTCAGAACAATCATCATCACACTTCAAGCTGTGATTCACTTGCCTATCATCATGTTATCACGAGTCACTGCACTATATTTATAACCCTAGGACGGATAGTTAAGAACCTAGATTATAACAATGTAAAGGACATACCGTTGTTATAACTAGCAGGACATACTGTTGTTTTATCTAGGACAGTGGCATTTTTCAGAAGCAAAAGAGCCTTTCCTCAAAGGCTAGTCTCTCCTTGAATCGATACTGTAAGTAGAAAATAAGCAAGAGGAGTGAGGGATAAAAGTGACCTCAACAGACCCCCTGTCTGCCACCAAATGCAGGGCATCTGCTTTGTATTATACATGTCAAGCCACAGAATGTGGAAAAAAACATGTGTTTGATATGGGGGCACAGCAAGCTGCAGAAAGTACCTGACTGGTTACATCTCCTGGCAGGAGAATTGTGTCTTCACTTCATGCTGTCTCTGAGCTGAGGCCCTTAGGATGCAGTCACTCTTGCTTTGCAACTGAACAGAGTACCTGACCTTTGATGTCTAAATCAACCTGTCCAGTACGCAACCTCCTGGGGGCCACCTGCCAGCAGTAGGTGGGGCCAGAAGCAAAAGTGGGTGGAGCAATGAATCTGAATATTACCTTTGTGCTACACAAAACACCCTTCTCTCTCTTACACCCAGGCAAGCAGGAGGCATTATACAAGTTCAACGACACAGCCAAACCAATGAAAAACATCCAAGGAGGATGTGAAGCAGAGCTATTGAGGGTGTATCTGGGGAGAGCCCAGAGGGCCAGGCAGAAAGGTCTAGGGGCCGTATAGGCCCCTGGACCTGAGCTTTCCATCCCTGCTCTGACCAGTACCAGGCCTAATATCCACCATGGACAACATCCCTAAGGCAATACACCTCAACATTTTATGCATCCCAATGCCCTTAGCAACTGTTCTTGCCAGAGTGTTCCCCAAGGCCGTGGAAAGTTCTCTCACCCTTGTTACTCAACAACACGGTTATGCAGACACGTATTTCAAAATGTTCTTTGCATGTTGTTACTCAGCCTGAGGGAATATACTGAACAAAATGTCCACACGTCCAGTTATGAACAACATTTATGACCCATTTTTGATCAACCTAATGTCAATTACATTTAAGCCAGCATGGTGTGGTGGTTACACTGTTTGAGGGGATCCAGGTTCATATTCCCCTTCAGCCATGAGGCTCCCTGCATGACCTTGGCCCAGTTAGTCACTATCTCTCAGGGTTGTTTCAAGAATAAAATAGGGAGTACAGCCACATGCACCATCTTGTGATCCTCAGCGGAAAGGCAGGATATAAATGTAGTATATGAGCAAGTAAATTCCACATCAGACCAAGAGGTCCTATTTCCTTACACCAATAATCTTAACGTGTTTTTACACTTTAATCTCTTATCAAAGCACCTACCTTCCCACACACTGCAGAGCTTCTCCAGAACTCCCTCTTTATTCAGTTCTCCCTCTTGCCCACACCCATGATCTCTTGCCTCAAAATATATCATATTTTTATCACTCCAAACACTTCACCCCCTCTCTACAGCCTACACACACCCAAATCAAGAAAACACATTCTTCCCACAATGAAGCCACAAACTTTTTTTTTTAAAAAACACCATGCTTTCGGCTCTTAATTATCTATGGCCTCACATAGATGGAGTTTTAATCGTGCCTTTTGAAAACAGCAATGTCTTTTAGGACCCCCCCCCCCTTTTTGGCCAGTTTCAATGCAGGTGGTCTTTCATATATTGCAGGTCGTTTTGAGTTACTCTGCCTAAAAAAGCAACCAATGAATTTAATAAGAAAATAATCACAACAACAACAAATACCCAGCCAGAACTCCAGAATGCACACGTGTTTTAAAATGTATGTTTCACAACACCAAATGGTGTCTTTTTAAACACTGCAATAGCAGCACAGGCTAGTGCCAACTAACACATAAAGAAATCAGCGTGCTATGCAGATTTTTATTTCTGCGGTTTTGCCTGTATGTACACAGTGCTTGTGCCAAGACCATGCAACACGTACACACGTGGGTCTAAGCCAAGCCAACACATGGGGGACGTGGTGCATCACAGTGCACATGGGCCACAGGCGGGTGTACTTGTCACATCCATAAAACTGTGAAATGCTACCAGCCAGTGACCCATTTTCAACGTCCAGGCTCCATCCCCGGAATGCCTTTTCCAGTCATAAGAAAGGGCTGCCTCTGAGCATACGCAGAGTGCATTTCCCTCCCTTGCCCACCAGCGACTTATAGACGTTCACAGCACATACTCCTCTTCAGAAACAAGCCAGCCCAGCTCCCCTTACCGGGCATCCTGGTGAGCACGTTGCGAGGCGCCCTCCTGCCCCGCTGCTGCCTGGCCCGCTCGGCCTCTTCTCGCTCGGGCTCCTTGGCCACCATGAGGCTGCGGAGACGCTGGATGCGCTCGGGGTCGGCGGGGGGCCGGGCGCCTCGGCTCCGGGCGCGGGGCCCCGCTGGGCGGCTGCCGCGGCCGGCGGCCCCTCGCTGACGTCCCGGAGCGCGGAGCAGGCCGCGCTGGAAGCTCTCGTACTCGGCCAGGTTGTTGAAGTGCGGCGCGGCCGGGTAAGGCAGCGTCGTGCGCTCCGAGTAGAGCGCCAGCAGAGGGTCGAAGCGCGGCGAACTCACGTCCAGGCGCCCGGGGCTGGGCGAGCGCTCCGAGCTGCTGCGGCCGCCCGAGCGGCGGCGGCGCCGGCGCCTGGGCCCTGCGCCGGCCTCCTCCGCCTCCTCCATGACTCCCTGGCCCTGCAGGGAAGGGATCAGCCCGCAGCTCCTCGCTCTCGCCGCTAAGGGCCGCCCCAGCACCGCAGGCGTCTTCCCGCCTTTCTTAGCGCTGCTTGGCGCTCTCGGAAGACAGCCAGGAGCGAGATTCCCAGCACCTGCCCTGGGACTGGCGAGCGCCTTTGGGCTTTTCACCCATCGGCTGCCCTAGGAAGTCGTAGCTGCAGCCGGTTGCCGCTTGTCCCCCATCGCGCTGGCCGACGCAGGCAACATTATTCCCTCGCTTCTCCCTCCTTACTCGGCGTTAGTTAATCCGAAATAACGCCCGACACCCCATCGCGCGTTTAATACTTCCTGCAGTGTCCATGATTCCCGTAGAAAAGCTGCATTGGCTGGCCGGATTTGCACAGTTCTCTCTGCAGATCTTCCTCAGAAGTGGCGTTTAATGCCTATGCAATAATATATGGCAAGAAAGTCTTACGTCGTGCGAAGGAAAATTGCGCTAACATTTCTTAGAATCCGCAGTGAGCCCAAATGAAGTGCCCAGAAGCGGAAAATCGCACTTCGAACGCGGCGTTGCTGCTCAAGAGTAGCGGGATTTCAGGGTGGCGCCTAACCAAGTTCATATGAAATAATCTTAAATACGAGCTGTTACAGCATACTCTTTTGTCGCGTATAGCAACCATTCTATTTGCAGAGGGGGGAAACAATGAGACCTCTTCTATATAATTCAAAGTCAAGAGATTGACAAAATTCAGGGAGCCATCTGGCACACCCACGCCTGGCATTTAAAAGTGTATATGGTATGTTAAGAATAGCAGGTATTTAACACCTACGTTTTCTATTTTAAAATCATTATTTCATTTCATTTTTAAAATAAAAGGGTCGATTCAAATATTGAAGGATATGAATTGGAGGTAGGGGGGGCATCACCTTGTTGAAGCTAAGCAGACCCTCAGGGAATCAAACGTACACCACCCTGAGTTCCGTGATGTAAGAAAGGTGGCGTATAATACCAAGAAAAGGAAATAAAATACTTGCACTGGTCAAGGATCCTGTGTGAACAGCAGGTCATGAGCCCCAACACCACACTGAAACCTCAGCCAGTATCTGATTTATTTTTATGACAACTTTGCTATGTCTGTAATTATGTAAATCTTTTCATATTGTAAGCTGCCTTGAGCATTGTTTTAACTGTGGAAAGGCAGCATACAAATAAAATGATGATTGGTTGGTTGGACACAAGATGAATGGTGGGAGGAACCAGCTGGGCAACCACCAAGGGAGGAAGGGAGGGTCAGAACCTAGGCAGTGGTGGTGGGATGGTAAGTGGTCATGGAGGAGAGACTAGGAAGATGAGGAGTCAGAAGCTGATGGGGTAACAGAGCTCAGTGAGCTGGGAGAGTCTGGCAGAGAGAAGTCAAGAATCAGAGGCAGAAGCTGAAGCAGGCAAGTGGGAGGAAGGAGGTCAAGAGGCAGAGGTGAGTCAGGCTAGTGAAGAGTCACAGGTGTCTCTCCCTCAGGCTGCAGCAAGCTCCATCCACCATCACTACCAGAACCAGGAGAGGGATAAAATGGGTGGAGCAAAGATAGGCTGCACGCAGACACAGTCTCCGATTGCTTGCAAGAAGCCAGAGAGGAGGAGACAGACAGCTGTGGAGAGATGGGGATTTTTAGGCCTAAAACCCAGCCAGGTCTATGAAGATCTTATTTCTCTAGTAATGAGTTAACTCCAGTGTTGAACTGTGATTTACTGACGGGCGTGCTTCGTGACAGCCAGACGTTTGTTGATTGATTTGGAGCAGAGGAAAACATACTACAGGATTGTGGAAGCTACCGGTACTTTGTGTTTTACTAGTACCCTGAAATCAACCAAATGGGGTACAGTACAAAATATATACATTAGAATTAACAGACTGGTTGCCTCTGCATAGCTACTGAGTACAGTAGGAGCATCATAACTCAGCTGAGCTTCAGGTCCTTCACTCAAATCTGTTCTTGAGTACCTCAAGCTCTCTTCATTTCAGCTTTCTAAATTAGCGATTTAGGGGAAGGTTATTGTTGTATACATTAATTGGGAGTTGGACCTCCTTGATCAAACCACCCAGATACTCTGCCCACCCATGATGGAGAGAAAGTAGAACATGGAAGCCTTGAAGTCAAAGATCTATTTGCATGTTTGCGAGGATATTTGTATGTATGATAGGTAGCAGAGTGCACCAGTGATAGAGAATTGACTTATATGATTCCTGAACTATACAAGAGAATTATTCCATAAATCAATGCAAAATTTTATTAACATTACAGCAATAATTTAAACACACATTGCTTAGAAGGTTGTTTTTCTTAATGATTAACCTAACTATAGCAATGAAGATGTCCACCATTTTAGATAAATTGGTTGATTATTGTTATCTCTTTTTCAAAGTGGCTTTAAGGGACCTTGTCTTCTTTAAAACATAATGCAGGAAAGGCAGAGAGTGAGGAATGGAATGACATTAACAAAATATTCCACATAAAACCCTTTTGTCATTATCTCCCAGCATGTATCATTCCAGTCTCTGCATAGTCAGAGAAAGTATCACATACACTCCATCTCCCCCCCACTCCGGAACAGGTCTTATTACTTCACAGGTCCGGCACAAAGAATGCAGAAGCGCAACACAAACTTTTTTTTGAAGAGTAAAGAACTTCCAGTAAGTTGATTGCCACAATCCTCAACAGCAGGAACTGGATAGTTTCCCAGGCAGCAGAAAATTGAGAGCATGACCTACAAACATATCCTGTTGTGATGCCCCCCCCTTATTCAATAAGTTTATTATTCCAGTTTGGTCACCCGAGACCTTCTCTAATAATCAGTAAAGCAGCAAGGAGAGAGTCCAAACAATAAATGTATGATTACGGAGGGAAATTATGTTTCCATAGCTTTCAAAAAAGCCATAACTAATTTACACTTGAGAGAAGACTTCCTAATTAGTTTCAGCCATTTGCTAGGGTATTTTGTTTATCACTCATATAATCCAGAGACATTAGCAACTAGGATAATTTGTAACTTGGCTCCCTGATGATAGAACTTAATTTGAAGCAAGAGTTTAAATGTTTTCAGTTTTAAATGGGCAGCTCAAAATCTCATGGGACTTGTACCAGTAGAGTGCCTTTGAGGGCCATAGCCTAAATTAAAGGCATTCCTTTTCAAGTAAAAAGTTTATCAACCTGACAATGATATTATTGTAAGGCACCTCATAATTTTGATGGGAAGACATACACATCTATGAAACTATAAAAATGAATACAAGCACTACATGGCTTCTTAAGTGCACCACACAAGTTTACTGAAATATCCATTCTGGGCCAGTCACCTATCCGTCTCCCATGGTCCTTGCAGGAGTAAACTGTATGGAGTATTTCACACCAACATCCAGATGGCAAATGTCAGCTATCATCAGCTAGGATTTCAGGATACTGGTCCCAAAACTGATCCCCAATGATATCACAGTGCAAAGCAACTACTGTAGTCCTTGGCCGGGTCACTTCAACTTCCTTCTCTTCCGTTTCCTCTGGAATTTTAATTTTCTTTTTAATGGCTTGATTTACCTATAAAGACAGGTGACATATTAATGTAGAATCGCAGAACTGAAGTAGGCTAGAAGGCAATTCCAGTTTCATTTCTTTTTTAACTATAATATGAGACAACTCTCAAATTAGAATCATCACTAGTAAAGTTCTGGTCTTTCAGTGGCAGATGTGCTCCTATTGAACCTTCACTACTTAAAATTTGAGGAGTGAAGTTACCAGAGGAATTATCCTTTTCACTGAAGACCAGAACATTTCTAGCCTTAAGTCTTAAACAGTGGTAATGTTATAAAAGCAGACACACCTGTAAAACCAGCATACATATGACTGTCAAAAACCACTTACCTCCCAAGTAAGTATTTTGTATAACAGTTTGTAAAATGCATTACACACAAATAGGTATCTCTCAAAATTATATTACCTTTTGCCACAGTAGAACAGTTCCTTTTCTATACAACAATGATTCGTTATTGTAGTTAATGTTGAACTGAGAAAATAAAATCTCATTCTTGTCACTTGCAACTGTTCCCTAAGGATAAAGAGAAAATTTTTTTTTTCTTATAAAAACACCACCACACAGCCATATGAAAACACTGACTCCTCTCCATCTAGATCTGAGCACTGTATTTGGAGACAGGATGGAGTATACACAACCCACCAGTCCCCTTTTCTGCTTGCATTTAGACAAACAGTTAATCCTTATTTGTTCCACCTGGTTTTTAAACTTTGACAAGTGTTATATTCATACTAATATGGAGATAGGAAGATAAAGCTATTGGATATAGTTTAAAAAAAGATCTAACCCAGGGGTCAGTAACCTTTTTCAGCTGTGGGTTGGTCCACTGTCCCTCAGACCATGTGGTGAGCCGAATTATATTTGTGGGGGTGGGGGAATGAATGAATTCCTATGCTCCACAAATAACCCAGAGATGCATTTTAAATAAAATGACACATTCTACTCATGTAAAAACACACTGATTCCTGGACTGTCCGCGGGCCGGATTGAGAAGACGATTGGGCCCCAGGTAACCTATTCACTCACTCACTCACTCACTCACTCACTCACTCTCTCTCTCTCTCTCTCACACACACACACACACACCCTTGCACTATGATAACTGTGTCACTTACAAACCCCTTCAACCTCATCCAGACTCCCAATTCTCATTGCCCATAACACTTGTGTAATTTGAATGCCTGCACATGATGCTGGCATTAAAACCTCAAGCATGAGTGAACATACTACTTAGCATAATCTTGAAAGAAGACTTTCATACCTGTAGTCGCTTTTGGGCTTGTACAGGTGTCAAGCCACCTCTCTGCACAAGAGTCCAAAATACTGTATTGTAGAGATTATTTATGTGGCCTGCAGGAATGAAATAACAAACATCAGACTACATTGGGAAGCACATTGAACAAGCTTTCTGCCACAGCAGTAGTTACTGAAGGACTTGTATACTATTATATGAATATAAAAAAATTCCTTCCAGTAGCACCTTAAAGACCAACTAAGTTTGTCATTGGTATGAGCTTTTGTGTGCATGCACACTACGGCAGACCAACACGGCTACCTACCTGTAACTATTATATGAATATGATATTGTAAAAATAGTAGCATGTCTTTTTATCTAAGTCCAGTATTTTGGTTCAGTATTTATCAGTGTTTTATATATTATTATCCTACCAACAGTTCTTGCGACATGTTTTTAAAATAGATAAAATTTCCTGCTATGCAGGTTTTTTGTCACATCAAACATGAGGGTTTCTGTAGATCATCCAGCCAATCTAAAACTACTGCTATCCATTTCATGGAAACACTACTCAGTCAGGTAGCCAGATAATTGGTCGGGGAAGGTGGGGTGGAAGAAAACATGCAAGTAAATTGCTGTGTGCAGTGAAGGGAGAACAACAACAACATGGGTTGCTGTGATTGCCATCTTATTTGTCGTGCCTTTTACATTCATTGATTAGACTTCTGAAGGCAGCAGCAGGGTTCACGTCTTACTACGCAATTGAATATAATACTGTTTGCATTTCTCATGGTGTCGTTGGGATGCAGGGGGAAAAGACATGAAAGCAATGCCTCTCCCATCGTGGCATAAAATCTCCAAGGTTTTAACTTTTTCCATATGTGTAAGAACTAAAGTCTTGGAATATCCCAGCTGAAGGATAACTCTCTGTAACTGACCAATAATCATAAACCCATACAAACAAACAAACAAACAATCAAACACAAAAACCTGATGGTGGAGGCTTCTCATGTGCGTAAGAGATGCTTACAATCAGCTTGTCGCCAACTAAGATAGTCCTTTAAATTCTGGTCACTAGGATATAACACAACACGCCCATCAAATCCTGGTGGATACAAAAGAGGCTGGTCCTTAAAGTAATCTTTCCAATAGAAAACGTAGCTGGAGGCAAACTGGGAGACCACATGAGTCATGAACTTACTTGTAAACAGAAAATAAAAAGGAAGTGAAAGTTAATAACATCAGTACTACAACACTGACAAATAAATAAACACTTGAGTACTCTATGTAATGCAAAAATGCATCTGACTCAATGGCCCTGTTCATGCATCATCAAAAGTCATGGCTAATACTTTACCATGATCATGCCCAAGGGACCCCCTTCTTTCTTCCCTGCTTGTGCACAAAGGAAACAAAACACAATCCCTGGCTAAGCATTACATCCAACCCATGGATCATGGCTTGTTCTCTTCCGACAAACCATAACCGGTAAGCCAAGAATAAACCTTGGCTATGCTTGGGAATAAAAGAAACCTTTATCCCTGGTTCAGATACAAAACCTAAAACACAGAAATCATGGTTTGTTTCCTCCCAGCACTAGCAGGAAAGAGTGAAACAGACTAAAAGGCACATTTACAGCAAACCATTAATGGCTGAATGTTTCAGAGTTTTCCAGATCTGTACGATTCACTCCTACATTTTCCAAGTCCAGGATATGAAAACTGGCTAACAGAAAATGAAGATTCTATGAATTTGGCCATTTGCAGGCTGAACATAATAGTGCTCAGTCAACTCTCAGGACTGGATGGCTGATTGCATCAATGAGATCATGACATAGAATGAAAGCCGCAGTATACTGTCATTCTTAAAGCATATCATATGCTAATAACAGCAGCTGATGGCCACCTACTAAGCCAAATGGACAGACTATACCAATGAAAATGTGCAAATTGAAGCTTATCTGTATACATACATTGTTACTTGTTCTCCTACCTTGTGAACTGAATTCCCCACCAAAACCCCTTCCACCTCCCACTTTGGTTGCATTTCTTTTGTTTTCTGCAATTATTACTGCATGAACATGAAAGGAGGCCATTACCAAATCTATGAAAAGCAACACATGTTGCATGCATACAACAGCTGTCAATTTTTTATATTATTTCAGATGAAAATGAATTTTAAGCAAAATAAATAGTACACCCCTTGCCTTTACACAGCACCTATTAAAAAGCTGCCAATTTCTACCAAATCAGAATTGTTATGAGTTATTGTCTCCATAGCCAGACACAAGAACTGAGCATAGTAGGGCTTAAAAGAGCAATGTTACTAATACTTTAATCAATATTCTAACTATATAATAAAATAATATAATAAAATATAAACAAACTGGTTATATTTAAAACATGTCATGTGAAGAGTAGATATGCAAATATTGGGTTGGGATGGGAGGAGAGAGAAGCTCTAAGACCAGTTACCTTGCTCTTCTCTTAAACCAGTTGCTTTTCTTTTTGAAAACAAAGCTATATTCATCACTTTGTCCATAGGCAATGACAATATCCTCTAATTCTTGCATTACTGTCTGTGCAGACTTGTTCATCAAGTTAAGAGCGCGATCATCATTGGGCTTCTTAAAACCATGTTGCTCGGCAAAGCTTCAAAAAGGGAAAAATACAAAGAAATGAAATTTGTCAAAGTTATTAAAGTGGTGATCAGCATATTTTTATTTTTTAATTTTTGACTGGATCCCATATGCATGTTATTGTGTTTTAGTTGCAATACTAATTTATAATTTATTAAAAACAGCAGATTTTTGTAACTTCTTCACATTTTTGCCAAATGGAAGGTAAATGTGGGTGAACATATCAGATGACACAGCGATTCTTCAAACAGCTCTTGTTTATTCACAGTCCACAACAGAACTGAACTAAAGGGTTCAGCCAGCCTGCTTATATAGAGCTCCACTACAATGCAACTAAAGCTACTTTCTGTAACTATCCAATCACTGAACGTCACTTTCAATCCCTTATTTGCATATGTGGACCTAAGTGAAAACTATCTACAGTATCCCCCTGCTGGCCCAGGGTGAGAACTTCAGTACATAACAGTAAAACTACTTCCACTGAGGCACTACTAAGAATCCTAGCTGTAACTCATACAGCTCAGTGTCTTTTTAAGCAGAATGAAAACCTTCTATTCCTCCTTTCCTTATTCAGAAGCAGCAGGACAATTGCAGCTTTTCAAATATTCATGACAATACTGATTGTTATCTGGTCTACCAATAGGGGATGGCTGGAAGTGAGTTTTGTGAGTTACAAGATGTGAAACAGATAGGTGGATGCAATAAGGGAGGGGTGGCCTACGAACTCCCTGCATATTGTATTCTTTTCAGCCCCTGATGAACACATCTAGACAAGCCTGCCTAGATGTTTAGGAAGATTGCATGAGTTTTAATTAGTCTTAAGTCTATTCTAATACAGTTTTAACTTTCTCACCAATATGGGTGGGGTATAAATAAATAAAAATTATTATAATCATCAGTGTTTTAAATTATGGTTGTAAACTTTTTAGTGCATTTTTATTGCTTTTTTTGGGTAAAGTGCTCTGATGGGTTTTCCCTACAATCAAGTGGTGTATACATTTTATGAACTTAGCTTCATAAAATTTATACACCACTTGATTGCGGGGAATAAAAAAACGTGCTTAAGAGGAAGGCACGTTTGGCAAACATCGTGATCAACTCCCGCAGGGAAACTTACGTCCCCCCTGTGGAAGGACGTGTGGATCCAGAATTTTTACGAAATAAACAGATGCGCACACTCCCAACGGAGAAATCCTCCCAAACCAAAGCTTCCCACAGTGGTCTTCAGATTACGACAAGTGGCCGTTTTGGCTAAGGAGCCGTGTCCCAAGGATGCTACGCCGCCCACAATCCGCCTCTGGATAGAGCCCTCCCGATACCCAAGGGCAGCTGCTACCCTGAAATCCGACCACCGGTTTCCTATCCTTGCACGATGCCCATAACCTCTCCACCCCTCCCTCCTCCCGCCACCATTGGCTGAGCCGTCGCCAGCGGCAACCAAGCTGCCGCCAATAGCTGAAGCGGGGCTTACCGGTGGAAGCCGCGGCCGTCCAACCGGACCACGACCCAGCAGTTGGGCAAGCACGTGGCCTCGTCTTCGAAACCCCGCACGTATTCGAACTTGCTCTTCGCCATGGCGACGCGGCCGCAGCTCAGCCGCGCGCGCAGACCGAGGGAGGCGGCGGCGGCAGCAGGCGGAAGAACGCCACCAAGCCTAGGCAGCGCCAGCATCAGCGGAAGCTGCGTTGCGCAATCCCGGAAGGCTGGCGCTCGCGCACACACACAAACACCCCCCCCTCCATCGTCCGCTCTAGCCGCTAGTCTCTATGACGCCGCAAGGTCTTTCGGGATTGCAGCTACCTAACCGCATTAGCCGCCTCTCATTGCCGGGCGCAAAAAGCCTCGCAGCAGAGGGGACGGGATAAATGCAGAGCGACCCGAGGCTGAAAGCCACGCCCTCCAGTCTCGATGCCGCCCATCCTGGATGTGCGTAGGCTGCTGTGGGGCGTTTAATGGGGGCGGGGGAGGAAAAGAGGCCCTCGCGCCGTGTGTGTTATGTGCGCACGCGCGCCTGCCTTTTCTCCCCCCGGTGCCGGGGGACTACAATTCCCATCATCCCTGGCCACTGGCCAAGCTTGCCGGGGCTGATAGGAGTTGTAGTCCCGCGACGCCGGGTTGAGGAAAGGCGGGCAAACGTGCTTAACGGGGATTCTGACAGTGTTGTTTCGGGTCTTCATTAATCCAGTTCCCTGTGCCCGTTGAACGCGCATCCTCCCTTCCCACGGTCAGGTGCAACACGTGTCGCACCGTGCGGGGGTAACTCATCCCGCACTCCTTTTAAGTTTTATCCTCGCCGTGGTCGTCTCCATCCTCCCAACCCCGAGGCTGGGTTTGAAAAGAAGGACTCCCGTAGACGAGGGGAAATGAGCTGGTGCTTGTCAAGGAAGGAGGCGACGCGCTGAAAGCGCACGGGCTGAGGGAACGGTAGCTGTTGACGAAAGGGAACGTTGGGGGCGAGGGAGCTGGTGAAGGGCGCGCGCGCGCCGCCGCCAAACGAAGCCC
The DNA here is from genome assembly GCF_964270895.1 of Podarcis filfolensis. Lineage (NCBI taxonomy): Eukaryota > Metazoa > Chordata > Lepidosauria > Squamata > Lacertidae > Podarcis > Podarcis filfolensis. The sequence goes on from NC_139605.1 coordinate 58,534,802, forward strand.
TTTCAAAAAAGCGGGCAAGGCGCGTGGGTTCGTCCCGGGGTCTCCATGGCGACCTCATTGTTACGCGGCCCCCAGGGTCGCCCTGGCGACACCAGGGAGGGGAAAGTGCGGGAGGCACGTGGAGCCAGCCCCGCGGCTGTTGCCATTTCCAGCCGGTGCCCCGAGGCGGCGCGAGGCTCCTGCGAGCCGGAGGGCGGGGTCCGAGCGCGGCGCGCGTGCCCCTGGCGGGAGGGGGAGCCGAGAACGTTTGCGAACCAACCGCAGGAAACAAACGGGCGGTCACAGAGGGCGGAGGCTGAGCTCACAATCCCCGCAACAATCCCTCTCCCCGGGGGGCGGGCTGCGGCATGGAAGAAGGGGCGCAGGGGGAAACCCCCCGAGAGCAGCACCGCCTCCTGCACCCCGCGGCTTGGCAGGGCGCTCCCCGGATGGACCACCTTCTCCTGCACCCTCTCTCGGGGCAGGGGGCCAGGGACCCGCACCTCCTGCTCTTCTCCCCCAAACAGGGGCCGCAGCACCCCCTACTGCACCCCAAGCAAAATGCCCTGCGCAGGGAGCAGAAACCTCCGCTGCCTGGGGAAGGGCTTGCCTATAAAGAGCAGCAGCAGCAGCAGCACCTGTTGGAAGACCAGCCTTGCCTTGCCAGGCAGCTCTGCCAGCCTGGCCTCGGGTTGGAACCTGGGGTTTGCGAGAAGCTGGAAGAGGCGGTGGCGGAGGGAAATGGCCAGCAGAAGGTGCTGCAAGTGAAAGCGGAGGAGCAGGAGCAAGAGAACCAACTGCTCCCGACCGGCGGCAGCAACAAGAAAAAGAGAGGGGAGCACAGGGCGGCTGCCAGTCGTCGAGGAGGGAAGGAGGAGGGAAGCAGCGGCGCGAAAGGAGGGGGGGAAGTCAAAGTGGGGAAAGGAGAAGAGCCGGAGGAGATCAAGAAAGAGGTGAAGGTGGTGAAGGTGGAAGAGAATTGTGATGCCAAAGCCTTGGGGTCCGGAAAAGAAGGGGCCATCAAAACGGAACTGGTGGAGCCTCGCGAGGAAGCTTGCAAGGGGAGGGAAGAGGTGGCATCCAAGCCTCGCCCCTCCTCCAACGGCCCAGCTCATGTCAACAAAGATGCTGACTTGTCTCAGCATCCTCAAGAACTGAAGATTCCTGTCACGCTCCATGCTGTCCCTCCTGGGGCTAGAATCCAGTTTCAGGGGCCACCTCCATCTGAGCTCATAAGAGTGACTAAAGTGCCAGTGGCACAAGTACCCCTTAAAATGCAGTCCTTGCTGGAGCCTTCAGTGAAAATAGAAACGAAAGATGTGCCTCTCACAGTGCTACCCTCAGATGCAGGTAGTAGATAGGTATAATAGAATTTGCCAAGTTGCCCTTTAGTCGCTATTTATGTACAAGTAAACACTGGGATAGAACTGTTCATACACATTAATCTGCACCACTATTCCAAACTTTTTTAAAAAATATATGAAGGGCCAGAAGGAAGATAGGGCTTCACTCAAGTTCATGCAATTAACAACAGCTCACTGTATACTTTACTGGCTGTTGCAACCGCCAAAGATTATGAAGATGGTCAATTATGCAAAGTCCCATCTACAATTTTTTAATATTTGCAGGAGCTTTCTATTGCAGAAGTATGCCACTGCCCTCTTTAATACATTGTAACCAGGGCACAGAGATTAACTGTGACCCTCAGAAGAAACAACAAAGTGCTTCTTTCATGTGTGGCAGATTAAAGACTAACATTTTTTGTGCCATCAGCATTCATAGACCAGTATCCACTTCATCGCCAGTTTATGCCACAATAAATCTGTTAGGCCTTGTTCTGACCCTCTTCCAAGGAGCCCAGGGCACTATACAAACATCCACTACTTAATTTTCACTACAATACTGAAGTAGGCTTGGCTGAGACTGTTACCCATAAAGCATTCTTGAGCCTTTGGGCACATTAGGTATTTTGAAGGAGTATTGTGGGCACCAACACCTCTAGTTGCTCCCTCCCCCTCCAAACACACACAGAGATTGTTTGGTTTTTCAAACGGTTTGGTAAAAGTCAAATCCAGTTGAATTAAAATGAATCCTCTTGAATTTGCATGATTTTATGTGAGGTTCTGCAAAAAAAAAAAACCACCAAAAAAACCCCACCCCACCTTATAACGGTACACAACACAGTTCAAAAAAGAAAAAGCAGATCTGGTGCTTTCAGGTATCAAAAGCATTGATCAAAGCATGGCTACTCTTGATCTTTACACAGAATAAAAAACACCCCCAATAAATTACAGAATATGTCTGCAGACACAAGTGACTATGATTTGATTATGGTTTTGAAGAGATCCCTTGTATTACGAGGATCCAGGAATATCTGTGCCGAAGATCAGCGTCTTTGTGTCATGGCAGCTCTGGAAAGTACCAGATCCATGGTTCAGTCAACTGACACATGATGTGATACTGGTTCTGGGAAACACCTGTGAAAAATTCTGCAATTCCAAGGGGATCTGATTTACTGGCTCCAATGTGCACAGGCACATGTGTGCACCTCTCTCCTTATTCCCATGGCACCTGTTTTCCCCTGACTGATCCATTTTCTTCAGTCTCCCAGATAACTCCTCTTTCCCTCCTATGCTATTTACTTTCTTCCCTTCACATTCTGTTAGCAGCTCAGGAGCTGATCTGAGTCTTGAAAAGCACATCGAGCTGAAAGAGCAATGCCTTCCTTTCATTTTTCTGAGCCCTGAAATGCAGACAGAGAAGAAAGAAGAAGTGGGAAAGAGTGCCATCCTTTCAACTTCTTCCTTCAGCTCTATGTTCTTTTCAAGGGGGAGGGAAGTAACAAGCCTTGTGCCAACTCAGTGAAGGGACAGTGAGTAACGAAGAACTTGGAGGCATTGCTCCCAACAAACTATGATTTGTAGCCAAGATTACCAATTATGAATTGTAGCAAAACAAACCTTGATCGCTGGCTTGGGTGTTACTCTAAGCCAGATGTCATGGTTTGTTTCTGCTTAGTGCAAGTAAGTAGGAGGCAAACATGCTCAAAGTAAATTTTTGTTTAATAAATTTCAATACTACCCTTCAGGAATAAAGTTTTCTCATCAGCCTCAAGGGCTGCCCCACATAGAATGCATTGCAATATTCCAGTCCGGTGAAATTACCAACCTTAGTAAAATTAATGGGGATACTTTTGAAATACTAGGGTTCAGAATTATCGCTTGAGTGATTTTCCAAAGTCAGACATAAAGGTTGAGCAATTTAAGGCTTTTGATCTTGTGCATATCTGCATTAGTTTCAGTGAGATTTACTCCCCCAAGTATAAGGGTGCATAGGATTGCAGCACCAGACAACTTTAAATTTAGGTCTCACCATTTCTAAGCTGTATCCCTTGAGTTCTGACCACAGAAACATCTGTAGTGGATATGTAATTCTTTTCATAGATTAATAGAAGTTGTTGATATGCATTCCAATCCTTAATACTTGTACTTTGAAATAATTCAGGAAGCTTAGATTCAGATGTATGAGTAAAGTTTAGTACCTTAGTGCCCAAAAACAATATTCTGCTTTTAGTACATATCTGTTTAAGCCAGTGGTTCTCAACCTGTGGGTCCGCAGATGTTGGACTGCAACTCCCATCATCCCTGAGCTCTGGCCTTGCTAGCTAGGGATGATGGGAGTTGTAGTCCAACAACATCTAGGGACCCATAGGTTGAGATAAAATGACTCAGGAACAGCTATTGGTTGAAGTGGTGCTCCTCCTGAATGGTTGACGTATGCCTGGGTGGACACACACCCCCTTTCCTAGTGTAGGGATGTACCCTGGATTCAAATCAAACACTTCAAGCATATAATCATAAGCTGTTTCACCTAGTTAGGGCTTTTCCTTCCAGCTCTGTGCTGCTGGTGTCAATGCCTGTATTGAGACTGGAGCATGGAGAAAACAAATTCCACACAATGTGTCCAATTGATGTCTGCTGCAGTAGCAGCAGAACTGTTAGGGAACTGCTCAGTATGGGGTTGAGCCAGGACATTTTGCCCCCTTCTGCCTGGTGATGCTCAAACCTTTTTCTCCTGCTTCCCAACTCCATACTTTACAGCACCCTTTCCCAACTTGATGCCTTTCAGACATTTTGGACTACAACTCCAATAGCCATGCCACCTGGCCATGGGCATAGGCAGGATTTTTTTGGTGGGTGGGGAGAGACCTTTGTTGGGGGTGCAGAACCAACGTGATTGGTCGGTTAGTTAAGTATTTATATTGTTTTACTTGATGGGGGGCAGCTGCCCCTCCCTTGGCTACACCCATGCACCTGGCTAATGGAAGGGATGGTGGGAACTGGTAGTCCAAAATATATGGAACACACCATATTGGCAAAGTCTGCCCTACAGAGTGAGACACTGCTGCTGCTGTCACTGTCAGTGTGTGTCCTGGCCTCTCCCCCTGGTTGTTTGTCAACTAGAGTGTCCCATCCCCCCAGTGGGTCTTGAATCCCTGTCCCAGTAAGGGTGTGTGTGTATATGTGCATGTGCTCTTTGCAGATGAAATTGTGTGGGTGCCATGTTGTGTGTCGTCTCCTTCCTATTTATTTTTATTTATTATTTATTATTTATTTATGTGGCATAAATGTGGCATAAATTTAAAAAAATAATAATAATCAAGAACAACAGCCCAATAACCCCACCCCCTACTCAATGTGTCATGTGCTAATAAATGAGTGGTGGGAGCATAACAGGATTTGAACTACTTCCTAGAAGAATGCTTGTGGACTGGCAGTAGCAAGGTAATTACTGACTGTGCCACTAGGGTTGATGAAATGGGGGGCGCTGTAGTGTGTGTGTGGTGATGGGGCTGTCTGCTAGATGGATGTCCCATTCATTGACTCCCTGTGTGTCAGATGGGCAGTCTCTGATTGCTGGGTATTGCCTGGGTTTTTCCTGTTCCCCTGTGTCCAGCCCCCTTCCCTGAGCATGCTTTATATACCACTGAACACCACCCCAATCTCTGAGTAGTGCGAGATCCAGGGGTTCCAGGCACTTATCCAGGGTTCAGTTTCCTCAGAATGAGGAGACCATGGACAGTGGAGACCATGGTGTCTTTAGGATATATCGTTTATTTACACATATATACAACCTGAGCCTGTGAGGGAGGTGCTAACAGCATCTTGCTTCTCCCATAGCCACAGCCTTGGATTCCAGCACAAGTCAGACATGGCTGTGTGTCTCTCAGCTGCCCAGGCTGCTTCCAGCCTCTACCACTTACACACTTCCCTTGCTTTTGTCTTTCTAACTGCCAGACAGTTGAGGGAGGGAGGCACACTCATTTCTGCTCTGGCACAGAGCCACTTCCTTTGTTACCTTAATGACGCATACTTGCGGGGCCATTATCAAGAAACGTGTCTGGCTATTCCAGCAGCAACTGGATCCTTGTTGGATCCAGGAATTAGGAGGGACTCAGACATACAGTCTACTGCTCCCTCTCTGCAAAATCACAACAGATGCAGTGGCTGTTTTGGCAGTGCTATATATATATATGGAGCACAAAGACACCATCTCTAGTGTTCTTGGCAGTATGCAATACCTTCCTACACTCAAAAATGAAGGGGGTTTTGTTGATAAATCAATAAATATTTGTTTTTCAAGTAAGCAAATATAATCATAGCCGTGTCTGGTCCTGAGGACTCTTCCCCAAGCCCTTCTCCCCTCCAGCTCTACTTTACACTCTTCTTGAATTGGCTGGAATATGTCCTTGAACTCTGATAATGCCTTTAGTTTGTCTAGTTGATGGAAGGGGTGAGTGAGAGTGTGTAAAACTAGCCTAGTGGACAAAGATAAAATTTACATTCATTGTTCCACCCACTTTTGTCTTTGGCGCCACCTACCCCTGACACATGGCCCTCGGAAGGGAATGTGGCTCTGTCTGAAAAAAGTTGCCATGTCACAGATCACTTGTGAAGCTCCCCTCGATTTCAAGCACAGTTTGCCATGTGGTTTGAGAGAGTTGCTGTTACTCCTTTCCTGCTGTGATTTTGGAAATGTGTTTATAGCAGCTGTATTTTATTTTTATGGAGGCTTTTTTTTTTAAAGTCCCATTACATTACAATACTGTATCACATTTAAAATATAGCATATGCACTGTCATTCTCTATTACTGTATTTCTTTTGGTATATTGATGTTGGCCCCCTTGAGAGGACGTGATCCAGAAAGGTGTCTTATAAAAATTTAAGGAAAATAAGCCGAAAGCTCCTGTGGGCTTATGACAATGGTTTATGGTTATTTGGAGCTTGGCCTTTATTTCTGTAGTCTGCACTAAAGTAATGAGCCCAGAATCAATAGCAAACTCATTATTTTTAACTACAAACTTTGTATGGTACTTATACTGCCTACCCATCCATCTTTCTTTCCTGTAGGGATACCAGACACTCCATTTAGCAAAGACAGAGATGGCCATGTCAAGCGTCCCATGAATGCATTTATGGTGTGGGCAAGAATTCACCGGCCAGCCTTAGCCAAAGCTAACCCTGCTGCCAATAATGCGGAGATAAGCGTTCAGCTTGGATTGGAGTGGAACAAACTCACAGAAGAGCAAAAGAAACCTTATTATGATGAAGCTCAGAAGATTAAAGAAAAGCACAGAGAAGAATTCCCTGGTATAAAATAGGTTTTGGTTTTTTTTACATGTTTCTTAACATCTGATGGTCTTGATGCAGTGCCTTGTGTTACCCAGAAATAGGTTTATGAGTGGGGAAAGGTGGGGTTCAAGGACGATACTTGAAAGGAAATACAAAAAAACCCCCACCACCATGCAGGAACCACGAGGCAGTCTTCCTTAAAGCTTTTGTCACCACCCCACCCCTTCTATTCCCATAGTGGTTTCTTTTCAGGCTCTGAAAGTTTAAAAACGAGTTCAGAAGAGGGAGCTGCTTAAAGGAGCTGTACTCTGTAAGCTCTTGTATGCATGGATGTTGCACATGTGCATTTTTACAGCATCTGCCATTGACATTATTTAAGTATTTAAAACTAAGTACAATAGCAGATTTATTATAGCAAATGCTACTGGGCCAAGTTCAAGGTGTTGCCATTAGTATATAAAGCCCTTAACAGGATGGGACCAGTTTACTTGCAAGATCACTTTACCCTAGATATGCTCAATTGACAGCTTCCACCAGCGGAACTGGCGCTGTTACAGGTGCAACATAATACTTGTTCTGTAGTTATAAGAAGTTGATCTTTTGATCCAGACTTTGGAACTCCCTGCTTATTAACATCAGGCAGGTGCTTTCACTGTACTCTTTTTGGTGTCCTTTGTTATTACATTAATCAGTTTTGAAATAAAATAACCCATTATATTTCAGTGAGCTTACTCTTTTATATTCCCACAGGTTGGGTTTACCAGCCACGACCTGGCAAAAGGAAGCGGTTCCCCTTGACAGTCTCCACAGTATTCTCTGGCACTACTCAGAATATCATTGCTACCAGCCCAATGACAGCCTCCACTGTCTTTACTGGGACATCTCAGAATATTATTACTACAAATCCAACTACCATTTACCCTTTCCGATCTCCCACCTACTCTGTGGTCATACCCAGCGTACAGAACAGCATTGGACACCCAGTCTGTGAGTTCATTCCAATAGTTTATGTGAGTTCATTATATGATAGGAACTACAAAAACCCAATGTCTGTATTCTTGTTGAGAGTATGATTATGTAGGATTATGCAGGAATATTTGATGATGAGATGTGGCCATAGTTTTGCGGTAGCCTTATTAATTCATTTCCAAATTAGATTAGTGAAGTACAGAATGCTTTGTTTATATGCTTGTTTATTTGTTTTAATCATTCTCAAAGTAAAGTTGGGTCATTATTCTTACTAGCAAAACATCTGTTAAGTCTGATGAGAGAAGCAAAAGCGATTCAGTTCTCTTCTGCCTCACCACTCTCCACCCTCTCATATATCATTGACTTAATGAAGAGTAAGACACCAGGGCATGCTCACTGTTCTAAATCTAGTCCTGTCCCATGTTTCCCCAAAATGAACATGGCTTGAAAGTCTTGAGGAAGGGGCAAGGAACCTTCATCACCACTACCACACTGAAGGTCTTTCAGGTTCTGTGTTTCCTCCTTCCCTGCTGAGCCCACATCCCAGTTTTCAAAGGCTGCCTTAGAAATATATTGCCCCTCCCCAACACTCTGAAGTTGACTTCAGGAGGGAAAGAAGAAGCATTATATCCCATTCCCTATGCTCAGTTATGCCAGTGTCTGGAATGAGAATCAGATTTTTCACCCTTTCAGCTGTATCGCATATTGCAACTGTTTCCTTTGGTTTTTTTTAGAACTCCCTGGGAACTATTAAAAACCAAGCTAGTCCCTGTCTGCACAGCCCTGTTTGGAGGTCTTTTCCTTGGTCCCGCGAGACACTGTTAGGGGAGAAAATGTTGGGGACTTGATTTTATATAAAAGATTCAGTTTTATGCTGATAGGGAATTGAGAGACTTGCCAAAAAGTGCCTGGAAAGTCTTTGCCTTACATGTTCAATGATTGCACACTGCATACTGGGCATCATTGTGAGGGAAACTTGTAGGAGATTTATAAAGAAAAGACATTTTTTTAAAAAAAGATTAACAGTCTAAATATTGAATGTCTTTTTTAATGTTGCTGATTCGTGAAATTGCATCCATGGATGTCGTTGGGTATGAAACTGCAGTAGGTTATGCTAGGGTTGCCATATTTCAAAAAGGGAAGATTCAGACATATGGCAACCATAGGTTATGCTATATTAAAGAAAAGCTTCAAAAATGATGAGGGATGATCCAGTGCTATTACATGGATCATTCTATAATATTTATAACATAGTGTTAATGGGACCTTCTCACTTACGGATAATACTTTCTCTTCTCCAAAGGTGAAGCCCCTTCTACTATCCAGCTGCCAGGTCCTTCTGCTCAGCATCCAGGCCCTATTACGCTGTTCCAGCCAAATGTAGGAAGCACAGCGCCACTGGCTGCCTCAACGGCAAATCTGCCGATTCGTCCAGTGCTTCAACCTCAGCGTTTTGCTGCACCTTCACCAACAGAAGCTCACCGTGTATCTTCAGGAACAAATTGCTCTATAAAGAGACCAACCCAGATTTCTATCGAAAGTGCAAGCAGGAACCCAAATAATACAAGCACCACACATTCCAGATACAGTGTCTCAAATAGTCAACCCCCTAAGGAGTACTCAGGTGTTTCTTCTTGTTCTAGAAATGGACCCATTCCTCAAGCTCCTCCCATCCCCCATCCACACGTTTATCAACCTCCTCCCATCGGTCATCCAGCCACCCTGTTCGGAGCTCCTCCTCGATTTTCATTTCATCATCCTTACTTTTTACCTGGGCCCCATTATTTCCCATCAAGGTAATGCAGCTATTTATTTGTGTTCTGCAGTAAAGTTGCATATCTAGTCAGACAACCACAGAAGGATTTGCAGACTTCTACAAGGAAAAGATTGAAAAGAACCTGTGTGAATTTCCATGTACAGTCATACCTTGGAAGTCAAACGGAATCCATTCCAGAAGTCCGTTCAACTTCCAAAATGTTTGGAAACCAGAGCATGGCTTCTGATTGGCCATGGAAGCCCCGTTGGACATTTGGCTTCCAAAAATAGTTCGCAAACCGGAACAGTCACTTCCGGGTTTGCGACGTTTAGGAGCCAAAATGTTCGAGAAGTAGGCTGTTCGATTTCCAAGGTACGACTGTATACTCTTCCTTTCTGTCCACCCTTTTTTCCTCTTTCCTCACACATTTATCCTCTATTCATTTCATTCCACTGAAACATTTCTCATCATACTTTGCAGTGACCAAAGGGCTTTTTTATAAGGGTTTCTTTTTCATTCTTGCTTTTTAAATTTGATCTGTGACCTTGACATTGTTGTTTAAACTTTTCTCCTCAACTCACTTTCCTCCTTTGAAAGGAGAACCTCTCATTCGGGTTCTCTTGACTCTTTGGTCATCTCCAGATGACCTGTTTAATGAGCATTCAGCCTGATATGTTTGTGGGGAAATTAGACAATGTTGCATCAAACAAGTGTTATTGCAGAAGCTCCAGTCCCTTTTCATGTCACTTTCCTTATCACAAAAGGCCATCATGTTCTGCAACAGTTGGTATTCACCCATGCTTATATCAGTTTAGAAGACCTTGTTCAATGAGCCACAGGCTAAAAGCTAGGCTGATGGTTATGAAGTTTTTAGTGGTTTTTAGTGGTGGCATGTAATGTTCTTACTGAGGTGGTTTATCAGTCCTGCTGCTTGCTAGTATGTCTCTTTGTTTCTTTGTTTCTTTCTTTCTTTCTTTCTTTGTTTGTTTCAAAAAGCTTCTAGTTAAATTGAGTATTTTGCAAAGATGTTTATTTTGATGTAGTCTTCATTTTTACTTCTCTTTTATACTGATGGTTTGTTTGCTATTTTGTGTTATGAAGTGTCGTAGAGGTGTTATGAGGTGTGGTATAGGTCAAAAGTTGAAATCATTCGTTATAAAAAAACAGGTCTGCATTAAGAGTTATGGGATGTATGTGGCTACATGGTCCTGCCCCTGGTTGTTGAACTGGACCAGATGACCTTCTGGACCAGAAAAGGGGAACATATGGTCTTCCAGGTGCTCCAACTCCCATCATGTGTAACCACTGGCCATGTTGGTTCAGACTGATGGGAGTTGGAGTCCAACAGTAGCTGGAGGGGTACAAGTTACCCACCCTGTTCTCATTGTCTCTTCTAAATTAGTTATTCTGTATAATGTACCATGGGCACACATCTTGGCTTTTTGAAACACGGCCATATTATTGTATTCTATTTACAATTGTGTCCCATGACTGAGGTAATCCCTTTATTATGGTAACTGGTTTCCAGATTTGAATACAAACAAGCTATAATATATCATTCAGTTTTATGGTAAAAGCCGTGATGTAACTCATCTTTGTCTTGTTGCAGCACATGTCCATACAGTCGCCCACCGTTTGGCTACGGAAACTTCCCCAGCTCCATGCCTGAATGTCTTGGCTTTTATGAAGACCAGTATCAAAAACACGAGGCAATGTTTTCTGCTCTGAACAGAGACTATCCTTTTAGAGAGTATCCTGATGAGCATACGCATAGCGAAGACTCCCGTAGCTGCGAGAGCTTGGAAGGGACATCCTATTACAGCAGCCACAGTCAGACTGAAGAGGAATACTTAAACCCTATGCCACAGCTGGACATTGGGGCCCTTGAGAATGTTTTTACTGCAACCCCATCCACACCCTCTAGTGTACAGCAAGTCAATGTGACTGATAGTGATGATGAGGAAGAAGGAAAGGTGTTAAGAGATTTGTAATTATAAAACCCAAATGATAGTATCCAGCATAATTTTTTAAAACATGAAATAAAACATGTTGGTCATATAACACTATTTTAGTGAGTGTGGTCAAGAAGACATAATTGATCCAGGTTTTAAAATTGTTATGATACATTGGAGGTTTTTCAGGGCACTGTACCATCGCAGGAGTTGTACCTTAATACACCTGATTTCATATACTTTACCTTGTCAGGGTAGGTCATAAGACTGAGCTGTTTGTATTATATGTTTGTGCACCACCTTTCTGTCAAACTTCCAGAACTTGACTGATGCACTTTATTGATACTGCACAGACACAGCAGTGATCTACCTGCACCATGCATTCAGTTTTACATGCATGCAAAGGAAAGGTGTGACTCATTCATGGAGTCAGGACATAATGCCATCAGTTTTATGTTGATGCAATGCCAGAAGCAGCAGATACATTCACCAGGCTTTTCTAGAGACTTGCCCGTCTAATCCTACATGGTAATAGGATCACTCACTTATGGGGGCAGACTTTCCTAACTCAGAACTTTTGTTATTTATGTTCCTAGATGACATAGTGGGATTTTCATTCTAATCTACATATTTATGGAGCAAGTGGAATTCTGTTTATTTTCAGGATTTTAAAATTGCTATCTTTTTTATGCACTTGTTTCAGATTATATATATGCGCTGAAAATGGTTACATAGTAATCTGAAATTCTACAGCCCCTCTTATGATTTTAACTTCCTCCTCGATAAGAGGATTTTATATTTAAAGCCCACATAAATGGGACTGTTGAATGTTTCTAAGAACAAGTAATGGTGAATCTAGCTGTGTGTTGTATACAAGTGGGCTATGATTCTATACCAGAGTATATTTAACAGTAATATCTCAGGCATACATGTTAAATGTATCTTTTGAAAAATAGATGTAACAGAAGGTAATGTTGCTAAATGTTCATGTTAGAAAACATTTTTATTTTGATATTTTTCTTTGTTTTGGGGGTGGGGTTGATAGTACATTTGTTCCATTTTTGTTACATTAAAATAAAATCACATGAACTGTATGTTGTTAGCTCTATATATTGTGATGAACTATGAATTAAGAATGTCATGATCCTATTGTGTCCATGTAATAATAAGTGAAAACACAGTAACCACTTTAAAGTCTCTTCAGGGATATTTGTTATAAAAGAAAAGATTGGCTGCTTCAAAAGTTTATACATTCTATACATTTATGGGGTGATTTTATTATAAATTTTTAAAAATCGTTTTTAGAATGCTAGCAATGCAGACAGTACACAACCTTATGATAATATATTTCAAGGTAGCAGTCAGAATTGAAGCAGAAAAACTTAAAAGGAACAAAGAAGTTCATATACTTCACTGGTAATTTTCACTGACAATCGTTGGCAGTGTCTCATCAAAATTGTGTACAGTTTGTCCTTTCGATATCTTTATGGTTTATGGTTTTACTCTATACTTTGGACCTAGCATTTCCAGTAAATTGTTCCAACTGTGCTGAATACAGTTAAGGTAGTTGAGGACCAGGCTTATCCATCATGAATGCTGCAACCAGACCCTCAGCTTCCATTGTGCATGCTATGTCAATAGTGCTTTTAAGGGAAAGTCTTATTAATAGCCAAAAACATGCCCTAGCTCTGAAACAGACTACTGGGTGAAAGATGACCTTCAAGAATTCTTGTGGGCAAATGTGCTATTTCCCACATAACTATGGCTCCAAAGTATAAAACAGCTGTCGGATTGTTCACTCCATCTGCTTTTTCCCATCTGTCCTGCCCCAATCTTTTTTTTTTCTTTTTAAAACAAATTGCAGTATTGGCTAGCTGGAACCATATATTGGTTGACTGCAGTTTTATTAAATCCAGACTGATGTTTCAGACATGGTGCCAAACTATGCTTAGGTGCTATGTGAACGAGCCTGGCTGGACCGTTGGGCTCACACTACCCCCCTCCTCCCTTTGCATGTTTCCATTCCTTCCCACATTTCCTAGTTTGAGGCAAACTGTAGCTTGCCATTTCACTTGAGCTAGCAAGCATGGTTTCTGCTATGCAGACCAAGCCTGGAAGCCACAATCCACCCTAGTTTCCACTTTGGGGCAAGTGGAAACCATAAGTGTTCTGGTAGGACTATGCTTTGGCTCAAACCGAGAAAGATAGGAGGAAATCACCCACAGGGAAGGGAGATGGAGGAAAGAGACTCAGAACTGTGAAAAAGTCACTGCCCTTTCTTTGTTTTTACAGTATTTTGAGATCGCATTTGACTCTTTTAAAGACTCAGATCTCACTTCCATCGAATATTTCCCTGCTCCTGTTAGTTTTTAAGAGTTTCATGCAGCAATCTTTCCTAGCTGCATCTGGGCATGCCAGGGATGGAGACTGGAATATTTAGCATGAAAGCAATATGACTGAGGCATGTAGGCAGTGGTGGCTGGTGCCCATTGGAACTTGTGCGGCCGAAGGTAGGGAGGCCAGCAGTAGGTGGAGCTAGAGTCAGTGGCAGGCAGAGCCAACTACTAGTTTTGCTGCCCCACCCCTTGCTGAATTGTACAAAGGTAACATAGACTAAGAAGGAGGGAGTTGACAGCCTGTCCCACCCACAGGACTGGTTTGTAGGAAGGTAAGCTGATGGGGGTTGGCTGAGGGTGAACTGAGGTTGGTGGGGAAGTGCCCCATTTCTTCCAATAGTCCAGCCTCCTCTGTGTTAGGTGTGGTGCAAACATTCGCTGCTTTTGCCTTATATTGCTCCTGGTCAAATGGGTTTTGCAGGTTCCCCGAGCACTACAAACCCCAGCCAAATCTGTTTACCACAGACAGCAGTGTTAGGAATGGACACACCATGGTTAAGAAAACCAACAGTGCTTTTCCCCACTCACTTTCAGCTCTGAAATTACTATCATCTGTCTTCAGCCAAAGTGATGGGGAAAGTTTTACCAGCTAAATATCTTGTGTCCATTGACTTTTAAGGCACACAGCCAGTAAAACAACAACAAAACCCTTAGCAACCATATTAAATGCATGTATTGAGCAGCCTTCTCCAAATATGACAAACAGTGAAGCGCGATCACACGAAAGCTCTGCCATGCACTTTTAAAGCCAAGGTCTGGTTGGGGGGGGGAAGGTTAATACTTTCACTCACTGTAGTATATATATGCAAATCCAGGAAGTGGGTGACACTGTGGTCTAAACCACTGAGCCTCTTGGGCTTGCCGATCAGAAGGTCAGCAGTTCGAATCCACACAACAGGGTGAGCTTCTGTTGCTCTGTCCCAACTCCTGCCAATTTAGCAGTTTGAAAGCATACCAGTGCAAGTAGATAAATAGGTACCACTGTGGCAGGAAGGTAAATGGTGTTTCTGTGTGCTCTGGATTCCGTCACAGTGTCCGTTGTGCCAGAAGTGATTTAGTCATGCTGGCCACATGACCGGAAAGCTGTCTGTGAACAAACACCAGCTCCCTTGGCCTGAAAGTGAGATGAGCGCCGCACTCCATAGTTGTCTTTGACTGGACTTAACTGTTCAGGGGTCCTTTCCCGTTTACCTTTTTACATATGCAAATTTCATTTGAAAGAATGGCAAAACTTTTACAGAGTGTTTTTTGTTTTCAAATACACAGTATGAAATAGTTAAAATTGGTCCAGGAGTTGAACCTTTTGCTTATTACCTCAGGTAAGAGTATTTTGGTATCTTCAAGACTAACAAATTGCATGGCATAAGCTTTTGTAGGCCAGAGGCTCAGAGCCAACATTATCAGTTGCAGGACAACAGCTTCACCTGAAGTGGCTATGAAAACTAATGCCACAATATGCCTCTAGAATCTGTCATCTCCAGAGTAGTCCAGCAAATGTATTTGCCTCCTCCCAATGCAAGGTATAAACACAAAAAATAATTTGTATGGCACTGTAATAAGAATGGGCAAGTGACATCCCCAATCCTGATCATCCTAAAACAGTTGTAGGGAATCTTTGGCCCTTCGGATGTTGCTAAAGAACAACTCCTGTCTAAGGAAGTTTTTAGAGATTAGGGGCATCCATGTAACTCTGAACTACTTTTTAAAATCAGCAGGAGAGAGTTTAACATTATAGGTAGGATGCTTTTGACTGCTTCTGCACCTACGCTTTTAACAGCAGCCTGATAAACAATTGTTTTAGTTCACAGATGAATATTTCCTGGCTTGAAGTGGTGGGGAAATGTTTACCTGCTAGATTTGTGTGTGTCAGGTTGCAGCTGCAGGCAGAGGAACAGGGCCAGCAAAAATGTTTAAATCAGGGGCAGCTGTTGACTCTTGGGTTTGTGCAGCTGCAATTTTTTAAGCCCCTTCCCTTGCACACATTAAGATGCATACAGTGCTTACAAAGGAAAAAGTACATTTAAACATGTGCAGATGTCACTGTTTTTTCACTGAGAAACATCAACTGTTTTCTGTAACCCATTGGATAGAGGGGAAGACTTCCATGTGGGAGGGCATTAATATATGTTCCAGACAAAGATGAACTCCAGTTACTCGAATTCGGAATTAATTTACCCATTCAAATTAATGAATATCACTTCACAAGTTTCTGAATCCATCCATTTTTAGGGGAATGCAAACACACCCATTGGCAAAAGATTTAAGCAACAAAGCTTTGAAAATGCCAAAAAACATTTGTTCCTGGTTGTTCACAATTGTGACCTTAAATCCAAACTCTCAAAAATGAAGGAACTAATTATTTCAGAGTATAAATTAGGCCAGGGACCACCAGAAGTTAGTACAGTGGTACCTCGGGTTACAGATGCTTCAGGTTACAGACGCTTCAGGTTACAGACTCCGTTAACCCAGAAATAGTACCTTGGGTTAAGAACTTTGCTTCAGGATGAGAACAGAAATCGCGTGGCGGCAGCAGCGGGAGGCCCCATTAGCTAAAGTGGTGCTTCAGGTTAAAAACGGACTACCAGAATGAATTAAGTTCTTAACCCGAGGTACCACTGTATTAGAACCTATTTTTAGCGTCATGGCTCAGGCTTAATATAGGGCTGCCATATGTCTGGATTTTCCTGGACATGTGGTGTTTTGTCCTGGATCTTAGGCAAGTCAAAAGAAAAGTTCAACTATTTTGAGGGTTTCCGAAAAAATTCTTTACTTTTTGAAATATGGCAACCCTAGTATGTGTGGTATATTTTAGAAAGACTAGAAGCACAGAGCATATGACTTCACTATGGAGATATGAAAAATGAAGAAAATGAAATGTTATAAAAAGTGTCAACGGTGGAGCTCAGGAATGTGGAGCCATTGGCCCTCCAGATATTGTTGGACACACAATATCATCATCCCTCCAGTCAGTTGTAAGGGATTATGAGAGTTCTAGCCCAGAAACATTTGAAAGACCACAGATTCCCCAAACCTGAGGAATTAGGAAAAAATAAATTACAATTTGTTACCATTAGTGCTTATTGTTTGTGTTTATACACCCAAATAGAAGTCTGCATGCCTCTTATTCATAATTAACAATGTAACCCTATACATGTTTCCCCAGAAGTACCGTAAGTCCCACTGTATTCAGTGGAGTTACTCCCTAATAAAATTGGGGTTACAACAATAAAATATACCATGGTAAAGCAAACAGAAAAGTTACATCTGTAAAACAAGAAATTATAAGACGTCCCATATATAAAACTATTGAAAACAATTCCAACACACACACATACACACATTTAAAAACAATTCCACACCATCTGGGTTGTCCTTGTTGAGGCCTGGCGAAGATTCACTGCCCCCGGCTCTGCTTTCTGCACTATTTCTTTCACTGCCTTTTTACTTTTCCCCTCTGAGAGTGCAGCTGCATACCATGTTAACAATGTGATTAGCAACCCCACCATGAGTTTTAAAAAAAGAAAATACCAGGCATATTGGTGGTGGTTGTGGTCACAGGGTAGGCAGATGCAATAGTGATTGTCAGCACTGCAGTCAGTGTGCAGGGAGGTGAGAAGAAGAAGAAGAAGAGTTTGGATTTGATATCCCGCCTTTCACTCCCCTTCAGCAGTCTCAAAGCGGCTAACATTCTCCTTTCCCTTCCTCCCCCACAACAAACACTCTGTGAGCTGAGTGGGGCTGAGAGACTTCAAAGAAGTGTGACTGGCCCAAGGTCACCCAGCAGCTGCAGGTGGAGGAGCGGGGACGCGAACCCAGTTCCCCAGATTACGAGACTACCGCTCTTAACCACTACACCACACTGGCTCTCTGTGTAAGGTGAGGTGTAAGCCTTCCCTCCACAGCTGTGATCTTGGCAAAAATCACCCTCTCCACACACCAATCAGCACGGGGTGGGGGGTGAGGAGCTGCCTTTGGTGCTCTTTCCGGGCACAGAGAATAATACAGGCAAGCATTATCTTTTATATCTATCTCTTTTTCAGTGTGGAATAGGTTTTTTTGAAACGATGATTTGTTCAACCATCTTTCCTCAAATGAATCCTGGAGATTTAGTATGATATCCATCCAAGCTGTTCTCTGAACCACTTTATTACTTTAGCAGCCATCCTTCTTGGTTTTCAGCCTGTCTTTTTATTAAACCACAATGAATGTAGCTTTCTTTTCTTTTTTGGCCATTCTCAAATAAAGTTTGCAACAACCCCCTGTCTGTGTTAGCTAAGAATGCAGTGCTTCTGCGCAGTCACATCCTCTGCCGAGTGCCACATGAGCAGGATACAACGGTACTTAGGCCCTCACACAATGTGGCTAGTTATTGTGTTGCATTAGCACAGCCAGCCGGAAGCTGCACAGTGCCAGAAAAAGACATTTATACTGTGCAGCTGTGCCTGCCTAACCCAGCTGGGTTGTTGCCACTGCCCAGCCCAGGGCTCAACAAAGGTGGAGATGCAAGGACAGAACATACAGGCAAAAGGAGAGACCAGAAATGGCCAAGAAAAGCAATATCAAATGGGCCACTGAGCTCACAAAGAGAAAGGAACATAGGAAGCTGCCTTTATACCAAGTCAAACAATTGGTTCACCTCACTCTGTACTGTTGACACTGACTGGCAAGAACTGTCCATGGAGACACCAGGGACCAAACCTGGGGCCTTCTCCATGTAGAGCAGTTAAAATACCACTTGGCTACCACTCCAAGGGATGAAGTGATGGCTGCCTCAGTGGAGTGACCTCTGAACTGGAAACCTGGTGGAGAAAAAGACGTATTTGTCCAGGATTTTGCTGAAGAGCAGAAAACAGCATGTAGATGTTTACATATGTGTGTATGGCAACTGAGGGACGGTGGTAGAAACTGAGTCCCACCTCCTTTCACTATTCCTGTTTCCCTTCTTCCAGAACCCCTTGGCATACAGACCTGCCATATCTGTTCTTTGTAGAGCACCATGCACAAAGATGGCACAGTAAATGCATGGAACTGGCAAACTTTGGAAGGGTAACCATAAACCAAAGTCAGATTTTGCACCATAAACTCTATAAAGTCAATGTAGCTTAGTGGGTAGAGTGCAGGAGTAGGACAAGTGAAACCCAGGTTTAATTCAATCCACCTCTTTGAAACTCAATAACCTTGAGCTTATAGTCACTTCCTCAGAGTTGTTGTGAAGACATTATGGGCGGAGGTGGCACAAGACTAATAAGTCACTTTGAGTTCCTTGGAAGAAAGGTGGGATACAAGTGTAATAAATACATAATAACAAACCACATTCCACCATCTTTGACTTCCCAAGCCTAATAGATCAGATCCCCACTCAAAATGAGATCCCATTGTGAGACACGAGGCCCAGACTTTCACATAGTTATAGAATGCTGATGAGGCCTCAGTTCCTGCCATCATCACTGCTCCAGCTTCTTCACTCTGCTTCATTACTGGTTCCTTTCAGACAGCTTAACTAGGGGTTGCCTGAATCAGAAATATCTAAGGTATTTATAAAGTGAAAAAGGCTGCTAGTGAAATATTTCTGCTTGATGTAGGATGAATGACATTCACAGCATAGTCTATTCAGAACCTCACTGAGCTAAGATCTTCTTGGCCTCTCTCTGTGAAGTTGTCTGAACCCTTCAAAGGATATTTTATATATAGAATAAGCTATGCACAACTGGACAGTGAACAGCTCATATTTTTGTGCCGGGGGTTTCCTGGAACATAGGCGGGGTGGGGAGAGGGAGAGAGACAGACAGACAGAAGGAGGGAGAGAGAGAGAGAAAGCAAAGCTCAAGTGACCACAACCCAGTGGTAAAAATACTACCATATGGCATGTTTCATTACAGCATGCTTTCATTGTGCGACTTAACAGGGGTTTGTTTTTTTAAAAAAGCGCTATGCATTTTTGAATGTGATGATCTGGTAAAATGAAAAATCTTGGCAATTGAAGAGCAGGATTGGTAACTCTTGAAACAAAAAAATTCTGTAGCCTGGGTGCGGCAGCCACAGGGGAATAAAAGTCTCTAGGGTGGATCCCAAGATGCTTCTTTTACTATTTCAGGATAGACCCCAGAACAAAGTCTGACTATACACTAAAGATACACAGCTGTTAAAATTTCTAAGGGAAGAGGGGAAACAGCCTTGCCCATTGTTTCTCTTGCAACTGTCCAAAAAGTAAATCAAGCAAAACTAGCTAAATACCCAGGTTACTTCTTTTCTTTTTAAATGATTGAAACTTTATTTGAAAGGCAGGGTGACTGTTATGTGCCTAGTATCTAGAATAACTGAAGAACAAGAGGAAGAGATACCATTCTGTAGTCAGTGCACCAACACAGCCCCATCACCAATTCCTGTTTCATATAAACGTAATTCTATGTGGACAACTAGAAAAGTAGGTCTATCATCTGTCAGTTTCCAATTCTGCATAGATGATGCATAATAGTGTGCATTCCTAAATATGCTGTCACTCTAGGAAAGCCCCCTCCTACAGTACTTGCACAGCATAGAATTATGTGGGGGGGAATCCTGGGTAGAACAGGCTTTCCATTGTTAACACAGACCACAGTCTCCAGCAACCATATCCTCAGTCATGATGCGCTGGATTTTGGTGTGCCATATGCTTCATGTTTATCAAGGATAAAGTTCTTTAAGGTGGGAAACAGATAGCCATTTCAAGAGAGCTGAGAGAGGCTTGGAAGAGGCTTTGGTTCCAATCGTGTACAGACATTTTTGTTTTATCTCTCACCATTTTTTTAAAAAAAAACTTTTAAAGGAATTTTTATCTTACCTTTTTGTCATGAAGATCTCCCAGCAAGCTTAGGCTTCTGGTGAAATAGGGTTTTGAAGCAATACAGAGCCTTGCACAGCCAACAAACCAGAAGTGAGAGATATGAGTGTATACACACCAAATTCAACGATCTCATTCTCAAGCCTCATTCAGTCATCTGACACTCGGCACATATCATGAGAGCATCCCTGTTCAGCAATTTAAGAATGAATGGGTTTTAAGGAATATCATGGTGAAGATGTGTCTGACAAAAGCCTTGAATTCAAATCAGCCACAGGTGATTATTGTAGTGTGCTTTGACTTAAATAATTTTGCAGCACCTTAAATGCTAAAAAAATGGTTATGACACAAGCATTCATTGACTAGAATCCACCACTTTAATCAGATGCATCTTCAATGTCATTATTTGAACGGTGTCACATTTTTGTGGTACAGTAACAGTGAATGAACCGACTTGGTTTACACTCTTCTTGCAACTTCTGAGAAATAATTGTGTTACATGCTGCAGTGCCACACACTTCTCTGATACAGTATGTAGCAGGTTCCAGGACTATTCTCATATTACAAGCTTCATTATAAGACAACACTACTGAAAGTTGGTTGTGTATAAATTTGGAGGTTGAGTAGACGGGAAGCAAGCATGTACCCAGATAATACTAGCTTTAAAACAGAAACAGTCTACCAGGTAGTATCCTATGCAGCAGTTTCTGCTCAGCAGCAACTTAGCAAACTTTTCCAACAAGTTCAAAACCAGCACCGATTTTCCCTTTCTCTCTCTTCTTTCCACATTCAGTCTGACTTCAAAATTGTTTCTCTCAGCCATCCCAATGACAGATGTGGCGTTATGCACATTCTAGTGGCTTGGCTTGCTGTTGGTCATCAAACACATAATCAGGACCACCTTGCCCAGCATGGAGTTCCAGCCTAGGCAAAATCCTAGAGAGTGAGAAAACTCCACAATAGTGGAACGTATTTACAACAATATGGCTGGAGACACAAAAGCTAAACCGCTACTCTCCAGATGATACTTTCCATTAAAAAAAAAAAAGCAGCAACTTTATAAGCTGCCAGAAGAATATTCTTTCCCCAAAAAACAATAAAGTCTCGTGGCACTGAAAAACTAACACATTTCTTATGGCAAAAGTTACTGAGGGCCAGAACCCACTTTTTCAGCTTCATAGGCTATCTATCATCTATCATCTATCATCTATCATCTATCATCTATCATCTATCATCTATCATCTATCATCTATCTTCTATCTTCTATCTATCTATCATCTATCATCTATCTATCTATCTATCTATCTATCTATCTATCTATCTATCTATCTATCATCTATCTATCTACAGTGGTACCTTGGGTTACAGACGCTTCAGGTTACATACGCTTCAGGTTACATACTCCACTAACCCAGAAATAGTACCTCAGGTTAAGAACTGTGCTTCAAGATGAGAACAATAATTGTGCGGCAGCGGCGTGGCGGCAACGGGAGGCCCCATTAGCTAACGTGGTTACTTCAGGTTAAGAACAGTTTCAGGTTAAGAACGGACCTCCAGAACGAATTAAGTTCTTAACCCGAGGTACCACTCTATCTATCTATCTATCTATCTATCTATCTATCTATCTATCCATTATCTATCTATCTTTCTATCTATCTGTGATGGGATGGTGAGCTGCTTGTGCGTAAAATCCTGATCCCTCAGAGTTTGGCTAAGTTCCCAAACCTCTGTCTGTGATGGAGCTCCTTAAGCATGGCTCCATCAATCGCTCGTTGAATCGGACAGTGGGCGTTTACGGAACTTCTTCCAGCATAAAAGCTCCTTAACGGAAACGCGTCTTCTGGACTCTCGGCGTGACAGTTTCCGCCGAGGAGTGGGTGTCCCTACGGGAGGTCCTGAAACCTCCCCACTGTTCTCGCTTGAAGTGTCTCTGAGCCCTCCCTCCGACTCACTTTCCCTTGGAGCTCCACTTCTCCCCCTGCTGGTCCCCTCCTCCGCTGAGTGGTCTCTCTCACCCTCCATGAGCCCTTTCACCTCCTTCGTCTCAGATGACAGTTCCCTGACATCCACCTCCCCTCCAGGGCCCCCTTCACCCCCTTCCCTCCCCTCCTCTGCGGGAGGCGAGGGAGCAAAACCCCTGAAGGAACCTCCCTCATCTTCCGAAGTTTCGAACACTTCCCTCCACCTTTTGCTGTTTCCGGTTTCCAAGTACTCCTCCTCCTCGGAGTCTGTACCTCCTTCCACCACCGATTCCCTGAATCCCTCCAGTTCCTCCTCCTCGTCGGTGGTGCCAAAGTACTCCCTCCGGAACCTCGCTACTGGCTGAGGTTTCCTGGAGAACCTTTGGTGGAACGTTTCGACCAAGATCTCGTCATGGACCTCCTCTGCCTTCACCCAGGTGTTTTCCAACTCCGGTTCCCCTTCCCACGCGACCAAATACTCCACCTGATTACCCTTCCACCTGGAGTCGATGATTTCCGCCACATAGTTGTGGCTTTCCCTTTCTTCTATGGCTGGCCCCCGTGTGGATACCCCTTCACCTTCCCCCCTGTATGGTGACAGTAATGACCTGTGGAATACTGGGTGCAGTTTCATGTGGTTCGGTAACCGGAGTCTGAAAGCCACTGGGTTGACCTGTTGGATGACCTCAAATGGTCCCAATCTTTTGGGTCTCAATTTCTTGCAACCCCCCTTGAACGGCAATCCTTGGGTTGATAGCCAGACCCGACTCCCCACCCTAATTGTTTCACCTTCCCTTCTGCTCTTGTCTGCCTGCCTCTTATATTCTTCTTTGGCCCTTTCTAAGTTGTGTTGGAGTTGACGATGGATCGCCTCCATTTCTTCTACAAAAAGTTCAGTGGCCGGAACACTCCATCTCTCTCCTCCTTCCCCTGGAAACGCCCTGGGGTGGCACCCATAATTAGCCAAAAAGGGGCTCATCCCGGTGGACACATTCTCTGCATTATTGTAAGCAAATTCCGCTAGTGCCAACTTTTCGACCCAATCGTTTTCTCTGTCATTGACATAACACCTCAGGTATTGTTGAAGGATACCGTTTGCCCCCTCCGCCTGCCCATTGGTCTCAGGGTGCCTGGCAGTCGAAAAGTTGACCTCTATGTGCAACAAGCTCATAAGCTTCCTCCAGAATCTGGACGTGAACTGTTTCCCTCTGTCGGAAACCACCCTCAAGGGGGCGCCATGCAGCCTAAAAATATGTTCTACAAACAATTTCGCTGTCTCTTCCGCCGTGACTGCATGTGAGCAAGCTACAAAGTGACCCATCTTAGTTAACAGGTCTACTACGACTAGTATGGCGGTTTTCCCCTGGGATTTGGGCAGATCAGTCATAAAATCTATCGACACCGCCTCCCACGGTTGTTCTGGTGTGGGTAACGGTTCTAATAACCCCGCTGGTGCCCGCCTTTCTCCTTTGGCTCTCTGGCATTGGTCACACCTTCTCACATACTCCCGTACATCCTCCCTCACCTTGGGCCACCAAAACTCCCTGGTCACCAACCACATGGTCTTGTGTTGCCCAAAATGCCCCGCTGTGGGATTGTCGTGCAGCTGTTTGAGTACTCTCCCCCTCAATTCCCCTTCGGGTATATATAGCGCCCCTTTGTAATACAATGCCCCGTTTCTTTCTTCAAAACCTCCGGGGTCTTCTCCCTCTCTCCTTAAACCTCTGAGCTTATCCTGGGCGTACTCATCATTTACCGTTCCCTCTACCAGTTCTCTTTGCCCCACCCAGGCCGCACCACACACCCAGTGGTCCTCTGGGATAATATGTCTCTCTTCTGGCGCTCCCTCCCCCTCCAAATATTCAGGTTTGCGAGAGAGAGCGTCCGCTCTGATGTTTTCTGGACCTGGCACATAGCAGATTTCAAAATGGAATTTGGAGAACTCCTGGGCCCATCTCACTTGTCGTTGGTTGAGCACTCGTGCCGTTCTCCAATACTCCAAATTCTTGTGGTCCGTACACACTTGCACCTTATGCTGTGCGCCAATTAGTAAGTGTCTCCATCTCCGGAACGCTTCGTGAATGGCGAGTAGTTCTCGGTCATATACCGTGTAGTTCCTCTCGGATTTGTTCAGCTTACGCGAAAAGAAGGCACACGGTCTCCATTCCGACTTATTGCTCCCTGGCTGAAGCAGCACCGCCCCCACCGCCCGGTCTGAGGCATCAGTTTCCACTCTCATGGGTTTTTGTAAATCCACATGCAGGAGCTGTTCTTCCGAAGCGAATGCCTTTTTCAATTCCTCAAAAGCGTGCTCCGCCTCCGCCGTCCAAACGAATTTCTTCTTGCTGCTTAGACAGTCCGTGATGGGAGCCGTTAAGTGGGCAAAGTTCTTGATGAATTTACGGTAAAAGTTCCCAAACCCTAAGAACCTTTGCACATCTTTTTTCGTTTTCGGTGTCTTCCATTCCAGCACCGCCTGGACCTTGCCTGGATCCATGGCTAATCCCTTGTCTGATAAGCGGTACCCCAGGAATTCCACCTCCTTGGTGTGGAACTGACACTTCTCCAATTTCACCCACAACTGGTTTGCTTGCAGCTGGCTCAGCACTTCCCTGACATCCTTTACATGCTGCTCCTCATTCTCTGAATATATCAGCACGTCATCGAGGAAGGCCACGCAATTCTTGTAGAGCAAAGGTCCCAGTACATGGTTCATGAGCGATTGAAAACAGGCGGAGCCTGCTTGTAATCCAAAGGGCATAACGAGATATTCGAAAGCCCCTAGGGGGGTGAACATCGTTGTCTTCCATTCATCCCCCTTCTTTATTCGTATCAGGTTGTATGCTCCCCTCAGGTCCAGTTTCGTGAATATCTTTCCCTTCCTCACCCTGGTCAAAATGTCATCAATCCTGGGCATGGGGAAAGTCACTGGTTCTGACACGGCATTTAACCGCCGGTAGTCCACGACCAATCTCGGTTTATCCGTGTTTTTTTTGTCCACAAAAAACACTGGGCTGCCCCCCACCGCTCTGGACTCTCTGATGAAACCTCTCTTCAGGTTTTTGTCAATAAACTCCCTCAACTCCTGCATTTCCCTGTCTGACATGGCGTACAGCTTGCCCACGGGGAGCTGGGCCCCAGGGACCAGGTTAATTTGGCAGTCAAAGTCTCTATGCGGTGGTAGTTTATCAGCTTCCCTTTCGCTGAAGACCTTGCTCAGGTCAGCGTATTGTTTGGGCACCTTCCCTTTGTCCGCCACTTCCGTCCCTGCTAGGGAGGCTTTTGCCCCTTCTGGCACCTTTCCCTCTTTGCAGTGTTCCAGGCAATGTGCTGACCCAAAGGAGACCACTCTCTGATGCCAGCCCACTAGCGGGTCATGCAACGCTAGCCAGCTCATTCCCAAAATGACTGGCGCCCCTCCCAGGGTGGCTACATTGAACGCTATCCTTTCGGTGTGCCTTGCCACCCTCATAACCATTGGGACGGTCTGTAGGCTAACTTCTCCCCCCAACAGCTCCCTCCCATCGATCGTGGTGACCTGCAGGGGGTTGCTTAAAGGGAGTGTCTGTATCTGGTGTTCAGCTGCAAACTCCTTGCTCATAAAATTACAGGAGCTGCCTGAGTCCAACAGCGCCTTGGTCTTTAGTGGGTATCCGTTTGCCAGCTCTAGCAACACCTCTATTACTAGGGCTGGTCTTGGAGGTTCCGGAGTGGGCACTTTTACTGCTCCTTGGCCTGTCTGCAGTGCCCTGACAGTGGCAGACAGGCGTTGGCTTTTACTGGCTCCTGGACTTCCTCCTCCTTCCCCCCAACAGCTCCCGCCATCCCTTGCCATTCCTTTCTTTGCGGGCAGACTCTGGCAAAGTGACCTGGCTGCTGGCAGAGATAACATTTCTTGGCGCTCTTTCCCTCCTTCTTCCTCCCTTCACTGGGATTTGAAACTGCGCGCGCGCGCGCTGTTCCAACTTCCATCGGCTCTCCGGGCGGGAAACTGGGTTCTGGAATCTCTGGAATGCGGAAATCCCTCCAACGCTCTCCTTTCCCCTCCCGCTTCTCCAAGGCTCTTGCCTCCTGGCGCGCTCCAATGGTCAGCGCTGATTTGGTCAGCTGGTCCATAGACTCCGCCCTGGGCGCCCGGGAAAGTTCGTCTTTCACCGCCGAAGAAAGCCCCTCTTCAAAGAGCATTTGAATGGGTTCCGCCGATAGGTCCCACCCCAATTTATGTATCAACATTGTAAACTCAGTCCAGTACTCACGAACCGATCGGCTCCCCTGTTTGCAAGCCATCAATTGTCTGCGCACCAGTCCCTGTTCAATCTCGCTGGAAAACATCAAATCCATGGCGCGAAAAAACTTCCTCGCGTCCTTCAGCATGTCACTATTCCCTGCCATCAGGGGCCTCACCCAGTCTCTCGCCCCGCCTTCGAGATGGCCAATCACAAACGCCACTCGCGATGCCTCATCGGGAAAGTCGTTAAACTGCAGTTCGAGAGCATACTGCATCTCTGTCCTAAAGGCTTGGTAGTTCCTGGGGTCCCCCCCAAACTTCTGCACCATTCCTGGCATCTTTCTTGCTAGTGTAGCGCCTTTTGCCTTTTCTGCATCCTGCGCCCTCCTTTCTTCTAGCCTCGCCGTTTGCATTGCTAGCTGGAGTTCCAACACTCTGTACCTTTCTTCCAGACTTGGACTTTCTCCAGCTCCTGCTGCTCCTCCGGCTCCGGCTGGGTTGCTCATGATGCCTCTCTGCACAAGCTGCTTTCAGGGACTGTCCGATTGCTGTGATGGGATGGTGAGCTGCTTGTGCGTAAAATCCTGATCCCTCAGAGTTTGGCTAAGTTCCCAAACCTCTGTCTGTGATGGAGCTCCTTAAGCATGGCTCCATCAATCGCTCGTTGAATCGGACAGTGGGCGTTTACGGAACTTCTTCCAGCATAAAAGCTCCTTAACGGAAACGCGTCTTCTGGACTCTCGGCGTGACAGTTTCCGCCGAGGAGTGGGTGTCCCTACGGGAGGTCCTGAAACCTCCCCACTGTTCTCGCTTGAAGTGTCTCTGAGCCCTCCCTCCGACTCACTTTCCCTTGGAGCTCCACTTCTCCCCCTGCTGGTCCCCTCCTCCGCTGAGTGGTCTCTCTCACCCTCCATGAGCCCTTTCACCTCCTTCGTCTCAGATGACAGTTCCCTGACACTATCTAAAGACCTTGTCAGGCGCCTGTAGGGTTTCTTTCCCCTACTGAAAGACACTTTCTATTGCAGCCAATGGAATAGACTGAAGTGTGTGTGTGTGTGTGTGTGTGTGTGTGTGTGTGTGTGTGATGCTCATGCTACACATTTGGAAATGTGCTGACAGACCCCGAAAGGTAGGTGATCCCTGAAAAGCATACATGTGTACAAGATAAACACAGTGTTCGTTTGAAACAAAAGTAAAAGTTAATAAAACAACTTCCTTAGATTTGCTGCCTGAGATGAAAGACAAAATCGTGCCTACCTCCACCCCCCCCCCACTCCATGTAGAAAAATCTAATGGACTTGCAGTTGAATCTTACTTCAACACTAGCAGCCAAGCAGTATCCTCTACCATACCTAGGAGTACTGGCTAGCTTAGGGGTGTTGAACACACCACACGGCATACACTAAGCTCTGTCGTCCCCCCCCCCAGGGCTTTGCCACTTCTTCCTGCCCCCTCAGCATCCATCTGCTGAAACTGAAGCTTAGAACAAAGCAGAAAAATCATTATTTCCAGACAGTGTATTTTTCTTTTAAATAAATTCCTTATTTCCCCCCCTGGCTGATTTATTGGTATATGGTCAAAAGATCAATAGATACCACCTGCAAACTGCTGCTCTTTGAATCTTGCACCTCATTGCTTTCATATATATACAGTGCCACTTTAACTACACATGTACAAATGCAGAAGTCTTTATAGATGGAAAGATCAATACTATTCTTAAGAGGCTGAGCGGCAAATTAGGAGGGTTCCTCCCCCACACGTCTCTTGAGATTTCTATAAAAGCATTGATAAAGCAAACAGCTAAATAGATTCCCCCCTCCTCTGATCTTTTTTTTAAAAAAAATACATGAAAGTAAACCCCATTTATTTCAGTGGAGCTTCATTCCATGCTTAGGACTGTGGTCTTCTTCCTTTCATTTTGTCCCTTTTCAACTAATGGTTTTGAGTCCCAAATGGACTGGGATTTATTTATTTCCTTATACAGTATTTATATCTCACCTTCCTTCCCTCATGGAGCAACTGTACACAGAATCATAGAGTTGGAAGGGACCCCAAGGGTCATCCACTCCAACCTGCTGCAATGCAGGAATCTCAACTAAAGCATCCAAGACAGATGGCCATCCAACCTCTGCTTTAAAACCTCCAAGGAAGACACTGACCAGACCCAGAGTTGCTTAGATTCAGCAAGATGGGTGGCCTCATGCCTTTTCCCTTTTTCCTTACTGGTCACTATGGAGAGTGACTTAGTTGTTGTTGTTGTTGTTGTTGTTGTTGTTGTTTAGTCGTTTAGTTGTGTCCGACTCTTCGTGACCCCATGGACCAGAGCACACCAGGCACTCCTGTCTTCCACTGCCTCCCGCAGTTTAGTCAAACTCATGCTGGTAGCTTCGAGAACACTGTCCAACCATCTTGTTCTCTGTCGTCCTCTTCTCTTTGTGCCCTCCATCTTTCTCAGCATCAGGGTCTTTTCCAGGGAGTCTTCTCTTCTCATGAGGTGGCCAAATTATTGGAGCCTCAGCTTCAGCATCTGTCCTTCCAGTGAGCACTCAGGGCTGATTTTCTTAGGAATGGATAGGTTTGATCTTCTTGCAGTCCATGGGACTCTCAAGAGTCTCCTCCAGCACCATAATTCAAAAGCATCAATTCTTTGGCGATCAGCCTTCTTTATGGTCCAGCTCTCACTTCCATACATCACTACTGGGAAAACCATAGCTTTAACTATACGGACCTTTGTTGGCAAGGTGATGTCTCTGCTTTTTAAGATGCTGTCTAGGTTTGTCATTGCTTTTCTCCCAAGAAGCAGGAGTCTTTTAATTTCGTAGTAGCTCTTGCCTATCCTTCCTCTTTCTGCTGTTTGGATTACTGTCACTTTGTCCGTGGTTACTGATGTTCAGAGGAGGTATGCTTACTTGGGACTCCATGAACATAGGGGGACTTACTTCTCTGTAAACGGCATAGGCTTGTATGGACACTTTCCATCCCTTATAATATCACAGAATGGTGTTGCTGGGATAAATCAGTACAGCCGTGCCCCTTGTTTTACTCTCTCTCTGTGGGTGTGGGTGTGATACTGCAAAGTGAGGGTTTTCAGTGTCTGCTTACTCAGAAGTAGTAGAAATAGTAGTAGTAGTAGTAGTAGTAGTAATTTATTTATTCCGCAACCTTTTGGCTGGGTTTCCCCAGCCACTCTGGGTGGCTTCCAACAAAAGATTAAAAATACATTAAAACATCAGTCATTAAAAACTTCCCTAAACAAGTAAGTCCTACTGAGTTCCATTAGAGGTACTCCGAGGTAAGAGCACATAGGACTGCAGTCTGAATGCATTATTGCCTTTTAAAAATAACTTTTCTGTGTTGTTTTATGCATAACTTAAGCTGCCTTGAGAGTGGAAAGGAGAGCAACCCCCCTCGCCCCCTTGCAAACAAGCGAAGAAGGCAGACTATATTCCCTTCGTCTTCACTGCATACTGGTCCAGTGATTTACTGGAGAAACCGTTTTAAATGTATTTGGTTGCTTAAATGCATTTGGCTTAAATATAGCAGGCACCAGAGCTGGCACAAGGAATGGAGAGTGTAAGATTTGAATCTGCCTGGACTCTGAAGCCACACAACCGCGTCTGTTTGGGCTGCTCCAGCTCTTGATTTTGCCACTAGAGGGCGGATGAACAGATCTAAGTCGAGATGCATCTTTAATACAGATGCCTCGTGGGAAGGTAACTGTTCGTTTAGAAATGCCCCAACCCTGTTCTGCGTCTGGAGATGCGCACGGCGTGCGTTTTCTTCCAAGGAGGCTGACGGTGCATGCACCCTGATCTCTTTACTGCTTATCAAATTAATGCTTATAACTGACTGATTGATAAACGACCCCTCAAGCTTTTAAGTCATACATTTCAGAATCCGAAGGAGCTCCTGAAATAAATACAACTAGCGCTGAAATTTAGTGCACACACCGCCGGTAGGTTCGCAGACAAAGGAGTAACAGGAACGAGCTCTCGCTATATTTTCAGGCGGGCTGCAAGGAAAGACAGATTGCCTTTCTCACCACCTCCCGCTATGCTTTCTTAAAGGCTCCTCGTCAGATAATAATGGCTGGACGGATCCTGCGTTTTGCTGCTGCTGCTGCTACGTCACCGGCCAACATCTGTCTTGGAAGGGTAGGAATGATGGCTTCCGTGATGGGCGGGATTTGAAAGCTGGTCTTTTTTTTTTAAGCCACTATTTCATGTGCCTACCAAGGCATTGCAAAAGCGGAGGCTTCTGTACCAAGCCAAATGCAGCAGCAGCATCAAGAACCACCAGCAGCTATGACATCTCCATCTCTATGAAACGTGCCTTCTCTGCAGACCATGGGAGGGATCATGTGCGGTGCTGCAAAAGGAGACTTGATTTATTCTGTTTCCATCATCTTGCTTTGGCTGAGGCAGCTGCCGGCTGAGGAGTCAGGCTGGGCAGGTAAGTGTTTGGATCACTGTGCAGGAGGGCAGGATAAAAAGTGGGAACAGTTTTACCAAGGGGGGGGGGAGAGAGACAACACTCTGATTAAGGCTGCAATCTTCACCCCACTTACCTAGGAGTAAATTCCACTGAATTTAATAGTACTTACTTCTGAGTATACATGGGATTGTGCTGTAATGCATAATCCACCAAACGACAGTAACTGAGATTTGAGTGGAAATCTTGCAAACCTTCATTTTAAACAGCGCATTTACCTCTTGGTATATGCAGTACTTGCATGAAAGGATGGATGCTTAGCTGGGAGCACACCTGAACAGGAAAGAAGGTTTCAGCACTTTTGATAAGAAAATGCTAAATGCACTAGATTGCTGTGAACATAAACCATAGGTGTAGAAGATGCTGCCTTCTCCCTCCCTCCCTTCAAGCCATGAAGCTCTAATTCAGAAGCAACAAATTCGTTTAAGAAAGGATGTTCAACAGGTATGCCCCTGGGAGTGGTTATAGAAATAGAACGGCAGATTTTCCATTTCTTCTTACCACAGTCCTAGGTTGGTAGGACCAGAAGGGGTACTGAATGGCAGCTGTGCAGCCCCACAGTTGAACTAAATGCAGAAGTCTTTAATTGTAGACTTGTCACAGGGGTCAAAAACATTCTGTCAGTCATAATGCCACCCATGCATAAGAGAGCTGCTTACTTGCAATGCATAGGCTTCATTAACATTTCAGCTGTAAAGTAAGTTTCTAGTCCTCATGATAACAAAGCAGTGTGGAAAGCAAGCTTCTAATATGTTTGCTGAATCCTTCTAACCCTGAAACACTTGCTTATTTAATTCCTGGAATGGCTTAAGGATTGCAACACACACACAAACACACACCCCTTGATCTAGGAGGCCATACAATCTGAGTTGAAAGGAGTGGAGGGAAACTAATTTCATGTGTCTGAGGTTTTCTGCTATATGAACCTTTTGTTAATTGTTCCTTTAAAATTCAGAAGGAAATAATTTGAAACCTTTTTAACCTTCAGGAATGTCTATATTGCTTACAGAACAGGGGCAGATTAATTAAGAGCTCGTGACATTAATCATATTTGCCAAGTTATTGCTTCGTACAATTAAATGAACAGAAGATTGTTTTGAACTACAGTGAACTTTCATGAATATTCAATAAAGAAAAATGCATCTGCTCTTCGAAATGTAGGAAATGCAGGACCAAAATGCAAGGCAAAAACTGGCAGATAAATGTACAGACACCCAAATTTCTAATCCCTCAGATTTCTAATCCTTCAAATCTGCCTAGTTTCTGCATATTGCTTTCTAATCCAGAGCGGATTAGGTTGAATCTGTTCTTTTGGATTTGGAGATCACTGATTGGCCAGTCCTTGTGATAATATTATGCTATGACCATCCCCTCTTCAGACCAGAGGGGTGCACAACATTGGCTGAACCTTGTGGTCATTTTTTAATGTCAGACTTCTACCCTTCTCCAACCAGCTATTTTTTTAGGTTTTATACTTCTTAGAAAAGAGCTAACTAGGTACTGTATTTTATTAGGTGAACATGCTAAGCATTTATGCAGGATAGGGGGAAGGGAGCGTGGACATCCTTCTGGAAGCATGTGGGGAAGAATGAACAGGAAAAGGCAATTGGATTCTTGGAGAGGGATGCAACTTCAAACATCCTGGTTCTGGCTTCCACTTAGCAGGACCAGCTAGTTGATTATGGCCCAGGGTTCCTCCAGATGACGCATTTATTGAGCAAAGTTTGCATGGAGGTTATACAAAGTTTACTCTTTATTGAGCATTCATCCAGATTTGTTTGCGGGGAGGTTATATGTCTTTCGGTCAATCACATGTTACCCCACACTTTTTAGTACATTTTCCTAACTGCAAGAAGTTATTTTTTTTAAAAAAAGAAAGGAGTGGGGGAAGTGGATTCATTGAGCCCTTTAATCCTATGAATTGCATAATCTTAAATTCCCAATATCCAGCTGAATCCTTCCCACAAAATAGAGACCAACTCACTCAATATAATGCAGTATCTTTATAGAAGGAAAGGAGTGGGAAGTGCAGAGTTCACAACACAGTCAATCCCTTTCCCCGTCCAAACTCCACTTCACAGATGCATGAAGTATGCACTTCCATGTTTAGTCTTTTTTGTCCTCACTAGGGCAAAACACTGCCCCTCTAGCCCTCTCAAGACAACAGCAAGGTTGCAGGTTCAATCCCTGTATGGGACAGCTACATAGTTCTGCATTGCTGGTGGTTGGACTAGATTATCCCTAGACACCCTTCCAACTTGACAATTCTGGAACTGGACAGCTACTTTCATAGTAACAGAGCAATCTAGACCTCCCCTTTATTCCAGGTTAGGGGTGGATGGCTTGGATCAGATGGAGATGTCCGTCCCCCCCAGCTCTCATAGTCAAGGCAGCCTCCTCATTGGTGAAGTGAAAACACCAGACTCCCTTTTCCAGCCATCAAATATGTGGCTGAGGAGTAAAGCCAAATAGTGGGATACCTGTTGGCTGGAGCCATCAGAAAGAACTGAAATGGGACACTTGAAGGTGTGGAGAGGGCAGGGTTGACCTGACAAA
Source organism: Podarcis filfolensis (assembly GCF_964270895.1). Taxonomy (NCBI): domain Eukaryota; kingdom Metazoa; phylum Chordata; class Lepidosauria; order Squamata; family Lacertidae; genus Podarcis; species Podarcis filfolensis. The sequence continues at coordinate 58,568,543 of NC_139605.1, forward strand.
TCCACTGGATCCCAAATTGGTCCCTCTGCTACCACATAATTGCATTGGGCCTGTGTCCTGTGCCATTCTGGAGTTGGTGCAATGGTCAGCATGGATCAGCACTGATCATCCTCTTTCTGCCCACTCCACTCCACTGTCTGCCACAAATCCTCACCAGCAAGGGGCAGAGGGAGGTATGGGTTAGGATTGTTCTGTAAATGTAGTGCCAAATTGTCAGTTGCTGATTCAGTGTGCTTGACTTTGGCAAAAGCCTGTAAATCGAGGAATAGGGATCTCCACAGGTTGTTGGACTACAGCATGGGTAGGCAACCTAAGGCCCAGGGGCTGGATCTGACCCAATCTCCTTCTAAATCTGGCCCGCAGATGGTCCGGGAATCAGCGTGTTTTTACATGAGTAGAATATGTCCTTTTATTTAAAATGCATCTCTGGGTTATTTGTGGGGCATAGGAATTTGTTCACCCCCCCTTCAAAATATAGTCTGGCCCTCCACAAGGTCTGAGGGACAGTGGACCGGCCCCCGTTTGCTGATCCTGGACTACAGCTTCCATAATCCATGACCATTGGGCATGTTGATTGAGACTGATGGGAGCTGGAATGCAACAGCATCTAGGCTGGAGAAGCCCTCTATTGGAACAGCTTTCTCCCTAATCATGAAGGCTCATTTTGCCCGTAAAGCAGAACTATCATCAAAATTCTATAAATAAGAAAGAAGCACAAACCAGGACAAATGTAGTACCACCCCATAACTGTCTGTAGCGTAAGAAACAGCAAAGCAACGTAGTTTAAACAAGCTGATTTCATCACACTTACTCACCAAAACCACACCTGTAAATATCAGCCAGAATAACCTTGTGGGAAAACACCTTCTTAACCCCCCCCCCGAACTGAGAGTGGGTGGCACTGTGGTCTAAACCACTGAGCCTCTTGGGCTTGCTCATCGGAAGGTTGGTGGTGGGAATATGCGCCACGGGATGAGCTCCCATTGCTCTGTTCCAGCTTCTGCCAACCTAGCAGTTCAAAAGCAAACTAATGCAAGTAGATAAATAGGTACTGCTGCATCGGGAAGGTAAATGGTGTTTCTGTGCGCTCTGGTTTCTGTCATGGTGTCCTGTTGTGCCAGAAGCAGTTTAGTCATGCTGGACACATGACCTGGAAAGCTGTCTGTGGACAAACGCTGAGCTGGCCTGAAGCAAGATGTGTGCCACACCCCATAGTCACCTTTGACTGGATTTAACCATCCAAGGGTCCTTTACCTTTTACCTTACCCCAAATATAGCAATCTGTGGTCAGCTACTATATGCCTTCAGCAAAATTTGCCTTAACACAGCTATAAAGCTCTCTGTGAGTTAATGTGGGAGGAGGGAGTGTGGTTCAAGGAAAAATTAATCTGATTGGCTGTGTGGTGCTTTGATGCGCTTATACTAGCTCTATGACCCCTGATTGGCTTGACCATGTAGCCAGCAAAAGGAGAAACCATTAAAAAAACAAATGTGCCAAATCAGCTACAACGACAGCAATGAACCCAGGTGAAATGATGCCCTAAATGCTTTTTTTGGGGTTGTATTATCCACAAAAATCCAACTCAGTCTAGTCTCCATGCAAGAAGTCTAGTCCATTCCAAGAAGCCAGCATTATGGTTATACTTGTGAAACAGAGAATGGAAAGTGGTTGATGAATCTGCTCTCAAGAACAAAGGCTGCTTTTGACTGGCAAGACTTGTCTGGGTCTGGAAAAGACACCGTTGGCTATTTGGATAGGTACAGTAGGATGTTAGTGGGGGTTTCCCCCCTGTGTGCTGCTTTTCTCCTATGACCTTTCAGAGTTCATACTAGGGCTTTGAACAGTTATTTATGTTTCCTCAGGGACATGGAATGCAGTCCACTCCCAGGTGCACCATGAAATCATAATACCTCAGTGGCGATCAGATGGAAGCTCTGGCAATGATAAGGTAGGTTGCTTAGCCACAATAACAGGAAACGAGCTGTGCTTTCTCATCCCTTTCAAATAACCATTATCCTCCTGATGCAATCATTGGTGGGAATTATATAGCAGTGACAGTCTGGCTGTGAAGTGCCTTGTAAAATCTGCCTAAGCTGGATAGAGTGATGGTCATATAAACTCATATACCCATTATCAATACCAAGAGGAATGAAGGAAGCTGTCTTATACTGAGTCAGACCTTTGGTCTATCTAGCTCAATCAATATTGTCTATGCTGACTGGCAGTGGCTCTCTAGGATTTCAGATTCCAATGGTTTTTGCCAGCCCCACCTGGAGGTGCCAGGGATTGAATCTGGAACCTTCTGCAGGCAAAGCAGATGCTCTGCCACTGAACTTTGACCCTTCCCCCTCACATATGGGTGTATGTGTGAAGATGTTCTGTGGCCTTTTGAGTCATCATCTGGCAAGAGCATCAAAACTAAGTGAATATTGGAATTATCAAACCTAACTTAGTCATGTTCTTTCATTAAAATTAGTCTGCTCTGAGTAAAAATTCCTTGAATACCACCCTCAGAATTTAGAAATTCTATAATTTATTACATTTTACTATGTTGCAGAGGGAATTGTATCTGCTGGTGGCACCAGCAAATTGCTTTTAAATATGGTTCTGGCAGAGGTGCACCTGGCCTTAAGTACTATTTGTGCTAATGGAGAAAGTATTTTTTTTTAGAACGAGGGGTCTTTTGTGTATTGCAAGTGTCTTTTTGACACTATGTTTTCTTAGTGCCTCTTGCTGCTACCCTTAGATCCTTTATCACCATTAGTCATAAAGGGCTTTTTGGCATGGGGCCTGGGGAAAAGAGTGTGATAGCCTTATCAGTGTTTATATTAGTTAACAGTGCATCAGTTCTGTTCACCCACCCTGCTAAATAGGCCACTCATCTTGTAAAGATGAGTAAGCAAGACGTAAGACTGTGTGATTTGCGGAAGACAATTTCAAACCACTGGGTTGATCCGTCTGGTTCTCAAAAGGCTTGGAAGCAGCTTGTAAGCCCCCCCCCCCCACTAGAGCATCTGTAGCCCCTCTAGTCACATAAGGATACCATGCTGTGAACTAGCCTACACAAAGAGGCAACAGTTCTCGAGACTGCAGCAGCTGGAAAAGCTGAAGCTGTGGCCACAAAAATGCCTGCCAACTTTTTCTGTGTGCAGCCGAATTCTCACTAATGCTTCCCCTTTCCCCCTTGGTTGTGGTACCATGTGGTTCCTTGTATGATGCACAGGAATCGGATTCTGTATGCTTGGCATTGGATATAGTCAGTAGTGCTGTTCGTCTTCCACCTGCTCCAAGCCAACTTTGAGAGTTTCTCCAACTGCAATCCAGTTAAGAACATGGGAAGCTGCCTTATACTGAGACATGACCATGGGTCCCTCTCGCTCAAGACTGTCCACACTGACAGGCAGCAGCTGTCCAGGGTTTTAGGCAAGGCACACTTCCGGTCCTGCCTGGAGATGCAGGAGATGGAAGCTGGGACCTACTGTGTGCAAAGCAGATGCTCTCCTATTGAGCCACAGCCCTTCCCCGGTTATTTCCTACAAAAATGTCACAGATGTGCAGCAGAATTATCTGAGGAGTTCAGCTAGTTGTTGTTGGCCGTCTCTGTTTTGGCTGTGTGGAAGCACCAGACAGATGGGAAGCAGAGATTTAATCAAAGCAAGCATCAGTTTTCCTCTACTGCTATGTGTGTGGCCATGCAAATGTGCTTTTGATCAAAGGGAAGGGCCAGCTCTGTGACCCGTTTGCTATCAGATCCCTTGCAGAGTTGACGAAGAAGGATGTGTCAATAAGGGCAAGAGGGCATTGCTATTTCTTTTTTGTCCTTCTCTCTTGCTCGGAACAAGTTGCTCAACAAAGAGATTGCACAGGCAACTCTCGAGCTGGGAACTGAACCCACATCTCCCGAGTCTCTGCCCTGCACATTAGCCACAAAGTGCTCTCTCCCTCCTCCTGCTCATGCAAGCTCTCAAAAATGTTCCTGAATGCTCTAAAATGAAATTGGAAAAATCGTTTAAAATTAGGCATGAGAAGGGGGGCACATCTGTTGCCACTATGAATAGTCAAGGACAATGTCGATATATGAATAGAAAAAGAGGATGGTGTTCTCCATGGAAGTTGTAGCAAGCATTGGTGTGTGTGTGTGTAAGCACTAGAAATGCAGAAGCTGGAGGCTATTTTGGTTGAACAATTTGCTGCTCAGTCTGGGCGAGGTTCCTTCATAGACCACACTTAGGATGGGAACATGTTTAACAATGGTGCAATTTTGATTACTTGGGACAACCAACATTACTCACTTTCCTTCTTATTAACAGGCTGTGGTTTGTTTTTTTATGAGGGTGCATGGGGGGAGGTGATAGCGATTTCCTGCCTCATCCGTCTGCTCTGCCTTTGACACTTCAGCTAATATTTGCCAATTTCCACCTTGCAGCCTTCGTAAGCCACCACAAAGAATCATTAGCCAAGTTCCGCTTCTGAAAGAACATACTGTAATATCCATAGTAGGGTTGGAAGGGAACCCAAGGGGCATCTCGTCCAACCCCCTACAATGCAGGAACCACAGCTAAAGAATTCCTGACAGAGGGCCACCCAACCTCCAGTGAAGGAGGGTGGGTGGGTGTTAGATAGGCATTATTAGGGTCTGCATCATTCCCAATCAGCCAATGATTTCCTAAATTTCGTTGTATTGTGTTTTTCTTGCTCTTTGAATCAGTCTTGAATAGTAATGTCTTGACCAACCAATGTCACAGTGGCATGCGTCATGCACAAATCTACAAGTTCCTGTCAACCGCACAATGGCTATGTTCTGTCTTCACAGCTGCAGGCAGTACATATGTGCCCATTGGTGGGAACCACAAGTGGGGAGAGTGCTGTTGTGCTCACGTCCTGCTCTTGGACTTCTCGTAGGCTGGCCACTGTGAAAAGAGGATGCTGGACTAAACGGGCCATTGGCCTGATCCAGTAGATGCTTCTTATGTTCTTATCCACTCTCTAGCCCTGCTTTTCCTTTACATTCAAGCCAGTCAATTCAGTACAGCTGCACTGGAGCCCAGGAAGGGAATTTTAATTTGGCGTTCATCATGATTTGCTCCAGAAATGGTTTGCCAGTGTTCTTCTCTGTTTGTGTTATGGTCTGGTATACCGCTGAGGACCAATAAGCCTGCAATCCAGTTGCAACCTGGGAGTTGGTCTTATTGAACTCCATTGGATTTGCTTCTAAGAAAACAGTCATAGCAACTGGGTTGTAAGTGATCTGCAGTCTACTGTTTGAGAATCAGTGAAATAAAATATTTGCTATTCTTTTTCAACTTTTGCTTAATATCTTGATTTTGTCGTAAGCCAGAAATGCAGAGTGTGTGTAAACCTTTTGTTTCTGTGTTGTACACAGCACCCACCCAGAGCAGAAGTAGAAATAACAGCTGAAGGAAGAAACTTCATCTTGGATGTTGAGAAGAATGAGTAAGTAACCTTGTACAAAAAGGCAGGGTACATTTAAATATACACTCCTGTTAATCTATTGTGTGAACTAAGCAGAGCTTATCCGCCATTTTGAACTCCAAACAGGGCACTCCTGTTCCTTTAATAAAAGTTCAGTTAGTGGAACATCATCTGCTATGGTGTTGTATAGGTGTCAAAATGCAAAGGCAGAAGATGTTGAGCAAGCCTCCAAAAGAGACTTGTGAAACTTGTACACAAACAAACCACAAAAACTCTAGCTTGTTCCTGTTCCTAGGCACTAGAAATGGGATTACATAAATCAGAGGTAACATCAGGCCCAGGGGTTATGTCCCTACAGGCATCTCTAGCTGGTCTGTGGGACTCTCCCTTTGCCATGCCACACCCTTAGCCATCCTCAGAGCCTTCTTCAACTGCTTTTGTCTTGCTAGTTATGTGTCCTTAAACTGTAATTATTTGATTGATTGATTGATTGATTTCAATTTATATACTGCCCTATATCTGGAAGTCTCAGGGCAGTTCACAGAATAAAATCAAAATATAAAACCACAAAATACAGAATCAAAATAAAAACAACAATAATCCAATAACTCCCCCCCCAAACCCCCACATTTTAAAAGGCCACTTGCTTGACTAGATCGAAGATAAAGAGGTGTGGGTGCAGAAACTTCTGGCTTTTGCATAGTTGGAATGTAGCCAATGCTATGAAGGAAAGGGTCACATTATTGCTTTGCCCACTTTTGTCTTGAGCTGTGTCCACCACTGATGTGCCCCCCCTTGGAAGCTTGTTCACAAAAGAATGCCACCCTCAGGCTGGGAAAGGTTTGCCACCCGTGACATAAGTCCATAGATCAGAAGAAAGGCACTCTGCAAAAGAGAAGACTCTGCCCTATGTGAGAGAGGCCTAGTTGCTGCCATCCAGCCAAATAAAACAGAGGGCTCTGGTGGTGTTGGCAACTACCAAGAGACTGAAATATAAGACATTTCCAAGTTTTTGTTATCATTTGCATTCTAGGCCAGTGGATCCCAATTAGCTAAGTATGGCGGACCCCCTATTTTTCAAAAGCCAAACCATGGACCACCTACTTTTGAAAATTTTGATATCTCTATGGTTGTTTTTGTAGGTGAATGGTGCCATGGACCCCCCCAGGTGGGTTTTGTGGAACTTCTGAGCTCCATGGACCACCAGTTGGGAACCACGGTTCTAGATCATTTCTAGATAAAGCCATGTTAATTGCATTAGCTGCAGAAGTTATAATTGTATGCAATATAACTTTCTCTGTGGGGGCACCTACTCTATGGGATGACTTCCCCTTGGAGATGAGCCTAGGCACCAACTGTTGGGTGCTTCCAGTGTGCTTAGAAAATTTATCCATTATTTTAAAAATTGCAAACCCCCCCCCAACAACTTACCTATTTCCTCAGACGTTTCTAGGCTGTTTCTATACCAGTTTTTAGCACCCTGATTACTGTAACATTAATATTTTATTGGTTTTTTGGGGGGGGGTATGTTTTATGATTTATTGTTGTAAACTGCTTTGGTACTCTCCGGAATGAAAGACACTAGAAATAGTTTTATTTATAAGTAACTGTAATATAGGGGATGAGGGGGATGCTCATCATATTTGCAGAGGACAAATAGTAAATTTTGTAGTTTAGTCGTGTCCGACTCTTCGTGACCCCATGGACCAGAGCACGCCAGGCACTCCTGTCTTCCACTGCCTCCCGCAGTTTGGTCAAACTCATACTGGTAGCTTCAAGAACACTGTCCAACCATCTCGTCCTCTGTCGTCCCCTTCTCCTTGTGCCCTCCATCTTTCCCAACATCAGGGTCTTTTCCAGGTAGTCTTTTCTTTTCATGAGGTGGCCAAAGTATTGGAGCCTCAGCTTCAGGATCTGTCCTTCCAGTGAGCACTCAGGGCTGATTTCCTTAAGAATGGATCGGTTTGATCTTCTTGCAGTCCACGATACTCTCAAGATCTCCTCCAGCACCATAATTCAAAAGCATCAATTCTTCGGCAATCAGCCTTCTTTATGGTCCAGCTCTCACTTCCATACATCACTACTGGGAAAACCATAGCTTTAACTATATGGACCTTTGTCAGCAAGGTGATGTCTCTGCTTTTTAAGATGCTGTCTAGGTTTGTCATTGCTCTTCTCCCAAGAAGCAGGCGTCTTTTAATTGCGTGACTGCTGTCTACTATTGGAGAAACTGTTTTTCTGTTTCTATCTAATTATTCAGCTACCCAGAAGGAATTCCAATTCTTCGGAAAGAAAGACTATTGCTACTTTACTTTGACTGAGTGCCTTTAATCAGTTACAGCACTTCTGGGTTCACAGGGCTGATGGATACACAGAATCACAAGCAAACGGTCTCTAAATTCTTTGCAATTGTTGTTGGTCCTGTGAAGAAAGCAGAGCTTGAGTCCTACAAATAGTCAGAGGCAGGCCTTTGTTAAAAAGTCTGCAGGCCTTCCCAACCCCTCCAGAAAAGATTTTGTCTTAATAGGCCAGACTGGAACCTTCTGAGAGCAGTCAGCCTGCCCTGAAATGCTACTTGCTAAACATGTTCCAACAGCTAAGGCGAGATAGGGGAAGAGAAATTGACACATCTTACGTCGCTAAACACATGCTAGATTTCTGTTCAGCACAGCTTCTAATACAAACCATGAAAGCGCATGCTTGCATTGGCTTTTGGGAAATGATTAGAGTACCGTTAAATGTATTCAATATACCCTGTTATGAAGTCAGGATGTAGCTGCACAACATGCTCTTTAATTGAGAAATCGGGTCCCCCCTTAAAGAGGGCACATGTTGCGGTGAGACCTGGCAACCAAACCCTGTGTTGTGGGTGGGTATGATCGGATAGCCACAACACACAATTGGTAGGTCCCTTGATGCAGGGTTTAATCAGGCCAATGGGACGCAGGTTAAATGGATCAAGGGACCTATATATACCTATATATACCCAGAGCTTCCTCTTTCGGTGCGTGCATCAGAACACCCACCCACCTCTCCCTATTTTTAGGGCTTTGTGCTTGACCTTGCTATGCTGTCGTGTGTCGTCTGTCGTTGGGACAGGAGCACGGCAGGAATTTTCCCCACTTGGCTAATTGGCTGGTGCCATTTGGGTTTCACCTGTCGCGTAGCAAATCGTCACAACCTGTAAGGTTGCGGATAGGCTCTGGTTCAGGTGATAGGGATGGGAGAGCAGTCTTGCCATCCCTATGTGAAGGGTATTCCATTAAAGGAAACCAGGGACTTGATGGTTTGGTCAATCCCTGAGAGGGGTTTGTGCCCGTGCCTGAGTCCAGGGGGGAATTTGGGTGGTGGAGATAGCCTGTTCCTGGCTTTCCGCTTATCCAGGTATTCATCCTAGACTGACCTATGCTGGTGCCCTGAGTCAGCGCTACCTGCAATGGGGCAGGGAGCTAGTCGAAGCAGAGCCTATGCAACCACTCACTTGCCGCAATCAATAAAGTTGTGGCCTAAATTCTGCCAAAAACCAAACCAAAATTTGAGTCTTGTCTGAATTTATTTAAGGGGGAGGTTTAAAGGTCTGAACATGCAAAAATCTGTTGTCTGCTCCAAAGAATTGGTTTGGGTCTGCAGCCTAACAGAAACAGGACTTTTGTCCAGTTGCTTTTACATTTCTGGTGTTTTGGGATTGTGTGGAATTGTGAAGGGAAAGCTATGAGTGGTGGAAGAGAATTGGCAGAAGCAGAGTCTCTTGAGCAAAACATTAGCAGTAGATTAACTCTGAGCATGATGACATAATTTCCAGGTGTCTCCTGGGAACCATGCTGTGCTATTTTCATCTAAGGCCTGCTCTCAACAGGCTAGCAAAACGGAACACATATATTGTGTTTACTTCCTGAGTTGGGCCCCTCATTCCTCTAAACACAGACCCGCACAGCCATTCAACTTTGCAAGGGGCTGCAGGAGAAAATGTACAGGGCTCATAGTTGTCTGTGATGTGTAATAAGTACAACTCCTCACTTGGCTACTGGTAGAGACTTTCGTCAAGTGCTCCAAACATAGAATACTAGTTCTTTGCCAGTATAATTTTTATACTAGTATATTTTGCTTTTCTTTTCTGGATATTTGTTTTTAATCAATGCCCTTTTAAATGTGTTGTGGGAGGGGGATTATTGGTTTGTTGTTGTTCTTAATTTTATTATGGAGCTTATTTCCGAGTAGGTTTGTGTAGTATTGCACTGTTAGTGTTTTGAAGTAAGTTCAACACATACTTAAGCTTAGTTTCAGTACATCTGAGGATACTTTGAGTATGTTAGAAACGAACAATTTTTGTTTTGGTGGTGGTTATAGCTGGGATTGAGGAGATTCAAGCTCTATTTAATTCCACAGGAAGTTACTCTATTAGCTATTATCTCTGAATAGGTTCCCAGACACCTGGTGCAGCCCAATTGATTATTAAATGATCTGTCGAGATGCTTAAGCTCTGCAGCTGCAAAGCAGAAAATCCAAGGCAGATGGATCACAAAATAGATGGAGAGAGGTTCTAAGAATAACATTAGCCATAGTTCAGGAAGAACCTCACATGTAAACAGATTTGTTTTAAGCTTTGTGTGCATTTTTGAAAGAAAGACAGAATTCCCCTTTGGACGAAGATAGCAAGGTTGAAAATGTGACAAACATATAAGTAATTAATGACAAAAGACTATGCCTAAGAACTTGGCCCTTTGGATGAAGAGGGTAATTTTTAGAAGAGAAGCTGTACTGAAGAAGAAGAAAATATTCTACTGCTAGTGAGGATCTTGTTTTAGAATGGAAGGTTGTTACTGGTAATCTAAAAACTTTCCTGTGTCACCTGTGTGGTTTGCTCCATTTTGCTGGACACGGAAGGCATGGCATTTAATGGCGGCAATGAGCCTTGGCACAGGTTTGTTTAGAAAGGGCATTTATAATTCAGGCTGGGAAGAATTCATTGTGATGGTAGCCAAGACACGCAGTCGTTGGCTAGTTGACACAGAAAATGCTCTGGCTCTCAGCCCAGCTCAAATATCTAATTCTGGAATTACTGTACCTTGGAAAACAAAACTGACAAATCCACTGTACTGTTTCCATGTGTTAGGGCTAACAAGACCCCACCCCCCCACCGCTGCCTGAGATTCTGAGCTGCTGGATACAGGGTCACTTCCATTATAATTTCCTGCCTTATCTGGTTTCCTTTCCAGTGCTTGTTTAAGGAAACAGAAAACTGGAAACAAACGTGGCTGTTGCCTATTTCAGCTTTACGTAGGAAGGATTGCTGTGGGATTTTGCATAGGCGCTACACACACTGTGATTTGCTGGTAACTTCCTACACACGTAGGATATGAATGGGAACAAATGACAGAAGGCTTTGACCTCTTCTGCAGGTCTCTCGAAGCGTTTCTGAATGGTTGGAAAGCCAGGTCTCGCTCCGGGAGGGATTCCAGCTCATCTTCCTCTTGGAATGGTGATTTCATTGTCAGAGGGCTAGGCAAGGAAGCTAGGTTATCTCTTCGTTGACTCTAAACATTGCACAATTTCCCAGGCAGGAAGAAAGCTTCCTTCTCTCCTGTCCTCATTTTGCTTATCTTATAGGAAGATGTTCAGGCAGTTTGACTCTGCAGTTTTACAGTTCTTTAATCTTTGGGGTTATAAGAGGGGAGACCTGCTTAGCTCGGCATAAGATGCTCCAGGAAGTATATACCGTATTTTTTGCTCTATAAGACGCACCAGACCATAAGACTCACCTAGTTTTTGGAGCAGGAAAACAAGAAAAAAAATATTCTGAATCCCAGAAGCCAGAACAGCAAGAGGGATCCCTGCTTCTGGCTTCTGGGATAGCTGCGCAGTCTGCATTCGCTCCATAAGACGCACACACATTTCCCCTTACTTTTTAGGAGGGAAAAAGTGAGTCTTATAGAGCAAAAAATATGGTACTTTCCAGAAGAGATGATATAAGCAGAACCCAAACCTTTGGCATCAGCAGCACTATGAACCCCATTAAGCCCCACTTGAAAATACCTTCTTATTTAAAAAACTTGTAGATTTATACATGCCACAAAGAAAAGTTGTGAGAAGAGCAAATTGCCCTATTTGCTCCCCTGTGACTTTTGGGCTTTGCATGCTTTGGGGCACATCTCCTTGCCCATCAGCGTTAACTCTCCCCGGCAGTTCTGACACTTAGAGACAGCTTGGTTGAAACATGGTTGACCCGAGGAAGGACATAAGTGTTTGCAAATTACACTAAACCTTTTGCAAAGAAGAGAATCCTAAACAATTCATCCAAGGGCTGCTGGCTTGCATCATATTCCTGACTTGAGTCCCAAGAGAACTTATGAAGAAAGTGTGAAATGTAACTCCCAAAGTTCATAAGCCAACTAAAAACCTCAAGCTTTAATTATTTTACAGAATTTGAACATTTCCAATCCCATGTGATTCTGGAATTTAAAAAGCAGTTCATTACTGGCATATACTGCATGGGTGGGATGGTTTTGTTTTTCGTAACAAATGGTGATTTCATGTTATTGGAGTAAGGCAGCAGAGCAAAGTCAAATTATCACTCACTTGAAGGCATTTGTACTACAGCCAAAAGGAATCACAGCAGTGTAGGAACTGGGATTTGGGTCCTAATCCAACAGTGTATAAAGCATCGCTGAGAAATAAATCCTTTCTCTACTTCCAAGTATTCTTGGCAAGCCATTTGGGCAGGTTTATTGTTTCATATTAAGAATTTGCTGTCAGTGGGCTTTGGCACATGTGATTTTGACCTCATTTTGACATACCCCTGTCAAATTCAATGAATTGATATTGGATTTTGACTGTCATACTTGTATGCACCTATTATTATTATTATTATTATTATTATTTTAAATGACAGCAGTCTATTGAGGAAAGGATATGGTCAACTTAAGACAAATACATTATTCTTAAACAAAAATGCTGCTCCAGCTTGTTCAGATCACTAAGATGAAGAGTCCAGGATTTTTTATTTACAGTTTAAAAAAAATATTTTTTATTAATTTTCTTTTCTCAAAACAAATATCCAATATCATTGCTGTACATACATTTTCCATTTTCCCCCATCCCAGTTGACTTCCCTCAACTACTGGTTTATTACATCAGATGATACATTCTGCTGTTTATTTACAATACTATGTTATCACGTTGTTGTACTACTTGTTCTCTGTAAATAAAATTGTAAATGTTTATTTAAATCCTGCCAGCGAGACCATTTCCTTCTGTTGTTTCTGCAAATATATTGTAAAGGGTTCCCATTCTTTTTCAAAGTCACTATTGTCCTTTTCACGCAGTTTGTTGTCAGGATTTTTTATTTACATTTATCCCTTTATCCAGAAGGATGTTGATCCACTGGTACAAAATTCTATCGTCACTGAAATCTTACACATAATATGGATAGCCTGACTGCTGTAGACCATGCATTGGTAACCTCAAGGCTGGATTACTGCAATGCACGCTCCCTGCAAAACAAATTTGACAAATGGAAACCAAATAATACAGAATGATGTCTTAGATTTGACCTCTCTATGTTATCTCTTATGCTCCATAACTTTTTCTGCAACTACTATCATAAAGGGGCAATCCATCTTTCTTCCATCATGGGACTCAACACTATATATACAGGGTTCCCAGGTGCTCTCCCAATATACATATATAGATGTTTATAAGTGCAAAGGACATGGACACATTCCCAGTTTGATGATGTCATAATAATAAATAGCCGTTGTCAGGAATTACTGAGGTGGAGGAAGCTCCTGATCTGTTCCATTCACTTGCTTATTCCATTTATCCACTGGACTAACAAGCCAAGTCATCAATTACCCTTTCACATACTCTTATAATACTTTGTTTCTGTTGCTGTGAAAACTATGAATATACAGTATCATCTGCAGCAACAGTCCATATTGTTCAAAAGTATTTTTGTGGGTTTTACATTAGATTGAAGGTAAATTTCTCAAATTAATCCAGACCCTTGAATTCTGAAAACTCAAAACCGTTTATTTATTTGTTTGTTTGTGCTTTTGTATATTTCAATCCCTGGAAGCTGCTCATAGTTTTTCAGTGAGGCTGATGTTGTGACTTCTTATCAGTTTTTCTCTCTTGAGCTGTACTTTCTCTTTCCTGATTTGAAATTGTTCCCATTTACTCATTAATCTGTATTGCTGGATATCTTTAAATTATAGCTATGCTTCTGTCTTAGGTTGAAGACCTAGCCAGTGCTGACTGACATCATCTAGTGTGAATGAAAGCAAGACATGCAGTATTTTGTATCTCTTAGTTTCTGTTCATTGGAATTTCATCTTTTATTTCTCTCTTTGGACTTTGAACACATAGGAACCTTGGAGCCTACCTTATACCAAGTCAGATCATTGGTCCATCTAGCTTAATATTATCCACACTGATTGGTAGCAGCTCTCCAAGGTTTCAGTCCAAGAACATTCCCAGTCCTGCCTGGAGATCCTGGGGATTGAATTTGGGGCTCTCTGGGGTGGTAGAGCACAAAGGATGCTCTACCGATGAACTATGGTTATGTTCTTCTGTGCTTTTTGTTCATCTCTTGGAACCAGAGGTAGGATAGCTCTTTTGGTGGGGTGAAACAACTTTCTCCGATGAGAGCAAAATGATGAAGTCAAGGATGGGTGTAGAAATGGTGCAGATACCAAGGAAGCCCATGCAGAGGGGACACCATTTGAGTTGTTCTTTAGGCATAAAAATATTCTGGGATGGTGCTGAGGGAATGTGCCTTTCCCTTCCTCAGTCCTTGCATCCCTCTGACCATGAGGGATAGCTCAGTCGGTAGAGCATAGGACTCTTAATCTCAGGGCTGTGGGTTTGGGTGGAAGACTCCTGCACTGGAGGGGATTGGACCACATGATCCTCATGGTCCCTTCCAGCTATGGTTCTATGATGCCATGGAGGCATTTTGGAAAGTATGGATTTATCTCTCCATTCTGGTGGAGGCTTCAGTCGTGTAGGGGGCTGATGAAATCTCCAGAAGAGCCACGCGACAAGGGAGCTGCGATGTATGTGCCTCTGTTCCCTTGTTGCCATTCGGATGACACAATGCTCTTTTCTAACCTAATTTCCATCTGCCTCATACATAAAATATTTGACACTCCCCACCCTATACCACAAAATAGAAGCCTCTTCACTGCAGGCACTTTCGCTGATCTGCCCCATGGTGTTAAGATGGAGGATTTGTTAGGAACAATGGTATCATTGACAGAGCAGAGCTGAGCCAAGAGGGCTCTGAATGGGGCTGGAAAGGAGACTTTAAGACATCTGTACATTGTGGCTGTGGGCCAGGCCCTTGCTCACTCCTTGGATCTGACCCTGCTCCTGAGGTTTGCAGCTCAATGAAAACTGGCAGCAGCTGTCCACATACAGCCTGCATCTATACTTCAGCAGGAGGACATTCAGAACTGCAGGCAGCAGCAAGCAGCCTGCACCCACAGAAGTTATTCTTTCAAAGCAAACGCTGGGTGCATGCTATGTGGGTGTATCAAGGTCAGCTTTCACTTGCCTAGATATGGGCCAGTGATTTTTTTCTTCTGGGTTAAAGCTGCACCCCTCCACATATTACCAATTTAAAACGGGTTGTGTGTGTGTGTGTGTGCTCCAGCCATTTCTGAAATCACATCAGCTTTGAAAAACAGTTCCAGTTTTGTTGTTAATCTTATCAGCAGAAGCAGCTTCCTTTCTGAAGCACTGCAGATAGAATATGAGATTGAAGCCAACAGCTGGCAAAATGCTATCAGCCCCCTACAACAGGGTTGGGCTGATGCACAAACCACTTTTTGAAATCACTGGCTGGTCAGTCTTTGCTAGAGACTAGAGCCTGATCTATGGTGCTGACATTGCTTTCCTGCCAGGTAGTCTGGATTGGACTGATTTTTCACAACATTCACTGTCATAGTTAACTTGTATTCTTCTTTAGGGCCATTGCTTGTGATGCTCGAAAAATAATAACTGTCCTATTAGTCAGCAGAACCACTTAGTGATTTTCATCCCCTTGGCAGAAAAGAAACAAAAAGTGGGGGGGGGGGGGTTGGGGGGGGGAGGAGGCAGAGAATCTGAACCAAGTGGCTCATATTACTTTATCACAAGAGAAACTTAGAGCCATTTCTGTACAGTATACTGGAAGTGCCTAAGGTCTGCAGTAAATGCATATGTGAGTTGTAATAGCAGAGGTAATGAGGAAGCGTTTTCTATGTTGTGAGTTGCTTGGGAGTGATTTCTTGGGGGATCCATATTGTTGGCATGGCCACCTGGTGGCAGGTGGGACCAAAGCCAAAAGTGGGCAGAGGCACCCATCTCTCCCTCCCCACCTCTTTTTCTCTCTTTTGTTCTCTGTGCCCTCCTCTTGCTTTGGTTCTGTGGTGGGTGGAAAGAAAAGAAGCTTCTCCTTCTTCCTGACCAGCATGAAAACCCAACAGGCTGGGAAGTCATCACTGGGCAAGGGGATGGTACAGAAGAGGATGGAGCAGGGCTAAAGAGGAGGAGGGGTCATGGCAGAAAGGCACTGGGACCTGCATCCAGTCATGGGGTTGGTAGTTTCCCACTCCTGTTTTAGTAGGGGTGACAAATAGACATTTATTTATTTAGGCATTTCCAGAGCTTCACCTTCATCTAAAACATGGACCTCAGAGACCTGTCGTACATAAAAGTCAGTCCAAATCTCTACTATATATTTGCTTAAAGAACCAAAACAATAACACCTGAGAAATAATAAACCAACAACTATTCAACGAGCAAAAGTTAGAACTAATAGTTTGGAGTGAGATAAACCATGAGCCCAGGTTCACATGTAATGCTATGCAAACCTATGGAATAGTGTTGGGTCTCACGAGAACAGCACTAATGTGGCTGCAGTTTTTACTGGTGCTCATTCAGGCTAAGCCATGAATTGGCTTAGTGCCAACGTCTAAACCATGTCACAATCGTGTGTCTGTGTGTGTAACTTATAGCGCACAAAGAAAAATGTTTACCACAGCTATTTGGGATATGAACACATTGATCAGCATTGCAGAAACCAGACCTTCCTCTTTCAAATAAATAATAACACATGCAAAAAGTTGGCCAAATGACCTCAGAATTACATTGCTGCTCATGTGTTAGATCGCCATTTCAATGTTTGGTTTTATTTTATGTTGGATTTAACTGTAGATCCCTGCCAGGCATTTGTTTAGTGTCCAATTAAGGATGTTTTATTTTTGTATTCATAAGCATGAAATGGTGTGGCTCATAGCCATTAAGTTAGCTTAACCCTGCTTATTTTGGGTCCATGGGTTTGACAATAAGAACATAAGAATTAGAAAGGTCTGTTTTTGTTTTTTCAAAAAATATAGGGATTGCAAATAATCTCAAAACAACATATGTTCCAGACAGTAGGATGACCTCTGGAGGTGGGGAGTACACAGGTAGGGCTCCTTGACTGCACCATGTGCTTTCCGTCCTCTTAAATTCCTGATGTAAGAGCTGTTGTGCTGGATGGCCCATAGCCTCTAGCCATAGGAAAAATTAGAATCTGTGACTTGCCTTGTTTCAGGACTTAGCCCAATTTGTCACATGCTGGCCACATTTGTACTTACCGGTAGGTCCTTCACATCTTGCCCATACTCGTTAACCGCAGCATGACACATTGAGTGTTTACTGACATTTGTGTGGTAGGCTGACAAAAAATGGAAACCAGCAAGTTACTGAAAAATTTCATTTTGAGTATTTTCATCCTGACTTTTAAAAAATAAAAATACCACGTGATTACTTGTATTTTGACTTCTCTAGAATAAGATTCATACTCAGGGCCAGGCTGGGTCATTTTGCTGCTTGAGGCAAAACCACCGCCTGCACTGTGCCCAGCCCCCACCTTGCCACTGGGCGCCTGCCACTTGCTGTGGCTTGGCACTCACTGCCCAGCACTCGCCACTGTTGAGTGCTTAACATGTCCTGCTCCTCCACTATGGTGGCTGCACCCCAATCCCCCAGTGGGACATAACAGTTCTATTAAGCTGCACCTGATCTTCTTGGAATATACCGTGTAAAGTGGAAATGGCAGGACTTTTAGAGTGATGGGATCTCAGTTGTTCTTGGGGCCCTGGTAAATACCCACCTTCCGGAGTTAGCCTTGACCACAATAATATTAAGTTTGCATTAGTAGGGCAAAACTCAGATTGTTGGGTTTTGTTTGCTCGGTGTAAATAACCCCAAAATTTCCTGTTTCTTTTGTAGTCTAAAGAATGGCATCATAGGTTGGGAAACAATAAGGGGAAATGGAGTGAGAGACACACAATTCAGGGAATGTATAAACAATATCCATTGAGCTTATAGTGCCCTTAGTGTCGTCGTACATATGCCAAGGTGCAAGTCATAACTCAGTGGCTTTGAATCTATCCTCTTTTAATCAGATGTCCAAAGATGGGAGGAGATAAAAGATTTTCAAGTAAAATGAAGTTCAAGTGAACAGGCATAGGGGTACAGTGTTATATGTATGGGTAAGTTAGGTAACTTGGAGATGCTGGTAGTTGTGATTTGGATGAATGGTGATCTGCATATGCCAGTTCATGAAAGAGCAATGATTTTATAGCTCCCCTGACAATTCATTGCCTATTAGGACAAAATGGTCGTACTCAAGCTCTCAGCTGATGTCAGCAGGCCTTGGTTATCGGTGTGTCAATTATCACATGCTCTTATCTTTGACTTTGGATATACCTACATTACAAGTATTTGTGTTTTATACCAGTTTGTTATCAGCATCCACCAAAAAAATCTTGGATATTGCTGTTTGGTGAGGCTGAAAATTCTGTTTAGAGATCCCTCTTCCCCACCCTCATCCTCACAGAACTACAATTACCAGATTCTCCTGTCAGAGGGAATGACCATTTTGTTTCAGTCTGTACTACAGATATATTGCTCAAATATACTTTCATATTCTTGGTCTCAGCCCAGACTTAAGAACCAGGATATATACGTGTGTTTTTGTGTGTGTGTGTGTGTGAGAGAGAGAGAGAGAGAGAGAGAGAGAGAGAGAGAGAGAGAGAGAGAGAAAGTAAATGGGATAAATTTTCACAAAATTTATAAATAGAATGGGGAAAGTGGGTAAATTGGATTTTGTCTCCTCTCATAATATTAGAATGCTAGGTCCCCTGATGAAACAAAAAAGTACTACTCCATTCAAATTCTAAAATTCCATGTGACTTCCATGTTTTTAGTTATAGTTTCATGTGTGCAATTGAACTGCCAACTTGGAAGAGCTTACACTGGTCAAACCCTTTGCCTATCTGTGAAGTGCTTCCAGGAGTCACTACTTTAATTATTATTATTATTTAACCTCATCTGGGTTTACCACACCTGAAGCAAGTTTGGCACAGCCTCTCCTAAGGCCATTGCTTGCTCCGAGCATATTGCTTATGTCAGTTTCCTGGAAGCTAATACAGTTTGGGTGGGGAAAATAATTATTTCTTGCTTTCCAGACCATGACAACATAGGAGATAATAGAGAGCTTACTTTGCAGTATTTTTTGTTTAGGGTTTTTGTTTTATTATGGTTATCTGTAGTCTGCAGTTGCAAGGCTTGGTGTTCTGTATCAGCAAAGAAGGCCAGGGAAGCCAAATTAATTTTGCTGGAGTACAGTAACGATAAAAGGTTGCCATATTGGCATTAGTTGGCTTTATTTATCTCTAGAGCACATTCAGTATACAGAGGTACTTTTAATATCGTAACCTTCTGTGAAAGACATGCAACTAAGAGCTAACAGCTTACCCTAGGCCAGACAGTGAGCTATACAACTTTTGAAGTTAACTTAAATGATGCAGGGGTTTAAATGATGATCCTTCTGAAGGGAGCGAAGAAAAGAGATGCATTTTCCCTTATCTCTCCTGATGACTCACAGATCATGGTGAAGTGCCAGGGGCCATTTGTCGGTGCATACCAGACTTCCTGCAAAGCCTCAAAAAGCCTATCTTTCCCCTAGTTGCATTTGTGTATTTTACTCAGCTTGATGGTAGACATTGCAGGTTATTTTAGCAACACAGTGGTGTCCAGCAGAACAGGACAGCACTGCCCACTTGGCTTACCAACACGGAACTCACTGCCAATAACCAAGAAGGAAAAGGGCAAGTCAGTGGGGAGGTCAGCGCACTGCAAATGCGCTGGATTGGCTCTGCTGCTGTGCTTGCACAGCACCAACCTTTGCCCTGCCTTACCTCTCCCTCTTGGTTACCAGCAGCAACCTCCGCACTGGGAAGCAAGGTGAATAATGCCACCTCCACTCCACTCTGCCACGCCAGTTGCATCTCCAACAATATATTGTACAGACCCCAAAGAAGATTTGTTGCTGTTGTTGTTTAGTTGTTTAGTCATGTCCGACTCTTCGTGACCCCATGGACCAGAGCACGCCAGGCACTCCTGTCTTCCACTGCCTCCTGTAGTTTGGTCAAACTCATGCTGATAGCTTCGAAAACACTATCCAAAATCTTGTCCTCTGTCATCCCCTTCTCCTTGTGCCCTCCATCTTTCCCAACATCAGGGTCTTTTCCAGGGAGTCTTCTCTTCTCATGAGGTGGCTAAAGTATTGGAGCCTCAGCTTCAGGATCTGTCCTTCCAGTGAGCACTCAGGGCTGATTTCCTTAAGAATGGCTAGGTCTGATCTTCTTAAAAAGAAGATACTGTACTTTTATTTATTTTAAAGATTTCTATTTTCTACATACAACTTTGGCGGGCCCAAATGCCACATGACAATGTTGTTGTTTTTTTAAAAAAAGCTTTTGTAAGATATTGGTGTAAGCCTTTAATGATGTATGGTAGGAAGATTTCACAGAGGTGGACCGTTTAGGTAATGACATGCAAAATATAATTGTTTTCTGCTCTCTTTTGTCTCTCCTTTGTTGCTGGCAGGCACCTCTTTGCACCAGGCTATACGGAAACGCATTATACTAAGAGCGGAACTCCCCACACTGTGACTTTGAACAACACGGTAAGTATTGCGTGCCCAGCCGCAGAGTCCCCACCCCAGGGAGCCTAGCTGACTAGAGGGAATAGTGAATGGAGATGACAGCTGTAGGTTGTAGTTGGTTTCTCCTGTGCAAAAGGTAGAAGAACCAAGGCAGCCCAGATCAGTGCATTCACGGTAAGCAATTAACTATGGTTTGCTATGATGTGTGAACTGGGCCATACGATACAAACTGGATTGGCTCTTGTTGGCTCTTGTTCAATCATGGCAGGTCACACTTCTTCTCAAGAAGTCCTGTTGAATCTAAAACTGGATATCCATGAGCTGGCCACTCTGCTCTTGTCCTCTGCTAAGAGGGATCTGAACGTTGGTTATATTCTCAGTTCGCTGCAAAGCTTGCCCTTGCCAGCTGGCCCATATCCAGCAGGACCTTCTTCATGAATTAACTGAGTGGAAATGCTTTGACTGGCTGGCACTTCACCGAAACAGTGCAAAAATTCATATTGCTAATTAGATGATTAAAAAATGAAAAAGCTTGTGTCTATGAGCTCATCCTTCTTGTTGCTGCTTCCTCTTCCCTTCCTCTAGGCTTAAAGTTTCATGAGAAAGATTACTGTGGTGGAATTTTATTGGCAATTGGGTTGTAAAGCGCATTTTTCCTGCCATTTGTAATGACAGGAACCTGCTACAATAGGGCTTTATCACTTCATGCCATGTGGGTGTTTTAAAGATCTGAAAAGTAACAATGCTCCGGGAACCATTTGGAGAGAGCGGTAAAGTTCATATTGATTTCAGTGTGCTTTGGATCTGGCCTTTAGGCAGGCTTTCAAAGGAATTACGTTCAATAATACTGCAGGACTCAATAGTATTATGCCAAAATGTGAGGTTATGAGTAACTGATCTGTACTTTATTCACACCTGAATATTTATTTATGAGATTATAGAATAGGAACATTTCATTTATCTGTTACATTTATATTCCACCTTTCTTCCAAGGTACTTGCCTCCATTCTTTCCTCACAGCAAACCATAGAAATAGTGACAAGCCCAAAGTCACTCAGTGAGTTTTGCAGAGATTTGAAATTGGGCCTTCTGAGTCCTAGTCCCAGCATTTTAACTGTTACACCAGACGAGCTGCTTACAGTGGTGGAATATACCCAAAGAAAAGGAGACATGAATGTATAGTTGTTTCCCCCAAAATAGTACATGTACATTGCCAGATGGAAATGACAATGTGTTTATACTCAAGCCATGTGCTTTAGCCACATCTACCCTTCTTGGGATTTCAAAGCACCTTAGGTTTCATTGACAATAAAGGAAAAAAGCATATGAACTATGGACTTCTCATATGCAGGGTTTTTTGGGGAGCAGGTGAAGAGGAATCTATACATTTTGCTATCCTCTTCTTGCATCAACCATCAAGGGGAGTTGAGGAGGAAAAATAAATTTACAGATTAATACCTTGACAGTCTTTGTTCTGTCCTTCCAGGATCATTGCTTTTACCATGGTACTGTGAGAGAGGTAGAAGACTCAAGTGTGGCACTCAGCATATGCAATGGTCTACGGTAAGGTCAAGCTCTTCCTTAAAGGTAAAGGTAAAGGGACCCCTGACCATTAGGTCCAGTCGTGACCGACTCTGGGGTTGTGGCGCTCATCTCGCTTTATTGGCCGAGGGAGCCGGCGTACAGCTTCTGAGTCATGTGGCCAGCATGACTAAGCCGCTTCTGACGAACCAGAGCAGCGCACGGAAATGCCGTTTACCTTCCCGCTGGGAAGGTACTTGCACTTTGACATGCTTTCGAACTACTAGGTTGGCAGGAGCAGGGACCGAGCAACGGGAGCTTACCCCGTCACGGGGATTCGAACCGCCGACCTTCTGATTGGCAAGTCCTAGGCTCTGTGGTTTAACCCACAGCGCCACCCGCGTCCAAGCTCTTCCTTACAGAATCTCAAATTAGATCAGTTCTCTGGGATCACAGGGACATTCTGATAGTCTTGTAATTCCCTATCAGACAATATGGCAATGACATGTTTTTTTAAGCCATTCAATAGTTATTTTTTAGCCATACATGGAGGAATGGTGACAGATGTTAATGGGCATTAACTATGGCAGCTGTTACACATCCATGAACACAGTCTTAACAGTGAGTTTGTAAGTGACTGTGGAGGCCAATTCTGGGTCTACACATCCTTCCCCTGTGGGGGCATAGGTTTTCAGGCAGGAGTTGATCATGGTGAGGATTTGCCAAGCATGCCTTCCTCTTAACACATTTCTCCCTTTCATCCTGAGTTCGTGTTTCTTCAAAGCCCATGACACCTTTGGTTAAGGCTGTTCTCCAACTGGAGTGTTCGCAGGCCAGTGTTTCCCAATTGTTAGTGTTTATACTTCATTTTTTTTAAAGATTTGGTCAACCTCTTTTGTTGACCACCAGCATTACGCTTTCCAATTTTAAGTTCAGAATAGAGTAGTTGCTTTGGAAGATGATAATCAGGCATCTGAACAACATGAGCAATGGAACAACTTGAACTGGACTTGGACTACTGAGCTACACTGTTGGTAACAGAATGGTAGATTTGATTTGTTTATTTATTGCACTTATATCCTCCTTTTTTCCTACAATGGAACCCTGTGCAGCAGACATGTGGTTCCCAAGTGGTCTCCCATCCAGACACTGACCAGACCTAGACCTGCGTAGCTTCAGCAAGACTATGCCCTGATCTAAGCCACAAGAACAGTTCTTATGTTGCCCCAGCTCAAACTTAGAATCTCCACATAATTGTAGGGTTGGAAGGGTTGGAAGGTCTAACTCACTGCAGTGCAGGATACTTCTGCTCAACATGGGGCTCAAACCTACGACCCTGAGATTTCAGAGTCTCATGCTGTACCAACTGAACTATACCGAAACGTCAAATGACATCAGTGAGGGATCCCCAGAAATGTACATTCAAAAGGAGGTTATCTGCATTAAGATTTTCACCTCCAAGCACCATCTGAAGAAATGTTCATTAGGTACTCAAGATTCTATTCCTCTGAATTCTATCTTACATAAAATCTCATCATCAATAGAATCATTTCAGTATCTTCAGTTTCCACCGCATGCTTGCTTTCCTGCCTTCTTAGAATCTTATCTCTTTATCTCAACAGATTATTCTGAATTTCTTCCTTTCAGTGCCAGCATTTTATAGCAATCTTGACATACATGCTTCTTCTGAAAAGCTGTTCTCTTCCATTTACCCCTCGCAAGAACAGAATTCTATTACATCCCATGTTAGCCACAAGTCTGTTGTACAGATACGCACATATTTATTCCACGTGAGATGATTTGACCTCCTGAAATGACAAGTTAAAGAGATTATTTTTATAAACAGGACGTGGTTTCCTTTTGGTCACCTTTATAAAAAGCCATTTGAAAGCTGGGCTGCCATCCAGCCAGGAAACAGTTTTGGCCAATTTTTATTTCCCCCCCAAATCCCTCAATGACCTCAAGTCACTTTAATGTAAACAAACTGTCCAGTAGTGTAAACAAAGCAAATCCTGGCCATTTATGGCTGACATAATACACAGAGCCCACACAAAATAGGAAGCATTGCAGGTGCATGCTGGCCTACTTTCACCCCCCCCCCCATTTTCCGGTACTTTATCCCTGGCTGCAAAATGACCATCTGAAACCTCATTTTTCATTTACAGTAGAGTTGGTCCATGTGCTGGCCAGTATCCTTCATGTTGTTCTAAGTCCTTTCAGAATTACTGGAGGAATACAGAAGCTAAACACTTGCATATGTTTGTACTTCTCAAGGGGGGAAGTGAGCAGGTGGGGAAGGGTGTAACCATCTCTAAGGCCAAACACTTCTTCCTTGGTACAATGCACTCAAAACAATCTCATTTGAGAAATTGTTCCCAGTCATTCTGCATAAATAATAACTGGGAGAGCAAAAACACCCAATTTTATATAGGCAATTCTCATGAAACAATACTAGTTTCCTTTGTTGAAAACAGGCCTTTCTGTAATTTGTAGTTGAAGTGATCGCAACTAAAGCCCCTTTACTAAAAATAAGTGCCCAGAGTATTAATAATAAGGTATCCTAGTGCTGGCTTGTGCTAGCACAGAATATGGCCCCATGTGTTCTCTTACCCTTCTGTGATCTTAGGTAAAGGTAAAGGGACCCCTGACCATTAGGTCCAGTCGTGACCGACTCTGGGGTTGCGGCACTCATCTCGCTTTATTGGCCAAGGGAGCCGGCGTACAGCTTCTGGGTCATGTGGCCAGCATGACTAAGCCGCTTCTGGCAAACCAGAGCAGCACACGGAAACGCCGTTCACCTTCCCGCCGGAGTGGTACCTATTTATCTACTTGCACTTTGACATGCTTTCGAAGTGCTAGGTTGGCAGGAGCAGGGACCGAGCAATGGGAGCTCAGCCCATCATGGGGATTCGAACCGCCAACCTTCTGATCGGCAAGTCCTAGCCTCTGTGGTTTAACCCACAGCGCCACCCGCGTCCCTTCCATGATCTTAGGCCTTAGCAAAATGTGCTGAAACTTTCTTTTATACAAATTCAGTAAAAAAATATTCTGCAAAATACAGTATACACCAAGCTAGGTGATTATTGGTTTGTATTCATAGAATCATTGAGATGGAAGAGACCATGAAGGACATCTAGTGCAACTTCCTGCAAATGCATGAATCTTTTGCCCAACATGAGGCTTGAACCCATGACCCTGAGATTAAGATTAAGATGCTCTGGCGACTGAGCAATCCCAGAGAAATAATGAAGTGTAAATACTTGCCTACCATAACTTCTGCTTTATTGATTTTGTCTTCCAGTGGCCTTATAGTCCTGAGCAACAACCTCAGTTATATCGTGGAACCACTGCCTCATAGCCAAGAGCAACACTTGATCTACAGGTCTGAACATCTCAAGGTTGCCAGGGGTACCTGTGGAAACCAGCATTCAGGATCAAAGGCTATGGATTGGCTTGGAGAGTTGACAAGCCCAGCCGGGTCCAGTTATCGCAGGGTTAGTACTTCTGAATTATTCCGTTGCATCCTAGAAGACATCTGTTTTAAAAGCTTTCAGGAAAACGATGATTCATGCTTAAGTGTTTAAAGTACTTCACTTGTATTATCTCAATAATCATGGGAACAACAGTATAAAAAAGGCCGCATCATTATTCCTAGATTACAGATGAAGGACTGAGGCTAAAAAACAGTGATTTGCCTTAGGTCCCCCCCAGGAAAATGAAGTCTGAGCTGAGAATCCATGTGTATAACAGAACTGCTCCTCTCTCTTCTTTGCCCACATGCCACCTATACTGCCCTCAAATCTGAGCTGGAGAGGTGGGGTTTTCTCTTGAAATTATGAGGACTACAAACAGTTTCTAATTATTTCTAATTATTTTTGAACCTCACAAAATGAGTACATTTTTATAAAAGTGTTTTTTGGATTTCAAAGAGCCTCATGAAACAGTTTGGGATGTGTACTTTTGTCACCATAGGTGAAGAGGGATGACCAACAGTCTATGAAATACGTGGAGCTCCTGCTAGTGGCTGATTATGCAGAGGTAAGAGGGACGTGGATTTATACCAGATCCAGAATCAAACCCAGGATAGACAGTTCAGGGCCAAACTACTTATTACACATGAGATCAATGATCGGACCTTCACCAGAAGGTCTTTTTACTTAAAAGAAGCTGTAGGGGGATCCTGCATCCATATCTCCACCCCTTCGGTGCTAATAGTAACTTTGGAGGCTGCTTTAAAGTAAAAATACACAAAATTATGACACAAAATCAAAATATCCTGTGTGATATGTTAATTGGACCTGTTGAGCTACCAAAAATAGCAAAACAGGAAAGTTTTGCCTTGGATTGTTTTATCTGATGTTTTAATGTGTTTTAAAATGCTTTGATATTTTTTCTTAGAAATACAAAGCGGTATAGAAATAAAATGAGTATAATTTATGTGCGTTTTCCAAACCTGATTTAACAATGCTCCTTATCCCAGATCTGTATACTTCTCTTCTCCTGTTCTTTTAG
Source organism: Podarcis filfolensis (assembly GCF_964270895.1). NCBI lineage: Eukaryota > Metazoa > Chordata > Lepidosauria > Squamata > Lacertidae > Podarcis > Podarcis filfolensis. The sequence goes on from NC_139605.1 coordinate 58,594,990, forward strand.
CTGCAGACCCTTCTGCTGAAACATGTAGCAAAGGATCAAACTGTATTGAGAGCACTCATATATTTCATATTGTGTATATTAGCAACTGACAGAAATGTAAAAACATCCTGTCTGCATGTGCCTGGAATCTGTTTCTAATCAGTGACCTGGAGCTAGTTGAGTCTTTGTCTTGTTAACCATCCCCAAGAGCATTAGGTCATTCACGCATCTTTTATTTTAATGGCTTTTTTTCCTGGCACACTCTTCTCCTAAGATTTCATCGCTGCTCATATAATTTATGTCGGGGTAACTTGATCCTCTCTGCATAACTGGATCTCTTCATAACTGTTGTTTTCCCACTTGCAATTTTACAATTGATGTAAAGGACACATTCCCCCTGTTGTGATATATCTGTGTGTCTGCACACATGCACATACACACAAGGCTTCCATTATGCTAGAGTTTGTGTTTCTGAATTCTCTATGCATAAATATCATGCATGACTATTGTGTTTAGTTAACCACAACTAGTGCCATTTGGATTTTACAACCAAAACTGCAATCCCACTTGGGCCCCTGGCTGCAAATTGTTCCAAGCAGAGTAGACAAACCACTGCATTTTTCTCAGCCTCAGACAGTGGTGGGGTACCTCTGGCCCACTGATCTAACTTGTAGACCTGTCAGGTCTGTTCACTTGCTCAAGTCATGGCCCCTTGCCCTACATATATGGTGCCAAGTGTGAGGCAGGAAAGGATGTGGCTACCTGTCAAAAGCAGGGTTTAGAGCAGTGTTTCTCAAGCTTGAGTCCTCAGCTGTGGTTGGACTACAAATCCCATCATGCCTAGCTAGCGGGACCCAGTGGTCAAGGTTGATGGGAGTTGTAGTCCATCCACAGCTGGTGACCTGAGTTCAAGAAACACTGGTCTAGAGGCACTATTAATCAGCTGGTCATTGACACCTGCAAAACTCCCTGCCTATGCTATTGTGGTTTGATTTCAAATTGTGCAGGCAAAGGAGAACATTTCACCTGGTGATATTGTAATGTCAGGTGATTGACAGGTAGGCGCTGAGAAGCTGAGCAGGTGGTGTGAGAAAAATAACATTCTGGGTTTTCTGGTTGTTTGCTCACCCTCCTTTTACTAGACAAAGTGAATACAGAAATACATAAGGAGACATCAGATAGAAAAATAGGCAACCTTTTCCCCAATCGCGCCCTAAAAGGGGGAAAAACCCACTTCACAAAACAGACCCACAAATAGTAGTTGCTTGGATCAAGCAACCTATGTTCAGTTAACAGACAATATTTTAAGGGACATGCACATCACACCCATTTTTGGGTGGTGTTTTTTTGCAGACACCGCAAAGCAGAAGCTACATCTGCTCTGCTGTGTCTGCAAAAACCAGCACGGCAATTTATGGAGGTTGCTATGCAAACATCTGGATGGGATAAGTTGCCCCGAGGCTAGTGTGGGTGTTGCAACCAGCAGAGCTTGAGGGACAGGGATTAGAACACTGATTACTAGATAGCATGCTGTGCATATGAGGAGAATACAACTAATCCTGCCAAAAACTTCTAGGCGGCATTTCAGGATAACGTTACAACTGTGTTCGGTCATGTAGGACAGAGACATTGTGCTCTTTTTATAATTACAAATAGCCTGATACAGAGGAATAATCAACACTGGTTAGTGGGCAGTCAGCTGCAGCAAGAAACCATTAGCATCTATGCCATCTGGACTGTACTTTCATGAACCCCACTAATCTGTCAGGGGTGAGTGGTGACACTAATTCTGCTAGGACAGGCAGGGTAACTAGACTCTGCTGTGCTAAGAGCTGGTTTTGATTTCGGTGCCATTCTGATGTTGCTGAGTAAGCCACATCATAAGGGCTGTGTACCTCCATGAGGCCTGTTCAACCTTTCCATTTCTAAAATTAGAGGTTATTACAGCGGTGCCTGAAATGCACAAAGGTGCCTGAAATGTGCTCCAAAAACTTGACCGTATAAAGACTATGCTGAACTTTTTATCTAAAGAATTCGAAAAAATTATTTAAGTGTTTTCTGGAAGCGCAGAGTACAAGGAAATTATTAAAGCTTGTAAATGTTCGTGGGATAAATTGAAATACAAATTTCAAATCCCCAGTAGTTGGGCAGTAAAAAAGGCAGCTCCTCAAGTGAGTTAGGCCAGAATCTCAAAGGAATAAATTTCACAGAGTTAGGAATGGCAGTGATATTTTATGGAATAATTCTGAAATGCTTTTCCCTCCCCAGTTTCAGAAGCATAATTATGATCTTCAAGCAACCAAAAATAAGTTACTGGAGGCTGCCAATTATGTAGATAAGGTGAGACCAAATAGCTACGTTTTATGAGAAAACAGCTTTTATTTTTTTAAAGAAAGATGTCAAATGCTAAGGACTTAACTACATGCTTATATGTGAATATTCACTTTTTTAAAAAATAAGAAAAGAGTTTGGGAAGTTTCATTTGTTGAAAAAAAAATGGCAGGGGGAGGAGTGCTTAACTTTCATCCCTCCCATCATTCCAACTTTCATCCCAAGGTCGCTGTTCTCCTGTGAAGTTCCAAATGTGTATTTGAATAATTTTAGTAGTAGCTTTACGAAAGGTATGAAACTTAAGATAAACCAATAATTAGTTAATTTAAGATAAAAGTGTGTATTGGCAACAAATAATATATAAATGAAATAAGGAATGGACGGGAGGTCAGGTCTACAGTCTAAGGAGCACTTTTTGCTTTGTAATTAATATTGTCTTTATTACTGTTTTGTTTGTGTTCTTGTTTTGTTTTTTGCTTTTTTGGTGTATCAATTAATAATAATAATAATAATAATAATAATAATAATAATAATAATACAAATGTGTATTTCAGAGGACAAATTTGTTGTATGGGGGAAAGCCACTGCAGGGGACATTTGAAGGAGAAAAATGATTGGCATGTAAAAAGATGAAGAACCTAACCCTATGCTGTTTTTTTCTGTACATCCCCTCTCCTCCCAGCTGCTTTTCCAAATATTTAAGCAATCAGTGGCAAATTCTGAGCGTTTGCATGTAATGTCTAGTACAGCTCTAAGAATCACAAAGAATTCAGTTCCAGCTTTTGCTGCATGTTTTATGTACATTTATTTCCCAAGGAGAGCTAGGTAAGGAAGAATGGGGTGTACTGTCTTCTAGGAAGATGTAACTCATATTGGAGCTATAATATGGTAGAAACAGAGGCATGTGATTAACTCCAGCTCTTCTTTTTCTCCAACCTCTTAGTTTTACAAATCTCTGAACATACGGGTTGCTCTGGTTGGGCTTGAGGTTTGGAATGACCACAATAAGTGTGACATCTCTGAGAACCCACATTCGACCCTGTGGTCTTTTCTTGCTTGGAGGCGTAAGCTGCTTATGTACAAAAAGCACGACAATGCCCAGCTAATCACGTAAGTTGTTTTTATAGGAATAATATGGCCGCTGCTCCGAGTTCTCTAGTTACTAAATGTGAACTGGTACTGTTCTATGTAACTGTGTTGATACTAGTCACACTTTAGATGTCTGCCCCCATCCCTGGTATAAAGGACCAAATGCAGATCCTGTTTCAAAAATACCTGCAACAACTTTCATGTCTTGCCAACCCCTACTGTAGAAGATTTGCATTGGTTCGTATTGACTTGTAATTTTTGGAGAAAGCAATGCAAGCTGCAAATTTAGGCTTAATTTCCAGATTTGCCTCTAAAATGTAACTGCATGCATAAACCAATTCAAAAGGCTGTGGTTTGTGTGAATCCTTTAATGTTTGCAGTGTTTAATGAACCACTGGGATCACTGCTGCTTATTGGAACGGTGCTGGGGTATAGCAGGGTGGTAGTGAGATCAGGGCAGAGTGGGAACACCTACTGTATGTGGTGACCCTACCAGAGCACTGCACAGCCCCAACCTCGCTGCCACCCAGCTCTGTCCAGGTTTGCTTGCAGCGATGGCAGTGGAGAAAGGGCAGCACAGACTGCTATGGAATGCTGGGCATGTTGACAAGCAGCTCTTCTCTGCAACGTCTCTCCAAATCTGTTTCAGTGGGATGTCCTTCCACGGTACTACAATTGGCTTGGCCCCCTTGATGGCCATGTGTTCTGTCTACCAGTCTGGAGGAGTGAATATGGTAAGCTTCCTAAACTTGACAAAGAGCACAACCCTCCAGGAAGTTGCTGTGCACAAGATCCGGCAAAATGAGTAGCAGCACAGCATCCCACGCTTCCACTGGATACTTCCCGTATTGTTTTGTGCCTGATGAAGCCACCATCCAGAGAATGCAAGCTCACAAGTTAACATTGCTTGGTGGTGATTCAGGAGACTACCCCTTGCCCCAAGAGCACTCCTTGAGATCACATGTGACCCTATCACAGATTCCTGTGATCGTTGTCCCAATAAACTAGAATTGCAGTTTTATGTACACTTACCTGGGAGTATCCTTGAGCACGGTGAAATTTATTTCTGAGTAGATATGCATGGGATCTTAGCTTAAACCATATATGGGGCACATGTTATCTTCCAGGTGCTGTTGGACTCCAGTTCTCAGGGCATCCCTAAGAGGAGTTGTGGCAAATGAGATTGTCTGCACCCACCCCCCACCCACAATTCCTTCATCTTCTCCCTGCTTCTGCCACCCATCCTCTTAATTTTGATGGCAGTGGCACCCCTTTCCCCACATCACTTCTGTTTTGTCTTCTGCTGCTGCTGCAGCAGCTGCCCCTCTGTCCCCCTGGTTTACATTCCCCTGCTTTTTCTGCCACTTTAGTGCCACCAAGGCCCTCTGTTCCCACCCTGCCTCGCTATAGGAACGAAGGCAGTGAAGAGTCTTGCTGGGTGGATAGGAGGCAGCAGGGTTGTTGGTACCTAGTACCTATCAGAGTGTGGAGCCTGGGGTGGTCACTCCAGTTTGCCCCCTTCCCAAGGATGTTGCCCTGCCAACTCCTGTCATCCCTGTCCAGGATTTTCTGAGATGATGGGATTTGGGAGTCCCAACAGCAACTGGAGGGGCACAGGTTCCTGATATCTGGCTTGAGTCTGAGGGTAGTTCTTCCCGGGAATGTTGCACAGCTGAGGGAGAGGAGAGCATCTTGCACCCATGCTTCATTGGGCGTTCTGATGGACAGGCCCATCTCCTGTGCCAGATAATACATATTTCTGTTCACACTTTGCTACGTGATATACTGACTCTCACCCTTGATTCCTTGTCTGGACAGGATCACTCTGAAAATGCCATTGGAGTTGCTGCCACCATGGCCCATGAGATGGGCCATAACTTTGGCATGAGCCACGATGCGGCTGGCTGCTGTACGGCCAGCGCTAGAGATGGAGGTTGCATCATGGCTGCTGCGACAGGGTGAGGTGGCTCTTCTCATTGTTTGGTAAAAACATGCTACGAACTGGGTTGCATTAGAGTGCTTTCCTTTATTTGTGACTGGTTTGAGGAAGGAGCTTAAATCTGAATTATAACTTTGTCAGGGGCTCATCCACACTTCTGAGAAGTTTTCTGCTTCCCCTGTGCTTCTAGCCATGAGCCAAAGTGGTTTTCTGTTTTCCCTGCCACTTTCCCGCTGAATCAGAACAAACATCAGTCCACAGAAAACCTGATTGGCATTTGCTCCAATTCAACGGTAAAGAGCCAGTTTTTCTGGGGGCAGTGGCATAGCGTGGGTTGTCAGCACCCGGGGCAAGGCAAGTAATTTGCGCCCCCTAACCCGTGGATTTGCGCCCCCTAACCCATGGATTTGCCCTAACCCCAGATGTTGCGCCCGGTGCGGCCCGCCCCCCCTGCACCCCCCACGCTACGCCACTGTCTGGGGGAAAGCAACAAGACCAGTGGAACAGTGGATGAGTCAAAATATCAGTCTACCCACCATGTTTTTCACTCTCTCAGAGGTCAGGAAAATTCTAACACTCTAGCACTTAAAGTTCAGTGATAAAATGAAACAGCACTCCCCCCCCCCCACTGAATATTTGGTACAGGACGGATTCCTGCTTAAACGCAAAAAGGGCAATTCTGTTGTGCCTGCCATTCACTTGACACAGTAATGATATACCGATAGGGAAAGGTAGCATTGTTCGCTGGTGGTTTCTAGTAACAAAATATTTTCTTGTGTCACTGTAATGCATTACTTCACAACCCATTCAAAACAATGTGCCCTCCTTGCTTGCAGGGACCCATTCCCCAGGGTATTCAACAGATGCAATATGAAGGAGCTGGACAGGTACCTGCAGTCTGGTGGAGGGATGTGTCTTTACAATATGCCAGATACCAAGACCTTATACGGAGGACAGAGATGTGGAAATGGCTACCTGGAGGAAGGGGAGGAGTGTGATTGTGGAGAAGAAGAGGTAACTCTTGTTGGACTTATTTCATGATCAAAGGGGTCACTGGCACGACTTTACATTATCCATGTTACAACAACTTTTAAAAACTAAAACATAGGCTGCAACATAAGAAGAGAGAGAAAATGGAATTATGTTACAGTGACATATCAGCAACACAAACACTCTCTGTAAACCTGGAATTGTTCTGCCTCTGTCCCCCTCCCACCCCCATAGAATGATTACTGGGCTGTTTGTAATTCCAAATCCCCTTTGCAACTAAAGAACCAAGAGTCTTGTGGCATCTGGAAGACAATTTTTCTTGTGACAAAAGCACAAAACTAGACTAGATGCACAATCTCATGGGAAGCGATTTGGCAATGAAATAAATGAATGACAATGATAATAAGGATAGCATTTTGATCCAAATTTATGTGAGAATTGCTGCAGTTTGATAATTCTGACAGCTCCCAAGCACATCATGGAGGTAGTAATACAGTTAGGAAATGTGCTTGGAGCTCGTTCCAGGTTATTTGTTATGTGTGTGGTTTAAAGACCAATGGCACATGCAGTTACAACCTTACAACCTGCCCTGGAAAGCAGCCCAATGCTCCCTGGTGTTTTTTTGTCTGCCCTGTAAACACAGCACGTGTCTTGTTTCTTCCCCCTCTCCCTTAGGAATGTAATAATCCTTGTTGCAATGCCTCTAATTGCTCTCTGAAGCCTGGTGCTGAGTGTGCCCATGGAACTTGCTGTCACCTCTGCAAGGTGGGGTTACTTGGTTCCTCTCTGTACAGCACAACAAATAAAGGTTTGCTTTCCTGTTTATAGGACAATAACTGAGAAGGAGAGGGAGGGAGACTGTGACCTTGTTCTGTCTGGGGCTGGTTTGCATGTTAGATTCACACTTCTTTTAGGAAACCCAGGTATAAAAAGTACTCCACTTTAAATGGAAGAACACATGCATAGCACTTTCAATGGTAAACTGGGCACAGGGGTTGAAATATGTGGCTTTCCTTATAGTAAACACAGAAACAGCAAACCAAGTGATCAAGCCCCACTTCTGCAGTCACCGCAGGGAGACCTGGTCATTTAAATATGCACAAACCGCTTTTGACAATGCCACAAGTGTATTTTGCTAGCGTCAGGCTGGATTTTTCTTGAAATGCCTTCTGTTGCTGCTGGACAGAAATCTACAGGTGTTTGTGTGCCTAGGCGAGACTGTGAAAGAGCCACCTATTTTCTCGTCTTGTGGGAAACCTACTCCTCAGCCCCAGCCCCCAGCCCCTACCCTGCCAGCTGTTTTGGCTTATACTGGTGCCGCCTTGTGTTTATGGGATATAGCAACTGCAAGTGGATGGCTTGTCTTTCAAAGCAGGCAACTGGCTGGTGTGGGGCCTCCCTGCTCGATTCTATTACCAGTTATTGGTATTTCTTTTTCTGCGCTGCGGGCGCCTCAATGCTAGGGAGACAAAACATGTACTTAGGCACACAGAGGCTGTTTTCCAGGGGGATTAAACTGCCTTGTATCTCGCTTAATAGCTTTCTGTTCTGCTTTACACTACCCAAAGCTGAATTCCTTTGCCAGCCAACCAGCTGATAAATCTGTAGCGGTAGGCTCGGGTGGGGTGCAGATGCCTGTGTCTCATTTTACGTCTCAGTTTTCCTAGGCAAGTGTAGTTAAAATAGTCTTGGTATGTTAACTGCTTCCATGCTCCTCTCCAAATGCCGACTTCCATTAGAATCAGGTGCCTGGTGCAACCCAGACAGATGGGCGGCACATCATCATCATCATCATCACCACCACCACTGCACATGTTGGCTCTGTTTGTGGCCAGTTTATCAGGTCCAGTCGTTCTCCAAGCAATTTCCATCTTTTTGCAGACAACTGCAACATTTTAATCCTCTCCATCAGTTTCAGGGAATCTTTTGTCTTCCAGATGTTGCTGAACTACAACTCCCATCAGCCACAGCCAGCATGGCCGGTGGCCAGGGATGATGGGAGTTGGAATCCATCAGCATCTGGAATGCCAAAGGTTCCCTACACCTGCTCTACGTGGTGTCAGCTGCCTACAGCCGGAACAAGGCTGACAATCACCGCACTTTAAAGCAGTCGCCGTAGCCCTGAGGATGGTGAGGAGCAGCTGTTAGTCCTTCAGAGTTCTGCACACAAGATTCATTGTGTTTTTGTGTGAGCACGGATACTTCTCTTCCGCCCTGTCTTTGCGTTGAAACTTTATGTTGTGCCAGCAGTATATTCCAGGCACCGTGCAGAATACAGACATAGGCTGCTCCCTGCCCTTCCCATCTAACCTAGTGCTGTCTACTCTGGCTAGTAACAGAAGCTCCTCAGTGGTCTTTACCAGCACTGCTGTCTGAGTGAGATCTTTTAAAAAATGGAGATGTTGGGGATCGAACCTATGTCATTAAGGACAAACAAGGGTGCAGCAATGCCCAGAAGCCACCCTCCTGTCACTGCTGCTGCTGACCAATACAGCGTGCCCACAAGGTTGTGGGACTGCTGGATTGATGGAATAGGTACATCAATGCATACCTATTCAAACTGGTATTCTATAAAATCATGAACATTGTAGAAGGTGTGGGAAAGCTACAGGCAGAAAGATGAACCTGTTCACTTAAGTCACCAGGTGTGCTTACCTGAGTTTTACCCTGGAGCAACTCTTTTAATTGTTTCCTCTTTCTTTAGTTGATTTCACCGGGGACTCTTTGCCGGGAACAAGCCAGACCTTGTGACCTGCCAGAATACTGTACAGGCAAATCCCCGTTCTGCCCTGCAAACTTCTACCAACTGGATGGCACTCCTTGTGCGAGTGGCAGGGCGTATTGCTACAGCGGAATGTGCCTCACGTATGAACAGCAGTGCTTGCAGCTCTGGGGATATGGTAAGGAGGGACATGTGACTAAATGGGATGGGGGGCTTTTCAAACAGCATGGGGTCTAGGGAAGGGAAGGAGCAAATTGTTCCCCTGCTGATATCCTGAGCTTGATGGATGGAGCTGTATTAGGACAGAGGAGCAGGGAAAATGATAGATTGGGGAATGGACTTTACATCCATTGAGTCTGCTGTGACCAGATGCAACCGTGACTTGTGTGCTCTTAATAGATAAGTAGAATGAATTTTAGCAGGAGCAGCTTCTCCTATCACAGTGCAGTAGGTTCAAGGGAAATTGCATATGCTAAAATCCCTTCTGCTACACAGCCCTGTCCCCAGTTGAATATGATCAACCTGTGGGGTCCATACCTTTATTGTGGCTGGTAGCAGTCCAAGCAAATGGAATGAGGAAAACCATTCCTTTTACTCTACCAGTAATTTTCTATCCAGATTGTCAAAAACTGAATCTCCTGGTCTCTAAAAATTATGGAAGACATTGCCTTTTAAATAAATATGGTTTTAGCAAACAATTTAATATTGGTCCCCACTTTCCTATTTCTTGCCTATGATATTTTGAATGGTGGGGAATAGCTTTTTGAACTTTCTTCACAGCCATGTGGAATTAAAAAACCTTTCTTTAAAAGGAGTATGGACTTCTCAGCTTTTGTTGGACTACAACTCCTATCATGCCTAGCTAGCAGGACCAGTGGTCAGGGATCATGGGAGTAGTAGTTCCACAACAGTTGGAGACCCAAGTTTGAGAAATGCTATGCTATCCTGTGCCACAGGGGGAGTGATACTGATGACTTACCTCGTATACCTCGGTTTCTCAGTGTTGCTGCTGGTTTTTTTGCTCTTCACAGTAGAGAGTTCACATCTACTGCCATGGTAGAAAGTCAGTGGTTGGCAGATTTGGGTAAGCTACTATCTTCCATAGAAAGCAGTTACATGAATCTCTTCCATGCAGGAGCAAGGCCAGCACCTGACATCTGCTTTGAGAAGGTTAATGCTGCTGGCGATTCCTATGGGAACTGTGGGAAGGATATCAATGGCCGATACAGGAAGTGCAACTTAAGGTAGAAAGCAGATCCAACTATTCTGGGTGGGATTGGTGTCCTTATAGGCTAAAGGCTTAAAAATAACCAGTTTTCTATTGTAACTGGCTGAAGATGACTTCTGGTTTCTTAGGAATTTTGTTAGCAATATTCAGTTGCTTATATTGAATATTTTAGTGAATGTTCATGCCATGTGAACGTAAACCATTCTTCAGCTGAAATATCCTTCAGCTTTTCTGAGTGTGTGGTTTGCATCTGGGGAAAAAAGCAGCATGACTTGTGAGTAAGCCCCCCCCCCACCTACTGTGTGAAATGAACTGTGTGAGGTGATCATTTGTGAACAAATCTGCTACTTAGAAAAAAGGCCCAGCTGGCCACCTCAAGTACTATTTATTGATGGGTTGCCACCAATCTTTTAAGGAGGAGGCTTAGGTGATCCCTCATGAGAAACTCTAATGAGAAACTTTATTTCTCAAAACCAAGCCTAACTCTAAGCATTGACTCCTTTGAGGGCGATCCCAAGATATATCCAGGGGAAAGTTGATGCAAACACACCATTAGTTGTGCCTAAGGAACGTTAGTTCCTGGTCCCATAGAAACTTCTCTGTCTCAGATTTGCTCATTTTGTAGGATGGAAATGATAGTTTCTTGAATGTGAAGAAAAGCTGACACTTTAGCCAGAATGCTCAGGTTCTCATGCACTATTTTCACTTTCTAGAGATGCTAAGTGTGGCAAGATACAGTGCCAAAGTTCTGCTTCCAAGCCTTTGGAGTCCAATGCTGTTGCAATTGACACGACTATCACATTAAACGGAAGGAACATATTCTGTCGTGGGACTCATGTATACCGAAATGAAGATGAAGGTGACATGTTAGACCCGGGCCTTGTGATGGCAGGAACGAAGTGTGGTGACAGTCATGTAAGTGCAGGTTGCCTACAATGCTCTGGCACCTTTTCCAACTGTGCGTTATGAAGAGAGCTCAGTTTATTTTGTTTTCAAAGCACCTGAGTGGCGCCACTTTTTCAGAGGTTTGATACAGCTTTGAAAAAGAAAAAATAACAAGTGGAACTCTCTTCAGAAATGAGTGTCAGGAACCAGAGCCAGGAGTAGGTCAGAATAAAAAACACCAGTGCCAGTGAAGTTAGCTCTTTATTCAAAGAAACCAAAACAGCACAGGTGATCACAGTGACTCTTCCCAGGAGGTCTTGCCCCAGTGAGGCAGTTGCGAGGAGTGAGGGTCACCACCTTCCCACCACTCTGTAAGGTTCCTCTTCAACTTCTTTCCCCCAGCAGCCTAAGGCTCTGTTGTCTTATCTCTCATTGCTCTGTCCTCCTAATTTCTCTATGTTCTGGCAGATCAGGAAGGACAGGGAGCTGGTCATAGTAGGAGCGGGGGACTCCCTGGCTTCTTCAGCAGCCTACTTCATCTCTGTCCCATCCCCCCCTTCCTCTTCTGCCTCTGATTCTGGACTGCTCTCTGCCCCATGCTCTTCCTGCTCACTAAATCCTGTTGCCGCTTCAGCTTCTGATGCTTCCTCCTGCCAATCTGTTCCCTCTTCTCCCTCGGACCACCCATTGTTGTCCCACCACCACTCCCCCGGCTCTGAGTCTTCTTCCCTTGGGGGTTCCCCAGCTTGTGTCTCCTGCCATCCAACCAGTCCATGACAATGAGTGTGCTCATTGTCATGTGCTTGTTGGAAAGCAGCTCCATGTGGGAGGGAATGTTCCCAACCCCCAAATTTGATCCCTTGTATCCTTCTAAGAACTGTGCTCAATACAAGGGAATGCTGTGAGGCTTGAGGCTGGTTGCGTTTCACCAGCTCCACCACATCGAATGTTGGGTGGAACACTACAGATCTGTGAAAGCAAAATAATTCTTGTTCAGCCTCATGTCAGCAGATCAGCAAGCTGTGGAGGGGAACCACAGAACAATAATAATTGGCTTTTGCCATTCTTCCACCACCTTTTGACTTCTGTTTGTTCCACCACTCCAGCAGCTACCAAGAGCAGCAGTATTATCTGTGGGGTGAAGCAATGGATTCAGCTTTGATTATCTCCTGGCCTAGGAATACATTTCATAGTACTGCTTCAGTTTTATCCTGAATGCCTGTCTTCTTCCTACAGATTTGCTTTGAAGGGCGCTGTAGAAACACCTCCTTCTTTGACACTGGAGACTGTGGGAAGAAGTGCAATGGCCATGGAGTAGGTATCTTGGTTTCTGCCTTCTTAATATGACGCTCTGTGCTACTTGCCCATTCAACTAGTGATTTTTATTTCTATCTGTAGGAGGAAATATATGTGATTTCACTGATGCATGCAGTGCCTCAGAACATAATCCCCGCATAAATAGACAAACTGATGTGAGCAAAGCTCAACTGGTTCAGACCCTGGCCCACCTCAAAAAAATTGTTTATAAATCCACTGAAAACTGATTCCTCCTCCATAGCTAGTGTTATTCCAGAACATCTGGAGGGTACCATGTTAGCTACTCTGCCCTGTGGCCTGCTAGAATGGCTTCCTGTACAACTGCATGCATTTATGGATGGGCTTTCAAACATAGATGTCAGATTGAGGTCTTCATGGATTTGTTTGGCATAGGGGGATTGTTGAGTGTTATGTAGACCTTGGATACTATGTGTTGGATGTGCTAGCTGTTCTTAAGCCATGTTGCAGTTTTTGAGAAGAAGCTATCCACGCCCATCATGGCCAGACAATGTTACAGGAAACATTTGCTAGGAGGTTAAAAATAGTGGAAAGTCAGTTTGGTCGCATTTCGGGAATGTGCATATATCCCAGTATACTTTTGAAGGGCGAAAACATATCCATTGGAACTTGGTTGGTAGAAATGATAGGAATTTCCACTGCAATTCTTAGGAAGGCTGGGTGGTATTAGACATGACTTTTGGGGGGTGGGGGTGGGGGAGATGAGACATTCTTCATATAGATGTAGTGTTGTTGAGCCCTGACAGTTGTCAACAGAAGGTGCAAGCGCTCCTTACAAATCCACCCTGCTGTGCTTTTGGATTGGAATGATCATAGTGTGTGATGTTTCTGCTAACAAGGAAAGGGTAATGTCAAATTTCCTCATTGTTCTCTCTACAGATTTGCAACAACAACCAGAACTGCCATTGTTTCAGTGGATGGGCACCTCCATTTTGCAATAAACCTGGGAATGGAGGAAGCCTGGACAGTGGGCCTATGCCTCAAAAAAGTGGGTGTGACTTATGTTATTTGGGGAAATTAAGGAAATCTGAAGGGGGTGGGAGGGAATTAAGGTAACTAGATACAAGAGAGGGCAAGGGAACCTGTACCTATATAGCTGAATGGGCGATGGAATTTGGCAGGTGGAGTTTTTGTCATAACTCCAGATTCCAGCAGCTGTAGAAAACTGCCTTATAATGAGTCAGAACATTGGTCCATCTAGCACAGTATTGTCTACACCAGCCTTTCTCAACCTTGGGTCTCCATATGTTCTTGGACTACAACTACCATCATCCTTGCTAGCTATGGATGATGGGAATTGTAGTCCAACAACATCTGGGGCCTCACATCCTGGATTGTTGCTGCTGGTCCGCTACACTGACCAGCAGCAGCTATCCAGGATGTGAGGAAGAAGTCTGTCCCAGATCTACCTGGAGATGCCAGAGATTGAACCTGGAACCTTCTGTTTGCAAGGCACGTGCTGTACCACTGAGCTATGGCCCAGAGACTCCAGCTAAGGAGCTAGACCAGCTGCTGGAGACACTGTTGAGTCTAAGCCAATAGAACAAGCTCCCAAGTCACCAAGGCTTGTAGGGCCAGAGCTGAGACCCTCACAGGCACCTTTCCCTGAATCTGTAGGAACCAAATGCATCCTACAGTACCTTACCCATCCAGCAATGCAGGAAGCACACACCTGGCATGAGGCTATTGAATGGGGAGGAGTGCTCACCTTCAGGCCAAAGGGTTGGCCCTTTAATAATCCACAAGGGGGTAGAGCCTGGAAGGGTGGTATGGGAGTAGAGGTTTAAAACCTGGTTGGGGCAAGTTGCTCTCTTGGAGCTGTCTGTGGTCCTGTAACTCCAAACCTACCTTGAATTGTGGCATCTGGCATCTGGGCATGGCAAGTTCCTGGGCAACATTATGACATAAGTAGAACTTGCTGAAATTCCCTCTTCTCTCACTGGTCACCATGGTATGGGGGTTGGGGAAAAGATGTGAAAGGAGGACTTATAACAATATTGATATGTCTGTTTTCCCCCCCTGTCAGGTCCTTTCCCAATCATAATAGGAGTCCTTTCCATCTTGCTTTTGATTGCAATTGGAGTTGCTTTTTGCTGCTATAAATGGAGAGCCAGGCTTGTGCCACTAAAGCAGGCTTTCATTCCTCCAAAGAAAATGCAGCAGTTCAGGTGAATATTTATAGCATGACAGTAACAGATGTGTTTCCATTTCTGATGCCGGGATAAAGAAGTCTGAGATTGCATGTGCAAGTTGCCTTGCACACCATGTATCTTGGAGAAAGGCCAGGATACAGATATACTGAAAAACAAATGTATTTCTTGCATATGCAACAACAAAGATATAGATACTGAAAAGGGAAGATGTTTAAACTAGTTCCTTTCTTCTTTTATGAAATTCCAATTACTTCCCACCTCAGACATTTAGCCCATTTAGTGTTCATCATGCAGAGACTTCCTGCTGCAAAATTTAGTTTATCAACAGTACTCACTGCCCGTAAATGAGCCTGGATTATTGCAGTTGAGTTGGCCAGATTATTATAATTATTATTTGTAATTATATTCACTTATTAGTTTCCTTTTTAAATTTACAAAAAAATAAACTCAAATCAACTTACAATATATATTGGCCTCTTGCAAAAACGTTGTTCCAATAATCTAAATTAGGATAGAATGGGAGCCAAACATCTCAGTCTCACTCCCATTCTATCCTAAATTAGATTATTTGGGTTTTGATTAGATTATTTGTTTTTGATACATGACTCTGACTCAGCTACATGAAATGGTTAAATATATACCATGAGAGGCAGCTTCCTTGTAATATTTGTTTCCTGTTGTTTTCCTCAAGCAGTACCGCTCCTCCCATTCAGAGTGGTGTGACTGGGCATGCCAACCCAGCCTTCAAGCTGAAAACCCCCCAGGAACAGAGAAAGGTACCTGAAAGCTGAAACTACTTACAGCTGCCATGTTGAATAACACCTGATCTTCTCTATGCAGTAGAACCTTGGTTCTTGAACAGCTTAGTTGACAAACAAATGGGCTCCTGAACGCCGCAAACCTGGAAGTAAGTGTTCCAGTTTGCGAATGTTTTTTGGAAGCCAAACATCCGACATGGCTTCTGTTTCAGTGCAGGAAGCTCCTACAGCCAATTGGAAGCTGCACCTTGGTTTTCGAACAGTTCTGGGAGTCAAACAGACTCCCGGAACGGATAAAGTTCGAGAACCAAGGTACCACTGTATTGCTAACCCACTACTGATCCATGCTGATAATTCCCATGCATTGTAAAACACATGATCCAATCAATCAATCTGCTGGAACTGCAAAGCTGCTTCTCTTGCTACATCCTAGAGACACAAGGTGAAAGTGATTGTTTAGGGAACCTCTTTGGGCTCTCGCAAGCACCCTTTTCTCACGGTAAATGATTGCCTGCACGCATTTGACCCAGCATGAATGTATTAATGTCAATGTTTAAAGAATTCATTTGTGTTGTTTATATTAGATGTAACTCACCCTAAGGGCTTTAATGGAGCCAAGTAGTGGGAGAGAAATTGCAAAAATTCATAAATAAACACAAGGAGTGCTCATAAATAAACACAAGGAGTACACAAGGAATGTATATGGGACCAGGACTTTGTGTACTTTTAAAGAACATACACACACACTAAAAATGCCTGGGCACTGCAATTTACCCACCACAGGGCTACAATTCCCAGCACCCTTGACATACTATAGTTTCCAGGATTCTTGGGGGATGCTTTAAATGCATGGTGTTTGTAAGCAGCACTGAGATTCTGTGGTTGGTTAATAAATCTATTCATATTGGGTCATTTGAAGTGTCTCAGCAGGAGCAAACCTAGACAATGTAAATGCAGGAGTGATTTTAGAAAGATCACCTGCTCTTTGTGTGATTGCATGCAGGCTATTGGCATACAGAATATCCCTGCAAAGCCTGAAGTGCTCTACTGTGAACCACCTCCAGAGCTCAAAATTCATGCGCAACCACCACCACCACCACCACCACCACCTGCTCTCCCAGCTAACACAAAGAAACCTCCCTTTCTCGGGTATCAGAGTGAGGCAAATAATTTCCCCAAGCGAACTCCTCCAAGCAGGCCAGCGCCACCAGCACCAAAAGTCATTGTTTCTCAGGTGAGTATTTTTATATGGATTGATATCTTTACACCCGTGGAAATAACTTGTTCCCACAGCTTGCTAAAAATAGAGTGAATATGTGAGTTAATGGTGCCTAAGAGCTGATTTTGGCCTTACTATTGGTACATATTAGTAAATGAGGGCTAATAAAACTTTAGTATAGTTAGTTCTGCTTCAGCGTGGGAAAATGCATTTGGTAGAAGCAGGACACGTATTGCCCCTCCCCACCAACTGTGTATATCAACACTGAAAAAACACAAGTATAGCTATATTGGCATACATCCTATTGCCAGTTGGCTGTGCTTCATATGAGCTCAGCCCCAAACTTTTGCATGTGTTTTCACATGCAAATGAATTAAGGCCATATTTTTCTTTTCTGAAAGGGAAATCCAGACTTTTGCCTCATTACATGCATTTCTGAAGAATAAAAATGCATTGCTCTATTTTCCTGGTGCCTAGCATTTCTGTAGATCATAAAGCAGGGAATAAAGATAACACAGAGTTTTGCCCATCCTGGCAACTGGATAGTTGGAAGGTTGTTGTTGTTTTAAAAGAAGATCCCTGCTAGATCTTACTTTCTTGTCCCAGGATTCTTCCAGACCACGACCACCTCAGAAAGCTCTTCCTGCTAATCCGGTTCCTGCCAGCAACAGAGCTGCGTTGCCCAGGATGAACGCAGCAGTACCACCCCCCTACAGTGCTGTAAGGAATACGAGAGTACGTCAGGAGGTGAGGCATGTAAAGGACAGCAGGTGCTATGTAGCAATATACCTCAGACCAGAACTCCACCGTGTTCAGTGTCAAGTCTTCAATCTGTGGCCTTGTCAGCTGACTATGAGATGTTGGGGATTGTCAGTCTGGGCCAGCTCCATTTTTCTTTGAGGGGCAGGGAGCAGCTACATTTGACTGCTTCTGTCATATACGAAGGCATTTACAAATAGGTTTTTTGGGTGGGTGCTTTAGAAAGAAGAATCCAATGTGAGTAGGCTTCCTCCATCCTCTCCTTCTACAGCCACCGGCTTGTAACACAGAACTACAGTGGCACCTTGGTTTAAGAACAGCCCTGTTTATGAACTCAGTATATGAACTCCACAAAAGCAGAAGTAGTGTCCTGGTTAGCGAACTTTACCTTGGTCTACGAATGGAAACCAAACGGTGGAAGGGCACCGGCAGTGGGAGGCCTCATTAGGGAAAACGTGCCTCAGTTTAAGAATGGCTTTGGTTTAAGAACGGACTTCCGGAACAGATTAAGTTCGTAAACTGAGGTACCACTGTATATATAATTAAAGCTGAGATCCTATAGTTAGCAGCAAGTCCTATTACAGACTTGGCCCGCCAGCTGTTTTGGGACTACAGTTCCCATCATCCCTGACCACTGGTCCTGTTAGCTAGGGATGATGGGAGTTGTTGTCCCAAAACAGCTGGAGGGCCAAGTTTGGGGATGATTGTCCTATTACATTCAGTGGGCCTTATTTCTGAATAAACACATATAGAATCGGTCTATAACTGTGAAGTGAGAACAGTTACAAGAGACTGAAGTATTTCCATTTTAGAGGTACTATTCTTCTCTTGCTTCTCTTACCTAAATTACCATCCATTGAACAAATACTCACAATCATTTTCCCTTTCCTAGAATTCAGTCATGAAGAATGCTGAAGCTGTGAATACCCTGAAGTTTAGACATTGAAGGTCATCTTGCAACTCTGAACTCCACACCGGTTCTTCCTTCATTGACCTGGGGTTTCGCACGGGCTTTGTTTCCAGGAAGAAGACATGCTGGGCATGTGCAAATCTCAACTTCCTCCCCATCCCACAGCCTTGTATGACTAGCCGAGACCAATTTCAGGTCCGGTTCTAGCAACCTTGGCACAGGTCGATGACACACCCTTGGACGTCAGTGGGGATTCTATCCATGCATACCAAGGTTAATGTGACCTGCTTTGCCTTTTGGATATTTGTTCATTACAGGAGTTACTTGTTTAAAATAGCACTGGTGTGTTATAGTGCAATATGCAATGTGCTGGAACGGAAGTGGGAGAAGCCTCTATTTCTCCCAGCAATTCATTATCGCCTCAACAGAAGACAAATGTATTTTAGTCAACACTGAGCCACCGCATCCTTCTCAGCTTTTCCAGCTTTGTTACAACCACAGACAATCCTATGGGGAAGAGAGTGTTGTGGTGCCCCTGTGATGACCTCATCTCCTCCAAAGTACTGTATGGATCCGTAGTCTGATCTTGTGGAATTTTGCTACATACTGACTATATTTATTCCCTCTTTTAAGGAATCTCCCAGGGTTCAGTGCTTTACCTTTGCCCTCTTACACCATCACCTTCTTAGCCCAAAGCTTTTCTGGTCATTACGTTCAAGGTTTGAAAATGTTGGTGGCATAACTGTGGTGAGTCCTTCCTCTGCTCTCAACCGCCATCAACCTTTAAAGTCTACTCCATCCTGTTTGCATGTGGCATCTTAATTATAGGTTCTGCCCAGCCGCACAGAATGCAAGGCGGGTTTTGTGTGGCGGCACACTGTTCCCATGACAACCTAAAAGAAATGTATTCTACCAATCAACCAAATATTAGCAAGGCATTTTAAGGGTTTCCTACAATTAATTGCAGTTCGTTATCTGTTTTCGCGTGCTACATCTTGTTCATATAATCAAGTACACTCAGCTTAGTTTTTGTCTATTTTTGTTTCATTTGGATTGGGCTTGCTCACTAATTTACCTGAGGATAGTTATCCTCTCCTGATGTGATAATCTTGGTTGAGAGTTTACACTCAACACTATCAAGCTAAGGCTTTGAAGCCTATAGCTGGTGGGCAGGGTTGAATACCATAGCCCTAAATTAATACAAGCCAGCCTTCTCCAACCTGGTGCCCCCGATGTTTCGGACTACAACTCCTATCAACCCCTAACTAGGGTTGTTTGGGAATTAAGGTCCAAAACATCCTGGGTGCACCAGGCTTGAGAAGGCTGATCAAAACCAACACTGAGTACTGTATTTTTTGCTCCATAAGACGCACCAGACCATAAGACGCACCTAGTTTTTGGAGGAGGAAAACAAGAAAAAAATATTCTGAATCCCAGAAGCCAGAACAGCAAGAGGGATCGCTGTGCAGCGAAAGCAGCGATCCCTCTTGCTGTTCTGGCTTTTGGGATAGCTGCACAGCCTGCATTCGCTCCATAAGATGCACACACATTTCCCCTTACTTTTTAGGAGGGAAAAAGTGAGTCTTATGAGCAAAAAAATACGGTAATTTGGAAATAACCCTTGGTTAAATCTCGGTGTAATTGGAATTCCCTTTGCATCTTTCCAATTTGGGGCTGGTGTAAAATGGATTACCAGTGGCAAATTTACAATGTGATCAAGCCCTCGGACAAGGTACTACAGGTGGTATAATCCTAATACTCTTTTCCTATTACTACAGTGGTTTGCTGCATCTCACTTGATTCAACAAAAAAATCATAGGCTGTGTGCCTTCTTTCTAGCCTCTGTATTCCAATTCACCTGTAGGCACCTAACTGGGTGTCTTAACACAGTTCAGCTGGCTAAATAGAAAAATTAACTCATGGTGCTTTTACCATTGAGTAGTTGATTAAACCCCAGCTATTTTAATACTGTAACAGGATACCATAGTGCATAAATAACCTCAACTTCCAAATATGCAGCTGCAGCATTGTTACCAGTCTGAAGCTTTATGAATGTTTTCTCAGGTTTTAGGTGTTTTTGGTGCTTTTGTTGAACTGGTGATATTTTTTCAGTTGGCTTTGCAAATATGCTGGTGCTAAAAATGAGGAACTGTTTTGTCTATTACCATGAATTGTTAGGAAACTTGAATCAAAACTGCCATAGCCAGTCTTAGAAATGGGTCTAGGTGCTGTTTATGCAGAGATTTTCTGTTTTTTTTGGCAGCAGTACAAACTGGTGTTTTCGGTTTTGTTTCTTTAAAAAAAAGGCCCTTTAGGCTTGGTTGTCGTCTTTCTAGATGAGCCAAAACAATTGTAGCCCCATGGCCCAAAATACTATTTCAACAGTCCAAAACTCAGCTTAAGTACGCAAAACAAGGTTTCCTAGAAATTTTCCCAAGTTGTGCACAGTGCAATAATCAAGTGGTATCTTAACTATGCATGTACCTACATTGCTCTCATGTTACAGAATAAGCGGTCTATGCTGTCTACTGCATTATCAATAACAATGCACAAGTGGTTTTGAGCACTGCATTTTCCCCCAAATCCTCAGGTTGTGCTCATTACGTTCTTCCAGTTCTAGCACAGAACTGGTGCCACAAAGAATGGTCACTGGAAATACAATTAACACTCCAAAACATTTTTGGTCTAGTTTCAAATATCCCAAATGAATGGTTGTACACATACTAGTGTGCTTTAAACACATGCCGGCAGCCATTTCAAGACAGAAGGTGTGCGTCTCAGAAAACATAACAGCATCCATCCTGGTCTCTGTCTTTTCAGGTTAAGTCTCAGGCACTCAGTAATCTTCCGTTCAGAACTGTCACAGGTGAAGACAAAACAGATTTGTTCTGCTAACTTAGTACCTCCCTGAAGTTATTGGCTTTGCTAGGTCTTGGCTTATGCCATCTCAGAATACTCGGAAGAACAACTCGCTACAATTTCAAGGGGAAAAAATTACTCAGAGCTGGAAGGTTATCTTCCTCAAGGCATTGCCAAATGTCAATCCGAGCTTACTTTTAAAAGCTCCACAGCAAAGAGATCAGCACTCTGCTTTCCCCTCCCTAATGCTGCCGAAATGTGGCTGTAGGCCCTCTGTCCTCAACTGCTGTAGTGTGAAGGTAAAGTTTCCTTGGGTGCTACAAGAGATGGCAGGGTAGAGAGGTGGTGATATGCAGATGCTGTCCCATGGAGATAGCCCAGTTTTGCTGAACTTCTTCCTTACAAGAAGTTTTTAAATAGACAGGTTTGGGAACTGGCATCCCTGCTTCAAACAAGGTTGATGAGTGCATCGGAAATCGTTTTGTACTTTCGTGTGTATGTTGAAAGGATAGATTGGGAGAAGAACATTGTGGTTGCAGTCCTATGCTCACTTACCAAGGAGTAAGGCCTTGTGAATTCAGTGGGACCTACTTCCAAGTAAACACACACAGGGCTGCACTCAGTGTTTATTAATTATTATTATTAATTATTATTATTATGGTAGAGCCTCTGCATCATGCGTCACCATTTTATGTCTCGCAGGTTTACAATATGATCTCTGTGCATCTATGCAAATACTTGAATAATGCAGTTTGTTGTGCCTTTTGCCTAGTTATATTTAATAAATTTTGTGGTCAATATGTACAGTTACCAAATCATTGAACGGAGGGCTGGCTTTGGTCTTGAGAAGTGGGGGAGGGCAGGGCTTGCACCACTTCCAGATGTCACCTATGCTACTGGGTTAGCCAGATGGTCCTTGTGTGTGGAGAACAGTATAATGGCCGCGTTGCAAATTTATTTCCCAGAACGTCTGAGGTAGAATAAATCAAAAATTATTTCTTATCACCAGCAGAGGGCGCTGCAATCCCAGTATCTAATTAGCAGCACTTGCCTTCCTGGTTTGTCATAGAGCAAACCTTACAGTAAGCAATACAAGGAAGCAAACAAAACTTAAAACAATTGAAATTTCCACCTTTTAAGAGTTTGTACAAAAAGATCTTTATTCTTCCCCTCTCCAAGTACAAATGAGTACCATTGAAATGCCATATGTTCAAACTTGGGAGTGGAGGGAGGGGCAAATCCAAGTTGTCCATCATAACTATTCACAAAGTTACATTGATCTTATTTAACTGTAAAATACATTCATTAGGAATGAAGATCCCCGGAGTTTTAAAAGACCTTTGCAGACAATGAGGAGCACAGACTTTTAGCCCACAGTTGTGGTCTGCCATAGAGTTTTGAAATATGACCTCTCAACTGAGTTGGTGACATTTCATTGATCTCTGATCTGTAGCTTGTACTCATTCAAGATCCATCTCCTCCCTTTTCCGGATGAATGTTATTTGTCAGCATCAGTGCCAAAGCCAAAATTTCTGGTTGATATTGGAACTCTGTATAGTTTTACCTCGGGTTAAGAACTTAATTCGTTCTGGAGATCTGTTCTTAACCTGAAACTGTTCTTAACCTGAGGTACCACTTTAGCTAATGGGGCCTCCTGCTGCCACTGTGCTGCCACTGCACGATTTCTGTTCTCATCCTGAAGCCCGAGGTACTATTTCTGGGTTAGCGGAGTCTGTAACCTGAAGCGTCTGTAACCCAAGGTACCACTGTACTATGATGGTGAGATGAACTTGGATGCACTTCAGTCTCTATGGAGCTCCACTCTCCAACCTTCCCATCAAATCTTATTGTAAGATTTCATTATGCCGTTAGAGCTCAGCATCCTGGAGGCTTCAAACACCACATTTTTTCCATTCCAGAAGTGAAGAAAGGACCTCAAATTTAGAAGAAACTAGAAGCTCGTCAACTTTTCATACCTAGCATCAAACACACATGCCACCGTAAGTTTAGATGCCAAGAATCTCCAGTTTGTCATTTTGTATTGGAAAAAGAAGCACAGCAGAATGAAAGTAAACCTTAGAAGGGTAACACTCTTACTGGAGTTCTTCCTTCTGGAATGAAGAACCACTGATTTAAATGACAAAAAAGGAGACTATGTAAAGACAGGCAGAGCTTCTGTTTGTACTTCAACAGCTGAAGTATTACTAGCATGCAAAAATTAACTCTCTTTGCATCCTAAAATTTCCTTTAAAGTTTTTGCCAGCTCTCGGTTAATGCCTGTGCTATCCGTATAAATCTTAGGATGCTGCTCTTTTTAAATGCACAGCTCTTGCTGCAGCTGCGGTGGAGACTGAGAAGTTGTCCCTCCCCATAGCAAGCAAATACATTTCTCCATGAAGTGGAAGCCTGCACTAGGCACGATGATTTGCTGTTTCACAGGAACAGAACACAGGATCAGGATGTGGATTTTATGGCACCCAATGCTTGTCATTTGCCCCCGAGCCTCCTTCATTTGGAGCAGACTTCTCCAACCTTGCACTCTCTAAATGTTTTCGCCTGCTATACACATAGCCAGTCATGGACTCAGGGTTGGTGGGAGCTGTTGCAAAAAGCTTCAATTCATCATTCTCATGATTTTGATGTCTGTCCCCTAACCCTGCTTAATTTCTCTCTTATTGGTTTTCCACAAAAAAAGGGGCATGTGCCTGTTACAGTGCATTTTACAATTTCTTGGTCATCAAGGCTAAGCAAAAAGACTTTCATTGACCAAAGGAAATCTTACAAGCATTTGGGGAAATAGTGACAGTCATGGGACCCAAACCACCGTCAACTTTCATGACATCATAAATCCTGCAGACTTGACCCCAGTTTACACTGCTGTGGTCACAACTGGGGATTTGAGCTGTACAGAAAGGTTTTTTTTGGGGGGGTCTACTACATACTTATAGAACTTAACATTGAAAATAAACAGTAATGGTTATAGCCACTTACAAATCTTATTAAGAACATAACTAGCATGTTGCCCCCCCCCATTAATGATGGCGTAACACAGTACCCCAAACAGAACTCATGAGATACCACCATCATTCTGGTACTTAAGGCACTTTTGAACATGGAGGGCTATTGGCTAATAATATTTACATCACAACACCAGTCTCTCATATCTATCATGTTTAAAGCCCTAGCTTTTAAACATGGGTTTCTTGGGTGTGGGCCAGGGCTTTTCATGTTTCCCTGGCAGCTGTCAAGTTGTCAGAGTAACATGGGTACTGAGCCCAAGTGCACACAATGTGCAACCAAGCATGTTGCATGAGAAGTATGCTGCTTGTGGTGAGGAGAACTGCATCATCTTCCTGCAGCCAAAAACTGGGCGCATGGACAAGATTCTTACCACCACAGGAATGAATACTGCACTTGACTGATTCTCCTTATGGTTGTATGTACACTGTAAGGTAAAAGGTTCTCAAACACCCTTGGTTAGATGGCTGACCCTTTGGTATAATGGCAGAAGCTAACAGAAATACAAACAACATTTTGTCTTACCAGAAGTTTACAAGGGATGAAGCGTATTTCACAATTTTGCACTGGCTGTTATGCCTTTTCATAATACATTATTACATAGGCACTATAGTACAAGAAATGGGACCACTATCAGAATTGTCCTCTTGATACACATTGGCACTGTAAGACAGTTGCCGCACTATCAGGGCAATAGGTTAATGGGTTAACTCCATCCACTTTTAAGCAGAATAAATTAATAACAGTGGAAGACCAAAAAGGCACTAAAGGGTAGTATGCATAGACAGAAAGACGCATGAGATATTGTCCCAGTGAAATTGTTCCCTCTTTAGCGTACAGATGAGGCAATCACACGATGGTGCAATCACCCCTTCATCAGGAATTGTCAGGCAACAACAGAAAGCTAGTTGTCTGGGAAAAGAGTCCTAGCATAGCTTGATATATCTGATCTAATTGGCTCATCAGAATAATGACTTAAGTTATTTTCTGTTAACACTTTCAGTAGAGGGAACTTCCGGGTTGGCGCCATCGCCGAATGGCGGACTCCCTCCGAGCTCCGGAGGGAGCCGGCTCGGCAGGGGCTGGGTTTTACCGCACCGGCGATGCGGGGACCCTTAGAAACCACGGCCACGGGGGCCGTGGACTTGGAGACTCGGCTAGCACCGCTAGCGCCCTCCCGACTCGTGAAGGAGCCTTTTTAAAGGCTACGGATCGGGTGCCGGGGAGAAGCGTGGTGCTTTGAGTCCTCTGCCATCCCTGCCGAGCGAAGCCGCATGCCATCCGGCGGAGAGCGCTGACTTCTTCCATTGAGAATTTGGACTTTTAACAACAACCCGTGAGTAAATTGGAAATCGGGTTTAAAAGAAGAAAAATTTTTGGGATTTGAGACGAGCGGGGGGGGATCTAAAAAGGAAGTCAGTCCCCCTCCCTATTGTAGACATTTTAAAACAAGGATTGGGAAGCCAAGGCCCAAAAAGAACGGTATCTTTGCTAAATTAAGAATTCCATGATGGGAAAGTACAAGAATTGTGCTGGAGGAAGAATTGAAGGAGAAGGAAAATGCACCCCCCTCCCTGGGAACCGGGGCGATTGAGGAGTGAGCCTGGTGAAAAGAGCCGGTGATTTTGACAGCTGTCAAAGTAGCTGTCAAAGTCGGAATATTAAAGAGGATTTATTACAAGGACCTTGCTGGTCAAATTTGTTATAACTTGATATAATTTGTTAAGACTTGAATACAAAATGGCGAAAATACGGAGAACAATCGGATTTTTGGAAACAAAGTTACAACAACCCCCCTAGAGGAGTTTCGGGACATTACAAAGATGGGCGTAAGCCGGGAAAAATACAACACTCCGGAATTTCACAGAACTGGTTATCTCCTGGGAAAGCTGCAAAACGGAAACTGAATCTTGTCTACAGGGTGTTTAGACTAAAAGGAGACAACAGAATACCTTACTGAAGAAGGAAGGGACTGAACGCAAGTTTTTGTTCCTGAATAACAACAACCCATGTAGAGTTACTAAACTTCTGAATAAGAAAGTTTTAGCAGCGGAACAAGAGGAAGCTGGACTATAACCTTGAAAGAACAATGGGGGGAATTTTATAATTTGACATTTTTAAAGATTTAGGAATTAATTTTTAAAGAAAGTAATCCTAGAAATGGGAAATAATTCTGCAAGGAGTTGGGGGAAAAATGGGATTGATGGACTTAAGATTTCCAGGCTGGAAACATAGATTGGAGGATAAGGGAAATTAAACCGGGGAAGGGGAGGGAGAATTAGAATCCAAAGGCTTGCAACTATTTTCTGAATTGGTTTTCTTTTTTCTAATATATTTTTTATTTTTTTATACTTTTATTCTGTGTGCTTTTACTTTAATGGGAAAAAAGGGGGACATTGTGGAAAGAAAAGGGGGTGGGCTATGGGGAGAGATCTTTTGCTTTTTTTTTTATCAAGGGTGTTGCATAAGGTTTGTATAAATTTAAATTTGAACAATGGGGTATATAAATTGTGCTTTAAATCAGAAATAGAACTTGTGGAAACAACAATATGAAAGGGGAATACAGTAGGGGTGGGGGAAGGGGGGAGTCCCAGAAAGTGGATGTTTGAAAATAAGGTTCTGAATGTATCTTCATAATTTCTTTTCTTCTCTTTCTGTATTTTGGAAACTTCAATAAATATTATTTAAAAAAAAAAAAAAAAACACTTTCAGTAGAGGACTGAGTACTCAGGGTTGAAAAAGGCCACAAGAACTTTCCCTGAAGTTTCACAGGTCATGGACTTCAAATCTGAATGCTCTTTGTGGCCTCACAGCACCTCAGTATAGCCTCTGAGGGGAAGATCACGTTGGAGGAGACAACGTCATGCAAAGGGGCCAAGAAGCAACTTCAACCACAGATGGAACCAATCCCCACCCCCACCCCCAAATGATTAATGAAAACCTGCTTGTCTGAGGCAGGCACAGTCAAAGCAGTCAAGGCAATTCTTGAGTATGGGGTGTGCGGTGAAATTCCAAAGGATGGGGGGAAAGGGTTACTGAGACAAAACATGAGAGAGCTAGTTCACGGTATTCAACTTGGTTGCTATTTCTCAGAAGATGCGTATGCGTACCCATTAATGCAAAATATAGCACATGCCTGTATTACCTACACACAGTTCAATCCAAGTTCCTGCAGCTGCAGGATTGTTGCTATTAGGTTTCAGCTGTAGATCATGAATACTTTGGGTTTGTTGTCAGCCTTGATTTCTGGATTATCCAGCTCTATCAGGATGTTCTTGTCGTCCTTGACGGCTGGGGCCTCGTCAGCGTTTTGAAGGGTTTGTGGCAGGTTCCTCAAACTGATGTCCATATCTTTGAAGGCATGGAGTAAAAAGACCCCTAAAATAATGGTGAGGAACCCACAGACCGTCCCAATGATGTCCACCACAGACATGGTGACCCACTCCTTAAAGAGGATGACTGAAGTGGTGATGACAATGGTGGTAAACAGCACGTAGTAGATGGGGAAAACCATAGAGGTGTTGAAAATGTCCAGAGCTTTGTTGAGGTAGTTGATTTGGGTGGTGATAGAGGCCACCAATGTGAGGACAAGAATCCAGGTGAGTGGGTCCTTCAGAACAGGCCAGTGAGCAAAAAAGCCCTTAATGGCGATGCCTAGTCCTTTGACTGAAGATACTGAGAATGCTCCAATCACAGAACAGATGGTGAGGTAGATGAGAATGTTGGTCTGGCCGTAACGTGGGGCGAGGAAGAAAATCAGAACCAGGCAGACCGCCAACAGAATGCTGGCATAAGCAAGGAAACCTGAAAGAATGAAAAGAAGGGGGGGTGAGGAATTCATCACCAGGTTGCGGCAGTTTTATGAGGAGCAGAGCACAAGTTGTGGCAAGGCAGTAACACACCACTAACAGGTATAAGGAGTTCAACTGATCAACCAATAGAATCCTAGCTGTAAGAAATGAGAACTATTCCACCTAAACAAATGGAACTAAGTGAGGTGAGTCTGCCAAAAGGACTGGCACAAAATGCAGAAAATAAGCACACATAAGGGCGGGATCCAGGGAAAGACATGTGCACGAGCTCTAATTCATGCACCTGCATATATACTCAGAAGACCTATTTGGACATCTGCCTGAACAAGGTCTTAGAATGGAGGTGGCTCACTCTCAACGTGGCCCTCCAGATGTGGCTCCCATCATCCCTGACCACTGCCACTGCTGGTTGAGTCCAACAACACCTAGAGGGCCACAGGTTAACAATTCATAACTTAAAATCATGGGAGGGCATCATGCGCCCAACATCACTGGGCACACAGGCTCCTCTTTGGACCACTGTGTGTTTTAGTGCAAAGAGTCTGAAGAGGGTTTCAAAGTGTGCTCTCCACATTTAACACCCTTGCATGTCCAATTTGGCAATGGGGCATGAGAGATCTGTGAAGGGGGCAATGTCTCCAGGAAACAGCAGCAGAGGTGCAAAGACCTTTCAGGGGATGGCACTGAACCACAATGCTCACAAATAGGATGACAGCCACATGGGGGATTCAAAGCTGAAGTGCCATGCCACTGCCATCCCACTTGAACAAGGGATTCAGATAATAAGCTACGTATATAGCTGGTTGGTGATACCTTTAACCTTCTGCTTTTCTGGTTACCTGGCTCTTTCAGTTTAGAGGCCATTTCGTCCAGAGTGGTGACCTCCTCTTCTTCTGGAGCATGAATCACAAGAACTGTACTACCCACAATGCTCAGCATGCAACCGAGTTTGCCCAGGAGATTCAGCCGCTCTCCAAGCAGGTACGAGGACAAAATGGCACTGGGTCATAGGGGAGAAAAATCAATAAAATTGCTTTGGGGTAATCAACATACAGAAAACTAACAAGAAGTCAGAATACATGGTTGTCCCATTAATAACAGCCTTCTACAGAACTTTGGAAACTTCTTTCAGTGACAAACAGAGAGATATATGCAATATTTGGACACTTCAAATCAGAATCAATCATCTAACTGACAATGGGCATGTTCAGATGCTCATATCTTAGCTTAATAAGCTGATATATTGATGAGCTTTGGGTACTCTCACGCAACCAGTTTGCTCCTCCAATCATATGCTAGCTGCCATGTGTATCAGTTGATGAGGAGCACAGAGACGGAAGAGGGGAGCAACTCCACCCACACATCCCTTCCTAGCAGCCCTAACGCCCTTGAGGTTCATCAAGTCTTATCAGAGCTGGGAAGAGGAAAACACTCGCTGTGTCTTATTGACTGATTTCCAGCCCTGAGATTAATATTTAAGGGGTGCTGCTGCAATGCGGCAGGCTGCCACCACCATTTTGCCCCCAAAGGGAGTGCAGCCTTTGGGACCACTACTTTGGTGTCTCCACAACTCCCATCAGCTCCAGTTAGAATGGCCAATGGTCAAGAATGACTGGAATTTCAGTCCAAAACATCTGGAGGGCACCAGGTTGCTGATTGCTGTTTTAAATGAGTGCTACATTAAAGTCACCCCTGTGTCAAAAAGTATCGTGCAAGATCTGCTTTTGGGGGGCGGGGAACAGCCAGGCTGAAGCAAATGTTTGGCTTCTGTGTACTGGGAGAACGTTATCAGGCTATTTTTCTG
Source organism: Podarcis filfolensis (assembly GCF_964270895.1). Taxonomy (NCBI): domain Eukaryota; kingdom Metazoa; phylum Chordata; class Lepidosauria; order Squamata; family Lacertidae; genus Podarcis; species Podarcis filfolensis. Next base: position 58,624,780 of record NC_139605.1, read on the forward strand.
TTTGCATGGCCAGTCATGTTACTACCAGGGACATTTACAGACCTAGAATAAATATGGGAGGACAGAATAGAAACGAGAGGAAATCACCTTATGAGCACGCTCAGGGCTCCGAGCGGAGTAACAATTGTTGCAGGAGCAAAGGCATAGGCAGCAAAGTTGGCAGCTTCTCCTCCACCCACTGAGCAAACAGCCGAAGGATAAACAGAGAACAGGTAAATTACAATGAGTGCTATTCCTCCTCAAGCGTTTTTGCTAATCTTGTTTGCATTCAGTGCATAGTTTGGCCCAATGAAAAAGAGCACTGGAGTTAAAAACCAGGAGAAAGATGGTTTTACAGCAATCACTGTTGTGTTTTCGTTTTTTTAAACAAGAAAAGACATCTTAAGAGTCATGTTGTAGATTCAAGGAACTCCGTGCGAAAAGTATTGACCAAATATCTCCTGAGTAATGGATCAGAATCCAATATGGTGGCAGATGTGCCCAGCCAATTTTAGAAAATGGACCCAATCCTAGCAAACCAGACAATGCTAAAATGACTGATCACCGCCTTGGGTCAGTAGCTTCCAAAGCCTTGGAGCACCTTTAAGAGTGTCATAAGCTTTCATGGACTAGATACAGGGGTCAGCAAACTTTTTCAGCAGGGGGCCGGTCCACTGTCCCTCAGACCTTGTGGGAGGCTGGACTATATTTTGGGGAAAAATATGAACTATGCCCCATAAATAACCCAGAGATGCATTTTAAATAAAAGGACACATTCTACTCACGCTGATTTCCAGACCTTCTGTGGGCTGGATTTAGAAGGCGATTGGGGATTTAGAAGGCCTTAGTTTGCCTGCCCATGGACTAGAATCTGCTTCCAACTCCTTCTGAAGTGGACTCTAGCCCATGAAAGCTGATGCCAGGGGCAGCAACAAGGTAGCCTCCTACATCTCCCACCACCCATCTCCCTCTGACCGGTGGCCAAACTGGGGTGGATGTGAGTTGCAGTAGCAGTTCAGAACATATGAAAGGCACCAGGCTGCTTACTGCTGGCTTATTCCATAAGGTGCCTTGAGGCTATTTGTTGTTTTTGGCCAGCAAACATCTCTACTGAGGAGTCAATCATTTATACTGTGATGAGCAGGGCCAGCCCACCCATGAAGCAAGGTGAGGCGACCATCTCAGGTGGCAGGATCCACAGGGGCAGCAGATCTGGCTTCCAAGGAATGTATCGCTTACTGCTACTGCTGATGTGGCAACAACAGCTGTGTCACACTCCTTGGAGGCTGGATCTCCCACCTCCTCAGCAGTTCCCCCACCCAATGCCGCCTCTACAGCAGCCTCTTGGTGAATAGGGTGCACTGCTGGTCTCCCACACATAGGGAGGAAATGGTGAGGGCTGTCCTATTGGGTCTCTTGAACACAATTCAGAGCGGGACCCTGTACTCCCAATGACAGTCTTTGATTCCCACTTCAGCCATCATATAATGTTGATTTGATTCCCCAATTCGTTCCTGATGTAGATCTTAACTCAACCCTTCTTCCAGAGGGAGGGCACCATTTTGTGGTTTGCCTCATGTACCAATATGTTTTGGGCTGGCCCTGGTGATGATCATTCCCTCCACCCCAACCTTGGTGATGAGCTCTATACATTCCAGTCCCCACAGGGAAGCTGAAGAAAGCTGAATGCATGCTTCATGCAATGGTGGTAAAGACTGAAAGGCCATCTCCATATAGTTCAGTTTGATGACCTAGCCATTTCCCATGTCATTGTGGGTAAAGGCTCTCAAATATCACTGCTAGCATATGGCGCACTACCAATGGAAATGGCCTCCACATGGTAGCAGTAGCGAATGAAAAAGAGGGAAAGTGATAAAGATTTGATAGGAACAAATCCAGGCTAGTGTGAATAACCATACTTACTGGTCAGCAAGCCAGCCCACCACAGCCAGTCCCTAAGGTAGCCATGGCCTCCATCCCCTGGGAAAGCAAAAGGCACACATGCTTAGAGACTTCAAAAGGAAATAAGAACCACATACTAGGTAAAATTATATAGAAACAAAAAGAGATAAAACACATGCAAACCAGTGGGTTCTGGGTGCATTTTTAACTTCCTTCCCAGAATGACAAGAAAGCATTTCATGTTCAAGATAATTATAGAGCACATTTTTGACACACATCATCATATGAATTTTAGCCATCCCTCCCTCCATCTTATATCCTGCCTTTTCTCCCAAAGAAGCCCAGAGTGGCAAACACATAAATAATAAAAATGCAATCAAAAATAAAGCAAAACATATTTAACATTTCAAAATTGTTAAAAACATTTCAAACAATGAAACACAACAAAACATGTAACAAATCATGTGTCTAAACAGGCCCACCAAAACAGAAAATTTTCTCACAGGTGTCTAAAAGAATACGATGGTGTTTGCCTAATGCCATTTGGCTTATTATAATGCTTTTGGCCCAGGCCCTTTTGCACTCAATACTAAACTATGACGGGGTGGAGAATCGACTCTGGCTGGCAGGTCAGATCATTATCTCCCCAAATCTATATTAACAAATCCTGTTTTCAGGCTTCCAAAAAGCCTGGTCAGTGTAAGAACAGGATGCTGGACTAGGTGGGCCATTGGTCTGATCCAGCAAGACTCTTCTTATATTTTTGTGGTTGTGATGCTACCCTAATCAAGTATTCCCCCTCATATGTTTTCCATTGCATGAGACTGGGGGAGGGGGATGACATCAAGGATGCACTTAAAAGATCCCAGTGCCTCCATTAGGATCCTACCCCCTGACCCTACATGCTTTGCAGCTAAGTGCCTGCAGTTGAGAACCAGCTCTACTTGTGGAAGCTCCCTGCAAATTTGAGGCCTTGATCTAAAAGCTATTTGTCAATGCATATCAGTATAGTGACTCCCTCCATAGCTAACTGAACATTATTACTATTCATAATAATGATATCCTAGTTTTAGAACAAGACATGACACTGAAAAACAAGGTAAAAAAAAAACTTTGTTGGAAAAACACAGAGTGAGATTATCAGCTGCTACACACAAGAATCCTGATTCCAGTATTTTATTGGAAACCAAAGCAGCTTAAGACTGAAAATAGGTACTGGCAAAACAGGAAGCACCACCTATCAATAGATGTCAGACTTTCAGGAATGTTAAAATGCAGGAGAAAAAGGGAGGTGCCTAGATACCATGACAACAAATATGGCCTGAATGCCTAGATGGGCATGAGATTAGATGGGGTAGATATCAGGGGAAGAGAGTAGAACAGCAAAGTCTAGAAACTCCATGGTCCTGTAAGAGCTATAGAACCTGTGTGTGCTCTTCGAGTTTATTTCCTTTTAGCAGGGACTGCTGATATTTTTCTAAGAGAAAGAGCTAGTCTGTTGCCTTCAAGCTTTGCAAAACAGGGGCATTAAGATATTCACTGGAGAGCCCCCCTGCAAGTGCCTCGCACTACCACCACCATCCAAGGTGAGACGAGTTACTTCCAGAAAAAGAGTCTTCTCGGTGGTGGCATCCCAGGGGTGGAATGCTGATGAGGTTTGACTGGTGATTACATTATTGTCCCTTCAGTGTCAGAAACTGTTCCCAAATTTATTAGGTGCCATTTTAATCTTGCTGACTTTTTTTGCTGCTTTTATAATTTCGTGGATTTCGCATTATTCTATTTTCTCCATTTTTAAAATTATTTTAGTAAACCATCCTAGGAAGATTATTGAGTTGAGGTATAAAATAGATTGTGAATGAATGAACCAACCAAAAAATAGATTTAGTTAAATGCACTTGGAGACCTGCTTCTTCATTTTTATCGTATCTGCATGGTGTTGGTGTTGCTGTTGAGACTCACCTTAGGTCCAGCTGTAACAAAGTAGCGCAGAGATAGGTTGCCAATGTGGTGCTCTCTGGATGTTGGACTGTAACTCCCATCAGCCCCCACCCAGCATGACCAAAGGTCAGGGTTGAGGCAAGTTGTTGACCAGCTACACCTGCCTTCATCTACCAGTTGAAGTTCAATGGGTTAGATGGAGAAACGTGTCATACAGGCACACTCCCTAATGAACTGTGATTGGCTGTAGTTGCCTGTTCAGGCAAGGATTTGCCTCTGTGTAATGTGTAGGCAAAGGCCTTCAGAATCCAAAACACTTTGAGGCTCAAAGTCAGATCTCTCAGCAATAGCCAACATGATACCCTCAAGATGTGGATGACGATTCCTGTCAGCCAGTGGTCAGGACTGATGGGACTTGTGGTCCAAAACATCTGAAGGGCGCCATATTGGCCAGCCCTGTCTCAGATACAACCAGAGCTCATTCAGAAAATAATTCCTCACCCACCTCCTGAGCCATTGAAACCATACCTGCCCTGGTGCCTCCTGTCTCCACAAGCCGACGCAGTCCTTTTTTCTTAAGGATGACGCTGCTGCCAATCAAGAAGCTGGAGAAGATGGCCAAGGCCAAGCCAATGTAGAAGCCATATTTGTCTTCTATCCGTACCATCCAGTTTGTGTTTAAGGTGATATTACTGTGGGGTAAGACTGTTGAGCTGACATTCCCAACAACCTGACAGAACGTCTGCCCAGAAAGGCATGTCAGAGCTAACAATGAACCTGGGAAGACAAGAAAATGGGAAGAGGGCAGAAATTAAGACTTTAAGCAAATAATACACTTGCTGCCTTTGTTTTATGTGTCATACTCAAAACATGCCATTATTTAGGTCCTTTGCTTCCTTGAAAGAAGAAAAGAAATGTCCTGCTAGATCACTAGAACATGATTGTTCTAGAACATGCACAAGAACATGATTAGCTCTTGCGCTTATTAGTTCCATGAACTAATAGATGTAGTTACTGTATGGATGATGGAAGTAAGGGAATGTTACCTGTTCATCAGAATTCCCTCCTATGTAGAGCCATATATGTTACCAAACGAAAGAACTGTACAGCTTTAATGCTGTATGTTTTGCAGTCTGTCTTACAATGTATTGCATCACATAAAGAGAGCATTTCTCAAAATCTCTTTCATACACTTGTACTGAATCAGTAACATTTCATCACTAACAAATCATTTATCAAAAAATATAAAACTGGAAAAACTTGACTGAGCTACGACTGAGGATAATAACCAACCCCCCTTTTTCGCAAATGCAAATAAATTATGATTTACAGATTTATATGGGACTATAAAACTGGTTGATTCAGACAATCAAATCTCATCTTAATAAACTGAGATAGGAACACACCTCTTGTCCACCCTGGCAGCCCCTTCTCTACCCCCTTCGTGGAGTTTATAATGAACCATAGTTTCCTGTTTCATCTGAACCAGGTTACTAGCTTTGGAACAAACCAGGTTATTAAACTAACTTCAAACTGAACTCTAATATCCCATCTTGTTCCAAAGCTGGTAATCATAGTTTCTTTGTTCAGACTAAATGGCTAAACAGAGGCTTCCTGGTTCGATTGCTCCTGCCAAAAAGGAAGGAGTGAAAGGGATGCATTGGGCAGGAGAAAGGCTTGTGGAAACCTCAGCTTACTAAGCCAAGACATGATTGTTCAAATTGTGCCAACAAATGCGCTATCCTTGTTTAAGCAACAACACTGAGAAAGGCTCAAAACTTGTGAGTTTACCTCTGAAAATGAAATAAATAAATAAATAAATAAATATAAATAATAAATAAATCCTACCTCAGCAAGAACTGAAATAAGTTAACTAAATAAAAGTCAAAGTCAAACTAAACACTAGTGATACCTGGGTGCCACAGCTCTGAAGTTTGCATGTCATATACATAGTTAACCACAGCCTGCTGAGTGCGCATAAACACAGTCACAACAGCAAGATGTTCCCACAGTTGCAAGTACAAGGCCAGTCACACCTGGAATGGCCTGAGCACGATATGAAGAAGGATAAGTGAGTAATTGTTCTGTAGCCAAGTAGAATACCTGACTTAGGCACGCTTTGTTCACACAAGCTAATAGTGACGCAAGAAATCATGCGCTTGTTTGCTTGCTACAGTGGCATAAATGCTTTGCATTTTGTGGGCTCGATTTTGGTGATATCCTGCCGAGTCTCTGTGCAGCAACTGAGAATAAACTTTTACCTTTCCACCCACTGTCTCTTTATTGGCTTGGGAGGGACGGCGTTTTGGACTTGGTACCGGTAACACTATCATCTTCACATAGGAGAGAATAAAATATTCCCAATGCAGTCAACATGCTAGATCAGTGGTGAAGAACTTCAGGCCTAGGGCTGAACGTAGACCTTCAGGCCTCTCTGTCTGGCTTTGGGATCCTTCCCAGCCTGCATCCCTTTATTCCCAGCCTACTGCCTGGCTGGATGACAGACAGAAGTGGGTGGGTACATATGTAGAAACCTTTAACTTTTATTTTAGGAAGGTAAGACCTGTTTCTCCACCCTTTGTTGCCTCTGGTCCCACCCAGTACCACGGACACACGGCTCATGAAGAATTTGAGCCTTGGGCTGAAGAAGTTCCCCTCAGGCTAGATATAAAACGGGCGGGGGGGGGGGAGAGAAAGGGAGAAAGGAGAATTTTTGGAGCATTGAATTGAAACACACACTCTCTTTCAGCACATACATACGCATAGACTGCTCTGCAAATAAAGCATGCAACATAGTTTTAACAGGAACAAACACGGATACAAATCAAGTTTCATCAGTTAAATTTTTTATCAGCACCCAGATCTAAGGTGTGTCAGCTAGTGTGGGTGGGGATTGATGAGCCTCTGTGATTCCCAGACTCAAGACACACCCAAGGCACCAATTCATTTACACCATAATAGAAGACAGGTGGAAACGATTATACCTCTGTCATCTCTACAACGCCACTCATTACTATAAATATCCTTCTTTTCCGTGACTAAACGGATTATGGATAGTTGAGGTGCAGAGTACAAACCTTACAACTCAAATAGGGATAGGTTGGGCGAAGCTTTCTAAAGGTAAACTGCGGCCAAAGGGCTTGACAGCACCTGATCTCCATGTGTAGGTTCTACTTTGCCTTCCAGAACAGGAAAGAAAGGAGAAGAAGCAGGTGCTGTCAAAACTTGTCCAGACCTTTTGGTTGAGCTATGCAAAGTGAGTGACACCTAAGGACTCGAATGCTTTGTGGAGGACCTGGGTTAGGGCAGACTGATACTTGAACAATCAGAAGCAAAGAGGGAGGTGAAACATTCTATAATGTTGTTGTTGTTGTTGTTGTTTAGTCGTTTAGTCGTGTCCGACTCTTCGTGACCCCATGGACCAAAGCACGCCAGGCACTCCTGTCTTCCACTGCCTCCCACAGTTTGGTCAAACTCATGCTGGTAGCTTCGAGAACACTATCCAACCATCTCATCCTCTGTCGTCCCCTTCTCCTTGTGCCCTCTATCTTTCCCAGCATCAGGGTCTTTTCCAGGGAGTCTTCTCTTCTCATGAGGTGGCCAAAGTATTGGAGCCTCAGCTTCATGATCTGTCCTTCCAGTGAGCACTCAGGGCTGATTTCCTTAAGAATGGATAGGTTTGATCTTCTTGCAGTCCATGGGACTCTCAAGAGTCTCCTCCAGCACCATAATTCAAAAGCATCAATTCTTCGGCGATCAGCCTTCCTTATGGTCCAGCTCTCACTTCCATACATCACTACTGGGTAAACCCTAGCTTTAACTATACAGACCTTTGTTGGCAAGGTGATGTCTCTGCTTTTTAAGATGCTGTCTAGGTTTGTCATTGCTCTTCTCCCAAGAAGCAGGCGTCTTTTAATTTCGTGACTGCTGTCACCATCTGCAGTGATTATGGAGCCCAAGAAAGTAAAATCTCTCACTGCCTCCATTTCTTCCCCTTCTATTTGTCAGGAGGTGATGGGCCCAGTGGCCACGATCTTCGTTTTTTTGATGTTGAGCTTCAGACCATATTTTGCGCTCTCCTCTTTCACCCTCATTAAAAGGTTTTTTAATTCCTCCTCTCTTTCTGCCATCAAGGTTGTGTCATCTGCATATCTGAGGTTGTTGATATTTCTTCTGGCAATCTTAATTCTGGCTTGGGATTCATCCAGCCCAGCCTTTCGCATGATGAATTCTGCAAATAAGTTAAACAGACAGGCAGACAATATACAGCCTTGTCGTACTCCTTTCATACCCTTTCATTCACAATTTTGAATCAATCCGTTGTTCCATATCCAGTTCTAACTGTAGCTTCTTGTCCCACATAGAGATTTCTCAGGAGACAGATGAGGTGATCAGGCACTCCCATTTCTTTAAGAACTTGCCATAGTTTGCTTAGGTTGTCCTTATTTTCATTGGAGAAATGTTGGAGGGTATGAAGTTATCTGGCCCCTGAGGCGTCTGAAGGCAATCCTGTACAGTATAGGGAAGGTTTTTTAAAAAATGTTTTTAAATGTTTTTATACAGGGTAAGTCTTTTAAAAGATGCCCCGTGGAACATGTGTACTCCATATCCATGGGGCCTCTTTTAAAGGACTCACCCTCTATATGCTGGAAGCTGTCCAGAGTGGCTGGGGCAACCCAGTAAGATGTGTGGGGTATAAATAGTAAAAGTATCAGTACAGAATGGGATGTCCCTATTTTCATAGGAGAAATGCTGGAGGGTGTGTGAAACTAGTGAACATGGGAGGTTTATTCTATACCCTACCCATTGGTTTTCAGGATATAGGTGATAAAAATATTTTTGAACTAAATTGGTTATTTAATCAGGTTTTTTTAAGAACCCTGAGATGCTTTGTGTTTTGTTCCTTGCTATTACTATTTATTTTGTACATGGTCGTTAATTGTAAATCCACTTTTCTGCAGAGCTGTATATGTGTTAAATAAATATATACAACGTTTTTTAAAAGCACAGGCGCTCTGACGAAAAAAATTGTTGGCAGCCCAGACCCTTAAAGGAAAGTTTAAAGGAAATGGTGCGTACCCATTTGCAAGAACTCTTTAAATGAGAAGGAGAGAACATATATACCTATGGTGTGATAAAACAGGGCAGGATTGTAGCTATGCTACAAATACAGTAATGCAAATGTGGCGTGGTGTTTTGACACTGGCAATTTGCCTGATACAGACCAGTCTTTGTGAGCCTGAAAACAAACAGTGAATTCTTATCTCCAACATACTCACAATGCCCTAATGTCATGTAGCCTTTTCCTTCCTCGGGGATTGACAAGAATACCAACATCCTCAAAAGCCCACGTAAAAAAGAAAGGAGAAGGGGGAGGATTGAGGCCAGTTACAACCACACCAATTTATTTGCTCAGATTCTGCTGCATTGTGTGAGGGGAAATTCAAAGAGCACAAATTTCAACCCTTTGCAATAGAAATGAAATGGGATCTGGGACATGTCTTCTGTCTAGCCAAGGTGATAATGCTAAGGTGGAAGACTCCTGAGGGAGCAGAATGGACTGTACAATTTCAGACTGTGGGGAGGGGGAAATCAACTTTTTTTTTGGGGGGGGGGGAAGAACCTGCACAGTCAGAAAACCAGCACAGAAGAAAATGGGCTGAGATACTATTTTTCTCCTTACTGCAGTAGTTTTTAAAACAGTTTGTTGGCTGAGTACCGTATTTTTTGCCCCATAGGACGCACTTTTTCCCCTCCAAAAATTAAGGGGAAATGTGTGTGCGTCCTATGGGGCGAATGCAGGCTTTCGCTGAAGCCTGGAGAGTGAGAGGGGTCGGTGCGCACCGATGCCTCTAGCTCTCCAGGCTTCAGGAAGCTATCCGCAAGCCTTGCAAGCCCTGCGGGAGTTCCCTTGGGCTCACAAGGCTAGCGGGCAGCAGTCTGCAGCCCGAAGCACGGGGCGCCCTCTGGAGGGCTCCCCGTGCTTCGGGCGGGTGTCCGCAAGCCTTGCACGCCTGGTGGGACCTCCCGCCGGGCACGCGAGGCTTGGGGCAGCAGCCTGCAGCCCGAAGCACGGGGAGCCCTCCGGAGGGCGCCCCGTGCTTCGGGTAGGTGTGCGCAAGGCTTGGGGCTACAGCCGCGGCTGGGGGTGGGGAAATTTTTTTTCATTCATTTCCCCCCCAAAAAACGAGGTGCGTCCTATGGGCTGGTGTGCCCTATAGGACGAAAAATACGGTACATGCGAGAGTGATAAAAAATGGGTAACCCTCTCCCCCAACTACAGCATGAAGCAGTTAAAAGGTAAAAGGTAAAAGGTAAAGGACCCCTGGATGGTAAAGTCCAGTCAAAAGTAACTATGGGGTTGCAGCGCTCATCTCGCTTTCAGGCCGAAGGAGTCAGTGTTTGTCCACAGACAGCTTTCCGGGTCATGTGGCCAGCATGACTAAACCGCTTCTGGTGCAACAGAACACTGTGACGGAAACCAGAGCGCACAGAAATGCTGTTTACTTTACCGCCGTAATGGTACCTGTCTATCTACTTGCACTGGCGTGCTTTCGAACTGCTGGGTTGGCAGGAAGCATGAACTAGTATAGCCCACTTGTGCATCAAAGGATTCTCTCGCCTCAGTCTACAGTGTGTGTAGATCAGCCCTTCAAACTTCCATAAAAACCACAAAGGACAGAAGTAAACATCCAAATTGGCAGTTTAACTAGAAAGTCAAATTTCCAGCACAGCCAACAACGTATTTACTCACAAGTAGGTCTCGCTTTCAATAGGACTTGCTCCCTTTTAGGTTTGCAGGTGTTGGCTGTTTTTTATCAGAAGCATTTCGCCCTGTTCTTCAGCCAAAAGAAAAAAGAAAAAAAGGTACCCAGAGGAGCTTACAACTATAATGATGAGACCCACAGGCAGCTGACCCACAACCCACCACCTTCTCAGGATACAGAGTGCAATATGTTATCCAGTGAGCAATTCAGACTCAAATCGCTTGTCTCTTTACACCTTGGCCATGTTTAGAGAGGCATCTCTATACTTCAATGGCAATGTCACACACAGCAGCAGACATCTGGAAGAATTCCCAGTCAAGAACGTTTTTAGTGAATTCCGGTCTTGAAAACATAGTTTCTAATTTTCAAGGAGAAAGTGATGTATTTATTAAAGACTGATGGAATTTCAACAAAGGTCAAAGCCTTTAATTATGATGCCCACTCCATAGCCTGCCACCCCCGCCAAGCCAGATATTCATAAAATCACAAGCAGGTAAACCAACTGCCATGAAAGTATTCAGGATTATCTGTTAAAGGAGAGAATGAAAGATTTGTAAACTCATCAAAATCTGCCATACATCATTCTTCCTTTGCTCTGTTTCCCCCCCTGAATACAAATAAAATAAAAGCTTAGAAAAAGTATGCCATCCATTCCGTCCTAATCTGCAGTGCAAACTTCTTTGAAATTGATAGATTTTAAAAATCTGTTTATTCATCTTTGGATCCCCTTGCTGTAATGCCTGACACCAAGAGTCACAAGCCAAGGTGATACTCGAACACTTGACTGAATCCCTGGAGGCTAAAAAGCCAGCTATTACTTTTTAGAAATGTTTATTGTGTGTTAATTAATTTGATGCACAAACTTTGAGAAGCAAATGGAATACATTATTAACAAGCTCCATCTTAGTTAAAGAATGGGATAATATTTTAGCCTCCGTTTCCAATGTATCGTTAGATTATAAATGATGTTTCATACGACAAGAGATTTTATTTTGAGTTTATTGGCTTCCATCATGATTGCATAAACATGGACTCTCAGCGACAACATGCTGTTGGAGATGCAGAATGAATAAATATTGTGGAGAAAGAGTTAAACATTTCAGAAGATAACATCATTTTAAACTATATACTTAATATATGAGGCTTGACTATTCTCCATGCACTCACATCTGCAAAAGCATTGATACTGATACATTGGAAGGACAAAAATATGGATGAAGGATCCTTTAATTAATGGATAGCTGACATGACGACTCCTGCAACCCATGAACGGATCACTTTCAGATGAAGATTAGGCATGGACAAATTTAATGATACTTTGGAACATATTTATCAAAACCATAGTGACACATGAATCATCATATATTGAGGGAAACAATAAGTTTATCCATCTACATATATACTGTATAGTTTTGTATTTTACTGTTATTTTGTTATTGCTGTTTTCCTCTTCTTTTTAAAATGTTTTTAATATTTGGAAACCCAGCCAGATGGGTGGGGTATAAATAAGAAAATTATTATGATGATTATTTCTTTTTCCATTTTATATTCTTTCCTCCGCTATTTACTTTAACTCACTATTATAACCTCAATAAAATATAAATATTAAAAAAGAGTCACGAGCCAATAAAGCCACATTAATCCAGCGAGCAGCCATGCTCATCAGTAGAAGCTAACAGAAGGTATTCTTGAAGACTTATGGGTCATATGCTTCTATTATCTTTTACAGCCTATTTCACAAGAAGCCTATGACAAAACAGACTCATGAAAGCAGATGTGGCTTTTGATCCTGTTTCAAAACATTCTTAGCAAATTAAGCAGCAGTGGCAGGGCAGCAAAAGAAGCCATCTCTATTACTTTTGCTTGCGAATGGAGGGAGAAATCATTATACCCTTTTGGAAGGTGAACAGGGAATCCTAATCTGAGCAACACCACATTGTTCTGTAGGATTCACAAGTCACCACTGCTTTTCACCATTCTCACCACCCACTTAGCACCCTAACCCTTCCACTACTCCCATAACCCTATCCTGGAATAAAAAGGTAAAGGTAAAAGGACCCCTGACCTAGGTCCAGTCGTGACCGACTCTGGGGTTGTGGCGCTCATCTCGCTTTATTGGCTGAGGGAGCTGGCATACAATTTCCTGGTCATGTGGCCAGCATGACTAAGCCACTTCTGGCAAACCAGAGCAGCGCACGGAAACACTGTTTACCTTTCCGCCGGAGCGGTCCCTATTTATCTACTTGCACTTTAACGTGCTTTCGAACTGCTAGGTTGGCAGGAACAGGGACCAAGCAATGGGAGCTCACCCCGTCGTGGGGATTCGAACCGCCAACCTTCTGATCGGCAAGTCCTAGGCTCTGTGGTTTAACCCACAGCGCCATACTCAGCCATAATTCCCAATCAAGCCAGCACAATTTAAGACAAGGCAGCTATTATACCTGAGCATGAGGGAAGTCTTCAGGGCTTTTTCCATTTTCTTATGAACTTTCTGTTTGTGGACATGATAATACTGGAGTAACTGCCCTGAGGGCCATAATGTTCCCAACCTCCCATGCTTTAATCTTTCCTTTGCCCTTTTACTTGTGGGATGAAGGAACCTTTGACCCTCCCAGAGGTTGTCAGACTACATCTCCCATTGGCTACACTGGTTGGGGCAGAGAGGAGTTAGAAGTCCAATCTCACTGATACATCAGGGCAGCGCAGCCCACCTGCCACCAGAGTTCTTGTTTTTTTCCTCTAGGGGTGAACAGCTCAGTGCTAGAGAGTCTGCTTGGCATGCAGGTCCCAAATTCAATACCTGGCATCTTCAAGTTGAGCTGGGAAACTCTGGGGAGCCACTGGGAGTCAGTGTAAACAATACTGGACTAGACTGACCAAGGGTCTGACCTGATACAATGCAGCTTCCCACAAGCACTCACAAGAACTGCCTGTTCCATAAACGGTAGAAGAAGGAAATATACAATTACTTCTAATTCGATCTCACGACCACCTCGCTAGTTTAAGTAGAACACTCCCGGGAAAATCCTGCTCTTTAAGTTTGAGTTTCACCTGCAAAGGAGGAGACTGGCCGGGCTGATCGTGAGAACGAGCCCCGTTGCCAAACAAGCTTCTCCTTTTTATTTTTAATCTCTGCACCTGTCTCTTCAGGCGTACTTTGCACAATCGCTTGGCTTGCTTGCTTGGTGACCTACAGGCACCCGGAGGGGAGGAAACAGAGGAAGCTGCTGCAATCGCCTGGAGAACCGAAGGAGAAGAAAACGCCACCTTCCCAAAACCCACGGTTACGCAAAGCAGGCCACTCTTCGGAGCAACACAGAAACCTCAAGGGCGACGTGGGGCAAGAGGTTCTGAAGACCTTATAAATCTTCTGGTCTCCCTCTTAAAATTATACGTATTCCAGCAAAAGGGGGAAAACGATTATTTTAATGGGTTTGTCTGCCAGCGTGGGAAGGACCGATCCGTTTTTTGAACCAGGAACCAGGAACTCGCCTGATGGAGATGGAAAGGTCTCCCTAACCTTGGGAAGTGGAAGCAGGAAAAGAAGAAGAGGAGGAGGAGAGCAGCCGAGCAGTCTCTTCTCCATCTCCCTCCTCGTAACCCGCGTGTGGCGGCCAGGCGAGCGCTCTTACTCACCGTTGGCGCAGCTACTGTTCACCCAGAGCGGCTCCGGTCGCTCCATGTGCTCCTTCCTGCCGAGGCTCAGCAGAGATCAGCGCATCCCCGGGAGAAGCGACGCGAAGAGGACGCGGCTGCCGGAGACGGGACCCAAGGAGGCTGTGGGTGCGATCGTTTCTTCCGCGCCGCCGCCGATCTTCGCTCGCTCGCTGTTCCCAGAGGAGTAGCGCAGCCCTGCCAGCCTGTTGCAGCGAAAACTCCAAGGGATCTCGTTTGGCAAGAGCACCTCAAAGACTAACAAATTATTGGGACGGCCTCTGCGCGCTCTTGGCTCTTCGCCCTTCGTCAGAGACTCGAAGTCGACCGGCTGGCCTCGCCCCAACCTGTGGCGAGCGGAGAAGTTGCCCTGGGCGAGAAAAGAGAAGTGGCTGCTGAGATCACACCTGCCCCAGCCGGATCCACCACTCCTCCCGGTCCGGGTTTTCTCAATCTGACTCCGTCTCTCCCTCTCCAGAGGAGGGGCTTGTGCCCACGTGCTCTTCGGCGCCTACGCGCCTTGCGAGGCTTCCTTGCCCTGGGGCGGGACGGGGGGCAGCGCAAATCCGGCAGGTGCTCGTGACTCCCGGGGTCAGATGCCACACATGTCGGGTTTCCTTGTTTCATGGAGAACCGCTAAGGTGACAATGGGGGGGGGGGGTTCTCAGCTCTGCCTGGAAAACAGACACTTCCACTTTGTGTGTGCGCGTTGGATGAAGTTTCTTTAACTTGCACTCTAAAAGTGGGAAATCCACGAAGCCCCTCTACCAAAAGCAGCAAAATAAAATGGGCCTTAGATGCCCAGGACTAGTTCGCACATGTTTTCCCAACACATATATAAGTCAGGGGTGGCTGGTGCTTATTGGTACCAAAAATAGGTGGAGCCAGAGCCAATGACAGACAGAGCCGAGTCACCGGTGGAAGTTTGTCCCCAGCTGCCTCCCTGTTGAGTTCTGCAAGGGAAATCCAGAGACAAAGGAGGAGGAGGAGGAAGCTGACAGGCAGGGTCATCCCCTGGAGTGGTTGTAAGAAGTAAGAAGGCCGAGGAAAGGTTGAGGTTGGTAGGGTGGTGTTTGGTTAGCCCTAATGAACCAGCCCCCACTGATATAAGCTCAAGTTTGCACATCTATGTTTGTTACTTGCCAGCTGCAAACTAAAGTCTTGGATGTGTGGATGGGCTGGTGTGACAGATATTGCCAGCACAACTTTCCTACCGCCCAAAGTCAACTCAACAAATTATTTCAGTTGATATAGCTCACACATGTGGCTAAGCAGGGCTTTTTCCCCAGCCAGAACTCATCAGAACTCAGTTCCAGTCCCTCTCGGGTGGGCACAATTGCCATTATAAGAGAACAAGGGAGGCGTTCAGCTGAGTTCCGGCACCTCTTTTTCTAGAAAAAACGCAGTGTATTATGTATGATTCACGACTCATCAAATGTAGGTATGAATGTGTGAACCAGATTTCAGTGTGGAGAAAAGGGGTGTACAGAAATGAGGCTCACATGGATGACATTGACCTCACACGTGGGAATAGGGAGGAAGGACTTTCAGGAGAGGAGACTGAATATAGGGACTATGCTCTTGGGTTGCATACAGAAGAAGCTAACTGTACGTAGGTCCCATTGAAACTGGTATGGTTAGTAATAATAATAATAATAATAATAATAATAATAATAATAATAATTTATTATTTGTACCCCACCCATCTGGCTGGGCTTCCCCAGCCACTCTGGGCGGCTTCCAAAAAAATATTAAAATCCTCTAATACATCAAACATTAAAAGCTTTCCCTAAATAGGACTGCCTTCAGATGTCTTCTAAAAGTCTGATAGTTGTTGTTAGTAATAGCTAACTGAAGTCCCCTTGATTCTGTTTCATTTAGCCTGGGTCTGACCCCCTGTGAGTTTGTTTAAGAAGTGTTCGGCAAGCCCCAAATACTGTTTGACTACACTGAAATGAAAGGCTCGGACAACAGTGTTGAACTTTATTCTCACAGAATGCCTGGAGCAGAAATCAAAAGCAAATAAGATCCTTATTTCTTAGATAACAAAACATGTGCTAACTATGCACGTACACCATTGAAACATCCAATTCCCACAGAGAAGGTGAGCAAGTTTATAGACAAGGACTGTATGCTTTGTATGCAAAAGGTCCTAGGGTCCAATTTCAGCATCTCCAATAGACTGTTCTTGCTGGGCTGACATTTTTTCATCAGGTCTAGGCCCTGCTGGGACTTTCCATCAGCCTGAGTGGTGGCTGCTGTGCAGGACACGTCCCCCCCCCCTTGACATACCTTGTTCTGGTGCCAGGAAAGAAAAAAATAAAAACTACAGCTGCCAGTAAAGCTGATCCCAAAGGATGCTCCCCTTTTGAGTTGCTTTGGCCCATCCCCTTTAAATTAGTTTCATAGGCTATGGTTGAAATTGGTTCCCCGCCTTCTAGGCTGTTTCTTTGTGATTTTCTTTGGACCATTTCCAGGGTATGGGACTATAGCTGTCCTGGACTGGTGTGAAAGAGAGAGAGGTACTGTAGTATCAGGCCCTTGGAATGAGAGTCCAGCTTTGCATGGAACTATGCCCTTCCTGGGGGAATGAATTTTATCCCAGGTGACACCTGGCCCATGGGTCATGCCTGGTATCTTTAACACTAAGAGACACTGAAAGCACCATATCCTGTGGCGTAAGACTTGCTTGTACTGCTGAGAGGCTGTGTGTGAAGTGCTTCTGTTTATGCAGTATGCACCTGGAAAGTCTTGGGCTTGGTGGGAATTGGGGTATCCTTTCAATCTGAGTGGCCAGTCTGCTACAGGGGCACCTTCTGAATGATTTGTTATTATAATGATGATACAAATAGAGTGCCCAATAGATTGAAGTTCTTTAACTGAAGCTATTCAACCTCATTTCCTATCCTACACATTGAGAGAGAATGACTTGTACCAGGTCATCCAATTGACCAAGCTGGCTAGAGTTTATTGTACTATTGGCATAGTTCCTCCCTCTACTAAATTCTTCTTTCTACAGGTGGAAACTGATAATAAATATTCAGTGTTTACATGCCCGTCAGGGGGTGGGGGAAAAAATCATGGATATTCTTCTCTTTCCGTATTAGATTGTTCTCCTATTTGTGGTCCAGCCTATTTGAATTTCAAGCAATTCAAACAGTATCATAACAAGACGTATGATTTCTCCCTACCTGATGCAGTTTGGAATGGAAAAGGGATCTGAATACAGTACATGCATTTGACAAATGAGTCCCTTTTTACAAGTCCCCCCTCCATCCCTCCTAATGAAACTTCCCTGTAGAACACTGGTCTCTTAGCAATGCAGCCACACTTGAAATACTGGTTTGGAAATAGTGTGCTGCGAGGCTGAGGCAACTGTAAGTATCTGGAGTGTAGGTTAACACAGGTTTTTGTCCCTTCTGGTATGTTCTTTGGCTGTATTGGGAGATATGGAACAACTCAGGGTACCAGCAATCGGTCCCTCGCTATTGCGGTCTCTATACCACACTTTTTGCCATTGATCTGGACATTCAAGGACAATTCCTCCTGCAGGAGGCTTGGCTCAACGTTCGGGACACAAGTGTATGAGAGGGTATCACACAGCAAAATCAGGTGCTTTGAGGCATTGTGGAAAAGGAGCATTGTGATGGGGTGTAGTTTCGGCTTCTCACATTCATAACTAAATGGGAGGTCCCATCCCCCACCCACCCAGCTCACTTGACAATGTAGAGGGGTTATATTAGCACTGGATGAAGAGAAATCACGGTTGCAAAAGTGGTTAGTGATCTGTAAAGTGATACCGGCATCTCTCTCTAACATGCTCTGCGTGAATATTGTGGTCGGTTGTTTTTATTGTAAGTTTTTGAAAACAATAATACTTTTTTTAAAAAAGGTTCATTGCTAAATTTTTCAGTGTGTGGCTGTAACAGAAATTATTGCTTCCCTGGTGAATATTATCCAATTGCTTTGGAGAAATGAAATGGCCATGTCTGCTTTCCAGAGGGAAAACATTTTACACACTAGTACTGTAAAGGAGAGTGGACTTAACTATGCTTACTAAGACTGACATACACACAAAGCCATGATTGTGTGTGTGTATATATGAGAATGGTGGTCTGAGGTAAACTACGTTTAGCCTCAGCTCCCTTCTCCGTCTGCAATAGAAAGATAGCTCTTGATTATGTTGAAAAGGTTACTGATATACTGTATCTGAAATTCTCTGAACAAATAATCTCAGTAATCTTTACAACAGCCCTCGACGGTAGGTCATTATTACTAGTATATCCATAAACAGGGTGAGGGCTGAGAGTGCCTTGTGCAGCGTACCTAGTGCTCATGTAACTGGGGTGAAATTTGCTAGGGAGATTTACCTCAGCCCACACTTTCTGTGAGCTCCAGTGGCTATTGTATTCTTGCATTCAGAGAGGCATGAAAAGGGTGGAAGAGAGGTTAGCTTCACACAGGTGCAATCTCCAATTGCTTGAAAAAGCCCTGGAGAGAACTTAGATGGCTCTGGGGAGGCAAGGACTTTCAGTCTTTGCAACAGATCCATGGGGCAAGACTTACTGGGGATGAGCTACTGTGCTTGTTATGCCTGACATTCCACTATGGGGTGGTTTATTGCTGTCTTGCTCCTGACACTGTGCTTGCTGAATTATAAGCGTAATAAGAACATGGCAGTGACAAGCATTGTGGCAACTGGATGGGCAAGGGAACTACAGCTTGGAAGATTTGAATCCCCAGATCTAAATGTAGCACCGAGACCTGTATAAGCCCCAATTTGGGTTGATTCGCCTCATACCCCAAACCACCTGTTTTTGTAATAATGCTACAGCAACTTTGTCACCCTTTCATTCAAACCATTTATGACTCAACTTTTATTTTTCCCTTGTTAACAGGATTCATCCTAGCTTTGCTGTACATATTGTTGGAAGTTGCAATACAGGTCATCATGTCACCACACACAGGGTGTCTTATCGATACAGAAGCATTTTGAATGGAAATGAAGAACTTCTGTTGACCAATGATGAAGGAACAAAAATACAAAACAAGATATATCATTTCCCGCTGCATAGCAAATATGATTCAAGAATTCAAACACCATAGTTGATCACTACTGTGAATATACCGCACCATAAATAAATGTAAATTCATTGTACAAAAAAGTCCTGGACAAGTCTTCATACAAATATGATACATTTGAAAGAATTATGCAAAGTCCTTTTTTAAAAACATCTGTTCTTAAAAACAGCACCTTGCTCATGTTCTCAAATAGACAAATATCAATTAAAACCAGAATAATACAGAAGAGAATAGGAATTAATATGACCACTGACACTTCTGACAAATTCTGTTGGTAAAGGGAACATGGTTGAAGTGCAGAGAGTTTGTTCTTTAACGTCAAGTCACAAAAAAATCAACCTGATAGACTGTTTAAAGCCTGAAAGGGCCACAGCTGTTCATCATCATTGCTGAAGTAGTCTGGAGTCTACATCCTCAAGGCTTGGTTTATCCTTTTGTCAGGCCCTACCTTGTGGTACGTACCTTTGTGGTTTCCTGGTTCCCACCAGAAACACTTAAAAAGCCAAATGACATGTTGCACACCATTGCATGTTTCTTTCCCTGCCCCTAAACATGGGGCTTGTTTTTATTTTATTTTTACTGAAAAACAACCTTGGAAGCGGCAATCAAGACTTGAGACAGTGATGAGGATGGGGTTAGGGCAGCCTAACTAAGGGACAGGGAACATATGGTCTGTGTGCCAAATTTGGTCTTCTAGAGGTTCTAATTTTACTCACAAGGCCATCCCCTCCCCAGACGTGTCCACCCAGACACCCTCAAGGTTGTGTAGGGCCATGTCTGCAAAGGAATGACCGGAAGCCTTAAAGGAGACTCCCAGTTATTTTATAGCAAGGAAGGCTTGGAAGCTGTGCCTTTTAAATCTGGCACCAAACACAAGCCCCATTGGGACTGGTCGTATTCAGAAGCTCCTGATCAGAGGGGAGCCTGTCCCTGTGGAACGCCGGGCCTGCAGACAGCCATGAATTTAAATCCATCGCCAAGAGCAAGCCTCGCTTTCCGCAGGAACCTTTGCAGCTACGGCTTGAATTGTAAGCTGTGGATGCAAAGGGATAATTGGGAACATAGAGCACTTCTGATTCTTCCTTTGAAGCTTGAATCACCTGATGTCATATGATGCCAGGGGAATGACAGGTGGGCATGGGGGAGGGGGAGCCCAGATCATCCCCCATCCTTTACCTAGCCCTTTATCTTTCAGCCACTGGTCTACTCAAAAATATAATGGGCTGGAGCCAGAGAAGTAGACACAGAATTCTGCTCATGCAATGGGGCTTTCCTGGCCTGGCTCCTTTCCACTGTGTCCCCGCCACCATACACACACCCAAAAAGGCTGGGCATGGCATGGCCCACCCAAGGCTCAAAAATCAGCAGAACTCCAGGAGGTTTTCTTGCATTCCATTGGCACAGGATGAGTTTGGGTCCAAGCCATTGGGCCTCTCCAGTATGCTTTTCCACCTACAGGGGAAAAGGTAAGGATGACTGATCCGGGGTTTGTAATTCTGATAGGTGAGAAACACCTTTTTCTTTTTAAATAAAATAGGTGCATTTCATGCTTACTCCCCCATAAGCTATGTGTCTGGAGTAAGAACTGTCTGTCCTCAGAGGAGTTCCACTCCGTGCTTCTGTATGAATCATTGTTCTGGGCATTCTTGGAAGGCAAGTAATGGCACTTTATGTAAGAATTATCCTCTTACAGTAGATGTTGATGGGAAGGCTAGGACAGAACAGTGGATCACAGAAGAGATGCATCCACAGCATCTTCCGGGGAACATTCTTGCAGGTATTCTTAATTATTATATTTATTTGTTTCTTGTGGCATAAAGTGTTCCTGTGGGACAGTGTATCTTCACACACAGTTGGGGACAGACTTAGATGTTACATTTCTTTTTTAGCATGGAGGAAAATCTGGTTCACTCAGCTCACTCTTTGATAACAACTTTGTTATTTAGTCTGCAAGTAGGAGGACCAGAACTATCTCATAAAGAGCATCCTATGAAGGCCACTGGGATTCTTTGCTGGGAATTCAAAAGATGGAAATCTCAGGGCAAAAACATCCTGGGAGAAAGGAAACCATGTTGGACAGATACTTTAAAAACTCTAGGAAATACTGTAAACTTACCCTGAGTTTTCCCCACACTCAAAGACTCAGAAGTCAACCCTGTTTTCCTTCTCACTTGTGTACTTAAAGCATTTAGGATTTCCCTATAAATAGCATTGATCTCAACAGAGAATAACCCACAACCCATGTGTGAGTAACAGTGTTAAAATGCAATGTGTGAGCATAGCTAAAAATTCCATTTCATAGAACTGGAAACGATTATTGGAATTATGATCATCTAGTTGACTCTTCTATTGGATATGGGCTGTTAAATATTACATATTGCAGCTGATACTACAGAGCAGGCCTCGGAATGGCATTTGTTCTGGATTGTAATGACTTTCTCAAGTGGCCTGAGTGTTTACACCTGTGGTATCATGCTCTGTTAAGTAACCACCACAAAAAGATTGAATTTTATTTTGAAAAGGCTGTGGGAATAAAAATAAAAATGAACAGCATCCTATTTGTCTAATTCATTAGATGTGTTCAGATTCTAACTCGGGGGTGTTTACATAGTGTTTGGTTCAGTTTTGCAAATCTGACGTTGAGGGTTACTAAGGTGCATGAAGAGAATGAAATTCAGGTAAACGGACAATATGCGCTCTCAAAAAACAACAACCCTGAAGCACTTTAATTGTTGCATTCGATATTTAAGATGGGATTTGCTGGAAGTTAATTTCCCCCCTTTGGACTTCCAAGCCCCTTTGTTTGTTTCTGCCTGAGTTAAGAGCCTTTAGGTTGCCTTAATTCCACATTGCAAGATGTATCTTGCAGTTTGAAATGCTGCAAACAGGCTCCCCAGATTCTGTGGAGGGATATTTATTAGTTACTTTGGAAAAAGATGAGAGCCTTTAAGGAAATAAAGGTATCTGCCAAAGGAAACATACTTCATGGTAATAATTCCATGTCGTTGCTGTCCCTTGAAACAGAATGTTCTTCCTGTGCCTGACACAGACAATTAAGAGGTTTCTACTTCATGCGCCCTCAAGGAGAAAAAAAAAGCTGAGTCTCTGGCTTCGTAAGATTTGTCATCATGCTGTGACAAGGAACCAAACACCAGCAATTAAGTACTGTATCAGCTTTATGGTGAGACAAAGGAGGAAAAACACAGACTTAAAACACCTGGTTGTTGTTTTTTAAAAAAAACCAACACTTTTTTTAAAAAGTGGCGATTTCTCTTGGCAAAAGTTAGAGTAAAGAACTAAATGTCTGGAGTCTAGGATAAATGCTGGATGTTCTGACATCTGCCCTGACAGTGATGGAGCCTGACAGGGTAAAAATTAGGGCAACACACCAACATATACATTCCTTCAACAATCTACCAGGATGTTTTCCTGAGCAAGCCCCAGTGAAGTGAACATGGTTATGCTCCTGCACTTCTCCCTTTCATTGTTTTGTGGCTTGTATAGGAGAACTTTCTGGTGCATTGTGTGCCCTTTGTCCAATAGACTGCATTTTAAATATTTCCTTAATGCTTTATTCTGAAATCTGTAGCGCAAATCAGAAGGGAGATAAAATGCTGCCTTTTCCTTGTAGGAAATTCAATCTAAAGTACCTAAATATTAAAGGCTTGCAATTCTGAAACCCTTAAATAGTCACGGTAGGCAACTGGGAGACAGGAAATTTGCATGGTAAATAACTCAAGTGCCTTATGATAGCCTAGCAGAAACTAATTCTTCTCTCAATATCTTATAGAACTTTATTTTCATTTCACGCTATTATACAGCCCTAAACTTTGGTACCTGTCTCAGTAGACTTGTTCTAAACTTTCTCATTAGTTTGGAGAGACTTCTCTGTAGCATTGTCGCATGGCTTCTTTGCATTGTCTCTGGTATTTTCTCTCCAGGCTTTCTCCTCCCATACACATCCCTTTCTTGTTTCTACCTTCTACAGGTAGTACACTCTCATCTGAGCTCTAGGGTACACTGGTGACAGGAGGTCTCCTTTGGTGTAGGGAACTGCAGAAGCATGACCTTTTGAGCCCCGCCTGGATCTCCAATTCTGTGAATCGTTCACACAGAAATTCCTATGTTTACCTCTTTGTTCTACAGGGTTATGACAGGGCAATTTTTAACTTTTGTTGAAATTCTGCATGCCTTTGGAACCACACATATTAATGATATATAAGCTGCTGCCTTTTGTTTGTCTCTAAACGTCCTGAAGTCATGCCGAATCTATTTTTTAGCATTGTTTCCAAAGTTTGGATACCTAAGTTTGAACCGATTACCAAATGTCATATATTTTTCCAGAATGGGGAAGTGTATTGATCTCATTATTCTATTGACTATATCCCAAAGAATGCATCAATCGCATTTCTCAAAGAACTTACTAGTTCCTTGACCCGGCAACTTTATCAAGAGTCTGGGTCATGACAATCAGTGCCTCTTCTCCTGGCTGTGTAAAATCCTAGACGCTCAGGTAAAACTACTGCCAACAGTACTTGGTTAAGGGGAAGGTATTATACAGGGCCACCATAGCAGTGATAATCAATTCAAAATATGAGAAGACTCTTTTGTCAGTGCTCCACTGCTTAAGAAAAGATGCATCATGAAACTTAGAAATGTTACTAGCACTGCCCTATACATGTGGCTTGTTTCCAGCTAATTGTGCACAAGATTGCACCCGAAACAATTCTAGAAGGGCAGAGGACAACAAGGCAATGACAAAAAATCCTCTAATTCTAGGTGGAGAATGATAGTCAATATTCCATCTCTAAAAGAACCTGATTTTTTTGATTTTTTTTTTTGCTTGCGTAAATCACACAGCTCTTTATCATCTATTGCAGAAACAACTTAGCATTTCTGAATGTTTTAAACATTTAAGCTGTTGTTTCCCATCAAGCAGGAAGGCTTTTCAGTCTCATGGTTCATCAAGCGGAAGACTTGCAACACAATGAAGCGATGACTGCTTCAACTGTAACCCCCCCAAAAAACAACAACTCTTTTAAGGGCCATAGAGTTTTGTGCTTGATTGGGTTATTCTTGGTCATCACAAAAGCTGACGATACCACAGGAGAAAAAACCACATTTTGCTCCATCTCACCACATTTTCAAAGCTATGGGTAAAACCAACCAGAAAGATACTATAGAAGAACATGCATTCAAAACAGGCCTTCTAGGAAAATGCTTCTTTGTATACTGGGTCCATCCAAGACTGCACTGTTGACAGATCTGTGTTCTCAGGGTTTTCCCTTCCAGGCCTCTGAGATCCAGTCGCTCCTTCCTCACTGACTTCAGATGTAGAGACACAAATGCTCACATTTCATTTCCAGCACAGACTATTTAACAGGTGGTGGCCAAGGACTGGTGGATGGGGGGCTGGAAGCAGCGCACATGCTCGACTGTAGAACTGTCTGTTTCCACTGACTTCATGTACTTGTTCAGGATGGCAAAAATCTCATTGTTCAGAATCTGGTACTTCCTGATCCTGTCAGCCATTTTTTTAAGAGGCTAGAGAAGAAATGAAAAGACAGGCAAAGCAAAGAGCAATGAAGCTTTCAGACCTCTGCTTCTACAGCTAGCCTAATGCTGAAAGGCTGGAGTGAAGACAGCTAGAGAAACTAATACCTGACACACTTCCTTCCTAGCTTTTTGCAGTGACAAAATGCCAATAACACCTCTTATTTCCTACGTATCTATTAGCAACATAATGACATCACTTGACTGACAGGTGGGTGGCCCTGCCTGCCTGTCAAATTTGGGCCATGAGGCAGATCCAGATAAAGATCTGGCCCACGAAGCGAGAAAGGTTCCCCAGCCCAGAGGTGCTTATCATCATCAATTGAATTTATATACCACCCTATACCCGGGGGTCTCTGGGTGGCTTCTTGTGTCAGTGGCGTAGCATGGGGGGTGCGGGGGGCCCGGCCGCACCGGGCGCAACATCTGGGGGTTAGGGTTAGGGGGCGCAAATCCACGGGTTAGGGGGCGCAAATTACTTGCCTTGCCCCGGGTGCTGACAACCCACGCTACACCACTGTCTTGTGTTCCACTCCAGGTAGCAGGTGATGTGATGTGAAATATCTCTGTCTCAGACCACAGTCAGCCAATGCCAGTTGGAGTAGACCAGTGGTTCCCAATTAGCTAATTACTGAGGACCTCCTATTTTTCAAAAGCCAAGCCACGGACCCCCCCCACCCCACTTTTGAAAATGTTGAAAACTCTATTGTAGTTATCTCTGCAAAGCAATTTTTTTGAACAAAATGTGGGGTAGCCCCTAATAAGCAAAGAATTTTAGATATACTGAAAAACAGACCATAAAATTTGTGATATTTCCATGCAAAAATGACAACAAATTAGTTGGGGAGGAGAGGCAAGGGTGAGGGCCGTGGACTCCCTGGGTGATTCCACAGAACCCCAGGGGTCCCTGGACCCCTAATTGGGAACCACTGGAGTAGACAATATTAAGCTACATAGTCAAGCAACCTGACATTCAGCTCAGTGTTCACCCCCAGACTTACCACATTCTTTATGATTTCATCTTTCCCATCCTGCCTCTGTACTTTTAACAGGTGGTAACAGAAGTCAAAGAGATCAAAGCGACGCTGCTGTCCCAGGAGGACTATGACTGAGCAGCCAGCCCAGTTCAGCCCATCTCCAAAACATTGCCTGGAGGGAAATAGGACATAGAAGAAATTACTTATCGAGAATGACTGGCTGGCATGGTGTTATTGAGTTGCTTGTCCTGAGAATTCCTGGTTGCTTGATTCTTTGTTAAGAGAACAGCAAATATCAGTTCATGAGCAAATCAACTCAGAAGCCAGTATAACGAAAGCCAGTGCTTTGTCTTAGGCCAAATAGGTCAGAGTCATTCAAAAGATAACTCACTTGACTACCACTAGAGAATCCCAGACCCCATTCCTGGCATCAGAGATACAGTGTCCAGTCATTAGTAAAGCAGCCCACATTCCTGCATGTAGAAGCAAACCTCAAGTAAGGAGGTATTTGCAGATTTGCTATAGCTTTCCTGGCTGTGGGGGAAGATCCTCTAATATATGATCATTAGAACTCAATGCAACCCAGTGCAGGCCTACTCACTCAGCAGTGAATTCATTTGTCCCCACAGGAATGCAGTACACAAACTGCATGGCACTCCAGAGCCGGTGGAACTCAACGCACTCATCAACATGCATGACGCCATTGGTAGGGGGAGGCCCACGCCAGATGGGGTCCTGGAGGTAGCTCCGAATGCGAGTCAGGATAACCTCAAACATGGACAGGCCACAGCACAACCTCTCCTTGGTCAGCAAGTCTCCTTCACGGGCTATGGCTATTTGCTGAGGAGGAAGAGAAGCCCAAGAATAAAAGAAGGTGTAAAACGTCACTTTCCACACGAATGCTCATCACGTTGACCTTTTCCTTCCTGTGTTTTGCACTTGGAAATAATATTTCTAGTAGGAGTTTCCTTTGCCCATAATTTGTGCTTAAGAACATTGCGGTACTTTTGTCATTTAGATTAGGAGTGAGTTGTCAAAAGTATCCTCCCTTTATCCAAATATTCATTACTTTGAGGATAACCAAGAGTGTGGTGGAAAAGAGAAGCTGAAATTTGCTTCTCTAATAGGTGTTTCTTTTTTATTATTATTATTATCTTCAAGATTTCCTGCACATTTTATTGTTTCTGCATACTTAATGCCTGGCAGCAAAGTACTGCTATGCAAGGGCACTTTGTTTCTGCAGAGTTTGTAGTGTACGTTATATTATGATCATGTCTTTTACATGCCTATTCGTTAGACTGTTGTTAATAACAGCAGGTTATTGTGAAATATTAATCAAAATATGCACATCCACACTAGTTATTTCATATATGCTCTTTAGGATGTCTTAAAATATACAACTGAATGTGCAAGTTTAGCTTTGATTATCAGGGATGCCATCCTCTATGAATATTTTAAATTCAGACAGATACTAAAAGGGAACCAGGGTTCCAATCATTTTTTTGTATGTATTTTAGTTATATTGACTAGAAATTGACGGCTGGTTAAAAGTAAGATAAATGGGTAAATAGGTTTT
Source organism: Podarcis filfolensis (assembly GCF_964270895.1). Taxonomy (NCBI): domain Eukaryota; kingdom Metazoa; phylum Chordata; class Lepidosauria; order Squamata; family Lacertidae; genus Podarcis; species Podarcis filfolensis. Next base: position 58,652,211 of record NC_139605.1, read on the forward strand.
CTCCCATTTGTTAATAATCTCAAAAGTTGAATTTAAAAAGCATCGACAAGTTAAGATTCCTCCACCCACCCAGTTTTCTAACACTCACTGCTAGAGGGGACCCCCCTCCACATTTTACAATAGAAACAGGGCAGTGTATTTGCAGACTGAAATGAAGGAGGGTCACACAGGACCACTGCCTGGAGAATTGCACTCCTAAGTTGTAAGCTTTTGCTTGATGTAGAACAGTAAGATGAGTAGAATACAAATACGCAGCACAGAAATGGGAGGCAGGATGGCAGGATGAGATGTGGCAGCACGGGGAACAACTAAAGGCACATCAGCCATCATACAGTTATGTCATCTCAACCCTATGTAGGTGGTATATAGCAGTAACTGCTGATAATGTAGTTGCAACCAACCAAAAGCACAGCAGGATGGATTTGACCTATTCGCTTTGAAGGGGATGTTGCAGCACCATTTTGGCACAAGCCATTCGTCATGTTGCTCCAGCTTCACACAACTTTATGACCAGAATGTCAACAATCCCATTAAAGACCCATCCATCATTCCCTAGTGGTGGTGAGCTATATCTGAATTTTTGGTATGTAACCTGGAATTGTTTCAATTCTGGATTCTTGGCATGGCTGACTTTAAGTAAACTGGTCCATTTTTTAAAAAACACATTCACCCTTTTTCTTTTTGTATCTTCACCGACTAAAACTGGAAGACAGAGAAAATTATGACTAGACTTTCCTATCCAGGAGTAAGACAAGTGACATACAGTAAGGCATTTATAGGCCTGGAAATATCAACTCCATACGTTTCTTAGTTCTTGCATATCAAGGATTCTTAAGTGGGAATCATACATAAAAAACCCCCCAAGGGTAAATCCTATTGCTGCTGTTGTTTGTAACAGTGGTGAACAGTGGTGTTCAGAGGCAGCTAGAATTCTTCATTAAAGTCAAAATACACCAACAGGAGGGTCACAGGCTCTCCTTCTTGGCTGCAGAGTATCAACAGATTCCCAACGTTCCCAGACCTGATACAATCTCAACTCACCATCTATTTTTCAGTTGGTAAATATTGAGATTAGGAGTTCCACCAGTGTTATCTAAGGCATAGTTACAAGGACATTCTGTTGGAGAAGTAATTAATACTCAACAGAAAGCAAGTGTGAAGAGAAGAAAGTCAAATTACTGTACAGAACCTTTTCAGATAGAGGCTTGGATCCGAAGAAGAACCAGGGGAAGGAAGTTGGTGGAATGTGACTTTCTCACCCGCTCCTTCCCCCAGAAAGCCTTATTTAAAGCTTTGGTATGGGAAGATGAAGGGGAGAGGGCAAAAGAATTGGGTGGAGGCACCTTCCGTGGGCCAAGTTCTGTTACCATTCTCAATGTATGTTGGAACCAAGTGCTGTTGATGTTCTTCTGACATTTCCCACAATAAAACGCAAAGATGCATGCGGCTCCCCATTGCGCACATGCCTGAATGTTGAGAGATCCATTTCTGCCCTTCATACTAACTTCTGCCCTACCATGGGAAGCACCGGTGGAATACAGCTCTTAAAACAGGCCAACTAACCTACTTTCATCAACTGAATGGGAAGTTCACCCACCCCAGGTTTGGACAATTGTCTCACAACAACTAACTCCTCCTATTAATCAGGTGTAAATGGATATAAAGGAAGCAGGTCTGTGGCTCCTGTGCCTATGAAGAAGTTGACAGGATTTGTGCGCTTCTTGCCCTGGGTTGTTTTATGTGCACATCCAGCCCAACAATATCCCCCCGCCCCATGACAAAGGAGTAGGAGCTGTGAATGCACATAATGTCTGAGGCAAATGCTCCATGTGGAAGTCCAATCTGCACAGTCTTTCAACCCATGCTCTCTTCGGAGAAAGAGAGAGAGAGAAAGAGAGAATGAATTACACAACAGTGATCTGCTGGCATCAAACGTTACATTAAATGTGTGTTGGGGGTTGTGGAATGCACTTCTTCAAAACAGAATGAGGATTGCTGGGACAACGTAAATTGAAAGAAGACTTGCAAAATATAGCTTCCCTTTTCCTTGGGCACAGGGAATATTTACAGCCCTCCTGCAATCAGGGTTTGAAGAAATGCTAGGTGTTCGAAAGTTTCAAATAAATCTAGTAAGAAGTAAATAAATAAGCTAGTTAGGAGGACACATTCAACAAAGAGAGCCACATTCAACAAAGTAGCTGTACTCGCAGGAACTGGTGTGATGAGTCCTGCTGGCGCAATGGGACTTTAAACCTTCTCCTCCCCCATGTCCTCCTAAACTGGCTCTGGGAGGACTGGAGAACCCCCAGAACATCATGTGCAGGGAAGAGAGGGGAGATTGTTCTGTTGGGCAAGCTGAAACACTTGTGCTGATGGGACGGTTGGAAGACTGTAATGTTGAATTCCTATGTCCTACAATCCCACTATTTTATGTACGTAATGGATAGTTAACTGCCCATCCAAAGCTCTCTAACTGCCTATACATGTTTCTGAATCTACTGCCTTGGTTGTCAGCCTAATTCCTTTGATTAAGAAAACAGAACACAATATAATAGATTACCTGGCAGAAATGGGTCTTTGGATGATGTAAGATGAACACTGCTAGATCCAAGCAGCGGTCTAACTAGTTCAGCATCCCGTTTCCCACAGTAAAGTTTCCAAGCAGGACACAAAGCCAAGAGCCCCAACCTGCTGTTGTTCCCCAGTGACTACATACAGCCATCACAACTATTAGCCATTAATATTGATAGCCTTGTCCTCAATTAAATAATCACTGGCGGCAGCATTCAAAAAGACAATGGTGTACATTAGGACCAGAAAATTCTTATAGGGATTCCCAGTTAAATGGTCTGAGGATGTGGAGAAGTGCCTGGGTGGAAGGCCATGGAAACCCATTCAGCACTGGCCTCCTGGCAAGGAACTCACAGCTGCCAGGAGGGAGAGGGGTGGCACGGCGAGGAGGTTGGTATTGTCAGCCTCTTGCCACCTCTCCCTGCGGGAAAGCACCAGTGACTCACATGCTAGGAAGTTAGCATAGTGGCTTTGACCCGCCTGGCAGGCTGCTTCTGGTACTGGAAAAAGGGTTCCCTAGGGAGATCCTGATCCCATCTCTCTTACATCACATTCAATTTGACCATAAGTTAAGCACTCTTGCCTGTCACTGATCACAGTCATACATTGTATATGCTTAAGGTTGCAACCCTATACTGAATACCTGAGAGTAAGTTCTACTCAACTCAGTGGGACTGATTGCATAGGAGTATACTTTAAATTTCTTTTACTGAATCAATGGGATCACCAAGAGTGCTCAAAATTTTCTGGCTTGTTACTCTACTGTTTTATCTTCCCTACGAAGAAAATTGATGTGGAAAATAATAGGAGGAGCTAACAGACTCGGAAATTTGAGTGGAAAGTTATACAGACAGTTAACTAAGCATTACATACACAAAGGCACACAACCGCATACACATAACCACCCTTGTGATTTTTTTCTTTGAATGAAATGCCCCCATTCTGCTGGTTGTAAAGGCAAGAAAGCTCTACCTATTTCAGTCACCTGCTGCGAGCCAAACCACCCATTCAAAATCCAGACCACAAGCAGAGAGCAGGTGCACTGTAGAGCAAATAGCTTCAGATGACTCATGCAAGTGAGCCAAGCCACAGGCTGCAGAGAAGAAATATTTGGCCTTCCAGAGGTTGCTGGACTCCAAGTCCCTTCAGCCTCAGCCAATATGGCCATGGTTGGGGAAAGACAACCATTCAACAACCTCTGAAGGGTCACAGGTTCACAACGCCTGTTGTAGAAGAAAGAAAATCTCCCAGGCCAATCTGCTTGGAAGTAATTCCTTATTGCCTCTAGATCTGACAATCGTTCAGAGCCACTTCCTGTGTTCTTTTTAGGTGCACAACTATCATTTTTAGGTATACATCTCATAAAATGTATGTGGAAACATGCATGACAGATGTACCCTCTTCAGAGATCCAGGACTGGTTGCAGCTCTCCGTTGAGAGTACTCTAGGTGGCAAGTGTAAAGTTTTCCTGCCACATAATGTGCAGAGTGACTTTCAGACCAAGGGTGGTATCTGACTAACTTGTTCTGCCAATGCAAGGATTTCCACTTGCTCAACAAACCCCGCCCATCATCTCCCTGTGCCCTCCTCAAAGCTCCTTCAGAGAGTTGGAGAAAGCCCCAGAACAGCTGGGGGTTCACCGGGCGAGGAGAAGTTCCACTGTGCAAATGGAAAACCTTGCACTGATGGAACAAGTTAGCTGGATACTACCCCAAATTGCCAACGAAGAGGAGTACACACTCTTAAGTATCTTAGACATATTATGTTGGAGGCAGAGAAGCTGGCAAGTTGATCACAATTGATGTGGGAAGTGCTGTAATATGCTATAAGCCAGGTGTCAGGACATAGATTTGCCACTGCAATGCCACAGTGCTGGGTTTTACAGGAATAAGAGAGAGGGTTTTAATTGTGGTCATATTTGTGATCATGTGGCAGCAGATTTGAAACAGGAGCGGTTGTTCATGTGAACCCGTATTTTGACTCAAAATCCATTTGGAATAGCCCAATAACAGGATCGTGGCAATCAGGAACAATCTGGTTCTTTTTCTATCTTTGCTTCAGTTAGCTTCTGAGTGATATCAGGGGCCATCATGAAACACACACAGTGCACTGATCCTCACTAAAGATAATTTAATTTTGCTTGGTAACAGTGAAATATCTATGGACAAACTATACCGTGTAGAACTGAAACCAAGTCAGTATCCAGCAGTATCCAGAAAGACTTCTTGTAGCTCAGAGATAATCTGGGAATTGCGGGGGGGGGGGGGGTAATGTGAAATTTTTAGTTACCCCGTGTGGGTTTCAATGTCATCCTTACCTGCGGTGTTCCCAGCCTCTCTATTAAGGGAACCAGGTGAAGTGGGGCATATTTGGCTTCGAGACGCTTCATGCGTACCTCCAAGCGTTCTCCTTCTGTTAAGCGAGCAGCAAACAGTGAAATGAGAAAGCAAAACGGGAAAAAAAATTCCAGCATTTCAGAGTCACCTCCCAACCATTATCCAATTCTGGGACCAGTGTGACGGAACAAAAGCAGGGTAGCGCATCGTGAAGAAGGGACTCTGCGATTTACAGCCGCAACACCAGCACATCTTGTTTTGAAAGCAAACATCTTGCTTTTGCCGATAAGGGTTGTGCAAAGTTACCTTTCATGAGGACTGCTCAGCAGGGCGACTAGTAAATTCAGTTCAATGAATGGCTGACTAGTTGCTAAGGGCCTAAGCAAGTTTCGTTGAAACTTATCGATTGCCAGCTGTGTCTCTGCAGCTCTATAGGTTTAACACATCTATGGGAATAATGACTGACATCTGACCACCTCTCCACTCCTTACCTTTGATGTAGACCCTGGGCAAAATATTTTGGAAGGGAGCAGCATGCAGCAAATCACACACTTCTTCCTGGGACTGAGGCAGGAGGAAGAAAGATAAAAGGTGTTAAAAATTCCCCGTGGGACTAGTTGTTCAGCTGTCTGAAAGACTTGGGGTGGCCATACTGATCTATGTGCCTCCAGAGGGCTTATTCAAATATAGCCCAATCTCATGGGTGACAGAACTGGAAGAGAATGCCTTTTGAATCCATGTTAAGTTTATGCAAACCAATAGAAGATTTTTTAAAAAAACTATGGTAAAATCTGGAGTTTTGCTGTGGTTCTTTAACTCATCTAGTAATAGGATCTAAGGCAAGGATGGAAAACGGTCCGAACCCTGTGGCTGAACACTCTGCCAGGATTCCAGATAAGTGCTGCTCAACCTCATTCTACTTTGTGTGACTGTCTGCACCAAGGTATACCTTGTGTGGTTACAAACATTTACACGTGGTGTACACTTGTAAACCTAAACCACTTGCAAGTAACTTGTGACAAAAGCAGTATATTAGCAGTAATAATAATAATAATAATAATAATAATAATAATAATAATAAACCTATGCAAAGCTGGAATTGTAACTCAACTTCTATTCCTTTTATAAATGCCTCCTAGCCAGATCCTTCTGTCCAGGAATACCATGTATCTAACAGGTCTAATGTGGAATAATAATAATAATAATAATAATAATAATAATAATAATAATTTATTATTATATATACCCCGCCCATCTAGCTGGCTTTCCCCAGCTACTCTGGACAGCTTACAACCCATAAAAAATTGTAAAACATTAGACATTAAACACTTCCCTAAACAGGACTGCCTTCAGATGTCTTCTAAAAGTCAGATAGTTGTTTATTTCCTTGACATCTGATGGGAGGGCGTTCCACAGGGTGGGCGCCACTACCAAGAAGGCCCTCTGCCTGGTTCTCCAAAGACCTCTCTGAATAGGATGGTGACTTAGCAATTGCAGAACTTCAGAAGGACAGCTCAGGCCTTGCAGTGTATAAACTGAGCCACTCAGAGCAGTTCTCTCTTCCATCAGCTTGCCAATGAAGAAAGAGAAGGCACAATCTATGGACATCTCCATACAGGACTACAGTAAAATAACCCTTTACATTTTATGAAACTCAGGATAAGTTAGTAGTGGGCCTTCTGACAAACCCAGGCCCTACTAGTAGACATCATGGCAATATTAAGCTGTATTGCATTTACATCTGCTGTCCTAAGTAACTCCTACTGGGAATTAGCCTAGGTCCTCAAAACCTCAGGGTCAAACTAGAAATGGCGCTGGAAAATATCACAGATATCCCAGTTTTCAATACATAAAAGCCACCAGAGGGGTGGAGGTAGTGATGGTAGTGCCACTTGGATGGTGCTTGTGGCACTGTGAAAGGGTATTAACTCTTCCACCACACTGTTTTCCTGATTAAAATTCCCTTCCCCCCAACCCCCCCTTCTATTTACCGCCCAGAGGAAAATATATAACTACCAGGCTACGCACTGCTCTAATCCAAATTACACACACCTCTCAAGTTGGCTTTTAATTAAAATAAAAAAAGCAGAACATCCTGTTCATAGATCTTTAAGTCTAGTTTGCCCTGAGGCTGACCCTGCTTTCGTTAGTTGGGACTGGCATTCTGGACCTGTTACCTGATACTGTGTGACTCCAGCTAACACCTCAGCTTGGGGCTTAAAATGGCAAGCTTAAACACAGTCAATGTCCCTCATGTATCCGGACCTGGCATTGCAGAGAAGTTTAACGAGGTACAGACTTTCCCAGTACAAAGCCCAGAGGAAGAATCCTAGACAGGGACGCTACCAGGTGTGAAAAGCGAAACAGCTTCCCTTGGTGTGTTCTGGGGTCTTTTGGGGAGGGCAGCTGCTGCAGACACATCCAATATCTTGCCACTGAAAGCAGTTTGGAAAAACTGCTCTAAGACTCACACACACAAAAAAGACTGTCTGGTGGTTCATTCCAAGGAACATGTGCAACAAAGGGAATGCAAATGTCTGTTTGGCACCACATTTATAAACACGCTTAGAAGCCAGTGTAGTGCATGTAAGTTGGAGAATGCAAAAAAAATCACTGCAATTAATCATTGCAACCGTCTCTAGGTTTAGAAAACACTATCTCTTGGGAGGGACTCTGTAGCTCTGTGGCTGTAAGGCCTATGTTGATGAATGAGAAACCTTACATAATGTCATATGTATGCTTGGTTTTATGATGCTCTACAAAAGGCATTTACTGTTGATGCAAGCAGATAGTTAAGACCTACAAATGTTAATGAGGAGAGAGAAATAAATAGTATCCAAATTTCAATCCTCAGCACGCTCTTTTGGTAGTAAGGCCCAAGAGACCTTAGGAGGGACTTACTTCCAAGTAGCCGTGCTTTTGGACTAGGCTGGAAGAGGCTGAGAGGGAACCACAAGAAGAATGAGAAGCAACTTGAAAACACATACAGATATTCAAAGGTAATCCAAAGTGCAGACATACAAAGAGGCAAGACCTGGGAAGCAATAATGCTGGAGGAGACTTGAGTAATGGTTGGCAGCAAATTCTGCATGAGTCTACAGGGCGGCACAGCAACAAAGTAAACCATGATGGCTGCAGGCTGCATGCAAAGAGGCAAGACGCTGCAAAAGGGGGAGGTGCCAATATATCTCTGTGCGAGGACACATTCAGAATGCTGTGATCAATTCTCCAATCACCAGCCATGCCTTGTAGTGTCAAAAATACGTGCACAGTTCCCTCATCTAAAGCCTTGGCTGCTTACCAAAAATAGCACAATGAACGTCCTAGAAGATGGGTTTCAACTTCCATTGCAATACTTAATAGTTAACTGTCTAATGGTATGTGACTGCTTCCTACTTTTCAAGAAACCCCATGCTAAATGTCCAATCTCATCTCGAAAACAGAGGGGAGGCCTTCATTGCTGACTATGGCAGAAGGAATTCTCCTTCCATGGCGGGCAATGAAGAAGACGTCCGTCAGCCCACATCTCTTATGTTTAACTATCTGTGCTCTGTGGCACATCCCAAGCACAAGTTAATAGATTAGTAAATTGATAGATTAGTTTGTCCTTGGAAAAGGAAATGCGTTTCTTTCTTTTTTATTAATCATACAAGAAATTAAGTGGCATTATGATGTTCAGGAAATCATGAATTCAGAAGGTCTTTGTGAAAAGACCACTCTATGATTGGCAAAACCACTAGTACTCTGGAACTTTTATCCATAATAATAACAACAACAACAATAACAACAACAACAACAGTGAAATTTAAGAAAAGTAAGCTTGTGTCGAAATGTTCTCTCTTCAGTCACAAGCAGGAAATATATAGACACTCGTAGAGGAAAAATTAATAAATCAGTCATATCGAACACAGTAACCAAATTTGTATTGGATTGAGTTATGTGTGCCTTTATGGCCATCAGAAAGTACAAAGGAATGATTCATTTTACATTATTTAATCCAAATCTTCACTGATGAACTTAGAACTGAGAGAAAGACTGGATAGGTTTATTCACATACAACACATATAATTTCTGCTGATCATCCTTTCCCAGAATACTTGTCCTTGGACTATGACCCTGATGCGCTTACCTCCATGCTGCTATTGGCATTTTGCTCCTATATCAAAATAGTATTGGCTCCCTAATACACTAATGATGTGTCTCTACTATGAGAAGCAACTCAGTGAATAAGTATCCAGTAAGGGGGTGGGGGAGGCTGTTGTGCACATTCAAGCGCACGTTAACATTATGCAGATCGGAAGGACCAACATAGCCACAATGGGAGAAAATGACGTTCAAGAGAGCTATGATACAGTCAAGCATCCCAAGAAGACACATTCTTCCTCTTAAGAGAAGATGGGATGCACCAAAAGGATTGGGCTGGGCACTAAGGGATATCCAGAAAGCAACTATCCGCACTCATGGTTTGGTGCTGGTGCTAAACCAGGTGTGCAGGAAGCAGTATAGTGGAGGTACTTTAAGAATTCAGGCACTGTGTTTGCAAATTCAAACAGCAATGTCATGCAATGTATGCAACCTGTACAGATATCACTATTACTAGCAATCCTGAAGTGGAGTCTATAAGAACAGGCAAGGGACCGGCAAAGGATGAAGTCGAAGGCATACATAGACTGTTTGGATTAACTCCGAGCAGGGTACATACCCATACCACATAAAAATGCCATGCAAATGAGAGTCCCCAAACCCCCCTTTATCCCTATAGCTCCATGCCATGTGTATGTAACACACTAAATCCACAACGAAGCCTCATGATGATCTGTTCTTCCAAACCAGTTAAAAGCACAGAGCCTTTCTGTTCCTGAAACCACTCCACAATCCCCACCACTTTCATGTTAATTTAATTCCCACATGCCACGGTTTGTACATTCTGATTTCCACCAGCTATCTCCTCAAGTCTATTCTCATTAAAATGGCTTTACAACCGATGCCAAACCATTTAAACACACACACACACACACACACACACAAACATGGTGCCACCCTCATTAATTAAATCACAGCTGCATCAACATATTAACTGAACTGGGTGAGCTCATCTGGTTGGTTGGTTAATTTATCTATTTAAAACCCTGCCAATTTTTGAAAGAATTCATTTTAACTCACCAAGGCCTGCTCTATGAGAAGGCAGAAAAGAATGGCATTACCCACTTCTCTCAGACTCTGGAACACATCAGTCTTGAGCTCTGCATACTCAATTATGTCCTTCAGCTGGTGATGGAAAAACTCCAGGATTCCTGGTAAGAAGCAAAAGAGAAAGGAAGAAATTAACTAGGGATCGATATGATAGGAAAGAAGGGTGCCAACTGCGAAGAGCAAGTTGGTGTTGCCCTTGGAAGTAGCTGTGGTCCTGAGCGCCTGCCTCATACACTCTCCTTTCATTTCAACCTTCTTAGAAGTCTATGGCTCAGGCTGCTCCACACCTGAAGAGCAATGCTGTGGAAGGACGCTACTGACAGCCAATCATACCCGGAAAAAAGTAGGGGAAAGAGAAAGATACTCCAGATGCCTTTGTTTCTTGTGAGCTCAAGATGTTAGGAAATATTACTTTCTCTAAGGCCCTGTACAGAGTAGGCAAAACAACAATAACAAAACCACTGCAAACTAGAGGATTCCTATTTGGAATTTAGTGACCTTCTAGTCCTACATTGTGGCCCAAGGGCAAGGTGGCAGGAGCTGAGAATAGCAAACAGAGAGGGCTGGAGCAAACTTATATAGCCCCATCAATTCAGACTAGGTCAGCATTGACATAACATGTGCTGACATGCTGATGCTCGTGTTCCACCACCGTCCAGGCCAAATACAACTCCATCCCCACCTGAAATCTCTTGGGGTAGGTGGACAGAACAGCTTTCTTGAATGATAACCTGGCTATCTGCTCCTGGCGGGATGTCAGCATGGACTCTCCATAATCTTTAGTCTTTTAGGAGACTTCTCCACACATCGACATCAACAAACTGAAACCACAGGAAAAGGCAGTGCGGTGTAATGAACTGAACACTGGACCTATGCCAAGAACACCTAGGTTCAAACCTCCATTGTTATGAAGGTTGCCTTAGGCAAGCAACTATCTCTTGGCATAACTTATTTTAAGGCAGGATAACCGCACATAAGCCATCCTGAGCAGAATGGTGAAAGTGCATTAATACAAATTTCACAGATAAATAAAGATGCACATAGGGAAGAAATGACATTGACAGCCATCTCATGAAGCATTCCAAGTACCAACCTGGAGATCCATACTCATGCCTTGGCAGGCGGCAGATCTTTGGCATCACCTCTATCAAGGTTTTCACATACTGAAGGATGGTCCCTTGCAACTACCAGAAGCAGAGGAACACAAAGGTCAGCTCTAGAAGATCAGCATAAACTTGAAAGCTTATTCTGTTTTACAAAGTGGCCACAGATGCGGTTATGAAAATGATTTACAACAGTGGTTTCATTTTTTAAAAAGTTCTAAACAAAGCTTCAGGGGACCCTGGGGAATGGTTGTGGCTCAGTGGTAGAGCATCTAGTTCAGTGGTACAGCATCTAGGGATGGGAGAGGACAGTGTCTGAAATCCTGGACAGCTGCTGCCAGTCATCACAGAAAATATTGAACTGGAGGGAATATTGGTCTGACTCAGTATAAGGCAGCTTCCTATGTTTCTAATTGCAAAGTGAGGTCTGGGGAGATCAGAGACTGATATAAATGTGCACTGCAGATACAGGTCCAGGAACATCTTCCATTTCCCAAGTTCCTGGTGCTTAATTTTGTTCTCATTGTCTTTGCTCCAATACAATGTAATCAGAGTCCAGAACAGAATATTTTCAGTGGAGATACTCTGCCAACCCAAAACAGGCATCTCAATGTAATGGGAATTATATTCTAAAATAATATACATTTTATTTTTAAAATGTATTGTTCAATATACAGAGTTGTTTTGACTTCCTGGCCTGAACCTCATCCACAACTGCACCATTACCAGGCTCTTGACGATCTTCAGCAATTCTTCCATCACCACAGCAATCCCTTGGTACCCAAGGAGCCGGCAGATTGTCTTGAAATGAGGAGGACCCACAAAGTTCCGGTAGGAGCTATAGATGTGGCTATAGGCAATGTTGAGTGGCTGTGGGGGTGGACAAAAACAAAAACATTACTGGATCTTCAAAATATATTGAACAGCTATACAAATAGTTTGAAGCTTGCAGATCACTAAGTAAACATTTTCCTATTTTGCTAATAATATAACAGAATCTAGTGGTAGGCTGACAGAGAATTTTGAATTCTCTGCACAAAACTCTGGAATCTCTGTCCAAAAGCAAATGTGCCTTTCATGCAGTGTTCTTTTCCCTGTTGTTATCTGTGTTTCTTTGCCAACTCTGGACACATTTTTCTTAGGCTGCACTCCTGTACACACTTTCCAAGAAGTGAGGTCCACTGAACTCAACATGTCTAACTTCTGAGGAGACATGCATTGTTCAATCTCCATTTATAAGGAAAGTTAAATGAACAAACTGTGATTGCATCAATAAGGTACTATATTTTGATATCAATGAGATAATGCAATTAATGTGGATACTGGAGTAAATATAATTAACATGATTGGCTGATGCCAAGCAACGGTAAATTGGGTCATGACATATAAACGGAGGACTCTTTGCTTTGTATGTTACTTCATTTTCATTAAGCAATTTATGGAAGATTGGAACACCAGGTGTGTTAATGGGAGTGTCCAAGTGAAATCTGAATAAGCAATAGTGAGAAGTGCTTTGCTATAGTCCTGTTTCCCAAGACTTTCATCATAGCCTTGTTCAGACAAGTTCAATCAATATGCAGAGTGAGCGAGGAGCAGGATTGTGTGAATTGACCCTTCACCTCAACATGTTGATCAGAGCTCCTGATCACAGCCTATGCACAACTTTCTAGTGACGAGGTGAAGGTAAAACAATATATTTATAAAAACTTAAAAATAGTTCAAGAAATGCACATAAGGATCACTTTATGTGGGACGGTGATGTTAAAACAAGTAAATTCTTTAAAAATGTGTAAAAATAATTACAAAGATGAGCACAAGAAGTGTAGTTAAATTTCTCCCTGTATTAAGTAGCATAACAGTTGCAGCTATTACAAATACGACAGCATGTGGATGCTAAACAGCTGATGAATATTCAAAAGTGGATTTACACACTGAAAAAGGAAGACTGCAGCTACTGAACAGAAAGGGATATAGCAGCAGTGAATCAACATGTTCTTCTGTGTGGGAGTTTTAGCAGCTCTTTGTCCCTGCCTGAATTCATATGTAGCAATAAGCAATGGAACAGAAAGGAATTAATTCAGTTGCTAATGGATACTTGTGCTTACTTCATATTCCTGGAAAATAAATATGATGCCATTTTTACAAAAGGAACCCAGAAGTACTTGCAGTTCTGAATTTTCAGAAATTGTTTAAAACATGGAAGGCATTATGTATCACTGATTTTGAGGCTGGAATCCTAAGCACACATTCCTAATAATAATAATAATTCCTAAACAGTGAGACGTGCTTCTGAGTAAACATGCATAGGATTGTACTGTAAGATTGGTTAATAAAAAATAACTACTGCCAATCACAGAGCTTCAATTCTAGTTGTGGATGTTTTTGGATACAGTATTTTTAGTGTGGATTAAAGAGAGATGGGCACAGAGAGTGTTTAAAGAGTGCTCCCCAATTTACGTGATTTCACTTATGTGCACAGGGGGCCAGAATGTTACCCCCACGTAAGTGGGGAGTCATCTGTATAGAAGTATCTTATATATATTTGAATCCCTACTCTGTTTCACAATCACACTGGAGACACTTGACATCAGCACCACACCTTATAGCAAAGGCAGAGTGCAATTTCCTGTATTGCTACCAGGACAGACAGAGTCCTTAAATTAGGAAACAACAGAGAATACCATCCATTCTTCTTGCATTAGGTAACTAGAGACTCCTTAAATCAGAATTACTAATGTTATGCTACCAGTATCTTTTGGGTGAACAAACTCATGAAAACAATAGTCATGTGCTATATTTGTACATATTATTTCCTGTTTTGATGGAAAGTAATACATTCCATTTTTTTAACCTACAATGGTTCTGCTGCAAAAGGTGCTATAAAGGTGAATTTATGTGGGTGGCTGGCTGGCTATTTTCTCTTGACAGTCATCTCTGACAAACAGTTTCCTATTGCCCTGCTTATAAAATAATAAAAAGGAACCTGAGCCATCCAAACATTACTACGGTATTTTAATTTCAAGTAGAGTGACAAACAGTAATCTACAGAAAAAAGGACTCATTTTTTAAAAAGCTCGCCGGTTTGCTCAACAATGCTTTAGAGAACCTAACATGAGAAATACCTAGTGCTTTCCTAGTTTTCTTTATATTTTCCTGTGGATACATTTGAACATAGGAAGTCCCTAAGACTACAGCATGCAATTCTGAACCTGATCCCAGTCACCTCTCTCTTCCTTTCCACTTATACAAATGATAGAATTGTACAGTTGGAACCCGGGGAGTCATCTAGTCCAACCCCTGCAATGCAGGAATCTCAACTAAGGCATATATGGTTTGCTTAAAAACCTGAAGGAGGCCGTTCCACTCTTGAACAGCTCTTATTGTCAGAAAGTTCTTTCTGATGTTTAATCAGAATCTCCTTTCTTGTAATTTAGCACCCAGAACAGGGGAATACAAGCTGGCTCAATCTTCCATGTGACAGCCCTTTAGATATTTGAAGAAGGCTATCGTATTTTCTCTCAGACTCTTCTTTTCCAGGCTAAACATACCCAATTCCTTCAACTGTTTCCCACAAGGTTTGGTTTCCAAACCCTTGGTCATCTTGGTTGCCCTGCTCTGCACACGTTCCACCTTGTCCTTCTTAGATTGTAATGCCCAGAACCGGATACATTACTCTTGGTGTATTGATTTTCACATGGCAAGAGTGTTCATCAACTGTAAACACTGAACTTTAAAATGACTAAAACAACAACAAAAAGATTGACCTGCAATTCATCTAAACGGCTGTTGGTTGATTTGCTCCTGTTACCTATGTTTTACTGCAGCCCGTAATGTTCAAGTAAGTCCATCACTCCAGAATGTCAAGTGTATTTATGGAAGAGACATGTAGGCATTTCTCTACTGACAGGTGAAAAACAGGAACTAAATCTCAAGAAAATAGCTGTGCTTGACAGCCCCTCTCATCAATCTGCTTTGGTGGGTAAATTTTACTCTTCGATATACTAGAGCCGAAACTAATGAAAACCTGGCCATATACTTCTCTGGAGTCAGCACTGCATCCTAGATCCATCACCTGGGGTCCACTGGGCATGTGGATCCCAGGAGAGCTGCCATGGAAATGTGGTCCTCAGTGTTAAAAAAGGTTTCTCCACCCGTCTTACACAATGAAGGGCTGCTTAGAATGAATAAATAAATAATGAAAATACAGTGGTACCTCTGGTTACGTACTTAAGTCATTCCAGAGGTCCGTTCTTAACCTGAAGCACCACTTTAGCTAATGGGACCTTCTGCTGCTGCCGCACCCCCGCCACGCGATTTCTGTTCTCATCCTGAAGCAAAGTTCTTAACCCGAGGTACTATTTCTGGGTTAGCGGAGTCTGTAACCTGAAACGTATGTAACCTGAGGTACCACTGTATACAAAGCAAATGAAGTGCTATCTTTACATGAAGCAGGTAAAATGGATCAGCTTCTGTTGGTGGTGGAGTAGGAAAAGCGTTTGACCTACACAAAATTCTTCACTCTACAGAATGGGAACTTAGTGGAGGAACAATCTATCTGCTGTGGCCCCCATGTGGAGGCAGCTGCATATTGCAGTCAAGATGGTAGCATCTCCATACTGCAGGTTTAATATGTGCAGGTGCTTCCACATCAGTCCCAGACCGTCCTCCTTTCTGTGACATGATGAAAGTGCATGAAATTATGCATGGATAATTCTCCTAGGCATTCAATGAAGGTGAAGATTAAAAGATAATAGGAAGTGCTTCTTCACACGGTACATAGTTAAACTATAGAACTTGTGGCCACAGAAAGCAGTGTTGACCACCAACGTGGATGGCTTTAAAAGAGAGTTAGGCAAATTCCTGAAGAAGGCTGTTGAAGGCTACTAGGTACGATGGAGGACTTCATGGTCAGAGTTAGTAATGATTCTGAATACCAGTTTCTGGAAACTGCATAAGGGGAAGAATGCTCTTGGGCTCAGATCCTACTTGCAGGTTTCCCACAGGCATCTGGTTGGCCACTGTGAGAACAGGATGCTAGAACAGATGGCCCAGCAGACTCTTCTTAAGCTTACTGTGTGAAGAATCTCTATGCTTGTGCTGGAATAGCCTGAAGATCACTACTGAAGTACCATGGAGACCTTCCATTTGATGTAGAGGAACAATGTGTCATGTCATATTAGTCATTCAGATGGTTTCAACTGGTCTGTTGCTGGAGTAATGTGTAGAAAAGATCTAAATCTTGGCTAACACAGACAATAACATTTCCTATCAATGTGACTTTGCCGTCTCTGCAATCAGATAGTACCATAGTGTTTTATTTTTTAAATAATCACGTTTCAACTTTCTATAAAGCAAATATATGGAGTCATTAGCTCTGATTAAAAACCCAAGCCTAAAAATACAGATTGTGATGATCCAAAGAAGTGATCGGAGCACACCAGGGTGGGGAACTTGAGGAACATGTCTACAGTTGGGGGTCTTGTTGTAAACGCCTTTTTCAATTCCCACTGCAAAGATATCAGCAGTGTTATCAAAGAAGTTTCTGTCTTCAGCAGTTGGAACTGCTACGGCAACAGCAATGAGCAAATTTCCTGCTGTGCCTGCACCCTTCTCTCTCTGTGTGTACACACCTTTGGATTATGGCCACTAACTTAATGATTTTAGTGAAAAACATGCTTACCATGTTTGCCTCAGTCCAAAGCTCTACAGATGCTCTGATGAAAGAATGAGCTCCAGAATTTGCATTGACTTTTCTTTCATTGTAGTGTTGGGGAAGGGCTTTGCATGTGGCCTAACACTGCTTGCTATGTACATTGGAACATTTTTAGCCATGAAACGAACCTCAGGTTGGAACAGAAAAATGTACAGGAGTCAAGAATCTGATCCTGCATTGTGATTGAGGGTAATTCTTAAACAACAGTTTCCCAGGTCTGATGTCATGGGAAACCATGGTTTTGAAAACCCACAAATGCAGGGTGCTTGAGAACAAGGCAGAGGTGGGGTGATGAGAAGGAAGCCATAATTTATTGGACTGGGATCATTATGCATGAACCAGGCCCATCTGTCTATAGTAAAGGGGTAATGGATAGACTTCTCCAAAGCTTGTTTTTATTAAGGAAAAGCCAATAATAAGGAGAAAAGGAAGTTGAGACAACAGGTGGGGTGATGGATATTGCGATATTTGTCCAATGATAAAGGGACATTATGGGAGGGTTAGTAACATTAACATTTAAGCAAGGCAATGCGGTAATGGAGCACTGATGCAGACAGTTTGTGCAATAATGTGAGGACTGCACCAGCCCCCTGCAGTATTTCCTGGCACAAATCACATGGAAACTGGCCAAATGGACATCATTTGTGAAAAATGTCTCACTGACCCTCAGATACACTAATGTTACAGAAAGCTGCAATGCAGTTGCTACGCTCTGACATTAACTGAATTAAGGTGCATCTTTCATTAAATCATTCATTTAAATGAAACTCCTTCCAAACTGGACTCTAAATACCCAATATGTTTCCTGACTCACCTTAGATCCATAAAGATAGTACGGCTGGACGTTGGCTGGTTTATCTCTCTGGGGTTCTTGGGTAAATGGAATGGCTGTCCGTACAAATCTGGTATTTGTGAAAAAATGGAAGAAAATGGCGTCCAAAGCTTGTTTTGGAGTAGATGTGTATTGCACTATGATTACCTCCTTACATTATTGCTTTATGCACCAAGTTAACTAATTATTTTCCTACATGAACTGGCAGTTTACTAATATTTTCAGTCTGAAACAGTATTTTCCTATTTTTATTGTATTCACCTACCAAGTATAGTGGAAAAAACCCCTTTATTTTACTTGTGAAATGAACATTTCTAACTGTTAATACCAATCACTAGAATTTCAGTGTTACTGAAAATATATTTTATCATAAATGCTTCTTCAAAGAACTATATCAAACAATGCTACATATTTTTATCCGCAGTTTAGTCAATAAGCTCATTATAATGTAATATAATGGAGTTCCGTGTCTATTATAAATTCTGTGGGCTGTATCCAATGGTGTAGAAGGCAGAGCTCAGTCAACCAACCTTTCTCTTCCTCTCCTCCCTCCTCTGAAAACCCTCTTGGGCGATGCGAAAAAGGGCTGCAATATGAGGGAGGAATTATCCAATATCAAGTGGAAGGATTTTGGTCCAGTAGGACCCCTGCAGGGGCTGCAGGGGGGGGGAGAGAGAGATCAGCTGTATGCTTTTTGTTCCCACAACTTTGGATACAACCCCATCACATTTGTATACAAATATTTACAGTATCCTCTAAGATTCCCACATTAACCAGCTTTATGTGACCCTTCCCCTTCCATCCAACCCTGACAGCTTAATGAGATGTCATTTTTCTGATCTAAAAATAACTATGCTGAAACCCTGACCAACTCAAGAGCAATGCCTATAATTGTTTTTAGTTTCAATACTCTATTGTGAAATTGATTATGTGTAACCCACCTTGGTTTGGGTCAAGAAGGATGAAGAGTATGAGTCTTGAAATGCACCCATAACCTATAACTAGCCTTCAAACTGCACCTCACTTTGAATGACAGAACTGTAGAGTTGGAAGGGACGACAAGAGTCTAGTCCAGCCCCCTGCAATGCAGGAATCTTTTGCCCAATGTGGGGCTTGAACCCACGACCCCGAGGTTAAGAGTCTTACACTCTACCAACTGAGCTATTTGACATTTTCTTCTTACCTGTTAGTAGACCCATTGTAGCAGTAATTAGGTAAAAAGTCAAAGTTCAGCTCCCAGAAGACATGCAGGGTGATGCGACCATAAGGAGCCGAGACATTGTGATTGGCCTCTCGGAACATGGCATCGAAACTGTCCAGGGTCATGTGCTTGCACAGCAGTCTGTGCGTCAGACGGTTTATCTCCAAAAGCCACTCAAGCTCCTGCACCCAAAGAAAGGAGTGGGCACTTTTCTAACAGGTTGTGGACTGAAAACACCATACATCTGATCTGAACTGATGCCAGGGGAAGAATTATAAAGACAACACAATATTCTTAACATTTATATTTATATCGCTTACTTACATCAGCTGACTAACCCTTACAAAGCTTATTATTGTACCCATACTGCAAACTGTAGAAGAAAGGGGAGACGCAGGCTGAGACACAGTGACCTCCTAAGTCCACTGACTGGATTCATGGCAGAGACAAGACTTAAGGGGTTCAGGCTGAATTTTCACAAGGCAATCTCTTAGCCATTGTATCATACTTGGCAATTGCTTAGTGACCCAACTATTTGAAAATCCTCATACTCCAGTGCCTCTTCTTTGCCAAGAAAAGAACCAATAAATTTTATCTACTGTATTTTTCTGCCTATAAGACGCCCCCATGTATAAGACTCCTCCCTATTTTGGGGGACTCAATTTTAAGAAAATGAGGGGAGATAGCCCAAAGTTGTTGAGCTTCTCCCCCCATGCAGCTGCGGGCAGCAAAAACTCCCTAGATTGTTTCCCATGTGCAGCGGCATCAGGGGAAGTTGTGCTCCCACCCGCCAGCTGGTTGGTGGGAGAGAAACTTCCCCTGATGCCGCTGCGCGCGGGAAACAATCTAGGGAGTGTTTCCCGTGCACAGGGGCACTGGGGGAAGCTGCGCTCTCACCAACTAGCTGGCTGGCAGCACACAGCTACTCCTGCCTGCACAGCTGTGGCCAGGAAACACTTCCTAGATGCTCACTGCGGCATCGGAGGAAGTTGCGCTCCCACCAACCAGCTGGCTGGCAGCACACAGCTACTCCTGCCTGCACAGCTGCGGCCAGGAAACACTTCCTAGATGCTCACTGCGGCATCGGAGGAAGTTGCACTCCTGCCAACCGGCTGGCTGGCGGGCATGCCGCTCCCCCCCATGCCACTGTCCGTGTATTGGACGACCCCAGTTTTTTGACACAATTTTTGAGTCAGGAAACATCATCTAATACACAGAAAAATACAGTATGTTATGCTGAATGCCCAAGGTGTGGAGGCTATCAGCAACCACTGGAGGATGTTGACAGTTCTTCCCCCATCTGCAGATAAGTCCAGTGAATGTAGACAGTCTCCTACGGCACCATTCTCAAAAGATGCATATAGGACTGACAACTTCCCTTTCTGATTCCTGACTGTAACATATACATGAGAAAGACCTGAATCTACATACTGTGAGCACATTAGTAATAAGAGAATAGACTCCACTGGGGATTATAAATGTACTAGAGATGCAATATTTGTGCATTGGGAAGCAGTTCTTTCCATTCTGCTTCCTCTCCTTAATCCAGAACTGAGAGGGTCTTGGGAAAGATCATATGGTGCCCAGAGGCATTCTGACTATGAGAAATAATGTATCTCTATCTTCTCTCCACAGTACAGCTGTTCTATGTAAAAACTTACAAAAACAAAGAAAGGAAAAAATGTGTTGCGGTTACTACTGTTGTTATTTAGGAATACCCCACTCCAACCTGCATCATGTCATCCAGCCTTAGTAGAGCCACTGGGAAAACTTACCACAATGGATGTCAGATCCTCACTTTCAAAGCGACTAATGGCCTGGTCTAGTGATTTGTACATTGCGGCTGAGATACGCTGAGTGATGAGTCTATTTAGGTCGATGGATCGGCCCAGCAGCTGTGGAAGTCACAAGACAGACAGCAAGTGAGAAGGTGATTAAGAAGTGGTCCTTGATTCGGAATTACTATGCAGAGAGAAAGAACTGACTTGTACCCCATATGTATGAGTTGGCCTTTCTATACTAAAATGGAGGTAAGGATTTTGATCCATTCATTTCAGCAGTCAGGGAAAGCCCATGCTTGCAAAGGAATATGCACAAGGATCTGCTTCCTCCACTGTAGTAAAACTGAGGGTAAGGGAGTAATTTTATACATGAAGTGGAGCTTCAGTTGGTAAAAAAAACCCTGCTGGCTGGGGCATATGAGCGAGAAGGGCTGTAGCTCAGTATCTGCTTTGAATGCAGAAGGTTCAGTTCCACATCTCCAGACAGGGCTAAAAGAGAACTCTGTCTGGGAGGCTCCCAGTTAGTGAGCAAGACAATACTGAGTAAGATGGACCAATGGTCTGACTCAGTATAACGCAGATTCCTATGTTCCCATTAAAACAATAAAAAGGAGAACAAAGAACGCTTCCATATTTGAAAGTATGCCATGAGATGAATGGATGAGAAATGCCAACCATAACTGTCCATTCTACTAAAGCCCATTATTTCACTAGGGATATAAATCATATTATGAGTAGATTCACACAGTTACTTTTAAGGGCCAAAAAATGTTTGTATGTGTGTGATGCTTCTCACCATAGGTGAAGCAACTACAAGAGTACCCTTGGCTGGCTTGGGATCTGAGATGTGCTATATGAAATTATTTAGGCTTTCATATTTACATCTCTGTGCATGGCAGAGATTGGCAACTCAAAGATGTCTGGAATGTAAACCTGATGTACAACTCCTCCCCAGCTGGCAAGCCAATATAAAAGAATCTTGTTGCAACTGACTTAAGTTGTACCTGGACATGTCTCTGTTTGAGCAACGTTTCATAGCGGTTGGATGGCGGGTAAGGTATAATCACTCCATAATTCTTACATTCAGCCCGGAATCGTTTATCCAATAACACACTGTAATTGGAAAGCAACTTGTCAATGCTTTTACTTGAATGGCTCAGTTTATGTTATTAACAATATTTCACCTAAAAGTAGCGCTAGGCAATAGGTGGTGAACTTGATGCGCCCCAGAAGTCCAACAGAGTCTGGAGGTCTCCATTTGGCTACCCCATGCTATACACATTCAGCAAGGGTATCTGAACCATCAAATTAATTGTGGGATTTAGTGCATGAAAAAATCTGTAAGTTACTAACATAGAAGTTCTGTTTCCATGATGCAAAATTTGGAACAGAGGTTAGGCAACATATTTTGGATACGTGACAATATTTAGTTGTTTAAAAGGTAGTTGCCAGTCAAGAGTATGCAATACAGTACTAAGCAGTTCGTGTTATTAACATGGACCATTTTCAACTCTGTGCTAACAATCTCCTCTCATTTCCCAGCAATGTATATTTGTTGTGATCTCACCACCTGCACAAGCTATAAGATCTTCAGATAAGGAAGCAGTCTGTCCTTTAAGGAAGTACATAGCAGCTGATACAACACAGTTAAAAGCTTGCCATGTTTTGACAATTGAACCAAAACCAAGCAGAAGACTCCTACCTGCCAGCCATTGCTTTATAGTAAGCAAAGATCTGGTCTGCCAATTTGTAAACAAATTGATCAAAACACAAGTTGACCTGTCAGAAGAGTGAAAGAAACAGGCTTTAGGACCAAAATGCATAAGACTGGACAATTGTTTATGAAGTTACTAGAACAATTAGGTAAGAAAAAAGAAAAGAAAATAAGCTCACTTCTGCTTCAATTTCATCATAGAGAAACTGCTTTTTAAACTTGGTCAAAGCATAATAAGCGCTGTCGTTGTAGAGGTCCAATGGATACAGCACATACCTGCAATGAAAGAAACAGGCTTAGGACATGCCAGCACAGTGTTTGGGTATGACAGTCACCTCCGTTTCTTTCTTCTTTAAAGCAGAAGTTCTCTGCCTGCTCACTTAGCACTAAAGCCAACCTGGAGTGCGTAGAATCTTGCCCTCAAAAGTATTTGTATATGAGCAAGAAGGGAAAGGGCACATGGGAAGCACGGGTGGGGGGGTCATGTCCAAGGGTGCAAGAAGTAGGAAGAATGGCAAACGGGAGCCAGTGACGGCAGACAACGGAAGACCTGATAGAGATACAACCAAAAACTGTCCTTGGGTACAGCATCTGCTTTGCACGCAAAAGGTCCCAGGTTCAATTCCTGGCCTCCTCAGGAAGGGCTGGGAGAGAACCGTGCCTGAAATCGGAGAGCTATTGCAAGTCAGCATGCACAATACTGAGCTACATGGGCCAGTGGTTTGACTCTGAATATGGCAACTTCTTGTCAGAGAGATCAGGACCTGCATTTCGGTGTGCCATGGACACTTCGTAAGCATGTGTTTAAAAACCAACCAAGCAAGCACACCCAGTGGAAACTTAGTTTCATGCATAAAATGTAATCAATATTTACAATTTAACAATGCATGTTATTAATCCTCTGACTTTTAAAAACAAATTTCTTCACACACACAAACTGAAACTGATGGAAGAGTTTGAACTACCCAAGTGAAACATACCCCCCTGCCATAAATCAATCTCACTTGTTTCACAAGTTCTAAAAAGACCAGAGCAATGAATGCTGATTTTATGCATCACCTGAGGATCCCCCCATTAGGCAAAATATCTGGCTTACCCTTTAAGCCAGTCCTCATTGCCACCCACCCATTCTGATGGCAAAAGGAGACAATGTACCCCAAATGAAAGGCAAGTACAGAAGGCATAGTACCTGACCTTAGACACTAGGCTACTATTTCCTTTTACATGCTAGAAGGAATACATGCTACAATAAAGACAAATGCCTTCAGTTTGCCATCTCAAAGATATCCAACCCATTTATTTCCACAGATGCATTCCACAACATCCTTGAGCTCTTACTCCATCATAGAAGGTTCTTTGGTTTCCAGGATGTGATCTGTTAGAATCCAAGGCATAGACATCTCAATAGGGAACTGAATCCGGCGGCCCATGGTCAACTCCAGAAAAAATTCCCGGAACCAAAGCTGGGATAGGTCACAGCATTGTTGGAGGGCCTCTACAAACACAAATAGCGAAGGAAGGTTTAATACTTATGAAGAATGAGCAGAAGGCTAGTCTACATCTGCTATTATAAATTATAATATATATCAGATCTAAAAGCATATCCGAGTTAAGAAAAGAGTATGTACATGATATATGATTTTTATTTTAAGATATAAATATGCTTCATGGCCATAAACTACTGTATTCAAGAAACCAGTTTAAACACACATGCTAGCAATTTCTGGCAAAGTTCACATCCAGATCTAAAAGCACCTTAATATGAGCTACAGCAAAAGGGAGAGATTGCCCCAGATGCTACTATCCTTTGAAATGTTACCTCATATAAAACATGTATTCATATCAACAGAAAGGCTGCCTGAGACGCTACTATCCTTGACGTATTACACACACCAAACATGCATTCATATCAAACCTGCGTCTGTTACTACCTACCACTAATGTTGAGAAGATGAGTGAAGAAGAAGGACTGTTTGTGGAACTCTTCAATGGCCAAAACTATTGGTCCATCCAGGCTGCTCCTGAGAGTCTTCTTTGAGCCACTTTTGTCTGCAATGAGCGATTCCAGCATGGTTCTCACCATATAAAGCTGCAAGAGGAGAGCAATTATTCTTATTATGCAGGCAACCCCCCATTTACGTATGTTCAATATGTACCTGACTGTGCATACAGTCACAATAAAATTTACTTCCAAGTAAATTGCGCCAAACCCAGAAGTGAATTTTAAAATGGCAAAAACGGCCCTAGAAAGGTCAGAAGAGGCATGGAAACAGCACCTAGCAATCCCAAGAGCCTTTGAAAGTGCAATCCCAAGAGCCCTTGCACCAACCACTGATGCCTATGGAGGGTTGGGGTTTGAGCAAAGTTTGGAGAGAGCTACTGAGGTGGATGTGGGTGGCTGGTAAGTGCCCCTGGATTTTTTAAGGGGTTTTCAAGAATGTTTGTAGTTTTTTCCAATTGATTTTCAAATATATGCACTTTCACTGATGCATACAGTGCCTTGGAATTTAACCCCTGCATAAATCTCCTACAGCTAACGACTGCTCAAGTGTGAGTTTATCTGTACTTTTTCTTAAAAACCTATAAACAAAATTCCAGCTCAAAAGCTTGTGGGCAATTTATATTTCCCATGCCACTTAATTGCTTTGCTCAACCTGGAACACTGTAGTACAGCTCCCATCAGCCCCAGACAGTGTGGCCAATGGTCAGGGATGATGGGAACAGGAATCCAAAACATCTGGAGGACACCAGGTTGGGGAAGCCAAGTAAGAATGGAGATCTGATTTCATCCTGGACTACTGTGTCTAGGTGATTGGGGGTGGGCAGCAAGGATGTGCCCTCTTCTGCCTCTGCGTGGCACAATTGCCAGGCTAGAAGCAGGAAGATCTGTAAGAGTGCCGCCATGTTGATCCTTAGCACTGGGTTGCTGATAATAACTATGCAGAAGCAGACACCAATAAAATCGCAATAAAATTTACTTCCAAGTAAATAGCTCCAAACCAATGAATATGAAAGGTCCTGTGTGTTATGTGTTGATTGGAATATATCTTGTTCCTCAGAGAACTACTGTGGAGTGGGAGGGGAATGAAAACACCATTTCCAGCCTCCATGATGTATACGTAATACTCCAGCACCATTTACTAGTTTTTCATTTCTGACAGTGCCAATCACCTATCAGGTGAGAGGATCTAACCAGACTTCCAGAGTACCCAAGATGTGACCTACACCACCTGAGCTAATAGTTTTGATATCTGTTTGTCAGGAGGATCAAGGCTCCTTGAAAAGGAAAAGTGCACAAGCAGGCTGATGTTACTGGAGAGGCTTCTCCTTTTATAACCAATGTGTTTAAGGCTGAACTGCAAGCTAACTGCACGTTTAGAACAGCAAACAATGTTACGAACTGCAACCTCCTACTTGTGCAGAACAGTGTGATTCACAGAACATAATTCACATATCAAATAATTATACATGATATAATTAAGACAGCGTGACTGGTGTTAAAGAGAAACTTTAAAACAAAAGCATTCTAAATGTTTAGTTTACAGACACAACATATTCGAGTCCCAAGCTGCTCTCAGCAGAGAAGGAGGTACATACCTGTGTGCTAGAAGGCCCTACAGCTCGGCGTGGGACCTTGATATCGAAACCGCCTTTGGGGTCCTTCTCACCTCTCAGACAGGGGTCATTTGGAGGCTCACGCCCTCCCTCCCAATCACAGATTGTCTTTCTAATTGCCTGGAGGACACTAGGAAGATGAAAGAAATTTGATTCAACTCTCCACTGAATAGGGCCTGGTAAATCACTGTTTCTTCAGACTGGCCTACCTCACAGGACTGATGCAAAGATACAATTAATACAGGAGCAGTGCGGGTCTTTTTAAAAGCCTTGGGGCCACAGCGCATCATGGGAAACCTGATAGGGCCAGTGGTACTGTGGCCAGAGGCCAAAATGGGTGACACAGCTTATGTGATCCTTACCTTCCAGCCACAGGAAAGTCAGAGTTTTATACATAAACAGAAGAACCGTATGCATGTGGCCCTTTGGAGTTTATTAATAAAGCAGTTTATTAAAATACATGGGAATGTTGGTGTTGTCTGTTTATCCAATCATAATCATCATCATCCTGCTATGGTTTCACACAAGCCCTTGGACAATAATGCAATTGTTGGGGGATTGTGAACCTTTGTCTTTATTGCTTAGGAACATCCTGAGATTATGGATGCAGGTTTTAACCATGTCAATAGCTGCTATTGTTCTTTTCTTCCAACACAGCTCTTGAGAAACAAAGGTACATTTAAGAGTAGAACTAAATTATGATTGACATGGAGTTGCCACCAAACCCATGTCAAATTTTCCCTTCCTCCCTCCCTAATGTTCAGAGATGCTAACTCCTGCTGTGACCTCATTCAGTTGTGTGTTGCTCCACCCCTATCAGAAGGAGCCAATGATATGGAACATCAGAGGGGAAAGGCTTAATGTGATAATGCCACAAAATGGATTAACTCTGGGGGAACCGCATTCAGGGCTGCCATTTTTGACAGTATTGTGTTGAGTGCAGCATCTGGTTTCTCCCTTAAGAGTTCACAGCCAAGTTTTGCTTGTATTGGGAAGGCCGGCCTCACCTGATTAGGACATTCTTCTTCTTCCTGACAGCTTGCCTTAGTGGCTCTCTCAGTGTCACTTGAGCAAAATCCTGCAGAGCTGCATAGATTGTGTTCCTGATGGCTTGGTTGAAAACACTCTCCATTCGGCCCATGAGCACCTGCAGACCTTTTATCATAGCAATCACCTGAGTAATTAAAGATAAAAAAGGATCCTTTATTTTCAATGCCCTCATGCAGTAAAGGGAAACATGCCAAGTCAATTTCCCCCCACTAATGTTTGGATTGCTGAATCGGAGCAAATGGGAATCTGTAGAAAACCCAAATTGCCATTTGCTCTGATTCAGCTTTAAAGAGCAGGTTTTCATAGGAAAAGCTCTGGAGAAAGAAAAAGAAAAAAGATGCTCTGACATGGAGCTTTAAAGCATGGGCATGTGCCTCGAAAGAGCACGGAGAAAACTAAGTATGGATAAACCCTAACACTGGTAGTGTTTAGTGGGACTGGTGTTGTTTTACCATGTATACAAGCCCTTACAGATAAAAAACATAGCAGAAACAACTTGGCCAAAGGAGAAAATGTTTAACCCCAAGTATACTGAGCCTCACATGCTAGCACTCCAACCACCCTTTTCCAAGAGACATTTGCCACTTTGAACGTACTGGGACAATGCAGCCACCCACCTCCACAAACGCAAACTTCTCCTCACTGGTGTAATTGTACCGTGTGGCTCTTTCGTACTCCTCAGCGGTGCCTGGGCAATCTTTGTTACAAAACTTATCAGTAGGATGGACCAGCTTCCAAGAATACTGAATAGAGAAAACAAAAGCAGATATTGTTCAAACACTGCTTGTCATTTGAGAAAAATCTTAGTGAAACCATTTCACGATCTCACAACTCCTCCACTGTATGCAAAATCCTTGCTTTATTCACGTTAAGTTTTGTGTCGTGGTAATCGATGGCCACCAATCAGGCTGAATAAGAATTAAACACATCTGACACCCTGAGTATTGTACGTCTATAGCCACTACTTACCACTTCCATAACATGTGCACTCCACTTGGACAGAAGCTGCAGTCCCCGTAAAGCCAAGTCAAAAAGCTCCCTGTATTCCTCATCTGACTTCTGGCTGTCCAATCCTGAGCCAGTCACAACCTGGAGAACATCAGATAAGTACCTCTGTCTGAGGGACACATGCCTATTGTAGCTTAACAACTGCATCTTATCCGATGCCACTATCATATCTTTTTTAAAAAGTATTACCCTCTCCCTTAACTGAGTTTCAGGTCTGAGCAAGAAAAAGTAAACAGTTGTACAAAAAACGGAGATGACAGCCCTGAAGAAAAGGGAGCTGGTGCAGAAGAACTGAGAGAGACATGGTGCTAAGTGGAAAAGGAAACAGGAATAAACTGGAACCTCAGAAAGAGGCACATTACAGAGTGGGTATGGACTCTGTAATGATGGTGGGTATGGAGGATGAGTTTTGGCCATTCTGCATTTGTTTTTAGGTTGTAAAATGGTTGCTTTTGATTTTGGGGTCTTCTGCAACAGAAAAGCAAAAAGTTCAGAGAAAGGTTGAAAGTATGCGGCAGTGGGAAGTTTACAGGAAGGTTAAAAGCATGGCACAAAAAGTTTAGCCTAGGGATCTGGCAAGTTAAAAAAACCAGAAACACAACCAGGATGCTACTCTCCTTTGGGTTGGCTAAAAGTGGGTAGGGGCAGTGAAAATACTGAATAAAGTAAACCCGGAAAACAGAGTAGTTAGCCCCCACTCTTGAGGGGTGGTTTTATCTGCACTCTAACATTACAGATGAGATTTACCCACTAAGCATTTCTGAGCATTTCCCCAGGTCCAAATCCAACCCTTCCCCCTTTCATTCCACAAATTGCTCCAGGGCCTTTGTTTCCCTCCATGGAAGCTTACCTCACTGTTGCTGTAGCGAGCAAGTTCGGAGATGAAGCGGATATGGTCATCTCGGATCTGAACCATCTGCTCGCAGATATTGTACTGGGGACTGATGCTGCTCTGAGTGCATGTCCACCTGGGCAGAAAACCAACGCCTTTATGTGACTGGGTAACACTCAACACAGTGGAGCAACAGTTACTGCTTGAGACACTTTTGCTCCATCACTCTGTAAATATGTCAATTCTTTCGCTTGTTGCTTCACCCGGTCAACACATGGGAAAGCGTGCTTGTCAATATCCCTCTGGATGACATGTTACACAGCCAATTACTTACCAAGGGCAACACTGTGGCCTCATCTTTCATACCTTCATGAAGCATCTATAATGCACTTATTTTGCAGTCATGGAGAAAACTGGACTGACATGAGAGAAAAGGGAGACTGGTCTTCAGCATCTCTTATTGTGAATGTATGACTGGAACCCAAAAGCAGCAGCTGGGAGGAGAAGTCTCCTAAATACTTTGTCTTATTTGAAGGATTTGAGCCACTTTTTAGGGCTAAGTCCTCACAAATCAATTTAAAATGGAGTGAGAAACAAGGTACAAATAGTCGCAGCAGAACCAGTGTAGAGATTAATCCAAGCTGCTGCTCTGGTATCAATTAAAGGCAGCATGAAAAGGAAGCCTTCGATGCCACGGTTGAAGGGACAAGATACAAGTTTATTGAAGGGGGGTCTATAGTTTTGGAGGCCATCACTGACAATGCCCTGTACACACCAACCTAGCTGATTTTAATGGTGGGAACTTGAGGAGGACCCCTGGGACAGATGTTAGCATACTGCAAGGATTACAGGGGTGAAAGTGGTTCTTCAGATAACCTGGACCCAAGCCACTGAGGGCTTTAAAGGTTAAGACCAGGACTTTGTGTTGGGACAAAAAACCTACTGGTATTCAGAGAAACCGGAACAAATTTGTGCATTCATATTTTCTGGCCCCCACGAGAATCCAAGTGGCAGAAGTTTTCCACAGCTGTAGCTTCTGGACCATCTTCAGAGCACGCTGCAGTAGCCCTCATGTGCTCAGAACAAAAACAGCAGCAGCAACAAAAAGTTAAAAAAAAAACCCATTCCACAAACTGAGTTGCAGGGTCTGTGTGTATTATGGCTATATTATACCTATCTGGCACAAATGAATCATCAGAGTAGCTCTCTGTAAATGAGAATTTGAATGAATTAATTCATTGATTCAGTTCAGACATCACACCAAACCATGGTTTATTCCTACCATGGTTTAGAACCCAAACCATGGTTTCAGTTTCCAAATGTACAGGCAAATTAGCTAGTCTGCTCCCCCCATTTTTGTTCTGCACAGGCCTCTAGAGGTTTGTTGGTTTAGACATCACATCAAACCACTTTGATGTATGTTTTTAATTCTGGTTTACTGGCCGATTTCAAACTACAGCTTGCCAGTTTGTACATCACACCAAAACAACAGTTAAACTTTTTGTATGATGTTTGAATTGAATCACTAACATTTCCTGTGATAAATGTGCATTGTTTACAGATTCAGTAACTGGCCGTAAAAATGCTTAAAATAAATAAATAGGTGCAACAAGTAAAAAATGACACTGTTTGCATACCACAGTAAGCCATTATTGATGACTTACCAAGAATGAGGAGTGTGCTAGTACAAACTGCACAATTACTCTGGTGCAAGAAGGAACAACAAGCAATGCAACTTAGTTTGTCATTAGGTTTGAACCAGGATCATGGTTTGTTCCTCCCCCCAAAACAATATCAGCAAGCCTAGAACAAATATTGGATTTGTTATTGTGGTCTTTTCAGAAGAAACAAACGACAGCCCCAGATTTGGACATAGCAAAAAGCCAAGTTTCATGGTCTGTTGCTCCTATTCACATAAGAGGAAGAACAAAGTGGGAGTGATTCGGGTGTGTGCACTAGAATGCTGCTAATTCATGATTAAGCCACCAACCATGGCTTACCATGATGTGCAATTTGGCCGTTTGCCATGTTGTTCCACTATTCAAAATCTGCTAGGTGTTGTGGGGTTTTTTGGTCATTAGCTATTTAAAGATACAGATACTGTTTTCATCCTGTTTTTGGACTCTGAACTAGCTCTCTTCAGTGACATTTTGGTAGATGCATATATGTTAACTATGTTGATGGTAGATGACCATCTCTAATTATATCTTCAGATGTCACACAATCTCAGTATAAAAGCATATATATTGTTATTATCCCATTTTTGGAATCTGAACTATGTCTCCTTGGTGACATTATGGTAGCTGCAGTTAAGTTAACTTTGCTCACAGTGGATGGTCATGTCTAATTATATCTTCAGATGTCCCATGATCCCAATACTTTGCTCTTACCCTTTCAGTGTCCTGCTTCCCCCAAAGGAATCGGCAGGTTAACAGGGATGGTCAGAATTATAAGGCCATACAAGAAAAACATAGTTAATTGCATCTCGGCACAACGGTGAAATGAATAAAGAGCAAGAAAAGTAAAGGACAGGGTATGAAAGCACAGGAAAACAATTCTGCAGCCCGTTAAAGTCCAAAATCTGTTCTCCCTGGAAGGAGAAAGTTGCAGGGGGCCATGCTGCTCTGACTGAAAACTGAATGAAAAAGGAATTGTTAGTAAGTGAGGACAGTTGGAAGAAATATTTCACATTTTTACTATTGGGATGGAGTTGGGAGATATTTGAAATGGGACTAAAACATACAAATTGTTAAAACAGCTTCCACAAATGGAAAACCTTTCCATACACCGTGGAAATTAGTTCATGACAGTTAGGATCCAACAGACTGTGTAACAAGTTAGGACAGGCATAGGCAAACTCGGCCCTCCAGATGTTTTGGGACTACAACTCCCACCATCCCTAGCTAACAGGACCAGTGGTCAGGGATGATGGGAATTGTAGTCTCAAAACATCTGGAGGGCCGAGTTTGCCTATGCCTGGGTAAGGATGATCAGTGACAAACCACACATACATGCTGGTGAGGGAAACCACTGGTTAGATACTTTACACCCATGACAAAATCCAGGGCAGTATTCAATGAAATAGTTTTGCATGCAGAAGAATTACTGCTGGCGCAACAGGACTTCCTCCTACTTTCCTCCCTTTCCCCAAATCTGCTCTGGAGAGTTGGGGGAAACTTCAGAACAGTTTTAGTTGGCGCATGGGGGTAGAACAGAGGGAGAATGTTCCATTGTGCAAGCTGATGTCCTTGCTCTGACAGAACCTTAGCTTTAATGCTGTGCTGAATACAACCTTCAGAATGTTAAATAAATATGCACCCAAAGGACACTGCCATTTTCAAAAGCTTGATATCTGTAAGGGTGATTACTTCCTAGATACGATTGCTTCATGGACTTGCCTTGCTCTGAATCCAAGCAAAGAGCGAATGAAACAAGTTTCACATACTTGGCTTGTATTCACGGTCATTTCATGGAAGTCACAGAATGACAGCACCAGCTTGTGGAGTGTAAAAGAAATGGGAGTTGCTGTCCAATACATACCAGCTGAGAGATGTGGAGCAATATTTTAGCAAAGGTGGTGTTTTCGGCAAAGGTGATATAGAACAAGATCTTGCAACGCATTTAACAGCAGTCTTTAGAACTCATGCATGTAAGTGGCCCTACGGATAGCTGCTTGAAACACAACGGCGTGGAGATTGCTGCATGTACCTCCATTTCAAGAGAACACCCATGCATCATCTTGCATGTGTGAATTGAGGTGGGAGATCACCAAATGAATATTCAGCAGTGTATCTATTTAAATTGATCCTTGCTAAGCAATGACTGACATGCTATCTAAGGCAGCAGAGCCATGTTGTATGCATACTTTGGTGTTCAGTGTCCACTTCCATGTCATCAATTCCCTTCAAAGAGATTGCAGCTTGAAACAGTGGGTTTCACCTTATATTTCTTTGAAAAAACCGTTTAAAATTCTGGCATTACAAGGTTGACCCCCTACTATCTTCCCTGTGAAAAAAAGTAGTCTGTACCGGACAGATAGAGAAAGTGCAGTGTCCATGCTCTGGAGAATTTTAGATCCTATTGGAAAATGCGGATAAAAACTACCCAGAGCAGGCACACCACATTCACATCCACAGCACAACCATCCATAACTGCTGCATTCATAGTCACCAAGCATAAAAGCATACAAGAACAGGTGGCAGACAGGTAAGTACAGACACTGAACTTGGCATTCACAAATATATTCACAATACATGCAGTCACACATGCACACATTCTTGCAATCACATAAGCACACTCCATATACACACACTGATGAGTATCAAACTTGCTCCAATTCTCATGAACATCTATCAGTCTGTAAAAGTACAAACACACCTGAATGCATTCAGACACTGGCATTCATACATTCATATCCTTTCTAAGCACAAACCACCAACATCTGATGCACACTCATACCTGCAGTCACCTACAGGTATCCTCAAGATATATCTATTCAGGCTCACAATTTATGAACAGCATGTACATAGATAAGCATAGACACAGATGTGTATGGCAGCCTTCCTCAACCTGATGCCTTCCAGATGGTCTGGACTATAAATCCCATAAGCACCAGCAAAATGGTCAGGGATAATGGGAATTGTAATTCAACATCTGGAGGGCACCAGGATGAGGAAAACTGACATAAGGTACTGGCACGTCTGTCTAACTAGTGAGCATTCTGATGGTAATCCAGAAAGTCTTTGTAAGATTAGGTATGGGGACATAGCTAGTAAGGATCCAATCAAAAGGTAGGGCAGGAATGAACGCAGAGGGCAATATGGGTCTTGCCTAGATTGTCTCACACCAGTGCGTCTGAGACTAGCTTGGGTGAGATCATGTGTCTGAAAGAGATGAAAGGAGGCAGCACTAGCTAGCAAGAAGCAGATAACTCTAGGCAAGTAGTCAGTGACAAAATCTGCAAGATGTGGGGGAACTATCAGGGAATACAGATGTCGCTCTAATAAGAGTCAGTTTATTGAGTCCAAAAACTGCTCCTTGGTTGTGCTGTTAAAGGGGTACGGCCTTGGCTCAGTCAAAATAGGGACAGAACAGAGAAAGATAAATAAGGTTCCAAAGCAAGAACTCTTTATGCTGGAACAGAGAATAGCTTGGACTATAACCAAACAATTTATTTCAATGGGTT
Source organism: Podarcis filfolensis (assembly GCF_964270895.1). Classification (NCBI taxonomy): domain Eukaryota; kingdom Metazoa; phylum Chordata; class Lepidosauria; order Squamata; family Lacertidae; genus Podarcis; species Podarcis filfolensis. The sequence continues at coordinate 58,686,345 of NC_139605.1, forward strand.
TAGGTACACCTAATTCTGCACAAGATTGGGGTTTTCACCCAAGGTACAGCAAGGAAAGGATGAGGAATGATGAACCCACACACATCTAGCCTCAAAGAACTCACTACTACAGAGTCACACTCAGTAACACAATCACGTGGATACACACACTCACTTGCAGGCACCCATGCACAGACCTCACACACGAGAGCAGGAGAGTTGCAAGAGTCTGGCAACTTCCTCTCTTGACCAGGACACACCAAAGCCAAGAGACATTATGGCAGGCACTCACTTGGATTTGTTCTCCTCATAGTGAGCACTGGTCTTAATGTATCTGGCCAGCTCTATCTGCATATCGCCGAATAAAGGAACCACCTGCAGCTGCTGGAAGAAAAAACAAAAGATGGTTTAAATAAGGCAGAGAGGCTCCCTTGGGTCTGAGAGAGCAATACAAGAGATTGGAAGGAGAAAGGGGTACTTAACCGCCAGAGATGAATAAAGTTCTGGAACAGTCTTCCCAATAACTTTTGGATCAGCGAAGAGCCTTATTGAGTAATGAATTGCATACATGAGTTGTTTCAATGACTCAAACCAGATTCACACAGTTGAGTTGTTTCAATGACTCAAACAAGATTCACACAGTAAAATCACCATGATGTGACTCTTGACAATCATTTTTGCATGGTGATCATTTCTTCTGAAGATGTCACCTACATGGTGAGATGTTACTATATCCTGGGGAGCATTCAGTATCCCAGTAAATATTCAGAACTCACTAAATGGGAGCATATGACAGCTGACAATGAATAAAACTACTCATCAAAAAATCAGTATGAAAATTCAGCCTTGAGATGCTTTGCCCAAACAGACACAGCAAAAAAACACATAGTACGGTAGCAGCAATGTTCTACAAGAGAAAGGGTATCACCATGCTTTGACCCTTTTAACAGGAAGTGTCTCTTTAACCCAGTACTTTCTGTTGTTCTTCCTGTGATGGTAACAACTGTAGTCTGGGATACATTTCTTCCCTAATATTTTGTTTGCAATTTCTTCTCTCTTCTTCCAAGGCGGTACAAAGCTCGGTTTATAGCTAACTGTATTAAAACATGGACAGTGGGTTTAAATTTCAAGAGTGATGGCTGTAGATTTTTGGTGCTTCTCATTTCTGAAACACTGCATTAGAAATTGGTTTCTGTTTTATCCTTTGTTGGATACAGGAGTCACTCTGTCATTTACACGCCTGGGAGAAATATAGCACGCAAACCAGTAACAACATGCAGATCTCACCCATATGTGTGTGACAGGGAGCTCTGGAATTCATTTTGGAACCAGCCCACAGCTTCAAAGGATGGCAAGGTCAAAAAGCTTACAAGTACCTTAAATGAAAAAAATCACTCCCTTCACTACTCAGTGTCCTTGGCAGTGGACACTGCTGGTGGGAGTGAGGCTATGTTGATAAACAGAAGCTACTATCACAAACAGATCAGGTTACATTGTTCAGCTGGTAAATGAAGAGTAATATTGTCACATCTGAAGAGCAACAGATGGCGTGCAGCCAAAGGGATGCAATTAAGCTAAAATGAACTGCAGTTCTTAAGTTACACTTCATAGTGGAACACAGTTTTCTTAATTAGCTAGCAACAGCAAGCAGAGGTCACAAGCTGGTGAATGTATCTGGCAGTGGTACAGGTCAAGTTGCTGCTAAAGGGTGGGGGGCCCCAGAGGTTTAAACTTTGACAATCCTAGTTTGCCTTCATCACAGGAATAGTGTGTGGCTATGAATAAATAGTTCATTTCCAAAGCTCTTGCTGATAATCTGTGGGGTGTATTGGGATGGGATGGGGGTGGGTAAAATGGGAAGAGAAAACCAAGTTATTTTGGAGCAGGCAGCGAAAACTGGATAGGTTTTCAAAGGCAACAATGGGGCCCAAAACACCTTTTTTTAATAAAATTTTTCTTTAACAGAAATTTACTTTTTCTGTCACAACTGGTGGTGTGCAGCAGCTGTAGTCAGCAGACAATTGGCCTGTCCAGTCCCCATCCCCCCAGTGCCTCAGTTGTAACAACACCACATCATGATGTAAGGTCATTCCGAAGGCATTGTTGGGACGAAAAACGGTCTGCAAACTCCATCCCAAAGAATGAACAGCACAGATTTTCAAACAAACTTTGGCTATTTGGAATCACTGTACTTCGTTCTAACATTGCTTAAAATGGCAAGACCCTTCATGCTACAGCTACTAGGAGTGAAATTCCTTTATGTTGAAATTTATTTTGAAAAAGTTAAGTTTTCCTTTGTTCCCTGTGCATCTCTGTTGTAACCACTACAAGACTGGAAGAAACATGTTAACTTTGGAAACACGTGGAAAACATAAATCATGACCGGCTGAGGTTCTTGGACACATTTTTGCCACATGTTTTCAGTCAAGTGACTCCCCTACACACATTCATTACCCTCACAATATAGACATCAGCCATGAGAACTCATTTTTCATACAACACATGAAGCAGATTTCAGAATTCCAAAACTTGGTTGACAAAGTTTACAAGTGGTCATTGGGTCCACTCATGGGATGCCAGTAACACAGGTAATGGTTAAATTGTGAACTTTTTAATATATGCTGTCTGCCAAATTTTGTTGCCATGTTTGAAAACATATTACACGTGACAACACTGAGGAGAGAAAGAATCTCAATGAAACGCGGCATTCCAAGGAGCACCTCAGCCTGCTACCTTGCTCTTCCTCATTGAGTCTGCCATTTTATTTCTCTCCACACTGGCAGAGCAAGTGGAACTTTGTCAAATGTCCACCCCAATAAGGCCATTCTAAAAGCAGTAAGGCACCACTGGCATTTTTCAAAAAACTGAAGTTGGTGTCTTGGTTACTGAAGAGGGCAGGGTTATCTGAAGAACTGTTCTTTGGCTCTTCTCCACAGTGCACGTGCCTTCTGCTTGCGACATGTTCTATGATCTACATTGCATTGGTTGACATTGGTGCGAAGCCAGGGCTTGATAGGCACATTATCTAGCCTCCTGCCCCCTTCCAACTATTATGCACCTATAGTTTTTGTTACAATTTTTTGAGCATGGGTATTTGCATGGTGTTAAAATACTCAACACATTTGGAAGGCTTCATTTGCAATTGTACAGTACTGACCCCAGCACCTCCCGCCTGCCTACCTATGTAGCTAAAATTCCAAGGCACTTAAATTCACCACTCATGGTAATGAAAGCATTGTTGATAACACAGAATACAGCATTTTCAACAGGGATGGAAATGGACTCTCACTATGGCAGCTCACAGCTTATATGTTATGGGCACAATATCTGGGTATAAGTGGAATCTACCTGTTGCATAACATAGGAACAGATTGCCCTACCCAATATAAAGTACGTAGCCATGCTGTAAAAATCGAACGTGAGTACAATGACTCTGAAATGCTGCAAATATGGACAGTTAGCAGCACCATGACAATATTCCTCAAAGAAAAGTGATGGAAATGGGAAAGAGTGGCACACTAAGAAGCAGGTTGAGACTGCAACTTTAGCAAGTTTTATCCAATATCACAAACATGGCATCAAACAAAAACTCAGCTTACTGTAATGTCAGACACTGAAGATTTCCAATGCAATTGCATTCCAGCATCTCAATCTTTCACAAATTGTGCTTGCTTTGCCCCAGACAGATATCCCAAGCAGCATGACCACAGATTCCTTTGGAGACAATCCTAAGCCAAAGCAATGCCAGACACTGACCTTGAAAAACTTGTCAATTTTACTGAGGTTGATTCTCTTCTTGGCATCTAGTTTGTAAATGTTACTGACATTTCCGTCCATGAGATAGAGACCAAAGCCCATCACCTAGCAGAAAAAATGAGATAAGCATAGAGGTCTGGTGGGAAGAACAGTGATATTTTCAGGAAAGTTATAAGCTAATCCAACATCACAGCTAGGGGTGTTTACGGCTTATCAATTCCAATTTTATTTCTTCTGAAATTCATTAATAATCATAAGAAGCTGCCTTATACTATGCCAGACTTTGTGCATCTAGCCCAATATCGTCTACTCTGACTGACAACACAGGTGAGGTAAGGGTTGTTTTTTAAATGGTAATGCTAGGAATAGGTCCGGTCTCTATAATGAGGAATGTTTCCAAGATACAGCAAGTTTGCCTTTTGTGTGGCTCGGAAGCTTAGTTCAAGGGTAGAATCCTAAACTGGAGAAGAAATGTTTCACACCACCTGAAGACTGGTCTTTATTCTCTGAGGGTACATTACTAACTTTTCTATCCCACTTTTCAGACAGTAATGGTCTCTCAAAGCAGGCACATATCAATTGCCTCCCGTCAGTGGGAACTGTTGCCTGGCAACTGGCAACTACAAGCAAGGGAAGGCTTGCCTACATCATGGGCTGAGTGAGTGTCAGCTGCTTAAACCCACTCTCTTGTCTTAAAAGACACCAGTTGCCTAGTCGGCAGGGGCCTAAGGGAAACACCAAGGATGAGGGAAGGAACTTGTAGGGATACTATGTTATTTTTGTACCCGATACCAGACCTGAATATGGTTTTTATTGTGAGAAATCTTATGTAAGCTGCTTTGAGAGCCTGTCAGGGCTATGAAGTGGGATGTAAGTATTATTAGTAATAATAATAATAATAGTAGTAGTAGAAGTAGTAGTAAAATATGTGGAAGGAAGAGGTATTAAACTGACTCTGCCAAAGACTTGATCCCATTTGTAAATAAAGGGCTGTTGTGTCTTCATGAAGAGGTGAAACTTAAGCCTGACACAATATGGGTAAAAGAAAAAAAAGTGGAAGCAAAATGGGGAGGAAAATAACCAGGAACCATAAAAACATTTATTTTTAGAACAAGGATCACAATGAGAGAGGGAAAGATCAAGAGACAGATAAGTCATCTTTGGAGAGAGGTAGAGACATTACCTTTAGGAGCATATGCTTCTCACTGGGCGTCAAGTACATCTTGTTTTCGTAGTAATCCACACAGATGTTCACAATATCAGCCAACAACTCCTCATAACCTGGAATGACTTCTAGCTGCTGATGCAGGCACTTAAAAAAACGTAACAACCCACAAGACCCTTAGCAATTTCAAACAAAGGACAAAAATAAAAATGTTTAAAGACTGTGAAACTTAATTTAATTACTTCAGTGTACAGAGCCAATAAGTATTGGTTATGGCCTTTCCAGATAACAAATGCAGGTACAAAGGAATTGCGGCACAATGGTTAGGGCAGCCTTCTCCAGCCTGGTGCCTTCAATATTATTATTTTTTTGTACTGAACTCCTATTAGCCATAGCTAGTATAGCCAAAGGTCAGGAATGGTGGGGATTGTAGCCGAAAACACCTGGAGGATACCAGTTGAGAAGCATTGGGACAAGGATTGGAGAAACCCAAGTTCAAATCTCTACTCAAAGGGGCACCTTGGGCCAGTCAATCTTTCTCCACCTAACCTACCTCACAGATTGTTGCAAGGATAAAATGTTTAATGGGGGTGACAACAATCTGATAACAAACCTAGACTAGGTCAATTATTTAACTTTGCTAAATTATTTAATTTTAATTATTTAAATAATTCTATGTTCAAGATGACAGTCTATGACTTAAAAACAGGAATTAAAGCTTTATAACGCACATAAAAAGCAAAACAGTAGTAACTTAACTGAGCACATGACGGGAGAAAAAATAATATAAAACTACCATACCTGTGTGATCCTGTTATGATTTGCTAGGAACATGGAAAGGTTCTGCGATTCCTGAATAGACTGGGGATCAGCCATTTTCCTCAAAAACTGGGCTGCTCTGAAAGACAACAGAAATCCTACCTTGACCAGGGTATTTCTGTACATACTATGCTAGTTTGTGGCCATGTAATACAGGCCTGTAAAAAGAGCCTTTACCATAAGGTTAAGAGAAGCATTCCATTTCATTATCTTTGCTTCCCTAAAAATAGATTTCTACTGCTAAATATTTCTCATAGACTGCTGGAATAACACAGGGCCTAATTCCAAAGGTCCCAACAATTCACCATCTCAGAACGGCAACACTAAAAATGAACTGGCATTCACCAATCTCACCTTTTGTAGGCAGAGTGGTCATTTTTGACACTGCACTTCATATTTTTCAATTCATCCAGGACAGCAAACATGTTGATAAACTTCCCCAATGTCAGTAGATACGCTTCAGAAACAAAGTCTTTCCTTCTCTCTGCATGACACAAACGTTTTACCTCGCTGCAGAATCGCTCAATGGCCTTTCTCTGGAAAACAGCAACAAATGGGTAATTCAGAGGTGGGGTGAAATGGGAAGGCCTTGAGCAAATAGTTGCTGAGAATAGCCTTGTTCTGACTAGGATCAGGATCGCATCGCCTGCTCTTTCCCTTTTTCAGCCTCAACATTGCCATGTTTCCACCCAGCAGTTGAAATCATTGTTCCAAATATTGACCTTTTAGCTTTCTCGACGAGGAAAATTCAAGCAGCAAAAGTGGTTGAATAGTATGTATGTAGTTAGTGCTCGCTTCGGCAGCATATATACTAAAATTGAATAGTATGTATGTAGTTAGACAGACAGACAGACAGACAAATAGAGAGATAGTCTGAAATAAATACCAACTCAGCAAGCAGCAGAGCAGTTTTACCTGCTGAGATGAATAAAATGGTATATGTCCACTGCAAGTGAAAATGAAATGTTAACGTTCTCTTCTGCTTGTGTCCTTCAGCTTTTCAGGTAGAAATTGCAGATCTCAAAACACATTTTCAAAAATGCTGACAGATAATCTTACAGGAAAGAAAACAAACCCACATTTGGTGCTCAGAGCAGCATACCTGACCCCAACATTGCTATTCTATTTAGCGTCCCTCAGAAAAGTGTTTCAGTACTTTGGGCAGACCAATGATATGGCTGCTGTTCTTTATACTGTTACATACAGCTTAGTTACATTCAAGAGGAAAAACGTCTGTTTCAAAAGGTTGTCATCATCTGAGATCATATCCTGTGGCTTGCTAGTTTGGACTATGTTTTGTGTCACAAGTAAAGACCCAAACTGAATTTGAGAGACTAAAACTGTGCCCACATCAGTTATGCAAGTAGTTTGTTGACTCAACAGGGGGAAGGCACAGACAGTTTTGAAAATAGTATGGTGATCGTTCCTTCAAGGCAAGTGTTTGGGCTTGCCAGATGGAATGATTCCCTCTTTCCCAGCCCTGTGTAAGGACTTCTGCTGGCAGGACTCATTAGCTGAATCCCACCCAAAGTTGAATCATGTCAACTAAGAACTTCAAATAGGTCAGCTATGTGAATGAAAAGAATAATGTTACATTTTTGGCAAATGTGCCAAATTTAAAGCAGGCACACTGCTCTCCCACCTCCCCGCAATGAGATAAGGTGAACTAAGGCACATTCCTAGAAGCATTTTCAGCTTTACTCTGCAACATCAGAACTGACCGTGCTGATGAGCAAAGGAGATCATATGGAAGCATAGGAATTTTGAAGCTCCCCCAAAACTTACCTGAAAATACATGAACTTCATGAGCTTTGTAACTTCTGGCTCCAAGACTTCCACAGTCTTTTCATAAATCTCAACCCGATTTGGCTGTTCATTGCACTTTACCTGAAGGACAACACTTATTTTCATTAGTTATCCTAATGGGACAAATGTTCTGCTTTTTTATTTTGACAGCAGCGTGACAGAGATCTGTGATAAGGAGAGTCGCCAAGCCAGATAATTTTGTGAGCATTTTCTAAATAGTAATATGTATCAAAAATGATCTTTGGCCAGCAGCACATACTTTATATTTGCTTAACACTTTGTTTCTATTTGCATTTGGGAAGACATCATAATATTGCATTTGCACTTTCATCGCTTATTCTTTTTTGTTTCTAAATTTTCTAAAGTTTTTGGTTTTTTAATTAAATCAAATCTTATCTTCCAAAACAATTTAAATAAAAAACACTGCTTTTTAATTATTTTCCTTTAGAAGAAAAAAAATCTTCCACACTCAATAAGACCAGGTTACAAAAAAAAAATCTACACTTATTTTCATATATTAAATGACTAGCTGAATAAAGAGATCTTCTGTAGCAGGACAGCCTATACCTATATGAACCTGCCAGAGCCCAATTATTGGCTTCAAAGGCCCTGTTCTCTAGCCTGACACTAAAGTCAATTGTTTTGGCAGGTACTAGGGAAAGAGCCTTTTCAGTGATGGCTCCACAAACGTCTGCAATTACCTCCCCCAAAATTATGGTTGCCTCCCTCTCTTGTGGCCTTGAAGCGGCACCAAAATATTTCTTATTTATTCCACCAAGCTTTATTGATGGTGCCCTACATAGATTTTTATTGTAATCAGTTTTGTGAGTGCTTGTGACCTACAAGGTGAACTAGAAACAGATTGAATAAATACACACGAAGCCTCTGTGAAGTTAACTGAAGTGTAGCATACACTGCATGGCAGATAGGCAGAACAACAGAAGTAGATACATCAGGCTCTCAAGAATTTGTGCACAATTTTTTTCTTTCTCTCCTAAGAGTCATTCCCTTCATCAGCATGATCTAGTGGTCTTTTAACCTGGTTTGCATAAATTCGCCTGCAATATGCTTCAGTGATCAAAGCAAGAAACTAGATCATGTGATCAAAAATTCATGTGAAGCAAGGAAATATTCAGCTGGGATTTACAAAGACTAAAGGGATAGGGACACATTAGTCAAACAGCAAAAGATAACCCTTAGGAGAACTGCATATTGATCCAGCTTGGAGTCCATAATGGCACCAATACCAGCACTGCTTGCTGAATTAGAGTATTTCCCAGGCTGCATATAGAGCAATCTGGTATCATACTGAATTCACACTGGAAATGGTATTTATAAGTTAATCACAATAGCCCAGAGGAGGCCTTAACAGTGCTTAGTGCAATGCTATTCTCTGTGACCTGTATGGCATTTGGAAGCTTATGCTGATGAAATAGGAATGACATTGTTGATTTGTGTTTAATATAGGCATCTTAACAAACACAGTGGGAGAAAATTTGGATCCCCAGAAGACAAGCTCCTGACCCAGTAACAAAGGCCCATACGAACATAAGAAGAGTCTGTTGGATCTGGCCAGTGGCCCAACCAGTCCAGCATCCTGTTCTCACAGTGGCCAACTAAATGCAAGCAGGCCCTAAGCACAACATCTCTCTCCCCTCCTGTGGTTTTCAGCAACTGATATTCAGAAGTATACTGTCTCCAACCATGGAAGAAGAGCACAGCCATTATAGCTAGTAGATACTGATAGCTTTATCATCCATGAATTTGTCTAATCCCCTCTTAAAGCCACCCCACCCTGATCACACAAACTCAGAACCTCAGCACCGCTTCATGAACATTTTGATAGTGAGAAGATGGAAAACGTGTATCATCCTCACCAAGACCCAAATCAGAGCCCCTATGCCAATACCTTAGCCCTGGTTCTCTGCAATTCTTCTAAATATTTCCATCCCTTGTTCCCCCTGGACTGTAATTTCTGTCTGAGTGGGCTGGGCTTGAGTCCAACCGTACATCTTACCTGGGGAATGGCCCTGGAACAGCTCCTCCAGGTGTAAAGCATCACTGCATATTCATGCCCTTCCTCCAGCATTTCATTCTGGAAGACAGACACACATTTTGGCAGAATGGCAGTGCTGGTTACCACAAAAAAACAATTACACTTCAACCAACTTTACACCGAGTCCCCTTTAGTGTAGGCAGCTGTGTATAATCTATGGCACTTACCATGCTTGAGTGCACTGTAGCTTGTTCAATATACCTAGCAATGCCAGTTACAAAGGCATTTCTGTCTTCAAAATTGGTGTCAAAGTTGGCCTGCGAGCAAATAAAAAAACAAAGGTTAATGCCGCTCGCAGTTAGAGCAAGCTCTCACACACAGAGTAACACTTATTTGATAGCTGGAACACATAGATTTATTATGCAGTCACTACAGTGTCATTGTCTTTTATCACCTCAAGTAATTAGTCAACAAGGGAATCCATAGTAGCAGGTTTTAATAAACCATATGGTGTGGTCATTCACAAGGCAGTAGCCAACAATCTGGATGAGTGAATTCATGCTTATTTGATCATTACTGTGCTTAGAACACACACCTATAACCAATACATGTTTCCACAAGACAGCATGGAAAGGGAAGCAAAGGGATCATAGCCCTGTTTGAAAGATGGTCAATCAATCTCAGGAAGGAAACTGTTATACAAGAAAAGGTTCCCGTGCTTTCACCGGGGTCAGCGTCAGTCAAACTTTCCCCAGAGAAAGCATGCAATGCAAGAGAGGGAAAAATATATATATGAGGGAAGAGTTCTGAAACTTTATTAAGGCCTGGAATCTCAGTGGTATAAGGTCTCTTCCACCTCAGTCATTTTTTATTATCTAAACAGTCAAAACAGAAAGAAATTGAGGCATAGGATTTAATCACCCTCAGCTTCCCTCCTCCATCTCAACCTTTCAGCTTCTTGCTCTGTTGAAAATATTTAGACCAACACAGGAAACAACTTCCCTGATTTTTTTGTAACTCCTTGTGGAAGAATTTATTATTAAAAGAGCACGGTGTAACATCAGCTCGTGTAGCACTGACCAGTTTTAGCAGAAGATTTACACTGGTTGCATGACGTGATACTTTGGGTCGAACTTGGTAACAGATGTGAGCAGTGAATATGCCACTTTGCATGTTTGCAAAATACTTCACTACAGCCTATTTGTGTCAGCCATCGGCCATAGCAACAAAAGAACATTGGGATGTACAGAGAACAAAATAAAAAGTTGATTATATAAAACACAGTTTAGGGTCATGAATCAGCAATCAAATAGTGGACCTTCTTCTGAATGCCCCAGCTAGAAACCTTGTAGTCATCCTTTGTTGCTTACTGTATTACATATTTCCCCAATCACAATGTTTTCTGCTTGACTTCAAAATACCACGAACTGCAGAAATGAATGGCAAAAGCATGCAGGCCCTAGAATAAAATGTTTGAAGACCTGCTGTTTACCTGGTACATGATAGACGATGGAGGTGGCTCGATGCATGGCTGCTGATCAGGTAATGGCAGCTCCTCCAGCAGGTCCACATTGGACAGAGCATCCTCCAGTGTTACGTGAGTTGTCATGGCTCCAAGCTTTCAGACTCACAACTAAACTCAAAGAAAATAAGATTATGTTAGAGAACCAGTGCCAGAAAACTTAGGGATTCAGAACAAATGGAATCAAATTAGACAACAGGCCAACATGCAAACACATGCCCCACTAAAATCAGTAGGAATTAAACAAGATGTAACTATGGATTGGAATGCAGACTGGACTGTAATACTATACACACTTAGCTCCACCAGGCCAACAACACACCATATACTGCTGAGTTAACCTGCATAGGACAAAGCTGCATGGCTGCATTTCCAAAGGGAAACTGCCATAAGATAGCATTAAGATAGCCTGCTGGTAGCCCACATGTGGATCGCTGAGATCATTAGGAAAACCACGTTGACTTGATTTGATTTACATACACAAGCAGTTAAGACAAGGCTACACCACAATCATATAGTGGGCAGGTAGATAAAATGTTTTCGTCTTGAGAAAGATAAAAGAGACACAGATGAGAGGTACAAGGATAATTTGTAGCATTCCAGTACCTTGTGTATCTAAAGATCTTGAGACTACCTTCTGCATGCCATTTGTGCAATACTAACCTTGTAATGCGGTTACCATGCTATGGGCCAACAGCACACCATTACTGTGGTGCAGCCGCTTTAAGAAGCATTGCCTCACTGTCTTAAACTATTTCCATACACAAACAGTCCCGAGTAACACTCTGGGAACTCTGCTCTGCTTTTTTAAAATGTACAAACTTTATAATTTCATGTACCTACTGAGTCCCCTGAGTATGGAGAAACCAACCCCGTTTGTCAGAAGAGAAGTCCTCAGTGATAACACTTTCACATGTGACACCCAGAAAACATTTCCCTTATTTTGCAGCATCTTTCAAAAGCTTCTACTTATCCAGTTAATTCAATTGTTCTGATCATGTGCTTCTTTTAATATTCTGTGTACTTTGTTATTTTTCACATCAGAAAAAGGAAACAACCAACAAATGTCTACAGCACTTGCACAGGCACCTGCAGTGTGGTGGGAAAGTGTGGTTATATCTGCAAAGGAAACACAACCTTAAGAGAACATGTGCAGATTCAGTGCAGCAGATACACTGGCATTATTGCTCAATAAAATAAATGCCTCTTCTACTTCTGTTTATGAGGTTTTATCAATTAAGTTTGGCCTCTGTCAATATAACCCAGAGGCCGACATTGCTGAATAAACTAATTATTATTCCTGAGTCTGTAAAATTCTGATAATTCATCCGAGCACACTATAGAACTGTTGAATTATCTTTACATTCCCATGGGGCATTTTAGATTGGATCAAACAACTAATTGATTCTTTACAGGTCAAACTACATTCTCTGAAGTCTACTGAATGGGGAGTGGGGGGGGAGATGTGCAAAGGTGTCTATGTCTAGCAGAGGAATGTGTTTCCTCCCCTTGTACAAGGACTTATGGATGTCTGTTTATCTTTATTTATCTGTGGACCAGTAGGCCCTGCAAAACTGTAGTGGTCATCAAGGCTCTGTTATTTAATGTGTTACAATCTCAAGTATGGAAGCGACAACAGATGGACACAACGATCAGATGAGGTAATTCTGAAAAGGTCCTTATGGCAAGTGTGATAAACAGCTGTCACAGCAAAGCAGCTGCCTGCCTAGGCTTTGTGGTCAGTGATTTACAAGAAAAGGTTTCCAGAAGGAAGAAATATGGGTCACACCAACTATTCTCATTTTGAAGGAGCTGAACTCAAACTCTTTACACATTCATAGAACCCAAAGAGCTTGCATTTCATTGCCCCTGGGAGCAAGCCCAAAGATAGGCGGAGTAGCAATCCTCTTGAGGAATGCACACATTATAATAATATTCCCTCAGAGGTACTGAAGTGAATGCCTCTTGTTTATCTCACTGCAGTCTTGCATGAAATGAGGTTATATCCCACAGTTCGATTCTGTCACATTTTTATTCTGTGCATCTCAGGGCTGCTTCACACCTACTGATAAATGTGCAAACCTGGCATTGAGGTTTCCCTCCCAGGTGATGTGAGGTGATGTGAAAGTCCTATTTAAGGTGCCTGATATGTGATAACGCTTCGCATTTTGAAGTGTTCAGCAGCTGGAGAAGAGGGCTGGAGTGCCTCAGAAAGTGGCCATTGGTCTCAGAACTGGAATGTTGCATGTGGACAAGAGCATCTCTTTCTGACATGAACATTAATTGTTTTGCTCACGCAGAGAAGCTTAGAAAACAATAACAACAAATTTCTTGTAGTTGCTGGATCATTCCATGTTACATAATGTCTGCAGCCTATTTATAATAGTCCCTTTGCCTTCTGGGCATAAGATACATGACTAACAATGCAATCCTTATCATTTCCACTTAGAAATCTTATTGCATTTAGTAGCGCTTACTCCCAGGTAAGTGGGCTTAGGACAGCAGCCCAAGTTTATCTTTACAAAACCGCGTTAGAAAGCAAAATATCTTCAGTGCAAACTCCATCCCACATAGCAGATTTCATGCTGTGCTTCTGCTCCACATATTTCTTTGTGCATGTGCTCATGAAATGAAGGAGACTACATGTGCGTTTAACGGCTTCATGACATGGAGAGGTTCAGCAGGCATGGCTGCTCCTGTCACTGCTGGTTGCTTTGAGATGCTGTTTTCTTTGAGGGCGGAAGTTTCACTGGCAGAGACTCTGTGTGAAAATGTTGTTGAAAGTAAAGGAAGCTAGGGCAGGTCTGAAGCTAGAAAGCCTTGCTTACAACATGGCTGAGTATTGTTATCACTCAAATATTGCTTCTTACAAAAGTTTGGCTGTAATATGGAAAGGGGAAAGGATGTACTATTCCCCTCTAAAGCAGCACAATTGTTCATTGATATCATTACCCCAAACAGACAAAAATATTTAAATGAGAACAGCGAAGCAAAATATATCCATATTCTGCATAATTAGAATTGCCAGGGGTTTTTTTCTGGCTTGGTCCCTGGCATGCTGAAATGTTAACAGATGAAGCTTTCCCCACCATTTAATTTCCCTACCAAGAAAAATTACCCCAGCAAAGTATCTGCTCCTTGGGCAGCTGTTCAAAGCACAGCAGCCCTTTCGGCGGGGGTGGGGGGAGTGGCAACCCTACCTACCATTGATTCAACTTGAAAAAGCTTACACACTAATCTCATGTCTTTTCCTTTTCAATTCATGATTTTAAGGAGAGATTTTTGTTGCTATAATGGCAGAATTATCAAGCTTTCCCACATGAGCCAAGAACATCTGCTACTTAGTGCCGCCGCCGCTGTCATCATCTCCACAGCCATAAAAGCCAAATAGTTCCTTCTTTTTTCCAGTGATACTGCAATGGGGTCACTGGGTCAGTGATCCTCAAAAGGTCAGCAGGGGGTATTAGCCAACAGAAGCCATCTGTGCCTCGTGGGTTTATATGGGACAGAGCTGACAAAGCGAGTGTTCAAAAGAGAAAACAGGATGGGGTGGGAGGGATATAAACTGTACTCTTTGTGGTTCATGTATAGGTGCAATACTTCCTGCACTGTCATGCCTGACCGACTACTGTTACAGCACCAAGCTCTCAACAGATAACTACATACTTTCTACACTAGAAGTGGATTGCATCAGCTAACTTGAAAGAAGGGACTTTTTTCCATCCCCCCCCCAAAAAAAAACACAAGGAGACTTTTGACCTTTCACACAGCACATACTCTGCTTCAAATTACATGATGAAGCACAGAAGACACTATCTCCAAAAAATCTTAAGTGATCCGCCCCCTTCTTAAAAATTATTTTCTGTGCAATGCCTTCTGTTATTCACAGAGGACCTAAAAAGAGTATTTAAGTATTTCCAGACATGACAAAGCCAGCCTAAACCAGCAACTCCCTAGGCAAAATTATCACTAGAGTAGGATGACCTTGTGCTGTCTGGAAGCACTTGTTCCATGATGAACATGGGAAAGCTACTCAATTGGTCTGGGGCAATTGCTTTCATAAATGTGCAGTCACCATCCTATGCAGATCAAAAGAATAGCTTCTCCATGTTTAACAAGGAGCATATGATTCAGAAATCAACTTAGAACGGCTCCATCTTCAACACTGCAGAATTCCAAAAAACAAAGTTGTGACTGAAGAAGATAGTCAAAGAGTCAAACTACTAGAAGACATTTGAACAGCAGGTAATCATCAAAATGCTACCTGCAAAACAGATAACTCAAGCAGGTCAACCAACACACACACACACACACACACACACACACACTGCAAAACAACAACACAAAACTGCCTCCAAGTAAACTGCTAGCCATCAAAACTGTCACTTAGCAATTCTAACCTAAGGAATAGCCCTTCTCAACCTGAGCATCAGTCATGAGCCTGAGAAATACAATACCATTTTATATGCCAAAGGAAATGTTATAGGGACAGTTTGAAACTCTCCATTCACAAGTCACATTCCACGTGTGGGAACCGCTCAGGCACAACCAAGGCAAGGTTTCTGGTCCCTTCCTGTGCACATGAGCCGGTCTTGGAGAAGTGGAGAAGCGTCTTTCTTTTCTGGCCTCAGAGTCACCTGAGTCCTGCTCCCCTGCTTGCTTCAAAAAGACTGCTTGGGTGTTGGATGAGAAGTGAAGGGGGTGGGTGTGAAACTCTGAGCAGAGGCGCCTCCCCCCCCAGCTGGCCATCTGGGGTAACTGCCTGGTGGGCAGCAAGAGGGTTGGCACGTTTATTATTATTAGTGCAGGAAGAAGAGGTAGCCGGGAAGAAGCAGCTCTGGTTCAGGCTGTGATGGTGCTTCCATGCGGGGCTAGGAATACACAGTCGCCTTTTCTTTTCTTTCCTTCCCTCCATCCCTTTTGCTCGGTGTCGCCTCACTCACATTCACTGATCCTGCCTGTGGAGAGAGGCGACCCCTCCTTGGAGTGGGATCATAGAAGGACACTTACGGTAAGTCTCAGGTTTGCAAACGGGACACTCAAGGTGGGCGTCTCTGCCACAGTGTTAGAAACTGAGATATGAAAGCTAGAAGCTAAATGGCACCTTAATCCTAGGTTATCGGTGCAACAACAGAATGTCTAGGTGCACTTCTTTAATAACAAGAATACAAAGCTGAAAATGAATGAACTGCAGCTAAAATATTATGTTCATTTTTCACATGGTCTAGTCCTCATGTGAAGACTGCAAAAAACAAAGCCTTGCATCCCCTGCTCACCCCCTAATATTCTTAAAAGGGTCTCTTCTCCATGCTTCAGAGAGAGACTGGAAGTGGGGAAACAGAAAAAGGCCCCCCTTTCCTTCCACTCTGCAGGCAGGCCCTGGATTCTCCCTATACCCCCTTCATATAAATATATCTTTTTGGCACCATAATTAACACATATTAAAGGCCTATACAACTGATGGCAAAGTCTGGGGACCGTGTTCCACAGCTGGGATGTTGTTACTGGGAAGGCCTCTGGTAGCTCACAGAACCCCAAATTTCACTCAGGGTTGGAAGCACCAGAAGGACCACCCCAGTAAACCTCAAGCCATAGGTAAGCTCATATGGGGAGCCTATAACAGCAAAGGTGCTCCTGATTCTTGTGTTGAATCATGGAAGGTTATATAGAGAAGGTTCAGGGAAGGCTTTCTGTTATCCTCTCAGTTTCAGTGCAGCTGCACCCACTCAGGCCATTCCTTGGCCTGGTTTGGAACTCACAGGGCGCAACAATGACATTGCCCTCAAAGAGGTGGAACTATATCTTGCTCTTGCATTTCAGAGTTGTACCCTCAACGTACAACTCAGGACTTGCTTGTCCTCGGTGTAAAGGAATTGTAATAATCTGATGCTGTACATAGTTTTGCATAAAAGTCTTGCTGTTCCACATTTTTTGAAATTGTTTTGGATTAGTAAATATATGAGCACCTTGTCTCAAATATTTTGTTTAAAAAAATATTATTTTGTTTGAGAATGATTAAGAAAAAAACCACAAAAGTAAGGCTTGGGTGGGGCATTCCTCACCCCCTTCCTTTTTCAGGCCTTTCCATCTCTAATCCAAGATCAGCCATATTCAGAGTAGACTCAATGAATTAATAGATATGACTAAGTTATATCCATTAATTTCAACAGATCTACTCTGGGAGGAATTCAGTGTAGCACTAATTTGATTGTTCTATCAGGACAAGCAATTTGGCTTGCTAGACGGACTGATCCCCTCTCTTCTCCATGAGCTGCTCCAGGGGGTTCTTGCAAACAACCTCCCCCCATAAGCCAATTGCATGGCGTCTGCAGACCTTCTGGTGATGGGACTCATTTGTTGAATCCTGTCCTCTAAGTAATAGTTAATTGGATGTAACCAAAACATTCTAATTAAATTATCAAAATGTGTGCATTCCGAATAAAGTAAATACCACATATTCCAAACTGACACATATTTCACAGAAATAATTAATATTGAAAAATGAGTTGGGTCAGCTGTCCCATCTGTTATATATCATTAGCCCAATGAGCTTCGAGATCCAATTTTTGATTTTACATAATATATTGCTATGGTGGTAGAGTTCCTGCTGTGACCATAGGTCAGACTATGGCCAACTCATGGGTTCTTCTGACCCACGTGTGGAAGACCATTGGTCTAATGGGAACCAGCAGGAATACTGCAAAGAAGCTAAAAAATGTAATTGAGGCACACATTTACTGAACTACCATCAGCCTAAAGTTTTCAATAGTTTTAATAGTTTTCATTAGTTTTCAATAGTTCAAAATTTTTCATTTTTAATACCAATTCTCATCTCATTTGCTCAATTCTATGAATTAATGTATGACATTCATTCCCACCATATGTCCCTATGCTATCACTTTAGAATTACTGTATTCCACTGGGATACTGCTTTTCTAAACACTTTATACCAAGAAGAACTATTAGGGGGTCCTAGTGGTGTTGTAGAAATACCTGTCGCTTTGATGGATAGCTATATATTTACACTAAGCCAGGACATGGAAGCTATGCAATTAAAGCACTTCCTATAAGCACACATTAATTCTTATGAAATAAAATTCTGCTCTGTAACAATAAGCTACGCTAATGAAACATCCACCAAATTATTTGAAAATGCCCTCTTTCACTGTTGTCTACAAAGCGTAACATTAGTTATTTATTTAAGGGACATATACTGTACTACACTTTCTGAGAGTGTCCACATAGTACCTTCTCATACAGTATTTTAAAATGCAAACACATTCCAAAAAACCTTTTAAAAGTCAGCAACAATAAATAATAATGTTAAAATCACCAGCATAAATTTTAACTCAGCCTTAACCCAGTTAACTCATTCATGTCTCCCTCTATCAAAAACTTTTTTTAAAAAAACGTGTGAGATGGGGGTCTGCCTAATCACTACAGAACTGCATTCCATAATTTCAGGTTATATACATTTGCTCATCAGTCAAACTGACTTTACAGGCAGGCACTGAAGTCAGCCCTCTGAGTTCTTAAGCTGTGGGCAAGACCATATGGCTTCAAGTGATCCTTTAAATAACTTGCTTGGCTCCAAACCATCCCGGGCTTTAAAGGTAATAACCAGTACTTTAACGTGGGTCCAAAAATGCACTGGCAACCCAATCAAGGTAGCATGTGCTGACCACCTGCCAATAACCAGATGGCTATGCTCTACATCAGCTGAAGTTTCTGAAACAGATTCAAAGGCAGCCCTATGTGAAACACATTACAGTAGCTCATGCACTGCTAGTTCTTCCTAGTGGGCTTCTATGGGTTCCAAGGTCTGTTTCATGAAGCCCACACACAGGACACCCCTCACCACACAAAACAGCTCTGTTGGACGACACTGAGGTGGACAACGCTATATCACAATGGTGATGGACACATATGATTTGTTCACTATTATCACCATCAAAGGCCAAGACATCAAGTGAGTTCTTACCTGTATTAGGTCATTTTGGCTACAAGTTGTCTGACACCCTGTGCTCTAGCCGTGGAGCCTATCACTTAATTACTCTAAGCTCCTACAAGTATATAGGAGTATATAGGACTCTGCAGATGGCCAGCGCTGACAGTCCAGGTCCCTCTGGTTCAATCAGCCAGCAAGGATGGAGCATCAAAACCATCCCAGACCCCTGGGAAGCTTACAGGTCAAACCTGATCAAGTAATGACATTATCATCTGTTCCAGACAGAAGGCAAGATCCATTGTGAGTTCTGCAACATGCACTGGCTGAGATATAATCTAAGACAGGTCCATGATTGTCATGGAGGCCATGAATTCCTGAACTACACCAGACAAAGTCACCTTAGCTTTTATGTTGAAATCACCCAGAACCATCCGCCTCATGCATTGATGTTTTCCCTGTGATGACTCCTTTCTTTCCTTCCCAGGAATATAAGGCGGTAGAGACGGAGACAAATAGACAATTCCTTGTTACACCCCTAAAGGGACATCCCCCTTCTTCTCATAGCTGAAATGTTAGAATATACATATCTAATACAAGTTGAAATGGAAGACCCAATGACTGTATTTGGATGGGACACTAAACTATGATTTAGCATTAAGTGCACAAGCCTTGAGCTTGCACACTCCTCCAGCTCCCTCTCTTCTCGGGTGGCCACAAGGAATACAGAAGTTTCCATTTCCATCTAACCAGAGTTACTTATTATGTCAGAACAGCTCCAGGCGCATACCCAGGTTCTTCTCCATGGGTACTGTGGTGTATCTAACTTCCCATTCTGGCTGCAGTTTCTAACATAGCACCAGAAGCCACTGCAAAAGATCTTCCAACTTTCAGAAATAGCATTTAACTCTTGTTTGGATTTTAAATGACTGTAAGCTGCCTTTGGGGAGTGGGAAAGTGAGGTACACATAATAAATAAAATAAAATAAAAAGCTAAAATGAGGTTGGGGAATGAGAAGGTTTGTAGGAAAACAAAACTTAATTGTAAGAAAAACAGATGATCTAGAATATATGCAGAAATGCACACAATGACACCACAGGGAGACTTCTAAAACACTCATTTAGGAGAGTGTGGTTAGTTCGTTGGTAGGTAGGTTGGTAGGGGCTGTTTCCTAGATGACTTCTGTGAAGAGGTGCATCTCTCACTCTGAGAACTGCTGTGTTGAGCAAAGCTTAGTTTTAAAATAGTTAGAGCCAGATGATTACTTACATTTCAGCAACCAAAAATCCTCTACACATCCTGAGGTGCAGTTCACTGTCTAATACAACAAATAACACCTGATCACAGCTTGCCTTCCTTTCCATTTCCTGCAGGTCAGTTCAACCTCATTACTTAAGATTATTTTGATGTGAAACCCAACAGCCCCAGCCACCACAATGACAGCAACAGATGGCTCAGAGGCCCCCTCTGAATCACCAACAATATCCTTTTCAGCTGCAACTTCAAATTCTGGTTTGTTCTTTTATTTATTTATTTATTTACATTTAACTCCCACTAAGCACATATGGGAAAAAGAGTCCAGAGAAGCTCCATCAGAACTCACCCACTTCTATTTGCCCTTCTCATGTTTTCTCCCCTCACAGATCTCAGCTGTGAGTTGTGCAGCAATTCTCTGCAAAACCAATTCATCTCCTGTCATCTGGGACCTTCTTGGCCCTATAAACTAGCTAATTCATTTCCAACCCACTCACACCTTGTGGGTTCAAAAGTTTGACTCAGACAAATGCTTCTGTATAACATTGTTTAAATGTATTCTCAAGGATGGAATGCAGATATGAGTGTACATGACACAGGACAGGAAAAGAATTTTAAAAAAATCAAGCTTGATTTATTATTGCCCAAACCAAAATATATTTTGAGTGAATTACAGTACCTCCAATTATACAAAGTTAAAGACCACATATCCCATTGGCTCCAACTGCTTCTTTCAGTATGATCTGCAGCATTGATTTTTCAACTATGTTTATTTGCACCTTCACCTCTACCACTTTATCATCTTTTTTATTTTATTTTTCCAGTTTTGAGAATGTGCATGTTTGCTGTGAATCCACATCATTTCCCTTTGAGCATTTTCCATTCGCCTCCCACACCCTGATCTATCTCTGCCTATGCACCACACCTTTAATTTCCCAACCAACAAGACAGAAATAAACAACAAAAGCAACAACAACAACCCCACAACCACCTAATGACTAAATTACTGACCAACTGTGCAAGGGAATGACAAGCTACGATTTGATCCTGGAAGCCACTGCTTAATTAAACCCTATGTGCTCATTAAGAAAGACAGAATAAGCGTTTCATTTTTTGCAGAGAATCCTGGGAACCACCACAATTTTTTCCACCCCTACCCCCCCCCACCATAGGAAACAAACCAATCACACGGAACTTGCTTGGTGCTCTATAATAAACAAGGAGGCCTTGAAATATCCCAGGTAGCTCTAGGCATTCTGGGAGATCTCTTGGAAAATCCTTCGGAACCCAAGCTGGGCCCAATTTCTTTCGGTACCTGGCCACCTGCGACACACACACACCGGCAGGCCTGCATCCATGCTTTGAAATGCATCCAAGCAAGTGACACCCTCCCCCCCGCAATGCAAAAATAAAAATATACGGGCGGGGGAGGAGAGCCCGGGGTCTTGCCAGAAGCCTGTTGCAAACCCGTTTGAATCATGGCAGAGCTTTGCAGTCTCATGGTTCAACGCCCTTCAAGCAAAGCTGTCATATTCGGCCCTTGGGAGGTAACGGGCTCCCAGGCTTGGCGGGGGGGGGGGGGGGAAAGACCCCTCCGGCCCAAACACTGCCCAGATTTCCCCCCACATCAAACCACCATGGTTTGATGGTCGGCGGCCGAAGCGAGCAGGAGATGAATGAATTGCGGGCAGGGGCGGGCGACGGATGTTGACGAAGGTCCGCCGTTTCTGTCGCCGGGAGGAAAACGACCCCGCACCTGCGTCTATATTATATATATATATGCAACCCCCACCCACCCACCCCCGTCTCTCGTCCTCCGGGCCGCAGACCCTTCGCTAAAGCCGAGAAAGCCGCGCGCCAAGAGGCATCTTTCCACCCCGCCGCCGCCGCCGCCTTAGTCGTGGCCGCTCCGCCTCGTGCTCGACAGCGGCTCCCCCAGCCGCGCGCGCCGGGATGCCATCGTCGTCGCGCCCCCATGATCCCCGGCTGCGGGGTGGCGGGATCCTCCGGTGTGGTTTTTTTAAATTTACCTGGCCTTGGAAGCGAGGATGCTGCCGGCCTCTGCGGCTGGGCTCTGCGCGGGATGCAGCAGCGAGCGGCGGGCAACGGAGGAGGCAGAGATGCTGAGGCGCCGCTGCTGCCACCACTCGGCAGTCTCCACCTTCGCCGCCACAGCCTCGGCCTCCTCCTCCTCCTCGGATCTATTCGTGTCACACACACACACACACGCACACACAGTCCTAGTTAGACAGGCTCCCTCTCTCTCCCCCTCCCCCTCCCTCCTTTTCACACACACGCACAAAGAGCAGGAAATGGCTACAGCTTGCGCGCTTCCTGAGCTCTTGTGCTCATCGCCCCCCACCCCCTGGCGCGAGAAAGAAACCTGCCCCCCCCGCGCGCGCAACCTCCGCCCTGCACGCCTCCGCAGCGTGCATCGACCGTGTCCCCCTGTCAGGCAGTAACTGCACCTGTTAACGACAGGGGACTTCGCGGGTTGTGAAACCACCCCCCTCCCGCAAAGCCCGTCCTCCTTGAAACTGCTGGAGGAATGGGCTCCGCTGCTGGAGCAAATTCTGTAGGCAGACTCGGGGAAGGAGGGGAGAACGACAGAAATCGGCGGCATGAGCAGCGATTGCGTGTCCGCTTGCTTGCTGTGAGGAAGAGTGAGCGCCTGCCTGTTGGCCTCGGCGTTTCTCTCTCATCTTAAGGGCTGAAGAGAGGAGCAGGAGGCTCCAAAAAGAGTGGGGAGAGGCAAGCAGTTTAAGCCTCGCCTGTGGAGCATTCAGCCAGCCCTAGATTGTCAGGTGTCTGCTTCTTATTTCCACCCTTATTTCCCCTAAAAGAAAGGGGGGGGGGGAGAGAATAAATCACACGCCCATAAGTGTGTGAAAATGAAAATGCAGCCCAATAAAAAACAAGTGAAAAGGAAATCAAGTGAAAATGAATCATTCAAGTAAAAATGAATCATTCAAGTGAAAATGAAAAGGCAGCCAAATAAAAGCACTCCAAAAATATTCACAAGACCAGGTACAGAAGCTAAGGGCAAGAAAGAAGGCAGGGTAGGAGAGGGGAAATTAAGGCATGAAAGGGCAAAAGGGAGAAATTAAACCTCAAGAGGAATTTTGCAGGGCTTAAGAAGAGTATAATTTTAAGGAATTCAAATTGTAATACAATAAAATGCAATATATAAAAAACAAAAGAAGCAATTTGGGAACAATTTAGGAAAAAACTGTTTTCAACCCTGATCGGATCTGCCTGTAAATCACAACCAAGTTCAAATGGGCTTTTTTGTTTGGTTTTAAACCCAACATGTTTTGTTTAGGTTTTAAGTGGCCTTGTTTAATGTACTTTTAATGTATTTAGATTAAGGTATATAATTTAGTCACAGCTATTAATTCTACTCTGAATATGGCTAATCTTGGATTTTTCTGATGTTTTATTATTATTTTGTTTGGGAATGATTAACAAAATGTTTGACACAAGGTGCTCTTATATTTACTACTCCAAAACGATTTCAAAAAATGTGTAACAGCAAGACTTTTATGAAAAACTATGTACAGTATCAGATTATTACAATTCCTTTACACCGAGGACAAGCAAGTCCTGAGTTGTACATTGAGGGTACAACTCTGAAATGCAAGAGCAAGATACAGCTCTACCTCTTTGAGGGCAATGCCATTGTTGCGCCCATAAGCTAGGTTTAAGATGCCATTTAGCTGCTAGCTTTCATATCTCAGTTTTTAACACTGTCAAAGATAACTCTGCAGCAAAGTCTCTCTTCCATAGGATACAGCCTGGGCCTTGATTTAGCTGCAATGGTCTTATGCAACGATTGTGGTCCTGGATGCAGATGTACAGCCTTGCACCAGAAATACATTCAGTCAGTTAAGTAGAGCCTGGATGAGATGTGTCTGGACTACGGACATTAACACAAGGAACACATGTAGGCTGCGTTTACCAAGCATAGGCAGACTCTGGCCCTCCAGATGTTTGGGACCACAATTCCCATCATCCCTAGCTAACAGGACCAGTGGTCAGGGATGATGGGAATAGTAGTCCCAAACATCTGGAGGGCCAGAGTTTGCCTATGCCTGGCGTATACAGTGGCATTCTTGCCAGATCAGGACATTTGTTTTAAAGTTCCTGTTTTGGGGCCAACCACCAATATCCAATAGAACTCTCCTTTATATATAAGATTTGTTAAATGTGAACCTGTGCATTGAAACTTTTTGTAATGATAGTATTTACATGGAAGACAACAGGACATATTACTCTCCAACAGTTTGTAATAGTTTTCTCATCTCATCTACATATTCCATATTTCCGTTATTATTTATTTTCCAGCATTTTTCTAAAAGAATCTCTAGTTTTACAATCTGAAAATGGTCAAAGAGGCTAGCAAAATTTATATAATGAAACACAATACAAAAACATAATCACAGCAATAACAATGTACAAAAACTCTTAAATAGCTATACTATTCTAATACAATACAATCAGTTCAAAGTCATCCTCAAATGGAGAGCAGTCCAGCAGGGTATTTTATAATAATGTACATTCTAATTGACCATTGGAAATGGGTAAGCACGTAAAGGGCCAGTTCAAGAAATTTTGACAACTAAGGTGGAAGTTCAATATAATGTACATTATCTATCATATATTTATATTTCTCTCATGTAAAATAAAGTAACAATTTGCTGTCATTAATAGCATTCAACACTTGCCACCTGAGGTGCTCACATTTTTTTTTACCCATGTTTCTTGTAACAACAGTTTTTAAACAGCTGATAGTGAAAGAATATATTATACAATATTTGTATATTAGCTAACCCTGCTGAAGATATATATCCCCCACCCTTTCTTTCAACACATTATGTAAAAAGTGAAAATAAACAAGTAGCAGAATCCTATAGTTTATACTCCAGAGCTTCAAAGCAAGCAGTCCATTCTTAACTTTCCCAATGTACAAGATGCAGTAACGTGTCCCACCTGTCCCTGCTGCGTCCTATGTTAATCCATGCAATTTATATTGCAAGAAAATTGTGTTTTGAATTTGCTGTCAAAACATTTGTTTATGAATAGCTTAATATTCCCGTTCAGCTTCAAGCAGGCTTGGAGGATGAAAGTCATACTTCAGTTCCCCTTGAAATGAGTCATTTTTCAATTAAAAAAAGAGTGTCAGCTCCATAAAGCAATGACAGTTCATCATCTTCAATATCGGTATCACCATGTGAAACAGAAGATAGACTCCTGGATCCTCACTAAACAGATAATTAGACACAACCCTGAAAGCATCTTGCATTATCCATTTTCTCAGTTTGTGTAGGACTTTTAAATAGCCAGGATTCCTGTTGCTATTTCTGTCCCAGGTCAGCTACTTCAAGGTGAATGAATACATCTGAACAAGGCGTGCTAAACGTGGTCATGCCTTTCATATCTTTTTTCTTTTTTAATTAAGAAGCAGCTTCCTTTCATCTTTAGTTAAAGATCAGATTCAGATATTTCGTTGAGCTGGTAAAGCAGGGTAGAGAAGGGGGGTCTGTCCTCTTGCTTCTGAAGGGACAACATAGAAGACAACACTGAAGACCATATTGTGAAGGCCAATAGCACCCAGAAAAGCAATTAATTAATGAATTTTTGCAGGATTTCTATACTGCCCGATTGTAATAAAAACTCAAAAGTGGTTTACAAAAAGAATAAAATTACCATGGAAAATACCGCTAAAAACAACTATTTTAAAACATTCAAACAAAAAATTAAAATCAACAATAAGCTAAAAAAAAAACCATGCCAGCATTCTTACTGAAAACCTTCTAAGAAGGAATAATAATAATAATAATTTATTTGTACCCCATCCATCTGACTGGGTTGCCCCAGCCACTCTGGGCAGCTTCCAGCATATATAAAAAGTATAGCAGCTGCAGTGTTGTTTAGTAAGCATTGCATGATGGTGAAAACAATAGACAGCAGCTCATATGTGACTGTCCAGCCCAGTCACGTTTTTGTGCAGTGAGCCCTTTTTCTTCTGGTACCAGACAAAGCTTCCTCTCACCAGGAAGCAAAAGGCTAGGTGCAGAATATGGCAGAGGGCTCCATGAGCTGGTAAATACGTGAAAAAGGTTTCGTCTGATTGTGGCCCTACGTCATCATCAACATTCTTAATTTTAATCTGACAAGTATGTTAAAGCTTATGAGAATTATATTGCTGATGAAAACGCAAACGTCCTGGCATTGGTAATCTAGTTAACACCTGCAGTGGGATAACCCCACCCTAACATGACAGATTTTCCAGAATTTTTGACCAATTAAAATTCTAAACTTGCATATTATTTTTCTTAGAATGTTTAAATGTGTTAGCAGGACTACTTCTGCTCTCCTTAAGTAAAGACCAGTGCTGTTTCGGATCCCCCTTTACGAGGTGGCATTCTGATCCCTCTTCTCATATATGAAGTAATCTGCACCTGTTCTAGTACTGACCTCACTCCAGCAATGTCTCATGAGTGTGTAAATGGTATTGGAGGCCAGTCTGGGCTTATACAAACGTAAACCAGCACTGATTTCTTCCACCACTTCAGCATTGGTCCGGTTCTCGTAAGGCATTTTGCCTTCGCTGAATACCTCCCACATCAATACTCCTGAAAGAGAACAAGCAACATATAATTTTGGAAGAGAGCGCATCCACATTAATGTCATGGCCCGCCTTTCTCCCACAGACATCTTCTGTGTCTGGGAGGCTACTTGGTTTACTGAGGAGCCCTGGGCAATCCTCTTCTAGGGCAAAGGTGGCCCAAATCTGACTGAAGAGAGGTACATGTGCATAGCCATTCCCACCACATGGCAGTGGCAGCAGAGAATCCTAGAGTTAGAAGGGACCCTGTGGATAATCTAGTCCAGGGGTCAGCAAACTTTTTCAGCAGGCGGCCGGTCCACTGTCCTCAGACCTTGTGAGGGGGGCCGACTATATTTTTTTGGGAAAAATATGAACGAATTTCTATGCCCCACAAATAACCTACCTCACATGGTTATTGTGGGGATTAAATGAAGGAGGGGAGAGTCATATATGCCACCTTGAGCTCCTTGGAAGAAAAGGTGGGATATAAATACAACAACTAAAATGAAATAATCCCTGAGATCACTGGATGAAACAATGGTTTTAACTGTAATAGTTTTTAGAATGTTTTAAAACATGGGTAGGAAAACTAAGGCCCGGGCGCCAGATCCGGCCCAATCGCCTTCTAAATCCGGCCAGCGGAAAGTCCAGGAATCAGCATGTTTTTACATGAGTGAATGTATCCTTTGATTTGAAATGCATCTCTGGGTTATTTGTGGGGCATAGGAATTTTTTAATTTTTTCCCTCCAAAATATAGTCCGGTTCCCCCACAAGGTCTGAGGGACAGTGGACCGGCCACCTGCTGAAAAACTTTGCTGACTCATTTTAAAATGTATCTTTTTTAGGTGTTTTTAACAGTTTTGAAATTTATTTATTTTTAAGACTGGCTGTCCTTGCTGCCCTGGGCTCCTTCGGAAAAGTGTGAACAGAATTTCAGATAAATAAATACATAAATGAGGCAGCTTCCTATGTTGAGACTAAATGAGGCTTACAATAGAACTAGTCTCACTGGTTTCCTGATTGTCAGTACGTTACGTGTTTGCCTCTGCCTACATGTGGGAGCCAGGACTGATCGATTGCATTTATATCCCATATTTTCAAGGAATTGGAGGTGGCTTGCATGATTCTCTCCCTCCTTGTTTAATCCCCACAACAACCCTGATAGGAATACTAGACTGAGAGGCAGTGACTGGCCAATGTCACCCAGTGAGCTTCATGGCTGAATGGGGAATTCAACCCTGACCTCACAGATCCAATTGGAGAACAGCCTTTACCAAAGGTGTCATGGGCTTTGAAGATGCTCAAACTCAGGACAAAAGGGAGAAACGTGCTAAGAGGAAGGCACACTTGGCAAATCCATACTGTGATTAACTCCCGCCAGAAAACCTATATCCCCACTGTGGAAGGATGTGTGGATCCAGAATTGGCCTGCACAGTCACTTACAGACTCACTGTTAAGACCATGTTTATGGAAGACAATCTTACACGGCTACAAATGATCGCCAAAGAAGAAGAATCCTGACATTCTAACTACTACACCACACTGGCTCTCCGGACTTTACCATTGATGCTCACAATGATCACATGTAAATTATTAAAAATTTCTTTGTTGCAGACAATGCAACTTCTTCACTGGGGTTATGATCTGTCTGCCAACTTGCTTTTCAAAAGGGTCAAAATTAATTAATCAAACACAACTGCAGAATCAAAACACGGTTAAATCGAAACTGTGAAACTCACTTTAAACAAGTGTTGCTGTTCTGCATGACTAGAAACAAACCACCCAAAACACTAATTGTGAATTCAAAATAAAGAAGCAAAATGGAAAGGATATTTTCTTAATTGCAGTTGACAACTGTATGCAAAAAGCACAGAGCTAGCCTGTCTCTAGCGGAATTCCGTATTCATATCAGCTAAGTAATGCCGGCTCTCAAGAAGCATCTTCATGATACAAGTACTTTGAAACATTTATAAATCTAGGGGATGTCCTTCCAGGATCCTTTATTGGTGAATAAGCAAAATCACGAAACTCTTAGTTGAAGTGCTCACTCATAGGTAAAGGCTAGTTGTCATTCCTCAGGTCACAGTAGGATGGTTTAATGACCCAGTGGAGAATGTGAAAAGATTGAGGGGTAGCAAAGCGGAAAGGCTCGCAGAAGCATGATGCCATGACTTGACAGAAGAATCCTCTTATGCAAACCATGCTATGCAAATTAATAATAAGTCACAGACCATGCTGGCGCCTGCAATCCCCCCCTCCCCATCTATAGGAAATGTTAAGCCAAATATGGTTTAAAACATATTACATTTAAATAATAATAATGTAAGCCTTTTTACACAAAAGGGATATGAGGACGAGGCTGGAACTTCTTATCTAGAAAGGATTAACAATGGAAGGTCTTTTCAAGAAGTAATGAAGTAATTAAGTGAATGGGAATTTTGAGATTAAAGGCTCTTACCGAATGACCATACATCAGATTTGGTACTATACCGACTATAGGAGAAAACCTCTGGTGCTGACCATTTGATGGGGAATTTGGTGCCCATGGAGCTGGTATACTGATCATCAAGGACGTATCTAAAACAGAGCAACGTGTTTAAGGCCACAACCCATTTGAATGATTCCAGGGTCCACATTACACAAACACCATTGTACACAGGGAAAGGCTGCAGCTCCATGGCAGAATGCATACATTGCAAGCATAAGAATCTGTTCTCAGGATCTCATACAATATTGTGGGTGAGTATTGGGGGATTTTTGGGGGGGGGGGAGTTACTGTTTTAGTTTGAGTTATTTACTTGTTTTTATATATTGGATTTTATTCTGTGAACCACCCTAAGATCTTGTGATGGTGGTATATAAATTGAATTAATAATAATAAATACTGTGCACTATGCTAACATAACATCCTCCTTATAATACGTGATTACTGGTGAAGAGGATAATATGTCCTGGTCCAGACTGGAAGCTAATCCAAATGGTTCACTGCCTCTGGTTCCATATTATCAGATACTGCCAACCATTTCAACAGTCCTGTTAACTACAGAACATATCCGGCTAGCAACTAGTGAAATGATGCCTGGAAAACAGCAGGTGATGACAGTGGTTTAACAGTTGATGGGATTTCTTTTCCAGAGGGTTGAATGTGGTATGATAGAGGCATCTCATTATTTTCTTTGTTCTTAGTTTTTATAGGTTTTTACAATGGCTCAAACTGTTTGATTGGAAATGACAATGGGGCAAAAGAAATCAAGTGTGTAAATCATGAGAAATGGTGCCTCCAGCAATTTGAGTTCACATTAAAAAAAAAAAAAATTGTCAAAGGAGGGAACAGCTAGAGGAAGTTTCAGCAAGAACAGGACAACTATGAGCTCCAGACTAAATGTATATTTTGCCACAACAATGAAGTAGCTGCTGGACACATTTCAAAAGGAGGGGGAAACTTTAGTGGAATTCTACTTGTCCAGTATGCATACAAGGTTCAAATTACCGTGACATTCCAAAATCTGACACTTTGACAACTTGGAATTCTCCTACCAAGCAATTCCGAGCAGCCTGTGTAGAATGGAGAAAAAGAGAGTATTAGTAGGGCTGAACTGAAACAACACATTATTTCTCAAGAGCAATTTTAGCTGTGTTGAAAAGTACATCTGACACCTTTGAGCATTTTTCCACAGAGGTTGTGAAAATGTTTGCACATTCATTTACATATCTCAGATTTGCTCCTCCTCTTTTAATCAGATTAGTCTGTCTTCTTCACTCAATGACATAATCATATGGTCAAATCTGATTGGCTGGGTTCATGAATATGTTTGATCCATGTAGGTTTGCCCTCATTCTCAGCAGACTGTGTTCCCTCACTAATATCTTCATGTAGCAAAATATAATTGGCTACATAGTGATGTGATATCATCCCATTTAGCATGCGATTTCCAGTTTGCTGGGATCACCCATGTGACTGGCCAGTCTGTGGAAAAACTCGACAAGGACAATGGACCAGAGCCTCAGCAGGTAGGGAAACAATAGCATTTGAAGATGGGGGGTGGGTCGCCTAAAAGAGTAAATATTCTGACAATAAAAGGATTTTTCAGGAAATAACTATAATGGCCCCACAACCGCTATTTTTGGCTCACATACTGAAATGGAAGAATATTTGTTACAGTCCTAATTATTTAAATTATGGTTTGTAAGTGGTGATAATTTCACTTCCTTCTTTATTTAAGAGCTGCTACTGTGGGTTAAACCACAGAGCCTAGGACTTGCCAATCAGAAGGTCGGCGGTTCGAATCCCCGCGACGGAGTGAGGTCCCGTTGCTCAGTCCCTGCTCCTGCCAACCTAGCAGTTCAAAAGCACGTCAAAGTAGATAAATAGGTACCGCTCTGGTGGGAAGGTAAACGGCGTTTCCGTGCGCTGCTCTGGCTCGCCAGAAGCGGCTTAGTCATGCTGGCCACATGACCCGGAAGCTGTACGCCAGCTCCCTTGGCCTATAGAGCGAGATGAGCGCTGCAACCCCAGAGTCAGCCACGACTGGACCTAACGGTCAGGGGTCCCTTTACCTTTTACTAATTTCTTTGCAAGAGGTACAGACGGACATGACCCAGACATACCAAGTCTCTGTGGATGACAGACGCTTGTTCCAGATAAGACATTCCTTCACACACATCTTGGCACATTCCAAGGAGCTCTTCCTTTGAGAAACTCCCTCGCTGCCTCTTGAGATAATCAGCCAAACAGCCATGCTCCATGAATTCAAACACTAGGCACATAGGAGCTTGTTGCATGCATACCCCATGCAGCTGGACTAATTTGGGGTGGGAGAGCTTCCTGTTGATATAGGAGGAGAAATCAGTGTAGTCATGTGAAGTCCTTTGCAGAAGCTGATATATGGGCATATTCAACCGGAAATTTAAGAAAAGAGCAAGAAAATCAATGTGAAAGAAGAAAACCAGACCCAGGAATGGTATACACACAAATTGTGGGTCCTGGAAAAGTTCATGTTATATTTCTCTCATCATTGTACGAATCTCTTGAAAAGTAAGATGGATTCTGCACTGCTTGGACATATAAACAAAATGTAATTGACATTTCCACTATTTTCTGTTCAAGCAACAGCCTTGCTGAATGTAGTTTAAATACTCTTCACATACACAATGCATTTAAATACTTCAGAATGTGTATAATAAATGCTCATGCAGTTTCCCCAACAACCTGAGCTTGCTTTGTGTCTTTATGAAAATAAGCATCAGATATTAATACAATAGGGATTTTAATTGAAGGAGCTATAAAAAGCGAAAATTATGCCTTTCCTTTGAGTATAGCACCAGTGACATCAAAGTCAATCTTTCATTTCCAACTTCATCATTAGGAGAGATTGTGCAGCATCAAAAGTCCCAGTGGAAACAGCATTTTACCCCATCTTTATATTGATTCAAATTACTGCTTTTTAAAATCGAAAATATTTTCTTCAAGCTTTAAAATAATTGATGCCACATTTTTCATGTTTGTCGTGGTGTCTAGAGAAATATTATCTCAAAACAAAAGCAAAAATTCATAGAATCGTAAAAAGAAGAATTGCTGAGCCAAGCAAAGACTGCAGTAAAAATAGCCTGCTGTATGCCAGCTTTATATTCCTTATCCCTCTAGAACTGCCCAGTGTTTAAAAGGACAACATAAAGATCCATCATCAACCAGAAACTCAGGCTGAAATTATAGCCTTAGCTGGGACTGGAAATAACTCCCATCAAATTTCTGAGTAGATATATAGGACTGCACTAAGTAGTCTCCAAGCATCATGACTTCATTAATATTTATTTGTGCATATGTCTGCACATAGATAAAAAATGAAATTCAGTGATTAGCTCTTATTGTTCCAGTAAAGACCAATTCCACCAAAGTAAAGGGGACAAAGAGAACCTTACAAAGCACTCATATGTCCCACAACTTTTCAGCCTGTATTTGAAGCACAACGTTCGGTACATTTTAATTCTGGTTATAGAGATTGTCCAAAACTGGACATTAGTGAAGGCTGCACTAAGAGATAAAAAGTCATGCTGCCATTCGATTCATATACTAGGAAATGGTGTCTCTGTTTTACACAACATTGGGTTCACCTGGCATCATTCTAAAGGCTTGACACAATGTAATGAACCTTGACTGGTATTGGACCTCGGCAGGATTGCTTACATCATGACTTGGGCCTCCTCAATGAAGTCTTCTTCTGACATGGCTCCTGTGCGAATGGTTTTTATGGCCACTTTCATCCGGCCCAGCCAGTAACCAAGATGAACCACCCCAAACTGGCCAAGGCCAATCTCCTGGTCAAATGTCAGTTCCTGAGGATTAATCATCCATTTTCCTAGAATAAGGCAGCAGAAGAACACTTTCAAGCCTGTGTAGTGCTTTATGGAAGAAAAGGAGTGCAGCAGTACTAGGCCTTTTACAATACCCCCAGATATGATAATAGTTTTTAAGGGTTTGAGAAGTTTCATTCAAATTTTGACAATTTAATCTTGATAATAATGGAACGTGGTTAGTTTCTTATAGTAATTCATCAGTTCCCCATTAGACTGCACCATCATACACATTTTGTTTTAAAGGCTCGCCCCCCCCCGTTGCCCCCATGCACTCCCCAAATCTGCTTGGGGGGGCATTCAGGGAGACCTCAAAACAGAATACAGATAGAGGAAAGGGGAAATTGTTCTATTGGACAAGCAGAAATGTTTACACTGATGGAACAATCTCCTTAGCGTTCCATTGAATTTCACCCTTAGTATTTAAGATACTATGAGGTTCTGTTGTTTTTGCTAAAAGTACGTTTCTACTTGATCCATTCATTGATGTGAGCCTGTTCTCAGTAAAAATGGATGCAACATTAACTTCTATAGACAAGTGGAACCATTATGCCAAATGAATATAACTGAAGAATAAAAACACAATCAAGTCAATGCAGTCTCCTCACCATAGCTTAGGCCCGCAGTAACAGGAGCCTTTTCTCTCCAGGAGCAAACAGCATACCTCAAACGAGTAACAAGACCTGCATGATGGGAAATATGTATACATGAATTGGAGGAAAAGGTGACACTGACTGCTGATTGTTGGAAGGGGTGGAAAAGAGATGGGCCATGGAGCCAAGAGTTAATGGAGACTAAGGAGATAGATGACAGCCACATTTCACATAATATGTTTGAATATGTCTAGGACTATGATTCATAGAGAAGTTACATCCCAAAGAAGTTCTATGAAGCTCTGTCAGTATAAAGTTTGGGCCCAGAGTGGCAAATATAAGAGACAAGGTATAACTTACAATCATTCAGATAATCAGAAACACAGGTAATTTACACAGGGCTGGATAAGTTAGTTGAACTTATTTCCCATTGAAATTTGTGTGAATTCAATTATGGGAACTAAGTTCAATTAACAGAGCAATCCAAACTCCCCACTGCTGACACCAAGACTCTGCAGAGGCACTGTTGCATCTGCAAACCAACCACTCATGTTTAAAAACAGCTGAACTGAACTTTTGATTTACAGAGCAACTTTAAAAAATGTATTAAAAAATCCCAACATCTTCAGATCATTTCAAAGCTGTTTCTCCTGTTCTTGCCTGGACATACCTCCTGCATTGTGCTGGTGATAGGTGATCAGTTCCGGGATACAATCAAAAACATGCTTCTCTGCCAAGTAGTATCTCCTGGGGATGTCGCTTGTCTCCTTGATGTGATAATGTTTTATAACAGGGTTGTTCTCGTTGCTTAAATAGACAAAACAAACAAATAAGTTTCCTTTCAAAACAGTATAGAAGCAGCTAAAAAACAAACAAACTAGAATTACCAAGCATCAGTGAAACTTTGGGCACATACTGTAGATACAAAGTGGAAAACACAGACATACACACACACACACACACACACACACACACACACACACACAAACACACACTTATTTGACTCTAGGAGCCTCTACTTTTTAAAAAGGTAGTGAAAAGAAACCCTTCCATTATTTCTCTTTAAACAACAATTAGAAAGAGCACCTTTAGAAGGTCACACTTTGGAAAGTTTGGGGACAGATATGTTTGATACCTTGTTAAATGATTCAATATTATTATTGCCAGATGGACAGGGTATAAATAATAAAATTATAATCGTTATTGATATATTAATTAGATTTATATACTGCCCTTCATCTGAAGATCTCAGGGCGGTTCAATAAACCCCCTGATAAAAGCACAAAATAAATAGTTATAACAAAAACAAAACAAAACAATATTCCCCCCCCAAAAAAAACCCTCATTTATAATGTCGTGTGATATTAATCAACCAAAGCCCTGGTTGAAGAAGAATGTTTTCACCTGGCAGCTAAAGATATATAATGAAGGTGCCAGGTAAACCATCCTGGAGAGAGCATTCCACAAACAGGGAGCCACTGCAGAAAAGGCCACTCTCTGGATCTGTTAATTTAGTGTGATCAAATTTACATTTACTGATTTGTGTGTGCGTGTGTGTGTGTGTGTGTAGCCAATCTGTCATGTGAAATAAATGCAGGAATTTACAACTGATACAACACTGTGCATCAAGATTTCTGCCGTGACATTTTCAGGGAATAATGTTCCCATTTTTATTACGGTTCAAACACATGTTTTGGGAGGAAGAGAACAGAAAGCTGTCATGCTTGTCAAAATATTTAAAGAGACTCTCAGTTTTTAAAATCAATATTGTTATTTCCTTTTACAAAACACAAGAAACAAAAACCCAAATAACAGAACCACAGCAAACATCCACTGGGATTTGACTTGCCTCAAAGCCTTTGTGAAAACTGAGACCGTGTATGTGCCAGGTTGCCTTGAATCTCTCACCATGAAGGCTCCTTCCTTACCCTGAAAAGGAGGAGAAAATCAGAGGCGATGAACAGTGATGCAACAGAGGCTTCAGAATCCCTAAACTAAGTGGCTGAAGCCATATCACCATTCCCCCAATTCACATCTCCGCCTGACCTAGAACAAAGTATAATGGTGCTGGTGCTAAGGCAGGAACTTGGGCTTCTTTTAAAAAGAACAAACACAGGTGGTACAAATATGAGAAAAGAAAGAGGCAATCCTCAAAGACGCTTGGTTAGCATAATGTATTATATTTCATCCTGCTTTTTAGAGGAAGACTGCAGCTCAGTGGTAGAACATAAGGTCCAGGTTCAACCAGGTAAGGATGGGAGAGACACCTGCCTGGAACTGGTGGTGGAAAGATTACTACTTACAACCCAGCAAATTATATAATCAGGCAATTCAGGTGACAGAGGATTGGATAGTGACTTTAAAAATCATTATTTTAAATTAATTAAAATAATATCTGTAGAACTACCAATAAGGGGAAAAAAGAATATTGTAGCATTGTGACAACCGAACCCTTCCCCCAATAAAATTACATTACTAAAACATATACAAAATACATTGCAAATCACTAGATCAAATTACTATATAAACATAGCTAGATTACTCCTCTGAGAAAGCCTGAGTAGACAGATCAAATCTTATAAGGCACCTTAAAATCCCTGTAGGTTTTTGCCTGATGTTCACTGGAAGCACATTTCAGTGTGGCACAGATGCCACCATTGTAAAAGCCCTGGTCTTATAGGACATGTTGAACATCAGGAGCACATGATGCTACTAAGAGTGTTGTTGCATTTCCCCAAGATGTCTCTTTTGCAACATGTTCAAAGTAACCAAAGCATAAAATATATATATAAAAGAAAAATAAAAGACCATCACCATAGGGAATTCACTTTACCTCTTCCTTGAGCAGGGCTTCTGCCTTGCTTCTGCTGATACTCTTGTTGTACCACCTGCAATGGTCAAAAAAGTCCCAGAATGTGAGGTTAGGCTGTACAGCTTTAGCTGTAAACTCCTTGGCTTTGGAGTTATTTGGGTTACTTTCTTGTTTTTATGCTGCACATAAAATGGCTCATGAACTATCATCCATGTTAATTTGTGAAGAACATACTAAGGAAATCAGAATTCATTAATCAGTACAAATTAAGCAGATTCTGAATGTTCAGTGCATGCAAAAACTGCATGGCTATGGCCACGTCTGGTAAAGGAAAAGGAGAGTTACTCTCCACAATTCAGCAGACTAAATATTCCTTGAAATAGCTTTCTGCCCCTTGAACAGATAATATCCCCTTTCACTAGTTCCACAATCCTGTCTATCAGTTCAACCCTCCCAAACCTGAAACAAATTTACACCTTCATTTGGAAGGTTTTTTAAAAAAATCTACTCAACTGAATTCTCACCCCCTTTGTAGTAATAATCGCTTGGCCTTAGATCTATTTAAGCGTTTGCCAGCAGGAGTGCCCCATCAGCAGCAAGACGCTCACATCAGCAGAAAGAAGTCAGTAGCCTTTCATGTATTTCACCTTTCCCCTGTACCCTTAAAAATATGCTTTAGGGGCTTTGGGAAACCTCTGGAGGCTGAAACACAGTGCAGGGAAAGAAGAGATTGTTGAAAAGTCCAGCCTTGTCCCTGTACCCCAGGGTGCCTTCTACTATGCTAGATCCCAGTTCCCTCTGCAAATGGAATGAACTCTTCCATTTGTGGCTAGCTGGGATCCAAGCCAATGTTGTAGCTAAAGAAGAAAAACAATCTTACTCATATATTTGCAGATTTTCTGGTGATTTTTCTACCACATAGCTGCTTGGTACATATCCTTCGTGCCTGTTAAAAACAGAATGCTCTAATATTAGTACACTAGAAACCCAGGCATCTTCCACCCAAAGTATACATGAATTAAAATGGTTTATAATAGCACGAAGCCTTTTAAACTCTCCTCTACAAAGGGCTATTACTGGTAACAGAGGATAAGCTTCCAAACTATATTTATAGATGGAGTCCAGTAACCATCAATCTGAGCAGGAAGCAGTACAGTCTGAGAAAGCTGTGTGGCTATTAATTCTGTGTCTGCAATTACAAAAAGAAGAGAAACTCAAAGCAAATGGCCTACCTACCCATTTCTATCCTGAACCAACCACCAGTGGACCTCAGAGTTATCAATAACATGGTATTCTTCGTTACACCGTAATTCCAGCTCCTGAGGATTCTGTGCACTGTAGTCATAAATGGCTATTACTGGAGATTCCTTGGACTCTGCAAATAATCTCTGTACAGAAATAACAAAAAAAAAACCCTCGAATGAGCCATATTAAATATGCAAAATTAACTACAAGAAATACATCTGTATGTTTACCCAGTGTTCTAGCTTGCATGTCACACTTAAATGTGTGAGCTCACTTGCATGTGTGGGCTCTAGAAGATAAGACTGTGGCCACTTCACTCCTCCCCTGTAGTTTTGCTGCTGCGCTACACTGACATAAGACTCACTATTTAGCTCTCTCAGGCAAAGCACAAGCTGTAAACTGTAGGGCAAACCTTGGCTACAGCTGGTGGTTAGTTTGGAGACAGATAAACCAAAGTAGGACTTCATGTATGAACCCAGTCAATGTGTCAGATACTCACAATCTTTCCATTCCCATTTTAGGATGGAAAGATTGCCCAGATTAAGCATATGAAAATAATAAGTATATTAAAATGCCTGCGACTCACGTTACATCATACATGCACTGGAGACACACAACAGTCTTCTGCACATATGAATGATTTAAACTACTGCATACAGTACTTAAATCCTAAACTATGAAATACTGCACTTCAAAGCTATACATGGGAAGAAGATATATACCCAGTTCAGGACCCTTACTATATTTTCCCAAAGACACAACCAAAATTACTATTTAAAAATGATTACGAGACAAGTGCATACCATATTTTTCCGTGTATTAGACAAGGTTTTTTGACTAAAAAATCGTGTCATAAAAATGGGGTTGTCCAATACATGGGTAGTAGCATGGGGGTGGGGGTGGGGGTGGGGGTGGGGAGAAGAAGCGCACCTGCCAGCCAGCCAGCCGGTTGGCGGGAGCGCAACTTTTCTCGATGCTGCAGCGAGCGGTAATCCATCTAGGGAGTGTTTCCTGCCCACAGCTGCGTGGGGGGAGAAGCTCAACAACTTGGGCCATCTCCTCTCATTTTCTTACAACCGAGTCCCCAAAAATGGGGGGGGGGGTTCCTTATACATGGGGGAGTCTTATAGACGGAAAAGTACTGATAGATAGATAGACAGATGATAGATAGATAGATATAGATAGATAGCTATATAGGTGTTCCTTTAAAGGTAAAAGGACCCCTGACCATTAGGTCCAGTCGTTGCCGACTCTGGGGTTGCAGCGCTCATCTCACTTTATTGGCTGAGGGAGCCGGCCTTTGGATACATGCAAATATTATAGAAATATCTGAACATATTTGAATTTTAACAACGTTGCACTTCATCACTATGCCTGTGCCATTTCTTTACGCTCACCCAGTTATCCTCTGGAGTTGGGGGAAGAGGTTTCTTGGAGACTAGAAAAAGAAAAAGAAACGCTTACCAACAATATGATTCATGTTTAGACCAAAGCATAAAGAACAAAAGACAAGCCTGCTGGATCAGGCCAAAGGCCCACCTTGTCCAACATCCTGCTCTTACAGTGACCAACCAGATGCCTGTGGGATGCCCAACTGCACTCTACTCACCTGCCGTTCCCAGAAACTGGTATTCAGAGGTATAATGCCTCTGACTGTGGAGGCAGAACATAACCAAAGCGGCTAGTAGCTGCCGATAACCTTGTTCCCCATGAATTTAACCCTTTTTAAAAGCCATCCAAGTTGGTGGCCATCCCTGCCTCCTGTGGGAGAAAGCTCCATAGTTTAGCTAAGCAATGTGTGAAGCAGTGGTTTCTTTTATCTGTTCTGAATCTTTTAACATTCAACTTCTTTGAATGTCCATTCCTAGTGTTATGAGAGAGGATGAAAAACTTCGATCTACCCACTTTCTCTGTACCATGTACAATTTTATAAACTTCCGTCCTGCCGCCTTTTACTCGCCTTCTCTCTAAGCAAAACAGTCCCAAATACTCAAAACAAAACAAAAAATTTTAAAAAAAAATTTTTTTTTTTGTTTTGACTATGACAGACCAACACGGCTACCTATCTGTAACCAGTCCCAAATACTGCAACCTTTCCTCACAGGGGGTGGTTGCCCTTTTTCAAACCTCCTCTGAAAGTAGAAAGAACTATCATAATCCTACAAATCTGGGCAAATTCAAACAGCCACAGGGTGGCTCTGTTTTCAAATGGAGAGTTGGTTGCTCTGCAGTTTCTGTTCCTGCAATGAAGCAACTCTCACCACACTTTGCAGTGGCTCAGAGACTGGGCATGGGCATGGGGAAGAACGGTTAATTAACCACACGGCCAGAGGCTTCAGGCAAGCAGACCTGAAGTAGTACTTTCTTACAATCATATTATAGCAAACCTTCATTTGAACCGGCCCAAAGCAGACCTGCAAGTTCTGTCTCTGAGGTTCATATTAACCACTCCCAAAACTATAAATTTTAATGGCATTCACTATTCTCCCCACTTTTGGACCCAGTTTCCATTCCCCACAATAGCAGTCACACATTTATACAGTGCCGTTATGAAACTACGTTAAACATGAGCATTGCTGTATGAAGCACATTGCCCACTTACCAAGGTTGCCAAAACCTGAAAGGTCAAACTATTGCAGCTGGGTGAACATTGATAATAATAATAATAAATAACAACAAGAACAGCAATTATTTATACCCAGCCCATCTGGCTGGGTTTCCCCAGCCACTCTGGACGTCTCCCAACAGAATATTAAAAACATGATAAAACATCAAACATTAAAAACTTCCCTAAACAGGGTTGCTTTCAGATGTCTTCTAAAAGCCAGATAGTTGTTTATTTCCTTGACATCTGATGGGAGGGCGTTCTGCAGGGCGGGCACCACTACTGAGAAGGCCCTCTGCCTGGTCCCCTGTAACCTCACCTTGCAATGAGGGAACCGCCAGAAGGCCCTCGGGTAACAAGTAAGCCCAAGAAGTGTTAAGCCTTCCTGGCCTCACTTCTTGGCTCCACCAGGTCCCACTCGGTATCAGCGCCAAGGGATGGAGCTTGTTGCTTCTCACTGGCCAGCCCAGCAGTAGGCAGAGCTTTATGCAGCAGGAAATTTAGCAGTAAAGGAGCAGGAGCTCTGATGCACAGTGGATCCAGCAAAGAGAGGGTGGAGTAATCCCCATGGAAAATACTTTGTATACTTCAGAGACATGGATATTCCACATGCTTACAAATACCCTGAGGCTGGTTAATACCAGGGTAATCACTGATCTGTCTAACACAAGGGAGGGGAATGTTTTTTTCAGCCCAAGGGTTGCTTTTCCTCCAGAAG
Source organism: Podarcis filfolensis (assembly GCF_964270895.1). Taxonomy (NCBI): domain Eukaryota; kingdom Metazoa; phylum Chordata; class Lepidosauria; order Squamata; family Lacertidae; genus Podarcis; species Podarcis filfolensis. Next base: position 58,727,524 of record NC_139605.1, read on the forward strand.
GGCTAGAGGGAAAAGTGGGCAGGACAAATCAGTATCTTAATCTCAGGCTTGTGGGTTCAAGCCCCATATTGGGTAAAACATTCCTGCATTGCAGGGGGTTGGACTAGATGACCTTTGTGGTCCCTTCCAAATCTAGAGTTCTATGACTCTTCCTTTTGTACAAGAGGCTGCATTCCAGCAGCCACACACGTCAGAGGTTTCTACACACTCCTACCCATCTTTCCATCCATGCAAACGAGAGATATCACAGTTCAAGAAGTCATTCCAGCCAGGCTAAAGGAGGGTGTAGTGCAGAGCCAGTGAGTGGGGTGGCCTTGGGGGAAGTCCTGAGGGCCAGACAAATAGGTGTAAGGGCTGCATTTGGCCCCAGGGCCTGAGGTTCTAAAGCCATCAAAATGAAGGGGGGAAACCCCACCCTTGTGTCAAAGCAATAAATAAAACTGCAAGTAGAGCAGAGAACTCAAGCAGCCAAAGCCAGCTGCATACTATACGGAGCATACAACCATGCAACTAATTATTAAAGAACAAAGGATTTAGAAGACATTTCATATAACATGTAGCCATTTTGCAGATGGGCAACACTGAGGCTGTGGACCTCTAGTGCCAAGGACAACCAGTAAATCTATGCCAGGGGTTCAAACAATAGCATAAACAGATCACTCGAGTGAGTGAGTCAAACCACAGAACACAGACAGCTTGCAATAAGCTTTATGTGTGTGAGCGAAGACTTAATTAAACACAAGGGAGCACTAAACATGGCATGGGATATCAACTGTCAAAGGTGACCAGGTGCTTGCTTGATATCTCATCTAAATTAAAGCATCATACATCAGGGTAAATCATCAATTCAGTACTGATTCAGAAGGGATGAGGACACTTGGAATGAATTACATACCAGTATTGGCTGGAACATACTCCACACAGCCTGTTGCCAGTTTTTCTCCCTGAGCACAGCATCTCCATCTCCCATCTATCCAGAAATTTGGGTGAAACTTTGCCACCAAATTGTTGTTGTTCCTAGTTTCTGGAAAAAGTCGGATGGAAAAATTAAGATTGTGTCAAATTTCCCCAGCCTATCCATCTTGACAATGGCTACCAATCTTTATCGTTATGTGGCATTCTGATGAAAAATGCTGTTATAGTACCTCCCATATAAACTGCCAGTGAGTGCGAAGGAGAAGGTGTGACAGAAGGCTCAGTGTAGCTGAAAATTACATTCCACATGCAGAGGGGCACATCTGGTCCATCCCATCATTGTGGGCTACAATTGGAAGTGGCCAGCCAACAGAGATACAATAATTTCTCTTCTTTGGCTAGGCCAAATTTCCAAAAGAAATACAGCTGGATTACTGAATATGTAACAGCTATGTTACATGGAGTGAAGCAACAGATTCCAGACTGCACTATTTTAAATTACCGATGTGGGGATCGTGGTTGTTGCATTTAAAAAATAATAAGTTTCCCTATGTCAAAAGTCCCTAGCATGGACAGAAAATTATTTACTATAGGTATTTTTATACCATTTCAGTGATAGTCCCTAGCATATGGGGGAATGCTAAAACATTCTTGCTGTTGTGTTTACGTATTTACTATGTGAAGGAAGCTTCGGTGCTTTTGCCCACACTGGGGGACAAACAAAAAGATATGACCCCTCATTTGCAGTCTGAAATGGTTCAGTCCAGAGTGCCAGCAACTCACAATTCAGCTCAAAAGTGACACAAAGACAGCATACGAGCTGAAGCAGAAATTGCCTTCCTGCATGCCCATCAATCAATCAATCAATCAAAAAAATATTATACAAAGGTTTTTGTAGCAGCATTTCTGTCTTTTATATATGTATGCTGACAGCAGGAGAGAGGCTTATAAGCATTTCAGGAGGCAGTTGTGCTCATACTTTACTGGGGAGTAAATCCCATGGAACTCAACAGGACGATTGCACTCAAAAGGAACTCAATAGTAGACATGCAGTATTGGCAGCATATGTGAAAGTGGTTGAAGTGGGCTCTGAGTCATTAAAGTTTATGCTACAACAATAGTTTTGATCCTGCTCTTAGAATATTTATTGACCTGAGAGGTTACACTGTGATCAGTTACCTTCTTTCAGAGCCAGCACCCATTTCTGACAGCTCGCTTGGCTGGGAGCAAAGACGTACAGCAGATAGTTGTCATGAAAAATCTACAACATGAAAAAAGGTGCATAGAATACATTCCAGGCCAAATAGGAAAATAACCTACTTCTGACATACCGTAAGTACTCTTTAAAAGTCAAAATATGGCATGGATATCTATCTATCTATCATCTATCTATCTATATATCTGTAGCAGAAATAAATAATTCAATTATTTGCCAAATTATCTCCAGTTGCATGAGTCAAATAAATCACCCATGTTACTCTAATCTGCATCTAGCTCAAAAGCTAACTGCTGCCGAAAGGGTTAGGAATTGTCTTTTAGAAAAGGAAAGCCAGCTGAGTTTTTCCTAATGTTGAATTTCCCCTCCAGATACCCAAATTCGTTCTTGTGCAGTTAAGAAATAGGAAAATAAACATTTTCCAGATACGCTTAAAAGTGAAAAATTGAGGCTTAACATATCCCCTCAGGGAAGAAGCTCCACAGTCTGAGCACTGTTAGCTACAGAAAAGTCTCTCTGACTCTGGTACTTGTCAAACTGGTTGATTTAGCCCAGCTTAGGTTATGGAACTGATAGGGCTGGACCAAGAAGACACCTTGCTTCCTGAGGCTTAGCCAATCGCCCCTCACCCCACCCCAGGCAAAGTCAAGGTGAAAGGCAATTTAAGGCAAGCAAAGTTATTTGTCATCTAAAATAGAAAACTCCACCTCTTTTGCTTCTCTCTGGAAGCAAAAATGAATTAAATATCTAAATACTTGCTACCCTTTCATGCCTGATGTGGCTTCATCACTCTGCCTAATAGGACAGCTGGCCCAGAGTCACAAACTTTCACTTACCTGGAAAGGGAATTTATAGTGACATGGAATTGTTATATCACTTTTCACAATTTCTACACACTTTATCTTTGATAGTTCAATTGAGCCCTTTAGAATTCTTTTTTTCTACAAAAAAAGAGATAAAAACAACAACACAGGATTCAGTTTGTGTCTGTAATTTTTTCTAAAGGGTTATGTTATGAAGTAGGCAGTGCCTGTTCTACTGTTAACATTACAGGACCAAGTCTTGGTTATTCCTTCATATCTGAAAAGCACATTGGAAAAAATCAAGGAAAAAACTTATCTATGTTACAATTTTTAGTACCAATGAAAGAGAGAGAATGCAAAAAGAGATAGAAAGAAATATTAAATCAATCTTCCAAACATGCAATTGCTTTATTTTCTGATCAATATAATCATTTCATCTTGCATTTGCCTTTTTAGGCAGAGATTCCAGGACAATTTCTTCTACGAAGTATAACTCATTTGCCTAAAATCTTCTTCCTAACATGATAGTTTGAATGGAAAATATAAAGATTACTCTTAATAAACATATTCTTATATGCAGTTTCGACTAATGTACACATTTATGCAAAGTAATTTCCCCTAACATAACACATTTTTGTATTTTATTTTCAGTATATGCATTTCTACACACACTTTCCCTATTTCAGCAACAAGATTGCTGACCTGGTCAGTCAGATCATATCTTGCAGTCGCTTCCTGTTCATTTCTGAGTGCAATTCAAACTGATTTTAATCTCCAGCTGCATAAAAACTTTTCACACTTGCACCTAAGTGATCACTTCCTTCCACAGAAACCTACCTGTTTGTTACGTCTGGCACCAGAGGTCCTTCTCTACATATCCCTGCCACTCTGTAGGCTTGCATAATAATAATCATCATCTTATTATTTATATGCCGCCCATTGGACTGGGCTGCCCAGAGAGCCATGTTTTTGACAATTTTTTTTAAAAGTTTGTATTTTTTGTATTTTTACTGTTACTATAATTGCTTTTATATCTAATGTTTTTGATCTGTTTTATTTTTGTTTTATGGCTCTCTTTTGTAGCCTATCTTGAAAATCTAGATTTAAATACACATTTTCAAAGAAATTAAAAAATAATGTATCCCATCATTTTCATGACACCTGTCCCCATCTCCATTTTGTCACTTACTATTCTCATTTCCCTCACATAACCTATCACAAACCTTCATAGCTTACAAAAAATAATTCACTGTAGGAAAATATATATTAGTAGTTGTGAGGTACTGTACTGACATTCAGCAGCATAATGCATTCAGGAAAATTAGGAAAGGGCTGTAATTAATGTCGATTTTGAAGAACAATATCCCTCCAATTTCAAGTTCTAATTTCAACGCTTAAGAAATAGATACTAGTTTATTGAACAAAATTGAACACAATCTGCACATATTAATGGTATTTCGCATTTCCAGGGGAAGCAATTTCAGTAGCACTCCTACAATGTAGCAATCACCTACACTCCTACAATGTTGCAATCAACTACAATGATCAGCTGCCCAGTGTTCCTTGAAGACACACTGGCTGTATTTGTCAGTACTGTAATGTGGACAAGCCGCAGTGAAGCTCAGGTTCCCAAGCTCCCCTTTCCTCCTTTGTAATGCTAAACCCTCACTTAACACAGTGAACTGAACCATTGCACCCGATACAGAGAAGCACCAAGACCTTTTGGACACAAGGAGGAAACAGACCAGCATTTTGCAAATCCAGATAGCAACCTTCACAGTCAGTGTTATTTTCTGATTATATGGAGACTTGCTTTTTTTATTTTGAACAATGCACTCGTTTAAATGGCATCAATTATTTTGTGCTGCAGCCATCTTGGCAGTGGGAAACATGGGCAACTGAGCTGCTTTCTGCAGAAGTCTTGACAGAAATAATCTGCAGATCTCTGTGGATTCTGCCATGACCGTGAAATTAACATGAAGCTGTGAATTGCCTCCAGGCACCCTGTTCTGATTTCCGTACAGCACCTGAATGGTGTCGTGATTGGAAATATTGCCCTGGTCCCATTCTTGACACACCCTAGGCTAAGGACTAACTGATTAGAGCAACATGTCTTGGCATCAGGTGCTAGGGCACTCTAGGATCTAATACTTATCTCCTTTTTCAGAGCCTCAAAAACAACGCAAAGCGGGAGAGGATCTGAGCAGCAAAGGCTTTTCGTCTCTTTCACACAGTGGTTTTAGCACTGAAAACCCACAATGCACACACTGTATGTGAAACACCGCTTATTGAAACAAAGGAGGCAAAACAACACCTGCATGTTACTAGCATGCATTGCATACAATGAAGCTGTATATTGGATACACACAAAATGCAATAAAATCACATTTGGGCATAAGTAGCCTTGGCTAATCAAGAGGGGAAACAGTCTGGCAGAGCTTGAGGAGGCTCACAACAATTAGGATTCTGCTGCACACACCACTTAATGTGAACATCTCTTATTAACAGGCGTAGGCAAGGTCTGTTCAAGCCTACCTTAACCCTGGTGAAGCAAAAAAAGTGGACATGCTAACCCTGTTAGCCCCCAAATGACCATATTAAATGTTTTATTAAAAATACGGCATTCTAAATCAGTCAATACTCCTGTGGTGATTTCACACGTGAGGATTAAAACAGCTTTTGCCTAAATCTACATGTAATGCTAATGTTCAACTGATATTAAGCAGAATGCAACCAGCCTGGAGGACGCCACTGCCTGATATTGTCCTCCTCCTTAGTCACAGGGTGGCCCTTGTAGAAATCAGCAGAGAGTTTATGGGATTGGCAGAATTGACTGGCAGAATCCGTGACCAGAGAGAAGAATCGACAGAAGAAGAATGGAAGAAATTCAAAGACTATTTGCAAAAATATTGTAATATTAAGGAATATTGAGTGATGTTGGATTGAAATTAAGGGGTTATCAGCTGTAATGGTATAAAAGAATATGAAAAAATCGTTCTTTTTTTGGATATAAGTAAAAGTATAAGTTACAATAATTTAAGAAGATGGATAGAAAATAAGGCTTTTAGCTGTAATGCTATGAGATAAGGATTTGCTGGATGAATAATTTGAACTGGAATACAAGAAGGGGAGGCACGAGGAGGTCAGGGAAATATGTTATTGAAAAATAAGTTATGAAATTTATGTGTTTTTAATATTTTTTCTTTTTAATTTTTTCCCTTTTCTTCTTTGTTTGTATAAAATGGAAAATCTTAATAAATATCTTCTTAAAAAAAATAGAAATCAGCAGAGAGGAGGATGGGGACAGAACTAGAATTGGTTCTGCTTGTCACTGACTCTCAGGTGTTAATTGTTGATGGGTGACATTAAGGTCCCCTGTGCTCTCCCTTCTTAAGGTTCTTTATCTTTAAACCACACTTGGACCAAACAGGCCTTCAAACAGAGAGGTCTTCCAAACAGAGGACTGACGGCCCTTCAAATAGAGGTTTATCCCTTGTAAAGTAGGGCACACTTCTGATGGTGGTGGAACTATGACAAGCGCCCTCCTTCTGCCTATCTTAACACTTGAGGGGGGTCGGTTGGGATAGAGGCAGCATTTCAGATATCTGAAGCATAAGTTATTAAGGGCTTTAAACACCAGTGTGAACACCATGGGCCTGGAAACAAACTGGCAATCAACATGGGAAATAACCTTTCCCCTTGAGGAAGGTTGGTGTTCAGATTGCATTAGGGATTAAAGGGCACATGTCATCTAGTTACTTCACTGGGGAAACCTGCCTCAGACATTGAGAATCTTGACCCAATGTGAACATGGATTCATACAGGCATAAACTAATGGAAATGAATAATGCAGTCCTTTAGTAATGCTCACAAAGAGACACACACACCCGGCGCCGCTGCCACTGCTTCCTTGATTCAATCTCCAGAGCTAACAGAACAGAAAGGAGAAAACAATTATCATTGTCACTTAAACCAGCAGTTATGAATCAGAATGCACACTGGGAGAAGGCCCTTTGAACAGCAAGAGGCCTTTTTACATAGTCACTTTTCAAAGTACAATTGCACTTTAAATTATTCTTGATCTATGTGCATCAAGGTTCAAGAGACAAACAGCACAAGTTATGCATTGTTCCTGGGTCCATGCAGACTTCACTGAAGGAAACAGCACAAGAGGAAAGATATACAAAACAATACTTTGCAAGGGGACATCTATATGCCCTTTTTGAAAATCAAGGAAAAGCAAATAAAATGAAATTGGCTTTTTGAGAAATGAGGAAGCATAACTAACAGCAGGGGTCTGGTGCAAGGAAGGAAAATACAGAAATGTATGAGTTATATATCAAAATAGATTCCAGAAACTATAAGAAACTCTCTCTCTCTGTGCATGGAATTGTCCACCTATTGTGGAAGCTCCTGCATTGACTATAATACACACACACGGTTTTCATCATTGTTAACAAATACAAATACAACCTACATACATATACAATGGCACTGTACAAAAATATTGTACTCTAAGACTTTTGATATTTGGAGAAACTGAAATACTAACTATTCAGATAATATTGTTAAAGACACCTCTTGCTCTGCTTAATATCTGAGACCAGGTCTTTATTTGAATTGAAATGATTGTTGTATTCTATCAGTGTTTATGTGTTGTAAACCACTTTGGAATTTTAAATGTTTTAAATAAACTAGGGAAATGTTATTAAATAAACCAATACAAATAAACATGTTGCAGATGCCATGAGGCTCTGCCCCAAATCATTGAGTGGTGGGGTGGAATGCATCTTGGACATTATCAAGATATGTAATGAAGTTGTGTTTGTTGTCGTATGCATTTATGAGGAAGAGAGAGCAAAAAGACCTGGAGAAACAGCAGCTCCGAGTCTCTTACGCGAGCTAAACCTACAAAAGACACAGGGTAAGGTGCCTTTGTTCAATATCAGCAATAAATAGCTGTTTCAGGTGCAGTTCTGTGTCTCTTGACTGTCACCTTTGTTCATTATTGTCTCTGCAGCAATACTATGCTGTTTTACATTCTATTTTACACTGCAGCTGTTGCTATCTCAAAGAATTGTGATGGCAAAACACTTCTAACACAGTAAAAGAATTTCAATGAAACATCCAATAGATTTCATCCAAGGTTTACACTCCTGGCTGACCAAGTGGCTGAAGCCTGGAGAGATGCTTGCTATTAAGAGAGGCAGGGAGAACCACAGTGGATGCAATGGACTAAATTTCTAAATATACATATTTTTGTGCTGTCCGCCACAACGCTCTCCATCGAGAACCAAGAAACTTCAGAATATTTTAACAACCTAGCTCCCAGCCACTGAAACCATCCATGGCATTTTACTGATTTTGTAGTCCGCTTTTTAAAAAAAAAGAGAAGGAAAACTGACGAAATATGTTGCTATTAGGAGAATTAAGAGCTATGTTCTTCTTAACTGCAAAGCTGTGGTCTTCTTAAATGCAAGCTTTGCTATGACTTTTAAAACTCCAATTCTCATCCCTGGAACAGAAAGCTCTTTCTCCTCTCATGTTTAGTGCATAATTGCCATTAACATTAATGAAAGGTTTGTACATACATCAGGGGAAGAATGAACCTCAGAAAATCTAGCAACAATAAGGATCTGTGTCTTCTAAATTTCATTATACAGTACACAATGAGGGGCCATCTTACCATGAAGTAAAGCGTGCATAATAGATATGTGTTTTCGAGATTGCCGCCCTGCATAAATCCACCAGTGTCTTGTAATCCGTGTCCCTATTATAACATGCAAATTGCTGCTGCAGACAAAACTCTCTTTTCCCCCCTAACAGTCTGATTTCACATATACTGTACTGACGTATGCATTCCTAACCCTGCATATGCCAACAGTCTGACTGATAACAAAAATCTGTCCATTAGTGAAGACTATCATGCAGACTGTAAATTTGTCAGCAACAATTCAACAATTTCAGTTTATTTATTTGATTTTAAAAAGCTGTCTTATCAGCTGAGGGTGGCTGGGATGTGGTCATTTTGCAGTGGAAAAATGTCACAAGAAGAGCAAGTTAAGAGGCCCCTAGTTCCCTCCATCATGCCAGTCTTCCTCTTAAAATTGCAGTCTTAGTGTAGGAGAGAAACAAAGTCTCCACACACACCACGTACAGTGGTACCTCGGGTTAAGTACTTAATTCATTCCGGAGGCCCGTTCTTAACCTGAAACTGTTCTTAACCTGAAGCACCACATTAGCTAATGGGGCCTCCCGCTGCTGCCGTGCCACCGGAGCACAATTTCTGTTCTTATCCTGAAGCAAAGTTCTTAACCCGAGGTAATATTTCTGGGTTAGCGGAGTCTGTAACCTGAAGCGTATGTAACCCGAGGTACCACTGTATAACAAACAAAACCTCCACTGCCCCAGAATCACCTAACTGCCCCAGAACAACATTCAATGTACACATAGTTCCGCTATTGGAAAAGATAATTTATTTGGGAAACGCAGTGTGTTAAGGCAGCAGTGTTGCTCTCTCAGCAGAGCTGAGAAATAGGCCCATAAAAGATTTCATTTGCCAAAGGCTGCTATTGGGCTCTATTAAAATCTGTGTTTTGCTACAGGTTATTCAAAGATTAAGGGTCAAAATAGACAGTAAGACTGTCCATAAGAGCATAAGATTAGCCTGCTGGATCAAGCCAATGTCCCATCTAGCCCAGCATCTTGTTCTCACAGTGGCCAACCAGGTGTCTGTGTGAAGCCCGGCAAGCAGAACAGCATCTAAAGCAGGGGTCAGCAAACTTTTTCAGCAGGGGGCTGGTCACTGTTCCTCAGAACTTGTGGGGGGGCGGACTATATTTTGGAAAGAAAGAAAAAATGAACGAATTCCTATGCCCCACAAATAACCCAGAGATGCATTTTAAATAAAAGCACACATACTACTCATGTAAAAACATGCTGATTCCAGGACCAGATTTAGAAGACAATTGGGCCAGATCTGGTCCCCGGGCCTTAGTGTGCCTACCCATGATCTAAAGGCAGCAGCCACCCTGATTTCTTATTTTAATTAATAGCACACATTAGGGAGGAACATCTACATCAGGACTGCAGCATCTTACCTCACCAGCCATTATCCCAACAAAAAACCCTTCTGCACTAGTGGTCCTTCTCTCACACTAAAATAAGTGGGAATTTTCAATGAACACCCTACGCCTGCATGCTGCAATCCTGACGAAAATTACACCTATTCTGCCTTTTTTTATTCTTAAAAACAACAACACATCTAGAGTCTTGTAAATTGTATTCTAACAGTGTAATCCTAAACATGTTTACATACAAGAAGTTCAATGGAGCACAAGGGGTCTTCCCTAGCAAATATGTTTAGAAGTGCACTTTAAAGTACAGGATCAGGTTATGTATCTTAATAAAAGAATATTATATTGATATTTAATTATGTATTTTATTAGCTTAATACCATCATTTCTAAGTACTGCACAACAGGGATAGAGCATCAAATCAGAAAAACACACTTAAAATGCCTCTTGATTTTTTAAAAAAGCATTTACTGTGCCAGTCATCCCCATTTATTCCATGGCCTTAAATTATACCACAAAACTAGTGTTAAAAAGTGGGTAAGTGTCCTTATATTCATAGATAATGGGTAGTAAATCCCACTGTATTCAATGGGTCTTACTCCCAGGTAAGTGTGCCTAGGATTGCAGCCTAAATGTTGGGTTAAAATAAATTCTAAGGTCATGAGATATGCAACAAGATCAAATGCAAAACATAGTTTCAGATTACCAGGGATTAAGGGCCAAATTAGACAATATGCAGGAGATCTATGACCAGGAGAGGCATCTGTATTGGATTAGAGGAGAAATAATGTTGGGGACAGTGTGCGCTTCAACACCCCCACCCCACCCTAGTACAGTTTACCAGCAAAGAGTAATTTGGAAGGGGGGGAGCATCTGGAAAGATATTTCTGTTAGGAAAATCTGTACAGTCTCTAATCTGGAGCAGTAACATGTTCCAGAGAAGGGCCCTCCTATGTGCATTTTCTTCAAAACTAAACAAGTTTATGCACATTTTTTAAAAATGCATTTACTATGAGATATGATTCAACTATAAATCACTCTCTCTTCTGAAGCTGCTATTAGAACTGTAAAGGAAAAAGCACTGGATGTTTTCTTCTATGGGATAATACCTTAATAGGGAATATTGATGGGAGAAAGGGTTGAGGGTGGAAAACCCTTCTCCCTCCCATTTCTGCTTCCATAATCCCATTAGGCCCTCCCTTTTGGTTGCTTTTAAGTTAAACTTAATTGGAAAATCTGATCACATATTCTTCTATGTCTCATCTGTTTTGGTTCTAGGAATCTAGGTAAAGGTAAAGGGACCCCTGACCATTAGGTCCAGTCACGAACGACTCTGGGGTTGCAGCGCTCATCTCGCTTTACTGGCCGAGGGAGCCGGCGTACAGCTTCCGGGTCATGTGGCGAACCAGAGCAGCGCACGGAGATGCTGTTTACCTTCCCGCCGGAGCGGTACCTATTTATCTACTTGCATTTTAACGTCCTTTCGAACTGCTAGGTTGGCAGGAATTTACCTCCATCCAAATTTAGATTATGTACAGTATGTACATAATTTTCAGAGATGTGCTCCTTTCAGGTCCTCGATGGAAGATTCTACTTTTTCTTATCCATTTCCTACTTTTTTTCTATGCTATATGTACACAGGGTTGCATCAACTAAGGATGCAAGGAGGCACCAATTTTCATCTGGTCCTGTCCTTGTTGTAATCAGCATTGTTTCTGTTCCACTACAGAAGCTTCTGCTAAAACCTACATTGTTTGTCTCGCTATCCACTATGGCCAAATTTGACATAATTTCAATACATTTCAATAGAAGGGAAACATCAAAAGCAATGCAGAAAATAACACAATTAGTTGTAACATTTACAGATTAAAAGGGGGGAAATGACAACAGTGAATACTGCCTATCTTCTCTTGTGTCGTTTCTATTCCTGACCTATGACGAATAGGAAGGCTGTGGCAACTTCCGCTCCCGTTTCCATTTCAGACAGAATCCTCTAGCATAACCACGGAGTCCCACATTGAGCAAAAGATTCCTACACTGCAGAGGGTTGGACTAGATGACACTTGTGGCCCCTTCCAACTCTACAATTCTATGATCCCTAGCATCAACTGAGTCCTATCAAAATTAGTGGTGCTAAACAGAGTAAGTTTTAGTCTTCCACTGCATAGTTAACCTAAATCTAAAATCTGTGTAGGGGAATCCTAATTCAGATATCCTGCCCTTTTAACAGCAATGAAAGAAGAAAGCAACAATGCTGCTGTCACCTCCCAGGAAGAGGCACTTGTTATTCTGTAAGCTCTTTAATAATTTCTCCATCTTGGATCTGCCATCTCAAGAACCGAACAAACTTACTAATAATGACATGAGAGCATTCTACCTATTGTCCTCTCCTACCCTGGACCCTAGGTGTTGCCTAATCAACACCATCAGTACCATATGAAAGAAGAGAAACGTAGTTGTTCCTCTTCTTGCCTGTTCCCTCTATTACCATGTTATCCGCACACAACTCCAGTTACTGCACTGGTGACCTGGTCTCTAGGTGTGGTCTGTAGCATTTGAGGGATGAGAGCAGACAAAAGGACTGCAAAAGTTAGGGGGGAAATGTTTTCCAGCTGGAAATATAACAGGCAACATCCAGCACCTGTGGTAAATATGCCAGCAAAATTCTACCACCCTGAGCCTGAACATTGGGTCTGAACTATCCACCTACAATGTTTATCTAAGCTTCTCCAACAACACAGAGAGAAAACAACCATTAGATTTCAATAAAATGGAACAATGACCAGCAAACTCCTTAGAAAGCAAGCAGCTTTTTAGCTGATGACAAAAGCCATGCAGGGGCAGGGAGGTGACCAATGGGACCCCCAATAGCAGAAGCTGTAACTACAGGCTAGCTGTTACTTAGTCCCGCTGTGGTATTTTAGCATGCCATATCAATTCTTTCCAAGGATATCCTAATCCCTGAAACAATAGTTCTGTCTGGACAATGAGACTTTGTGTGGTGTTCAAGGAACAGATTTGGGTGATACTTAAATGATGGGGTAGTGTTTGTGTTTGTGTGTAAGTAAGACTGGTGTCCTTATGGCTCTGCAGGACTTAGCTCCATTTCCGTTTTTTCAAAGCCACAGAAGATAAAAGGCCCTGATAAACGTTTCAGCTTGCAGTTAAAAGACTGCTCTAGAACCCTCAAACCACTGAGAATCAACATTCTCATATCTACATCAAGCTGTCCGCCTTCTTGGCGTCTATAAACTTACAATGACATACAATGAGGCAAACAATGCTTTTTAAATCACTTGTGGATGCCTTGAAACAGTTCTCCTGGAAAGGAACAAGCACTATCGTATCTTTATTCAGAACCCTAAATTAAAATAAGAATGCATGGTTTGCACATAGGACAATTTTGTTCAAACATAAAGCAAACACAATCGCTGGGAAAGCCACTATCGCATAAGCTAGCCCCAGATTACCTCATTCACTCAGTTTCTCCCTACCCCTTCGTTATCCTTTGATAAGATGCTCTGAAAAAGATATGGGAGACAACACACATACCCCAAGACGATGCTCAAAGTACGCCAGCCTTGATTTTGTCAAAACGAAGAATCGTACTTTAAAATTGGAGGGAGACGTCCTTCTCTTTTGCTGGGACTTTTTGATAAGCTCTTCTTCAAGAAGAACACCGTTGTTCATTGTTCATCAAGTAACAGGGGCCCTTCCAGGATGGAAAGGCACCGGCCCCAATACCAAAGCACATAAGCCTGGGAAAGAGAATTCATGTGATAGACAATGTTGTCTTTCACAAAAGTGGATGCAAAAAGCAGCATAGGTGCTTATCTTTCCATCTGTCATTCAGGCAGTGCTGCTCAGCTAGCTTCCTTTCTGATGTAAAAACCATAACCACATCCTTTCATACACTGTCACCTGAAAAGTGCACACTATATTATTTTATATGCTCATAGAAAGGGAGGTGGAAATGAATAAGAAAAAGAAAATGGAAAGGTAAATCAGGCACCGAATTAAAAAAAAAAAAAGCCAAGAGAAAGTCACTTACAATTTACCTAATAAACACAATAATAATAAAGGAATGAATGCGTAAAGCACAAACATTAGGTCTGATGAAGTCCACACCCACTATTTAAGTAACTGATAGGTCTGATGTTTCCATAGACAGCCCTTTAAACTTGCATGTCTTGCTGTCATCTGAGATTTATTAATTTATTGTATCAGGTATGGCCTAACTTCTCAATATCTCACCAAATAAGATTGTTTAGAAAACCTTTCCCAAGACTTAAGACTAAATGGGACATATCTGAAAAGGGTCAAAAGAGATATATTGCCAGTTCTATAGGATTATCTTAAAAAGTAGAGACATCACCTTGCCAACAAAGGTCCGTATAGTAAAAGCTATGGTTTTCCCAGTAGTGATGTATGGAAGTGAGAGCTGGACCATAAAGAAGGCTGATTGCCGAAGAATTGATGCTTTTGAATTATGGTGCTGGAGGAGACTCTTGAGAGTCCCATGGACTGCAAGAAGATCAAACCTATCCATTCTTAAGGAAATCAGCCCTGAGTGCTCACTGGAAGGACAGATCGTGAAGCTGAGGCTCCAATACTTTGGCCACCTCATGAGAAGAGAAGACTCCCTGGAAAAGACCCTGATGTTGGGAAAGATGGAGGGCACAAGGAGAAGGGGACGAGAGAGGACGAGATGGTTGGATAGTGTCTTCAAAGCTACAAACAAACTGTGGGAGGCAGTGGAAGACAGAAGTGCCTGGCGTGCTCTGGTCCATGAGGTCCCGAAGAGTCGGACACGACTAAACGACAAAACAACAACATAGCATTATTGCTAATTGTCCTATGTTTATGTGTTTTTTTATTTGAAATACATTTTTTAAATGTTTGATGGAATTTTTTTCATGTGTATCGTTATTACGTATGGATTTTTGCTTGTAAACCCCTTAGAAGCCATTATGGCTGTATATAAATCATCATCATCTCTAATTGATGATTGTGTTTGATATATAGGGACCCTTATTGCATATTGTATTTTATCACTGGATTATGGCACTGACCCATGACAGGGCCTTCTTGGAAGTGGTTCCCCATTCATAGGATGCCTGCCCTGGTGATGAGCATCTCTCTCCCTCATTATTAACTTCAGGAGGAATTTAAAAATATTTCTGTTCATCAGACATTTGATAACTGAAAGATACTGTTCCTGGCAACCGTGAAATCACCTGTGAGAATATGTGTCTGTTTTTAGATTTTATATATATATATGCACTGCAATGAATTAACAATTAAATTTAAAAATTACATGACATGGGAGATTTGTAATTAGGGCTATAATACTATACAAAATTTCCTAGGAATAACTTCAATTGAATTCAATGCTCTTTACTTCTGAGCAGAAATGTATTGAATTGTACTGTTAATAAGTACATAACAGGAGCCCTCGTTAGATCAAACCAAAGTCCATCTAGTTCACACAGTGGCCGACCAGATAACCACGGGAAGCCCACACAGTACATGAGCACAACAGCACTCTACTTTTATTTCAAAGCAGCCAAAGGGTGTTACTAATTTGATATGAGAAGAAAAAACCAAGAGTAAGATTTTTTATCCCTTTTCTTGTTATTTCTCACACCTAAATCACCGTCAGAGACTGCTGTTTGCCTCATCAGGCAAAAAAACAAGTACAAAGAACATTAAAAATACACCTCCATTGAGGTTTGCACCATTTTTTTATCCCAAAAAGTATTTTCACTTTTTCAGCGCTTTCCATACACAGTGGTACCTCGGGTTACATATGCTTCAGGTTACAGACTCTGCTAACCCAGAAATAGCGCTTCAGGTTAAGAACTTTACTTCAGGATAAGAACAGAAATCGTGCTCCAGCGGCGCAGCAGCAGCAGCAGCAGGAGGAGGCCCCATTAGCTAAAGTGGTGCTTCAGGTTAAGAACAGTTTCAGGTTAAGTACGGACCTCCGGAACGAATTAAGTACTTAACCTTAAGTACCACTGTAATAATTTCACAAAACTAAAATAATAAAGACCATGTTTGTATTCCTTTCAGGACAGTATCACTGCTGCTCTCTACTGCCTAAGAGAGGCATAACACAAAGACAAATGTAATTTAAGTGCTGTATCTTATATTAACATAAGACGATATCACCTACCAGAATTAATTCTTCACTTGTAAACATTTGGCTGTAGATATTCTCCTGGTGCTGTACATCCTGAGACATGACTCTGCTTTTATTACACTGTTGATTTATACATGATGTATGCAAATTCCAAGCTCCTTTGCATTGTGTTAGAAAGAAAATATTCCAGACCATGGGCCCGATGTGGCCCTATGGAGCCTGTCCACCTGGCCCCTGGGACATATTTGGCTCTGCCCTTGGGCTGCTTGAGCTTCTTATTAGGCTGGAGAAGTTTCCCTACTCCTATTCTGTTTTGTTCCAAGGACTATTATGCAAAACCAGTGTGGACCAGTGGAAACCCGATAGCGCATAAGCCCCAGATATGTGAAAGCCCACAGACCCACTCTGGTGTTATGCTCAGCAGAGGGAGCCCTTTTGGTGGGCATGGCAGAGAGCATTCTCTGTGGCAGTTTCAAAATTGTGGAATTCCCTCCCCACAGATTTCTGTAGCTTGTGTTGAAGACGCACCTCTTTACCCTGAGCTTTGACAACTGCCAGGGTATTTTTGTGTCAGTGCTCACAAACACTCTGTACTGTATTGCCACTTTCCCCCTCCTTTTGCCAAAGGCAGCCATTTTGTGCTGGCACACACAGAGCACTTATATTTCAGGACCACCTTTAATTTTTTACCCCAAAAAGCATATACAGTATGCATATATTAGAAGCCATTCTATTCATGAGATCGTAATTTGTTTTTAAATTGTTTTGACATAAAATTTTAAATTGATGTAGCCCACCCTGGGATCTTATGGTGTCGGGAAAGTAAGAAATTGCATTTTTGGCATGGTCTCCTCTGAGCTTCTCTTGCGATCTCACCCCTTCAATGATGAGACCAGAATCAC
Source organism: Podarcis filfolensis (assembly GCF_964270895.1). Taxonomy (NCBI): domain Eukaryota; kingdom Metazoa; phylum Chordata; class Lepidosauria; order Squamata; family Lacertidae; genus Podarcis; species Podarcis filfolensis. The sequence continues at coordinate 58,744,581 of NC_139605.1, forward strand.
AAAGAAACCAGGAAGTCCTGTGCGTGGAAGAATGGCCAGTCTAGGAGGCTCCGCGTTCTAATATCTATGGCGAAGAGGATGACGAAACCTCCTTGGATATCAGGAGCTGCCAATCAGAAAGCAACTCTTTCACTCCGCCCGCGGTTAAGTCTATGGCTGTTGCTCCCGCCCTCCGTCCCCCCACCCACTCCCTTTTCCCCTGCCCGTCGTCCCGACGCGTAAGCCAATAGGGAGGCAGGAAGCCGGAAGTGGCTCTGTGCCGGTAGTTGCGGGGAGGGAAGAAGCGGAGGGAAGCGAAGCAGGAACGGAGGCGGCAGCTGCGAAGGGAGACCAGGTGAGTTGCGCCGATTTGTGCCTGCAGAACCAGATAGGGCCAGGGCTCCTAAAGTGGGGGGGGGGTGAATGTTGCGGGGGGCGGGGTTCCTTTTGATTTTTAACCGCCATTTGCCCGCCTTTCCAAAAGCTCTTGTCTGCCCCTCCCTCTAAAAATGGTGAGAATCTAAACTGCTACTTGAGCTGGAAGGGATCTTCAGAAGAGACTTTTTTTTTCCTTTCACGACAGTGAAAACGCAGTAAGGTCGACTCAGCCGCCCATATTACATTTTTTAAAATACATTATATTAAAAATACATTATATTAAAAATACATTAAATCCTTACAGTCCACAGAAGTCGAGTCGGGTTATCTTTAGGCGCCAGGCGAAAACATTCCTCTCCTTCCAGGACTTTGGCTAATTAAACAATCTATGGGCGTTCAAATTGTGTGTGTGTGTGTGTGATTCTGATGATTGTTACGATGTTACATATTTTTGTCATTTTATTTGTATGCCGCCTTTCCATTGTTAAAACCATGCTCAAGGTGGCTTACGGCAGGAAAATGTGTTGTTGTTTAGTCGTGTCCGACTCTTCGTGACCCCATGGAGCAGAGCACGCCAGGCACTCCTGTCTTCCACTGCCTCCCGCAGTTTGGTCAGACTCATGTTTGTGGCTTCGAGAACACTGTCCAACCATCTCGTCCTCTGTCGTCCCCTTCTCCTTCTGCCCTCAATCTTTCTCAACATCAGGGTCTTTTCCAGGGAGTCTTCTCTTCTCATGAGGTGGCCAATAATGTGTACAATTATGTGTACATAATCGCAAACGTAGCAGAAGTAGCTGTAAATAAATTAAAACATATCAGAAAGACTACAGCCAAAGTGAACAATTTCTGCATTAAGTCATGAAAGATTTAAATGTGCAAAAAAATTGTATTGACCAAAGCCCCTAAAAATAAGCTTGGCTTTTGTAGGTGCAGTCAGTCCGGGCTCCACCCTCTCAGGCCAGGAAGGAAGGGAGCGGCTGTTCCAGAACTCACAGCCAAGATTTGTTTTTATACCGTAAACTGCTTTGTAGTACTTGGATGAAGGGCAGTACAGTGGTACCTCAGGTTACAGATGCTTCAGGTTACAGACTCTGCTAACCCAGAAAAAGTGCTTCAGGTTAAGAACTTTGCTTCAGGATGAGAACAGAAATCGGGCTCCGGCAGCGCGGCAGCAGCAGGAGGCCCCATTAGCTAAAGTGGTGCTTCAGGTTAAACACAGTTTCAGGTTAAGTACGGACCTCCGGAACGAATTAAGTACTTAACAAGAGGTACCACTGTATATCAATTTAATAAATAATAACAGTAGTGTTTGTTACTGGGAGGAATTGTTTTGGATCAGGAAAAAGTAAGCGAGGTGACCGTGCGTTGCTCCCTGATCCATGAGCAACACAGAAACCATGCTATTTAAACATTTACCTGGGAGTAAATCCCGTTAAGTCCCATATATCTTTAGGCACCAAACAAAAACCTTCCTCTTTAAAGAAGCCTTTGGCTTCTGTCTGTGGCCTCTTAGCATGGGGTGGGACTATAATGTATTTTTAATGTAATATTTTAATGTATTTTTGTTTCATTTTAATGTTGCTTTGTGGGCTTTTGTTTTGAGTTGGCAAGAAAAAGCGACTGATAAATTTACTAAATAAATAATAATAATACTTCTGAGTAAGTGTGTATATACGATTGCACTCTAAATTCACAGCATGGTTGCAAAATACATGGATTTATGTAATGCAAGCTGTGGTGTCCATGTAATTTAAGGTGCTTTCTGAAATGAGTTCTGTTTCTGAAATACTGTTGAATAGTTGCTGCCTCTGTCTTGTTAAATGTAGCACAAATTACCATTTCTGTCAATATTTTATTTTAAATTCTCAGTAATGTTTGTTGTGAAACATTCAAAGGAGCCCAACTAAGTAGCTCAGGCTTCCTCAACCTCGGCCCTCCAGATGTTTTTGGCTTACAACTCGCATGATCCCTAGCTAGGAGAACCAGTGGTCAGGTATATGTGAATTGCAGTCTCAAAACATCTGGAGGGCTGAGGCTAAGGAAGCCTGAAGTAGCTAGTAAATATTTTTCTTAGTAATTTTTCTCCCATAGCAGGCCTAAAAGGAAAAGGAAAAATTAAACGAACCATTCTCTTCTAGTTTATAAATACTTTTTTCTCTAGTTACTGGTATTAAAATATGGTAGTTGTTGTTTTTTGCTCTAAAACTAACATTCTAAATAATTGTTCATTATTTTAGTGATTTGATCTTCCACAATGGGTGAACCTCAGCAAGTGAGTGCCCTCCCTGCCCCTCCAATGCAATATATTAAAGAATATACAGATGAAAATATCCGTAAAGGTATCACCCCGAAGCCACCGCCACCAATTAAAGATAGCTACATGATGTTTGGAAACCAGTTTCAGTGTGATGAACTAATTATTCGACCATTGGAAAGCCAAGGCATTGAGCGATTACATCCCATGCAGTTTGACCATAAGAAAGAACTGAGGAAACTCAACATGTCTATCCTGATCAACTTCTTGGACCTTTTGGATATATTGATAAGGAGCCCAGGCAGCATAAAACGAGAGGAGAAACTGGAAGACTTAAAACTGCTTTTTGTTCATGTGCATCATCTTATAAATGAATATCGACCCCACCAAGCCAGAGAGACATTGAGAGTCATGATGGAAGTGCAGAAACGTCAGCGTTTGGAAACTGCAGAGAGGTTCCAGAAGCATTTAGAACGAGTTGTTGAAATGATCCAGAACTGCTTGGCCTCTCTGCCAGATGACTTGCCTCACTCAGATGGAGGGATGAGGATAAAAACTGAACCTTTGGACCATGAAGACAGTCTCAGTTGCATTGGACAGAATGACCAGCAGAGAGCAAGCTCTAACCTCAAGAAGGATCAGGTTTTGGATAAAGATGCAAACATGTGTAGCATTATTGATGAAATGACATAAAGACTCTTTGTAGGCTTATTTTGAGTTAATAAAAGTTATTGGGAGTGAAAATGAAACTGATGCTGAAGAGTTCAGTAGAGTGTGAGATTTTCTTCTATGCTGCCTTTTGATAGTGATACTTAATGAGCAATCATGGAACATGGTCTGTAAGAGACAATAAACTCTGATTTATTTTTATAGTATTTTAGTGTGCACTATGTTTTTGTCTACTTGGCTTTAAATAAAAGTAAAACAGATAGATGGCTTTATTCTGGAAAGCATCACTTTTGTCATTTGTTACTGCCCAGATTCCGCTGATAACTCATTTCCTGATTGTGTGTGGGAAGTTCTGTACTCTGGTGGTTCTTTGTTTCAGTCAGAGCAAAATACATATTCTACAATATTGCTAGACTGTTGCAAACAACGTTATGCCAAATATAAGCAAAAAACCATTCCAAGAATTTCCTTTCTGAATTTTACTTCATGAATTGAAGTAACTGATTTTGGTTTAACACAACCTTTTTAAAAACCACACACAAATAAATACCTAAATGTTTCCTGTTGAGATGAATGTACTTCTAAAAATACGTCTGTTTGTCACTAAATGTTGCATCTTGCATGATGGGCCCTACGATCATGACACAAGATTCCATTATAGTGCAAGTGCCTCACAGCTTGCTCAGGGACCAGTGAGGTTAACTACAGTTGTTAATCACAGCGGTTTTTATCCATTGATGGTTCCAGTAGCAGAAAGCACGTAAGCGTGTATCTCCCAGACCCCCACCAATTCTGCCCTTGCACCCGCTGCAGCCCTTTGCACAATATCCTGTGCTGTTCCAGAGGGTCCCCCAATATATTGGAGCATGAGTGCTAATAAAAGCAGCAGTGGGTCAAGAGGTTTTTTGTTTTTGGAATATTGGATAGTTCAATGCTGCCATGGATACAATTCAGGAAAGATAGGAGTGGAGGTGGAAACTTAGAAGTAGAACCACCAGCCCAAAATGGATAGCAACCCAATGCTGGTACTGCGGGGAGAGGGGTTCTGCATGAAAATCAGCATCTAGAGTCCCGCTTCCACACAATGGCTACTGGCTCTCCTGCCAATGGACTTCCTATGTATTTTCCCCTCTTTAAATTAGATTCTTTGGATCAGTGTGTTCTACTTGGAATCCTCATGATTTTATGAAACATTGTTTCTTTGCCTCAGGAATGAAACAGGAGTGTGCATGTATTAAACATTTCTACTAACTCCACTGTGTATGGCAGGTTTTTTTTTAGTTGTCATTCTGGTGACATTAAGGGTTCAATCATACTTGCAGTGTTTTTCCTGTGAGTTGGCAAAAGAGGGCAGCACCTAACTTGCAAATTATGATTATTTCCCTCATAAGTACAGTATTATTCTACCCACATCTATTTTAAAAAATGAAGAAATATCTTGGTTGTGGTTTTGCCACGACATTCTATGTTGCTGCCTTCATAAAGAATGTATTCAGTCATATCATGCATTAGGGACATGAGTAAACTAGTTTCATACACCAAGTACAAGGAGAACCATGTACACCACCTTTAGATCCTTGGAAGATAAAGGTGGTATATAAATGTAATAAAATAAATATGTATCTCTGCTTTAGAGTAATAGTACAGTGACACTTAAAAGCAGGGTGAAAACTACAGCCTTAGATGCAAACACTTTAAATCAGCTGTAGGATGAAGTAGTTCTCTTCCTTTTCTTCAGGAAACGGCTGAAAAGCATGGTCATTCTTAGAATGTCTTTTACAGTGGTACCTCGGGTTAAGTACTTAATTCGTTCCGGAGGTCCATACTTAACCTGAAACTGTTCTTAACCTGAAGCACCACTTTAGCTAATGGGGCCTCCTGCTGCTGCCGCGCCACCAGAGCACAATTTCTGTTCTCATCCTGAAGCAAAGTTCTTAACCCGAGGTACTATTTCTGGGTTAGCAGAGTGTGTAACCTGAAGCATATGTAACCTGAAGCATATGTAACCTGAGGTACCACTGTATATCTGTTGAATGCAATTATTCTTCCTTCCTAGATGGTCCCTGGTGTTCAGAGTTGTGTGCTTGATGCTAATATTGCAGAGCACTTTTAGCGATGCCCAGCCATAGCAAATGAGATGAAATAATTTAAGTAGGTCTAGATTTATTTGCAGAGATAATTCTCTACAAATTTCTGTTCTTATCCTGAAGGAAAGTTCTTAACCCGAGGTACTATTTCTGGGTTAGTGGAGTCTGTAACCTGAAGCGACTGTAACCCGAGGTACAGGTAAAGGTATCCTGCCCGTACGGGCCAGTTGTGTCTGACTCTAGGGTTGTGTGCCCATCTCACTTAAGAGGCCGGGGGCCAGCGCTGTCTGGAGACACTTCCGGGTCACGTGGCCAGCGTGATAAAGCTGCTCTGGCGACCGGCACCAGTGCAGCACATGGAAACGCCTTTTACCTTTTACCTTCCCGCTAGAAAGTGGTACCTATTTATCTTCTTGCACTTTGACGTGCTTTCGAACTGCTAGGTGGGCAGGAGCTGGGACCGAAAGACGGGAGCTCACCCCGCCGCGGGGATTCAAACCACCAACCATGCGATCGGCAAGCCCTAGGTGCTGAGGTTTTACCCACAGCGGCACCCGCGTCCCTTGGTAACCCAAGGTACCACTGTACTAAGTGTCTCCCGGAGATAGTTTCTTGGCCAACAATTGCTTTTGCCAGTGGGTAGAGGGCCTAGTGACAAATTCTGGGCTTCTTCACACTCATCCTGACACAGTTGCTTCCCACTCACTGGGATCGAAAACCGTGACTATAACTGTAGGAAATTAAAGAAAACCCCTTCCATGTGATTAGGAGATGACGATTTTGAAAACTAACTAAATAAAACAAATTAACTTGTGCATAGTTTTCATGTCAAGGCAGGGGAGGCCAGTTAGCTTGGGGGAGACTGCATCCCCAGTCAGCTTCCTGCATACCTGCTGATAAACAGGCTCTTCATAAGCTCCCGAGAAAGTGGGAACATTTAAAAGGACTCCTTTTTTATATACAAAATAAAGTGATGATGGTGCATTAGCTTCAAAGCACTGGTCTGGACCACAGTTAGCTGGACTGCCATGCCTCCTTTGTCCACCATCTCTGGGTGTTATTGTTTTGTATTTAATTCCCACACACCCATGTGGCCCTAGGACAGGTATCAACCAAATTAAAAGCAAAATTATAGAAGGAAGAGCTATGAATCTTGGCTAAGGGTGAGATAAGTTGGAATCCAAAAACACTAAGAGGGCCATGGGTTCCTCAACCCAGTGTCCTATGTGATATATTTGCACTTTGGAATGAAAGGCAAAATAGTAATTTAAAACAAACAAATAAAATGTATTTAATCAGTAAATAAATAATAATTATGTATGTCTTGGCTAGGGAAAATGTCAAGGGTTGAATCAGCAAGAATATAAACACCAGTCTATTCTTGAAATCAGCAATGGACAGGTTCCTTTTTTCTGTTTCATACAGGATGTGGTTTCAGCAGGCTCAAAAAGCTAGACTGAAACAGACAGCAATGGTACAGGGCTGTTTTGCGAGGACTGGCTTGTGACTGTCCACACTACATTTGTGCACTGAGTATGGGTTAAACTCTATTGGGTTGAAGGAGTAATGAGATGAATTTCTGTTTTCTTCTCTTACAAAGTAAGATGCTACTTTTTCGTTTCTCCTTGGTTAAGAAAAGCAATTATTATGCTGAAATTACCAATATATTATTCAGTACATTGCATTCATTATTTATTGAACTTATGGATTTTAACAGGGGCTGTCTCCTGGGGGTTGGGGAGGGATCTATTGCTGGTGGCATTGCTATAAACAATTTATGTTAATCTGAAACTAAATCATTAGTGCATTGTTGTGCACTAATAAAAATTGGTGGTGCTGTTTAGCTGAGAAAAGCATATCTTCATTAGCTATCCTCTCAATATTATCTGAATTGAGTGCAATATTTATTTATGGTTGCACATGCAAACCCCAGTAGTCAATCAAAATAAGGCTCTGGAGTTCTTTAAGGCATTCACCTTCATGTTCAGAAATCAACATTTATCGTGTATTGGATTTTATTGTGCACATGCACTAAAGTACCACGACTTTGGTTGCTAGCAGTGAGCAAAATTAAATCCCATTGATTTCAATGGGACTTATATTAAAATAATGACTAACTTGCCTCATTTAAGTGATTGGAACTTAAGCTCAATTAACTTAGCCTGGAGCCAACTCCATGGGTGGTGTTCAACTTTTACTTAGAGGAGACCTGTTGAAATTACGGTAATCAACACGACTAAGTTAGTTCCATTCATTTAAATGGCTCTAAAAAGGTAAAGGGACCCCTGACCATTAGGTCCAGTCGTGACCGACTCTGGGGTTGTGGCGCTCATCTCGCTTTATTGGCCAAGGGAGCCAGCGTACAGCTTCCGGGTCATGTGGCCAGCATGACAAAGCCGCTTCTGGCGAACCAGAGCAGCGCACGGAAACACCGTTTACCTTCCCACCAGAGTGGTACCTATTTATCTACTTGCACTTTGATGTGCTTTCGAACTGCTAGGTTGGCAGGAGCTGGGGCTGAGCAATGGGAGCTCACCCCGTCACAGGGATTCGAACCGCTGACCTTCTGATTGGCAAGTCCTAGGCTCTGTGGTTTAACCCACAGCGCCACCCGCGTCCCTTTTAAATGGCTCTACTCTGAATAAAATTTAGTTGAATACCACCCAGTGGGTGTCATAAAATCCACATATAATACCATCTGAGGGGGTCTGGTGCAGTTTTTCTGAATTTTATCATTTGAAGTTGATGCAGCTGCATGTATTATAAAACTCAAGATGTTGGCAAGATTAAGGCACAAAATAGGCAACAGCAGACAGCTGCTCACAGTGGTGCTTACCTGACCTTCAAACAGTAGTGCCACTGCTGCTTAACACAGGGAGGTTAGTGCAATGCAAACACACTGGCAGACTCAATCTGGTGCTTCTGCTGGAGCATTTGAACTACACTGACCTCACCCGCTCCTTCCCAGTAAGCAGCAGCGATTCAGCTCTCCAGATAAGCACTGCGACACCACCATGCCCTCCACCCCTGGAAATGGGGAGGGAGGCTTGGTTGCTTCTGAGTGGGTGACTTCTCTTTCTCTTTAAAGACACAGTGAATGTGCATGCACTGGATTAATTCTAATCTATTAGTTGCTTTAGCAAGCCATTAATTTGAACAACATCAAGACCCTGTAATAGCTGAATCCTAGCCTGAATGCTAATTCCCTGTCTACACATAACTTTCCAGCCACACTTTGCAATTAAAAAAATGGTGTAGAACAGTATAATGAGAAAGCCTTTATCTTCACATTTAAATCTTATGGGCAATTTCTGAAGATTATGGGAGTACTGTACAGAACAAATCCCATCCTCTGATGTCCTGAGCAAAGCATTTTGTCATTGCTGTGGAAGTTTGTTACCTTTTAACCAAGATGTCCACAGTATTTACCAAACACCAGCATTGGGTGGCCCAGTGAGATGTGAACTAACCACAGGGTGGGGAAAAGAAAGAAAGTCTGCTGCTGAGTGCTGTGACTTAGGTCACACATGATGTAGATCAGAAATTAGAGAAGTCAGAAGCCTGGTTGTGAAATGAGCATTCTGTTAAATCTCCGCTTGCAGTAGGAACAAAGCCACCCTCTGCTGCCATCTAAGCCTATACCATGTTTCCCCTGGAACGAATTTTGTTGGTGGTGTTTACAGGTAATCAAACATTTAAAAAATTATAAATTGTGGAGTTGCACTTCTGGGAAATCATTGTTTTATACTTGTACAGTGTAATTGTTCAGTATGTAAATATTTAATTCTCTTTAATTCAAGACCAGACATCTGGCAAATGATTGTGATTTCTAACATTTTAAGGCTGTAATACCAGATGTATACCTAAATTGACTTGTCTCTGAGTAAACGTGCTTAGGGATGAAGATGCAGGAATGAGAGAAAGTTAACATGCTGCTGTTATTTGCATATGGTATATGATTTCAAGAGCTTAGGCACTAATACTACTTTCTTTTCCTAACCGTCAGCACCAACCATGTGACATATTAAGATGTTATTGAGGCTGACTGCATGTAATGCATGTTCACCTAACTGGAACAGATCCCTGTGATAACCATGTGAAAACTATAAACCTCACATGCACCCTAGGTTTCCAGAATACCTGGTTCTGTGCTACAATATGCTATGATATCCCCACACATTATCAATTTGTATGATTTGAAACACGGGGCTCTACTCAACAGCGTCAGCAAGAGCTGTGAGGATATGAGTCACATGCTATCAGCATACAGAGTTCAGCATTTGAAAGAAAATATATTCTGTTCTTGTGAAATCTGACCACAGTCCTTAACCACCAAGGGGCTTCCCACCAGCGCAAATGCTCTTTAGTTTCTGGTAGATAACATATTTTTCTTTTCTTTTACTCACACTAAAGCTAAATGTGATGGGAGAAATCATGCCTCATTTAGTCCCAAACAATCTTCCACATCTGGTTCAATATTTCCTACTTTTATCCTCCAGTCTGGTTCAGCAGCAAGTTGATTTCTATGCTTGTTCTTCATATAACAAAATGTTGAAAATGTTTGTTCACAATGATATGTGGAACAAAAGGGAACTAGATGTCTCAAAGCTTTTTCACCTAACTTCTTATAATCAGCGAAAACCTTCACCCAGAATTGGTCCAGTCTACAGTCTTTTAAAAATGATTTCAATGAGCCATCACAAGTCACATCAACAGGTACATCTTGCTCTTCTGCAGATAGTTGTACATCACCACATTCAAAAGGATTCCTTACACATGAGTGCTCAGGATTTTGTGCAGGGAAGTAATCTCTGATGCTGGTCGCTAAATCACGCAGGTGCTCAGTGATGTAATGTTTTACTTATGGCATCAGTTCTATGTCATTGGCCCCCAGAAATGTCTCCAGTGTTGGGATATTAGTGAGGCTACCACCTTATACTCAGCTTGCCCATAATCATAATTTTTAAATCACTGCCTCAGTCTTATCTTCAACATAAAAAATATTCACATCACTACCTTGAAGGCTTGTGTTGAGAGTGCTCAAGTATGTGAAAATGTCTGCCAAGTAGGCTACCATACACAACCACGGAAAGTTGTTCAACTGATCACATGAAATTTTGAATCTGTCAGAAAAACTATTGAGTCATACCACTGATCCATTTGGCTCAGTATTGTCTCTACAGTGAATGGCAGTAGTTCTCCAGGATTTCAGATAAGGATCTCTGCCCTACCCAGAGGTGCCAGGGCATGCGCAAAGCAGATGCTCTACCCTGAGCTATTGCCTATCCCCAGACAGTAGGAAAAGTTCTCCATTGCTACACTACAACTGAATTTAAAAAAAGGAACTGTGTATAGAACTTGCAAGTGCTCTATATGCAGAAGGCTTTTTATATGCTATTCCTTACTTGTAATCTGAGATGGTGCATCTTAGCAAAACTTTGTAGCATAAGGTTCTGCTATCTGAGGGATCTTGCACCTTCAAGACATAGGTGAAGGCTTGGTCAGGGCTTGATAAAGTATTGGTGAAGACTGAGTAGAAAACAGATGGAATTTTGTAGTTTTGGTGGTGGTAGTAGTAATAGCAGCAGTAGTAGTAATTTATAACACAGTCCTTCTGTGCCCGCTTCATCCCTGGCTTAAATAGATTAATTAGTTAAATACAGTACTTATTTGGAGTGAGGTTTTTATTCTTGCTTATTACCCAATAGAAACAACCAACTTTTAAATTTATTTGGTTTCTGCCCTACATCTGTTTCCTCCCACTCCCAAATGTAGCCACATAGCTTGACTCAGAAAACAAGAAAACAAAATGCTGTTTTGTTGCAATATATATATATATATATATATATATATATATATATATATATATATATATTGTGGCAATTTGCTTAGCTATTTTCCCTGTTGGACTTCCAAACCGAGACATTAATCCCAAAGTCATAAGGCAAGATTCACTGAAAACCGTACCCACAAGCAGTGGGAGAGTCCTCTAAACTTGATAGACCTTGGAAGAAATTAGAACTTATTTTTAGTTAAAAAGTAGAGAGCAAGGGGAAGGGGGAAGGGAACCCTTACTTTAAAAAAAATGATAGGCATGTCAATCCGCCCCGTGGAGCAAACCATTTGCTCTCCTCTCCCCTGCCCCCTCCAGTCGCAAAAGCCCTAAGAAACTGTGTCAGAGGTTTTTGCTCAATCCCAGCTCACTTGGCACCCAGCAACTCTTTCACAAGTTTTTCCCTGGCCAGCAAGCAGGCACTGGGCATGAGCAGAGGCTGGATGATCCGTGGAAGGCTTTCATCGTGCAAATAGCAAGATAAGCAAGTCCCCTGGGTGTGTTCCGTGGACCCTCAGTGGTCCCCGGACCCCTATTTGGGAACCACTGCTCTAAACTGATTTGTTTAATAAGAATATCTATCAGTTATTTTTTGTTGCTTGCTAAAGAATTTACCAAACATTTCAGAAACTTCCACTGAAGTGCATAAGTGATGACTGCTATTGAAAGTTAGTATTTACAAGTTGCATCCAATGGTGTTCCTCTGCTGATGGAAAGCTCTTTGATCCAGCAAAGAGTTTCTCAGCAGAACAGGGAGCCTATAACTCACCCTCTTCCCTGCAACCCCACTACCTTCCACATTGTTCCAAAGGTCCCCCATTCAAAAATCAGATTCCTTCTCCATTCCTCTACGGTTCTATTAGCTCAGAGAGCTTTCTGATATTGAATGGACTCCATTGGATACAGCCCTATGAATCCGCCCCCCATAAATGACTACACATTTTGTCATGGAGAAACATACTTCATGTTTGAGCACCCATATTATTGTTCAGCTTAGTTTGGGTGTGTTTGCTCTTCGTTTTCTTGGCTTCAACTCAAGAGACTGAGGCGAGGTGTTGGAATATGTGCCTGGGCAGAATATTTTCAAATTACAAAGTCAGCATAATATTAGGCTTTAGGAAAGTTGCTGAGATGGAAATCTTTCTACAAATACAGTGATGTTCCCACAGTTTGTCACAATTCCATTCCTTTTTTCTTTCCTTTTTTGTAACTGTAGTGTCTTCCCCTACATGCTTGTTGACATCAGTTGCTGGGACTACAATACAGGGAAAAGTGGGCCAGAACATCACTTTACCCTGTCATTATTCTACTGTGGAAAATGGGATCAGAACCATATGCTGGGGGCGAGGAAGTTGCCCTCTATCTTGGTGTTCCAGTCAAATTTTCCAGACCAACGAACGGAAATCAATATATAAGAAGGATAGCAAGTATTATCTACTGGGAGATGTTCATCAAGGAGATGTGTCTCTGACAATTGTGAACGGAACAGAAGAAGATTCGGGAACATACTGTTGTCGTGTGGACATAAGTGGCTTGTTCAATGATCTGAAACATAACATTGAAGTTGTGATTGAGAAAGGTGAGCAGAATGCTTCCACCAGGCATATGCCAGTTTGTCACTACCTAAGACAATATTTGCAGCATATTTTTAAGCTTGGCAAAATGTTAAAGGGTCTTGATAAAACTTTTTACAAAAAAGATAGAGCTTCTGCTATGAAGGCTAACAATCCCAATAAATCATATGTCTATTCCCCCCCCCCGCCAAACATGGGTAGCATTAAAAAATGATTATGCATATTTGCAGAGGATGGGTATCAATAGCTAAATGTCAATTATTTCTTAACTCGATGGGCTTTTGGTTTACTGCAGCAAAACAGTTCTTTTGTCATTATGCCCTTAAATTCTTCATAATTACCCAATAATCACATTTCCTTCACACACAAATATGCATCTGTATTTACACTCACAGCTAAAGGTAGGGAGGAAGAGCGGGTTTCTGCTGTTACATTCTCATATTCTTAGAAATAGTCCTGTGCCAAGCAAGACTTCAATCCAACAAGTTGATGGCTCAGATTTTCAGGCTATATGACCTGCTGAAATATAAAAGTTGCAGCAGGAATTTGGTTCATGATCAGAGGGCTTGGTCATAGTTGACCTCTGCTGGAATGAAAAGTAAAACTAAAAACGAGACAGCAGTTGATCTCCTGCTAAAAGGAAGAGACCACTGGGCAAGTCCAAAGTATATGTGTGAATGCAACTTCTGCACAGCCATCCATAGTTTGGTAAACCTCAATGACCAGTAGATGTTCACACGATTCTTTACTATGTTAGCTTCAGCCACAAGTCCAAAAAGTGCTAAATATATTCCATTGTATCTAATGCTTTTGGGGCTTGTACCCAAAGCTAATATAGCAGTAGTGTGGAACCTTAAGCCTGCAAACTAAATAGACCTGCCAGGTCCTGTCAAATGGTCTGTGAGACAATTTCTTCCAAACAGGACATACCTGTAAGAACTATGGCCCTTGGAAGGTTGGACAGGTACAAATCAGGTAGTTGGGCTCAAAGAGGTTCACTACCCCTGTAATACAGCAAAGATTTACATTTTTTGCCAAATATGGTATGGTGCAACTGACTTGTCTGTTCTTTTTCTTTATCAGGGAACTGGAGTCCAACTACAGCTAGAGTACCAGGTATATGTATATAGATGGATTGTGAATTTGTTAGTCTCCATTGGTTAGTCTCAAGTCTAGTGAAGCATGGAGTGAAATGAAATGAAGTGTTGACTGTAACTCTGAAAGAAAAGAAGAAAGAATAAATTAGAAGAAATAGTGAGTGTGCTTAACTCCCATTTTAAACTGACAACACTAGATTTTCTTATCCATGCATATAACTTGGGACTCATCATCCAGAAGCATCCATTTATGTTTTCAAAGACAAAGACAGCTATAATTATAATTATTTATTTGTACCCCACCCTTCTAGTGGCTCCCAATAGAATATTAAAAATACAATAAAACATCAAACATGAAAAACTTCCCTAAACAGGGCTGCCTTCAGATGTCTTCTAAAAGTCAGATAGTTGTTTATTTCCTTGACATCTGACCAGAGGGCATTCCACAGGCTGGGCACCACTGCCGAGAAGGCCCTCTGCCTGGTTCCCTGTAACCTCACTTCTCGCAGTGAAGAAACCACCAGAAGGCCCTCGGTGCTGGACCTCAGTGTCCGAGCTGAACAATGGGGGTGGAGACTCTCCTTCAGTTATACTGGGCTGAGGCCATTTAGGGCTTTAAAGGTCAGCACCAACACTGCGAATCCAGGTTGTATGAATGAGTATGCCACTTTATCTTTGCTTTGTCCAGCTACTATACACTTCACTGAAACTTACCTTGCTTTGGAACCAAGATGGATGTCCAGCACACAACCCCCACAGGATGTAAGTATCTGCATGGTTGGTTTCTTTGCAGACTGATGGAAATGTTACATAACTTATAGGTACAAAATGTCCTTCCAGAACTTATCTGTGTTAAATATTGTTCTTTCTTGTTATTGCTATCCATCATTTTTGGTGAGTGAACCATAAATAAATGACTTCTTCTTTTCCTCTTACATGAAGCCTTTGGCAGACTCTCTTACCCCCCCCTGCTCCCCATGCCCCATGCTATTAAGCTTAAATATAACTAAATTAATATTCTTTCTTGTTTTATCTTGCCTCCATCCTCCACCTGCTGTCTTTCCCTGTGTTTGTTCTCAGATTGAAAGTGTCCTTTTCTGCTTTGCAAATTACTGTGCACATAGATGGATATATAAAACAGACATTTTTCCTTTATGATCATAATTTACCGTATTTCTCTGTGTATAACACGCCCCCGTGTATAAGATGCCTCAAATTTAAGAAAATGGGGGGAGCTTGCCCAGAGTTGTTGAGCTTTTTTTTTGGGGGGGGGGAATTGAAAAAAAACACTCACCCGCCATAACAAGCAGTGCAACTCGAAAAACCCACCAATCGTCAGCCAGCACCATAACAGATGACGCAAATCACACACCCCATTGCCACCACCGCAGCAAATTGAAAGCAGTGCTTGCCGCAGCCACCAATCACCCACCCAAACGCCACTGACAATCTCCTGCTCCCGAAAACGACCAATCCCCCGTGCCAATTCTGCACTAACCATGTATAAGACGATCCCCTCCCCTCCAGTTTGGAGATCATTTGAAAAGAAAAAAAACCCTCGTCTTATACATGGAAAAGTACTGTATCTCATCAGATTTCATGAGCACAAGCATAATTTTCAGTACTATAACACTCCTAGCAGATTAGCTCACCTCATCTAAATTACCCTATTAATTCCATTTCTGTATAAGTAACTTGTTTGAAAGGTAATCTGTTATATCTGGACATAAGTGTTTGTATTGCACTTTTCAGTTTCTACTCAGTGAGGTCATTTCTGTATATATTTTTTTGCAGAATATTTCTTTACATTTTACCACACTAAGAGAGAAAAGAAAAGAAGAACCTTCAAGGACAGTCCTATATGTTGGCATTGGAACATGTGCAGTAGTATTATTGCTCATTGTGGCAATGCTGGCACTTAAGTGTAAGTATTCCTGTAGTTTTGCAGAATTTCGCTATATATTTTTCAACATTGGCAAATGAGGGAGGGAAGACAGAATCTCTCAGGGCTAGTGCTGGAAGAGATGCAGTATCATTATTAGTCAATATTTGTGGGACTAAAGGATTGTATTCAATGCAGCGCTATGTCAAGGTCCCAATAGTGTAAGGATCACCACTAGCACAATGGGTCTTTCTGCCTCCCCTCCCTTCATGCAGTGGCGTAGCATGGGTTTGCCAGCTCCCGGGATGGGGCAAGTATTGCACCTCCTGGTAGACTGGGTAGCTGGGGTGGGGACACGCGCCAGGGGGGTGCTTGTGGAGGATGAACAGAGCTCGCCTTCAACAGGTTACTTGCCCGTTGCCTCTATCCACCTGCCCACTAGTCAAACTCGCCTGCCAGCAGGACTCCGTGCCTGTTGTGGGAGCACAGTCAGCTGTGTGCCCAGGGCCATGGCCTCCCTGGCCCATGACACCACACCTCTGCCCTCATGTGCCCTTTAAATCTGTTCTGGAGTATCCTACATCCCTTCGTTGGTTTGCACCAGCACAAGTACACATATAGAGAGTAGTTCTCATGGACGTATTTCAGAAATATTTGGACCATTTGGCTTTGAGATATTGAGTTGTGCATGTGGTTATTATTTTGGCATTGTATATATTGTTAAGGTTTCATGTACAGTGGTACCTCGGTTTAAGAACAGCCCTGTTTACGAACTATCAGTATAAGAACTCCGCAAAACCGGAATTAGTGTTCCAGTTTGTGAACTTTACCTCGGTCTACGAACAGAAGCCAAACGGTGGAAGGGCACTGGTGGCGGGAGGCCTCATTAGGGAAAGTGCACCTCGGTTTAAGAACAGCTTTGGTTTAAGAATGGACTTCCGGAACGGATTAAGTTTGTAAACCGAGGTACCATGTATTATAAATTGCTGAAATGTTGTACATTATTGTTAATGAATTTTTGTAAACTATGCACAGAGTTGCTAAATTTGTGGATTACAGTTCTCATCATCCCTGACTATTGGTCATGCTGACTGGGGCTCATGGGAGCAGAATTCCAGCAACATGTGGAAGACTACATGTTCTGCATCCCTGTCCTACTATAAAAACAAAGCTTCTCATGCCAACACTGCATGCAACACCTGTCAATTTACAACTTTTCAATGCCTCTAGCATAGGAGCCAAATCCTAGGGGCTGAGGAGTCTTTGGCAACCCAGTAAAATATTTGAGGAGGCCGGGGGCGCCCAAAGTTGAGGGGCATTGCTATTCAAATGGTATGTGTGTGCCACATCATGTGAGCAGCTATGTAGGGTGGGGCTTACTGGCCCCCGCAATATTTTATTCAAGTTGGCACATCTGGCTTTTAATAAGTCCAGTCCACTGATGTTATAGCAGCCACCAATCCTTGGTTTTTGTTGTTATTCACTAAAAGCATAGCATCTTTTACAAACAACCATATATAGTTAATAATTAACATTTTTTAATACCAATAAACACAAACTGTATTCATTGCCAATTACTGTGATTCATTATGCCAATACTGCGGAGTAGAGAAGAGAGACAATAGTCACCTTGCCATAGTAACCAGGTTGTCTATTGCCCTATTTTCATCAAAATGGATTTTGGAACAATGAAAGTGCAAACATATTCAGGTAATGCCTTACTAGCAAAATCAGGATGATTTACTTGCTGCATACAAATATGAAAATAGGACAAACTTTCTGGAGGGCAGTAATATCAGGAAGTACTGTTTGGTAGTTCCTCTATATTAATCTCACTCTTAATCTAATGAAAGCAACTGCCTTTTATATTATTTATGCTTTTTAAAAACATCCCACAGGGTATTTCCACAAGAAGCAGAAGATGAGTAATTCTATAAGGTAATTACTATTCAAGTCTGTTTCTAGTTTAATGCTAAGAAGAGTAGATGCTATAGTAATTCTACAACTTGCAATTGTTCTGGTACAAAGTGAAGTAATATTACAGTTGGAGAGTTCAGCACGAGTGCTACATATTCACATTCATTGGAAATATATAGGTAACATCATGGGTTACATTAGGATGTTTATAGGCCTGGATTTAAAGCATGCAAATACTTCCATGTGCGTCAAACAGCAGCACCCCCAAGGCCACATGGGGCTAGTTATGAGAAGCAGACAGAAGGGCAGTGGCGTAGCGTGGGCTGTCAGCACCCAGGGCAAGGCAAGTAATTTGCGCCCCCTAACCCGTGGATTTGCCCTAACCCCCAGATGTTGCGCCCGGTGCGGCTGGCCGCCCCTGCACCCCCCACGCTATGCCACTGCAGAAGGGTAGGCCTGAATATCAATTTTCAAAATGAGGGGAATTTCAAAAGCAGATTATGAAATGAAGTAATGGTCTGCTGTTTAAAGAAAAGGTAAAAAAAAAGAAAACCCGAAACACCCCACTGGGTATATTGAGTTATTTCTGGTGACCATTTCTATCTCTCAGTACATCCTTAAGAACAATGCTATGCCATTTACAGAGTAATTATTTTAGGGAGAGGGAGAATGCTGTTGCCACAAAACAGCAGCAAAACACAAGGCTATGGATATGTTTTGTCCCCCAGATTTTAAAATTCGATCCACGAGTTCTCACTGGGTAACTTTCAGTTCAGCACTAGAAAACATATTATGACCATAATTTGTCCATTTTGTTTGGTCCTGAGTTATTTCTAGAGATGTTGATAAGGTACAATTTTGATGGTTTCAGAAAACAAGTCTTCCTCAGGTTATCCTTAACTGGGCCCAGATTGTTTCAGTTTGTGTATGATTTGTAATGGGATTATTGCATTGGAGAGGGACACTTCTTCCGATTTTTTTTGTCAGGGAGGTGACATAGACCTCAGGTGTATGGCCTGGATGCTGCAGCGCATGTTCATAGCAGCATCAAGATGCCTCACAGCAAACTCAGGCCAGCCAAAGCCATTCTGAGTATAGGTATTACGTGTCACCAAGACAGTACCCCTAGCCTGGAGAAGAATCAGGAAGAAACGAAAGCCTGAAAGGAAGTGATCTACTTTACCAAGAAATAGTTACTAAAAAAGAAGGAATCAGTGAGGAGGAACTGGCTGTCTTTCTTTCTATCACGGCCTCCCCCTCACGGGGTCAGGTAGCTTATTGCAAGTGTTGTTGCTTTACTCGCAGAAATAAAAACTTTAAAATCAATGAAAGCAGTACAAACAACAACACAACAAAAATATTTAAAAGGCCAAATTAAAAAATAGGTGTCTTGATACCTTTTCTAAAAACAAGGAAAAGGGGTCAATCGTAACTCTGAGGGGAGCACGTTCTACAATATGATAGCGATAAGGAGAAAGAGCTCTTGTGCATGACTATCAAGCGGGCCTCTGCAGATGGCAGTATCCTCAAAAGGGCCCATCCTGCAAGAACTAAATAGCTGAACAGCTTCATAACAATACACAGTGTTCTTTAGGGAGCCAGGTCCTAGGTCAGAATAGCTAAACACACCTGTGTGTGTGTGTCTTAAACTCCTGCCTTGAGCAAACTGAAGGGAATTGGTGCATAGAATAACCTAGAGGATAGACTCCAAAAACTGGGGAATACTAGAATTTGTTGAATGATCAAACTTGTTACTTTAACAATAGTATATTTGCTATGACTTCACATATTTCATTTAGCCCAAACGTGATTTATATTTGTTTGCTCTTTCCAGTCAGGTGGCAATCTCAAGCTCAGCCACTGGAGGAATTCGACATGTTATGGAGAATGGTGTCCGTGCACCGGAAAATATTTATGAGAT
Organism: Podarcis filfolensis; assembly: GCF_964270895.1. Classification (NCBI taxonomy): domain Eukaryota; kingdom Metazoa; phylum Chordata; class Lepidosauria; order Squamata; family Lacertidae; genus Podarcis; species Podarcis filfolensis. The sequence continues at coordinate 58,764,172 of NC_139605.1, forward strand.
GGATTAGAATAAGAATAATATGCACAGTTTAGATTGTGTTGACAACTACACCAAGAGGTGTTACTTGGAGCAGACTGGCTATCAAAAAGATATCAGTAAAACAACGAGTATGTCCGGATTCACGGATGGCCAGACTTTTTGGGGAGAACTTCACATGTTTTTCTACAGCGTGAGACACTGCAACTTTATTACCGTACATATGCATACCACTGTGCTTTGATATGTCTTTCCCTCTAGTATGCTGTGTAAGAGAAACAGACCAGAATTGGAAGCCTGACTCTGTGCCATAACCCAGCCTTTCCCACCCTTGTGTCCCCTAGATAGTTTGACCTACAACTCCCATCAGCCCAGACAGCATGGCCAGTGGTTAGGGATGATGAAATTTGCCATGCAAAATATCTGGAGGGCATCAAATTGGAAAAGGATGCCATAACCAGTTTCTCCTTCTGAAGAACCATGCCACAGTCGCCTACTGTCTGTTTAATTGGCCATCTATCACCTAAAGGCACAGATACAACTTCTTAGGTCTTTTCTGCAAGTGAGGTTCTCTCAATTAAAAGGACAACAAAGAGCCATGTGACTGCTGCTGAAAACTTTACTACATGGAATCTTTCCCCACATGATGGACCAGTTTTCCAGTCCTTGAGGTCTACTGGGATAACATCTTTCATTGAGTATTCTGATTGAAATCAGAGGGTTGGCAATGCAATTCACATGGTCATAGTCTTGGCTGACATCCCTGAGTACAGTCACAGCCTCCATAAGATTGATATAATCTGTTGTATTGTACCACCACGAGCTGTAATTAGTAAGTTTCCCTTTCCCCTTAATTATCGATCTGCTTACATCGTTATGTGTCCTCCTCCTTTTTGTTGCCCATAATTTTTAAACTTTCTTGCAAAATAAAACTTTAGCTTTTTTATAAAAAAAGAGGGGGAAGGAAACAAGAGGGGCAACTCAGATATACAACTTAATACAGATTAGTCATTTATTGTTATCTGCAGATCAGAGGGAAAACTATGTTCTAATTTTTCCAGTGGCTCACTAGAGGGCACTCAAAGTACTACTTTGATATATCAGTTTGAGTTTTATATTCCACACGAGCTTTCCATTTCCTGGAGACCAGGAGTTTTCAGATTTTACTATTATGTGTCCTTTACTATGTGTGTCCTTCTAAATCACACACACACAAACATGGCAAAACCCTGAAAATAAATAAAGATTATTTCCTGTCTTTTGTTGATTAGCAGTTTTATTTGGGAATTCCCAATTTGTGAATTGACTCTCTTCAACCATATCATGTAAGACACTGGCCAACACTGCATTGCCCGCATGGTATCTGGACTATTATGCTGATGGAAGAAATAACTTGGTACCACAGATTTATTAATGAAAAAGCAAAGAAAGATAAATTCCAGTGCATAGAGTAGTACCTTATTTCTTATATTAACACCCATCGTTTACATCAGGAACCTTCATCAGCCACACCAGAAATTTGGAAATTATAATGACATATTTTTGCAACACAGTCAGGATCATTGTTTAATGTTAATGACTGTATATATAATAACAATAATTTATTACTTATATCCCGCCCATCTGGCCGGGCCTCCCCAGTCACTCTGGGCGGCTCCCAACAGAACATTAAAAACACAATAAAACATCAAACATGAAAAACTTTTCTAAACAGGGCTGCCTTCAGATGTCTTCTAAAAGTCAGTTACTGTAGTTGTTTATTTCCTTGACATCTGATGGAAGGGTGTTCCACAGGGCAGGCACCACTACTGACAAGGCCCTCTGCCTGATTCCCTGTAACCTTACATCTCGCAGTGAGGGAACCGCCAGAAGGACCTCAGAGCTGGACCTCAGTGTCCGGGCAGAACAATGAGGGTGGAGATGCTCCTTCAGGTATACTGGGCTGAGGCCGTTTAGGGCTTAAAAGGTCAGCACCAACACTTTGAATTGTACTCAGAAACGTACTGGGAGCCAATGTAGGTCTTTCAGAACTGGTGTTATATTGTCTTGGCGGCCTCTCCCAGTCACCAGTCTAGCTGCCATATTCTGGATTAATTGTAGTTTCTGGGTCACCTTCAAAGGTAGCTCCACGTAGAGCGCATTGCAGTAGTCCAAGTGGGAGATAACTGGAGCATGTACTACCCTGGTGAGACAATCTGCGGGCGGGCAGGGTCTCAGCCTGCATACCAGATGGAGCTGGTAGACAGCTGCCCAGGACACGGAATTGACCTGTGCCTCCATGGACAGCTGTGAGTCCAAAACGACTTCCAGGCTGCACACCTGATCCTTCAGGGGCACAGTTTCCCCATTCAGGACCAGGTCATCCTCCACACCTGCCTGCCCCCTGTCCCCCCAAAACAGTACTTCTGTCTTGTCAGGATTCAACCTCAATCTGTTAGCCGCCATCCATCCTCCAACCGTCTCCAGACACTCACACAGGACCTTCACCGCCTTTACTGGTTCTGATTTAAAGGAGAGGTAGGTAGAGCTGGGTGTCATCTGCATACTGATGAACACCCAGCCCAAACCCCCGATGATCTCTCCCAGCGGCTTCATATAGATATTAAAAAGCATGGGGGAGAGGATGGAACCCTGAGGCACCCCACAGGTGAGAGCCCAGGGATCTGAACACTCATCCCCCAACACCACTTTCTGGACATGGCCCAGGAGGAAGGAACAGAACCACTGTATAACAGTGCCTCCAGTTCCCAGCTCCTCTAGATGGTCCAGAAGGATGTCATGGTCCATCGACCAGGCCGCTGAGAAATCCAGCAGAACTAGGAAACAGCTTTCACCTTTGTACCTAGCCCACCGGAGATAATCAACCAGTGCAACCAGTGCAGTTTCAGTCCCATGATGAGGCCTGAATCCTGATTGGAAGGGATACAAGTGGTCCACATCCTCCAGGCATGCCTAGAGTTGTTCAGCAACCACTCGCTTAATCACCTTGCCCAAGAATAGAAGATTTGAGACTGGGCGATAGTTGGCCATATTGCCTGGGTCCAAAGATGTTTTCTTAAGAAGCGGTTTAATGACCACCTCTTTCAGCAGGTCTGGGAAGGCTCCCTCACAGAGCAGAGCATTCACCACCCTGCAGAGCCCATCACCCAGCCCTTCCCAGCTTACTTTTATGAGCCAGCATGGGCAGGGTCAAGGAGACAGGTGGTTGATTTCACTCGTCCAAGCAGCCTGTCCACATCCTTGGAGGTAACAGATTGGAATTGATCTCATACAACTTGACTAGACAGGACTCCAGCACTCTCCCACCCTGGCCCTGCTCCCACGGTGGAGTCTACCTCTTTCCGAATCTGAGCAACTTTATCTGCAAAAAACTGCCAAGGGGTGCATGCCTGCCTGTGGTGAGTGGGGCTGAAGCGGATGATGAATAAGGCCAAAGTGGGAGCAGAGCCACTCCATTCTCCCGTGCACCATCTGTTCACACACATTGCACAAGCATGTACCTTGGTCACCTGTCCTTTATTCTCGCATACGCTTCTCACTCCATCCTTTTACTAATTAATTTGCATTCTCTCTCTCTCTCTCTCTCTCTCTCTTTCTCTCTCTCTCTCTCTCACACCCACACCCACACCCACCCACACCCACACACCCACACACCCCTTCCCATTTTCTCTCTTCCCCTCTTTGCCCCTCTTCTCCCCATGGGGCAATTGGACTTAGGAAAACAAGTTTCCCTTAGTTCCCGATTTCCCCGAAGATTTGTGGAGTCTACCTCTTTCCGAATCTGAGCGACTTTATCTGCAAAAAACTTTGCAAAATCATTGCAGGTGGAAGAGTCTCCTGCTGCTGTTTTCTGCAGATGCAATAGAGGCGGCAAAGAAGGTCCTATTTGCTGTCACTATCACCACTTGGTAGGCTCAACGTTGAGCTCTAACCCATGTCTGGTCCGATTCAGAATGAGTTTTTTGCCACCAGCACTCTAGCCATCTCAGCGATTGTTTCATTGCCCTCAGCCCTAGAAAAAACTATGGGGCTGTCCGGGCTCCATATAATTGGAGAGGGTGCTTTGGAGCCAGACAGTCGATAGCCCTGGTTAACTCCGCATTTCAGCAGGACACCAGGGAATCAGCTGAAAGGCTATCAACATGGGATAAAACATCTCCTACCACTCTCTGGAAACCATTTGGATCCATTAAGTGGCGGGGGTGGACCATCCAAATCAGTCTCACCTCCCTGCAGAGGGGAAGGGTTGCAGAGAAGTCCAGTTGCACCAGGAAGTGATCCGACCATGGCACTTCTTTTGTTTCACTTTTGCTTTGTGTCAGATCACCCACATCCATAGAGGTGAACACCAGGTCTAAGGCATTTCCATGACTATGAGTTGGGCCAAACTTGGTATTTAGGGGCAGCCCCATGGAGGCCATACTTTCCACAAAGTCCTAAGTGGCCCCTTGTAAGGTTGTTTTGGCATCCCCTAGGACAACCAAGCTAGGTGTCTCCAGGAGCACATCCGCCACGACCTGAAGCAGCCCGGGCAGGGAATCCTTGGTGCAGCAGGAAGGTCGGTACACCAAAAGGAATCCTGTACTGCTCCTATTGCCCAGCTTTCAGAACATGCACTCAGAAAACTGGGTCTTCCCAATAGGCCTGGTGTAAGCTAATAACTTCCTAAAAATCACTGCACCTCCCCCTCCCCGCCCATATGACCTGGGTTGCTGTGCGTAAGAGAAACCTGGTGGACAAGCAGCAGCAAGAATAGGCCCCTCTGCCTCAACTAACCAAGTCTCTGTTACACATGCCAGGTCAAGTCCTCCATCCACGATCAAGTTGTGGATGGCAGTAGTCTTATGAATCAATGACCTGGCATTACACAGCAGCACCTTCAGGTCATGTGGGTCTCCCTTGTTGATTCCAGTATCCATCCGGTTAAAACCAGACCTGGAGGCAGAGATACTCTTCAACAAACAACTAAACCAGCCTCCTCTGTAATGACATGGTATGGTATTAGCGTAGCTCCTCCTTCTGCCCATGAGTTTGCGTGTCTCAGTATATTATCCCCTGTGGAACCTGCCCCAGCCATTCTGTTGGCTGGGGCCCCTGGAAAGCATATGCTACTGTATACAGTTACTTTCTGGTAACTTCACCCACAATTCCATGCCATCTTTCATTTTCATTTCGTTTTTGAGTTTTGGTTCTTTCGTTTCATTGGTTGTGTGTCTTCAAAAATTAATACAAAACATTTTCTTAAAAATAAAGTTGGTAATGGACAATGGAATAGAAATCAAATGTCCCTGCAGTTGGTTTTATTATTATTATTATTTTGAAGAGGGATAATTTAGTATGGGTCTCCTGTGTTACACCCGTTTGGCCGTTAGAAGCACAGAGGCATTGAGGCTTAAGGTGCTTGAACTCAAAATAGAGAAATTGCAAAAGGCAACGCTCACTCAGCACTTTCAAACTGGTTAAGATGTGATAAGTGCTTCGACCCAGGACACTTTGGGGGTTCATGAACTGTAAACATGTCACATATACTACTTCAATGGATCGTGATTCATATTTGTATAGGTGAGTTGCTATTAAGATTCATTATTCTTTTTAGATCATGTAACAAAATAGATTCTATTTTGTACCTTCTGTTTTGCAGCGAGGAGAAGAAAATCCCACATATTTAAGCTAATAAAAGAATGTCTAAAATTATATGTGTTGGTAAAGAGTAGACTTTTGGAATTCTGTTTTAGTGGTCTGATTGTTTAAAAATATTTCCAGTGGAGTCTCAGAAGACAATTCTGAGTTAAATTGTTGCTATAATCAAGTGTTGCCTCTGCGTCATGGTTTTTTGTTTGTTTGTTTGTATGTGTATGTTTAAGCCAGTCATTAGCTTAGCCAATGAGCTAAAATAGTTGTAAAGTATTGCAGCAAATTGTCCTGGTACACTGGAACATCTAGTTTGTTGTATTAGTGGTCAAATGGCACTGTGGGATGGGATATAGGAAGAAAAGGTTGTTCTTAGAGTGGATGTTTATTAGTTACATTTCTGTCTGAGGACCTTCAACCTCAGAATAACTATATTGTGGAATCGCTTTAGAAGAGCTGTGATAGAAGTGTAACCTCTAGTTGTGATGCTAGAAGAACATTGATCTGTCCACAGAACATAACCACAAGTTTTATGTGCAAATGCTTTACTGTAGGGGAAACAGGAATTTGTCACTTTGTTGATTTTGAAAACAATAATAAAAAACACAAAATCGTTTGGGCATTGATATGCACAATAGGCGATTTTGTAGGAAGAATAACATTTTCATAGTGATAACATTACAGTTTGAGGACTAAAAACATGCCATCTGTCACATAACACCACAGCCCCTCTCATTTTACACTGCAGTCACAAATGGAATCTCCATGTTAGCTCAAATTATAATTTTATCAATGAAAATAATAATTGACATTATGTCTATTGACATTATGTCCCAGTGTAACTCACAAGGAGATCTGGGCAACCCAAAAGGTTCAAGGCTCTTTCCCCAAATAGAAACATCTTAGTCATCAAATCAAGTCAATGGAAACGAGTTACTTAAGTTCAATGGCTGTACCCTGAATACGAGTAACACCATTAGAATTCCACTTCAAGATTTTCAGTTTTCAAACACCATGGAAATTCACTACAGATTGTTAGTTCACTTGAAATAAAATGTTTTGCTGCATAGGCTGTGCTAGGAAGGAGATAAAAATGCTGAATGATAGATGAATAGTCAAACAAGAACGAACTCCATTAAAAGTAGAATCAGACATTTCAGGTATATATATTTTTTTAAAAGATTAGGCACCTCTGTTATAATATTGTGCTACTAAGAGCATTTACAATAAAAAGAAACGTAAGGGAATGCATGAACATGAAGATCTAAAACTGAGTAAAACCAGCAACACCATAAAATGCAAGTAAAGCCAGCAGTAGTGAATAACCTTAATATAAAGGATTAAAAAACAAACCACTAAAAGCTTCTAAGAATCTATAATGGAAAAACCTGGGTAAATTTTAAAGAGTTGTTTACCTAGTCTTGAATGTATCCAACCTAGGTGCCAGGCAAGACTGTCTAAGAAGGGCATTCCATAACTAGGGTGCCATCACTGAGAAGGCCCTCTCTCTAGTAGACACCTATTGCACCTTGTTTGGTGGGGGTACCTGTAGAAGAGCTTCAGAAGATCTGGGTGGCAGGAGGTGCTGGTGCAATGCCACCCTGCTGCCCCCTGACAGTGGCATTGCACCATTTACTGGAATAGGGAGGAGTGGGCTAGTATGGTGGCAAGATTGGGGCTGTGTGAGCACACTGGTGGGAGTGGCACATTGGTGAAGTGGCACAGCATTGTCCTTGCTACTGCTCTGACCCACCCCTACACCACTGTTGGGATAGAGTGGCATGGCATCTCCCTACTGTGCCAGCTGATTTTGCTGGGTAAGTATATATGGGGAGAGCAATCCTTCAGGAAGCCTTGTTCCATGCTGTTTCAGGCTTTCAACACATTCCAGCACTTCAAGCTGGGCCTGGAAGCCAATGTGGGTGGCAAATTCCTGCTCAATTATAGGCATAGCAGTTGGTTTTGGTTAATAATCCTGCTGCCCTGTTTTGGACCAACTAACTTTTCTGGATTGTTTTCAAGTGTATATAATGCATTACAGCAATCCACACAGGAGGTTCCCAGGTTGTGGCTATCTCTGATTTATCTCTCAATATAAAGGTAAAGGGACCCCTGACCATTAGGTCCAGTTGTAACCGACTCTGGGGTTGCGTTGCTCATCTCGCTTTATTGGCCGAGGGAGCCGGCGTACAGCTTTCGGGTCATGTGGCCAGCATGACTAAGCCGCTTCTGGCGAACCAGAGCAGCACATGGAAACGCCGTTTACCTTTCCGTCAGAGCAGTACCTATTTATCTACTTGCACTTTGACATGCTTTCGAACTGCTAGGTTGGGAGGAGCAGGGACTGAGCAATGGGAGCTCACCCTGTTGTGGGGATTCGAACCGCCGACCTTCTGATCAGCAAGTCCTATGCTCTGTGGTTTAACCCAAAGCTGGCCCTTTCTATTCGTCATTGCTGAAATTTCTACCGTTAACAATAATTTCAGTGGGAGCAGACCTTTAATGAACAGCTTAGTAATACTAAGGAGAACAGAATTCTTAGACGTCCACTGAATGTTCTTATACAAAGGTTATCAGTTCTTTATGCTATATGCCATAAAATAAAAGGTTGTTGGTCAATGCTGGTGTTGTAATGATGGGCCAATGCCCTTGCTTTCCATTTCATTAGCTACTGAACTTCCCTCCACCCCTGAAATTATTTTAGCCTGCTTCGTAATGAGAGCATTACTGAAATGTGTAAACCCCACGGGCCAGAAGCAATATCATCCCAATAACATATCCTATAGCAAGACAGTGCCGTCCTAATATCACCTGGGGAGTGTTGCATGAAAATTATGAGGGCCCATTTGGAGGAGCCTCCGCATCTTTCCTGGGAGTGTTGCCAAGAGGAAATGACATTCACAGATCTCCGGAGAAGAACCGCTCAGCAGAATCAAGGCACAGCATTTCATGCCTGCGGCCCTCTCTGGGAGAGCTGAGCCGGGTAGGGATTAGAATCACAGGGTCGTTTTGCCGCTTCAACAACCAGGCACAGGAGCAGAGGGGCACTGTGTAGTTTGAGCAGCCAGAGGCATTGCACTGACCCCCCCATGCCCTCTACTCAGCAAAATATTAGAAGTCACTTCATACAGAGGACAAGAAAGGTATGGATTATAAATAGTCAAACTCTAGGGTAGAGCAGGCTAGGAAAGGATGAAACAAGCACAATGTTACAAATCCTCGTTTCCTTGACCCTACTGAAATGCAATGAAGTTAAGCAGGTAATTTGTTCCACCTCATAGAACTTTCTTTTGTCAGAGTGCCTTAAGCAAAAGGGAGAATATGAGAGAGTCCACCTTCTCTGTGTTTCAAGCATTACAAAGGGAGTTCTGACCTCATCCCCAAAACACAAGATGCTTTGGTCACAGAAGTACAACTCACTGTTCTAGTGTAAACTCGCATTGACAGTGGGGATGCCAGAATCTACTTACTTAAAAAAACAAGGGGTGGAAAGCTACAGGTGTTCTGGACTACAACTCTCATCAGCCTCAGCCAGCATGGCCAATGGGTAGGAATAACGGAGGTTGTAGTTAAGAGCATCTGGAAGGCAACAGGTTGCCTGCCTCTACTGAAAATGATTCAGGAATGACTAGGAAATCTAAGACAGGTGGAAAACGGGCAAAATTACAGCTGAGATGTGTATAGGACTGGGGTGTAAGGCATGATAAATAGGATTCCGATTCATGCAATAATAAGTGAAGCGTTGTCTGATAAAAATATTCTCCTTCTATCAGTCCACTGTGATCAAAACATATGTCAAATGGACTTGCTGCTTGTTAGTTTCAACTGGGTTTTAGTTTAGATTATTTGTTTCAGACTACAGTGGTACCTCGGGTTAAGTACTTAATTCGTTCTGGAGGTCCGTTCTTAACCTGAAACTATTCTTAACCTGAAGCACCACTTTAGCTAATGGGGTCTCCTCCTGCCGCCGCGCCGCCGGAGCACAATTTCTGTTCTTATCCTGAAGCAAAGTTCTTAATCTGAAGCACTATTTCTGGATTGGCGGAGTCTGTAACCTGAAGTGTATGTAACCTGAAGCGTATGTAACCCGAGGTACCACTGTATTGATATGTTATATTGACTGTTGAACTTAATTATTTTTAATTGTATGTTGCTTGGTTATTAAACACCTTAAATAAATAAATGTAAAGGTGTGCTTGATTTCTATATACATAACAGAAAAGTGACGAACGCATTCATATATAGCTAACAATTTAAATATATAGTTTTTCAGGAAAACTGGTTCCTTCATTTCAGGAAAGCAACATTACATTTTATGGAGTAAAATATTCTTGACCATTTTCTCTGTTCTTTTCTTCTCAGTGGATACCATATCTCAAACAGTAGTAAGAGGGGTGGTGGGCCAAGCCATCAAACTGCCATGCACCTATCCTGTCCGAAACAGCTATGACCTTACTGTTATGTGCTGGGGCCGAGGCAGCTGCCCGACTTCTAAATGCAGCAACGAAATTCTCCGCACAGATGGAAGGCGGGTGATATCAAGAAACTCACATAGGTACCAGTTAAGGGGATCTGTGACATGGGGAGATGTGTCCCTGACAATTACAAGTCTAAATGAAAGAGATAAAGGATTGTACTGCTGTCGTATTGAAATCCCAGGCTGGTTCAATGACATTAAAATAACCTTGAATCTACAGGTTAATAGAGGTGAGTGGAATTATTATCCTCTGCCCATTTTCCCCATCCTATGAGAATTATGAAAAGTAGATGTTAGGTTTCTCTGCACTACAAGTTCACTGTGTGGGGAGTCTGTGGACCATTGTTCAGCTGCAGTTGATCTAACTGGCAGCAGAGCTGAACTATCTAATCAAAATCTCAGTTAGTAAACAATTTCCCCTTCAACCTACTCATTTGTTGGCTTGAGTTGTCATCTTTTTGGCCACCATTTGCTTTGTTCCCATTCCATAGATGTAGTTCTGATACATATTTTTGTTGTTTTCTTACAGCAACAACCACAGTCTCCACCACAACTATTGCCACCACACCTCAACTGATTATCACAAGTACTCCTTCTCCCTTAATAACCACAGTTACTTTCCCACAAGCCTCTCCTTTTATTTCAAATAGCCCTGCTTCCCCCACTGCAGCCCCCACTGATGCTCATATTCCAACAATGACCACATCTTTTGTGATGACAGACATGGCTTTTCTTACAACTGTTTCTCCATCAGTCAACTTCAAACCATCACCAACCCGTCGCCAGGATGAGTTGACCGAAAATGTCTGTTGTTTTTTTACCACAGTGTCTGCCTCTCCAGCTACAGGTACAATGCTTAACCCAGAAGAACTGCCTCCTTTAAGTTCAATTTATTTATTTATTTGCTCTAAGAATTTATAAAATGCTTGATATAAAATAGTTAAGTGGTGAACAAGATGGCAGGGGGACCAGCCATAAGATAACATTGAAAGCATGACTGAATATTCTTCAGTAATAATCAAATCAGCTGCAAACAAAAAAACAGCTATTCTCCTAGGGAAAGTCTGAGTAAATAGAAAGGGTTTTCAACAGGCATTGAAAGCACACAAGCTACATACAGGCTGTCAAATTAGAAATGATAGTGGAAGATCTGGGTGAAATAACTGGAAATCCATATAAAGACAGGACAATTTAAAGCTGCAGTTGATCTAGCTGGCAGCAGAACTGAACAATCTAATCAAAAATATTTTCATCTGACCTATCACAGAATCTCAGTTAGTAAACAATTTCCCCTTCAACCTCCAACCTCATTTGTTGGCTTGAGTTGTCATCTTTTTGGCCACCATTTGCTTTGTTCCCATTCCATAGATGTAGTTCTGATACATATTTTTGTTGTTTTCTTACAGCAACAACTACAGTCTCTACCACAACAACCACAGTCTCCACCACAACTATTGCCACCACACCTCAACTGATTATCACCACAAGTACTCCTTCTCCCTTAATAACCACAGTTACTTTCCCACAAGCCTCTCCTTTTATTTCAAATAGCCCTGCTTCCCCCACTGCAGCCCCCACTGATGCTCATATTCCAACAATGACCACATCTTTTGTGACGACAGGCATGGCTTTTCTTACAACTGTTTCTCCATCAGTCAACTTCAAACCATCACCAACCCGTCGCCAGGATGAGTTGACCGAAAATGTCTGTTGTTTTTTTACCACAGTGACTGCCTCTCCAGCTACAGGTACAATGCTTAACCCAGAAGAACTGCCTCCTTTAAGTTCAATTTATTTATTTATTTGCTCTAAGAATTTATAAAATGCTTGATATAAAATAGTTAAGTGGTGAACAAGATGGCAGGGGGACCAGCCATAAGATAACATTGAAAGCAGGACTGAATATTCTTCAGTAATAATCCAATCAGCTGCAAACAAAAAGACAGCTGTTCTCCTAGGGAAAGTCTGAGTAAAATAGAAAGGGTTTTCAACAGGCATTGAAAACACACAAGCTACATACAGGCTGTCAAATGAGAAATGATGGTGGAAGATCTGGGTGAAGTAACTGGAAATCCATATAAAGACAGGACAATTTAAAGCATAAAATGGCATAAGTGAGAAGGTAGGTGGAAGTGGAGAAGTGAACTCATTCCTCCTAAACACTGGCTCTCCCATATGCCCCCCCCCCCCGTGGCAATCTGGGACTAGAAGTAGCTCCAATTGAAAAACCAGTTAGGTTAAGCAACTTTGAGGAGAGAAAAAAAGAAAGGGGGTGGGGAATAGCTCCCCACTTCTTCTGTGCTCCTTTTAAAATATCCCCCCTAACCCCACCTTCCACTTTATCTGGATTGCTCTTCCCTCACAGTTACAGTCATACCTCTGGTTGTGAACGTGATCTGTGCGGGAGGCACATTCGCAGCCCGCAGTGTTTGCAGTCTGAAGCACTGTGTCTGCACATGTGTGTGATGTCATTTTGTGTTTCTGTGCATGCGCGAGCACCGAAACCCGGAAGTAACCTGTTCCGGTACTTCCGGGTTTGGCGTGGTCCACAACCCGAAAACGCGCAACCTGCAGCGTTCGTAACCCGAGGTATGACATTCTTAAGTGTGTTCCATTGTCTGTCGGATTGAAGTATTTCTTAGTTCTGTATTAATCTTTGCTGCAACAGATATAGCTTGACCGCGTGACCCCAAAAATGTCTTTATTTCATGGGCCTGGGCATTTCTCCCAGAACCCAAAGGCAGAGCCAGTTTTCCAGAAGTCAAGTGTACCCTGGAACACAGTTACTTAAATCACATTTCATGTTCCAGATTGTTGGCACTAGGACCAAAGAAACACAGAAGTTTCCTTTCCTTCTGCTTATGAGCTTCCTCATTTCCCATGCAACCCACCAAAACAATTGTTTTCAATTCTCCATTTTGAGCTATTCTTCAAGACTTCGTTAATGCAAGTCAGACCATGTAAGGAGGTTGCATTCACAAGAAGGATTCTTCATGGCAGCGAGGTCTGCCTATGATGACTTGCCTTTCCTACTGTAAAGGATTGGCCAGACTCCCCGGTGGCTTCTGTGAAACTGTCCTCAGAAATTCAGATTCTAGATTTGACATGTGCGTTCATGACTTAATTGTTTTGTTTTCCACAATCCAATTCCTAGCCACAAACAGCAGCCAACATCCAAGTCTGGGGATGGGCAGGGGGAGGAAGGAGGGCTCATTGATTTCCTGTTGCTCCCATGTGAAAAGACCCCATAAACTTAGGCAATAATTCCAGAATAAAACCCTCTCTTCCTAAAGAGAAAATTTCTAACCATATTTTTCGCCCCCCCCCCATCTCACTTTAAAACCAAAACCAAAAACCAATTCAAGGCTTTCCTCAGATAATTCAGATGCCCGAAAAGCTTGCCAAGTCAGTCAGTATTTCCATATTACCTCAGAGAAGAGTGAAGAAACTCCAATTTCCCCCCAATATGCACTCTGGTGAAATGGTGTGAGAGGGCTGCAAACTGGAGAGTTCCTGGAAGCCTGAAATCTACAATACTGTGTCAGACCATTTGTGAAAAATCACACAGATAATTTCCCTGAAGGTTCTCCTATGCAATGGTCAGTTTGTGGTCATTATCGTAGGATCCAGGAAAAAGTAAAAACACCAGCACTATAAGGCAATATCCTACCTGGAGGTAAAGAGATCACAGTGGAATATGTTATCTGTTCTTTTCCAGTGTTTGGTGGGAACATACTCCCAAGTGGAAGGAATTATGGGACCTGAGATGCATGATGAGAAACAAAGCCAGGGCCCCAACATTATGTTTGTTGTCTCCACAGCCCCCATGTTGCCTGAAGGAAAGTAGATGAAAGTAGTGGAAAGTGGTGGTGGTTGCGGGAGTACCGAAGATGTGTATACAGTTTAATGTGAATAGATTCTTAAACCTGCCCCTTGTTACACAGTCCTGGGCTCAAAAGCAGCTGTTTGCCTCAGTGTCTCTCATTCCTGTGGCAATGGAGCTGCTGCTGGATGATCCCTATGAGCTCAGTAGACTGTATCTCCTGCTGCTTTCTCCTCCACTGTATTCTCTAGGTTAAGGTTACCAGATGTCCCCGTTTCCTGGGGACAGTCCCCAGATTTACAAATCAATCCCCCGACAAAATCCATCTATTTAGTAGGAAGTTGGAAAGTGTTCCCGGATTCATTGAAAAAAATCTGGTAACCTTACTCTAGGTGGGTGTTTTTATTGTCTACATCAGCACTGTAGTCTACTCAGTCAAATGTTCCTCTTCAAATCCCTTAGAATCTCCTCAGAGAACTGTCCCTTACTTCTCAGAAGACCAAACCCTTCAGTCCCCCAAAAGTGCTGTGGTTCACCCACAGATGTCAGAGAACTCCACTGGAAACAGGAATGGAAGTGAAAATCCCCAACATTCACATGATAATCAGAAGTCAGGAATGGAAATGACTCCAGCAAATAACAAGTAGGTATTCACTATTCTTTTTTTACCCAGAAATGTTACACAAGTCATTACATTATTTTCTGCTCTTTTTCCTAACATTCCCCTTCCACTGAAATGCACTGAAATTAATTACTTCATTAATTACATACATTTCGGCCATAGCGAATAGTGAGATGAGTAACAGGTTTTAGCAGAAGCTGAACTGCAATGGAAAGAAAAGGTGCTGTTTGTGATCAACCTGGGATGGGAATGGCTGCCTCCTTGTAACCCTACTCCAGGCATCCCACAAGGTTCCAGTGGTTAGGGTGGTTTCATTTGATTCATAATCCTATGTACTGGAAGAATATCTGTGGTGTCATGTTCTCATTAGTAGCTTATAGCTGCAATGACATTATAAAGATGGCCACCACTGCAAATAAAAATTGAAGAAATTAAATTTTCTCCATGTCTGTTCAACCAGTTTTATTGTGGAAACTCTCATTGAAATGTTATAAGCTTCAAAATGTGTATTTATGATTTGTGATCCTCATTTTTTCCTCTTTTTTTAGCCAAAACCAGTTTGGAATTTCTAATATGCTAGTAACATATAAGGTATTTATTGTATTTGGTTGCTTACTTTTTCAACAAGCTCAGACTCCTGCCATATATGTACACAGGGAAAAGCATGGGATTTGGAGCAGAAACATTAGCCAGTCAGAAAGGGATTAAGTGAGGGGTTACCAACCTTTGGGGGTCAGTGGGCATATCTTGACACCAGTCACAAAATGACAGCTGTGGGGCCCTGTCAGAACACAAAATGGCTGCCACATCTAAAAGAGCAGAAAAAGAGATGTGGCCACAAAATGGTGCAGGCGTGATCCCTCTCCCACAACAGTCAACCTGTCAATGGGCAGAAATCCATCTATATCAGCCACCACCAGACTTGTTCATGGAGGGAAACTCTTTGTTCCTCTTCTCTGTTCAGAATGGGTGGGAAGGTGTGTGTCCAATCCTGACACTCAATTAAATGTGACAGGTTTAAGGGAGTATATTCATTGTAGGAGAGACTGAGCCAGTGCAAACAGGAATGGAATAGAAAGATCAAGTCTCTGATGTATCGTGGATTTTTGAGATGTTTACTGAGACTTTTCATGGGTGCCATAGATGATACTGGTGGGCACACTGGTACCCATGGGTTCTGTATTGTCAACCACTGGGACATGCATTACTTCCCTGAATCCTTCTCCTGCTCTACTCCAGGGAAGAAAAGTCAGGCCTTCAGCATACATCTGCATATGCTTTTTCTGGCCATAATGTAAGCACACAAGGGATTACCATGACAAGGCTGTTCCAATTTACACCCTCAAAAATGCACCCTGATCCAGGTGAAAGAGAAATCTATTGAAAGCTTGTCCCCAGCATGTGTAAATGTTCTTTTACTTACATCTCTAGTTCTGATCTTTAAATGTAAAAGAAAAGTGAACTCGTATATTTGGAAGCTAGAGTGGGTTGGATCACAAAATCCAACTCAAGTGAAATGTGCTGATCGATCCACTCCTTTCAGCCCACCAACTGGAGCTTCAGGCCAGAACACTGGTGTCCAGGTGTCCTCGTCTGTTGGCAAACTTAACCTGGATCATAACAGTTTTAAAAGCCTATTTGGTTTGTATTTTTTCCTGTTAGGAAGTGCTGATTCTTGGTGCTATTGTGCTTTTGGTTCTCCTCTTGATTCCAGTAGTACTGCTAATGAGACGTAAGTATGAAATATGCAGTTTGTACTCTGTTTTAAATAAATGCTTGGTACTGAAGAAATCTTTTGGAACTTTCCCCTAACAAAGCTCTAGTGTGCTAATCTAGTCCTAGAGCAACTCATTCTCATTCCAGGAATGCCTCTGACATTTCATAGACCATTCTGTCTTCGCTGGTTGGTTGGTTAGTTGGTTGGTTCCTCCCTTCCTTCCTCCCTCCCTCCCTTCCTTCCTTCCATGCTGGAGAGGAGAGAGAGTATTTATTTTATTCATTTGATTATATTTATCAATTAAAAAATCTTCAAGTGATTTAATAGTAAAAACATCAACAAAAACCATTAAAACCAACTCAATATTTAAAAGTAATTTAAAACAATTTAAAACAAACAAAAAAATAATAATTCAAATCCAATACAGATGCAAACTGGGATAAAGATTTCTACATAAAAGTGTAAAAGAAATCAGCATTTTAGTGTGAATTTCTCCTAATCAATACACTTTTATATGCAGTTTTGACCACCACAGTGGTACCTTGGGTTAAGTACTTAATTCGTTCTGGAGGTCCGTACTTAACCTGAAACTGTTCTTAACCTGAAGCACCACTTTAGCTAATGGGGCCTCCTGCTGCCGCCGCACCACCGGAGCACAATTTCTGTTCTCATCCTGAAGCAAAGTTCTTAACCTGAAGCAATATTTCTGGGTTAGCAGAGTCTGTAACCTGAAGCGTATGTAACCTGAAGCGTATGTAACCCGAGGTACCACTGTATAGACTTTTTTTTACAAGCAATTTCCCCAGCATTTTTGTATGTTATTTTCACAAACATCTTCATTTTTATGCACTTTCCCCAATACGTACATTAATTTTTGTAAACATTGCTTGGCTGGAGAACTGCACCAGATAAGGATGGCTGCATTTCTGTTTGTATATTGTTTGAGAAAGTGCAGACTGCATAGATTTGGCTTTAAATGCATACTGAAATGAACTCCCCACCCCCGAAATCCCTACTCCCAGGTAAGTGTATGTAGGACTGAGCCCTTGCACCAGTCTTCAGCAAAGCTATCAGATTCATGCATAATCAGCACCATAAAACATCAATATGTTGTCTGTTGTTTAGTCGTTTAGTCGTGTCTGACTCTTCGTGACCCTATGGACCAGAGCACGCCAGGCACTTCTGTCTTCCACTGTCTCCCGCAGTTTGGTCAGACTCATGTTTGTAGCTTCAAGAACACTGTCCAACCATCTCGTCCTCTGTCGTCCCCTTCTCCTTGTGCCCTCAATCTTTCCCAACACCAGGGTCTTTGCCAAGGAGTCTTCTCTTCTCATGAGGTGGCCAAAGTATTGGAGCCTCAGCTTCATGATCTGTCCTTCCAGTGAGCACTCAGGGCTAATTTCCTTAAGAATGGATGCATTTGATCTTCTTGCAGTCCATGGGACTCTCAAGAGTCTCCTCCAGCACCATAATTCAAAAGCATCAATTCTTCGGCGATCAGCCTTCTTTATGGTCCAGCTCTCACTTCCATACATCACTACTGGGAAAACCATGGCTTTAACTATACGGACCTTTGTTGGCAAGGTGATGTCTCTGCTTTTTAAGATGCTGTCTAGGTTTGCCATCGCCTTTCTCCCAAGGAGCAGGCGTCTTTTAATTTCGTGACTGCTGTCACCATCTGCAGTGATCATGGAGCCCAAGAAAGTAAAATCTCTCACTGCCTCCATTTCTTCCCCTTCTATTTGCCAGGAGGTGATGGGACCAGTGGCCATGATCTTCGTTTTTTTGATGTTGAGCTTCAGACCATATTTTGCGCTCTCCTCTTTCACCCTCATTAAAAGGTTCTTTAATTCCTCCTCACTTTCTGCCATCAAGGTTGTGTCATCTGCATATCTGAGGTTGTTGATATTTCTTCCGGCAATCTTAATTCCAGCTTGGGATTCATCCAGCCCAGCCTTTCGCATGATGAATTCTGCATATAAGTTAAATAAGCAGGGAGACAACATCAATATACACCAATATAAAATTGTATTTAAAAAGAGTAGACTATCAGCATAAAAAACAACTCAAGTGGTTGTGAAGCCCCAGAATGTTGAACAAAACTGTGTTCCTGCAGCAATGTCCCTCCAATTTCACAGAGCTTTATTCTCTTTTCTCTTCTTTCCTAAAAGCTGCACACTATTCTCTAGCACTGCAGCCCATATCTCCTATGATTATTAAGGAATAGGGAGCCTTGCCACTTTCAGTGCTCCATTTCTCTTCCAGTGCATGAAACCCTCTTGGGTGAATCTTTGAAGTCACCCTCAGCTATCTCTTTCTGTGTGGTCTTTCAGTTGTGCACAAAGAAGAGTCCTGACTGCTTGCTATGCTATTCGTGTTGCTTTTAGTGAAAGTTTTCTACTCCTCAAGAGTTGTGTATTATGACTTAGCCAAGTCTGTTGGTTCACTAAATTGCATGATACTGTCCTAGAATAGATGTTCCTCTTAAAACTAATCAATCTTCATTCCCTCTCTAGGTAAAAAGATTAGAAAATACCACATTGACGAAACCAAAAGGTTAGTGGGATTTCAAGAAGCTCTGTGAATGTTTGAGGAATATTGTGTTGAAGAAAAATAAGAGGGTGAAGGTATATAAAATGCAATATAAAAATTAGGAAATGTGTAATTAAAAAATTGAATAATGGATGATTGTTAGAGAGGCTGAAGGAAGTCCAAAAGAGAAAATATGTGATAAATTTAGATTGGATATTATAAATGTATGTTGGAAAATTAATAAAAATTATTTATAAAAAAAAGAAACCAAAAGGATAGAGTTTAGTTTGCAATCCAATTCTTTTTTGTGTCTAATTGAAAGAGAGACATAATAATTTTTATATGAGCCCACACTAACATTTCTGGTTCTATTTATTCTCCTTTTCCCTTTGTGTTTATTATCCTTACCCAATAGCCCTGTCCTTTTTAATTTTTCTTTTAGACTGTAAGTAAGCCTCAGGGCAGGACTTGCATTCTTTTCTTGGGAAATACCAATGTAGCCATAGTAATTGTTCTGCACTTATCCAATGGATGCTATCCCGTAGGCTTTATATGCTAATATTGAGGGGGGGGGTAATCAGGATTTATTTATTTTTTACTATCCTAAGAAATCTGTTATCCTAAGGCGTATGTTGACACAACCACTATGCCTACAAACTCCACTGAAATTCAGGCCCAACTAAATCCATGTACAGTGGTACCTTGGGTTAAGTACTTAATTCGTTCCGGAGGTCCGTTCTTAACCTGAAACTGTTCTTAACCTGAAGCACCACTTTAGCTAATGGGGCCTCCCGCTGCCACTGCACGATTTCTGTTCTTATCCTGAAGCAAAGTTCTTAACCTGAAGCACTATTTCTGGGTTAGCGGAGTCTGTAACCTGAAGCGTTTGTAAGCTGAAGTGTATGTAACCTGAGGTACCACTGTATTGTACAATACTTTTACCCATTCGTGGGTTGGCAATCTTAATTTGGCACCAGAACTGCAGTATTAGCGAAAGAAACTGAGCTAAATGAATAAGTTAAACAAAACAACCGTGTACTTATTTACTACAAGCTTTAAAAGACTTGTGCTTGTCCTTGCAGCTTAAACACACATGAAGAACCCGAACAAACTCTTGCTGAAACAGGAGGAGAGAATGGAATGTTTCCTCTTTAGCAGTCGCATTTTTACATTCAGATCTAGCTACAAATTCAAGATCCATGAATGGAAGCATTTCGAAGAAGCATTCCGGAATGAAAGATTGCATAACATATGCTGAACGCCCTATTGCATCTATTTGCCAACTAACCACTTCATCTCTCCCCGCCCCCACCCCCGCCCCCCGCTTCTCTTCTTTTATTGGGCTCTCTTCCCTGCTTCCACCTTTCATTTTAAAATCTTGTACTAAGCATAAAATGAATGGTAAATAATGGTAGTGGCTGTGATATTAGTTGCAGCTGTGGCAGCAGCAGCAACAACATGTTGGTCTATTTTCCATCTGGTAGTAATCTGCTATTCCAGCAGTTACTAATAATGCTAAACTCTATTACTTAAACATTTTCTTCCTCAAATTTCTAGGTGTTTAGCTTACATCATGCAAATCCTTTTACAAGTAATACATTTTAATCATGCTAGTGATTAATATGTAAAGAAGCCTTGCGGAATTATTGTTATTGGTAGTGGTAGTAGCACTGTATTTAGACAATGTATATACAGCACTGCTTAATTACAGCAGTCTCTAAGTGGTGTACAAGGAATGCAATACAATAAAAATAAAAATTGGTTAAATCTATTTAAAATGTTTAAAATAAATCAAATCCTTAAGTAAACTATTCATGTATTGCCTAATGATGAGGACTTGTGCCTTGTGCAGACTGCCCCAGAAATGCAAGTGAGAAGTGCTCTCCTCCATGTGTTTGAGCTAGCTCATGTTTGATTTTTTGTTTTAGCTCATGAACAATATTTGCATTTTAAAGAGTTTGATACTCTAACAGCACAAACCTATACAAGTACTCATAATTCTTAGTTTAATGGATAGGTGTACATAGAACTGCAGCTTCAGTGACCTGATCAGTTATTGTGAACCATCTAGGCTCTGTATCTTGGTAGATTCAGTGTGGCCATTGCCTTCAGTTTATTCAGTCATTTTCTTTGGAGCAAACATGTCCATGAGAATGTTGCACACTGCCACAATAAATGGAAATACATGCCTTTCTGTTCTTTTACAGCATTTTGCAGACAGACTGGGGTTAATGTTTGAAAAAATTACAAGTGTATAGTGCTACCTAAAGTTTAAGAGTTGATTCTTGAATCTTTGCTGAGATTGATTTCATAGGCACTTTCCCATGCATTCTGTTCCATTACTCAAATTCTTTCCCCAACATTTTTGCAGTCCTGTTGTTCAATATCCTAAGACAGCTAGAACCATTAGCGCAGTTTGCACCATGGTCTTGCAATGGAAACCATACCTTCTTTGCTGTTTGTCAGCTGCCTCCATGTTGTCTGATGTTGCCTTCAAGCTGTTAACCAGGCATTTTGCTGAGTCTTGAAGAATGAGAAATAACCGTGGTGCAGTTACAACTTGTCTGTTACTCTTTCTTCCAGATATGGCAAGATGGTGGGGCTGAAAGGGGGAGACAGCTGCAGTAGGGGGGTAACTAGAAGTGGAAAAGCACACTGCAGTGAAATGCTTGACACCTTCTGCAAGGGTAGTGCACAATGTGGAATGCCTCCTTTGACCAATGAACAGACAGGATTTGATTCAAACACTCCCAACCTATCTGACATATCATTCTGAAAAGTTATAATGCATCATACACATGCACTCCTCAAGATAATGGAGAAGCCAGTCTGAGCAAATCTGCCTTATGGAGACCGTGCCCCAGAAATGTAAATTAGATGCAACACAGGCACCTGAGCATTCCTTCTTCCCCACCTTGCTCTCCATATTCTCACTTCCAATTATTTACTCTGGCTCATGTTTGAATTTACAAAGGAAATCAGAGGACAGGAACCTGCACGGAACGCTAATGAATTCTGTTGGGACATATGTAAATGGAAATGCACTGAACTAATTCATGAGGAACTGATACCAGCTGTCAGCACATTTAATGAAAGGTTAAAGAGATCTTTTGGAGAAGCAACCAAGAGAGACGTACATTCCTCTAAAGAAATAAGGCATAAGAAATACAATCCCGGGATGCAGAGAAACTTGGCAGACATGGCAGCTCTTTAAAGAGCGACAAAGTAAAAGAAAAGAAAAAAAGACGTACTGTATTAAGGTTAACATTCCTTCTCACTTAAGAAGTCCTTCAAAGCAAGGCTGAGTGAACTGACTGACCCATTAGTACCTTATTGCAATTCAGAATCTGTTAGCCAAATTAAGTTCGATAAAAGCTTCCATGTATTATGTCCTATGATTTTTGGAGCATCTTTGAAGTTTTGTGCATATGTGTTTACAGAGTGCATCCTGGAAATGTTCACAACATGTCATTCTTTTTCTATGATGCCATGGCATCATGGCTGACAGATGGGATTCTGGCTATGTGCATCATCATCATCATCATCATCATCATCATCATCATCATCATTCCACCTTTTCCCCAGGCACCTTAATTTTTAAAACCGCAGACAAACTTACATGCTTTGTAGCTAGGCTACTGAAGTAACATCTTTTACTCACTGATATTACCCACTCATCTGACCAAACTGCGGGAGGCAGTGGAAGACAGAAGTGCCTGGTGTGCTCTGGTCCATGGGGTCACGAAGAGTCGGACACGACTAAACGACTAAACAACAACAACAACATTACCCACTCAATAAATGTCATATGGCTCTAGAAACATCAGTATATCAGCTGATCATCACTGATAATTAGCAAGCAATCAAGCATGCATACATAGATGGGCATTTCTGCACCTGATACATATCATTTATTTATTTATTTACTTATTTATTTATTTATTTATTTGAAGTGTCTCCAACCCACGCTTCATCTACAGTGATACATAAATTACAAAATGTAAATGATAAAATACATCTCAATTGAAAAACAAAACACACAGCTCAAGGCAAGAGAGTAAGCTAAATAATCATCAATTTATAATGCCTGGGCAAACAAGTAAATAGCCTGATGCCAAAATTTTTACATTTGTGCCAGTTGCACTTGTGAGAAGAGATTCCATGATACAGGCACCTCCAGAGGAGGCTCAGGTTCCGTCTCACCTGTTAGTGCCTAGGTACACGGAGATAGACCTCGCTGGGCTTCTTGCACCAACTAGAGAATGCCAGGCAGCTACGTTCTCCCCCACAAGCAACCCTTGGGATGATTCATCACTCTTCTTTCCCGATGCGCTTCTGCAACACATATCCAAAGATATATGCACACAATACAATAGCAGAGTCCAAGCAGAAGCTAGGCATTGGAGATGTAGATTTCTAAGCTACTTTATTATGTACAAAACAGAACAAAAGAAAACATGGCTCCTTTCTCCATCTCCGAGAGAGCAGAAAAGCAATAGTACAACATAATGGAACAGTGTAACTGAAACTTCCGTTCTCATGACTCCAACAGTATGGAATGTCAACACAGACATGTGATGAAAACAATTACACATCCTGCAATGGGAGGAATGAAATCCCAACATCCTCCCCCATTTCATGTAACTGTTGTTGTATTACCTAATGCAGCTGTACACAATCAAACATACAGTCGTTATGCATATAACAGACATAATGAGCTTCCCTCAATTGCAAAAGACATTGAAGAGCCTCCTGAGAAGATCTCAGAGCACAGTCAGTCTGGTATAGAGAGAGGATCTTCAGTTATACAACGGCATTCCTGTTTATAAGACATGGAGCCAATGCTATGGTACTGCTTTAAAACCACACAGCAAAGACCATTAGTTACACAAGGGTGTAGTTCTGAGGAAATCACATTTACTAAACAATTTTGTTCTGCTAAAATTCCATGCCACCAGCCTGGTAATTCAACCCCTTTCTTTAGACTGTATCAACACAAGCACAAGTTGCCATGGCGATTTCAATGGTGATTTCACAATCACCCGTTAACTAGGTGGACCGCAGGAGCATTTTCTGAACATATGTTCCTTGGAAGCAGAAGTGAGGCATGGGATTCATTGTGAGATTAGCCCCAGCAATATGGTAAGCTGTTTACAAACATTATAGCATCCATATGGAGCGCCATCATGCCAATATGTTTTTCACTTATGCTCACATGCAAATTTTAAGATTTGAACCTGTTCCCAGTTAGAGTATAACAGCTTCTATTGCTTTTAAAGTATACTTTTTCTTTGGCTATAAGGGTTTCTTCTACTCCCCCCCCCCTATATAAGATGAGTTTTGTAAGCCTCTGTTGTATCGTGAATCCAACTCGACATCAGAGATGAAATTCAGTTTGCTATCGCATTTCCATGTGGTGCACTGACATTCATTATCCCTTGAGACTCTTTGAGGAACTGCATTTATAACCAGGGTGATGGTGGGGATGGTGGGGAATCGATCCAGTTTAATGTTCCCTTGAAATTCTACAGTGCTCAATTTATTGCAATTACTATGGCACACAGAACAGCAGCTTCCTGGCCCAAGTGGTTTTTAATTTGTTCCGATTCAATGTCAAAACGTAATGGTATTATATCTGGAGAATCCAAAGGGACAACAGCTTTGCTTCATGAAGCAATGTGGTAATTAAATCGAAGATTTAGCTTATGTCTATGAAATCATTCGACGTGTACCTATACCTGCAGCTTGGGGAAAATTGTCTACACTAAAATGACCAATAAATTGGCTCAAAAAGGCCTGAAGAGAGAAGATAATGACCTAACTAGCCCGATTAATATAGAGAAGGCGGAGAAAAGTAATTAAAAACGAAGATACAGCTATTTCGGAACAAGGATTGGATAATGAGGAAACACAAAAGAAAACTATAGCAAAGCCAGCCAGTGGCTGAGATAGGAAGGCAAATCCTTTAAGAAGAGGGAATTAAAAGATTATTTCAAGATTAATAGAATACCAATGTAACTTTCTTAATAGACCTCATTATAGCAGATGGTTCCTACCAGTGCTTTCATCCTCGTTTCATTACTTTTCTGGTTCATTTCCAAGTTCTAAGTTGAATGCAAACACATTTGGGTTTTTTAGGAAGGTGAGAATATAAGTAATATATTTGCTAAAAAGCCCAGCTGATCAGCAGCGTTTTTTTGTCATAAGAAGAAAGGTAGAAAATGAGTGACAGAAGAACAATGCAAGATGACTAAATAAAACAAGCACAAAGGCTCCAGAGCTAAAGAATAGGTAGTTTCACAGCAATGACAGAGGGTGACCTTGTAAGTATAACAGCTCTGGTTAGCTGTGGCTAGGATTTGGAACTTGCTCCTGATGGACACCTGGCTTGAGTTTCCCCACTCTCCTTTTAATGGCTTCCACCGTGTGGCAAAAACTCTGCTTTCTAGGAAGCTTTTGGGGGAGCATGGTAGTTTTTATTCTATCTGGAGTTTTTACTTTGCTGCAGGATTTTTTTTTTTAATGATATTGAATTCTGCTGCTGCTTCTGCCTGGCTAGAGCGTCACTTACAGTTCTTTCTTATTATTTATCCTTTAGTTTTGCTGCATCTGCTTTGAGTTGTGATGTTGTAGTTTTATTTTATTGCTTTTGCTGGGACGAGATGTCATGGACTGATGATAGCAGATGTTACATGAAGCCATAGCATAAAATTTCCAGAGTAGTAGTCATTCTAAATGTTTATTATCGTAGCTTCCCCCCTCTCCTCCCCGCTACCCCTGTGTCACCACAAAATTGGCTCTGGGGCGTTTTAGGAGAACCCCCAAAATAGTGCATGGGGAAGGGGGCATTCTGTCTGGTGAACTGCAATGGTTGCGCAGATGGAACATTTGCATGTTCCCAATACTTCTGGCATATGTATGTCAATGCAAATTCAGCTTTAACAGGCAATAAATTATTAAATTCATATTTAGCGTGTTGTAAACTTCGATGCAGATTTGGAGAAGGGGATGCTGCAAATAGACTTAAAAAGGGATTCACTGTTTTCTCTACATTACATGCTCACCATTCAATAGTACATGAAGAAGTTGTACCTCCATTATTTTCAAAATATTCCTGAAATTCAACTCCCTTCTGTCTTAACCCACCCCCCCTTATTCAGAAGTTCCGTGTTTAAATGCCAAGAGCCAGAGTGGCTGGAGCAACCCTGTCAGATGAGTGGCATATAAATAATAAATTATTATTATTACTGTTATTATTATTTAAGCAACATCAGATAACTGTATGGCAAGACAAAAAATTTTTTTCCCTTCCAGTAGCACCTTAAAGACCAACTAAGTTAGTTCTTGGTATGAGCTTTCGTGTGCATGCACACTTCTTCAGATACACTGAAACAGAAGTTGCCAGATCCTTCTATATAGTGAGAAGGTGGGGAGGGGTATTACTCAGAAGGGTGGTGGGAATGGGTGGTGGGCAGATAGCTGTGATAAGCCTGTTGACGACTCTTAACGACTGCAATAGATCTTACAGGAAAAAGCAAGGGGTGAGAAGGTGAAAAATGGCTTTGTCATGTATAATGAGATAAGAATCCAATGTCTTTGTTCAGACCAGGTCTCTCCATGGTTTTAAGTTTTAAGTCTGGCTTATCACAGCTATCTGCCCACCACCCATTCCCACCACCCTTCTGAGTAATACCCCTCCCCACCTTCTCACTATATAGAAGGATCTGTCAACTTCTGTTTCAGTGTATCTGAAGAAGTGTGCATGCACACGAAAGCTCATACCAAGAACTAACTTAGTTGGTCTTTAAGGCGCTACTGGAAGGAAAAAAAATTTTTTGTTTTGACTATGGCAGACCAACACGGCTACCTATCTGTATGGCAAGAGATACTGGAGCATGATCTGAAGTAGCAATTGTATCTATATGACATACTATTACATACTGAAGTAGAGGAGATGAAATAAAATAAAAAAATTTTGTTGTTGTTTAGTCATTTAGTCGTGTCCGACTCTTCGTGACCCCATGGACCAGAGCACGCCAGGCACTTCTGTCCTCCACTGCCTCCCGCAGTTTGATCAAACTCATGCTGGTAGCTTCAAGAACAACATCCAACCATCTCATCCTCTGTTGTCCCCTTCTCCTTGTGCCCTCCATCTTTCCCAACATCAGGGTCTTTTCCAGGGTGTCTTCTCTTCTCATGAGGTGGCCAAAGTATTGGAGCCTCAGCTTCACAATCTGTCCTTCCAGTGAGCACTCAGGGCTGATTTCCTTAAGAATGGATACGTTTGATCTTCTTGCAGTCCATGGGACTCTCAAGAGTCTCCTCCAGCACTGTAATTCAAAAGCATCAATTCTTTGGCGATCAGCCTTCTTTATGGTCCAGCTCTCACTTCCATACATCACTACTGGGAAAACCATAGCTTTAACTATACGGACCTTTGTTGGCAAGGTGATGTCTCTACTTTTTAAGATGCTGTCTAGGTTTGTCATTGCTTTTCTCCCAAGAAGCAGGCGTCTTTTAATTTCGTGACTGCTGTCACCATCTGCAGTGATCATGGAGCCCAAGAAAGTAAAATCTCTTACTGCCTCCATTTCTTCCCCTTCTATTTGCCAGGAGGTGATGGGACCAGTGGCCATGATCTTCGTTTTTTTGATGTTGAGCTTCAGACCATATTTTGCGCTCTCCTCTTTCACCCTCAATAAAAGGTTCTTTAATTCCTCCTCACTTTCTGCCATCAAGGTTGTGTCATCTGCATATCTGAGGTTGTTGCTATTTCTTCCAGCAATCTTAATTCCGGCTTCGGATTCATCCAGCCCAGCCTTTCGCATGATGAATTCTGCATATAAGTTAAATAAGCAGGGAAACATTATACAGCCTTGTTGTACTCCTTTCCCAATTTTGAACCAATCAGTTGTTCCATATCCAGTTCTAACTGTAGCTTCTTGTCCCACATAGAGATTTCTCAGGAGACAGATGAGGTGATCAGGCACTCCCATTTCTTTAAGAACTTGCCATAGTTTGCTGTGGTCGACACAGTCAAAGGCTTTTGCATAGTCAATGAAGCAGAAGTAGATGTCTTTCTGGAACTCTCTAGCTTTCTCCATAATCCAGCGCATGTTTGCAATTTGGTCTCTGGTTCCTCTGCCTCTTCTAAATCCAGCTTGCACTTCTGGGAGTTCTCGGTCCACATACTGCTTGAGCCTTCCTTGTAGAATTTTAAGCATAACCTTGCTAGCGTGTGAAATGAGTGCAATGATTTTGGTGCAATCCTGAAAGAAACATAAATTCACATTCTGTGCCATGCAGAGCACACCAAATGCAAACTCAATCCAATCCAAACTCCGATATATATATTTTGGCACTGACCTCCCTGAAGATTGGATTTTACATGGAGGAGTTCTCCTAGCTAAAATCAGTTCATAAGCCAGGTGTGGAGAACCTTGGGCCTTCTAGGTGTTGCTGCACCCATAACTCCCATTAGCCCCAGCAAGCATGATCAATGATCAATAGCTAGGGGTGAAATGGAAATAGGGATGATGAATGTGTAATCTGTTGCGAACCTTAGGGTCAGATATGTCTCAGTAATCCCATGTCCATTGAACCAGCCATGTCATCAGCTGGTGTTGGTCCACTGTGCTTCATTAAGTCCAGGGTCAATGCAGCTGTCTACCAAGAGATTTTGGAACACTTCATGCTTCCTTCCACAGACGAGCTTTATGGGGATGCTGATTTCATTTTCCAGCAGGACTTTGGCACCTGCCCACACTGCCAAAAGTACCAAAACCTGGTTCAGTGCCCATGGGATTACTGTGCTTGATTGGCCAGCAAACCCGCCTGACCTGAACACCATAGAGAATCTATGGGGCATTGCCAAGAGAAAGATGAGAGACATGAGACCAAGCAATGCAGAAGAGCTGAAGGCTGCTATTGAAGCTTCCTGGTCTTCCATAATACCTCAGCAGTGCCACAGGCTGATAGCATCCATGCCATGCCGCACTGAGGCAGTAATTGATGCAAAAGGGGCCCAAACCAAGTACTGAGTACATGTGCATGCTTCTACTTCTCAAAGGTCCAATATTGCTCTATTTACAGTCCTTGTTTTGCTGATTTCATTTAATATTCTAATTTTCTGAGATTGTTAATTTGGGGTTTTCATTAGCTGTACGCCATAAACATCACAATTATAACAAATAAAGGCTTGATATATCTCGCTTTGCATGTCATGAGTCTATCTCATATATTAGTTTCACCTTTTAAGTTGAATTACTGAAATAAATGAACTTTTCCACAATATTCTAATTTTCCAAGTTTCACCTGTATATTGTGATGAAATGTCACATATATGTGCCTTACTGCAATAATTGCAGGTAGGTGGTTGCTTTCCATTTTTGTGCTTAGATATCGACTCTCTCAGTTTTAAGGTATCTGTGTGATAAAATAGGCACTGATTATCCTTCTCTCCCAATATGCATCATAAAAGCCATGTGCATATTTAATGCACTATAGAGCATGTCTGTGGAGAAATCCACAGTGCTCAATCCAGTAATGAATCATTTATGGGGGTTTGGATTATCTTTGTGTACTGAATTAAGATGTCTCTGCACAAAACAAGCCCCCCTTGACACAATTTGCATCACAGGCCCCACTGTGTACGTTGTGTAGATGAATTATTTACTGAAGTTTTGGATCATTTGCCTAGCACCAGATTAAGCTGTTTAATTTGAAATCTCTCCTTAAAACTTCTAACATTTTCTTTAAAAAAAAAAAGAATTGTGAATATAAAATGTCTTTTTAAAAAAATTCTTCAGGTGAAAAAAATGAAACAGGTTAAGGTTAAAGGTTTCTCTTCTTGATGACAGTGTCCCTACTATTTGTTTTTACAAACCAGTTTTGCTTCAGCTTGGAAACAGCTGGCAGATGCTGAGAATGCTGTAGAGTTAAGTCTTAGCTAAACCAGATTCTCTGCTACAGTGTAATAATAATTTGGAAGAGTCCCTCCGGTGTGAAAAATGGCTCCATCCCCATGCTCTCAAAATACTTGGGGTCAGCCAGTGAAATTGATTGGTGGATAGGTTCAGGTCAAAGAAAACGAAGTGTTTTTAAGAGCAGAGATGATTTAAGAGCAGAGATGGGCAACTGGTGGCTGCCAAAACAGCATTGGATGACAACTGCTGTTGGATCCAGCCATCATAGCCCAATGGTCATGGGAAATTTTGTCCAGCAAAAGTTTTCCAACATAAAAGGTAAACAGTTCTCTGGAGGGCATTTCATAGAAAGGGTACTAGCTGAAAAAAGTCATGTCCTTGGAAGAAGAAGAAGAAGAAGAAGAAGAAGAAGAAGAAGAGGAGGAGGAGGAGGAGGAGGAGGAGGAGGAGGAGGAGGAGGGGGAGTTTGGATTTGATATCCCACTTTATCGCTACCCGAAGGAGTCTCAAAGCGGCTAACATTCTCCTTTCCCTTCCTCCCCCACAACAAACACTCTGTGGGGTGAGTGGGGCTGAGAGACTTCAGAGAAGTGTGACTGGCCCAAGGTCACCCAGCAGCTGCATGTGGAGGAGCGGAGACGCGAACCCGGTTCACCAGATTACAAATCTACCGCTCTTAACCACTACATCACACTGGAAACCCACTTAAACCTGTGAAAGGAGACACTTGGAACAAGGTTTCAGAAGGTGACCTTAAGTAGGCTCATATGAGATGGTGCAGTCCTTCAGCAGACCTGTGTCTAGGCCATTAAGGTCTTTATAGGCGGAGCAAGCACTTTCAGCTAAGCCTTCCTAAGTTCACTCCCTGATGTTTTGTACTGTGTTTTCTGTAGCAAAATGACTGAGACATCTAACTTATTTCTCTTCAAACTTCTCACTTCTGCTATTTCTTTTTGCCAAGCTTGCTCCCAGCACAGAGTGAATGCCAGCATATCTCATCTATCATTCATTGCCATGAACTTACACTGCTGTCTGCAACATTTCCACTGGGCTGAGCCCTCTGTGCTTTGGTTTTTGTTTCCGTGCTCTGTTTTCCACTTCACTTTCAAATCCAGCCACAATACCTCACTTTTTGTCGAGTGCTCTTCATTTCCAAGGTCTCAGAGCACTTTATACTAACACATATCCAGCTGTATAACAACTCCGGTAAAGAAAAGAATGGAACTGTTGGTTCATGACCCACCAGCACTGACAGGAAGAGTTGCAGCTCAGCACGGTAGTTGAGGGAAGGAAATAAAGAAGAGTATAGTCTCAAATTGAAACAGTAGGGGACAATTAAAGTGAGAAGGATGTAATTATTACACACATTGAAAGGTGAATATTTCTTGAGAGAAAGAGCATAATTTTGACATAGCAATTCCACATCCCCACATGTTGTAACCATTTCCTGCAAAATTGATGAGTACAGCCACTATGTGGTGAAATGTGACAGAATAAAGTACATTACATCAGCTGTCATGTATCGCTCAGCAATAGAATAATGGAAATGTCCCCTTAGCCTCTGACATTATTTTGAACCAGTCTTCCTGAAATATGGCTACTACCCAACTTATAGGTGATTCAGGTGTCCTCTGCTGTTGCAGGGAATTAGCATTTTTCCACTCTACACAAGGGTAGAAATGAACTCTTAGGGGGGAAATGAACTCTCACCTGTTCATCTTCCACCCATCCAAGTAAAAACATTATATGTAACTGTTTAACATAACTGTTAAATATATGTGTTTGTTCCCCATTACAAGATACTGCTAATGAAAATTCACTATGCTGTGGATGAAAAAACACTATTTACACACACACACACCCCATACTTTCAGTGAGAATTGCACTGAAACACCTTTTATGGATGATTTGGGTGATATGAGAGAGTCCAATTTCCTTTTCATACCAATATTTGGGAACATATTAAGGTACCTCATGAGGGAAGGCGTTCACAAAAAAGCCTTCTTCTAAAAAAGGAGCACTATCAGAACAGCTCTGTAAAACTTCATCTGAAGCAAGAGTCTCTAAAACTTTGATAGGATCTTTGAGTTAAACCTGGAGAAGACTATGTTCCTTTCCTATATATGTCAGCCCTTCAACTTCTAACTTGAAGGAAGAATCCTAAATCTGCAGTGGAATCTTTGGGCTAAAATTCAGTTTAATGATGACTAGAATCCATGGAGAGCAGAAGCTTTCAATGCAGAACAAAATATATGGCCCATTCTTTATACTGGTGTCTTTCAGAAGCACATAAAATATTGAAGTGTTACGTGCTGATATTCTGTTCTACATGCAGTCTTATAGATGTTCCCTCAAAAGCCTTAATTTCTGTCCACATTTCATTGTCTAGTTAGTGGGACTGTAGCCCTCCACTGAGGCTGCAATCTTAAACATCTTTATTAGGAATTAAGTCCTATTGAAATTAATGGGAGTTACTCCTGAGTAAAAATACATAGGATTGCAGTGTTAATTTTCCATTCTTGTTTATTCAGTTCCACTTCCATATTTAAATTATTTCATTCTGTGCATAATTGCCTCTATGCAGATTTCTCATACCATGATGTTTGCAGCTTCAAAAGCCAATGCAATGAAGGAGGGAAGGAATATTCTACAATAAAAAGAGAAGCCATTGTGATGTACTCTCTCTGTCTGTCTTACTTTAGCAAGGAGATGCAATTCAAACTGTATAATTTGCATTGCTGCTCACATCCCTGCTAAAAAGAACCATGTATGTGTAATTCAAAATACGGTCATTTCAGGGGGATGTGAGAGATGTAAACGCATTGCAAATATAAAAATAAACCTTACTTAAGAAGAGAGGTGTTCATTATTTTATTTATTTTTATTCATTTGGGAGGGACGCGGGTGGCGCTGTGGGTAAAACCTCAGCGCCTAGGACTTGCCGATCGCATGGTCGGCAGTTCGAATCCCCGCAGCGGGGTGAGCTCCCGTCATTCGGTCCCAGCTCCTGCCCACCTAGCAGTTCGAAAGCACCCTTAAGTGCAAGTAGATAAATAGGTACCGCTTTATAGCGGGAAGGTAAACGGCGTTTCCGTGTGCTGCTCTGGTGCCGGTTCGCCAGAGCAGCTTCGTCACGCTGGCCACGTGACCCAGAAGTGTCTGCGGACAGCGCTGGATCCCGGCCTCTAGAGTGAGATGACCGCACAACCCTAGAGTCTGTCAAGACTGGCCCGTACAGGCAGGGGTACCTTTATTCATTTAAAAGCATTTATAAACTGTTTAATATATTTTTTTTAAAAAAATCTGTAAGTGGTGCTCATTAAATAGCACTGGGTTCTTTTGGAAACATACATCAGACAAAAGCAGTTAAGAGCTTTTTAAAATTTCTTGTAGCCTAACATCACAATATATTACATGACAAAACAATGTGTGTAAATGACAAATTGAATGCCGAGACTCCTGTGCCTAATGCTACTGAAAACCAAAAGATAAGAGGGGAAATGTAGCATTATACTTTCAGTTGCCTATTAATTCTTAACTAATAATAAATTACGCACAAATCTGCTTGATTGGAAAAGATGCAGAAGCCTCATGAACAATAAAGGTGATAAAGGAGAAGGAGCTGCATGGCAAAGAAATACGAAATGCAGGGAAAATAAGATCCCTGTCTGAGAAATTCTGCTGAAGGGCTTTTTTCTCTCATTTTGGAGCACCTCTCCAGAAATAATGGATGGAATCCACAAGGCACTGCTACAACTGAATGCCATTTTTTTTAACCTGCTGAGCTATAGTTTTCATAGCACTTTAGAGCTTTTTCCACTGGTGGTGGTGGTGGCAAACTGTGTTGGGAGGATAGGATCTTGGATTTGGGGTGTTCAGTTCTCTGGATATATTTAAAATTGAAAACCAGACTTCCTAGCTTCTGAAACTAATCAATATCTTCCAATTCTAAATAGAACTTCCTTATCCCCTTTTAGATTGCTTACTCGGACTGTGGAGATGTCCAGGATTTCTTTTTGAAGGTCATCGTAGGGTTTCAGGCTCTGCATATATACGTGCTTAATGTGATGTGTAAAAAAGCTGGTCACAATTGAAACCATTATACCAGGATTCCAGGTGAAATCTGAGGCGGTGTCTGGAAGCCATAAATAGAATCCTCAGCCTGAGCTCCTCAAGTTACTAAAAGCAACAGGAAGAGTATTATTCAGAGTCTTAATCACAGTAATGCACATGGTAGGTATGGAAGCAGCTCAAGGTACTGTACAACTTCATTTCCTTAGGGTCTTGCGAAAGAACAATGTTAGACAGCAACTGATGATTTCCTTCTATCGGTCCACGATAGAAAGTGTTCTCTCATACTGTATTACGGTGTGGTACGCTGGTTTGACAGCCATGGACAGAAAGTCCCTACAGAGGGTGGTGAAGACAGCACACAATATCATGGACTGTCCCCTGAGTCTGCTAGATGTCATTGCAGGAGACTGTTGCCTCAGAAGAGCGAGGAACATTCTCAGGGGTGACTCACACCCTGGCCAGCACCTTTTTAATCTCCTGCCCTTGGGCAGGAGATATAGAAGAATGATAAGCCGCACGAACAGGTTAAAGAATAGTTTCTACCCGTGGGCCATGAAGCTGCTGAATGGAAGACAGCAACGTTACAGCTGACATTTGGGGTTGGTGGTCGTACGACAGCACACAGAGTGTAACAAGGACTGAAAGATTGCGGGGGGGGAGGGAGGGGGCTCGTTTAATCTCACTATAAACAAGTGGTACAGTGACAATAAAGTATTTCTAATTCTATTCTATTTCTATAACATGCTGCACAATTAGGTGCCTGCACAAGATGCATTTTTAGGCATCCTTCCCTGTATACAATTTGCATTGCTTACAATGAAGTGTGAGGGGCATGTTCCTTGACCTTTCTCTCCCATATCACTGCCACCATTTCCACAGTCCTCCATGCAGTGAGGACTGAATTACTGCAGAACTTTCATTCTATTTGCATATGCTCTCCATGCAAGTTAGAACCCTGAAAGATGAAGCTTCTAGATCACATGGAGCACTTATACAAGTAGAAAAGGCTCCCTGCTGCAGAGGTTCAGTCTCCAACACAGGCAGAGTTCCAGGAACAGTGACAGTGATGAAACAGAGGAGGTGGAGTCAGTTATTATGCCATACCCTCCAACATTTTGCTGATGAAAATAGGGGCATCCTATTCAATAATGTTCGTTCGGTCCCAGCGCCTGCCAACCTAGCAGTTCGAAAGCACCTCCGGGTGCAAGTAGATAAATAGGGACCGCTTACCAGCGGGAAGGTAAACGGCGTTCCGTGTGCTGCGCTGGCTCGCCAGATGCAGCTTGTCACGCTGGCCACGTGACCCGGAAGTGTCTGCGGACAGCGCTGGCTCCCGGCCTATAGAGTGAGATGAGCGCACAACCCTAGAGTCTGGCAAGACTGGCCCGTACGGGCAGGGGTACCTTTACCTTTACCTTTTTTATTCAATAATGAAGGGACGTGGGTGGCGCTGTGGTCTAAACCACTGAGCCTAGGGCTTGCCAATCAGAAGGTCGGCGGTTCGAATCCCTGCGATGGGGTGAGCTCCTGTTGCTCAGTCCCAGCTCCTGTCAACCTAGCAGTTCGAAAGCAGGTCAAAGTGCAAGTAGATAAATGGATACCGCTCCAGCTGGAAGGTAAACGGCGTTTCCGTGCGCTGCTCTGGTTTCGCCAAAAGTGGCTTAGTCATGCTGGCCACATGATCCGGAAAAACTGTTTGCGGACAAACATCGGCTTCCTCGGCCAGTAAAGCGAGATGAGCGCTGCAACCCCAGAGTCGTTCGCGACTGGACTTAACTGTCAGGAGTCCTTTACCTTTTTATTCAATAATAATTATGGTGGTGGTGGTGGTGGTGGTGATAATGTTATAATTTATACCCTGCCCATCTGACTGGGTGGCTTCCAACATATAGAAAAACATAACAAAACATTAAACATTAAAAAAAACCTTCTTTATACAGGGCTGCCTTCAGATGTCTTCTAAACCTCCTTGGCTCGGGAGTCGCATATATGATGAAAATAGCAACATTCTACCATACCCTCCAAAATTTCACTGATGAAAAAAGGGACATCCTAAGAAAAAGTGGGACACTCTGGGATCAGATCAGAAACTGGTATGTCTTCTGTTAATCTGGGGCTGTCCCTGGAAAACAGGAAAACTTGGAGGGTCTGTTATGCATCTGTTATGCATCCCCTTGCATGATGGAAATTGCAGGAGGGAGAATGGCTGAGGTGGGCTCCAGGTTCATCCAAACATGGATATGCCTGTCTACACAATTCATCTATTTCTTAGATTGTATTGCATTAATCTTCCAAGGACTTCAAGGTAGCATACATGGCCCTCCCCTGCCCATTTTATTGGTGCCTGCTCATTTTAGCTTGAGAGATTCTTGGCCCATAGCCATACAGTGAGAGGGAATTGAATCCTTGGCTTCTTAGCTGCCTGTGTGACACTCTGCCACTGTACTATACACATGTTGGAAGGGACTGATGGGAATTGTAGTAGATCAAGCATTTGGAAGGCACCAGCTTGGTGAAAACAGCCCTTGACCTTTGTAATGCACTCCTAAACAGTAGTCCTTTCTTCATGAATCCAAAGTTCATCCTATTTTACTTTCTCACTCACCTCCTAATATCTAGCAATACAGTATAGATAAATCCTGCAATTGTACACTTGGAATTTGCAAAGCAATATCTAGTCATTTTACAAGTTTAGAATCTGAGGGGAGCTATGTCTATTAATCTTTTAAAAGAATCCAGATCAGTGTGTTTTACTGCAAAGTGTGCACTAAGGAGGAATTGGTGTTTTTGAAAACAATGCATTTATAATGACATACAATCAAAGGGAGGATAATAAACCTGTTAGACCTCTGTATTTACGGAGGATTTTGGCAGCAAACAGGCATTCAGGCTTGGTTTAACTATAGATGTCTTCTTCCTTTCTGTGTTTATGGCTTTCTCAATCACTCTGCTCAGCTGTCGTGGGAGGTTTTTATTTGCTGATAAGGGCTATTAAACAGTTGAAAAGTCAAGATGATAAAAGTTATATAAAATTCCATGAGCTATTTTGCCAGATTAAAAGTGAGTCCTGTTTAAAAGAGTGGCTGAAGCTACCAGAAGCCTGGACGAGCTCTGATAATATCAGAACACTCATCAGTAGCACTAGGGAAACCTTTATGTCAGTCCAAGCATTTATGCTTGCCAGATACTATATTCTACATCCCCTCCCCTCACACTCTGCTCTAGAGTTCTCCTGACCGCCTAGAGTTGCTTTGGTGTGGGGGCAAGAAAGGGGGGAAAGGCCCATTGCCCTAGTGGAAGTCCTTGTGGAGGCTTCTGACAGTGCAGCCCTTATTATTTTACCTTGTTCTGTCTCTTCTCTTCATAAAATCACAGGGTGGGATAAGAGGGGACATAAAGGTTGCATGAAATATAATACACAGCTATATGGGATTGTCTTTAGCCATTCAGCACTGTTTTCTGTTCTGATTGACAGCAGCTCTCCAAAGCTTTGGGAATCTTTTCCAGCCTTGCTGATAATTTTTTAACTGGAGATGCCAGGGAGGACTTGAATATGAGACCTTTCCCCTACCAAGTATCTATTCTGAGTTCTGGCAAATGTGCTAATTTTGGTTCCTCTCAGGTTCTCCTTTTTCCAGCTCTCCACATTTCCACATTAGTCCTCATGAAAATTCACCAGATAATTTTTCCTAACGCACACATTTTTGCAAAGTCATTCCCCCTGTTGTAATACAATTTGAATGTTATTTTCACAAGTGTGTGTATTTGTTACTTGGCTGCAGAATCACACTGCAAAATCTGGTGAAGTAAGAATTTATAAGAATGGCTTCTGCATTGCTTTCGAAAGTATATATTTAGTAGGTTCACCGTTAAACATGAAATGAATCAAATTTGTACCCATTCCTAGTTATGGCCCCTCTTTCAGCCTCCATCTTTGCATAATAGAACAAAATTCAGCTAACCACAATCATATGCATAACACTGTTCAGTTATGATAAGAAAGCATGTTAGCAGAGCCTGTGGGCAAGGAATAGTTTGGTAAAAAGCAACCCAGATAGCAGGCAGGAGCCACACCAAACATTCCAGTTAACACACACACACTTTAGTTCTTGATTTAGATAATTTGATTCCGGAATGTCCCACTTTCCCCTATTTTCAATGGAGAAATGTTGGAGGGTATGCTGCTGCCTTTAAAAAAACACAAAAAACTGAGGAGATGCACATTTATTGCAAAAGCAGTGCTTCCATAATAGCTACAAAGGTAATCTGAATAGCACCTAGGTTGGGCTGTAACCTTAAGAGTGCATAGTCATCATCACTCATGAAAAAAATGGTCTTAAGAACCCCAAACAGACACTAAGGGGGCATTGATAAAGCCCTGCTTCTCACATATCCATTTTTCACATACTATGTGCTGGCTGATGTGAAATGCTTTCATCACATTTTATTGCATACGGGTCATGTCCATCGGTGGGGAAGAATGCATACATAAAGTAAAATGGCACAATAACCTCCATAGGAAAATTCCTCTGTAATCTAGATACTCAGGACCAGCCCTACCACTGGGCATATTGAGGCAACTGCCTTAGTGGCAAAACGGTGGGAAGCAGCGGTGTCAGTTCTCCAGCAGTTTCTCCTAAGTCTCCAAGCATAACCTTCTGCTGGAAGATAGAGCTGTGCCTTCCACACAGCCTGTTCTGCAGCTCCATAAACAGGAGTGAAGAATCCTATTTCGCTGCTTGAGGCAAAATGGGAAGTGCTGCCCTGGCTTGCCACTGCCGCCTTTGCCGGCACCACCAGCACAGCCACCTCTGCCACTGGTTTTGAGTGAGGAAATGGGTGCTGATGCCGGTGGTGGAGGTGGGGGCAAGCAGAGTGCCCATTGGAATGCCCCCTCAGGCAGTAGAGGAGGATTTAGGGGAGCATGACCAGTTCGCCTGCACTGGGCACTGAGCTGAGAGGTGCTGCAATGTGCTCTGCAACAGTGATGAACAATGGAAGGCAAGAGGTGTGTGTCTGTGTGCGCGCCAAATTTTGGCATTGCACAAGGTGCCATTGAAATTTCAAAGCCCAAAGTTCGTCACTGAAGGTAGTATCACTACTATGGGAGCAAGTTTCAGCTGCCGCTCCAGTAGACTTCTATTGATGGAATGGGGGACACCATCTTGTCCTTCACCTCAGGCAGCAAAATGTCTTGGGAAGACCCTGCAGATGCTCCTAAACATGTGGGGGGGAATGGCTTCTGAAGCATATGACTCATTCATCCAAGCTCTTGGCACCACTTTTGTACTTTAAGTACACTGCTATGGAGAACAAAGGATCAGGCAAAGGAGTACATCATCATCTGATATACAACTTGGGATTTGTTTGGTTGGTTACACATTGAGTCAGTGATTACTACAGACTATAGGGCTGTTGCATTGTTTAGATTTCAAGTGTGTAGCTTTAGTTTTCATTTATTTTGTTGACCCCGCTCCCAGCGATGCATACAGCTGCACTGAAATCAATAGCTTTGCAGGTATCACTCAATTTGGAGGAGCCTGGACTAGAGTAGGAGGCCTATGAAATCCCACTGGGCTCTGTATTGATCATCAAACCAAAATCTTATAAACAGAACAAGTAGACTACTTCCACATAAATAGTATCAGTATTTCAGTTTAATAGTTTGCACCTGGCTCCTGCATCTGCAAAGTAACATCTCTGCAGTACCCCTGAAGATGCTTATGTAATCCAGGGTTCAGTTCTACCATGCAGATTTAAACTAGCAAATACCCATCATTTTGATGAGAATGGGGAAGGAACAGACACATGTTGTTACCCCTCTGATGGGAATTTTGCTGGCCAATGGGGGGGGGACTAAAGGGGCTAAATAGAAGGGGAGCAAGACATGTCTTTGCTACAGGCATTGGGGGCATCAGTACTGGGTGTAGAGATTCTATTGACACATGAGCTGTGTCCCAAATTTTAAGCTGGAGGGGGAGTCAGAATATGCATCTCCTCAGACATATATCTGGAGCAAAAGGGAAACATGTTGTTCTCCTTCTCAGATGTTCTCAAAGCTGAAGCCTAGTTATTGAGTTCCATTGTCTTATATGGGGCAAAATGATGTGACTTAACTGGAGACATCAGGTGGGTTAAAAACATGACCTCCAATATGTTTTTGCCCACTCTTCAATGACACTCTTTCACAATGGCACTCTTTCACAATGGAACAGCTTTCCTCCATAGAACCGGGGCAACTGAATGGGGGCAAATAAAAAGCCTCTCCTCTTCCGCGAGGGGAGGGGTTGCGA
The DNA here is from genome assembly GCF_964270895.1 of Podarcis filfolensis. NCBI lineage: Eukaryota > Metazoa > Chordata > Lepidosauria > Squamata > Lacertidae > Podarcis > Podarcis filfolensis. The sequence continues at coordinate 58,804,242 of NC_139605.1, forward strand.
GCAGGACTCGCTTCCCGCGCTTTGCAGGGAGGGCGTGGTTGGTCCCCCTGGGCCTGTGTCACACCCTCACCACTCACTGTCAGGAGTGCGTGCAGGACGTAGGCCCTGTGACTGGTAGGGCCTCGCAGGACTGGGACCTTCCTGAGTTTGGCACAGGTGAGGCTTGACAGAAGACTCGTAGCACCTGGTGGCAAGGGCCGGGAGGGGTATATAAGACCTGCATTTCCCTCTGGCTCCTTGCCACTGCAACACGCTACCCACCTGTGCTTTGGCTTCCTGACTCCTGGTCTCCTGACCCTCGGCTCTTGGCTTCCTGACTTCTGGTTTCCTGACTCTTGGACCCTTGGCTTCCGGATCCCTGGACTGCTGATTCCTGCTTCCTGTCCTCTACCCCGGTCCCGATGTACCAAGCCAGGACTCTGACTGCCTGTAACCCGGACCATGACACTCACATTCTGTAACCAATAAAGTTGTGGCCCTTCTTAGCCCATTAACCTAAAATACTTGTGTCCATGTGTCTTCTTTCATCATAAAGCGGAGGATGGGGCCTTGACTCGCAGCCACAACTCTCATGGACACCTTTAGGTTGAAGGTTAAAGATAACACAGTGCCAAGTGCAGAAGGAGGACTTTATCTATTTCAAGCAGAGCAATAGTTTGCTTTCAGTCATAGAAAGATTTACTATTCTATGCCTGCATTGGTGAGGAGTCTTCACTTTCATGACTCGATCTTTAGCTTTGACTGCCCTGTAGGAAGAGAGAAGGCTCACTCACCATTAGTTGTATAGTTTAGAGCACTGGTGTCCATTTAGAAGACATGTATTAATTGTCTTGTTGGGCAATATGGCCATCACTTTCCTTCCACAATCTCAAGAGTCATGTAAGTCATCAGCAAACATTCATATTCAAAGTCTTTGGTTAAGAGAATGAATTTTTCTATCTGAAGGAACAGTTATATAGAAAAACACTTTGAAAATACTAATAATAATAAAATTGTCGCCACAAATATTGTATTGATCTTGTAGAAACTGTTTTCCAATGAGCCTGGTTTTGTGTTTTTTTTAACTAGAGCAAAAGAAAATCCATAAACTAAGTTATGGCGGGAGCCAGAGAGTTTGTGCCAAGAATGAGAGAACAAGCTGGGAAGCTGATTAAAGATTTATACATCTCAGGGAACTACAGTAGTCTTTTGGGGAGCAGCTCTCATCCAAAAAGCATGCCACTATCTTCAACAACCCACATATAATTCTTTCCCATTACACTCTATTGATTCATCTCCATTTTATACTGTAGCTTTGGGTCACTAGTGCATTTCTGCTAATACAATATATTATTCAATTGTCTCTTGCTTCCCTTTGGTATTCTGTGGCCATCCATTAGCACAGTCAACTCCCTTCTGTCTACTTATTTAATGATATCTTTATTTTCCCTTAATGGCTCTTACATTCCAGCCATCCATTAAACAGTCACATTCAGTCTGAATCCAAAGCAGGCTTTCTTGTGGATTTCTTCTCATCAATAAATGTCAGTGGCAAATGCCATTGTCATCTTCTGTCTTCCATTTCACAGGGAACACAGCCTTTTAGAGAATAGTGCAGTCTGCATGGATACTGTTTCTGGGAAACAGAGTTCTTCTTCTGGTTGCATGGTAAGACCATCCAGCTTTATTTGTGCAGATAGAGGATTGGTTTATACATTCAAAAATGTCATTTGATTTCTCTGCACCTAATTGCTGTACATTTGATGGTTTGTTTTTTTTTCAACCGCTTCCACTGAAAACTATTGCTTGTGCCCTGGATTTGGCCAAATCCTGAACTGGGCCCATTTGAGCCCTGCCCAGATTGGATCAAGGAAGCTTCAAAATGCTATAGAGCAGGTCAGGTTGACTCAAATCTATTTGTAGTGATTTGTGTCAATCTGTTGCGCAAAACAGTCTCTCAGAAACATAGACAGACAGTCTCCAAATTGTTGCAATTACACCATATAAAGAGCACACCATGGTGGAGACAGGAGAGCTGGACTTTGCTTATTGAGAGCTACAGGGCTATAATCTAACCTTACTCAACTATTTCCACTCACAGTGCTTGAGGGGAGAGAGTGTGAAGTCTTAAAACTTTTTTGAAAACTGTCTCTTAGAAAGAGTTTGGTGGCATTTGTTTCACTTGTTCCAAGAGATGGGTGCCATCTGCATACTGTTAACACCTCACCCCAGGCTTCCAGATTACTTCACTCAGCAGTTTCATGAGTTTCATGTAGATGTCGTGGAAGACAAAATTGAATCCTGATGGACACCATAGTGTACAGTGGTACCTCAGGTTACATACGCTTCAGGTTACATACGCTTCAGGTTACAGACTCCGCTAACCCAGAAATAGTGCTTCAGGTTAAGAACTTTGCTTCAGGATGAGAACAGAAATCGTGTTCCGGCGGCGTGGCAGCAGCAGGAGGCCCCATTAGCTAAAGTGGTGCTCCGGGTTAAGAACAGTTTCAGGTTAAGAACGGACCTCCGGAACGAATTTAGTACTTAACCCAAGGTACCACTGTATTTTCCAGAGAGTAAGCCCCTTCTGAGTGCAGTAGGCATTTTCTGTGCATGCACGCATAACAAAGGCTCTTAAAACTGACTACATTTTTGCAAGCAATTTGGATCCAAAAGCAAGCTTTTCTAAGTGGTTGAAAACCGCCCCTCTGTCTGAGATAGCACCCTTTCTACGTCAATGCCGTAATGTGCACAATCAAAAGCAGGCTGTAGGTACTAGCACATTTCAAGTTAAAATAGCTCTTCATCAGGAGATGGAATCTTGACATCTTGTAAAAGAAGGCTGCAGGTCATATGTTTGATTTTGTTCCCACTCCAAGGACTTTTAAAAGATTTTACTCTCCTGATGAAGAGCAATTTTGCTTCAAAATGCTTTGGAACTCTCTGCCTTTGATTGTCTTCATAAAGACTTGATGTACGCTTGGTAGCTGACCATCTCAGAGGGTTCCAGACTGCATGGCACAGTCTAGCCTCACAAGGTCCCGGAATGAACCCTTCCTTGTATAATTCAGTGACATGCCGGATTTGTGTATAGTTAATATTTAGATGAATCATTTTACAGCTCTTCTGGTACCTAAGGCAAAGTATCAGTCACAGCCAGCTAACAGATGAAATAATCTTCAGGAAAAGGATTCAGTCAAATGTATGCCTGAGCTAGTGGAGCCTAGTAGATAGAAAGTTAGACCACCACATACACTTCCTTCTTTAAATAGGTTATGGTGCCCAGTAACTGTCTGCCTCTCTCTTAGCCTCAACTGTAGATGAAATAAAATTTATAATTATTTAACATGATGACAAATCTTAAAATTTCTTGAGAGTTTTAATATTTGGAACTTTCTCTTCCAATAGGTTTAATGTGCAAAAAAAAAGTGATGATTGGGGTGGTGGGGTGGATTTCATTTCAGGATTGAAAGAAACCAAGCAATAGGAAGGAAAGACTGAGCATCACAACCCAGTTTCACAAAGAGCCTTTGGTCATCTCTAAAATATATATTTGCCAAAGATAGCTCTATACACTTTCTATTTTTCATTAGGAACAAAAAGACTACACAGTAGTCTGATGGGGCCCTCAAGAGCAGCATTAATCCTCAAGTTATTTAATTTCCCTCTATTTTCCAGTTCACCAAGTATACACACTCTGGTTATATTATCCCTAATCAGAATGAAAATGAGGTCACAGCGTTCTAAAATAGTTGCTGCTTTGAAGAACTCTGTAGTCACTTCTACTTTTTGTCTTTAACTTTTCCAAGACTTCATTCTGCCCCCTCAATTGCACTTTTTGGCTTTCAAGCGCTAAAACTAATAATCATCACCATCATCCTTGGACCAGAAGGTCCAAGGACAGGTTACCTAATGTGAAGAGACAATTAAAACAGTTTTAAAAACCCACCCAGGACTCCAAGACCAATAATCCATATAATACACTTTAGGGAGAACACCAAAACTAATTCTTCAGTTTTCAGTTGCAGTACTTACCTTGTTTATTGCAGGGTGTAACATTTTCTGCAGATAAACAACTGAAGACCCACGAGTCTAAAGCTATGCAGTCTTTTAATTAGTCATTTGCAATTATTGTTGTTGTTGCTGATATTATTTATTAGTGCAACCAATGTACATGATTCTTTATGGCATAAAATAAGTAAAACAGGTCCTGCCTCTTGTAAATTTCCAGTCTAAATTTGGAAGGAGGGCCAGGATTTGAACCGCTGACCTTCGGATCGGCAAGCCCTAGACTCTGTGGTTTAACCCACAGCGCCACCCGCATCCCACAATAGCAATGGCTATGTATAATCTGTAGATCAGAGAGAAACTAATGTTTATATTCTCTGACCCTTTTTTCTGCTGGTAGAAAGTATAGAAAAAGGGAAGGTAGCCCTGGAAGGTATCTAGAAAGCAATTCATCATCTCAGGTGGGGTCATCAAATACATTTCTTCTCTCACTTGCCTTCATGATTCAAATTAACTAGGAACTAATGGAAAAATTAATCAGAAGCTATTTCATCCATCTCATTCCTGGAAAGGCAGGTGAACATTAAACATTAAATTTTATGATGAAATTGAGATGCTGTACAAATACAGTTAATTAAAGTTTTAGAACAGCATATTATTTTAATTTATAAAAGGAAGTTCCATTGAATACGTGCTCTAAAGAGTGTAAGAAATGAGAACCCTTGAATTCTCCCTCACACAGCGTAATGGGATTAATTTCATATCCACCATCTCAAATGCATGGCACATTAATGAAATGATAAATGAGCTGAGAGATGTGTCTCAAGAGCAAAGACTAAATAAAACATTTTTGAGCTGTGGCACTTGGACATCTGAGGAGCAGATACTGCTGTGAATAGCAACCAGGCAGTGTTTTTAATGACTGCGAGAGAGCTTGTTACTGATTGTCTGTTGGTTTTATTTTACATATTATCAAAAGCTTAATAATATCCTTGGATAAGGCTGGGGTTCATCTAGTTCAGTCTTGCCCAAATTGGTGCCCTCCAGATGTTTTGCACTACAATTCCCACCAGCCTCAGCCAGCAGAGCCAATGGTCAGGAATAATGGGAGCTGTGGGCCAAATCTGGAGGGCACCAGAATGGGGAAGGCTGATCTAGTTCAATGTTCTCCCCAAAGGCTTATTAGATATCTTTTGGGAAGTTTAGAAAGAAAGAATATAAGAACTGTTCTGCTGGATCAGCCAAAGGAGCTAACTAAACTAGTAATCTGTTTCCAAAAAAGACAAGCCAAATATCCATGGGAAGTTGTTTGTGCTGTATTATTTGGTGAGAGGCTGCTTCCATAACAGCCAATTGTATAGTAGACAAATAGTCAATTAGCCTAATAAAACAATGAGAAAATAGGTAGCATGCCTATTTAATAATGGATGCTCATGAGAATGCAGGCAACTTTAGATTCAAGAATGATTCATTGGCTCATGGTGGACACTGCTTGTTCTCATAAATCATATCAGAAGGTGAACCAGGATAACTTACCCACCCATGTGGCAGAGGCTCAAGTTAAGAACTGAGACCTCACTGAAAAAATTGTAAAATGTTCATTCCTGGCACTAAGGTGTCACACTTCTTCAAGGCAGTTGGCATGGTTAAAATGTCACCATTGTGATACTGATGGAACAAGCCAAGCTTGCTTCAGCGACTGCTTCTTCTCATGAGCCAAACCATTGACTTCAATTACCCAAGGCTATGGCCACCTCTTCACTGGATTTCAGTAGAATTGTGGCACTCAGACTTTTGCTGATGGGATCTGGTTTTCTTAATAACTTGAATAATGGCAAGAGTGCTGCTTGCTCTTTGTACAAAAGAGCTTTCCAAAGACGCTCTGCACTAGAATTAGTCATTTGCTTTCTTGACACAGAAGTATTACTTTGACCTTTTGGGAGCTGCACATGGGATTTACATGCACAAATTGTTCTTTTATAAAACTTGTTCATAGTGAATATCAATTCTGGAATGGAGGGCTGTGGGGATAAGGTGGCTATTATTTAGGTGCCTGCAGGAAGAAATCTAATCAGCTTGTACCCACCTCCACTATTTCCCCCAATTCAATACACAGGAAATGTTGATATGTGGATGGAGGATAAAGTAGAATTATTTGAAACCAACCTGAAAGCAAACATGAGATTTTAGTGAACTGAGAGAAGCTATATTTTATTTTGCTTGTTACAGATGGACAAAACAGAACTCAGATTGCTTCATAACTTTTTAATCTATAATCAGTGGGCCAGCACAGTTCCAACATTGGAATAATGCTGCAAGTCTGACTCTGTGTGCAGAATACTTTATATCTGTCCAAATGTATGAACCTCATCTTAAACACACACACACACACACAGAGAGAGAGAGAGAGAGAGAGAGAGAGAGGGAACAAGTTTCTATTTCTATAGCTGTAGAAATCCTATAAAATACTGTTTATATGATTGCTACCATGGATTTGCCTTTTGAAAATGCTGCATCAGTTTAGAATTTGACGAAGGATTATTACGTATGCACCAGAATGACTGGCCAACGTTCCTTAAGGGTGAACATAAAATGCTTCTTTATGGGTGCTGATTGTTAAAATGATGTGTACTTAGACTTCCTTAAACATGTTCTGCATGGTTTCACAAATGAGCAGATCATTTTTTGAGAGCTTCCATTAGCTGTTCTTAATGTCTAGGAAACGCTTTGAAAATTATGGTACCATTTGGCCAGTGGGTGCCACTATTTTACTATACTTCAGAAATTTGCAAAGCAGTCAATTGGTTTATAATTTTGCTTATTGTCGCTTTCTTGTCATGTAAATGAGAACAAGAATGACACAAAAACATACATAGGAGCACATGCTTGGCATTAACTATAGAAAAGGGGTAAGGGTTGTGTTTAGCATACCACTCAATAGATTGTTCTGTCAGTGCAAGCTTTTTTCCTTGTCCAGTGGAACTATTTCCCCTCTCCTCCCTTGGCATATTGTTCTGGGGGTTCTCCTGACCCTCCAGTGCAGATTTGGGGGGCTATGTGGGTGTGTGAGGAGAGACTAGAGGGGAAAGTCCCATTGTGTTAACAGGTATCGTTGCACTGGCTTGCACTAGAACAACAATTTTGTTGAATATAGGCACCAGTACTCGCTCAGTTTTCTGAAAGCAATCTATATTAGGAGTACAGAATCTTGCCACTCTCTTCCTTGCTTCTGTCATGATAAAGGGCTACAACAAAAAAATCACCTAAAACCCAACCCTGTGAGTGAATACACAAGCGAATCGTGAACCCAGCTGGAAAAACTTTTCCGCACATTAGCTTCACATTTTTGCTCCTGCTTTTTATAAATTGTTGTACACTCATTGACCTGAGACTCAATGTAGAAGACAGTATAGAATAAGGTTGCCAGATTTTTTTTCCAAAGAATCCAGGGAAACGTTTTTTTGGGGGGGGGGGAGGAAGAGGGAAAAAAGTTATTTTTTAAAAATTATTTTTTAAAAATTAATAAGTAATATCTTCTCTCCTGTGGTCTCCTTTGTCACATGGCCTTCATCTGGACCCTGGCCTGCTCTCTTGGAGTGCTAGCCACCATGGAGTAGGCCATGTGTCCTTGCCCTCCCAGTGCTCTCTTACCTCTCCTCCTCAGCAGCGGCAGTAGCAGTGCGGGAAGGTCGGGGCTCCCCTCTTTTTTCTCCCCCCTCTTTCTCTCTCTTTCATCTCCTTCTCCTCTCCTCCTTCTCCCTGCATCAGCTCCAGGGTTTTTACTGGCTCCGGAGCACCGCTGGGCAGTCGGCAGGGTGCTCTCGCTCCCGGCTCGATTTGGGTACCAGGGGTGGGTGGGTGTCAGCAGCAGTCTCAGCAGCCCGGAGCCAGCCTGCTAGTGCAGTTGGCTTTGGCTGGCTTCAGGAGCTGCTCGCTGCTGCGACGCCCGCCATTTTGCCTCACTGGAAGTCCCCATATGATGTGTCTTGTGCCGTTGAACCAATCACACAACATTCATTCCCTTCTAATAAATCTACAACACTTAAAATATAAATCTGGGGACATTCTGGGGATGAATTTTTTTCCAGGGACAGATTTGTAAATCCGGGGACTGTCCCCAGGAAATGGGGATGTCTGGTAACCATAGTATAGAAATGCCACTTGAAGCACACGTGGTCTCACTTTTGGTAAAACAGCTGCAGCCATTTCTAGACAAAAATAGCTTGCCCACTGTGGTCTTGGCACTGGTAACTTCAGGACTGGATGCCACAATGTCCTCTTTGTGGGGCTTCCCTTGGGCTGACCCCAGAAACTGCAGCTGGTGCAGAATGCAGCAGCTAGGTTCTTGATTGGAGTACCCCACCAGCAGTGAAGGAATGGTTCTTCCTCAGTGAATGCTCATTGTGAAAGCAGTTTACACCAGCAATTATCAACAAAGGGAAAGAAAACTTTTTTATATTCTAATATTTGTTTTTTATTGGTTGGCTTATTATTCTTTTTAAAATTATGGCATGTAAATTGTATCCACCAGAGGCTTTGCATTCAGTATTGTGTGCCCAGTTTTATGGAACTCATCTCCAGTGGAGGTCAGGCAGACCCCCTTGCTCTTCAGCCTTCAGCACCTAAAGAAGACTTTTTTTGTTTCGTTCCACCAGGCATTTCATTTTTATGGTATTGAGTTTTTGTACACTTAGAGATTAATGTGACTAAACACCATATAGAGTGTGGGTGGTATTTTTTGAATGTGTTTGGAAGGAAAGTAAACATGAAGATTTCTGTTGCCCTATGGCCATTAAGTGAATAACAACAAAAAGTAAAATGTTGCCCATTGTGTCTTGCTAACATATGAAGTGATAAAAACAGAGTTTGACACCTCTTGGTTTCCATTGAGGAAGTGAGAACAATCTCTGAGAGAACACCCCCCCTTCTTTTTCAGCAGCAGGAAGTGGGAAGACGTCCAAAACAGATATTTTAACCCCTTGAAGAGATGAGGAACAAAAATATACGTCCCATAATAGGCCATACAGCAGCGTTGCTTAGTTGTGGGTCCTTTTACAGGGTACACCATGGGGAGGGGGGAGCTACAGCTTAAAATAATACAGGAGCTTTGTGGGTGGGTTTCTGATCTGCTGTGCTCAAAGTACAGTTCTCTCCCATGGGTGGAATGTTTTTCTGAACACCTTTTATTTATTCATGTATTTGTTTATTATGGAGCCCACCTATTCTCCTGAATAATATGCAAACACTCCTGGGCCCTGGAACCCTTTTTTAATTAGTTTGGAAAGCAGCCGGTGTTCAATGCTTTAATCAATTGCAAACTGCTGAAGTGTGGAACTCCGAGCAGTGTACCATGAGTCAGGGGTCCAGCATGTGGGATAACATTATTGTTCTTCCCGTAATTTGCACTCAGCAAGAAGTGAACAACAGCTAAAATAGCAATAGGCTCCCAATAGAGAGCAGTCAATCCCCTCCCAATGGGGTTTTATTCTAAATAGCATCAAGATAATTAAACCTGACAGAGGTGAGAGACATAAATCTGGTTTCTGCTGGGATAGTTTGTTTGCGTTGGTGTTTCTTAACTTGTTTCAAAATGGAGTTGGAATACTATCACCATAGCTAGTACTTTGTTGGCTCCATTGCTGGGCTAACTTCTCGCATTAAAATTCTCCTCAGCGTGGGCTAAAAATGGCAGAATTGACCATTTAAAGGATCTTCAAATTAAAAGCAGGACTGTTGTGGCAAGCAGCCTTTGAAGATAAATGGCCAGGGGCAGCAGATCCTGATGTAGATCTTTATTCTCCCCTTGCTCCTGGTGTAGATCTTCACTCACCCCTTCTTTCAGGGTGGGGAGGAGGACACCATTTTGTGGTTTGCCTCAGGTGCCGAAATGTATTTGGGTGGACCTGCTGAAGTGGATAAGCAGCCGGATAGAAGACCATGGAGCCCCACAATGAGATTTCTAAAGGAAGGAATAGGATGTAAGCCCAACCAATCAATAATAATGAAAAGTGGTAGGTGAACAAAACACGTTCCTAAAATGCTGTACAAAAACACAATGTTGGCAATGATGTGGGAGATTTGTGAACAGTATGTCCTGTAGTTAGTTGTTGCTGTCGGTGCTTGTTAGCAGCTCCACGCAGTGACTCTGAAGATCAGAGGCTCAGGAGGGTGTGTGTGTGTGTGTGTGTGTGTGTGTGTGTGTGTTAACTGGTTTACAGAGACATGCTCATTCATAATCCAGAGCAGGCTACAGCTAGGAGTATGCACGGTTTGCTCAACCCTTTCTCATACTCTTTTCAGTTCAAAAATTTGTATTCTTGCATGCTTGGTGTGAATACCTGCGTGCTCAGGCTTTCTGAGTGAAAGACCCCTTCAAAATGTTCCACTAATAAAGAGCTGTGGCAGAAACGATACTTACCGTGTGAATGAGTATCAGGCTGCCTTCTGCTCAAGTGAATGGGGAAAACCTTGGTAGGTGGAATAGTAACTTTGGCATGTTGGAGCCCCTGAACTGAAAGCAAATACAGTGGTACCTCAGATTACAGATGCTTCAGGTTACAGACTCCGCTAACCCAGAAATAGTACCTTGGGTTAAGAACTTTGCTTCAGGATGAGAACAGAAATCACATGGTGGCAGCAGGAGGACCCATTAGCTAAAGTGGTACCTCAGGTTAAGAACAGTTTCAGGTTAAGAACGGACCTCCGGAACAAATTAAGTTCTTAACCCGAGATGCCACTGTAGCTGGGTTGGCAGCAGCAAAATAGGATATAAAGTTTAGGAGCAGCTGCATACATTTAAATTCCTTTGAACTCAGTACAAGTGAATGCACATCCACATAAAACAGTGTTGATTCACAGCTAACATTGATTCTTCTAGTACAAAAGTTTTGTTACAGAGCCTGCTGGTTTGCTGTAGTTATAACCTACTTCAGGGGGACTGGAACTTTGTTCTCAAGATCATATTACACAAAACAGCAGTGTGTGATGTAGCACCACTGTGTTTATGAAGTCACATACATTCCCATGGCAGGAGATTGCCTCTGTTCTTGTAGGGCACGGCACGAAAGCTTAAACTACATGTTAAGCAGAGCTATGCGATTCTCCCCCTCTTCCTTTCTGTTTTTAATCCAAAGCATTCTGAGGCAGTATGCATGTTACTAAAAGAACAGTGAGGGCAGAGTAGCTGCTTAACTCCCTTCTAGTAATTTTTCTGCTTTTTCATGCTCAGGGGGACACAGGAGTCCCCTTATCTACTCTATATCTTAGAAACCAAACATCTGAACTGGGAAAATGAGTGAAGGGGGGCTTCTAAGATTCAGCGTGCGCTAGACAGCTTCTTTGGGTTTTGTTTTTTTGAAAAACACCCACAATACTCTTTATGTCTCTGATACAGTCAATTTGTTGAAAGGAATACCAATTGGTTGACTGATTGACTAGATTATCCCCTACCTTGCTATTGTGTGCTTTATTCGCCTGTCTTTTAAAAGGTCAGGATTCTTCCCCACCTTTCCCTTCAAAGATTTGCCTTGATGTGCATTTCCACTATTTATTTTTTTTACCTCAGGGTGGCACCACAGCTCCTTTGTTCTGAAACATGCCTTCCTTGAGGCTGTGAGTTATTCACTGTGGTTCAAAGGGCAGCCAAAAAAGCCTGACCAAGTGTAACTAAATCAGACGGGCATGAAGAAAGATGGCAAGCAAAATGTGATATGTGAGTGACTCACTCACCCTTCCCAACCATTCTTAGTAATTAGAGCAAACGCATGGTGGATAATGAATGGAGGGAAAAGTGCGAAGGTGAACTAAAAATGTTCAGAACTTAATTGTATATTTCACAAGGAAGAAACATGTATCCTTGATTAGTTATACAACTATATATTGTGTATATATGGTTTGCAACAATGATGAACGATATAAAGTATACCATGACAGAGGGGAAGGGTGAGATGGGGGTGGAATTACCTGTGTGTTGAATATATTTTCATGCTCTCATGGGAATAATGCAATGATGGGAAGACTGGTCATTTTCAGTAGCAGTGTTAATGGAAAAATCCAAGGGCTCCCTTGGACAAAAACAAAGACACCAACTAGGATAACTTGGAGCAAAACAGCAGCCTGTAGGCTTGGCATTTATTGATCTGTTGCAACAGGGTGCTCCCCTCACCCGCAGGAGAGAGGAGGGACCCAGAAAAATGGTGTGCAAGGCCTTATAAAGACTTTTGAAATTGCCACCCTGTAGATCAAGACCACCCCCAGAAATATCATACATACATCACAGAAGGGGTGTAACCTAAGACCACCCCTCAGATACATCACACCTACATCACAGAAAGGAGGGGTTGAGGGAGGAGTTGTGGTGGTAACCTGAGTGTCCTGTCACCTGGCTGGTTCCCCCTTTCCCCCTCCCCATGAGTACTTTCCAGGTGACAGAGGGGAGTTTGCAGTTTCCTGCCCTCAGAGGGAAGAGCTGATTATTGTCCTTTGTTCCAGTCCATGCTGAATCCACTCCCATATGCAAGTTCTTTGTGATCTTGATGGTCTTCTGTCTAGGACCATCAGGGTTGGCATAGCAACTGGGCAGGGCTCCTGTGTATGTGCTGGTACGCTCAAGGGATTATGGCTGCCCTGTATCAAACCTTCTCCATTTTGTAGTCCTTCCTTCATGGAGTAAAATAAAAGTGGAACAGTGCAAATCCGATGTATGGTTGATTTTCTATGAATTTATAACAGAAGCGTAGCGTATGTAGTGTGTGAGTGTGAGTGTGTGTGAAGTTTGTACAAACTGAATGATTGGGGGGGGGGGTTTCCTGCGACAGCAGTAATAATAATAATTTTTATATGCTTTATATTTTAAAGAAAAATCTCTCATAGGCTACATAAAACATCAAATAAAACAATCCAGAATAAAACATTACTGAAGAAAGTATTATAGGAAAAAAAGGTGGGTTTGGCTTTTGCTGCCGAACTCCCCAAGGGACTGAGTCCCCGAAGTCCAGATGGATGGAGGCAAGATCCATGGAGCAAGGCAGATCTTTATTTTTCTGTTGCAACAGAGTTCGCTTCCCTCCTTGTAAGGAGTTGGAGAGACCCTGAACAATGGTGCACAAGCCCCCATAAAGACTTTTGAAATTGCCCACCCTGTAGCCCAAGACCACCCACCAAAACATCATACATACATCACAGAAGGAGGCGGTCTCCAGCAGAAATTTAAGAGTGTTGCTTCTCTCCTGTCTGCCAGGATACCTGATAATGCCTTACTTGAATGCATTTTCTGGGTAGCTTGGCCATTCTTCTGAAATGGTAAATATTTCAGTTACTGAATCTCTCACACATATTGATAGTTTGCTCAGCTTATACTTGCCAGACTGGTAAGGTATAAGCCCCCACAGTCCAATGGCAATTGGAAAGCTTTCCCCATTTCCTTCCTCCTTGAAGAGAAATATTTGAGGTCAATTTGGGAGAGTCAAAATGGTTTCAGGATTGCTCTCTTGTAATATTACAGACTTGTGGTTTATATACTTATGAATGTGTGTTTGCGTGTTGAGTCCCACAATGCCACCCCCAAAAAAATTCACACTTCACACATCAATTTTTGTTTAAGGTTTTTGGCATAATTTTGGCCACAACTTTATTCAAAATACAAAAAATGTGAGTGGTTGCTTAGGCATTGGTTATGACTATCTGTCCTTGCCCTCAAGGACAGAGCTGGCCTTCCGGACACCAACGGAAGCCAGCGTGGGAAACAAGTATTGGGTGAGAAAATGAAGCTGGGCAACAGTCCCTCACTTCTCACCCTCATGTTCCTGTGGGGCTTGCACGGCCCAAGTCCGACTCCGGGGACAAGGACGAAAAGAATGGCAAGCCCCTGGATTCCTTTAACGGAATTCCCTTTCCGCATCATTTGGAGGGATAGGCACTTACCCCTCCAAGAACCAATTTAACCAATGCCTAACCGCCAACCTTACAAGTTGTGACGATTTGCAGGAAGGGGACAAATTGAGATTGCAGAGTTTTGAGAAATTAAAAGGGAAGGTGAGAGATTGGCTACACTATCATCAAATAAATGAAGCGTTTAAATTAGACAGTAAAATTGGCTTCCAGGTGGAAAAATCAAAATTGGAGACAGAATTGTTAGAACCCAGTACTAAGAATTTGTCAAAAATGTACAACTTGCTGCTGAAATAGAATACACAAGACGAAACGGTTAAATCAGCTATGATTAAATGGGCTCAGGACATTGGTCATAATATTTTGTTTGCTGATTGGGAAAAGTTGTGGACCACCGGGATGAAATTTACGGCATGTAATGCTCTAAGAGAAAACATTATGAAAATGATATATAGGTGGTACACAACCCCAGTCAAGCTTGCAAAGATTTACCACTTGCCTGATAATAAATGTTGGAAATGTAAAGAAAAGGAGGGTACATTTTTTCACCTTTGGTGGACGTGCCCGAAGATTAAGGCATTCTGGGAAATGATCTACAATGAACTTAAAAAGGTATTTAAATATACTTTCCCTAAGAAACCAGAGGCCTTTCTCTTGGGTATTGTCGGACAGGGGGTGTTAAAGATGGATATAACTTTCTTTTTGTACGCTACAACAGCAGCTAGAATGCTTATTGCGAAGTACTGGAAGACACAAGAACTACCCACACTGGAAGAATGGCAGATGAAGGTGATAGACTATATGGGCCTGGCAGAAATGACGAGCAGAATCCGAAACCAGGGAAGAGAAGCAGCGCAAGAAGAATGGAAAAAGTTTAAGGACTATTTAAAGAAGTATTACAAAATTAATGAAAGTTAGAATGATGTTGGATTGGAAAGTAAATGGTTACTATTAGCAAGGGTTAAGACAAGGAGAATAAGGAAGATTAGATTAAATTTAAATTAAAATAAGGGAAGATTTGCTGAGTAATTGATAAGAATTTGGAATACAGAAAAGGGAGGCATGAGGAAGTCGGGGAAGAAAGGTATAAGAAATTAAGATATGAAATGGTACATGTTTTTTTGTTTGGTTTTTGTTTTTGTCTGTTTATGTATTTGTTATATGTTTGTTATTGTTATAAAAACCTTTAATAAAAAATTATTTTAAAAAAAAAAATACAAGTTGTGACGATTTGCTACGCAGTAGGCAAAAACCAAATGGCACCAGCCAATCAGCCAAATGGCAAAATTCCTACCAGGCCCCCGCTCCAAGGTGGACGACCCCATGACAGGCATAGCAAGGTCAAGCGATCAAGAAAAACCACCCTATAAAAGGGAGGGAGGGCGGGTGATCTGGTGCAAAACGGCCAAGAGGACGTCCAATGTCTGGCCCCTGTATTTAAAGACTCTGACCCCTCCTCCAAACTGGCAACAATCAAAACTCCCCAGCAACCCAAATTTAACCACTTAAAGGCTTGGGTTCCTTACCAAATTTGCCTAGTCACTGCAGGGTGGCTTGTTCCCCCAACCGCAACACGTGCTCTTTGTTAGGGAGAACACGCTTTGCCTTGTACATTTATGAACATTTATTCTGTATTTGAGACCTTGGGGTTCTTATAACAAAAGGAACACATTCAGTATATATCCAAAGCAAAATAAAGGCCTGGAAGAAGAGACATGCTTTTTCCTGGTGCATAAAGACGTGTAATGAAGGAGCCAGGTGAGTCGCCCTGGGGAGATCATTCCACAAATGGGGAGCCACTGCAGAAAAGACCCATTCTCTGGACCTCTTGCAGAGGAGGCATACAAAGAAGGACCTTCATGATTCAAATTAACTAAAGCTTTATAAGTCAAAACCAGCACTTTGAATTGGGCCTAGAAACTACGTGTCAGCCAGTGAAGTCAGGACAGGATTGGCATTATATGCTCAAACCACCTTGCCCCAACCTGGCCTGGAGAGAGAGAGAGAGAGAGAGAGAGAGAGATTGTAAAGACCACAGCAACTCCCCCTTCTTGACTCTCAAGCCTGACCTGACACTGCACTGAATACCCAGGTGGGCACAGCTGAGTAAGATGTCTCTATCCTTCCTTTCCCACCCAGGTCTCAGTGATCAGATCAGCCTCCTCATCCACAATCAGATCATGGATGAGGGAGGTTTTATTCAGAGCCACACCCATATGACTTATATATAAAAAACACCCTAAGGGATTTCTATAAATTTCTGCAGCATACAAACTATCAAACGCTTGAACTATTGTCAAGCTGAGGCCTGACAATGGTGCTGTTTGCTTAAACTGGGTGATCCTTTTCTGTCTCATGTTTTCTTGACCCTAGTGAACACTGTTATCTGTGGTTGCACATTTACAGCAACTGATTGTCATTATGTTGTAACATTGCCAGTATATTCTCCTATGATTGCATCTCAAGCCGAGATGTCAGAGAGTTCTAATGCACACAGAGACAACAATAATTATTATAGCCTTTGTGGAGAATATAACAAGTTGGCTATTTAATATTTGATGCCTTTTACTTTGAATTTCTTTGACTTTTTTTTTTCAACCAACACAGACAAAACTACATACAAATGCAGAGAAAAAGAGAATTCCCTGTTTTACTTCTTCTGAAACATAATTCTGGAGGAAGCACCTTCTTCTGTTTATCCTGCACCAAGGCTTAGAGAGGGTGAGAGATGCCACCATATTCAGAAGGTAGGCTTATGACAGAGAAGATCGGGGCCTTTTCCATGATAGCACTCTATTTAGGGAAAGATGGCTTTAGAGGACCTGGCTAGACCAGGAAAGCCATTAAAAGCCTCATTTCGTAAGACGTCTGCTGTGTTTTGTTCCATGTCTGACAGCTGTATGTATGTGTGTGTCATTTTAAGATCTGTTTGCCTTGAAGTTTAGTGTTTTAAGTTGAATTGCTTTGCTTCGGCTGAATGATAGTATCATTAAAAAACCCAACCAAAATGCATGCACGAATAAAATCCTCAGATTAGTGTTTGATGGGTTTCCCCAGCCACTCTGGGCGGCTTCCACAAATACCAAAAATACACTAATATGTCATACATTAAAAACTTCCCTGAACAGGGCTGCCTTAAGATGTCTTCTGAATGTCAGGTAGTTGTTTATCTCTTTGACATCTGATGGGAGGGCATTCCACTACCGATAAGGCCCTCTGCCTGGTTCCCTGTAGCTTTGCTTCTCGCAATGAGGGAACCGCCAGAAGGCCCTCGGCGCTGGACCTCATATTACACGAAAGCTGAATTTGAAGAAGTGAATGAAACATGGATAACTGAAAAGTGTCTATTGATTTATAAGGTGATCCATAGTGCTGTCCTCCGGAAAAACTACCAGTGGTGCTTCGAAACTGAAAACTGTACTGTCAACAACATCAAAACATGGCAAGATCCTTTGATGCAGAGGTGCCAGGAGTAAGCTGTGTTGTGTTCTCTATGTGGGAGGCTGGTAACACTGATGATCAAATTCCATCTATTTTGAGAGAAAAATGGCTTTCTCCCAAGATTTCTTCCATGTGCTATGCTAGCTGATACAGAAAGTCATAATAAAATGCAACAAATTTGTATTTTAGCAATGAACCAGGTATCTCATTAACAAAAATTTACTGCCTTATTAATTCTCATCAAAATGCCAATTACAGATATTGCATTTAAAGTGCTACAGCTATGTTTTTCTGGAGACTTTTAAAAGATGGGAGTTTTACACTCTAAATTTGTATTGTGAACAGCTGGAATGTGTCTGGAGACGGAGAACATGGGCATTTGCCTAATTATTTTTTTAAAGCTGGGTTTTTTCTCTCTCCAACAGAGTAACAATTTAAGGAACTGCACATATTGAATTGCTAATGCTTTAGCATAGTAACAGCTAGGCAACCATGGTGGAAATATTCTGCTTCATATACAGCTCACTGATGAATTATTAGAAAAAGAAAGTAATTCACTTTGTTAAATTAGAAGTGTTGCCAGAGGCACTATGAATGTTAACAGCCATGTAATCATGCAAAATATTTGGATTTTATCAATAGGAAACACTATGCAGATGCAATAAGTATGAAACATAATCTGAGAATGATGCATTGGAGAGAAAATATGTCTTTCTCTTTGGTTGTACTTGTAATATTCTATAATAGAGTTTCCCGCCAGGAATGTAAATTGGTGGAAGGTGAATTTTCAATGAAACTGAAGGGTGAAGCCTTTTGTCCTTGGCAAATGAGAATATTTTGGCACAATAGCAAAAAAATGGAAAATTTTCAAAATCATACAAATTATTAATCAGAATTAAAGTGAGATATTTTTGCATTCTTTTTTGGTTTCTTGTATACATCCCTCTGCTAATGAACTTTTTAGGTCAGTCAATAGAGCATGAGACTTTTAATCTCAGGGTCGTGTGTTTGAGACCCACATTGGGCAAAAGATTCCTGCATTGCAGGGGCCTGGCTTAGATAACCATTGAGATCCCTTCCAATTCTACAATTCTATGATTGCAATGGATTGTTTCAGTCATTTTTTATGTACCTGGTTGTTCCTGTCCTTGAGCTGATATAAATTCATTGACATGATCAGATGAAGGTGATCTTCCAAACCATAACATTCTGCCTCATGTTGAAAAAGAATGCTGAACTATGGTTGTTGTATTTTAAAGGAGCTAGAGGTTCCTACCTACTTTGTCCAGTCCAGGGAAGCATGGCACCAAGTTCAGGTAAGGATCACCAAAAGGAGGAGAAGAAGAAGAAGAAGAAGAAGAAGAAGAAGAAGAAGAAGAAGAAGAAGATCAATATTGATGGAAGAAGTCCATCAATATGCAGATGATACCCAGCTCTACCTCTCTTTTAAATTGGAAACAGTGAAGGCAGTGAAGGTCCTGTGTGAGTGCCTGGAGGCGGTTGGAGGATGAATGGCGGCTAATGGATTGAGGTTGACTCCTGACAAGACAGAAGTACTGTTCATGGGGGACAGGGGGTGGGCTGGTGTGGAGGACTCCCTGATCCTGAATGGGGTAACTGTGCCCCTGAAGGACCAGGTGTGCAGCCTGGGAGTCATTTTGGACTCCCAGCTGTCCATAGAGGTGCAGGTCAATTCTGTACCCAGGGCAGCTGTCTATCAGTTCCATCTGGTACACAGGCCGAGACCCTACCTGCCCGCGGACTGTCTCGCCAGAGTGGTGCATGCTCTAGTTATCTCCCGTTTGGACTACTGCAATGCACTCTATGTGGGGCTACCTTTGAAGTTGACTCGGAAACGACAACTAATCCAGAATGCGGCAGCTAGACTGGTGACTGGGAGTGGCCGCCGAGACCATATAACACCTGTCCTGAATGACCTACATTGGCTCTTAGTACACTTCTGAGCACAATTCAAAGTGTTGGTGTTGACCTTTAAAGCCCTAAATGGCCTCGGCCCAGTATACCTGAAGGACCGTCTCCATCCCCATTGTTCTGCCCAGACACTGAGGTCCAGCACCAAGGGCCTTGGTGCTGGTTCCCTCACTGCGAGAAGCAAAGCTACAGGGAACCAGGCAGAGGGTCTTCTCGGTAGTGGCACCCACCCTGTGGAACACCCTCCCATCAGATGTCAAAGAGATAAACAATTATCTGACATCTGAAGGCAGCCCTGTTCAGGGAAGTTTTTAATGTGTGACATTTTAATGTATTTTTAATCTTTGTTGGAAGTTGCCCAGAGTGGCTGGGGAAACCCAGCCAGATGGGCGGGGTACAAATAATAAATTTATTATTATTATTATTATTATTATTATTATTATTATTATTACTATTAGAAACCAACTAGAAAATGACATTACATCTTAAAAATTGATTTGGGAATGTTCAGAAAATTCAGGAATGTGTATATTGGAAATTCCCTGCCATTGTGCTCTACTTTGGAATTTTCATTGGTGGCATCCAATCTGTATTAGCCTTTAGAAAAAAAGGCCTCTCTCTTCAAACTGCCTCCCATAATAATCATTCACCCTGCCTTGAATGCCAGTGACTGCTCTACCTGTTTGAACATCTTCTCAGAAAGCCAGAGCTGTTGCCCGGGATAAATTGGTGATTAACCCTGATCATTTTCTCAAGCTGACCCTTTTTGTTACTGTGCCAGTATCCCAGAGGATAACAAGGCAGAAGTAAGACTGATAGATGCCAAAATAAGGAAACTTTCCTCATATATTTGGAGAAACCTTAACAATGTGAAAGGGCAGAGCTGAATAAGGAGTTCTGTCATTTATATATCCCTATGCACACACATCTCCTCTCTCTCTCTCTCTCTCTCTCTAACGCACACATCAGTCGGCCTCCAGGCACGTTGCCACTAAGTTCACTACCTTTCAACAGGAAACATTATTCTCAGAAGAATTATCAGATGTTTAAAAGGTGAACAGGAAACACCTGTTGCTTTTTTTTGCCTGCCGTGAAGCCCATAAAAGCAGTTTGCCCCAATGGAATACAAATATGCAACTTGCCGTGGCTGGAGCCACGGCAAGGAAAGAGAGGTACAGAGGGGTGTATATGTGGGAGCTTTGTTTAGATCTCCTGATGAATTTAATGACTGCGATCTCTCTCTCTCTCTCTCTCTCTCTCTCTCTCTCTCTCTCTCTGTGTGTGTGTGTGTGTGTGTTTTCTGCCAATGGCCATGTGGAGAGGGGCAGGGAGGATACAGAAAGGTGCCCGTTGTCACCATTGCTTACAGCAGGTCAGGACATGCCCTTGATTTTTCCCCCTGTGATGAAACCAACATGGCAACCATGGCTATGTGAATGGGCTGTTATTGCCAAGTTAAGTATGTTTAGGATTAATGTCAGGAAGAAAAAAAGGGACAACAGACACTGAAATGTTTTTAATGAAGAATTATTCCATTGGATTGTCTTGTTGTGGGGGAATAGTTTTGATAAACTTCTTTGCTTTTTGCCTCCAGAGCCATGTGAGAGGGCTAAAAATTATGGAGGATCCCTAGTCACAAAATGGCAGCAGGTGGAGTTGGAGCATGGTCACTCAATGGCACAGTTAGTTGGCAGTTACTGGCATAATTTTTAATTGATATCTAATCCCCCCTTTGAAATCATTGAATTCTTTGCCACAGACCTTCCATCCCCCACCAAAATACCCTCCATCTCCCAGTCACTTTCACTCAGTTCCACCTTCTTTTCCTTCTACCCCCTGCATGGCTACTCAAACACATGTTCTCCAGTTCCCACACCATTGCCTGACCCTTGGTTGTTCTTCTGAGGTGGAGGCCTTTATGTCAGTCAAGAGAGGTTTCCTTGCTCAGCTGGAGACCAGGCAGGAAGTGTGGAGTGTGACGCTGAGGTCCACCTGAAAATGGGTGAAGGCAGTCCTTTACCCACCATCTGAAAAAGCACAGCTGTACAACACAGTCTAAATCAGCAAGGGCCCCATTTATCCTTGGCCAGCTCTCCAGGGCCTACTAGTCAGTGGTGAGTACATGGCCGCCCCTCTCCCATGCATACGTTTTCATACACACACAGGACACACAGCCCCTTCTCACCTGATGTGTGCAGGTCAGCCATGGAGAGTGGTTCCCCGTTCATCAAACAATCTATCTGACAGCCAATAAAGGAGTGGTTTGTATCCCCCTCAGATACCTGTCTGCCTACCTCTGGTCCGGGGTCTTTAAGGGGTGGAAGAGAAAATTTTCTTGGGGACCAAATTAGGCCACCTGGGCTGGGGGTTAGTGACCCCAGTCTAAGTCATTAGAATCCAAACAGAAGGCTTGAAATCTAACCCAGGATCTGTAATAGCTCAGTTGGTTACAGCATGGTGTTGATACTGCCCAAGGTTGCAGACTTGATCCCTGCATGGGACAGCTGCATATTGCTGCATTGCAGGGGGTTGAACTAGATGATCCTCGGGATCCCTTAGAACTCTACAGTTCTATATTATATTATCTCAACTTCATATAACTCTAGTTAATTGTGTTAGGTCATTGAACCATATATTTGACACAATCCCCCCCGCCCCGGCTGTCCAGGGAAAGAAAGGTGATAGGGCACCACTCTTTAGCAAACCGTGATATTTTCAGAGAAGGTGTATGTGTGCCACCTTTTAAATTCCCTTTGTGACTTTTCTCATGTAATTAAATGCAACAACATTTCAGAGAAGGAAGTCTGACTATGGCACATTAGTGTAGAAAGTATGGAAACCTCTGGCCTAAAGGGGAATGAACACACACACACACACACACACACACACACACACACACACACACGAGATGCATGCCTTAGGAGTACTGTAATTTTCTTGTCATCATTATAGCAACTGAGCTAGAAATGAACAGACTACCAGTGGAAATTTGCCCAATCAGAAAAAGTCCATGGCTTTAATAGATGTCAACAAGTTTGAAGGAAGCTGTGGGAGGGAAAATGTTAAAGGTGCCTCAGATTGCCAATTTCCCCTATAATCAACTACTTGAAAAGTGCATAAGAGGAATAGTCTGTACCACATCCATTGACCTGTCACCTTTTATTCCTCATTAACACTTAATACCAGTTCCGGGTATATCACAGAAATGTTTGCACAATTAAGTAGTAGTAGTAATAATAATAATAATAATTTATTATTTGTACCCCGCCCATCTGGCTGGGTTTCCCCAGCCACTCTGGGCGGCTTCCATAGAAAACCAAAAATACACTAAAATATCACAGATTAAAAACTTCCCTGAACAGGGCTGCCTTAAGATGTCTTCTGAATGTCAGGTAGTTATTTATCGCTTTGACATCCGATGGGAGGGCGTTCCACAGGGCAGGCGCCACTACCGAGAAGGCCCTCTGCCTGGTTCCCTGTAGCTTTGCTTCTCGCAATGAGGGAACCGCCAGAAGGCCCTCGGCGCTGGACCTCAGCATTTTTAGTAAGCATTTTTAGTAAGCATTTTTATAGCACTTTCAAGTGTTCAAACTGCTTTCCATACATTATCTAGTTGTAATCCTCACTACAACCCTGTGATGAGAGCCATCATTATTATTAGTAGTATCATCATCACCCATATTGCAGATGGGGAGACTGAGGCCACATATGCACATAACATTTAAAGCAGTATCATACCACTTTAAATAACCATGGCTACCCCCAAATTGTACAATATTACAGTCTCCAAAGTTGCTCACAAAATGTATATAAAATAGCAAAATCGAAATAAAGGTCAACAACATACTCATAAAAGCAACAGAACAAAAGAAGGAGGTAAGATCAAAATAACAGGGTCTTCATTAAAAGTCCTGGTGGATAAGGTTTAGATCTGATTCCTAATTCATGGTAATGTTGGTGCCTCCTGAACTATTCTGGGGACAACATTCCATTAGTAGTGCTACCACTAAGGAGGCCCTCTCTCAAATCTCTCACTTTTGAAAGCAGGAGCACCAAGAGAAGGGCCTCTGTTGCCTATCATAAATTTAAGGGAGCTTCATTGGGAATCATTTATCTTTATCAAATTCCATGCTGTGATTAGGTCTGAATGGTTCTTATGCACAGAGTAATCTGCAAATGGGGAAAATAATCTTAATGCCAATCTTAATTACCAAACAAACATTGCATTCAAACGAAATTTAATTTCATGGCAGGAATTGAGTGGATGGGTATGCTGAGTGTCAAACACCATGGATATGAAAACTAAATAATCTATGCTCTCCTTCCTTTGGGATCAATATAATTCATCAGTGAGAATCTTTACTGCACCAGATAAAGTTTGCATCTGTACTGGAATATTTTAAAGATGTTTTAATGGTTTAACCCTGTGTGTGTTTGCCGCTCTGACTCCTTAGAGGAAAGGGTGGGATATCCATTTTAATTTCAATAACAATAATAGATTTGTATCATGGAAGTACAGAGATTCTGTTTCACAAATGTCAGGTACATGAAGTACTTGCTTTGAACAAAGTATCCTACATGGCTGCTACTCCAATCTGTAATGGAAATGGAAGGCAGCCAAATCTCTGTGTTTAACGTCCTAGGTGAGAGAATAAGAGAGGCAGGATATAAAAGATGAATGCAATGAACAAGCCTTGGAAATAATTCCTCACAGTGTGTCTTTGTGTACTGTTAGACTAAATGGAGAGTGTCTAATTGCAAATTATTTCCCATCCTGCATTCTATTCTTTCATTCACCTTCCTTCATTTATACCACTGAGGTTTTTTAAATTTGTTGAGGGCACTCAAATACTAGTGCTGTTAATAGCCTGCTTGGGTTGACATCTAAGCAAACTGATAGCCTAAAATGCAATTATTTCCTAGCAAATTGATACCTGTTTGCTGTTTGCTTTTTCTCGATCAGGCATTAAAATTAGAAGCAGAGGGCTTGCAGAGGATCTTGTGTGTGAATACATTTTTTGGTGACATGAGAAACAGCCATGAGAGAACATCTTCCTCCTCATAAGTATTATGCTCTTTGGGGGAGAGGGGCAGACAGATGCTGGAGGTAGATATGATGGGAAAGCAGTTGTAAACAACTAAAGGATGTCTCAGCTCACACCACACCCTTCAAACATCTGCAGTGCTGCAGTTGTAAAGTGAGGAAGCACTTAAAGAACACTGCACCAGCAGAAGCAGCTGGCCTTTTGAGCACCAGAAATGTACT